>NW_027362772.1:53518374-54839207 GCF_046119375.1 Phyllobates terribilis | reverse complement strand
CCAGATCTTCCAAGAGCTGGATCTAGACCAATGTTCTTTACAGGGTCTTTGGACAAGGGATTATGATGTCTATTGCGAAATCCTTCGCTGCGCACCCTGAAAACAAGCTGGCACAAAAGCAATCTGGCAGAGAAGAGAACTTCCTAAAAGTCATCAGACTCCCAATAGTTGATGCTTTAACAAAGGTTCCAAGATGGGATTAATTGTCAAAAGCAGTCACAGTTTTTGCTACTCGCACATCATTGTTTCCCCTTAACCCTTTTTTCTCGTTTTTAACGCATGCAATTTTTGGGGAATTTTTGTTTACTACACAGCTCACAATACAATTCTTGAGTAGAAGGTCATGCACTAGGGGCATGTTTTTGACAAGTCAGTTAACTTTCTATAGAAGTATGGGAAGAATTTTGACTCTATAGAGAACATACTTGTCAACCTTCCTAGAACCCTCCTAGAATATTCAGGAGGCTCCATCAAAAAAAGAAGACCACTTGGAAGAGTTGGCAAATCTCCCATGTGAAGTGAAGCCTACTGGAAAGCAGGACTCCCTAAAAGTTTTTGTTTTTGAGGGTGACGTCAGGATGCTCCTGTATGTCATCAGTCTGAAACCCATTGTCAAGAAGCATATAGGAAGGGTGGGAATCGATAGCGGTAAGAAAGAGCCTGCAAAAAGAAAAAGTGCTCGGAAAAAATATATGACGTGCCCCCAGGGCAGTGGGGTACTCGGTGTCCGGGCCTATGGATGCTGGGGGGAATATGTCACAGTGGCTGGCCCGGTCCGTGGCCCAGGGCGGTCAACAAAAAGGGGATAGTTTTATATGGGATTTGTAGTTTGATCGTGACGCCACCTGTGGTTTCTGGTAATTTGTACCAGCGCTGCTGCAGACCTCTGAGGCAGTTGATAGGGCAGCTAGGATGGAACAGCTCCCCACAGGTGGAGCGGGCCTCAGGACAGTGTAGGGTTTGATGGTGGGTGGTGATGCTGGGGCTTGTAGTGCAGTCGGGATGGCGCAGCATGAGTAACTGACAGAGACAGGGGATTCGCTTCAATACCTTTAATGGTGTGGATGTCAGGTACGGTCCAGGGTACTCGGTAGGAAGGGTGCACTTCAGGACTTCTCCCCAGTGAGCGGGTATAAGGCCTCCTGGTCCGTGTCTGCCTCCCTGTATGCTCCTGGCCAGCCTGCAACTGGGCCTAGCTTCTGTGTCGTGTTGCTCTCTTCACCTGTCGCTTGGTAGTAGGACCTTCCGCTGGCAACCACTATCCCTGGGCGCCGGGGCCTTCGTGGTTCCTGGTCCTGTAATGGGTTTAGCTTCAGGTCGGCCAGGGACTTGTAGTCCTCCTGGTATGCTGGTTATCCCTACTGGGTATAAAGGGACCCTGTAGGCGCGGACCCGGTGTCTGGTTCATGTCTTGGGGTGAGCCTATGATGCTCCTCTGCCCTCTCAACCCCTCTCTCCTCTCCTCTTTGCCTCCGGCCACACTCAGGGCCGTCAATACAGCAGCAGACGTGCTGCGTCTTCACTGCTCTCAGTGGCAGCACACTCTAAACTGACCTGCCTGGCTCCACCCTCCATATATATATATATATCCCTAACGGGCTCCCTCTGGTGGTATGAGGTGGAAGGGTGGAGGTGTTTGTTTGTAACGAGGGCCTCTTGTGGAGAAGTCCATCCATGCACCCTTTTGGGTCCTGTGGTACTTGTGAACAGCAAGGTGCCACATATATATTTTTAAATTTTCCCACGAGAGATGGAGAATTTTATAAAAAATTGGCAAGTATGATGCAGAAATGGGAAAATGACATAGTCCACTGGAATTGTAGGACCCCTAGTTATTGAAGGATAGAAAGGGCCTGCATGCACCTGAAGCTAACCCTATGTTATAGGAATTGATCAGATTACTGGTCCCTACAAGGTTCTTTAGATAACCTCTGTACCATCAAAATAGTAGAGGCTCAATGGTTTGTTTATGCAGCAGTTATCCAATGGAAAGGGAGGTCTCGCCCAACTTGACCCCATGGTGTGAACCCTGGCAGGTTTCGTCTTCTCCACAGCTGCCACAACAAGGCAAATGACAGAGGAACCCATTGAAGATCTGTAGAGTAGTAATGGGGCCTGTAAGTGCTAAGTCCACCTCCTTGTCTTAGTTCCCATAATCCGGAGAGAAGAGCACCACTCAGCTTTGCCCTGGAGGCTCCTCCTTGTCCATGTACTCCCCTCTAGGAGCAAGTTCTTTTGAATATTTTAGGTTTTCTATTCTCTTATCACTTAATTAGACAGATCAATGGACTTCTAGAAGTAGAAGAACCACACGTGCCAGGCTGTCAGCTTTTTTTTTTGAAGTATGTAAGACTACTGACAACCTCACTTAAACAATGAGATGACTTGGCAGACTGAAGTAGTCTTTGGTTCCAAATATCTGTAAATACAGAGAGCAATGAGTTTAGCTCAGGTCATTATCAGCCACTTTCCAGTAATAAATCCCATTGAAGACTAAAACGTATCCAGTGCTGAGTGTTAGATGTAACTTTTATTTTATTTTAGTTTTTATCTTTGTCACATTTAAGCTTCTATCTTTTGGTTATCTGAAGCATACCTGGACGTTCACAAAAAAACTTGTACAAAGAAAGATCTTGCTGTTCAAGTTAAAACAGTCTTTGGTGCACATACCTCTCTAATATGTCCAGTAACTGTCCATATTGTCATGTTCTTTGAATTGCCATCCGCTCTATTTTTCAATAGGTAGTTCCCCTTCATCAGCATTCTGTCAGTACTTCAGGTGCTGGATCTTCCTTTATTTCACTTCCCAGCATACATTTCTTTCATGGTCCAATGGCTTATCTGCTGTGACCTTAAAGTCCGCCTCTGTTATGTCTGTGTGCAGTGCCACAAAGTAGGAGTAAAGAGGCAAAAGGCCCGCCCCTGCTTCCCGTAGAGGGGCCAAAAGGCCTGCCCCTGCTTCCCACAGAGGGAGCAAAAGGCCCGCCCCTGCTTCCCATAGAGGGGGCAAAAGGCCCGCCCCTGCTTCCCATAGAGGGGGCAAAAGGCCCGCCCCTGCTTTCCGTAGAGGGAGCAAAAGGCCCGCCCGTGCTTCCCATAGGGGGAGCTAAATGTCCTCCCCTGCTTCCATTAGAGGGGGCAAAAGGCCCTCCCCTGCTTCCCGTAGAGGGCGCAAAAGGCCCTCCCCTGCTTCCCGTAGAGGGCGCAAAAGGCCCTCCCCTGCTTCCCGTAGAGGGCGCAAAAGGCCCTCCCCTGCTTCCCGTAGAGGGCGCAAAAGGCCCTCCCCTGCTTCCCGTAGAGGGCGCAAAAGGCCCTCCCCTGCTTCCCGTAGAGGGCGCAAAAGGCCCTCCCCTGCTTCCCGTAGAGGGCGCAAAAGGCCCTCCCCTGCTTCCCGTAGAGGGCGCAAAAGGCCCTCCCCTGCTTCCCGTAGAGGGCGCAAAAGGCCCTCCCCTGCTTCCCGTAGAGGGCGCAAAAGGCCCTCCCCTGCTTCCCGTAGAGGGCGCAAAAGGCCCTCCCCTACTTCCTGTAGGAATCACTTCAAAAGGTCCGCCCCTACTTCCTGTAGAAATCACTTCAAAATGTCCACCCCTGCTTCATGTAGAGGGGGGCAAAAGGCCCACCCATGCTTCCTGTAGAGGGAGGCAAAAGGCCCGCCCCTCCTTCCCGCAATCTGTCTCACTGAGACGGCAACATTTTTTGTCCTAAAGTGATTTGCAGATTGTCTTATACCTTTCTTTTGAACTGGATCCACTTTTGGCTTTGACTGTAAAAACTTGCCCTTCCTTAAAAAAAAAATTGCTATAGCACTCTTCCAGGGGAAAATCCTTGAAAAATATAATATTGTCATTGGAGATACTCTACACACTTGGCTTCATGCCAGCACCTTCATCATAATCCTACACAGAGCTTTGTATAATACAAACCTACCCATATACCACCACATAAACTCCCACATGCATGTAAAGAACTACACAAACGATTATCTGACTCAGACTCCCCGTATGTTGTGTTGTCTCAGACCATAAATCCAGATACATAAGGGCAAGTCCACTTGATGGGAATAGAGAACAATGTGGCTGATTGATTTTTGCAGGATGACCTGAGAACATACAGATGTGGCAGAACTGAATTTGTCAATTAAATCCTTGGGCTGGAACATGATGATTACAGTGGGATTACCTGCAGTCCTATGTAAAACCACTGGTCATATTGAGTGGGTGAAAATGACAACCGTTGTGATATTACATCTTCGCGGAGGATACTAACTATTGGATTTGTTTCTGCCGTGAAGTTGGATATTTGCCAATACATGTGAACAAGGTTGTGAAAACTAATTTGAATGTTTATTTTAGTTTGTTAGTGGATTTTACATGGATTGACAATTTTAAAGTACAAGAGCAGCCAAAGTTTTCCCGTCACCATGCCTCTCTTACAAACCCATTCAAAGCTCCCTGGATGCCAAGGCTATGTCCCGTGATGAAGGAAAATATTCCAGGAGGCTTCAGGAGGTTTACCAACTCTTACAAGAGTCTGAAACATTTCCCCTTTATTCAAAAGGGTCTCCTTAAAATTTTGGAATAGTTGGATAGTAGGATTTTGGTAGAATCTGCCCCTGTGAACATACCCTTAAGACATACACACGTGGTCAAAATTGTTGGTACCCCTCGATTAATGAAAGAAAAACCCACAATGGTCACGGAAATAACTTGAATCTGACAAAAGTAATAAATTAAAAATCTATGAAAATGAACAAATGAAAGTCACGAAAGCTTCCACAGAATTAAAAAAAAAAAATTAAACTCATGAAATAGGCCTGGACAGAAATGATGGTACCCCTGAAAATAATGTGACAAAAATGACATGTCAAATCAAGTTGTGTCCACTAATTATCATCACAGGTGTCTACAATCTTTTAATGAGTCAGTGGGCCTGTATATAGGGCTACAGATACTCACTGTGCTGTTTGGTGACATGGTGTGTACCACACTCAACATGGACCAGAGGAAGCAAAGGAAAGAGTTGTCTCAGGAGATTAGAAAGAAAATTATAGACAAGCATGTTAAAGGTAAAGGTTATAAGACCATCTCCAAGCAGCTTGATGTTCCTGTGACTACACTTGCACATAATATTCAGAAATGTAAGATCCATGGTACTGTAGCCAACCTCCCTGGATGTGGCCGCAGGAGGAAAATTGATGACAAATCAAAGAGACGGATAATACGAATAGTAACAAAAGAGCCCAGGATAACTTCTAAAGAGATTAAAGGTGAACTTCAAGCTCAAGGAACATCAGTGTCAGATCACACCATGCATCGTTGTTTGATCCAAAGTGGACTTCATGGGAGATGACCAAGGAGAACACCATTGTTGAAAAAAATCATTAAAAAGCTAGACTGGAATTTGCCAAACTACATGCTGACAAGCCACAAAGCTTCTGGGAGAATGTCCTATGGACAGATGAGACAAAAATGGAAGTTTTTGGCAAGGCACATCAGCTCTATGTTCACAGACGGAAAAATGAAGCTTATCAAGAAAAGAACACTGTCCCTACTGTGAAACATGGAGGAGGCTCTGTTATGTTCTGGGGCTGCTTTGCTGCATCTGGCACAGGGTGTCTTGAATCTGTGCAGGGTACAATGAAATATCAAGACTATCAAGGGATTCTAGAGAGAAATGTGCTGCCCAGTGTCAGAAAGCTTGGTCTCAGTCGCAGGTCATGGGTCTTGCAACAGGATAATGACCCAAAACACACAGCTAAAAACACCCAAGAATGGCTAAGAGGAAAACATTGGACTATTCTGAAGTGGCCTTCTATGAGCCCTGACCTAAATCCTATTGAGCATCTTTGGAAAGAGCTGAAACATGACGTCTGGAAAAGGCAACCTTCAAACACGAGACAACTGGAGCAGTTTGCTCATGAGGAGTGGGCCAAAATACCTGTCGAGAAGTGCAAAAGTCTCATTGACGGCTACAGGAATCGTTTGATTGCAGTGATTGCCTCAAAAGGTTGTTCAAGAAAATATTAAGTTAAGAACAGTACCATCATTTCTGTCCAGGCCTATTTCATGAGTTTAATTTTTTTTAAATTCTGTGTACGCAGGGTTGAAAAGCAATGTCTGACTTTCATTTGTTCATTTTCATAGATTTTTAATCTATTACTTTTGTCAGATTCAAGTTATTTCTGTGACCATTGTGGGTTTTTCTTTCATTAAACGAGGGGTACCAACAATTTTGACCACGTAGACATCATAGACATAGACATCATAGATGGGAGGTTCCACCAGAAATCCAATATTCCAAATCCTTCCTTGCCTCGGTGACTGCCGTTGGGCAACTCCCTTACACATGAGAATATTTATTTAATTTTGACTTTTATCCGATGTGAACTGCCACCTTTTTATTGTCATTATATCTCCATTTTACGAACCCGGAAGATCACAATGAACAGTACTTACAAGATGGGAAATCAATGCAATGTCTTGAATTGTGACGGAACTAAAGAGACGGGTGAAATAAATGGCTAGTCCACCAATTTACTGGACACAAAGGAAGAAGGGTGAAGAATATATTATTACCGGGCATGATTTAATACATTTTCATACCCAGCACCAGACTATGGCCAGTATTCTTCACTTATTATCTCTGTCGGTGCCGGCCGCTTTCATTACGAGGATTTCAAAGCGTAAAAGATGTGGATGATAAAGATGGTCTTTCCAGTTCCCCTAATGTTACATTAAATCCTGCTCCACTGTGCAGATTTTACTTCATTGCACCAAATGAGTCATGGCTCATTATCTCAGGGGGTTTCCAGATAAACCGGTGACAAAAGCTTCTCCCAGGTATTGACATTGTCCCCGTCAGAGGGCCGGAGAAGCATTGTCTACCCAACACTTCGATAACGACACCGGCTTTCTATCCGCCGGCCTCCCGTTTTCCTCAGCGGTGCGGTATAATTTGATAGATAATGGCACCTGTACTTGGTGACTTTTACATGTAGGCACTTGATGTGTCATCTGTGTATTAAAGGACAAAGCGTTTTATTTATCTATTGAGAAGATGCAGCTTTTAGACCGAGCTGAGCAAACATTAGCGGCATTTCACTTCTCCGACGATGACGACATTCTTGCAAAGTATAATCTCCCGTGACGCTCTGTCAAATAGCGAAAAGCAAAGCAACTCGGGACTTTGGATTTCAGCTAAATTATTGGCACTTTTTAAAGTCTTGATCGTTGACAATTACATAACTGACATATCAGAATGCCACTTGGCCCTGGAGGTATCGAGGACTTGCCGTTGGCCGTCCAAAATGAATCCTTTGAGATATATTTAATTAACTCATAGGGGGGAACTCATGCCAGGGTAAAATGGATGACTGCTGGGAAAATAAACAAAAAAAGCATTTTTGACTGTCTGTGTGCCACAAACTGTAAATCTGTGACAACTACCAATTGGCAGAGCTATAGTATAAGTTTTGCCTAGAAATTGGAGGCCTTTAGTGGATATTTGTCAGGTTGCGGTTCACCCCAATGCCACCCATAAAAAATTGGCAAGACTGGGTTAAAATTGAAAAAAGTACACAAAGTACAAAGCACACATGCGCTAAAATTTGAGAAATTTTTTTTTGCTAGAAAATTGGCGCAAATAGATCTCCATGAAATCCAAAAGTCATTGCGGTATTGTTACATGCAGATGAGGGGTTTCCAAATGCAACTACATATCGGAGAGGTGGCCGTACATGTACATGGCCTGAAATTAAAACTGACAACTCTTCAAGGTTAGAGAAGATCATTGAGTGTCCGAAAGACGAACAGTGTATACTATTCTTACCCACATTCAGCCTTCATGGAAAGAGGACACTTGTACACTTCAAGCTTCAGTAGACTGAGAGCATCAGGTTCTATATTTCTTATTCTGAGGAACTACCCAAGTCTGGACATTTGATAGAAGGAAGGCCCCTAGATAGTGGAGACCAGACTTATAATCTGTTCCTGGTTACATGCCAAGTAGTATTGCAGTGATCAGGTCACCATCCAATGAAATAGGTGAAGGACATCACATACTGACCACTTATACAATAAATCCAGTCTAAAGAGTAGTAAGAAGTCCAATGGTCTGGTCATGTCAGGATGTATCATCTGTAATGGTTGTATTGTGGTTCTTCCCGATGGTGGATTCATGTCGGGAGGTATTATCTTCTACTTATGGAATATGTTACAATTGTTTCATGGTTCTGCCTAATAATCAGGTCATGTTTGAATGTTTTGGAGGCAACGTCTTCTATATATGCAATACAATACAGTTTATATGATGGTTCTGACCAATGTTGAGATCATGTCTAGAGGCATTGGCTGCTACATATAGATTATAATAATCATACAGTTCTTCTGCCCAATGGTTGAGTAATTTTTGATGTTATCGTCTTTTATATAAGGAATATAATGGCTCTATCATCTCGCTGTCCAATGGTTGGGTCATGTTGGGTGATATAGTTTTCTATATTTCAAAATCATTTTAATTGTAGTATGGTTGTGGCTTATCATCGGGTAATGCCAGAAGAAAGTTTTGTCTTCTACTTATGGCATATAATACATTCTATCATGGTTCTGCCCAATAGTCAAGTCACAGCGGGAGGCATTATGTTCTACATAAGGATTATAATAATCATATAATGATTCTGCCCAATGGTTGAGTAATGTTGGACGTTAATACAGCTGTATTGTGATTCTGCCCAATGGTTGGGTCATGTTAGGAGGTATTGTCTTCTGTATATGGAATATAATACATTTCTATCATGCTAATAGTTGCGTTACGTTGGGAGGCTTTGTCTTTTCCATATGGAATATACTAGTTATATAATGATTATGCCCAATTGTCGGGTCATGACGGGAGGGATTGTCTTGATTATAATAATTGTATAATGGTTTTGTCCAGTGGTCAGGTCATGTTGGCATGCATTGTCGTCTACATATGGATTAGAATAGTCATATAATGGTTCTACCCAATGTTGAGTCGTTTTGGGCATTGTCGTCCTCTTTACATGGAATATAATATAGCTGTATCATGGTTCTGCCCAATGGTTGGGTCCTGTCTGGAGGTAGCGTCTACTATATATGGGATATAATAAAATTGTATTCTGTACAATGATCGGGTCATGTCGGGAGTATAGTGTCCCATGCATAGAGTATTATAGAACTGCATTATGAACATACATGTATGTGGAGGAATGGAGGCCCCATAACTTGAGAAGAAGGCCTTGGAGTCCCCATCTCTTTTCCTTCAGTACATTGTCATTTCCTTGTTAGTTCACTTTACAGCATCTATGGAGACTATATGTTGAGCAGATGATGATTTTTCTCCCCCAAAGTATTGCAAATCCAACATGCAGAACCCTTCTTTAGGCTTTACATTTGCCATCAGTGCACAGTTTGGAAACCCTTTATACACAATAGATGGTCATCTGAACCCAACATTCATCTATTGTGAAAGGTCAAGTGATGGCCAGGTCGTGCTGGGTAATGATTTTCTTCAGTCCCATACGTTGTGCCCCTAACGAGCATTTTCTTTCAAGGTTAATAGTCAAAACCATGTGAGAACATAAAGGGTTAACTTCATCAAAAACCCCTACCATTATTTAATCTTTTTTGTAATTTCTTTTAAAAAGCATGTTGATTTGCATACGTCGTCTAAGTAGAGCTGACCCATGAAAAGTAATTACATACTACGTCTCTCCATCACACTCTGTGCCGCTTTCGGTCGACAATATGGGAATGGCCCCATAGGAAAGATGGAAGAGCTGGGGTACTGTTCCCAATAGGTTCCCCCCCTCCTCTTCTCCCATCCTGAGCGTCTTTGAAGCCAAATCCTGGCTTTTGCGTTTGATCTATCTGCTTTTGTGGTGAACAGAGTCTGCACAGCTATCTCTCGCTCCGGGGTAGGAAATGCTTTGAAGAGTGTGGGATTATTCGGTTTCTCCCTCCTGGGATGACGCAGAGTCCTGCGTACTGAGGGCGAGGAAGATTTCAATTGCTGGATTACAGGCTCTGCTCCAGTTAAAGAGATTTTCTAGTTCCCTAGGATTGCCACAATGTCGTAGGAAAAGCATCCGGATTTTAATTGCTCTCAGGTAGTTTGAGGACGTTGTGACCCATCACGATGAGGATAGGTCTTCTGTGGTTTCATCGTAAGGCTCCCAACATAGAAATGAGAACTGTAGCCTAATCTAATCTAATCCCAGCCTCACTTGCTAAAGACCTAAGAAGACAATTGACTTATCAGAAGATCCTCCGATGTGCCCAAGCTCTGACACAATAATGATCCCACAAGGTCCATCAGAAGACAACCCTACTTGGTGGTGACTTTGGAGCCTCTCATTACTCGGGTCTATTTCATATTTCTCTTGAGGGTATTAATTTTTATTTTTACAGGGTGCTCATAGAACAGCATCAACTACTGTATTCGATGCATTAAAAAAAAAAAAAAAATACCAACAAATAAGAGCTTGACCGTTGCCGATATTTTTTTGGCATCCATTAAGTGCTGGACTATGCATATATTTGGCAGCACTTTAGAAATGCAACTTAATTTAAAATATGGAGCAATTTTTTAGAATAATTTAACTTAGTAACAGATTAGTTTTAAAGTGCACCTGAGAAAAAATAGCCAATTTTTGCTCTTCTTTTATTCCCACTGCTCCCCTAAGTATTCCGCTTTTTTCTTTTTTAAACTCCACCATACAGATCCAGAGATATGAGCCTTTATATTTTGTGCTAATTTTTATGGTCTTTATCGAGAGGGCGGTTCTCACTGGATCCTCGGGGGCGTGTCTGTTTGCATTATCACTGTGAACACGCCTTCTTGGTAAAGATCATAAAAGGTAGCACCAAATAAAATGGCTCATATCTCTGGAACCGTTTGGTGGATTTTAAAAAAGATAAAAGCGGAATACTCAGGGGAGCAGTGGGAGTAAAATAAGAGCAAAAATGGCACACTTTTTTTTGGGGGGGGGGGTAGATCCTTTTTGAATGTCTCCGTCTAGATATTTTAGTTTTAAAAAAGTTTTCTAAGTTTAGCAAAAGTGCATATTAAAAAAGTTGATAAAAAGCTCAAGAAAACACAGCCTAAACCTAATATCCTAGTGTTTTATAGGATGAGGGTTTACATTAAATTATGTAAGGGAATTGTGGTCAGCAGAGTTCCAGGTAATACGATGTGTGTGTGTGTGTGTGTGTGTGTGTGTGTGTATATAGATACCAATGTGTCTCGTTGCACCCAGGAATTTTTTTTTATGTTGGTCTAATGGTTTTTTATCTTGATAAATGGAGCCATACACACCGGTGACAGCCTCTTTTATATATGATTCCACTTACACATCAAGATCACAGCTATAGTAAATTATACGGACCTGCAGTTTGTCACTTCATTTTGTACACACTACAGGGAATGAAGCCTGAAAAAAAAAAAAAAGGAAAAATTACTGTAAAAAAAAAAAAAAATAACCCTTTAAAAAATGAAGAGAATTTTGCTGCGGCTGCATCTTCTGTGTTAATGGATATGGTGTGAGATGGCGATAGCCTGGGGAGTTGTATTAATTACGATGAGTGAATGGGATGCAATGGAGACGCGGTCCTCGGAGTCTAGTACATAATATATATATAAACTGGTCGACATTTCTTTTAATTATTGTCTGATGGATGACAGAAGGGAAATATTGACTCCTGAATCTGTTGTGGAATCTAATAAAAGTGTCCTTGACATACATGGCAGCGGAGATTAATAATCTTCATAATCATTTGTGGTCTCCAGGCCAGATTGACGTGTGGTCATCTACTGTCAGATTTCAAATCTGCGTATAAGCAGTATAACCTTGAATTGGTGAAGACCCCCATTCCACCTTTTGTACCAAGACCCCACTTGACTTCATATATGCAAAAGGGAAAACTCTAAAAAAATTATAGAGACAACTAAACTACTGACCCGTGGCTTTTTACCTTCTCTTGGGGTTGAAAAATGACCATCAGTGGTCCTCCTGAAGCTTGGTGTCCTAGAGGTGAAGAATATATATACTGTCCTTTGTCCTTTTCAGTATTGGTTAAAAATCCAGCCAGGATGGGGAAAGGTGCCTTCTTGGACACCCCCTTGGTGGATCATGTGTTGTGTGCCACTATATTCTGGCCTTAATTACTGAGATTTTTGTCTCCAAGCTTCACTTCTAGAGAAGAATACTATACCCAAAGTTATTCTATGGCAGCACGCTGAGTGTCTGAGTCTCTGTGCCCATTAAAGTGATCTAGCCCATGCTTGGACTCCCTTTAAAAGTCCTTTTCTAAAAGTTTTTGTCACCATCAAATTACAAATTCAGCCACTTAAACATTAATATATAGAGGATTCTGCCTCTATAGAAAAAATGTGTAGTGCAGATAAATTCACTTTTAATCCGTATCCAAGTGAAGGCTCTTTGGTGCACTCTTGGCGTATCCAATGGCTTGGTACACCATTATCCCATCTGATTTCCATACTCTACCCTTAGGTTGATTGGTGTTTTTTTTCACAGTGAGCCCTCTCTAAATTCATATTCCTATTGCTGTGTGTGTGAGCACCAACACTGGAGGAGCCCAGTGGTATGCTGACAATGCCATGGTGGGTATGCACTTGGTATAGGTACGGGAAGGCTCTGATCTTCTGCTAGTCCGTGACCGCCATTCTCTAAATCTGAACAAGCGGCTTTTGAGATCAGCTGGAGATCAGAGCATACCCACACTGATTGAGTGCCCACCTTGATACTGTAAGCGCGCTGCTGGGCTCCTCTAGTGTCAGTGCGCACACAGGGCCATGGATTTGTGTTTAGCGACAGCACTCTGTAAGAAAGACGGCATTGTCAATAAAGCTCCGGGACCATTCTAGATATATAAATTGAGGGGCTTAACAGATCACCAAGCCATTGGCCACACCAGTGCGCCGGAGAGCCCTCATTTGAATATTCATTAAGAGTCAACTTATCTGCAACTACAACATGACAATTTGTATGATTTTTATAGGGGGCACTACCTAATCATGAAACTTCCCGACACCACAGACACGTAAGTCCTCATTCGGAAGTTCTGCTTTCCAAAAATTTTTGGTAGTGTCCAGCTGATTTGCTGGGTGGTCTTCCCTTTTTCCAGGGGAGTGTGGATTTTTTTCATGTATTAGTACTTGTATTCTATCTGCATGAATGTACAATTTTAGGACCCCAAATAATATCACCGAAAAGATTGTGTGAAATATTAAGATTTTTTTTTTTTTTTTAGTACCCAACTATAAAACATGGCTACTCTTCAAATAAAAAAATAGTTTTGATTATTTTGTACAGAAGAAAAGAAAACTTCTCCCGCACACAACCGTTTAAAGAGTATATTACAACCATTTATGTTAATCTAACGCTAGGAGCCCAAATTATACAAAACTAAACGTTTTTTAAATGATAGATTTCTGGTGGCAAAACCAGCACAGATAAAATTACCAATTCATTGTCCTTCGAAAGACCATGTAATGTTAACGCAGTACCGGCTCTAAGCCATGACAGGCAGCGGAGGAAGAATAATCCGCGCTGCTATTATAGTGTTCTGTGAGATTTTTGTACAGAAACGAAGACCTGTATTACACATTGTGAAACGCGGAATAACAGAGGGCAGTGAGAGACATCGTGGAAAATAATAAAAAGTCTTGTTCTGTTTCACATCGCTGAAAAGAAAAGGTCTATTGAGGCGACTAATAAAGGGACGCTGGATTCAATCATGCTATCACCATATGGTTAAGCTTCTATTAAACTAAACTTTTAATTCCCATAAGGTTAAAGTGGTTGGTCCACATGAAATTTGTGCTTCAGTTCTTCTCCTTTTTCAGCTCAAAATCCATATTGTCCCCAGTTGCCCCACTAGAAACGATGAGCAAAATGGTTCCTATTAAGTAATTTGTGAAAAATTGGCCATTTTTTTTCACAGGTACACTTTAAAGCAAATCTATTATTGTCTATCTAAGTGGAATAATTTAAAATCTGGAGCAAATTTTTAGAATAAGTTCCGCATCTACAGTGCTGCCGAACATTTCCATAGTCCAACACTTAATCGATGCCCAAAATATATCGGATTCGGCCAAGTTCTTATTCGGTGGTGCTTTATTTATAATTTTTTTAAACACAGTAGTTGATACTGTTCTATGAGCACCCTGTAAAAAGAAAAATTAATACACTCAAAATAAATATGAAATAGACCCAAGTGGCAAATGAGCGGCTCCAAAGTCACCACCAAATAGGGTTGTCTTCTTCTGATAGACCTTTTGGGACCATTAAGTGTTCATCTATGTTCCCAAATTCTGAAATACTGTGGGATAGTTAGAAACTTCTACCTGTCCATCCGGTTCCTCCTGCCTCATGAACAAAAGCTTCAACTAAAGTATCGTTCCCATGGAGGAAGGTCTCAATAAAGAATGATTTGATATGGATGCTAAGGAGCTTCTAAAATTTGGGTAATGCCCATTTTCTGCGAGAAGACCATATCCGCCTTGACATATGTGAACTTTGATGGAAAATTCAGTCGAAGTCTAGCTAAATAAACTCAGAAGATGACTGCATAATACCCTCACCCCCCATCAGCATGAGTTGCATCCTGACAACTTGACTGCCATTGACTGACAACTTTTTGCTATCTGGTCATCCACATTAACACCAAATAAAATAGCTTTCGAGAAGAGTGTTGATGACAAAATGTCACCCGTTATTGAAACAAGCAAGTCCTTTTTCGGAGAGGTTAAAAAGTAACAAATCCACAGTAAACCCTTGATGGAGCCAGCTGTCAAGTTTTTGAAACCCTGACATCTATATTCATGAGTGTCACAAAGTGCTTCTCCTCAATCGCAGCACTTTTGTTTAGCGCCTATAATTTTCCTTTAAGCAGGGTCCACTTCCTTTTTGACAAGTCGGAGTCGGATTTTCCTTGACGATACGCGAAAGGGTGTAATAATATTTTCATTTCAAAATGACATGTTACCAGGCACTAAGATGTCAGGCGGAGATTAATTCTCATCTATTAACAATAATTAATTGCTTATGTGACACACCAAGGCCATTAGGGGGTTTATCCAATAAG
The DNA here is from genome assembly GCF_046119375.1 of Phyllobates terribilis. NCBI lineage: Eukaryota > Metazoa > Chordata > Amphibia > Anura > Dendrobatidae > Phyllobates > Phyllobates terribilis. Next base: position 54,824,085 of record NW_027362772.1, on the reverse strand, counting down.
GCTATATGATTAAAAGCTTGAGGATAAATATTTTTAGTAGGATTTGTGCTGGTATAAAGTTTTATTAGCGTTTCGAGCAGGGTGCACGGAGATGGAATGAGGCAGTACAAGGCAAACAACCCAGTTAATTGACAATTTATCACTAAGCCATTTCAGGCCATCACATTCTCCACGCCCAGATGCCGCTCTGAATTTTTAGGAGTTTAACCCAAAAGAACTCGGCGGAAAGTGCAAAAAAAGTTTTTCAAAACTTCATGCAAACTTTTCTGTGTTCGGGAATAGATGTGTGGATAGTTCTGTGACCTGACATTAAGAAAATTAATTGAGGTGGAAGCTCCTGGGATCAGTCTAGAATGAAAGTCTCTGGATAAGCTGCCAACCATTACCAAAAGTAGTGCATCAAATCACCAACATCTGTTAACGGCAATGAATTGACTTTTTACATATCTGGCACCAGATAACAGAGTTCTTAACCAGATTTGTGCCAATGTCAACAGTTGGTGCTTCTACTTAAATGCCCCTTTGGTTACCCACGATTGTGCCCCCAGACAATAAGGCTTACCTATTTCGAGGCAGGCAAATCTGACAAGTTTTTCCAGTGGAAACCACTTCTGAAACCTCTTGTTTTTTCAAAAATTTTTGGACAAGTTTTTTTATTTTCTTGAACTGCTTTTTAAAGCATTTTTGATTGGTGAACATGCCTAATTTGGAGAGGACAGTCCCAAAAGAAGCCTCAAAGAAGCCCCCAAAAACTCCTTATATGAGCAACAAATTGGTTTTCTCATAGAAATGAATAAAGAGTTTTTCAAGTGGCTTTGAAAAATTCTGAATGGACACAAAGGGGGAAATATTAAGCTATATTCACACAAAGTAATCAAACCCCCTTGACCCACCACAAAGTAATACGGTTGCTGCCCTCCTTTCTCTTTTGTGTCTCCCACAATTAATGCTCACATTTCCACTGTATCTAGTTTGTGCCCTTCAGGAAGTAAAAGTTGCCCCAATATGTCCTCAAATAATTATGCCCATTTTGTGCCATACCCTACTGTATGTAAGATACCACTTTGTCTGTCCATTCAAGGAGACCTCAATTGAAGTAGCCTGGATGGAAGTAGTTGTTGTCTGGTCCCTGTTTGGGCGCCAAAAATTTACTGTGGGCACAACAGGCCCACTGGAATTGATGTGCAAGACCAGATTAGAAGGGTTGTAATGAACGAGCTCAGAGACTCAAAAGATAGCACACACATAATAGTGTTCAGCAAGAGATTCTGCTTGAATGGCATGCCGGTGGGGGTTATATACACCCCTGAAAAGAGAAGGCTCTGTGTCAAAAAGCAAGCAACTGTTTTCTGGGGTTTAGTTATAAATGTGTCTAGGTTTGATTCAGTTTATCAGACATTTGGAATGTGTAGTGGGGTTACTGTGTAGAGGTGTTACGTGATGGATTTAGAACATAAAATGGGGACGGAGCAGACAAAATGGACCCTGATTTCCCACATCCCCTATATAACCCTCAAAGTGATAATACTCCCTTTTGTGTCTCCCCTGTGCCCTAACACAAGAAAAAAAAATATCTTTCTGTCCCCCACACAATATAAGTGACTCCAAAATCATTAAATCCTATTTCCACTTTGATCAGTGTGGCTCATAACCTGTGCAGTGGGCTCATGATGGCTTCGTGTCATTGGCCGTAGACCTAAAGAGACTTGTGGCTACTAGAGTAAGTGCCGGGGCAGAGAGATGATGGCTCCTTGCTCTGGTCTAATGTTCAGCTTTATACACTCCTGAGGATATAGAAATGGTTAAAGGTGGTGATCCTTTACAGCACAAGGTTAAAATTACTGGATGACCAGTGCTAGTGAATCCGCTGCTGCAATTTACCTTTCTATTGACGTTGAAGACATGCCTTCCCATATCAATGTGTCTTTTACATGAAAAAGTGATATAAAAAGCTATATTCTATTTCATGAAAACGTTCCAGAGGAAACGCAGTACATCACAGCACTTGCCACAAAGCAGTAAACTATCTATTGTAAGAGATCAGAATGGCAATCAACGATCAGTAGAGGGTTGAGGTTGTATAAGTAATGTAAGTTCCTATATATTACTCGTTTATCACTTTCCAGGACATGAAAAAGAACCTTGCGAACGGAGATTTAACAGCGGCTCTTTCATGTTTTCTCTTGCGTTCGGCTTTAATCACTGCTCAGGAATGTACTTTGATTATATCATTAGTACAGCCCGTCTTAGGTTAAAAATGATGAAGTGTAAAAAAAAAAAAAAGTCAAGAAAAAAACATGAAAAATTACTGTCTTATCAGAAGTTGCATATATTGGAATTACGACAAAGAGATTGAAGGTGAGAGCAAAAACATTGCTCGGAATGAAGGAAGCCATGACTCGGCATTGTAGGAGTTCACAGTGCGACACCACTTAAAAGTGTTGTCGGATTGTGCCCTTCAGATCCATGAAAGGTCACAAATCTGCCTTTACAGAACATATCCATTCTACAAGAATTATCATTTGTTGGACCTTTTTGGGGTCCTTTATTGTGTCAGAATCTGAGCCCTTTGGGAAATCTTCTTGTACTCTGTTGGGCCAATCTGCAAATTTTGAATAAACCAGTCTTTCTCTGATCTCCATAACAGGTTCTAGTAGTAAAGATTCTCCTTTTTTCCCACAGTTCAATTATGAAAGCAAAGTGTAGTTAAGTTTCTTATTAAATTTGGAAAGTGTAACGGTTCCGCAAGTCGTCTATCGGAGTAATACTGCAAGGGTCTAGTAAAATGAGTTCCATTAATAGAGGTCAGCAATGGGGGAGCATGTATGTGCAAATGGCCACACTGGTAAGAATCGAGGATGTTCTGTTAATGATATGGTTCATGTTGTACAATTTTAATATGAAATAACCAAAGTCCCTAACTGGATTAATGGAATTTAGCCAACCAGATAATATGGTCCTCGCCTGTGGCTAAGAAGACTTTTGCTTCTGGAGGTCTTGACCCTTAAGATTCCAAGTTGGTAATTCAGGATTAATGTTTGCATGAGACTTTTTGGTCTTAAATTGGATTATAGTTTAAAAAAAAATGTATATTGTATCAATCGAACAAACCTTAGAAGTCTGTATAAAATGGCTATATATATATATTTTAGATGAATATCAGCAGACCCTACAGATTTTGGTGTGTGTGTGTGTGTGTGGTCAACTTTCTAATGTGTATGGAGTATCCTGAATGCTCATGTATATGCAATGAAGAAAGGTGTAAGCCATTGGCCAAAGCTAATTTCCCATTATACCAGTTAAATGGGCAGGCTCAATCCTTCTCCACCCACCGACATCTGTCGTAAATGGGGAAGAAAGAAGAGTTGAGCATGTTGGATTTTAACAGAAGACAACTTGCCACCAGTGGTATCTTAGTGTTTTGCTCTTCTCTTCTTATTGAGAATTCCTCCGAGCCTAGAGTATATGCGTAAGTGAAGGTCAGCAGGAATATATGGTGTCCGAAAGAACATTTGGCCAAAATCTATCTAATGTATGTGACCACCTTTAGGATCCCATTGATCTTGATCCTCAAGAATTGTTGGTTTCCTTTCTCAATTCACAGGTGAGATGTGGCCATGCTTGATGGCATCTAACAGGCTTTCAAGGAGCTCTTGAAGGAGTGTTTACTGTCTAGAAGGTCATGAAGATCACTAAAAGTACAATAATGTGATTTATTAAAGGTCTTTAAAAAAAATGTGGACATCTTAACGAATTTATGGAAAGGCTTATAAAGAACTCACAAGTTCATAATGGTTAAGGGTTGAGTAAAAACTTTGGTGGACCACCTGTCCGGATTACCAGATCCATCATTTCTAGCGTTGTATCACTATGATCTTGAGCAATACACTTTATAACTAAGGGGTAATCATATGTTTGTGTTTTCAAGGGCTATACAATGAGAATACTAATTACACTTGTTTTGTTGGGAATAACCTTTTATCACCTATCCATAGAATAGGGAAAGAGATCCAACAGACAGAACCCTCAGTGATTCTGAGATTGGGGCTTTGGAACCTGGAGAACAGGGATCTGCCACCTCTTAATGAATGGAGTGGAGGTGCACATGCGCAGACTCCTCTCTATTTATTGTCTAGAAGGACCACCGGAAAGTGCCGAGTGGTTGCATAGACTATGAATGTAGTGAAGGCCGTTCATGTGCTCCTTTCTGGATGGGTATGTTCTCCAGATTCCAAAGCCCAGATCTCAGGATGAATAGGGAATAACTTTTTTTTTGAAGAATAACCCTTTAAGCTGGAAGTATACTTGTTGGGATGTCCTCTTACCTCTTAGGGCCTATAATGATATGTTGCTACCTAGTTGGACTTCATTTTATTGAATCCATGAATAAACCACCGAGGTTTCCAAATATAGTTGTTTTCTCGAGCTTTCGCTTGGAGTACTGCTGACACGGTAGTCGAATCCCTTTATTCCCCAATTACATGAATACAGATTAGAGGAGACTCGAGAGGTCAGGAGGCCCCTGTGTGTCAGCGTCACCATATATAATGCTCGCTTTTCAGTTCAATGAATGGCTGATATAAGTCTTCGCGGCATATGATTGTGCGCTAGCTAATTCTGCTCTCCTATCCACGCTTATATGGGGTGTAATTAGAATTTATAATAGGATTTAATTGATTGGACATGCTTAGGCTGCGATAAGATTAAAGGGATTTAAGCCTCATAATATTTATAGCGGGGAGCAAGCTGGAACAGGGAGGAAACGTTCCTGGAAAATGTAGGGGAGGGGGGTATGTTTTACTATAACCGGATCCCCAGCCACTTTGTTTAACCAGTTTCTATCAGAGGCTGAATCAAGGAGTTTTTCCCGAACGCCACGGATGGGCAGCGAAGTGCCGTAATGTAATTTTAAATATATATTTGCAAATTATAATAATTCAATAGCACAAGAGCTGCGTGAACATTTCACAAGTATTTATGAATCAAGTGCTATAGATTTTCATTATCGCCGCTCAAAGTTGAGTTGCATTGTGAAATGTTGCAACCAGAGGATTTGCCTTTCCTGCCAACGGAGAAAAGGATTTCCAAACTGTATCCAATGAGTTAATCAAGAACAGATGGTCCAAAGTGGGGAAAACGCACGTGAGCCCTTGTAATGGCAAATTATAACCGGTTGAGGATCAATAGAAGAGGCCGCCACCAGGTTATGTGATAAGTTTTAATTTTTACTGGGTCAATTAATCTAATTGAATCCATAAGAACAACCATGTCAGGAAATGAGATGTCAGATGGGATGATTTTACATTGGATTTTTACAGGAATGGGCATGGCGATTAGGAGATGACGATGACCACAATGTCTTTAAGTTTGAGGCTTGTGGCCAGAATGCCTGGAGCAAGGCTTTAAAGAAGGTCATTCCTACACCATTCTGCAACATTAATGAGCGGCATCTGTCTCCAGAACAGAATGAAGCTCTAATCTTAATGAGGAACCCAGCGCCGCTCATCCTCTCTTCTACCTTCAACTCATTGATGGTCAACGATCAGAGCAGAAGTGTGGGTGTGGGGGCGAAGAGGTGAGCAAGCAGAAACTGGTAGTTCACTAAATTTAATGTAAAACTCTAAGTTGGTTTAAAAAGAAATACTGATTAATGTGACAGAGAATAGACAGAGAACATGGCCAAGACCGAGGTCAGAACAATATCAACTTCTCGGTGGCCAAAGTGGTGTTTGGTTAGAAATCAATCAGTAAGTTGAGGTCAATTTCATCAAAACCGAAGGTGTCCAACAAAATGGGTTTTTTTTAGATAATATGGACTGTGTTCAAATTAGTTTTTTTCCACCTGGAGGAGCTGAATCTCATTTTGGCCAAACCAGATGCCCATTGGTAGATGACTGTTTTGAGGTCCTTGACCCTTGTCAATACACAACAGGGTACAAGATGGCTGAATGAGCAGTTGATAGAGATCTTATCAAAGAGTTTTCTTCTGTCTTGAAGAGAGATAATTTGCATGCTTTCTTTTCCCATGGAACATCACATGCATACACCAGTTGGATCTCCTCAATGAAATGCCATCTCCCACCTATATGATGGATATGGATTAGTCGTCTTTGGTGAAAGGTATGAGGTACACATTTCCACGCAGATAATTATATTGCTTAACTGCAAAACATGCAAATTGGCTCGTTCCCAGAGGGGAGAAAAAAAAGAAAAAAGTTCTCCTATTAGAGGTTCTTTGTCAATGACTTATACAGTAGCTGCTTCTAATAGGTGGCACTAGGGAGAGAACTAATCTGTGTTTTTCCCATGGATGGAGCATTGTAAATAAATCCTGGTCTCGGTAAGGAGAGTCAAAATCCACCCCAAAGGAAGTGCAAAATAAGCCATAAAGTTGAGGACCAAACATGAGAAGCATGCCAGAATAGTCATTATGTAGAAGAACCACAATGAGCCGTGGATTATCGAAAGAGGGTAATGGAGAAGTGTAGAGTAAATATTAAAAAAAAGTATGCAGATAGGCAAAAAGATTTGCACTACCCTAATCTTTCTTTCTCTTTCGCTCTCTCTCTTTCTCTCTTTTTCTGTATTTCTCTCTAGCTTGCTCCTTGTCTTGTGCGCTCTTTCTCTTGCGAGCGCTCTCCCCTTTTCTCGCGTGCTCTCTCCTTTTCTCACGCTCTCCCCTTTTCACGCGCTCTCTCTCCCCTTTTCACGCACTCTCTCTCCTTTTCTCGTGTGCCCTCTCTCCTTTTCTCGTGTGCCCTCTCTCCTTTTCTCGCGTGCCCTCTCTCCTTTTCTCGCGTGCCCTCTCTCCTTTTCTCGCGTGCCCTCTCTCCTTTTCTCGCGTGCCCTCTCTCCTTTTCTCACGTGCCCTCTCTCCTTTTCTCGTGCGCTCTCTCTCTCCTTTTCTCGCGCGCGCGCTCTCTCCTTTTCTCTCGCGCGCTCTCTCTCTCCTTTTATCGCGCGCGCGCTCTCTCTCCTTTTATCGTGCGCTCTCTCTCTCCTTTTCTCGCACGTGCTCTCTCTCTCCTTTTCTCGCACGTGCTCTCTCTCTCCTTTTCTCGCACGTGCTCTCTCTCTCCTTTTCTCGCGTGCCCTCTCTCCTTTTCTCGCGTGCCCTCTCTCCTTTTCTCGCGTGCCCTCTCTCCTTTTCTCGCGTGCCCTCTCTCCTTTTCTCGTGCGCCCTCTCTCCTTTTCTCGTGCGCGCTCTCTCCTTTTCTCGTGCGCGCTCTCTCCTTTTCTCGTGCGCGCTCTCTCCTTTTCTCGCGCGCGCTCTCTCCTTTTCTCGCGCGCTCTCTCTCCTTTTCTCGCGCGCTCTCTCTCTCCTTTTCTCGCGCGCGCTCTCTCTCTCCTTTTCTCGCGCGCGCTCTCTCTCTCCTTTTCTCGCGCGCGCGCTCTCTATCTCCTTTTCACGCGCTCTCTCTCTCCTTTTCACGCTCTCTCTCTCTCCTTTTCACGCTCTCTCTCTCTCCTTTTCACGCGCTCTCTCTCTCCTTTTCGCGCGCTCTCTCCTTTTCTCGCGCGCTCTCTCCTTTTCTCGCGCGCTCTCTTTTTCTCGCGCGCTCTCTCTCCTTTTCTCGCACGCTCTCTTTTTTTCTCTATCGGTGTCTCTCTTTCTCAGCAATTACAAACTTTCTATTGAGAATTTTATTTTGGGGGGAAAAGTCAGAATTCAAATTTCATAAAATGTTCTCATTTCTAGGAAGAAGCAATGTTAGAAAATAAAGTAGAGTAAGGTAATGGGTAATGTCAAGAAGGTAAAGATCAGTTGAAATAAAACGTGAAGGGCGAGTGTCGGGAAAGTAGTCGAGCACTATATGTTTTGAGGAACATCTGAGACAATGAGGACCGTATTCGGTTAAGGACATTTTGGGAATCAGTAGAATATGGTAGGAAGGCGTAGAGCAAAGTATGGAGCACATGGTGTGAAAACTTAACTGTTAATCCAGACCAAAAAAATCTTCAAAAACGTTTGTATTTCACTGGTCTCCTCACAATGAATCTGAGCTGTAATTCTGTGCCATATCCGCAACAGGTAGGGGTTGGAAAAACCTCTACATGCCTAGATTTTGCTGCAGATTTTTTTTCTGCTGCATATGAATTTCTTTTTTTTCACAATTTCAGACTGAAATTCTGAAAATGGAACCAAATGGATTTGTGGATTTTTCGTGTAGAACTCTTTAACATAAGATATGGAGCACTGAGTAAGGTGGGTGGAATTTTAAGAAAATGTACAGCTTGGGAATACATCGAAAAATACTTGTAGGTGGATGTTAAGAAGTTGCAGAAGGAAAGAACCTAACAACTAGAAGAATAAAGATGCAGAAGGAAGAACGATTCTCGGGAGATGCGGACCTGGGGGGGGGTATTAAACTGTGGGAGAGAAGAAAGACTGATTGACAGGAGGGAAGGTGCATGGAGGACTATGAAGAAGGTGCAGACCGAGGAGGGGTGAGGGCTACTCCTTGCGCTCTGCATTTCCCTCACGCACGCTCGCCGGCCTGCAGATTACAGCTCCTTTCACTATGGCTCACTAGGGAGGAGGTTTCTCCACAGAGCTTCGATTGTTCTCCATATACATCCAGCACCCCCTTCTACTTTGTTTTTTTCCATATCTCCGCTTTAGGCAAGACTTGGCGAGCCTGGCACCGATAGGGTCCAGACCAAAGCTGAATGACAATAAGAGGTTATGTTGTGCTGAATAGAACAACTAGGATAATGGTTTAATGTGCGTCGAATGAATTTGGCACTGGCCACGTTGTTCTGTGTGGACACGGTAGGATTGACGGAGCAGTGTGTTTAACAGGGAGCCAACACTGTTCTATGTATAGATGCCTTGGCAGGGAAATGGGATTCTAGGGAGCATGGCACTGCCAGTGCCGCTTTTCATAACTGCTCCTTGTACCCTCGGCAGCTTGGCACCGTGACGAGAAAACGGTCACTGCATCATTGTGCCACATTACACGACGGTGAGAAATAAGCCTAGACTGCCGAGTATGAATAGCACAATTAAACACAATCCACATAACGCAAAAAAAAAAGAAGCCATCAAAGCCAGCGCCCCATGAAAGAAACCCAACGATAAAACGTACCCTTTAATAAACAGCTCAATAAAATCACTGATTAAAGATAAATACAAAGCAAAAGTGTTCGGACGCCGGCATCGGAATCCTCTACAGTGCAAAACAAGACCTGGAAGCATGGATGGACGGACGGATAGGAGTATTGATGGGTGGATGGACAGCCAGGTATTGATTGATTGATGGATAAACAGGTGATTGTATGGACAGATTGATGGATGGGTAGATAGACAAATGGATGGACAGACGTGGTATTGATTGATGGATGAATGTTTGGACAGATAGAAGAATAGATGGACAACTAGATGAATGAAAGTACGGACGTGGTATTGATGGATAAATAAATGAATGTTTGGAAGGATAGATGAATAGATGGACAGATGGGTATTTATTGATTAAACAGGTGAATGGATGGACAGGTAGATGACTTGATGGATGGACAAATGAATGGGCAGGGGTTTTAATGGATAAAATGATGAATGGATGGAGGAATAGATGGCCAAGTGGATGGATGAATGGACGGACTTTGGGGGGATTGCTTGATGGATAAATAAACAGGTGATTGTATGGACAGATTGGATGGGTAGACAAAAAAGATGGATGGATAAACCATTGGATGGACAGAGGTGGTATTAATTGATGGGTAAATGGATGAATGTATGGACAGATAAATGGATGAGTAGATTGGCATTGATTGGTAGATAAACTGGTGAATAGATGAACAGGTAGATGAATTGATGGATGGACAGATGAATGGGTGAATAAATGGACAGGGGTATTGATGGATGGAGGGATAGATGGCCAACTGGATGGATGAATGGACAGACTTTGGGGAATTGATTGGTAGATAAACTGGTGAATAGATGAACAGGTAGATGAATTGATTGATGGACAGATGAATGGGCAGGGGTATTGAAAAAATAAAGGGATGGATGGAGAGAGGGATAGATAGTTAAGTGGATGGATGAATGGACAGACTTTGTAGTATTGATAGATGGATAAACCGATGGATGGATGAATGGACAGACTTTGTAGTATTGATAGATGGACAGATGGATGGATGGATGCAGTGACAAAGGGAAGTATGGTTGGTTCGATGGATTGGATGGACAGATAGTGACTGGGTCATTATTACCGCTCAAAATTGAATTTAGTTATGACTTATTGTAGCCAGCTGTCGTATTCCTTGCTTGGCAATGGAACGAGGAATCGTATGCACTTCCCAACTGCATCCAATGAGCTAAACAAAGCCAGATGGTGCAAAAAGTGGAGAACACAAACCCTTGTAATAGGAAATTCTAGGACAGATGCATGTATGGATCCACAGGCAAAGAGATTAATGCATAGATGGACAGGTGGATGGATAGAGAGATGAATATATGGATATGCCAATGAATGGACATATAGATGGATGCGATGACAAAGTAACAGGTAGATGGATGGACCTTGTAAATTGTACAGGCGACCAAAATCCACATCTTTTATTTTATTGAATGCACAAACTGGCTGGCAGGGGAGAATTTTTCATTTTCCTTCTCTATTTTTGGTTTATAATAACTTGTATATTAGTATTCTGTATTAGGTTGGGTAGAGATCAGATCAAACTGAGCTTCTGGTACATTTGGCCATCAGCGTAAACATGCCCAAATGGGTGGATAGATGATTGGATGGACGCCCAGATGAATGGCTACTTGTATTTTGGTGCTTTCTACTTGTCTGATGGAATCCTTCTGACTTTTTGGAGTGACAGAACGATGGCTGAATTGGACACTTGGGGTTTGATCTGTTGACAATATGGACTCAAGAAATGGAGGAGTTGTAGATACACAAAGACTGGTGGCACCAGCCAACATTACTGAAAACAGAGCATTTTATGGATCTAAATACAAGAAACAAAGTCAAGGCCTTTTGGTGACCAGTTGTGTTTTTAGATTATATTTGGTGGAAATACTCAAATTTTGTTGAATGGTAAGAAAAGAAAAAAGTTTTAGAAACAGATGGCTGTTTGGATGAATTAGCGTTTTTTTTTGCATTTCAGTTTACATTAAATACAGAGAATATGAAGTAAACAGTAAAGGATAAGTCATAAAACCTGCTCTCGTTAATGGCTGACTCATCTCTTCAGAAGTCAAACCTGCATTATAGAAATGTATTGCTGTATATTAATTGATTCTGCATAGCTAATAAGCCAAAATCCTCCGGGGGTAAGATCAAATCAATTGTTCTTTCTGTATATTTACTGTTTTCATCAGGTCACGTTATAATAATTCCAAATATACAAGACATGGAGGTCAAACCTCACGCATTTCATGTGACGGTTCATTTGTATGCATGAGTATATACCATCCCTATCCTATAGATGATGGATGTTACTGGTATCTATTGTTCTGTCTCTCCCTTCCCTTTATCATTGTGAGCCCGTGTGTTGGTCGAAATCGAAATTTGAGGCTGCAGATAGATAAAAGATCTGCAGAGCGGCTCGATTCACAGCTCTATCAACAGATATGAGGTCCATGTACCTAGTCCCAGAGTATTTATCAAATTTCCACAAAGGCCAAAATACATGCCGCCAAAGACTGTAATTTGATCTTAAGGTCATACTCTAGTAAATTTCACCTTCTTAATGCGCCTATACACCTTTTAATGACTGTTGATCACATGCTCTTTTGACCAACAGCTGCTTATCTTGACTGCCCCCATGTACGTGCATGCTCTGTCCTGCAAAGCATGCATGGGTATGGTTTGGGGTTGGGACACTGTCGGTTTTGGGGTTGGGACACTGTTGGTTTTGGGGTTGGGACACTATTGGTTTTGGGGTTGGGACACTGTTTGTTTTGGGGTTGGGACACGGTTTGTTTTGGGGTTGGGACACGGTTTGTTTGGGGTTGGGCCACTTTGTTTTGGGGTTGGGACACTGTTGGTTTTGGGGTTGGGACACTGTTGGTTTTGGGGTTGGGACACTGTTGGTTTTGGGGTTGGGACACTGTTGGCTTTGGGGTTGGGACACTGTTGGCTTTGGGGTTGGGACACTGTTGGCTTTGGGGTTGGGACACGGTTTGTTTTGGGGTTGGGACACGGTTTGTTTGGGGTTGGGCCACTTTGTTTTGGGGTTGGGACACTGTTGGTTTTGGGGTTGGGACACTGTTGGTTTTGGGGTTGGGACACTGTTGGCTTTGGGGTTGGGACACTGTTGGCTTTGGGGTTGGGACACTGTTGGCTTTGGGGTTGGGACACTGTTGGTTTTGGGGTTGGGACACTGTTGGTTTTGGGGTTGGGACACTGTTTGGGGGTTAGGGCACTGTTTTTTTTGGTTGGAGCACTATATTTTTGGGTTGGGGCTCTGTTTTAGATTGGGGCATGGCCTCAGGTTTGGGCACGGCCTCGAGTTTGGTCAGGGGCCTCCTGACTGTAAGCTAATGGCAGATATATAGCAAAAGGAAAATCGGACATGTTGGCTTTCCACATGGCCACATCCATTGTTCCCTCCTGGAAATTTTCCTTTGCCAGTTGTGCATCACAGAAGCTTATAACCTTGGAAATTTAACATGAACCTAATGGCCAAGCTAACTTGGGTTTATATTCTAGCCTATATTTAGGCTAGACCTACACAACCAGTTGTTTTTATTATTGCATTGGACCATAAGTAGTCATCTTCAGGCCAGTAAGAAAGGAGCAGCTTTAGGACAGTAACCCAAAAAGGGGCCAAATCAAGCAAATAACAGAGATGTTATAACATTACATTCTACCAAACCATTTCTGTTCGGACATAATTCAAGACTCCTTGGTCTTCATTTATTGAAACCTTCCAGCCGTTAAACCGAAGCTCCCGTATGACGTTTGACACAAAGCTTATCAGAGAAAAGCTACTCTGATTGCAGCGGCTGGTGGCAGAGGCTTGTAGATGGGCAAATTTCATCCGCAGAACGTTGCGTATGCCACAATTTCTCACAAAAGCCTTCAATACAATAGATACAAAAACAAAGACGAGAGGAGATGGAGTCTGCACGATGGAGATTACTGTAGTGTTCGAGTCTAATGAACACGAGATGGATAGATGTATTTATTCTTATCTCCTATTTATATCTTATCCTTCCCTTAAAGAAATAGCAGATTCGCGCTTCAATTTCTTATTCGCGAGAGGTAGGTGGAGCAAACCCTGAGCGAGAAGAGATGGAATTAGCATAAAATTTGCATAGCGAGTTAAATGATCCATTAGAGCTGGCGTTGGCCTGAGTTTTGAGCTGTTGGCGGAAGGCGGCGTTCTGTGCCAGTGAACTGACTCCTCCATCCCAGAGCTTGGGACATTGCTTAATAATCTGCAATGGTGATATTCTCATTAGTGGTATCTTGCTTCGCTAAGTCACTAGACCAAGTTGAGGACTGGCCATTCATGGTGAAAATGGGATTAACCATTCGTTTGCCACGGATTAACATTTTTCTTATCAAAAATGAAGATTAAAAAGTGAAATTTTGTAAAAAAAAAAAAAAAAAAAAAGATAAAAAATAATCCTAGCTTTAAAACATTGCATGCAAAAATTCAGGCGTTTCGAACGCTTTTTAACCCATTCTGTTTCTATAAAGCTCACTGTATACGGTGTTATATACGCTTAGGCTTATTAATATTGCATCAGACAAGGCCGTCTACTGTAATATATGTCTCCTTATGCATAGGACAGCACTTTTCAGGGGCAGGCGAAAATGATGTATGACTTTTGTGGTATTTTGTCAGCACAGCACATTCATTTGTGTGCATAATCAGAATTTTCCCAGTAGATAAAATGGTGCAAAGTGACCAATGACTATTATTTCATGGTACTTCCATTTACATTTGTGTGGATGCGTACCCAAATAGGTTGTGTCTCCCCAAATTAAAGGGAGTCTGTTAGAACAAAGTGACTGTTCAAACCAAGAGCAGGCGCCTGGTGCACTCTTGGCGTGGCTGAGCAGTCGGGGGCACCTTCCCACCTACTTGTTTCCAGTGCGCCTTCCCACCTACTTGGTCTCCAGTGTGCCTTCCCACCTACTTGGTCTCCAGTGCGCCTTCCCACCTACTTGGTTTCCAGTGCGCCTTCCCACCTACTTGGTTTCCAGTGCGTCTTGCCACCTACTTGGTTTCCAGTGCGTCTTGCCACCTACTTGGTTTCCAGTGCGTCTTGCCACCTACTTGGTTTCCAGTGCGCCTTGCCACCTACTTGGTTTCCAGTGCGCCTTGCCACCTACTTGGTTTCCAGTGCGCCTTGCCACCTACTTGGTTTCCAGTGCGCCTTCCCTTCTTATTTTCCATCTATATCCACCTTTCTCTAGCTCCTGTAAAGTCTGAGCTGTTAATCAAGAATGAGAGGGTGGAGATAGTTGCAAAACAAGTAGGTGTGAAGGTGCATGGTAACGATCAGGCACATCAAGGGTGCACTTAGCAGCTATAATTGGTTTGAACAGTAATTTTCTGTTGACAGACTACCTCTAAAGTTAGTTTGGCTACTTCAGTCAATTCAAAAAACTATAATATTAACTGTGCATACTGGACATTTGTATGTATTTTTTTTCAATTTTTGGTTGATCTGTTTCATATCAGGAACTGGTTTCAGGGAATGGCAGATGTTCCAGCTGTTTGGATGGATCTAGCCCTTGTCAAAGTCTGGCGAACAGGAATACAGTAGCTTATTGTTGTAACACTGGGGGGAAAAAAAAGCTCCATGGTGCAGAAATCTTAAGATCTGTGCACCATGGAGCTTTTTTTTTCGCCCTCAGTAGAAAAGTGGTTTGGAGTAGAAATAGGTTTAGATAAAAGGAAATGTTCTTACCTTCTTGGGAATATTATTGATTTGAGGAAAGTTCTGGTTCAGTCCCGAAATGCGTTAGTAAATGTAATTTTCTTTGGATGTTTTTACCTCTACCATGAATCTTGGCCCGGCTGCATAAATATTATTACCTTAATGCTCTGACATTTCAGAGAAAATATGCTTTGAAGATCTGGCCGGGAACCGTAGCTGGAGACTAGACTAGTCTGGCTCTTCCTAACTCCGATCCAGGTAATTGACAGGTCTCTCCCTATATGCATTCAAGGGAGAAAGCTATCAATCGCCAGCTACGGTTCTGGGAGAAGCTGGTTGGACTAGTCTAGTCTCTGGCTATGGTCCCCGGCCACATCTTCAAAGCATATTCTCTCCGAAACTCCAAAGCGTTTCAAAGAACAATATCCCTGACTGCAATCGTACAGCTGAGCTGTGACTCATGTTGCCTATGGTTTTGGTAGCTTGAATCAAGTGATAGGATCCTTTTAATTATTTCTAAGCAGCAGTTTTAATGATTTCCCCCCACTTTTTTTTACTTTCTTGTTTACATACAGTAAACCATTACCTCTCCAAGCATTTCGGTTAAGTCTCAAATTTGGCAAAGTATTAAGGCTGTATGCACACCGCATTCGTCCACTTAGCCTAAACTATATGCCCCTATTTAGCCAACAGAGGTCAAAAGTGTCTTTATTCTTTCCTATAAAAAGGGTCACTACTAAAAAAACAACCCTTTGTTCTATTGTGGACCGATACAAAGGCATCCATCAAGACTGTGGCCACTTTTGGGCATATTCCTCTGGATCGGATACACCAGACAGTGGCTACAAACGCAGTGTGCACTTAGTCGAATCAAAACATTGCTGTGACATGTTAGCAAAACCTGCAATTCATATCACCACCATTAGGTGGTCCCATATAGAAGCCTATAGCATAAACATCTCCCAACAGAGTATTCGAAAATCATGTTTTTTTTTGTTTAGAGCTTAAATTCTCATGTCCTACATTTCATGATGTCAAAAAGGATGGATTATTAGAAAAATGAAGATACATTTGTTTGCTTGATTGTGCTTCATTAGTAAAGATTATCTTCTTCCAGACCTGAGTTGGAAATCACCAACCATTTTCCAGCCTTGAATAGTTGTCCCTTTCATCGACGCCAAAGGTATTACACCCCAGGGGGCGACAATGAGCATATGAGAAAGCTCCACCCAGAGAACGCAAAATATCAAACCTGTGCCCCACCTTGGCGGATGGTGGGAGTCAAATTTAGACATGAAAATAAGGGTTGTGGTAAAAAGCTATTCCTAAAAATATCATCACCTTGTTATGTAGAATTATTTTTTATGCCTTAAATTTTTGAAAAAATTGGGGTAAAAATTGCATTTTTCATGTGTATAGGGAATGGAGTTTTTCTTATTTTTTGTCTTTTTTTTTTACCTCCTTGCCATTGCTTTTATGTGACAACGCTAGTAGTTTCTCATTAGACGATCCTATAGATGTAACCACGGTAGTGTTTGCCGGCCTGTCCGTGTATATCATCCACCTGCCGTACATCATAACGCAGAGCTTCAGCTACAAGGATACTCTGTAATTTGTCACTGACAACTACGGACAAGCTATCTTTATAAATACCCAGCTTGACAAACACAACATATATGTCTGTGTGATTATATGAGTGGTAATACACCGGCGGTGAGAAATAGGTTCCTGCCATCTCGGAGCTGAAGTGCGAGACAGTTTTATCGGCAGTCTTCCATCTGTGTTGTGCGTATAGACTGCCGAGGAATCCGTTTATCACTCTCCGCCCTTGGTTATATTCAAAGTATTGAAATATTAGGTTATGTCACCGCTTCATCCGTACACTGGGGGATAAAAGAAGAGATCACTTTCTCATCCCATTTCATGTACACACCACAGGGTCAGCCAAAGATTTAACATTATCCGTACAAGTGTCTCTATAAATCTGAATCTCGTTGGTGGACATGATTTTCGATGCCAGGAGCAATCTCGAAAATGTTGCTCTCTTGTGAAATGAAGAAGCGGACACTTACGCGCTTCCAAATATTCTCAGCTTTCAGATAAAAAATATCTTTCGAAAGTGCCAGAAAACTCTACATAGAAAAACTTTCCAGAAGAACCCAATGCTCTAAAGTTGAAGATATGGCTTTACGATGACTTCTGCAAAACTTTTTTTGAGTCTAGAATTGTCCAATAGTCCAGATTGTCCTACAGGTCAGATGTTAAAAGATTTTTGGAAGAGCAGGAGCAAAATGGAAAGTTGATTGTGTTAACCTCATGGGTTGATGGCCAGATTCACACATCCGTGTGTCGTTGTCCAAGAACGGACTCTTAAGCATTGACCTGGTGCTGGTCTACTAACCCAAACTTGACAGCTTCATTTATGCCTGAGGATTTTGAGTTCAGGTCAAGAGACTGGCAGCCACTTCGTGAATCATGAACCGTGACACAAGGAAGTTTGAATGTGGCCTAAAGAGGAACAGGTGCTGTATGGTATTTAGTGGGGATCATGTGCCCAACATTTTTGAGGGCATCAAAAGCAAATGCAATCCTAATACAACCAATGATCTAGACGTCAATGATACCTGGACCTTTTTTTATTTTTTTTTATTTTTTGAATTGTCAATGGCTATGCTCAGAGTTTTTTTGAAGTGTTCTTGGAGCTGAAACTGGCTACATGTACACAGAGTCTTTTTGCAAAGTCTTTGCAGAAAAAAACTGTACGTTTTTGAGGCGTTTTGAGATGTGAAGGATGATATGGAACGTTTTCAGTCCAAAAACTCCTCGTAAAACTCTGTGTGCACATAACCAGTGAGAGGAAACACTCCAACTTTCAAACAACCTCCGAAAACTTAGAGTTTCTGCTACGTAAGCTCAGTAAAAAGACGGTTTCCCACATATGTGCACATGGAGTTTTTTTGGAACAGGTTCGCTACAAAAAAAAAAAAAAAAAACACTTCAAAACCCCTTGAATGATTTTTCCTATTATTTTTTTTTATTGTAAAACCACTTTGCTGTTTTTATGGTTTGTCTTTTAAGCATGTTTTTTCTGCTTCAGGTTTTGAGAAACGCCTGATGGCGGAAAAAAAAAAGTGCACGTCACTACTTTGATGCGGTTCCTCATAGGATAACAAACTCTTCCAAAAAGTTTTAAAAAAACGTCTTCAGGAAACAAAATACTCCTCCTCCAAGTATCCCCTCTAACGATGGGGATGTTTTCTGACCGTGGTCTTGTTCCGCAAGTCATTTTGGCCAAATTTAGGCTTCATAGTCTGGAACATTGTCAACCTAGAAGAATACAACTTGTTTGGAATATATCAGGGGAATTTCTGAGTGCCCGAAGCTTATTCTCATGACTTCTGAGAAGAAGAAAACCAAGATGACCTAGACTCGGTCATGTTTCGTGTTTGCAGTTGACAGGCCCTCATATTTCCAGGTTCTGAGGTCATGTTGTGTTAGGTCTTACCGTGGCAGGGAGATTTGACAAAGAGTAACGTGTCGAGATGTCATCTCCTCTTCACTGTGAGAGACGTAGAAAGAGAAAATAATCTGCTCAACTTCAGAATTAAAATGATTCACAATGAATACTCCTGAAAATCTTTGTTGACCTGACGTTCGGTTATAAAATTCAATCTGTTCCCAGAATAGGAGCCATGGTTTATCCATCAATCAATATGTAAATGAGGAATGTGAGAATTATGTGTTATATGCAATTATTATGAATTGGTTAAGTCAAATGGAAACCCTTGTAAAACCACTGAAGCCTATCTTTGAACTTAGAGAGTAGAGTCTTATGATTATTATATATACTAGTCTATGAATTATGTTTATACACATCCTTAAAGGGTTTTTTCCTATTTTCATTGAAGGATATTTTCAAATAGAGCTTGTAAAAACAAGCACTTTTGTAACTTACTGCTTATTAAAATTTCCAGCCATTTGTGAGATATTAACACTTTTCTAATATTAACTGTTCATTTCCTAGGAGACCGACCACTACTGTTGTCTAGCTTGTAAGCCCTGCGCTGCAGCTGGCCGGGATTGGGTGCTTACGACTCGCTCCAGCGATACCAGCAGCTTCTAAACCGTGCATACAAGCCTACTAGAAAAGGGCTTGCAAATGTTTTGATGTCTAGCAGCGGTGGTCGGTCTCCGAGACAACGAGCTGTAAACAAAAGAAAAGTGTTAATATCTCAAGAACAGCTGAAAATTTTAATAAGCAGTAAATTGCAAAAATGCTTGTATTTACAAGCTCTATCCGACGATATCCATTTAGAAAAAAGGGCTTAACCCCTTTAAGAGAGATTTCAATGGATAAAAGAGGGAAAATACGTCTATGCAGGCACTCACTTATCCATGTCCATCATAGTCCATGCAGAAATGGTAGTCCAATATCGCCCTTTAATACATCTCACCTAGAAACTGTGTCCATTTTTTGCTCATGGCCCTATTAACCAAATAGTAAAGCTTAAGTGCACATACTTGATTGACCGGAAAAGATATTTTTGGCAACTCTAAAAAAAATTTTTAAAAAAAGTTTTAATTTTTTGTTTGCTTTAGAAGCAGCATTTTTATTTTTTTCTTGATACATGAAATTGCTTTAACTACATGAACAAACACACATTCGAAAATAATTGGCTAGAAAACATCGGAAAGTACAATTGTTCATTGTATGTGTTCTGTTTCCTGTTTTTTACTACCAAGAAAATCAATGATTGAGAACACCCTTTAAATTGTAGAGTTAAACTTTTTTATTTTTTTGTTTTGTTTTCCTTTTCAAAGTCTTTTTTTGTAAGACATTTGCGTATCTATGGTTGGATTGTATCCTACGCTCTGTATACCTTTTGAATGTGGCATTATTGTAAAGTGACTTTTATTCACTTTTACCTGTCGGTTATTTGATAAAATAATGCAGAGAACACAGGAATTGTTATTCATGAGGACCCGGTATCAAGGAGCTACTCTTTTTTGATCTTGTAGAATAGTTTTCTTTGAAAGCTTTTCTTTTCTTTGCTTCCATAACTACAAGGCAAGTGAAATATTTCATAAAATAGTGTGCTTCAAAAATTGCAAATGTGCCCTTTTGTGTGTTAAAAATATATTGCTATTTTTTTTTTTAAAAAAAATGTTATTATTGGGAAAAGTATTTATAACGTACATTGTTGTTTTTTTTATACAAAACTAGTGCAGGAAAAATAAACATTTCCTTTAGATCCAATAAGATTCCAGTATAGTAAAGAGTTACAAAATGAAAAAAAGTTATAGAATTATTTACAACCTGAAATAAAAAATGGCCGGCCCTTAGACTATACAAGATTCCCGCATCATTGGTTCTGAAGTGAAACCCGTCTATGTTGACTTGGTTGAAGCTATGATGTCTCGCTCTTGATGTGATAATTATGTCACTTTGTCAATTCTTCAACTCCCGGAAACCTGACAATCTATAGGAGCTCAAAATGTGAACTTCTCACCAAATAATAGGCGTTTCTAGAAGGTAGTCCAAAAAAAATATTGTCTAAGCTTAAATAAAAAAAAGTAGAAAGTGGTGAAACGCTACAAAGGAACATGGTGCTAAATTTATGGTTTTTGGAAAGTTTTTCAAAAGTCTTCACGTTCTGTTCTTAATTATATCTGTTTTGACGAACCTCAATGATGACCGCTAATGGCTCCCATGTTGTCACAATCCTCCGAAGACTTCTTAGTGGTAAATACAGACTTCCATCCATCAATTCTTAAATTAAGGCTTTTACTCGGCAGTTAGCGTCTGCCTCATGGGATTTTCGACTTATGAGTTGAACTCGTTGGACTTGGGTCTACCTTCAACCTTTATAATCTATAAATCTGTACTACTTCTTGTTGGATCCACTTCTGGCTTTGGCTCCAAATCAAAAACTGCAGTGGAATTTTTCCAAAATAAATGCTGGGGGAAACCACCCTTGGGGTTTATTTGTTGAGGTTTTACAGCCGAAACTTCAAATAATCCTGAAGAAAAATTAAAACCATGAAGAGTTTTTGCTCCAAAAACATCTAAAAAAACTAGCTTGGTGTGAGTATACCCTTAAGAAGACTTTCTTTATCTGGAGTAAAGATTGAGTTTGCAGCTTTAGCCTTTTGTGTAAATACCCTTGCCACAGTTTATAGGTTATACCCTGGTAACCAGTGAACAAGACTAGAGGTCTCCTTATTTTTTTCACCAGCTTCCCTAAAAACAGACCGAGAGAAGACTAGAATCTGAATCTGAGTTTCGTGGTCTGAGTACGGACCGCTGACCAAGTCTTCTGACCCAAACTCAACAGGCTCATTGGCTTGAGGAGATCATCAAGTCAGGAGACCCATGGCTGGTCCATGCTTTATTGTCCGTGCTCTGAACATGAAACATGGATGAGTGAATGCAACCTAATCCTTGAAGGCTATTTCAATCCCCCCAGAATTTTTCAGGGAATTCCTCTACAGGCTTATAGACATTTTCTTTCAGGGCAAATTACTATGTCAATTTAAATTTTTTTTCCAATTCTACTTCTGAGAACAAACTTCTCTATAAAATGCATTTAGTTTATCCGTGACTCGAGTGCATTTCACAGCTCAACTGGCCTTTAACAAGGAGGCTATCATGCGCTGATGGCTTCCGATGCCCCTTTTTACTGCTAAGCATCACTTTCACAATGGGTTGATAGGATTCTTTCAAAATATCTATGTACCGGCCACGAATTCATCCAGACTCTACCTTCTTCCGAGCGTAAACAATCAGAATTTGGATAGACTTCAATGGCACTTCACATTTTCTGTTATCTTTATTCGACTTGCCCTGTCCATTAACTTTTTTTTTTGGGATTAGTCTATCTCGCTTTTTGATACTGAATACTGTTGAGACGTGAGCGCTGTGTTCTAGGCAATGTTTTGGTTTTTTTTTAACCAGGAGTTTGCGATCTGTTAGAATAGACAGAATTATTGTGCGGCGATACGAGCTTAATTCACGACATTCATTTCACCTTGTCACAGCGCTGACATTGAGAAGGATTCACATTCTATAGGCATTGAGCGTTCACATATCTCTCCTTACGATATAACCTCATTCAGCAATGCAGACAATTTCAAAGGGGAAATTTTAATTTAATTTTTTTTTCTTGCCATCAGATACATTTTAAGCATTCGTTTGTGAAGATAATTCAGCTGCCTTGAGTAAATGGAATTCTTTAAAGAGGGATTCCATCTAAAAGTATCATCTGACATCTCCATAGTTTCCATTCCTTCCCATGGCTTGGTGCTCCCATGTCCAACCTCAGCCCCATTTCCCCCCTGAAAAATATCTAAAACCGATGGAAGCATCTATCTAATGTCGATTCTCCATTGGTTGTGAATATTTATTGATGGCCACGCTTTGGAACGTATGACAGTTCTGTCTTTCAAGTGTTCTTCAGAGGTTGAAGAATGGTAGACAGGTTAAATTTGGTCAGGCAAATATTCTAAGAAGCTAATTTTTTTTGGAAGGGTCCAGTAGGGCTTTGTACAGTATTGATGTCCGTGCCATATTCTACACACATCAGGAAATCAGGAAAGCAACTTCCAGTGAGGTAGGCATGACTCTTAGCAGCTAACGAAGGATCTCACCTACAATTTTTGACCAAACTCATATCTGCAAGCTGAACTTGCTTGACTACAGTGACCTTAGCATTGCCATCTTTTGACTGTAGATCACTGGAAACCATTTTATAGGCACATGTATCATTGGTGATCAAGCAAAACCACAAATCATGATATTGGATTGAGATTATGGTCATGTCGTTGTTAAAGTATGGTCTCGAAATGAATGGAGTTAAATTGACAAGAACATTCTCAAAAAGCAGTTGTGGAATGTGTTTTATGGGACCGAGTGTAACTGTACCTGAGAAATCATCATGAGGACCTTATCTAGAAGTGTTTCTAGTTCACACCAGGTCAATTTGGATGATATCCTGTGCTCTCCTCCCTTGTGGTATAAAGCATTGCCAAAGTGCCATGCAATGCTGAAAAGAATGTACACAAATTATGTATGAAATTACCTCACCTCTAGAAGGAAAAAACAACAACTAATTTTTGCTACTTTTTGAAGATGGCTACCAAAAAGTAAATTCCAACATCTTAATGAGTCTTGCAGCATAACTTGGGGAATGTGCACTTTTGTACCCAAATTGTTTTTGAAGCAGTAGACTCTTTTTGGACTTCTTTTTGGAACTCTTTTGCGGCGTTTACATAGTGGCTTCTTCCAAGCAGAAACCGCCAGAAGAATGGTCAGGTCACTTCTTTTAGCCGTTTCGAAGCCAGAAGTGGTTAAAAGAAGAGACGTAAGACAATGTGTGCACGGCAGACGCCTGTGTGTAGACAGCCTTTTTGAGTCCTTTCCACCTCGTTGGTATGGATGTGGGTTATTGGTTAATAGGGTGAGGAGAGGTCTAAAGATGAGAGAATCGATTTGAAGGTCTTGGTCCAGTGGCTACATCAGTAGTCCATGGTCTCCGAATGGGAACCATGTGAACCTCCTCATACCTGCCGGAATCCCCAGCACCTCTTTTAATTAATCAGGAGAGGCACCAGGGATTCCGGTTGGTTAAAAGTCTCTTCCTTGGGCTATCAGCCGACAACCTTGGACTACTGATGTGACCTCTGGACCAGGGTCCTGTAAATCGATTTGCTCACCTCTAGTGTGGGTTCTTGTAGAGGCCACCAGTTTCCATTGAGAAATGGGTACATTTTCCTTTTCAAGGAGACTCTTGCCTTAGTAGTTTGACAAGACTCATTAAGGGATCAGACATTGACTTATAGGCGGTATTTCTGGAGGAAAAAATAATTTGCTTACCTTTTTTTTGCCGCCAAGGGGCATTACTTAGCCTGTAAAACTTCCGATACCAGCTGGTGGCCTCCGAAACACTCGAGCAAAGCCTTTATCAATATATGCTGCTCAGGTAACAGCTCGTTATACAAAGCAATAATACCGCTATACAGTGACTTACATATTGCATGAAATATGCCAGGACCACTGTTTTTGGTGATATTACACCGTAGTAAAACTGTACATGTCATTATTACTCAACATCTATAATTATCAGACCCGCCATAATTCACAGAATACCATACTTTGTCCCACAGACTTTTACTACTATGTCTTGGTGTGTTGGATTATTTATTACAGCGCTATAAGCTATTATGTATTAATGCTCTCAAATGAGTAGGAGGGGTCCCTGACAGCCCCATATGGCATGTCGACAGGTTTTTCTTATCTTTCACTAACCAGATGCTATTCGGAGGGGCTTCAGTGCTAAACAGATGCCATCTCGTGCCTTCAGCATGTTCCGATCAGGCACCTCTCTCAAATTCTCCAATTCGTGTTAGTGTATCCGTTTTTTTGTTATTTTAACTCTTTCTTGAATAAAAAAAGGTTAATTTTGCACTTTTTTTTAATCTTTTTTTTTGTGCAACAATCAAGAAAAGTGCTAATGGAGTAGAACAGGAATCGTAGCCTGCAGACAAATGGATGGTTATTATCTTTCTTCTCAAAAAAAAGAAAAGGGTTTACATCAGGTTACGCCTCATTCATATCTCTCTGTGCACATATTGCTGGGAAAATGGCAGTAAGACTGAAAATGCATTTGATTGTTTGCGGGTGAAATGAGTTTCGAGGTCACGATGCACAAACCGTCTGCAAAATGGTGAAGGAGATATCAATGGGGGGTTATTTTGTGTTTTGTTTGCGCAGGCCATTTAAACCTGATCAAGCTGTGAGTGATGGCTCTGTATACATACAATGATTGAGGACATGGTCCTCTAGATAAGGTGAGTTAGATAGTAAATAACCTCTTGCCCCCCCCCAGGGGTAAACGTTCTATAGAGGCAGCCCATGCAAACTGGGAAGAGGGAGCCCAGCTCTGGTTGTCTCCATTCTTATTCTTCATGGTTGTAAAATCTTGTGAAGCGAGTCCTTCTTCATGGGTTCTACTACGTTAACAAGGCATTGGGCTTTCTTTTCACAAAATCTCATTTCCATGATCATTGGATTAATTCCAAAGCCTCTGTGTCCAAAGGTATGGTGGAACTAATGCAATGCCAGAAATATAACCCATTTTATCATTTGCCGTTCTTGAGATTGATGCATTGGAAGCAGGAAAAATGGCCACGTGTAAAGATCTGAGCCACTCTAAGAAGGTAAAAATTGTGGTGTCTTCATAACCGGATCAGAAGATCTCCAAAATGGCATGTCTTGTGGGGCATTCCCGGTATACGGCAGGTCTTGTGTTCCCTTTATACGGCAGGTCTTGTGGGGTGTGCCCGGTATATTTGCAGGTCTTCTGGGGTGTTCCCAGTATACGGCAGGTCTTCTGGGGTGTTCCCGGTATACAGCAGGTCTTCTGGGGTGTTCCCGGTATACGGGAGGTCTTGTGGGGTGTTCCCGGTATGTGGCTGGTATTGTGGGGTGTGACGAAACATCTTCTTATCTTAATCAGCCAGACGTCTAGATTTGTTAAGCCAAGAGAAATACACTATTGTGTTTGTGTTGACTTGTAAATGTATGTGTATTTCTGTGGCTGGTCAAGAAGGACATACTATTTGTATAACCTTGAATGCTGTCTTCTCTTGGTTCTGAAACAATGATGTTTGTTACTTTGCTAATTGCATAATGTTCTAAAGCCACCTAAATGTTGATTTAAAGATCCCCCTGCTATACCAAATATGTAAATTGACTAAACGCACAAATAATGAGACCTGAGCCCTGTGGAAGAATACCCTCCCTAACCCTTGCCCTGTGGATGTGTACTTGAAAGAACAAATGTGAGCAATTTAAGGAACATATGCGTCTGTAGCAGGCTGATTCTCCTTGTAAAGTCTCTTTCAATTCTCTGTTTCAAATCTAAGAACAGACTTTTCAGGACATCAGCTTGGTAGCATGGCTCGATCCAGAGAGAGACAGATTTGGATTCTACATGATTCCAGCCTAAGGGTATATGGCCCTGACTGGAAAGATACGGATCTGCTGTATTAACCATCAGAGAACCCATGGATACATTTGGGGAGACCAGGTTGGGACGATGAAGTCACCTGGACCCATTGATATGTTGTTTGGGGTTGCCAGGTGTGTCCCTCCGGTCGCCTGGAACCCACGGAGACATTCGGAGAAGCCATATTGGGACCAGCCGGTCATCAGGCCTCATGGAAACTCTCAAAGAGGCCAGGGAGGGACCCTCGGGTCTCCTGGCCCTGTACCACGATGGACTGTTGGCTTCCTAAGCTTGCCGCTACCTTCTCTATGTGGGGGCCCTCCAAAAGCAGGGGGCCACTGGTTGAGGTAGTTGGCCCTTAAAGTCCCAAAGTCGCAGTTGTTCTATCCCAGGCGGGCCAGCGGAAGGTGAGGCTGTAATGTTGTACCATCTTGGGTATTTGCTGCGACTATTCTATGTGTTTATTGTCCATTTGGTGGTTTAATTAAGTGTTGCCACACTGTTTTACCTTCACCCTGTGTTGTCTCAGTAGTATTATGCCAACGGAAGACACTGTGTCTTCACATGGGGTATTCCCGGTATACGGCAGGTCTTGTGGGGTGTTCCTGGTATACGGCAGGTCTTGTGAAGTGTTCCCAGTATACAGGAAATCTTGTGGTGTGTTCCTGGTGTATGGCAGGCCTAGTGGGGTGTTCACAGTATACGGCAGGTCCTGTGGTGTGTTCCTGGTATATGGCAGGTCTTGTAGTGTGTTCCTAGTATATGGCATGTCTTGTGGCGTGTTCCTAGTATATGTGAGGTTTTGTGGGGTGTGCTTGGTATACGACAGTCTTATGAAGTGTTCACATTAACCAGCAGGTCTTGTGGGGTATAAGTCAGATCTTTATTGAGCATTCTCAGTATACAGCAGGTCTTGTGGGGTGTTCCCGGTATACGATGGGTCTTGTGAGGGTGTTCCCGGTATACGGGAGGTCTTGTGGGGTGTTCCTGGCATATGGTATGCCTTGTGGAGTGTTCCTGGTGTATGGCAAGTCTTGTGGGGTGTTCACAGTATGCGACAGGTCTTGTGGGGTGTTACCGGTATACAGCAGGTCTTGTAGGATGCTACCGGTATATGGCGGGTCTTGTGAGGTGTTCCCGGCATACGGCGAGTCTTGTGGGGTGTTCCCGGTATACGGCGGGCTTTGTGGGGTGTTTGTGGTATGCAGTGGTTAGTACCTGACTGGCAAATGTAATCTAGGGTAGGACAACCAGTGAATCATTGACAGGGTCCCAGGTACCAAGTTTGTCAGATGCATGTGGGAAGTGAAACCTAGTCCACCTTAGACAGAAAGGCTTAAGTGCAATTGCTAATTATGCACCCTCTGTGGTTATAGCCTTGCTTTAACTTCCCTTTTATAAGGTCTTGGAGTGAAATGACAAAGTTCTGGTTACCTAATGCTGCCACAAGGAGGCACTCGTTGCATACAGATTTATGGAATTCCAAATCCATTAGGTCTGAATTAACTTTGGCTCCACCTAGTGATGGCAGCAGGAAGCCGACATTTTATCATCTATGGGTACGAAGGATTTGGCGAACGGAGTTCAGTGGGACTATGGCCATACACCCATGTACTCTTTCTGGAGGACGGGATCTTTAATTTTCCAGTCTGACTTCCGTCGCTTGCGTATATTTTTAGCCATTCTTAATGCTTTGATGAACATCAGATCAGAAGTTACTTTCGGATACATTTCTGAATGTTAAATGCTCTGTATTTAGGGGCGTATAATTACAATACTGAGGCTGGATGAACTTGTCCCAACATAAACTGCAGCAGTATTTTTTGTAACATTTGCAGTAATTATATTTGCCTAATAGAATGTGTGCAAAAACAGAAAGCGGCTAATACGATTAATTTATTTTTCCATCTTCCCTTAAATTCTTTTTTTTTTTCTTTCTCTCTGTGGCTAGATGGTCTCCTAAATGTGTTATCTTTCTTTTTTGTTTAAAAGGGCTGTGCCATCCCTTTTTTTTCTGAATTGCTAATTAAAATCTTAACCAATACTTTTATTTGCGAAGTACAGGGTCCAAGGGGAGGAGCAGGTACAGAGCGTCTATCTCCAATAGTTATTGTCCGCCCCCAAAGGTCTGTTTAAGGCAGAACACAGTGTATATGTTGTGCCAAAAATGTTTATTTTAAAGGGGTTGCCCACTATTAGAAAATCATTGCTGCTTTGCAGCAAAGCTTGTAGCATTCCTGTCCACAGGTTGTCTGATACTGGGGTCCACGGATTGAACCTGGCACCAGTGCCACCCTGCCCACGGGTTGCATATGGTACCAGAGCCAACCCTGCCCATGGGTTGTGCCTGGCATCATAGCCACTTCTACCCACGGATTGCGTGTAGTACCATAGCCTCCCCTGTGTACAGGTTACGTCTGGTACTGGAGCCAAACTTGTCCATGGGTTGCACCTGGCATGGGAGCCACCCCTGCCCATGGCTGTTTTGGGACAAAAGTTTTTAGCATTCCTGTCCGCAGGTTGTCAGATCCTGGGGCCCATGGATTGCACCTGGCACCACAGCCACCCCTACCCATGGGTTGCATCTGCTACTTGAGCCACCACTACCCATGGGTTGTGTCTGGTACTGGAGCCACCCCAGCCCACAGGTTGTGCCTGGCATCATAGCCACCCATACCCATGGGTTGTGTGTGGTATCGGAGCCTCTCCTGCCCACATGTTGCACCGGAGCCAAACTTGCCCATGGCTGTTTTGGGGCAAAGCAGCAATGTTTTATTACTTTTTTGCAACTTCTGGTGAAACTATCAGGAAATACAATGGAAGGCTGCAGGCTTTGGTCTTGTAGAGATGAGCGAATATTGCTTTGTGGGGAATCCAATTAGCGACAAAATATTTGAAATTTGATTAGCATGAATTCACCAAAATGGTGGCTCTCCCTCCAAAAAAAACAAAAAAAATGGTTTAAAAAAAAATACTTGCCTCTCCCCGGCTTTCACCTTGTCTTTACTGCTCCTCAATTGGTTGTCCATGTCTGGTCTTAATCCACAGTCTGTCAATCTTCTTCACGGGCTCTGTCAGGCTCTGTTGGCTCCCAGTAGGCCTCTTGGCGTTGGGTGAGGACTAGTCAGTCCAGACCTCACGTGATGTCATAAGGCCTAATGAGCACTGAAGACCAGACATAAACAGCCAAGTGAGGAACTGTGCGGACAACGTAAGGGCCCGGGGAGAGGTGAGTATTATTTTTTTTAACCCCTAGTTTTATTGTGCTCTTTGTTCTGGAGAGACCAATTAGACTTGCATGAAATATATTTAAAGCAAATTAAATTTTATGGACAAATTCAAGCGACTATGCCAAATATGAATTTTGGCAAATTTGCTCATCACTAGTCATAAGTCTAATTTTTGGAGATTTCACCAGTGGAACCCATACGATCACAAGGAAAGGGATTTTGAGCTCAGTGAGGAGGATACTGCAGCATGCCGCTCTATAGTGCCAATGGTAACATGGACTTTTAGTAGCGCATCAGGACGTGTGCTCCACCACCAATGCATCCAAATTCCTCTTCGTTGTGGTGTGCAGCGAGGAGAAACTGGAGACTCCCAGCGGTCGGAGTAGACTGTACTTTTCCTATAGACATGTAATGAGGCTTAATGGGTTAAATGCAGAATTGCCAACACTTTAAGTTAATTTCCATGTGCTGCAAACCGAATCAGCATTAGCATTTCATGAACAAGACTCTCTCGGAAGACCTTGGAGGGCTGAAGTCCGCGTCGTGTCAGCTTTACTGCATTTGATTACATAATGGCCACCTGTCCCATATTTCCAGGGTCTGTGCCAGGCTTTTAGGATTTGTCCTTGGATGTTTGTATTCCTGGGCATATCCCGACTTTTCAGGACTATCCAAGGGCTTGGACTTGCAGATGGACCATTTACCCCTGGTGCTCTCATTACTGGTAAACTGCTTCTGACTGCGCAGAATTTGGCCGTCCCAAAGATGATTGTTGGTGTGGCAGCTGCTCCCGATGGCCGTATTGTCTGTGAGCGAAGGATCAGCTCTCATCCATGGCCACAATGAAATACTGCCATGTTCCATAATCGAATCCTACATTTTACACCTTTATAATGTTGTGCCAAGAAATGGACCAAGGGCATCGTCAAGGGTGTGCACATCATAAATGGTGCCCGTACGGCCCATCATGTTGGAAGCGAGTGAGCTTGGGGTTGCCATATCCATTTTTTATGGATTTTTCACAATTTCCAGAATCATAAGGATGGAAAGGAAGGCAGGGCAGGCAGAGGATGAGAGTTATGTCTCTTCTGCACTGGGATGATAGTAAGTTGTAATGACATTAATTAACCATAGCGTGGGGCTTTTTTATGGGGTGTCCCTTTCTATTTTTTTTTATTATTATTCCATTACTTATATTTAATTTAAAACATAAATATTAGAATTTAATTAATATTATTATTAATAGATCAGCTATATATCAACTTTGTACCATAAGCCACACCCCAACCTTTAGCCACACCTCCTCACTTAAAGGAGCTGTCCACCTTTGGGGACATTTTTCTTTTTTTTTTTTTTTAAGTACGTAAATGCATGTATTTAGGACTTTTGCAATTGGGTTCCATTAAAAAAAATTGCAATGTTTTGGCTTTTACGGACTGTTTCCCGGAACATTCAACATTGATGTGGTCTGTGGTAAATAAATCAGCTAAGAGGAGCTTAAAAAAAAAAGGACCAGATCAAGGGTTGAAAACTATCTTTCATGGCCATCAGAATGGGCTCACTGATGAATTCTCAGTTAACTCAATCTGCAGTCCGCAATGGACAGCACAACACTTAGGCTTTAGAAGGCAAATTGTGCAAAATCGTTAATGAAACCTGTCAGGTATTTCACAGAGACAACACCGGGGAGATCACACAATACCTCACTCTCTCAGGATTTTGTCAGGGATCTGCAAGCACACGGTCCCCAGTACTCTCTAAGTAGGTATCATCAAGCGACCAGTGAGTGTATGGCGTCACACCTCTGGATTCCAACACATAGAATATGTGTTTACGCCCTCCGTACGGTCACTGTCAGCTTCACGAAAGCCTGATTATTAATATTATTCGCTGCCACCACCGTCCAGATTTGAACTATAATACAGGCCTGGGTGGGCGCCTGTGTTCAAAGTGTTTCAATTTTTCTCAATATTTCCCTGACAAAACCCAATTGAAAAGTAATTTTTTTTTTCTTTTACTTAAAACCCTTCCAAAATAATAATGTATATTGAGTTTAAAAGTTTTCCAACCCCACTTTTCTCATTTCTGATTCCGTAATATAATTTAATTTCCTTCTAGATGTTCTTCACCTCAGTCACCCTTTTATTAGGTGGGCTTTTACATTCTTTTCTAATGGCGTTCTCGGCTCTGTTTTTGTTGTGATGGAAATATTTTCTAGGAATTATGACTCATTTAGTATAATCTACCATTTTATATGAATGTCATGATAATGCAGATCACATAAGTTAACTGATGAGTAGCAAAAGAATTTGCTCTGTTTCTCAAGTTTATATTTTTTACATACTTGGAGGCATATTTCTTCCAAGAACCAGGAGATCTGGATGAACAGACTGGATCAACTGGTCATCACAGCTGTTTGCTAGGATGGCAGTCCACCATTAGGACACTACCTCGGGACAGGAGTAGTGTTACTCCATTTAAAAAGACCTATCAGTGGGTCAAAATTGGTAATTTTTTGTTTCTTTATTTTGTTCCAATTGCTCCCCTGAGTATTCTGTGTTTTTGTTTCATTTAAATCCGTAATACGGTTCCAGAGAAAAGGGCCTTTTTATTATGTCCTAATTTTTTTTGGTCATTTCCAAGAGGGCGGTGCTCAAAGGATAATAATGCAGAGCAGCCTAAAGACTTGCCCCTGAGGATCATGTGAGCCACACCCACTTTGTAAAAATGATTAAAATTAGCACTAAATAAAAAGGCCCATATCTATGGAACCATATGATTGATTTTAATAAAACAAAAAAGACATACTCAATGGAGCAGCAAAAACTGGTCGCCCTTTTGGTCCTGGGGGACGAGTCGCCCTTTTGGTCCTGGGGGACGAGTCGCCCTTTTGGTCCTGGGGGACGAGTCGCCCTTTTGGTCCTGGGGGACGAGTCGCCCTTTTGGTCCTGGGGGACGAGTCGCCCTTTTGGGCCTGGGGGACGAGTCGCCCTTTTGGGCCTGGGGGACGAGTCGCCCTTTTGGGCCTGGGGGACGAGTCGCCCTTTTGGGCCTGGGGGACGAGTCGCCCTTTTGGGCCTGGGGGACGAGTCGCCCTTTTGGGCCTGGGGGACGAGTCGCCTTTTGGCCTGTGGGACGAGTCGCCTTTCATATGCAAACTAAGAATCAGTAGAGGCGAAAGTAAGCCTTCATCTACATGTCCCTAAAGTGAATCCTCTTTTTTTTTTTTCAATCTAAATAGATCCAGTGTTTTATAACTATTATATATATTGTTTTGTGCCCATAGCTCCATTTTCCTGATAAAGACCTTGAGTTACAGACCATCCCTTTAGCAACCATTAGAGGGAGCTGTCTGTATATAATACTGTATACACACAAAAAAAAAAATCAACTCCGTATGCAGACTGCTCCTGAGCTCCCCCTAGTGGTAACTAAATTGTATCTTTTAACTTTTTTATATTAGTACTGTAGATTTGGAGCTGTGTATCAGGAAGAAAAAAGCTATTTTTTCCACTGTATGAAATCATTAATGAAATAGTCATGTTAATTATTCCCCTTTAAATAATTGTTCTCCTTTTTTAGAAGGTTTCGTCCTTCTTGATTGTAGCCTGTCTTTTGGAAATTCTGTCACTCTGGGCCACAGAATTAATCTAATCTTGAAATTCCATTGAGGGGTTGTATTCTTAATTATCGTGTTTCGAAAGAAGCCGATTGGTCGCTACGGGTTACTTAAAGTTAATATTCCGTGTTGGGGTGCGGAGGGGTAATAATTGCTTTTAATTGTGTCCGTACTGGCGTACAATGTATATGGCGTCTGTGTTCTTTCCTTGGATAAATGGAGAATATTCATATCCTGCAAGATTTCAATAAATAATTATTTTTCTATGGCGGGGAAGGGCGGCCGTCGGCGCTCAAGCTGTTCATAAATTACGTCTTCGAGGATGCTAAGCTAATGTATTGTGGAGCATCATGGGAGATTTTCAGTAGTAGCTGGGGGGCCGATGGTGGCCTCTATCTGTTCCATCGGCAACAACACACGATGACTACTGAGAAATTGAAAGATTCTGAAAATCCTTCAATTTTCTTATTTCTCTCTGTCTTCGTGTTTTCTTCTCTAATCACACCAAAAGTTAAACCAAGTTCCTGACGTTTGCCGTTGGACATAGCTCCTGGCGGTCCAATGTAAAGCCAATCTTGCCAATGGCTCCCGCAATACATTAAAAAGGGAGTCAAACTTGTGTTGTCTGAAAACGCCATTGAAAAGACTGGTTGCTATGCAGGGCATCCTTAGCAACCAAACTGACAGACGTGACTATTTGGCTAGGATTGTCTCAGAGAAGCAAGCAATCGGCTTGGCATCAACCAGGACTTAGTTTACCTTATATTGGGCTTTTTTTTAGGATAATAATAGATGTAGACATCTTTTTAAAGTCTCCAGAACGTATTTAAAAATCCATTTCTTAATGGCGATATTGATATAAGTCTGCATCGCAAGACTGCCCAGGGGCCATCCAAAAGGTAGAGGGAGTGCTCACTTTAGGTGGCATCTAAGTGCCTTTGTTGCTTTTTTGGCCCAGTACACAATGGCATAACATGTATTTATGGGTTCAAGTTAGGGTCTATATATATATTTATGAAGTCTGGCCTGGGATTTGGACTGATAGACTATGGTCGAGGTAGACCATAAAGGGTTCACCTATGCAAACATAGTATGTGGCTCTCTTGCTGTTTAACAGCTAACTTATCTAGAGCAGGGGGTTCATCATGGGCATCCTTAGTTTGACACTCCATTCTACTCTTCATCAGAATCCATCAGTAATTTCCAGCCAAAGGTATCTTGAGGCTCTTCTTGTAGTTTGGTACAGGCATCTTTTGCCGGCAGGGCCTTTTTTATGTCCAAGTCTGCTTTACGGTCAGTAATTATTTAAGGGTTGTAGGGTCTTGAGCCTGCATTTATTCAGAAAGTATGGTCTGAGGTCTATATCCAATTCGGGGCTGATCTGAGGTTTGTATTGGCTTACTTGGTTTGGTCTGAGGTCAGTATTTATTTAGGAGTCTGGTCTGGGGTCTGTATTCATTCAGAGAGTCCAGTCTTGGGTCTGTATTTAATACAACAGATCTGGGGGTATTTATTTAGGGGTCTAATTTGGGGTCTTTATTTTTTCATCGGGACTGGGGTTTGCATTTATTTAGGGATATGACTTTGCATCTATATTTTGGGGGCCTGCAATGTGTATAAGTTGTGGTCTGAGGTTTGTATTTTTTTTCTGCAGGTGGCCTAGTCTAAGATTTGTATTTAGGGGTCTGGTCTATGGTCAGTATTTAGTAGGCCAAATTCAGAGTCTGTATTTGTTCAAGGAATCGGAAAAATTCTAGACCCCAGACCAGACCCTAAGTACAGACATGAGATCAGATTCCCTGAACAAATACAGATCTCTTAACCTGCCACCTTAAATACTGACCTCAGACCAGATCCCTAAATACAATCCTTAGACTGGGCCACCTAAAAAGAAAAAATACAAACATTAGACCAAATTCTTCAACTAATACAGATCTTAACCCCCCTAAATACTGGCCTAAAATTAGATCCATAAATACATGCAGGACTCCAGACACTCTGGAAAAATAACAGACCCTAAACCTGACCCCTAAATATAGACCTTGGATCAGATTCCCAGAACAACTACAGACCTCAAATCTGATCCCCTTAATACTGACCCCAGACCTGACCCCTATATACAAACCTTAGACTTGGCCACGTGAAAAAAAAAAATACAAACCTCAGACCAGACTCTTCGACTAATCCAAATCTCAGAACCCCTAAATACTGACCTAAAACTAAATCCCTAAATAAATGGAGACCCTAGACAATCTGAAAAATTACAAACCCTAGTCCCGACCCTTAAATACAGACTTTAGATCAAAAGGTCTGCATTTATTTGGGGATCTAATTTTAGGCTAGTGTTTAGAGAGTCTAAAACCTGTATTAGTTTGAAGGTTGGATTTAGAGTCTGCATTTTGTTTTTTATTTTTTTTAGGAGGTAAGATCTGGGTTCTGTATCTGTTTAGATGATCTGGTCTTGGGTCTGTGTTTATATAGGAGTCAGGTTTGTTATCTAAATTGATGTTTTTTTAAGTTAAGGTGTGTCCTTTTCTAAAAATGGCATTATGTAAAAACAAAATAGCATTTTCTTGGGTAGCCTTGTATAACCCTTTCCATGCCGCTTCTCATTAGTTGGCAGTATGGCTTTCATTACTTCATGTTGAGCTAGAAGTCGTTCCTATCAATGTATAGCTTAGATTTAATTAGTGAAGATCCCTCCTTAATTCTCCCTGGCAGCTGAACCCTTGAGCCCGTCTGTAGATGCTCTCCTTGTCAGAGTGGCTCAGGCTTCTTGGGAGCATTCATTCCGCTTTCCGTGTCGCTATCTCGGGAGAAATGTTGGCGGTGGGGGCAATGAAAATATGTCATTTTTTCCGGGAGCAGCTCGTCCAAACATTGGCTAATTATGTTTATCTGTTTGACTAATGATGGCATCATAATTGCTTTGCCAATGTACACCAGAACTTGGAGGCCTGACAAACAGTCACCGGAAGACATTACATAAAGGTTGTAAATAGTCTCTAAAGGTTTGTAAGTGGATGCAAATGATGCTCTGCACCAAGGCCGGGGACGGCGGTGCCACGGGAAATGTCATCCTTCAGTCACTGAAGAGTTAAGAGGCTTGCACATTGGAGTTTCAGACTTGTAGGGTCCTTATTTATCAGCTGTTAGATATTTTAGTAAAACAGCTGGATACGAGGTAGACCCGGCGGCGGCGTATGGGTAATGGTCTCATCCCTTATGGTGATGGCTGATAAACTGATGGGTGTATGGGACGAGACGGCTTATGCAGCGGGTCTTTACCAATCAGCCGGCTTCCTGCTTCATTTTCTTGGCACAGGATCTTCATAAGCAGATACGGTACACTCCGCAGCGCCGCTATCTCTGTGTATATAAACATCCTATTACATTCTGTGCATTCTCATTCTGGAGGTTTTAGACAAGCGAGATGCTCGGGGCGGTGTGAGAAGAGCGGCCTGTGCTCTGGCCGAGCCGTCGTATTTTACGTATGTCTTCAAGACACCCCAGGTGGGGAAAGATCGATGGATGATCCGGGTTCCGGTTTTTCCTATACATAAAGATGATGGTTACACATCGGATGTAATACGCTAACGTTGGACGAACCCATAGATCGGGAGGATCATAACTTGTATGGAAGGCCTCCTGACCTCCAGCTTGCTCGATTTTTCCTTTTTGTTCACCCTGGAAATCAGCATGGAAAGAGAAAGCCACCTCCATGCTTATTTCCATTGTGAACAAAAGGGAAACATCGAGCGAGCTGGAAGTCGGGAGGCTTCCCATACAAATTATGATCCTCCCAACCACCGGCTCACTTGATATTTCCTTTTCGTTTCCCCTGGAAATAAGCATGGGAGCGCTCGGCGGGACTCAAGGAGACAGAGCTGTACACCACAGACAGCTATCTATCGGCTATGAGGGTCTTAAAACCCCTTAGAGATTTGATAAAAGTCAAGAAAACCTGCTAGGTGAAATTAAAAATCCCAATCCTTGATTTTACGAGACATAAGGTCCCCATGTTAAGGTTCCCACAAGCTAAAAGTTGGCCAAAGCCACCCATTACGTCAGTATAGCCCAACTGTCTAATTTGCATGGGAGTCTCATTCCCGATTGTTGCCCAACAGATTATGGAAGGTTAGAGTTCAATTGCTCTATCCTTTTGCTTTCTTGGTGATAAGTTGAGATCAGAGAAGTCTATCAGTGGCACTCTCATGAAGGACACGAGGTCAAGCTTTCATTAGGCTGTTCCCGCCAAATATATGCACACTTGGTCATGTTGAGCAAGGATGTGCTCTCAATGTCTGGACAGAAAAAGTTGCTGCCAGACACCTAGTGTCTTATCCCCTGCAAAAACAAAAGATTGGGCATGTCGAAATCCAACATGCCCGGTTGGTCTTAGCCATCAGGGGAAAGTCGTGATAGCCTCATCCAGTTCCGTAGAAATCGCCAATCTCTGTGTAATGTGTATGGTGAACTGTAGATAAACAATAGATATTACGAATGGCCATATACAATAAATGAATGGCAATGGGACCAATTTATGGGGGGATTCCCTAGTCTACATTTACAGCAGATGTCAAAGAAAAGAAGGATGAGGCATGTTATATTTCTCCATGCCTGATCCTTTTGTTTTTACTGTGAATATATGGGGCACTTTAGAGTAGTATTATGTAGGAACTGTATGGCGGTATCATTTCTGCACTGAATGGCTGTATTGCGCGGATGTTTTAAGAAAGCATTATTTTCAATAAAAAGTTTTAATGTCTAAAAGTGGCGATTGGTTGAGTTGGGGCCACTGAGCTGTTGACCTGGGTCTCAGTTTGAATGCTCTGTGGCAATTAATTCAGCAAGTACAACTTGACCTTCATGCCCTTGAACTCCTATGCCAAATCTGCCCCTTGCCCGTCCCTACCTACCATGTGCATTTGTAAAACTGGTATCATCCTATGTGGTTTCCAGCCTTTTGGACCTCTTTGCACAACTGCTACCTCCGCGCCCTCCATGCCGCCACATCTGATCAAATTGACCTATTTTCGTTGCCAATTTCTATCCTCTAATTGCTTGTGCGAAAGCGCCTGCAGTGTAGAGCACCATGCCCTTCAGCTCCGAGATTTCCATACCTCTCGGCTATTTTATGTACTCGGCTGGTATCCTTAGATGCCTGTTGGAGGGCCTTTTTTCATTTTACCCCCTTCTAACATCTCAAGGATATGTCAGCGGGAGTAAATATGAATTTGATCAAAATCTCTTCGTCTACGTTTCCACCGGTCTCTGCCCACACGTTGAATATTCGCCGAATAAAAAACAAATGATGCCCCCTCCAAAACTCCAGAATCTTGCCCCGGGTGCAACTTCATAAAATGACCTGTCACATACTCTCTCCGTCTCCCCCGATCCCCCGTCACATTAATTCCTCCATTGTTTCTCCCTACATGTTGTCCCATCTCCCGGTGGATATATCTCCTTGTCAATGTCTTGCGTTGAGTCCAATCCCTCCAGCCTTTCTTTAATCTCTGCCATTATCGCAGCATGGATTTGATTTCCCTTAAGCAAACCATTTTTTTTTCCGAAGCTCATCTCTTTTTCTTTTTCTTCACCCATCGTCATTGCCGCATCCTCACCCCGGGAATCTATATTCCTTGTGGGAGCATCTTGCTTTGACCCTCACAAACAGACATGAAGCTATTAAGTCTCTTCCCCCTCACCCTGACAGAGCGGGGTAGGCTGCAATCTGTCATGTTGCCCTGCAGGCTTCTCAGCCGAGTGGGTTAATAACCATAGTGATGGATTTTATTTCTTCGGAGTTTAGTTAAGGGACATCACAAGGCTTAGGTTTCCCTCACCTGGTTATAGACCAATATATGGTAAATTCCACGTCTACAGCCGAGAGTGAAAAACATCTGCAGACCTGCAATTTGTTTGTTGGCTGCTTAAACTCTTATTAAGGGTTTATTGTGGAGGCAATTACGCCTGATGGGGAAAGTGACGGCACTTTATAGGTCTTTGTGACAGGTACAGATACTACCTATCCACTGTTTCATTAGCCATGCCACTGAATGATGGTCAAGAGGAAGCCAGAGCTTGTCCTCCCGACCTGCCGGCCACCACACATCGGGTGTAGAGTCACATGCTGATTTGCCAGTTTTACCTTTACTATAATAGGTATCAATTGTTTGTATTTCTAGTTTTTTATGTATTTTATTGAAAATTTAAATTTTTAATTTGTGGGAAAGGCCGGAAAATCTGGTTAATTGGTGACCTGGGACGTGCAGTCTACCCCTTCACCCTCCATATCTACACCTATGAATCTCTTAACGATTAGACCTATTTTGATAACTGATTTCTGTCCTGAGTAAGTACAGCCTACCAATTGCTTGTGTGAAAGCGCCTGCAGTGTAGAGCACCATACCCTTCAGCTCAGATATTATTAGAGCTCTCAGCTATTTGTTCTTTCTATCCCTCTTTCCCTCTTTCTATGTTATCTTCTAACACCTCAAGGATATGTGACCAGTCTACTACACATGGACATCTTACTGGAGTTCGTAAGGCACATGGGCGGCCTGCCGGGTGTGGGTCACATGGGCGGCCTGCCGGGTGTGGGTCACATGGGCGGCCTACTGTGTGTGGGTCACATGGGCGGCCTGCTGTGTGTGGGTCACATGGGCGGCCTACTGTGTGTGGGTCACATGGGCGGCCTGCCGGGTGTGGGTCACGTGGGCGGCCTGCCGGGTGTGGGTCACATGGGCGGCCTGCAGGGTGTGGGTCAAATGGGCGGCCTACTAGTGTGTGGGTCACATGGATGGCCTACTAGTGTGTGGGTCACATGGGCGGCCTGCCGGGTGTGGGTCACATGGGCGGCCTGCCGGGTGTGGGTCACATGGGTGGCCTGCCGGGTGTGGGTCACATGAGCGGCCTACCGGGTGTGGGTGACATGGGCGACCTAGTATGTGGGTCACATGGGCGGCCTACCGGGTGTAGGGCACATGGGCGGCCTACCGGGTGTGGGTCACATGGGCGGCCTGCCGGGTGTGGGTCACATGGGTGGCCTGCCGGGTGTGGGTCACATGAGCGGCCTACCGGGTGTGGGTGACATGGGTGACCTAGTATGTGGGTCACATGGGCAGCCTACCGGGTGTAGGGCACATGGGCGACCTACTAGTGGTGTGGGTCACATGGGTGGCCTACCGGAGTGAGCAGCAGCGACTCACATGCTCAGTAGCATCTTTGCTCATACTGCAGAGTGATCTTACTGTGAAGAGGCGTCACTATGATGCAGTGCATAGTGGTGGTGGCAGCACTGTATGACCATATACCATATGGAATGGGGGTCGTCTCCCACCCAAGCCATTACCTAAGCTGTGGGTCGTATTTCTACCATGTAATAGACACGGGACATAACACATTAACAACCAACCATAAATAAATTTTTTGATCTATTCCTTGGCACCTCTCGCTCCCACCTCAATGGGTCTCCAAACGAAAACGGGCAAACCCCTTTAAGAGGGATATCTCAGTATAGATGACACCTTCCTCTAAAAAGCTTTATTGCAATGACCTTGCCGGTACGTTCTGCATGACTATTCTGTCCTAGAGCATGAAAAAAAAAAATAAAATAACCGTGTCCATAAGAAAAGAAGTCGTGACGGGATCAACCATATATTTTAAAATAATTAGAACGCCACTGTGCAAAGTCCGGTGACGAGAAGGAAAGTGAGAGAAAATCAATTTTTACAATATAGAACAAAATCCACAAAGTTGGCACCAGGTGACGGTATAAAGTATTGGTATTGAAGCGTATAGCAGAACATTGAGATATGGAATAAACATTGAAGTAAGGATAATAAGGTTTCGTCGGTTTGTTGAAGCGATAATGGATTCTTAAGTTGCCCGCAACATTTTTATGCATTTTAATTGAACCATCGTGTGAGAAAGCGTCTTATCATTGGAAGTTTTCTTCTCAAAACTGAACGATTTCAAAGTGATATAATGAGATTTCCAGCTTCCTCTGGCTACTATACAGAGACTAGTTTTCTGTAGCGATGGACCAAAATAATCAGGATGGTAATATGTAAGTAGCCGAATATTCCTCATTGGGTAACATTGTGCTAAAAATGCCTAAATCTACCCATTCACCTTCAGTAACTATTTTCCCGACTCGCCCATACAAATGCATTTACTATCTCCCGTGGCAACAAAAGATTGGGCATGTTGAATCCAACATGTCTGATCCTTCTTTTTCCCAACATTTCCATTGAATCAATACATGACCATACACGTGAGTTTAACTGGTCAGTTAAACCAAAATCGGTGTGGGAATAAAGGCGGATCAGACCTGATTTAACATGCTTTATTATTTGTTCCCAAATCGATTTTGTTTTAACGGACCAATTAATCTCGCATGTATGGTGGTTTGACTCAATGGAAGATGTTGAGGGAAAGAAGGATCAGACATGACTGATTTAACATGCCCTATTCTTTGTTCTCACCCTGATTTTGGTTTAACCGACCAACTAATCTCACATGTATGGTGATGTATTGATTCGATTGGAAGATGTTGGGAGAAAGAAGGATCGGACATGTTCAATTCAATATGCCCAATCCTTTATTCTGACATTTTCCATTGAGTGAATACACCACCATACATGTAAGTTTATTTGATCGGTTAAACCAAAATTGGTATTGGAACAAAGGATCAGGCATGTTGAATCAAACAATGACCTGTCCTTCTTTCTCCCGACATCTTACATTAAGTCAATACACCACCGTACATGTGACATTAGTTGGTCGGTTAAACCAAAATCAGTGTTTGATTCAACATGTCCAATCCTTTGTTCCCACACTGCTTTTGGTTTACCAACCAAATATTCTCACATGTATGGCGATGTATTGACTCAATGGA
Organism: Phyllobates terribilis; assembly: GCF_046119375.1. Taxonomy (NCBI): domain Eukaryota; kingdom Metazoa; phylum Chordata; class Amphibia; order Anura; family Dendrobatidae; genus Phyllobates; species Phyllobates terribilis. Next base: position 54,782,480 of record NW_027362772.1, on the reverse strand, counting down.
AGATGTCGGCAGAAAGGATTGGACTTCTTTCTCCCGACGTCTTCCATTAAGTAAATACATCGCCATACATGTGAGATTAGTTGATCAGTTAAACCAAAACCGGCATGGGAACAAAAGATCGGGCATGTTAAATCAAACACTGATTTTGGTTTAACCGACCAACTAATCTCACATGCATGGTGATGTATTGACTCAATAGCAGATGTCAGGAGAAAGGATCAGGCTTGTTGAATCAAACATATCCGATCCTCCTTTCTCCCTACGTCGTCCATCGAGTCAATACATCACCGTACATTTGAGATTAGTTGGTTGGTTAAACCAAAATCGATGAGTTAAGTTGACTCTTCTTCTGTCTTGGTTGGTACCTTTTAGAAAATTTAACAAGGACTTCAAATATTCAAGAACTTGCATAGTAGGAAGAATGTGCTGGAGCTTGGTGCAATCACTGGATCTAATGTAGAAGTTGGGGTCTGAAGACCAAGATGGCCAATGTTGCCTCTGTTTGTAGAAACTTATGTAGTCTACCTGAGTAAAGTGTGAGCTTAGTTTCCATATCCCTTTGATATTGATTGTGTTCAGTAGATTGAGAATGCTCGTATTAGGAGACTTTCATGGTTGTAACGAGGCCAAAGACCAGACACGTGGACCTAACGGTTCGCTAACAGAATTAAGGTCTAACTATGGAGTCTAAGAGTTTGTGAGTTCTTGACTCTTGACCTGGAATTCCCAGAAGCAATGGCTAGTAAATGAGGGGACTAAAGGTACCTGGTCGTGGTACCAAGGCAGCTGGCAGTTGTCGTGGTCAGACGGTACTTTTTTCAAGGCAAGTGGAATTCGATCTTGATCAGTAGACCAACTTAGGTCTGGATGGACAGCAGGAAAGAAGACATAAAAGCAGGTTGATACCAAATGAAAGAGGATCTACACTGCTTTGTAAAGAATAGAAATTAATGGTCCCTTATTTCTCAAACAAGGAGAAGCCTTGGAAGGTTCTCTACAAAATTTGAAGGGTCTTTGCATTGGTTGAGATCAGACATTTGGCGCACACTGACCCGTCAGGAGGCTGGTTGCTGGTTTATGATCCAAAGCTAGAGCAGTGTGATGAAGAACAGGAACCTCTGCGGGTGAGTTGGTGTCTTATTACCTTGTCACAGTACTTGACAAGGCTACCTACTTAATCACTCTTCAAACTCAAGTGAAATAAAAAAAAAAATGCCACAAGACAATCATTGTAGATCATCCAACCCATGTAATCCTGACTAAGTCTTTCATGACTTTCTTACGAGTCTTTAAGCTCTTTTCTCCAGACTTTGGTCATAGGACATGCATGTCCAGTATGTAGCTCAGAGGGTTTTTTATAGATTTCCATCGGTGGTTGTGTCTTGAAAGGAAATTCCGCTCCGTTGAAACCAACGAGTTGGTTAAGGATGAAACAAGTTCTGGAAAATTAAGCCGGAAGGTTTTTCAAATCTTGGAAAACCTGTTTGAAAAAGGTTCAACAGATGCAGAAAACAAGAAGGTTACCATGGCGTAATGCACTTGGTCTTTAGAAGTAAAATAACAAGAGTAACCAAAACAAGAGGAAAAATAACTCAGGAGTTATTGAACGAGAAATCTATTCGAAATAATTTTTCTTTCTATGAAAAGAACCTTTCAAACAAATAGCAGTTGTGTAAGAGTTCCAGCAGCAGAAAAATCTCAGGGCAGAGTCAAAGGTGTTTAAAATACTCTGTTGAGAGCGAGACCATTCATTCTAGAAATAAGTGATGGTCCGAGATTACAGACTTAAAGGGTTATTCGCATCGCCGCTATTCATGACTGAGAATTGAATATCCATCTCTATGTGCTGGCCACAGGTTGGTGGGAAACAACTCATCCAGGCTGTGCAATACTTTCCGTAATTTGGGAGACAAGTCAGAAGTTTTGACAATTGGGAGCAGAAGTGTTCAGCTGCTATCCTTCAAGGTTGAAGACACAGTCGCTAGAAAGTCCATTTTCTGTCTCGGAGGAAAATTGCATTTGAGTGGAACCCCACCGGTCAAAACTTCTGATGTGTCAAAATTTCTAAATGTACAGTTACTCTTTCTTCAGTGACATATATCAGAAGAGAATGTTGACTAGATTTCCACCACCAAATCATGAATAGTGTTTCTCAAGAGTGGTCCTTCTTCTTGGGTCTTCATAACTGTTCATCATCTCTCTGCAATCTCAACTTGAACTTCTCTTTGCCCCGTGTAATTACCTTTTTTCTCATAGACCCTTCAAAGAATCCTTGTTGACCTTGTCTGACCAGATGTCTTAATAGAAAGAGGTTCTTTATGGGATTGTAATGTCATAATTTTAACCAATGGGCAGGATTGATCAAAAAATAGGATGTGAAGGATGCCCAAGGACTACAGCCTTAAGACACCTCATCAAACAAGATTTGGACAGTTAGAATGCTTAACACAATGAAGACTTCTTTGACCATGTAAAGCATTTCGAAGACTTTTAAGTATAATACATCAGAGAAAGAGACCTCTGCCTCTTATTTTATTTCCAATGTGATAAATGTGAGTAGGACAGAGACAAGTTTTCCAACACTCGTTACATAGTCAAAGCCATAAAATTCTAGTTGGTCTTTTTTTCCCAATAAGATCTCCAAAGACTAAAGTCTGGAGCACCCTTCACATCCTATTTTTTATTGATCCTTTTGAGTGAGGTGCCAACTCTAAAAAAAAAAATGATAATTTCAAAAATATTGGTGTATCTTTCTTGAGTACATTGAGTTTCTCGATGAATGTAAATTGTAAGCAAATCCAGTTTTTATTTTCTTGTTTTCTACCTAGTAATACATATCTGCCTAGATCCTATCTGCTTGGCATTGGGATTTGTAATTTCCCTGGAGGAGTTTGCAGTAAGATATCTTTCAAGAGCTGGAAATCCTCTTTCCAACAAACCGCGCTCGACTTAATGTTTGCCTTCTACGCGTTGCATGTGCCAACTTTACGGCTGTGTGACATGGATAATTACAGGATCTTTATCACCTTAATATCCATAGGAAGAAATGAAAATTAACTGTACAAAGGTTATATTTGACTCCGGATTATATGGCGGTACAGTATATTTGCCATTAGAAATTTCCAGACCTTGGCTTATTTAGATACTCAACATCCAATAATCCAGAAGTTCAAGGGTTCTCTAATGGACTGCCAATTTTTTAGGCTTACTATTGCAATTTGGTCTAGCGAGATCTTTGGTACATCAGTATAGAAAGCTTCAAGAGGTCCAGACTTGAACTTGTCAATAACTGATGGTGATTTCATGACCGATCTCGACCCTGTAAGTTACGATGGTGCCGATGGTCGTAATTTCCCAACTTTGGATCTTATATAAGTTGAGTGACTTTGTAAATATTTAGCACATTTTGAGTTAATTTTCTTATACATTCGCAACCAAAGACTCATAAAGATTCCAAGACCAGTAGAGTTAGCTCCACCCTTTGTTGGTCATGTGACTTATAACTTGATTGTCCACCATGCACTGCTCTTCCTGGAGAAAAAGAAAACCTCATCTGACTAAAAATTGGCACAAGTTGAGTAAAGCTAATTATTTACAAAGTTTAGTGATCTTTTATGTAGATTTAAGTAGACCGATGGAAAACTCAAGATTGCCTTTACATAAACTATTTTTTACTTGCCCCTTTAATTGCTTATTATAATTGGTGTCCATGTCACGGGGATCCAGTTGCTTATCCAGAAAGTAGTTTGCAGTTGTACCAAAATTAGATAATTTGAAGAACATGGCTGCTTTCTTCCAGCACAGGTTGTTTGAGGTATTACATCTCAAAGCAGGTCTACAATACCTGACACGATCATGGACAGATGTAATTTTGTTTCTGAAAGAAAGCGGGAATGTGTTTTTCGAAGGGAAAAATCAGACAGCGGTATAACTTGGACGGGGATCGCAACGCAATGCCTGGACTGTCCGGTGTGTGACAGCTGCATAGAAATACATGCTCTTAGGCTTATGCTGGAGAGCCGCCGGCCAGTCCGAGCATTGCGTTGCGATCCCTGTTCGAGTTTTACGGCCGTCTGACTCTTCCCTAATCCTGGACAATCCCTTTAATTGCTAATAATGACCTCATTACTACCCTGTGGAAATAAGAAATGGAACCCAAATATTACCAATTGTAAAGCCCTTGTTTGGAACTTATCCCTTGACCTTGCACCCTCAGCTTCTCCTATAGCCATGCATCGGTTTCCCCAGCTTGGCTGTACTTGAATTAACCCTCTTTTTTTCCCCAGATTTGACTCCGTCCATATGTATCAAGAGCAAATCCATTTGGATCCGAATTTATCCTCTGCGGTAGAATACAAAGCCGGGTAGCCATGCGTGCCGGAAGATGAATGGAACCACAAAGCGGATCCACTGTATGAAATGATAATTTGGTGGAGCACACGGGCAGCTGGATACATGAATGGGGCCAAATTGTGCACAGATGCCTTAATTTGGCAGTGGGGCGAGCTATGGGGGCTGAATTATGCCTGGCCCATTATATGTTCAAGGTCTGGAGTAACTTTTGCAAAATCCAATTTCTTTTTTCTAATTATTCCTTGATGATTCTGATACTTTTCAACTGGATAGGTGCAAACCAAATTTGGATCCTGCGATGTAAGAGACTATTTTGCAGGCACCCACATTCATTTTTGGTATCCTGTACATATTTTTTTTGCATCTTATAGGACAGCTTTCTCTGTATATTCGGCTCGCACTTGTTGGTCTGTGATTTTGCATTTGCCGGTGAGTCAAGGGTTAACTCCCACCCCCTCCTGCCTGCAGCTTTTGAGGGATGGCGGATGCTGCTGTTTCTTAGCAACGCCAGAGGGGGGGTAGGGGGTGGATTTGCTGGTTGTCATGGTGATGGGATGCAGCTGCAGTTTTGGTGACAGCAGCGAGTGGCAATGTAGACGGGTAGTGTGGGGGGGGTCAGTGTCAGGCCCAGATGTCCCCTATTAACGCTTTCAGTCGCAACGAGGGGTAAAAAATAAAATAAAAAAGAGTTCGATTTTCAGAACTTGTAAAGAATAATCATCTGCGTGTTGCATCTTTGAGATGACCTTGGGCAGTGACCGTGGAGGGGAGTCTCACTTCAAGAAGCTCTCTGCAGCAAGGAAGGGGTTAAATCAATCTTCCCGGTCCTAGAGGCCTGCCGGAGTGAGAGAGGAGACGTCTTCCATAGTTTGCCTCTCTCCTGCTGCTGCTAGACTCCAATCCCAGCATGCACTGCCTGTCAAATTTCAGAGTCCCCAGCATGTGCCGTCGAGCACGACGTTGGGGGGAATTGTAGTTCAGAGCAAAAAAGGAAATAGTCTTCTGATAAATAACTAAGGGGGCGCTAATGTGCGATCACTGACGTCAAGTGCAAACGTATGTATATATGTCTATATGTAGATATAGATATATATTAAATATATATTTTGATTTTTTTTTACTTGCATTGCTGATTTGGATCCGACCCTCGGATTAAAATCGGACAGGTCTCCAACATTTTCTGCCAATCGAAAGGTCTGCAAAAAATCACCCATAGCACTCGTACGTGAAAAATCGGACGTCAGCATAAGCCCTAAAGCAAAGTTTGCGCCCCCTTTAGAAATTCTTATCAAACTATATTTTCTTGCATTTTTCCAAGCATTATTTTTTCTATTTTTGGATCAGTTAAATATTTCTTTCTGCCATTTTTTTTAAGACTTTAAATACACACTGCATATACAACATTATTGGCTTTGGGCTTTTTTGTCGCATTGATTTTTTTTAAAATTTTAATATAGTCCTTGACACCCCACAAATGAATGCAATACCTCTTTTAAAACAAACAACCTGCAAAATGTTGTAAGTCCATCAGAATAATAGAAATGTGACCAACAAGTCCCACCCCTGCCTTAGCCCACCCAGTTCTGCCCCCGCTTAAGAAAAAATGCAGGGGTGTTGTTAAGTTATCTGGAACCCTTTTTATAGCAGATTACTACTAAAAGAGAATTTATTTTGACACAAAATGATGTGGTCTGACTACTGGGACCCCTCTTGACCCTCATCAGTTTAGCTTTATGAAGAACAAGCCATTTTTTAAATCGAGAAGTTGTGAAAACCACCCGTATTCATGGAACCTGAAACATTGTTTTTATGGGTGTAACTCTAGGGGGAACAGAAGTAGCAATTGCACCCGGTCCATCTGGCGCCTGAAGACCCCTTTACCTAAGATGATGCTTGTGTGATGGCACATAGTTGGTGGATAGCCTTGTTGCAAAATTTGCATTGGAGCCCGGAAGCAAAAAGTTACACCTAAGTTTGGGGTTGAAAAACTTCCGTAAGATACATTTGATAGACTTGCTCAATTAGTTGACTCTGTATCATTCGGTCATCAATCACTGTCCAATAAAATGTCTTGTAATAATGGTAATAATACTGGATAACGATAAGCTGCGGCATGTGAATTGAGACAATCATTGGCACAAAATGACGGAGGCAAAATTGGCCAAAACACATGTAGTCAACTGCTATGAGGCTTTGGAGAGAAGGGGACCAAAATTGATGGAATCCCTCTTTCCCTTGGGTCGGGGAAAGCTATCGGAGCAAACAGTTCTAGCAATGTTAACGCTTTTCTCACCTATGGAGGGGGCAATAACCTTTGGTCCTGGGATAACCAAAAAGAGGCCACATTTTGGGTTTACACTTGTTAGCAGTTGACCAAGTGTGTTTTAGCAAATGCAATGGGGCCTTGGAGAGAAGAGGACCAAAATTGATGGAATCACTCTTTCCCTTGGGTCGGGCGAAGCTATCGGAGAAAACAGTCCTAGCAATGTTAACACCCTTCTCATCTATGGAAGAGGCAATAACCTTTGGCCCTTATCCCAGGGATAAGTTCGTATGAAACGGTACCAAAAAGCAGCCACACTTCGAGATTACACTTGTTTGTGTTGGCCAAAACACATGTAGTCAACTGCAATGGGCCTTGGAGAGAAGGGGACCAAAATTGATGGAATCCCGCTTTCCCATGGGTCGGGCAAAACTGTCGGAGTAAACAGTCCTAGTAATGTTAATGCCCTTCTTATCTTCGGAGGTGGCATCAAAAAGAGGCCACTCTTTGGGTTTGAACTGGGGCCTATTTTGCTCTACACTCCGCCTTGGAAAGAGCTAATGTCTTTGCACAGAACACGTAATGATTTTGTTTTTCACCCTCCCGTGAGATCCGTTCCACCTGCAGCTTCTTCATTTTGCTCCCCCATGCTGCGTCACATGTGCCTTCCACCGATGGTAAATGGCGATATAGATACGTAGTTAGAAACGCTCACGTGCCGCTCTCCCGCTGCGCTAATCAAAGGAGCATTAGAAGTGAAAAGAAAATCCTTAAACTGCTAATCTACTCCGCCATTAACCCATTTACAAGCTTTTGTTCTGGTCAGGGGATAAAAATGGCCGCTGTCATTCCCAACGGTTTAATCTTTCACCCTGGCGGGAACGATGCGGCGGGCGGCGTTTGGAAAGAGATTATTGCCAGCTTGCAGGTAAAGGTGTCACATCGAGCGCAATATGTATCAAACAGAATGCATTATATATAACCTGTGAGGGAATATCCGGTCCTGTCCTTCTTCGAGTACTTCAAACGCGTGAGCCGCAGACAGAAGGAGCACGAAGCTGCTGAGGCTTGCAAAAGATCACAGCGAGACAAAGAAATGACAACAACCTTTCAGTATATGTACACACTGCGACTTGCCGTGTGCTTATACTTGGCGATGAATTATTGAAATGTCTCAGAGTAATTCCTTCCTGTTGCCCTATGTAACCTGACGGCATCTTAAAGGGAACCAAGCTCTACATAAAGAGGTGGAGCTCATGTACCCCTAAAGAAAAGGGTCATTGCGTTCTGTTGGTTCCGGTGCCAAGGTGCAACTTTTAACTTTGCGCTCCCTCAAGCTCATGCTTTCCAAAAGTTCAAAATAGTTTTACAGGGACTCTGGAGTGAAATGTTTTCCATTACTGGGCACCTTTTTTGTAGGTCATGCCCATTCTGTTCTTCAATTTCCCAAGGCTCAGTCTAATGACGAAGCATCCTGGCACCTCGTACAGAAAACCTTCCGGGAGTGAGCGACGTTTCAAGAGACTCTCATGAGACTTCTGTGGCGGAAACTTTCCAGGAGAGTGGATTTTCAGGAGACTCCCAAGAGGCTTCTGTGGTGGCCTGCAGGTTTTCCAAATCTTCTGGGAGTCCATGAGGTCTCCGCATTTTCCAGGAGTCTCACCTTAATCAGAAGCCTCTCGTTTGGTCCGGGAGAGTTGGCCATAGCTATGCACTTTCTTAAAGTGTATATTAGTAGACTGGAAAATTGCCTGCCATCTTTACTTTTCCCCTTTGCCTTGTCCAGAGTAGGGCAACAAACTGAACATGTGTTATAGATAAAGGAAAGCCTAGCTATGGCTCTGCTTTTCCCTTAAAGTAGTTGTCTCGGGATCCTATCATCAGGAGCGTACTGCTCCCCTACCTCTCTGCTTCCTGCTTGCCAGGGGAGCAGTGCGCTCCTGATGATGGATCATTCAGACCTGCGGCATTGCTGAGCTTCTGCCCCAAACTGTGGGCACTGAAATGCTGCTTTTGCCAATGGAAGGAGTGTAGGGGTTATCTTCAGAGCAGCTTACAACCGAATTGAGGTGGTTGGTATCCTTGGCAATGAGCTATAAGTAATATCAGCTGAAGACTATGTCCATGTGACAATGTATGTTTACCTGGTGTGTCGGAACGTACACTTTAAATATGTCCTAATGGTTTCATTAGCCCAACGAAGGCCAAAGGGACACTTTAACGACCCATGTTTGGCCAGTATACGTTGTGATATCGTGGCATACGATGTACTATATAGTAGTATATAGTGTATACTACATGTATGTTTTATTATAATATAACCCTGTTGGTTACAAATCCTATTGTACAGCGTCCGTCTGAACCATCCTATGTATTTCGAGCTTTTTCCGGTGCATGCTTTTAACAAACGTGATGTGTTCAGCGCCTGTGTTGTACCAAATGGCCAACGCCGTTCTGCTACATCTGGATCTTGATCCCAATTAGCTTTTTAATTCCGCTTTCTTTCGGCCTTATCATTAAGCCTCCAAGCCTCATTATTTCAGTTATAATTATTTTTCAATGTTGTCTTAACGACTTCCCTGTCATTTGCTCGGCTTGAGTGATATATCGGGTACATTGGGCCTTTCAAGAGTTATTGCTCTTCGGTGGTTCAGATGGGTCTCAGCGGGACTATTTACCCAGCCTGCGGCTTCTTAAAGGGATTGGACAACCCATAGGTGAATGCCCTTACAGGACGTTATTGAGGGGGGATGTCCAGGTTCATACTGCTGTACCTACATTGCTATTGGCAAGTTCCTTCAGAAACTATCAGATTCCTGCCTGGGAATGCCAAAACTTGACAAGACCGTTGGACTTCTGCACCTCCTGACTCTTTACAGCCAGATAAAATTTGCTAGAATTTCTGCTAATTCAGAATTGTTGGCATCTATGCAAATGGAGACTTTGGCATTGTAGGACTCATCAGGGAAATATGACCTAATTAGCAACATCTGATGGTCAAGGGGCAATACCTACCCAACCATAACTCAATCAGAAGGGAAGTTGACAAACTGAAAAAAGGATGGTCTCTGTGGGACGTAGGTGATAGCTGAAGGACATTGCCAACTCTCCTGGAACTTCCGTAAGGCTCCTGGAAGAAGATTGATCTCCTGGAGGCATTAGCAAATCTCTTAAGAACTGTGCAAACCTCCTACAAATCAGAATTTATTTTTGCTACTGTGCTAAGATGCTGGCATCATCAGACTCTGCCCCATCGTCTAGGTGGGTACATTTAGGTGATGGGAACAAGACCTTTCAAAAAAAGGAGCAAGTAAAAATCCTCATACTCCTGGAAAAGAATTCATAAACGTTGGCAAATATTCTGAAGGAATTTGTTTGCAGGCCATAGAAGGTAAGGTAGGAAGTGGGAAAAGGGGGCCTTTTTAAATACTCCTATGACAATTACATGGGCTTGCACACAAAAATATATGGGCTATGTTGGGTCGGTGCCTTTTTAGGATGTTCCTCTTGGAAGTCATCCAGTTCCGCACCAACTGCCATCCCTTGTTCCTCTTTGAGGGGAGCAGACCTTGCGTATTGGTTCCTGGCTTACACCATGTGAAGGTCAGGAGCAAAATAGGTTCTCTCTAAATTTTGGCAAAATTTAGCAATAAAGCCCTTGCTTTTCTAAGGGTCGGAAAAAGTTTGGCACCCAGTACCACCTTTTGGTTCCTATTCGGGGGAAGTAGAGCTGCCTGCTTTTTTTCCTGGAAGCTCAGTTGGGAGCCACGATCAAGATCTCTGAGTTTTGGCAAAGGAAGGCCACCTATCGTTGACCTTTGTTGTGGCCTCCTAGTCTTGAAGGTCGGGAAAGGTTTGTTTGTGGTGGTTCTCCTTTCAAAGAGGGCCTAAGAGTGGCTGCATACTTGAATGTAGGGTTGTTAACATGACAGACACTGCTCTGGGTACAAATGGGCCTCTGTGATCTTCCCTCCTCGCCGAGCACTGAAGTGGAGTAGAGCTCTACTACCCTGAGCAGATCTTACATGATTGATGATCTCGTCCATGGATAAATCCATTATGGATGGAATTGCCCTTTAACATTTTACATCTGTAATGCGCACAAGTGACTGGTCCCGAGCAACAGGTGTAATGCTAAGGAGCTACTTACAGGGCGACTGGAGAAAATGAGGTGGATAGAGGGAGCGGGTAACGACGACAGATGAAAGCTCCTATAGATGAGGAGGAAGAGCAATGAGCGGGACACAGACGAGAAGATGAAAGGACCCTCCGAGGAAAATGAGATTATAAGAGAATGAAATGGAAGGATAATGCAGGAGGAGGGTGTCAGAAGGAACCGAGAGAAGAATGATGGCGGAGCCTGGGGAAGACGAGAGGGAAATTAGATAAAGAGGAGAGAGGACATAGGAGGGACTCGAAAGAAAACAAAGAGAACAGGCGAGACGGAAACTGGTGGATTCTTCTGTAGTCTATGCGAGAGGGGAGAGTATAGACTAGACAGACAGTGCTGTCCATATATAAAGAGGCAGCAATGCTGCTGGTCCGAGTGTGAGAAAAGACTGACAGTATACAGGGAGTGGTGTCATTATATACTAGACAGCCAGCAGTGTGGTGCTGTCACTGTATGGCAGAGACAGCCAGTACAGGGGGCACTGTCACTATATGGGAGGAGGCCGCCAGTACAGGGGGTACTGTCACTCTATGGCAGAGACAGCCAGTACAGGGGGAGCTGTCACTATTTGGGAAGAGACAGCCAGTACAGGGGGAGCTGTCACTATATGGGAAGAGACAGCCAGTACAGGGGGAGCTGTCACTATTTGGGAAGAGACAGCCAGTACAGGGGGAGGCGTCACTATTTGGGAAGAGACAGCCAGTACAGGGGGAGCTGTCACTATATGGGAAGAGACAGCCAGTACAGGGGGCTGTCACTATATGGGAAGACAGCCAGTACAGGGGGCACTGTCACTATATGGGAAGAGACAGCCAGTACAGGGGGCACTGTCACTATATATGGGAAGAGACAGCCAGTACAGGGAACATTGTCACTATATGGAAAGACAGCCAGTACAAGTGGCACTGTCACTATGTGGGAAGAGACAGCCAGTACAGGGGGCACTGTCACTATATGGGAAGACAGCCAGTACAGGGGGCACTGTCACTATATGGGAGGACAGCCAGTACAGGGGGCACTGTCACTATATGGGAAGAGACAGCCAGTACAGGGGGCACTGTCAATATATGGGAAGAGACAGCCAGTACAGGGGGCACTGTCACTATATGGGAAGAGACAGCCAGTACAGGGAACACTGTCACTATATGGGAAGGCAGCCAGTACAAGTGGCACTGTCACTATGTGGGAAGAGACAGCCAGTACAGGGGGCACTGTCACTATATGGGAAGAGACAGCCAGTACAGGGAACACTGTCACTATATGGGAAGACAGCCAGTACAGGGGGCACTGTCACTATGTGGGAGGAGATAGCCAGTACAGGGGGCACTGTCGGTATGAGAAGAGTCAACCAGTACATAGGTGCCCCCCAGTATAGTGGAGCTGGCCAGTACAAGGGAGGCCACATGGATACTAGGAGAGCGGTGCACAGCAGAGAGCATTAGACTCAGAGCAAGGAATTAGCTGAAGATTAATCCTCCGCCTCCCCCTGCAGCTAAACCCATCCAGACCGGGATTCCCTGTAATACTTTTGAGGATGAGCAGGGAGCGCAGTGTCCTAGAAAGAATTGTACACCATACGGGAGCAGACATGATGCTGCAGATGGTGCAGCCTTTATTGCATCACTTGTCATGATGAGGTGCGAGCACTATTGTGTGACATCTGGATAATTGAAGCTTTCATGGAGCCGAATGTTTAGTAATTTCATACGGTTTAGAGTTGTTTTTGGAAGTGCATGCAGAGTTACAAAGGAGTGATTGCAAGATCAGACTACTCAGTGTTTTGTTTGTAGTCTGTTACCATGGAGACACATGGGTTTGCATTTGATCTGTGTATGGAAAACAGATAAAGTGATGTTTTTTTTGCTAATCCAGATTATTTGCAAAATTGTGCATTTGAGATGCATGAAAATGGTTGTGGTGAATCTCCGCAACGCGTGCAAACACCTTGTCACTGTTCGACTTTCTTGTTGTGAACAGGGTTTCAGACTCGTCTACTAACGAGGAAAACAGGATCGGGAACACGGAAGGCCGAGCGCACACTAATTATAGTTCCTAAGGGGATACATGCCTTGTGCGTGGTCTTACCTGCAGATGTAGCGCCGTACGGTTGTAACATTACTGCACTGCATGTGGGTACATGGCACAGTTCTACATGACAGTGATTTACTGGAGACATCTAGGGAGGTCTCTTTCAGCTCTGAGAGTGAGAGCGCCGTAGGGGAGGTGTAAGAACATGGGGTGCAGAGATATGACATGAAATGGCACAGGCAGTCTCTGTGTGAGTGTAATGGTGGGAGTCAGTGTGAGATCCTCGCAATGCAGGGAGCGGAATGAGGGGGAGGTGTGAGCAAGGAAATACACTTTTAGAATATTGTGCGGAATTACATAGTATGGTTATAAAGAATAGGGTAGGAATGCTATAGAAAAAAAAACACAAAAACTAGAACCCCTACAGTTAAAGGGGGATGTAGGAAGCGGCTTCTTAAAAGGCAAGTTAATTCATATCTGAAATCAATGTGGATGATTAACTTAAAGGGGACCGTTCACTGGATTTTTGAAACTTAAATTAGGTACCTCATCCAATTGGTGCTTCTCCACTGATTCTGGAACAGTTTTTCTTTTTTTTCTGTGACCCTCCATTCCAAAGTTATGCCCCCTGGAAATAAAGATGCAAATGAGCTTCTCTGTGGGCATTTGCTTTTTTTTTTGTACTCTGACCAATCGAAACACAGCCACGCCCACAGATAATTTCTGTGGTATACGCCCAGTTAGTTGAAGAGAAAATTTGCAGGGGGTATAACTTTGGAACAGAGGGGCACAGAAGAAAAATAAAAATTATTCCAGAATCAGCGGAGTAGCACCTATTAGAAAAGGTACTCTGTTTAAATTAAAAGAAAAAAAAATCCAAGAAAAAGTCCCCTTTAAACTGCAAGAGTGGGATTCTCTATCCTTTTTTTTTGCTTAGCTTTTGGCCCCACCTCTCCATCATTCTACAATTTGATATTTTTTTGATCCAGGGAGGAGCTTTCTTCTTTTGCTCAACATCGCCCCCTGCTGAGTAATGCTGAGTTGGCAATAGCAGTGGAGGAACCAAAGCGACAACTACTCTGAACACGTTTCTGCTTCATAAAAGGGGTTGTCAAGTCTGTTAAGCCATCTTCACCACGAAGATACTGCCCCCTATGGCCAAGCACAGATTGTTCACCAAATTTGACTAAGTGTACGGTTTTAGTCCTGAAGCCACTCAAATGTTTCTTTAAAGCAGCGATCTGGTTTAGGGTATGTTCACACGAAGTTTTTTTTTTTCAGGAGTTTTTGAAGGAAACTCTCCAAAAGCTTCTTTAAAAACTTTTTCCATGGCAAATCCACTTTCCGGATTGTATGAGGAATAATCCATAAAAAAAATCCTAAAAGGATAAAGAGCATTAAAGTCCTCTTCCTCTCTGAAGAGACAATTTGCATATTTACTTCCTCAGGGGAGCATGCAAGCGTTTAAGTCTCCTCATACTGGCGTGCCAAACCTGGCATGTCACTCTCCACAAGGAGAAACCTTAACCTCAGAGTGCATTCCAAGGGCAGGCTTATTTATTTTAATGGACATGATGTAATTCCTAATTTCACCTGCGGGAGTGCTGTAAAGAAATGAAGCACCTGCTTTTTCTTCCTTTTTACAGCTGATCGCTAAGATTCTGAGTAGTGGGACTTCTTATGATTCGTTTGTTGTCAAAGGACTCTCTTAAAAAAATATGGACAAGCCCTTTAAATAAAAAATAGCTATTGGATTTCTATACAGGCGTTTGACTTGGACACTCTTCCCGTACATTGTGGAGAAGGTCTGACAGCCGCTTTCCTTGTGTCTAGAAAGACGGGGACCCGTTCAGTTTTTAAATTAACCTTGGAAATGGTTTCCTAATACAAACCTAGGAAAGATTCCAATGTAATTAATTAGGTAATGTAAGGTCTGAAACCTCACAAATTGATAATATTGTGAATAATGTTAAAATGAGTCATGTTATTATCACCGCAAAGGATTCTGGGGGAACACTGCGCCAGTATTGCCAACCTTTTTTTTGGGACACGAAGGAAATTACACAATCTATTGGCATGGTGACCATCGTGGCAAGCGCTGAAGGGTCAACTAATGTCACAATCATTCCCAATTATTGTGGTTCAGGGGGGAAAAAAAAATCACACGTGAACTGCATTTTATTGCATCTTAACAGATTTTTAGGTCACTTGACTTCCCGTCTGGGCGATGGTAATCACGATTTGTGTATGTGTAGTAGTATATTTACTAGGGTGGTCACAGGAAGTTTTGCTAGCTATACTATAGACTGCCTCTCCATGCTACACAGACTTGTTTGGTTTTCTATCATAGCTTCAACATAGAAAATAGGGACACTTTATAAAAACAGCTCAGCCATTTGCCAGGTCAATCAGCTGATCACTTTGGCAGTTGCATTTTAAAAAACGGTTCTAACTGACGAGACAAAAATTTGAATTTGAATTTTTGCAAGATGCTTTTAAACGGAATCTCCTTGAAGCTCCTCCTTTTATTATGCACTTGCCCTGGTGATCAGTTGATCGCCTGTTGACTGCTGAAACCCCGATTTGACCTGCTCATATTGCCCACATTCAAATGTGACCATGTAATACAGTCCTCCAGAGGCGGAGGCGCTC
Source organism: Phyllobates terribilis (assembly GCF_046119375.1). NCBI lineage: Eukaryota > Metazoa > Chordata > Amphibia > Anura > Dendrobatidae > Phyllobates > Phyllobates terribilis. Next base: position 54,767,013 of record NW_027362772.1, on the reverse strand, counting down.
TTTGTAGTCATTCTCTATTTTGACCATGAAGGGAAAGCCCCGTCTACACCTATAGATGATGCACCTTGCTTCTCGACCAATCAGAAGCAACGATAAGGCTCTGCAGCCAGAACGTACCACCCACTGGGGTCTTTTGAGGCTGCTTCCAATTACCCCAATAGGTATCACATTTGCTGTATAGGCAATTTTGGCTTCTCTGAAAGACCGGATAAGTACTTGTAGTTGATTTATATGCAGTCTCCAAATAATTGTTTATTAAAGCCTCTAGAATCTGATGACTCCATTTAATTCCGGTCATCGGGGTCTCCAGCTTTGTGGTGCAGCTTATCTTTTTTTATCCATACTCTGACAGAGAGGGGTTAACGTCACCAGCGAGAGGCGGTTGCCTTTAATCTGAGCCGTAATAATATGGCACTTTCATCTGTGTACACAGGACAAGCTAGAAGGTCTCCTAATTGACACGGTTAGAGCTGTTAGGCGGTAATACACCGCGATGTAGATCCAGCCCTTCTACATGATAAGTGCACATCCCCTCGAGATCTGCTGAGCATTGTCAGGTAGCAGCGATATTCTGCAGTGTTCACTCTCTGCAAATCGTGTTCTGTGTACAGAGCTGTCCTCTCACTTACCCCATTAATTCCCCCTTGTAATAACCTGTTTGGAGGTTGCTAGAAAGCTAAATCGTTCAGTACATCGTACTTAACAGAGGAGTTAATGGGTTTATGCTGCTGAAAATAATTCAGGGAAATGGATACATCATGCGCATGACTGTGTGCATGTGTATATATGCAATTGATACAACGCGTGTATGTACAGTATGTATTGAGTGAGTGTGTGTATAGATGCAGTTGATGCAGCATGTCTGTACAGTATAGATGCAATATGTATAGATTCAATTGATGCAGCGTGTGTTTGTATATAGATGCAATTGGTGCAGTGTGTATATAGATGCAATTGGTGCAGTGTGTATATAGATGCAATCTGTCAGGGATTCCACAGAGACGACACCGGGGAAGTCACGCAATATCTTGCCGTTGCCGTCACTCTGTCAGGATTTCGTCAGGGATCCGCGAGCACACGGTCCCCACTACTCGCTATGTAGGTATCGGCAAGCGACCAGTGAGCGTACGGCGTCACACTTCGGGATTCCAACGCATGGAATATGTGTATACGGCCCTTACGGTCACTGTCAGCTTCACGATAGCCCAATTATTAATATTATTCGCTGCCACCACCGTCCAGTTTGAAATATAATACAGGCCTGGTCGAACGCCTGCTTTCTGGTAGCATATGGCTTCGAGGGAGGGAAAAATTACAGGACAAAAGAAACAGAACAGTTAAATTTTATATTTAATCCAAAAGGGAGGCAGTGTTGTGAAAAATTTACAAGAATTTACAAAGGAGACATTACAATACATAGGCAGTTATACAAAATAATATGGATTAAAGAAAAAACTTACTCTATACAGGGACGAATCAGCATAGGTGGAGGATGGGCTCCCCAATTTGATTTGAGCGTTATCAAACGCGATCCAATGCTTATAGTATCTATAACCCCCTGGCAAAGAATGTGCATCTATCCTCCATGGACTCTTTTAGGTCTAAGAGGAGATCTGTCTACACACCCCCTGTGATGACATCACAGGGGCTGGTCTCCAGCCTGCACATCTTATTTAAGATACCTGTTTTTTGGGATAATTTATCATTGGTTGATCCCAGAAGCCCAAAAGTGATACCATATTTTCGGTTATGATTTTACCTTCATTTAGAGACCACACATGGTGTAGTTGCGATCTGCTATTTTGTTGCTCTTGCGCTACAGCTCCCCGGATGGGCTTACGGCTGCAAAAAAATAAGCATCTTGTTCCTTGGCTGACCCTGCCACTAAAAATATGGGTCCCATCATTATCAGAATTATGGAACTTGAGCTATTCCATATTTCTTATCGGTGCCGGACGTCCTGGGAACTTGTGGCTGGGAATTGTTCTGATTTGTTGAGTGCGTTTGATCTTAACAAGCTGCATCCTCCTCTCTGTGTCAAAGGAAAACACACTCGCCTGCTAAATGGGTCTGTAGCACCTAATGTGCCAGCATTTGCTTTCAAGGCCCTTCTCAAGTGTGTGTTAATTTGCATAGAGGCCACTTTAGATTGTCATCTCTTCCCTTGTGACAAATGGTGGATAAGGGAGGGGTGAGAGGGAATGACGGGTTTGGGAGAAATTGTTAATATTTTCTTAATATCTCCATGACACAATCGATGCAGTGTTTGCATATAGATGCAATCGGTGCAGTGTGTGTATATAGTATAGATGCAATCGGTGTGACGCGCCCCCTGGGCCGTGGGGTACTCTGTAGCCGGGCCTGTCGTTGCTAGGAGAGATGTCACAGTGGCGGTGACCCGGTCCGTGACCCAGGGCGGTCAAATAAAAGGGGGGGTTTTAAAGAAAGGGATTATAGTTTTTATGAAATGTTTGTGACCCCACCTGTGGTATGCGGCTATATGGGGCCGCCGCTGCGGAGCAGGTCCTCTGGAGCTGTTGTTAATGCAGCAGAGTTGGTTTAGCTCTCCACAGGTAGAGCTTAGCTCCAGGGCAGTGTAGATGTTGTATGAGGTAGATTTGACGGGAGCTGTGTAGCGCAGGCAGGTGATGGCGCAGCAATTATTCACAGAGACAGTGGGGTGCAGTCTTCAGGGTTTTATTCACAGTTTGCCAAGATTCCAGGTTACAGTTACCGGTGTATATCCTCCCACGTCATCCTGTGTCTACTCAGGGAGGGGTTCAGCAAACCCTCAGGCAATTCCAGAGCACTTAGCGGGACCCTGTTCTGTGTGTTCCCCCTTGCCGTCTTCCTGCGCTGACTCTCACCCTCCTGCCCTGCGCCTCACACCCAGTGTCCCAAGCCAGTGACCGCGGACCTTGTCGGGCAACGTCTACTCTGTCCCCTGGGTCCTCTATGGCCTCCTTTTTGGCGATTTAGATGTGGCTGTTGGCTACAGCACCTGAAATGCTGCACCCTCCGGTTATCTAGTTGAGACTTGAAGAACTCTGCTAGTTTAGGGGCCAGTCCCCTCTCTGCGGCCTGATCCTTCCACTCCTGGTGGGTTCGGGTGCACGGGTGGCATCCGCACTGCCCATGCCCCTGGGATCCTTTCCATTCTGGAGCCTTCCTTCCTGCTCATCTCCTCTCTTCAGTCTGTCCTATGCCTCTCTCACTAGGTCCTCCTCCTTGAGCAGAGCTCCTCCAGAGCTCCTGCTCCACACACTCTCTCCTCACTGTTCCCTCAGACTGTTCTGGACTCACAAGATGGCTTCTCTTTTTATATCCTCCTTCTCAAGTGCTCCCCTGACTTCTTCCTCCACCTACACCCACTACATAGTTCCCCTTACTTTGGTTCCCCCCACTCCAGCCAGGGTCAGGGCTCAGCAGGAAGCGCGACACATCTTGCCCCTCCTGCTGGTCTGGAGTAGTGTAGTGTTGGATGCAGGTGTTTGGGTCCCGGGCAGTACTCCATCCTTACCTGAGAGTGAGATGCAGTACCTCTGTGGCAACTGAACCCGCAGGGGTGCCACAGGTGCAGTGTGTGTATATAGCATAGATGAAATCGGTGCAGTGTGTGTATATAGTATAGATTCCACGGCTCCTCCAATCAGCTGATTGTCAGCAGTGCCCAAACTTCCTATCGGCAACTGTATCGGAGCCCATAACTCTTGGTCTCCTCTCGGCATTGGGACCCGAGCGCTCCGCTGCCTGTGCACCTTCTATAGCTCGGTCGTTGGCTTTACAGTCTTATTATTCTTCCGCTTCTATGGAAATGAGTCTTTCTCGGAGACTCTGTAATGATTTCCTTCTGTCCCTGTGAAGCACCTCTGTCTGGTGCACAAGACAGGGGGATCCTCCCGCAGGGCAGGCTCTGCGGAGTCGGCCTTATTGGAACAGGCAGGCCGGAGATGTTCATCTAGCAGGTACCTCTCCCCAGAGCATTGACATCATGGCAGCAGGTTCCACTAAAGCCAGCGGCTTCGGGCTAATCGGAGCAAACCTTCCCGGCGTCAGACGTGATTAGACGGCCGGATATCTTTTCCTTTGTGCCGCGAAACCCAAACCTTAAGCTCAATTCCAAGACATGTTAATTACCGTCTACAATTTTCACAACCTCCAAGTTCCACTTTGTTTGCCTCGTTTTGGGATAATTCACTTGGCAATGCGGAGCCGCCACTTTCCGGGTTAGCGGTTGGCATTTTCCCATTTCTATTCACCTTTTTCCTCGCGGTAACCTCCTCCCGAGTGTTTTCGAGATGGTCTTGAGCTTCTTTATCATCAGGACTGCGCTCACCAGAGTTTACTCTTTGCAATTTGTGTCTAAAAGTCCCTTTTGCTGTGTAATTACTGTGCGCTTCTGCTCTCCTCTGTCATACCACGGTGGCAGGCAGTGAGTAATGTCACAGCTTGCAGCCGCCACCATTCTCCTGCCCTCCATCAGTGCGCTTAACCCTTCCTTTACTCCAAACCTATATTTTGGAGCTATAAAGATATAACTGTTTTAATGAGGTATTTTCCATAAAATGAATATTATGCCAGGGCGGCCATATTGCACTTTGCACAGCCAATTTCAGAAAATCTCATCGTCTTTTGGGAAAGAAAGAGCATGAACTCAACGGAAGGGTTAAGGAGGTGCTGAGAGCCCAGGAGTCATCAACGAACCACTTTGGCTTGGCCATGTTGTTTAGCAACAGGTTGCCCTGGCCACCTGCCAGATAAGAAAACCTCAGTATTAAAAATGGGATTAAGTAGGTGGGAAGCATTCATGGTACAGGTTTTGCATTGAAGCCCAAGAACTTCAAGTTCCGTCTCTACCTTCATTTTAGCACTCTTGAGGTCCCAATGTGAAATCTGTTGTAGGGTTCCTTTTCCTTCTTGGAGACCTTCAAATTTGCTCCTGCGTCCGAGTACAAAATCAGTAATAGGCCCTCCCAAAAGCTTTGCCCAAATGCGGATCTTTGGATCTGATGGTGGAAACGATCTTTGGGGGCCACCTAATCCCAGAATAGGTTGGAGGAAAGGAATCAACTCAAGGTTGGACCTTTTCCATGGGACCCATTTTTTGGCTAGTCTGCTTTCGACAACTGTACCACATTAGTAGCTGGACTCGCCATACATTTAGTTGGCAACCAACCTACATCTTCCATCCTTTCTTCTTCCATGTAATTTTGGCAGACGACAGAGGTCAAGTAGCAGGACTCCCAAACCGACGGCAAAGACAAATCTTACCACTCAGCTTTTTATGTCTCGGCTTTGATCCACCTGAAAGGTCACCCAGGATTGTTATAAACTTATCTTCTAGAACATCTTTTTCCTGTCTAGAAATTGCTGGAGGCAATATAGCCTGGAGTCCGCTACGTAGTGACAGGACCACCGCCAACGTGCTGCTTCCAAGGCTGTTTAATACTCATGCAGAGAAAGCGGGATGAGTGCCAGCTACTACCACCTACCATGGTTGGGACTGAGCTCCTCATAAAACAAGTGCCATGCACTGCATGTTCTGTGCCCGCCACATTATTTTACATATTTTCCGTGACATGCAGTACATTTAACGGGAATGTATTTCATCCATGGGGAAAGAGCAGCAAATGACTGAAGATTCATCTCACTGCGCTCCTAAATTATAACAGACATTAAAACAGTAGAGGGAAGTTTTTTCGATGGCAAGGTGCCTTCCTCCTGTTTGATGCCAAACTGGCAGTCGAGTGCAGGAAAAAAAAAAGTATTCATTCCTTCTCATTAGCTTTCATTCACCCCATTCCTGGAAGAGGCAGAGTACTGTGACTGTCAGCTTGCATATCTCACATCCTTTTCTTAAAGTGAATCTCCGCCAATGCACTACAGGGTATAATTTGGAATTGTGTTCTCTCTCCCATTGCCAGTGGGAGCAATTTAGGTAACAGCAGCAGGGGCTTCCCAGTATTGTAAACAGGATACTTGTGCTGGTTAGAGTATCACAACAGACACACTTTTTCCAATCGCTCAACGCAAGCTCCATGACACCACCTACAGGTCGTGAGATTCATGCAACTCAACTTTCATGGTGTTTTCCAGTTTCTCCAAAGTGTTGGCATATGGTTAGACCATCTCTTTATGATCTGTGGAGGTCCGACTCCAGTGCAATGTCCTCTTCTAATTATTCCTGGCATAGTGGTACCCTTTCGTCTTCTGGGCTATCCAAGGTGGCCGGCAGCAGCTACTCCAGCACATCATTCTTAGGAATGGTGGAGGTTCCAAAAAGTGGTCATAAAGTGATGGTACATACTGATGCCAACGTTCACAGGTGGCATAAACCTAGCGTTTGTTGCATGATACATCCAGAGTTGCAAGCTCTTGGGCGCAAAAACAAAAGTGATGGGGCCGACACCAGCGTTTGGTGAGCCCAAGCAAGTGTTGGGGCCCAAGTTTCAATTTGCAACATCTGCTGTACAGTATTGCGGATATGCACTCTGCACATGCAGAGCAGGTTCGGGACTTTTCGAGCCATCATCCGAGTCGAACAGCAGCAACAGTTTAATCCTTTAGATGCCAAAGTCAATGATGAACGCGGCACTTAAGAGGTTGCAGATGGGAAATTATGTCCTTATCGATCCCCATGCCCCTAACACCCCCCCAATACTTAATTGTGAACTACCAATGACACTGACTTAGCAGCCAAGAGGACTACCAAAGGCTCCCATGGTTGACATATATTTACACCTGTGATACCAAACCTGTGGTCATTTTACAATATACTGCAATATTGCCATGTTCATAGGTCCAATAAAAATTGTAAAATAGGAAAAAGATATATATAAAAAAAATAAAAACACATTAAACTTTAAATCACCACCATTTTCCCAAAATGTAATTGGTATTGTCAAGTGCATAACTGTTACCAGCTAATAAAATATCATGTTTATCCTATATTAATGTATATCACCTATATAACACCAAAAAGAAAAAAATTGAGACTGCATTATCTTATTTTTCGTCACTTTCCTTCCACCCAAAAATGAAACACACAGAGGAGGGAATGTTGTATGTACCCTGAAGAGCAGCCCTAACTCCATCCTAGAAGTTTTTGGGACTCGATTTATAACCAGTGAGAACAAAAGAATTACACAGTCTTGTGCTTTCCAACAATCTCCAAGGTTCAGAGGAGTGTTTGTTTAGTTTATACCCTTCATGAATATAGGAGTTCTGTACATAAATGAAGGTGGTTCATACATAATTGCAAATGGCAGAATTCATTGCTGTATAATAAGTACAAGACATTCTCTATGTCCTGTCCACCCATCTTAGTCATACCCGTCGTGAGGTCCTTGTTCTGAACACCTTAAAACTACCATACCCAGTGAGAATGGTCAGGCATGAAGACAGTAACGCCTTCCTTACTCTAACACAACAAAACAATAACCTCATCCTGCACAAAAACAAGCTCTTGTATAACTCTATAGATGACAAAATAAAATAATTGTGGCACTTGGAAGACTTTGAGAAAAAATTCAGAATCAAAGTTGAGCACAATGGGACTGTTCCCCAAAGGCCCGTATGAACCTGGAGTCAGCATTGGGGCCTCTATTTCACGTCTGGAACCCACCTGATCCCAAATAATCAGGACAGCTGGTTGTTCATGTGAGTAGCCTTTTCCCATAAAATTGGTGGAAGGTTATAGAGAAGATCCTGACCACCTTTCCAACTTTCTCAGGCTCACAAAATACCCACGAGGGAGAACAAATAGAGAAAGCCCCAGGCCCGACTCCTTTCCACTCTTTCAGGAGAAGCATAGCCGAAACTGTCATATACTGACTTCTCTATACTTTTTTCTTGAGCGTACTTTACCTAAAAACTACAACACCATTCTGGTATTTGGCATAGAGAAGCAATGAAGCCCCCGCTTTCTTTACAATGACTAATGCTCCCTAATGGCTATATCTATGACTACCGATCTCAACTGTTCTCCTCTATGAGGTATGTAAATTATTTGCCTACCACCTCCAATGATATTCTGCTTTTAAAAGCATTTTTCGGACCCTTGTACGTGGAGCCGGTTCTCGGAAGCCGTGTGCTGTTTGCCTGCGTGCTCACAACTCTACATCACTTTGGGAGATGAATTCACTGTAAAATCCTATACGTGAACATTTGATTCCCGCAGATGAAATGTGTGTAATAACGCAAATAATTGAAGCCGTTATCGCCTATTTTATCACCTGCTCCAGGCTGGCGGGGCCCGATGTGCTTCTCCGATGCTCCTGCATAATGTATTATGTCTATTCCGATAGGTGAAATCCCTATTAGTGCCATATTTTAGGTGTAAACTGTTTTCCTAATACAGGTAAAACCTCATTAAACAGCTAATTAAACCACCTTGTTGTATATTTGGTTAACGACTTGAGGCTATTATCGTTCATCTAATGTATAGACTTTTATATTAGTGCATTTTTTATTCTTTTTAGTGCTTTTTTTTGGTCCTCCTATGACTGTAACGATGTACCATGCGTATGCCAGATATTAAAGGACAGGTCCAGCGATCTCGCTTAAGGAGAGGAGGAATAACCAAGGAGCAGTACAGTGAAGGGTTCTAAAAAAAAATAGTAAATCATCAAAAAGTACTTAATGTTCCTGTTAAAACAGATGTGTCCAGTGGTAAGAGATGATTTTTTTTTTTTTTAAATGTCCGCCCCTTTCTCTCCGCCGCTCAGGTTAGGGCCAATTTAGACCAGAACTGATGACAGACTGCCACAGACGACAAAACTAGGGCAATGCAAATTAAATTGCTCCTCTCTACCAATTTTGGAATTAAAGCCTCCAGGATCAAAGCTTGCCATTAGAAATTTTCACAAATGGTTAGACCCTCTTTATGCCACATCCAATTCGACCTCGTACATACCTTTACCCCTCCCATTGGCCATTTAATGATGGAGCCATTCCGGTCAGGCACACGAAACCCACCAAAAGGGCTGTTTCCATGTCGGAGATTGTCAAGTCTTCCAGGAGGTCTTCTCTTATTTTGAAAGCCTCATCGGGATGTTGTGGAAGAGTAGACAAGAATGGACAAATAGTACAGTGTGAAAAAAAAAATTAAATGCTGCGAAGTAAGAATGCTTTCAAAAACAGAAGCGTTAATAGTCTATTTTTATCATTTAACAAAATCCAAAATGAAGAGAAATAGGGTATGAGTAACCAATTATACCAGGCAGGTGATAATGATCATCATTTTCATATGTAAGATTAAACACAAGTCATTAATTGAAACAGAAATGGCTGTGTAGGAGGCTTAAAACTGGGTGAGGAGCAGACAAAGTCTACTACAAATGGTGAGGTTGTGGAAGAGAGTTTTATGTCACACATCATACCCTGTGACAAGACTGAGCACAGCAACAAGGCACAAGGTAGTTATACTGCATTAGCAAGGTATGTTCCAGGAAAAGATTTTAATGCAGGCTAGGGCTTCAAGATGTGCTGTTCAAGCTCTTTTGAAGAAGCACCAAGAAATGGGCAATGTTGAGTACTGTAGATGAAGGAAACTTAGTGCAGCAGATGAAGGATCCATCGTGCTTACTTCACTTATAAATCGGAAGTTGTCCAGCAGTGCCATCAGTTCAGCACAGGCGCAGCACATATTGTGTGATTTTTAGATTTCCCTTTTGTTCATTCACTTTGGATTTTAGTTAATTGATGCCACTTCCTTTTTAGAAAGGATTTTTATAGCATTTTTTTTTTCTACACCTGCCTAAAACTTTTGCACAGTACTGTATGTCAGCCACTGTATGGGAAAGAAGGGGCTTGGTAATGATTATGAATGCTGATCCGTCTATGGCTAATTTGGCATATGCGCCAGGAGCTTTTTCCCTTGACATGCGCCCAATGTGTTCATTGGTTAACCTTAGTTATCCGATCCATCCTCCATCTTTTGAACCTTTTTTTTTTTACTTCCAGATGAAGTCGAACTTGTGCGGGTGATTTTTTTTATTTAGCGCTTGTTCATCCCTCATTGCCAGGAATAAATGCCTCCTAGTAAGCAGAGATCAGGGGCGACTCTGCTTCAAAAGTCTTGTTGTATTGATTGAATGTTTTCAGCTAAAATGTTTTTTACGGAGAATTGCAATCCGCCTGCTTTCATTTCTGCACCTACAAAGAGCCGCCCGGGTCCCACTGGAAGAGTAATTGGCTGGAAAAATGAGGAATTTTTTTTTTTTTTGCTCTTTTCTTCCAAAACTCGGGCTAAATTAGGAAAAAAAAATGCAAGTTTGATTCCATCTCCAATTGCTGTAAGCAAACTGTTGTTCCAGAGATTGGACTACACTGACTATTCTGTCTTTACGACTGGCTCTGTCTTGCGTCATCTGGCCTTTGTACAGAGGCAAAGAATTGAAACTGTACTAAAGTAAAAAAAACAAAAACAACACCGGCCCTCCAATTTTCTGGAATCGAAACACGGCACAAACTATCAGGGGTCTGGGGCGAGGAAGGGGGTGGGTACCAATCTTGGCACCCGATGGCAGCTGTTTCAGAAAGGCTTTATGCAAAGGAAATAAGATTATTTCTATATCAAAGTCTTGTGAATAGTCTTTGGAAGCACTAACTGGTGGCTCGCATAAAAGCAAAGATAAAAATGAGGCTGCTTTCAGGTGCTGCTTGACACCGTCGCACTTCTTACCATCCAGAACAGCAGGTGCCAGTTGCTCCATCGGGAACTCTCGCTTGACTTTCTTTCATCTGGAAAAGGACTTAGTTGGTTGCTCTTTAGCCAAATACCTTGGCCAAGGTTGAGTGGATTGTTGGTACCATCACGGCATCGAAAACCAGAGGAACATCCCCCTCCAGTAATCCTTCTGCTCCCATTCCATTTTCATGGCATCAAAGAGCACCTACGAGGTCAATATCCTTCTTACCACCCATGGGTAGAAGACCATAGTAGAATAGACCTCCTTTTGTCTCCAGGGGAACATATGCTTTTGTAAATTGTAATTGCAAACTTGGCAAGAGCCAAAACCCAAAAATCATGATGTTGATGCCTAAACCCAGAACCATATGGGAACGCTTGTTAAAAAAAAAAGCAATTTTTTTTGGTTGGGGAACTCCAAGCTTCATCCCGTTGTAGAATTGGCAAAATCAGATCTTATGTTGTTGACCAAGTTCAGAAGGAACGACTTTAATCTTGTCTAATCTGGAAGAGTTGAAGTTGGGGATGTACATAGAAATTCCAACTCAAAATGCACCACCCTTGGACCTATGGGAGGATAGAGAGGTCTCACTTTTTGCTTCAAATGCTGATGAACATGGCAACCACATGGGACCTTCACCTTAAAGAAGACTTCTTAAGTTTGTGTTGGTGCGTTATTTTGGTGATTACGGTATATTATGTGAGCGTTATTACCGCAAAGATATGCTCAACGCCTTCATCTTCTGACTGTAAACGCGTCGTCTTCTTCAATCTTCAGCAATTCCTTGATTTGCATTCTGGCCAACTCCTCTTACAATCCAACTTGGCTCAGGCAAAAAGTGCTGTATAGTGTTTGCCCCCTCTGGGTGAGCCATCTGCTGCAGTTATTGTTGTGTTGTACCTCTGCTACCTGCTGCACGGTCTCCCCGATGGAGTAACATTATGTCTCGCTATCGAACTGTGTGCGGGAAATGGAGCGGTTATGTGACATGAGATGTCAGCGGAAGTGCAGCTACAAGGTCATTCAGAGGTAGCAGAAGTACCTGGTGCCCAAATGCCCCTCTGCCCCATAAGAAGACTCCATAGCATAGGGAAAATAGGGGTCCTGTTACTGTAGCCAGGCTCCAATGCAAAATCTGGAATACGCAATGATGTACCTTTTATGAGCACTACTGGATTTGTGGAGAACTTTTGCGCTAAAAATTTTTTTTCCTAGTTTCTAGGAAATTAACACTGCAGCCAATCGCTAAGCTTAGCAGCCCTGCTGATTTAAATGGCACAAGATGCAGAGATAAGTGACTGGCTGCAGCAGTAATGGGAGCGGGCGCTAGACCAGCGGATGGTGAAAACTGTCTATATCTGTTGTTTTACTAGTATCCGATTGTTTGGGTACAGCTTTTCCTAAAAGTGGAATACCCCTGTCCCTCGACAGCAGCTTTGTTCCTTTCTCATCCTCCCCTGGTCCAGCACTGAGTCTCCACCGCGGTGCTTGACTCCTGTTCTTGTCTATAGCGCTGAAATCATGTCGACAGCTCTGCAGCCAACCAGCTCGGGTAGAGCAGCTAAGCTCCCTGATTGGCTGCAGTGCTGTTAACGTGACATCAGCGCTGCAGGCAATGACCAAGACTGGAAGCGGTGGAGAAGACTCGGCGTGTTAGAGCAGTTTGGTTTATTCTTTGGATACAACTGTAGTAAATCCTCAGGTGTAAGAAGTCTACTGCGAACTCTAAGTGCGGACATCTTGATCATCCTGTTCCTCCTGGTTCATGAATCCTATACTAGATCTACAGCGAATACTTGCAGCTCCGCCATCAGAGCAGAGCGTGTATACCAATATGCCCATGCCAGGAAGCTGAGTGACAGCCCCAGGTGGGCACCGTCACTGCGGTCATCAGTGGTTGTCACTTGGCATCTGCTGCCTTGCCTGAGAACTGAAGAGCTCACCCGACGGTTGTGGATCACCGAGAGTTTTCTTTATTTTATGCTTGTTTTGCCATTACGACGCCTTTATGTGCCCGCTGTGCCACCTGTAATGATGAACTTAGTCCCCGGCAGCAAATATGAAAATTACTTTGACTTGAATATCGGCCAAAAACTGACAACGCAGATACCGAATATGTCCCTATAGGTGGCATCATCATTTGCCCTATTTAGTCCATGTGCCAGGCGTATTTTATCAGTGCCCTCTCTAAACAGCCGTGATGGCACCGGATGCGGGCAGGGAATGTGCCCTCTTTGCCAACAACTCACAGTGGGATAGCCGGGGGATGTATACACGGGGTGATGCCAGCTTAGCTACCCAGCTCAATCCAGTGTGATTTCATTGTATATGCAGCCTGGCATTGGCAATAGATCATTGCACTGGTTAGACTCAGCCTGGCAGGTGGAATCCATGATACCGCAGCTTGGCATGAGCAAAATATGATGGTACAGCACCCAGCCCAGGCTGGCCAAAAATAAAGACTCCCCGTGCCACGGCTTCATAAAAAATATGATTATTGGCTAATTGGGGAGTGCAGTTTCGATGGGCGCAGGGCGCTGGCGGGCATGCCCATACTTGTACCTTGAGGACCGGACACCCCTGGGGAACGGGTGCAGAGATACAGACACAATATTATGTACACACCATCATGTTAATGTAATGGTGAAATGTGTTTTGTGAGATGAGATGGAGCAGAGTGTCCCCCCGGGGGATGGAGAGCTTTCCATTTACTGGCGACATTCAATGCCAGCTCGTTAACCCTTTCCACCGACAGCCGCCGCCGGTGCGCCGAATAATGAGAATGTTTCCAAGGGAGAGAACTGTGGACAGTTGTGTATCTAGGACCGCCACTGCCACAACAATGGGAGGAAGCGATTGGCAAAATGTAAAGTCATCAACTCCTATCCGCCAGGGACGTAGCGGACGAACGAGGAAAGGAAGAAGCAATTGGAGGGTAGAGAGATGGAAAATGGAGGGACGCTGTTAAAGGAGATGCTAAAAGTAGATGCTGATGTAGCAGAGCTGAGTGTGTAGCATCCACAGTATGGCAGATTCAGCTACACCCCTAACCCCAACCTGTCCTTTACATGTGCCCACACATAAAGTCCGTTGGTGTTCTTACGCAGTACGATAACCCTTTAAAGACCGCCACACAGTATGACGCCTTCATGATGCCCCCCACACGGTGTGATACTCTTCCATGCAATACGATGCTTCCACAGTGCCCTCTCCACACACAGTAGGATGCCCCCATAGTGCCCTCACAATATAATGATGCCTCCACAGTGCCCTACCCCCACACAGTATGAAGCCCCCACAGTGCCTTCTCAACATATGATGCCCCAACAGTGTCCTCCCTCTGAGAGTTTGATTTCTCTACAGGGCCCTGCCTACACAGAATTATGCCCCTCAGTACATTCCCACCACGCACAGTATGATGTCCCCACAGTGCCCTCCCAACATATGATGTCCCACACACACAGCATGATGTCCCCACAGTACATTCCCCTAACAGCATGATGTCCCCACAGTGCCCTCCCAACATATGATGTCCCACACACACAGCATGATGTCCCCACAGTACATTCCCCTAACAGCATGATGTCCCCACAGTACATTCCTGCACACAGTATGATGTCCCCACAGTACATTCTCCCCACACACAGTATGATGTCCCCACAGTACATTCTCCCCACACACAGTATGATGTCCCCACAGTACATTCTCCCCACACACAGTATGATGTCCCCACAGTACATTCCCCCACACACAGTATGATGTCCCCACAGTACATTCCCCCACACACAGTATGATGTCCCCACAGTACATTCCCCCCAATACATTCTCCACACACACAGTATGATGTCCCCACAGTACATTCTCCCCACACACAGTATGATGTCCCCACAGTACATTCCTCCCACACACAGTATGATGTCCTCACAGTACATTCTCCCCACACACAGTATGATGTCCCCACAGTACATTCCTCCCACACACAGTATGATGTCCCCAGAGTACATTGCCCCACACACAGTATGATGCCCCCACAGTACATTCTCCCTACACACAGTATGATGTCCCCACACACAGTATGATGTCCCCACAGTACATTCCTCCCACACACAGTATGATGTCCCCATAGTACATTCTCCCCACACACAGTATGATGTCCCCACAGTACATTCCTCCCACACACAGTATGATGTCCCCACAGTACATTCTCCCCACACACAGTATGATGTCCCCACAGTACATTCTCCCCACACACAGTATGATGTCCCCACAGTACATTCCTCCCACACACAGTATGATGTCCCCACAGTACATTCCCCCACACACAGTATGATGCCCCCACACACAGTATAATGTCCCCACAATACATTCTCCCCACACACAGTATGATGCCCCCACAGTACATTCCCCCCAATACATTCTCCCCACACACAGTGTGATGTCCCCACAGTACATTATCCCCACACACAGTATGATGCCCCCACAGTAGATTCCCCCATACGCAGTATGATGTCCCCACAGTACATTCTCCCCACACACAGTATGATGTCCCCACAGTACATTCTCCCCACACACAGTATGATTCCCCCACACACAGTATAATGTCCCCACAATACATTCTCCCCACACACAGTATGATGTCCCCACAGTACATTCTCCCCACACACAGTATGATGCCCCCACAGTACATTCCCCCCCGCACACAGTATGATGTCCCCACAGTACATTCTCCCCACACACAGTATGATGTCCCCACAGTACATTCCTCCCACACACAGTATGATGTCCCCACAGTACATTCTCCCCACACACAGTATGATGTCCCCACAGTACATTCCTCCCACACACAGTATGATGTCCCCACAGTACATTCCTCCCACACACAGTATGATGTCCCCACAGTACATTCCTCCCACACACAGTATGATGTCCCCACAGTACATTCCCCCACACACAGTATGATGTCCCCACAGTACATAACGCCACACACAGTATATCCCCACAGTACATAACCCCACACACAGTATGATGTCCCCACAGTACATTCTCCCACACACAGTATGATGTCCCCACAGTACATTCCCCCACACACAGTATGATGCCCCCACAGTACATTCTCCCCACACACAGTATGATGTCCCCACAGTACATTCTCCCCACACACAGTATGATGTCCCCACAGTACATTCCCCCACACACAGTATGATGTCCCCACAGTAAATTCCTCCCACACACAGTATGATGTCCCCACAGTACATTCCTCCCACACACAGTATGATGTCCCCAGAGTACATTCCTTCCACACACAGTATGATGCCCCCACAGTACATTCTCCCCACACACAGTATGATGTCCCCACAGTACATTCCTCCCACACACAGTATGATGTCCCCACAAAACATTCCCCCCCACACACAGTATGATGCCCCCACAGTACATTCTCCCCACACACAGTATGATGTCCCCACAGTACATTCCCCCACACACAGTATGATGTCCCCACAGTAAATTCCTCCCACACACAGTATGATGTCCCCACAGAACATTCCTTCCACACACAGTATGATGTCCCCACAAAACATTCCCCCCCACACACAGTATGATGCCCCCACAGTGCATTCCCCCACACACAGTATGATGCCCCCACAGTACATTCCCCCCACACACAGTGTGATGCCCCCACAGTACATCCCCCCACACAGTGTGATGTCCCCACAGTACCTTCCTCCCACACACAGTATGATGCCCCCACAGTACATTCCCCCACACACAGTATGATGCCCCCACAGTACATTCCCCCACACACAGTATGATGCACTGGTTAATCAAAAAAATAAAAACAAACATATACTCCCCTAGCCTCATTCCTATGAGGAGCAGAGAAAATCTACAGGTCTTTTCTGGTCTGTGCAAGAAGCCACCCTCCATGATCCAGTGACGTCATCACACCTGCAGCACCGAGCCCCAGAGGGAGCGGGCAGCACGGCGGCACACGGGGGCTCCCGGCTCCCTGCTCCATCCTGGGAATGAAAGTGTTAACATTGGGCACCATACTGCAAGGTGGCAATGGCGATTTTGACTACTGCATTGTGTTTTTATGATCCAGGGCTCACGGGTTAATGTATAGAGGAGAAGAGCAGGAAAAGCCGGGAGGTGGGAGAGACACAGGACGGAATAGGACGGGAAGGGACGGAGCGCAGGGACTGCCAGCGCTGTCACTCCTTTCCGTTTTTAATCAATAGTTCTTTGAGTGTTTAGGAGCAGACAGCCGACCCGGAGACATCCAGCAGTGACTCAATTAGAGCGTCCCTTTACTCTCTGCAGCACGGCCAGCACCCCTCACCCACATACTCATCTCTGTGATCCCTTCACCTCTCGCTGCTTCTGTCCTTTTGTGTGTATCGTTCCCCCCGCCGGACGCGCCTGCTCATTAATGTCACTGTCACTCACTTGTCTGGCGGAGTCGGGAGTAATCTGTTGCTAGGCGGATGCTGCGTGACGCGGCTCTGGGTTCTGATTATTATCTATCAGGTTTGTCCTCAGCTGCTGCAGGACCTCATAATACACCTCAGCTGCTGCAGAATCTCATCATAAACCTCAGCTGCTGCAGAACCTCATAATACACCTCAGCTGCTGCAGAACCTCATATTACACCTCAGCTGCTGCAGAACCTCAGAATACACCTAAGCTGCTGCAGAACCTCATAATGCACCTCAGCTGCTGCAGAACCTCATAATACACCTCAGCTGCTGCAGAACCTCATAATACACCTCAGCTGCTGCAGAACCTCATAATACACCTCAGCTGCTGCAGAATCTCATCATAAACCTCAGCTGCTGCAGAATCTCATCATAAACCTCAGCTGCTGCAGAACCTCATAATACACCTCAGCTGCTGCAGAACCTCATAATACACCTCAGCTGCTGCAGAACCTCATAATACACCTCAGCTGCTGCAGAACCTCATAATACACCTCAGCTGCTGCAGAATCTCATCATAAACCTCAGCTGCTGCAGAACCTCTTAATACACTTCAGCTGCTGCAGAACCTCATAATACATCTCAGCTGCTGCAGTACATGGATTGTAGAGACACATAGAGCAGTTTTCCATAGATTTATTTCCTTAGTTGGATTTTAGTCCTTGGCAGAGAGAACTAACGATGAAGAGATAATGGATAACATATTTGATGGGTGATGACATCACTTGCTATTCAGGACTGATGACATCGTTTTTACTTGTCTATGTCTGTGCTGCTCAAGTATAACATGTGGCTCTGGCCATCACTAGACGATGACTTTACTCCTTGCTTTTCTTTCATGGCAGTGTGTGATGACATCACTCGTTGCATCTCCTTACTCTTCATGACATCGCTCATTGCATCTCCTTGCTCTTGTTGCGTCTCCTTGCTCTTGATGACATCGCTCGTTGCATCTCCTTGCTCTTGATGGCATTGCTCGTTGCATCTCCTCGCTCTTCATGACATCGTTCGTTGCATCTCCTTTCTCTTGATGGCATTGCTCATTGAATCTCCTTTCTCTTGATGGCATCGCTCGTTTCATCTCCTTGCTCTTGATGGCATCGCTTGTTGCATCTCCTTGCTCTTGATGACATCGCTCGTTGCATCTCCTTTCTCTTGATGGCATCGCTCGTTGCATCTCCTTTCTCTTGATGGCATCGCTCATTGCATCTCCTTTCTCTTGATGGCATTGCTCGTTGCATCTCCTTTCTCTTGATGGCATCGCTTGTTGCATCTCCTTGCTCTTGATGACATCGCTCGTTGCATCTCCTTTCTCTTGATGGCATTGCTTGTTGCATCTCCTTGCTGTTGATGGCATCGCTTGTTGCATCTCCTTTCTCTTGATGGCATCGCTCATTGCATCTCCTCTCTCTTGATGGCATCGCTCGTTGCATCTCCTTGCTCTTGATGACATCGCTCGTTGCATCTCCTTGCTTTTGATGGCGTTGCTCGTTGCATCTCCTTGCTCTTGATGACGTCGCTCGTTGCATCTCCTTGCTTTTGATGGCGTTGCTCGTTGCATCTCCTTGCTCTTGATGACATCGCTCGTTGCATATCCTTGCTCTTGATGACATCGCTCTTTGTATCTTCTTGCTTTTGATGGCATCATTTGTTGCATATCCTTGCTCTTGTTGCGTCTCCTTGCTCTTGATGTCATCGCTCGTTGCATATCCTTGCTCTTGTTGCGTCTCCTTGTTTTTGATGGCATCGCTCGTTGCATCTCCTTGCTCTTGATGACATCGCTCGTTGCATCTCCTTGCTCTTGTTGCATCTCCTTGCTTTTGATGGCATTGCTTGTTGCGTCTCCTTGCTTTTGATGGCATCGCTCGTTGCATCTCCTTGCTCTTGATGACATCGCTCGTTGCATATCCTTGCTCTTGTTGCGTCTCCTTGTTTTTGATGGCATCGCTCGTTGCATCTCCTTGCTTTTGATGGCGTTGCTCGTTGCATCTCCTTGCTCTTGATGACATCGCTCGTTGCATCTCCTTGCTTTAGATGGCGTTGCTCGTTGCATATCCTTGCTCTTGATGACATCGCTCGTTGCATCTTCTTGCTTTTGATGGCATCATTCGTTGCATATCCTTGCTCTTGTTGCGTCTCCTTGCTCTTGATGTCATCGCTCGTTGCATATCCTTGCTCTTGTTGCGTCTCCTTGTTTTTGATGGCATCGCTCGTTGCATCTCCTTGCTCTTGATGACATCGCTCGTTGCATCTCCTTGCTCTTGTTGCATCTCCTTGCTTTTGATGGCATTGCTTGTTGCATCTCCTTGCTTTTGATGGCATTGCTTGTTGCGTCTCCTTGCTTTTGATGGCATCGCTCGTTGCATCTCCTTGCTCTTGATGACATCGCTCGTTGCATATCCTTGCTCTTGTTGCGTCTCCTTGTTTTTGATGGCATCGCTCGTTGCATCTCCTTGCTCTTGATGACCTCGCTCGTTGCATATCCTTGCTCTTGATGACATCGCTCGTTGCATCTTCTTGCTTTTGATGGCATCATTCGTTGCATATCCTTGCTCTTGTTGCGTCTCCTTGCTCTTGATGTCATCGCTCGTTGCATATCCTTGCTCTTGTTGCGTCTCCTTGTTTTTGATGGCATCGCTCGTTGCATCTCCTTGCTCTTGATGACATCGCTCATTGCATATCCTTGCTCTTGTTGCGTCTCCTTGTTTTTGATGGCATCGCTCGTTGCATCTCCTTGCTCTTGATGACATCGCTCATTGCATATCCTTGCTCTTGTTGCGTCTCCTTGCTTTTGATGGCATCGCTCGTTGCATCTCCTTGCTCTTGATGTCATCGCTCGTTGCATATCCTTGCTCTTGTTGCGTCTCCTTGTTTTTGATGGCATCGCTCGTTGCATCTCCTTGCTCTTGATGACCTCGCTCATTGCATATCCTTGCTCGTGATGACATCGCTCGTTGCATATCCTTGCTCGTGATGATATCGCTCGTTGCATATCCTTGCTCTTGATGACATCGCTCGTTGCATCTCCTTGCTTTTGATGACATCACTTTAGATATTGGACCCTGTGAACTGCACTTATCAGTGGTGTTGGTGTGACCCATATGCTGGAGAACTGGTGGCCCTGTAGGTGTAATTGTCCGATGTAGAGAATCCCATATTACCCACGGTTATCCCTCTGTTCACATTGCGAGCTAGTGTCCACTTACTGTGTTCCTGTCATCCTCAGATAAAAACATCACTCAGCGCGTGTACCCGCGACACCCCAAAGACAACGTCGTTAATCGTGCCTGTCAGTGGTCGTGACATTGATATCACACCTGACGTGTCAGTCATCATTAATGGTGCCACTTATGGGCGGCTGTCGGATAACCCCATCACTCATATCATCACTTGAAGGACAACAGCGTAACTCATTACACCCTCAGCGGATCGCGTGCTAATTGTCAACAACAGATGGGAACGCTGTCACTTGTCATATGTCGGTGTTGCTCCAAATTCTACCGCTCCTCATCATTAGCTGCAGACACAGCGGCCGTTACACGTTATGTCCGACTAAAGTAATCACTCATC
Source organism: Phyllobates terribilis (assembly GCF_046119375.1). Taxonomy (NCBI): domain Eukaryota; kingdom Metazoa; phylum Chordata; class Amphibia; order Anura; family Dendrobatidae; genus Phyllobates; species Phyllobates terribilis. The sequence goes on along the minus strand of NW_027362772.1, from coordinate 54,746,276 downwards.
GAATGTTAACCATCAGATCGTCAATTGTCAGCAATCAGGACATCTTTATTTATCAAATGTCAGCGTCACCCAACAGGCGGGCACCTCTGTGTAAATGTCAGTCAGCAGATGACGGCTTTATATATCCCACACATGGACCATATTACTTAATGTCAGAATTGGTCATCAAGTGACAAAATCGGGTCAGAAAAACAACCGCAACAAATGGCAATGTAACTCAACAGAGGGCTTGTTCGTTGCATGTCGGTATTAATCGGCATATATCGGTATTATTTATCAGATGTCTGTGTCAGCTTCACTTTTATGTCAATCATCGGATATCAAAATGATTGTGAAATATGTGACCCAGCAGAAAACGACATCACATATTGAAGGTCAATGTCAACACCCATAACACCTGACAGATGACACCTTTACGTATTAAATGTCAGTGTCACACACCAGGACCATATTGCTTGTCATGTGTCAGAATCAGTCGTCAAATATGGTAACATCAGGTCAGTGTCACGTAATATAAAACAACCGCATACAACAGATGGGCGGTATATTTGACGCGCCCCCTGGGACATATTCCTTTTTGAGGGGAATACCCGGCACCGGATCAGATGGGGGGTTGTAGTCTCCGAGCGGCTGTGACCCGGTCCCGTGCCCAGGGCGTCAAGCTCAGTGTTATGTGGCAGCTTTACAGATGTTACTAAAGTTCTTTTGTGTCGACTACGCCACCCGTTGTGATGCGGTCACTGTGGCCGCCGCTGCTGCAGGGTCCGCTGAGGCTGATGGTGGGTGCGCAGCTTGGTGAGATAACCCCCAACGGGAGGGGTATAGCCTCAGAGGGGACAGGCGCAGAGGATGGGGGTTGTGGTGGTGCGATGCAGCCGGCAATGAAGACAGACTCGGGTTGTGCAGTTAAGGGTGTTTACTTACTGCTGATGTTGTACTGGTCACTCCAGCTGCTAGTGACCACCCGAGCCGTGCTGCGTCCACCAGGTCCTGGATCCAGCCAACCCCCAAACAAGTCCGGAGCGTGGCCCTGAGCTCTCCCTCTGTCCTTTCTTCAGCCGTCCCCACCAGTGATTCACCTAGGTCCAGCTCCCTCGGGCCTTCTTTTGGGACACCCTTGGCCCTGGGTTCCCTGACCCTTCATGTGGTTTGCCTTCAGGGTGAATGTGGTGGGTGACCGTGGCAAACGCTGCCCACGATCTTCGGTCTCTGGCTGGGGATTGTTTTTGCCCCCACCAGCTTGGGTTCCGGTACCCTGATGCTGACTCCTCACCCGGTGTTCTAATTTGGGTTCTTGGGTCCCTTCAGTCTTCCCCCTCTGGGTCTTTCTCTGCTCCACTCTCTCTCTCTCCAGGGCTGCTGTTTCCTTCTCTCTCCTCTCCAACTGACTTGTTCTCAGCGTCTGACCCTGATCTAAGTTGGTGCCCTCCTTATATATCCCTCTATGTGTGAGCTCAGGTGACCAGCACCCAATGAGCTCCTATCACTACCCAGACTGCTCCCCCTATCTGCCCCTACACTACATGGGATGTACCACCCCCCTCCCACTCCAGCCAGGAACAGGCTCGGTTGTACCTGCACATTTCTAAGTGGGAGTACCGTCGGCCTGCTCCTCTGGAATGGGATGTATGTAGTGCATGCAGTCTATCTGAGCTCAGTTCCACACTCCTTCCTTACCCGGGAGTGGAATATCACACCTCTGGGTTGAGGTGCAATACCCCTGTAGCAGCCGAATCCTCAGGGTGCTACATTCCCCCCTGGTAAATCACAGCACGTCCTCGGGCTGTAAGACATAAAACACCAAAACATACAAAATTTTTATATGAACATATAAAACATATCAACATTATATATATATAAAACTTTTTATATAAACATTCTCGTAGACTTCTCTTGTCTCTGGTTCCTCCTCCGGACACTGTGCAACGTGTGTCCGGGAAAAGTGCGACAGTCTCTTAGAAAAATCTGGTTTTCTTATAAAACCGGTAGGGGGCGCTTTAGGACGCGCAACTATTTACAGGGAAAGTTGGCCGCTCTCAGTCCTCGGCCAGGTAGAGGGTAGGGAATGGCTGCTCACAGTCCTCAGCCTGTAGGATGAAGGGGTTAACGGGTAAACAGTTCCCTGGTCCCAACGGGGACTATTTTCAACAGTTTCAGTTTCTATATACCCCGATTGGGTAACTATTTACAGCTCCTGCTCTGCCGCACCCAACGGCGTCTTCCTCCTGCTCTTTCTTGATATGATGTTTCTTCAGACCCGTCCGGGTCCTCTGGCTCCTCCTCCCCGTACCGCAACTCCTCCTCCGTCAAGCGGTGTACGTGGAGGGCGTATGGTCCTTTGGCACACTTGTGCCGGGTGAAAGTGACCTCGTCTCCGACGTAGAGGTCACGGCCTTTGTGACCTTCCGGCAGGTGGGACTCGACGTCCCTGCGGGTCACAAAAACGTCACCGCGGTTGTTACGGTCCCGAATAAAGCCCCACCCATGCTGCGGGTTGAACTTTATCACTGTCCCGATGGTGCGGGGACAATGCGCTGCACGGGGGTTCCTCCTAGTCCGGCTCTTCTGCTCCGCGCTCTGGATTTGGGCCTGTTGTTCTCTGACCCGCCTCTCCTCCCGTTCTCTCTTAAACTCTGCCAGCTGTTGACGGCAACACTCTGTACGTTCAGCTGCGGCTGCCCGAGTTTCTCCGGTGAACCCCATCAAATCTTCTCCCGTGGGGTCCCACACGAATTGGGCTTCTGCTAGAGGAGGCGAGACCCGAGCCACGGGCTTCGGAGCCGGGATTAGGGGCTCACACAAGGGCCCTAGTCTTTGCTGCCGCTCCAGCTCAGGGTACCCTTCGGGCCTGATGAAGGGCCGCCCGTCCGGCCATGTGAGCTGGCTGAACAAGTCCTCCCCCAGGTGTGGCACCCTTGGTTTTACGGGCGCGGGCGCGGTGGTGGTGGCGCCCGGGTTGCCCAGGCCTTGCGGCCAGGCCTGGGGCACCTGGAATGTGAAGGGCACCGTTAGGACGGCGGCGCCCTGGGCTACCTGGCCTTGCGGCCAGGCCGGAGGCTCCGCGGAGGTAGGGGGCGCTGTTGGTGGTGCGGCGCCCGGGGGTACTAGGCCTTGCGACCAGGCTGGTGGTAATTCCTGCTTTGTCACGCTCCGGGTCGGGGCGCGTGACGTCACAGGGGTCACTGCGGCGGCTTCCGGTCGGGGCCTAGTCCATGGCGGTGACCTGGCGGCTACGGGCACAGCAGGGGGACTTTCGGGCTCTGCGACGGGGAGCTGGGGCAGGTGGGCGGTTTCTCGGCTTGGGGTATAAGCGTCCCCTTTACCTGCCTCCATGCGTTCGGCTCCCTCCTCGGCGCCGTCTCCGGCCTTGGGTCCTCCCGCGTCATCCTCAGAGGCGGGCTGCTTCCTCTTCCAGGGTAGCGTGCTCCGTTGACTGGTCTCTGCTTGCTGGGCCATCTCCCGTCTCCACTCCGCCAGTATCTCACGCTGTACCCGGGCCATCCTCCTTGCGAGGCCCTCCAGGGCAGTTTGTGCACACTCCCGGTCTCGGGGGAGCTGCGCTAAGATCTCCGCTAGACCTAGCGGGGTTGTGGACTCTAGCAGGCTCCTGACCATCGGGTCGGTGCTGCTCTGCTCTTCTTCCGGCAGGCTCCTGGCCAGCGGGCCGGTGCTGCTCTGCCCTCCTTCCTCGGTCTCTAGCAGACTCCTGGCCAGCGGGCCGGTGCTGTTCTGCTTTTTCTCCATATCCGGGTAAGCTTCTCCGCTACTCCTTTCCAGGCTTCCTGCCTCCGGGTGCGCTCGCTCCAGACTGCTCCAAGCGACACCCATCTTTTCTCTTCTCTTTCGTCTCCTCCCACTTAGAGGGCGGTCCCGGGGCAACTCGGTGACTGTCAGCTCCAGGGGGAGTTCTTTCACGCTGACAGACACCTCCAGCATCACAGCCTCTGTTGGTGGGGGCGGTTTCCACTTTTGGCGCCATTTTCTGTCCTGGCCCACGATGGGAGGTGGCCTCCTGCCCTCCTTTGGCACGCCCATAATGGCGTCCGCTGCTCTTCCAAGGCGGGAAATCTGCGGTTTTGGCGGGAATCGCTTCCCAGTGGCGGGAAACTCTGCAGATGGCGGGAACAAGCTGGAAATGGCGGACAATCGGCGGGAAACGACTGGTGATGGAGTCCGATGGCGTGGACCCTCCGGAACCGGCGGGAGACTTCTTTCTGAGGTAAACTTGCACTTTTCTTCAGGCACGCAGTACCCGGGTGTTGCGGGCACGTAATCCTGCCGACTACGCCAAAGTTGACGCGCCCCCTGGGACATATTCCTTTTTGAGGGGAATACCCGGCACCGGATCAGATGGGGGGTTGTAGTCTCCGAGCGGCTGTGACCCGGTCCCGTGCCCAGGGCGTCAAGCTCAGTGTTATGTGGCAGCTTTACAGATGTTACTAAAGTTCTTTTGTGTCGACTACGCCACCCGTTGTGATGCGGTCACTGTGGCCGCCGCTGCTGCAGGGTCCGCTGAGGCTGATGGTGGGTGCGCAGCTTGGTGAGATAACCCCCAACGGGAGGGGTATAGCCTCAGAGGGGACAGGCGCAGAGGATGGGGGTTGTGGTGGTGCGATGCAGCCGGCAATGAAGACAGACTCGGGTTGTGCAGTTAAGGGTGTTTACTTACTGCTGATGTTGTACTGGTCACTCCAGCTGCTAGTGACCACCCGAGCCGTGCTGCGTCCACCAGGTCCTGGATCCAGCCAACCCCCAAACAAGTCCGGAGCGTGGCCCTGAGCTCTCCCTCTGTCCTTTCTTCAGCCGTCCCCACCAGTGATTCACCTAGGTCCAGCTCCCTCGGGCCTTCTTTTGGGACACCCTTGGCCCTGGGTTCCCTGACCCTTCATGTGGTTTGCCTTCAGGGTGAATGTGGTGGGTGACCGTGGCAAACGCTGCCCACGATCTCCGGTCTCTGGCTGGGGATTGTTTTTGCCCCCACCAGCTTGGGTTCCGGTACCCTGATGCTGACTCCTCACCCGGTGTTCTAATTTGGGTTCTTGGGTCCCTTCAGTCTTCCCCCTCTGGGTCTTTCTCTGCTCCACTCTCTCTCTCTCCAGGGCTGCTGTTTCCTTCTCTCTCCTCTCCAACTGACTTGTTCTCAGCGTCTGACCCTGATCTAAGTTGGTGCCCTCCTTATATATCCCTCTATGTGTGAGCTCAGGTGACCAGCACCCAATGAGCTCCTATCACTACCCAGACTGCTCCCCCTATCTGCCCCTACACTACATGGGATGTACCACCCCCCTCCCACTCCAGCCAGGAACAGGCTCGGTTGTACCTGCACATTTCTAAGTGGGAGTACCGTCGGCCTGCTCCTCTGGAATGGGATGTATGTAGTGCATGCAGTCTATCTGAGCTCAGTTCCACACTCCTTCCTTACCCGGGAGTGGAATATCACACCTCTGGGTTGAGGTGCAATACCCCTGTAGCAGCCGAATCCTCAGGGTGCTACATATTCACCGGAGTATTAATCGTCAGATATTAGTATTATTTATCAGCTATCAGTGTCAGAAATAATAATGTCACTCATTAACTGCCCATATCACTGTAAGAATCTTATCACTTAGTACTCCAGGATCACTGCAAAAATAAAGCTGTCACTCGTTTTCTCCAAGGCCACTACAGAAATAATTCCATCACTTATTACCTCAATGTTACTGCATAAATAATATCATCACTTATTACCCACCAGTATCACTGCAGAAATTATGCTGCCACTAATAACCCCTGGAATCCATACAGAAATCATACCATCACTCATTAACCACAGTATCACTACCAAAAAAAAATACCATCAATCTTTATCCCTGTACCTTTACATAAATAATACCGTAATAGAAAGACTGGCTCTCACCGGCACTTGACACTGCAATGTCAAGAGTGCCGACTGTTTTTATCTGTGAACTGATGCATAAATAATACCATTACTACAGAAATAATACCGTCACTCATTACCCCTAATATCACTACAGGAATAATGTGGTCACTCATTACCCCCAATATCACTACAGGAATAATGCGGTCACTTATTACCCCCAATATCACTACAGGAATAATGCCATCACTCATTACCCCCAATATCACTACAGGAATAATACCGTCACTCACTACTCCTAATATCATTACAGAAATAATACCGTCACTCATTACTCCCAAAATCACTACAGGAATAATGCTGTCACTCACTACCCTCATGATCACTACAGAAATAATGCCGTCACTCACGACCTTCATGATCACTACAGAAATAATGCCGTCACTCACTACCCTCATGATCACTACAGAAATAATGACGTCACTCACTACCTTCATGATCACTACAGAAATAATGCCGTCACTCACTACCCTCATGATCACTACAGAAATAATGACGTCACTCACTACCCTCATGATCACTACAGAAATAATGACGTCACTCACTACCTTCATGATCACAACAGAACTCGTTACACGTCACCACTTTAGTGATACTAACACTGAATTTGCACCTCAGGGTTTCTCACACAATATCACCGCCACCCAACATACAGTACATCACCGGGATGTGATAAAGTGGCCCTTACTGATTATGTATTGGTGTCACAGGATACATCAGTGTCAGTCATCATGTGCCGACGCCGTTATAGTTGATGGCGTCACCCATTCCAAGTTCATGGCTCCCCATTAAACACAAGGTTTAGTCATCTGACATAAGATATTAAATGATAATATTATTCATTGCAGTCCATGATTTTTCTCAGCAGACTGACCTGACAACCCGCGCGTACTACATTATAGTAGTGAAGAACCGCCAAACCTGGGGAAAAGAGAAACCACAGTCAATTAGTCAGTTTTGTCAATCTGGGGGCTTTGCATAACTGATTGGACGTCTGTGAAGCCTGGACAATAGCTGGAGGCTCGTTAGACATGGCATCGTTAGTTTGAAAGCCGTGCCTGTCACACCCATCCCTCCTCTACCTCTTCCCTGTTCAGGATCGCTCTAGTAGACTTGGGTTCTTGGGTAACAGAAGCTAAAGTGTTCGATGTGTAAAAATGATTCTACATATGTTACAGCCTGCAATATTATTTCCATCAGAGCCCATGATAAGTATCAGATTTTTCTCGTTTGGGAGTTTCTCTTCCAGTAATATAGGCTGGATGTGAGTTCAATGTGTTTCCTACATGCTGCCATCTTCATTAGCTCGTATATCTGCACAGCTTCTAAATTGCACCAAGTTTCAGCCTGCAATAATATTTCCATCACAGCCCATAATAAGTATCAGATTTTTCTCCTTTTGGGAGTTTCTCTCCCAGTAATATAGGCTGAATGTGAGTTCAATGTTTTTCCTGCATGCTGCCATCTTCATTAGCTTGTGTATCGGCACAGCTTCTAAATTGCACGAAGTTTCAGCCTGCAATATTATTTCATTCAGAACCCATGATAAGTATCAGATTTTTCTCCTTTTGGGAGTTTCTCTCTCAGTAATATAGGCTGGATGTGAGTTCAATGTTTTTCCTGCATGCTGCATCTTCATTAGCTCGTATATCTGCACAGCTTCTATCCTGCACTAATTTGCTCTTCATTTGCTTTCCTCCTTATCTATGGCTTCTTTTTTTTTTCTGCCCTCCCCGAGACTATATATGCTTTCTTCCCTGCTTGTATCTCTAACACTGTAAAAAGGGAGGAGAAAAGCAGTCATTCCCTCTACCAAGATCTCAGGTGGATTTGCATCTTGTTTTTGCAGCCGTATAAAGGACCGCACTTTGCAGTACCAAAAGGTAGAACATTTTTAATGAAAACTATTTAAGAAGTTGATTAACTCTGAATTTAAAAAAAAAATGATGTGGAAAGGTAATTGTAGCCTTTATATTGGTTTCAAGTCTGCATATTTTTCCAGCAACAGTTCCGCACTGCCATGTCTTGTATTCACGAAGATGCAATACCACAAATGGCCATAAACAAGAGGTGGCGCTGTTGATGTAAAAAAAAAAATGCCAAAAGAATGGTATGAGAGTGAATTGATAGAAGCCATTGTACATAATACAAAGTAGATTCTGTTTTCGTATCTCTTTCACCTCATTTTGGGATTTTCACCCTTGTCCTCCTCAGGCTCCTTCGTAATGTTCTCCCCACTTCTCCTCATTCATTTTGCTTGTATCTCAGGGCCTCCGTTCATTTCCAGCCTTACACAGAGCAGCTGGAGGCTGTAAAAGTGACATAAAGTTTATAGATGCTCAGCCGCACGTCCCAGCTCTGCGTGACAGTGACAAGTCACCCGCCTGATACACCTGCCTCGTTATATCACAATCCGACCGCCTGTTCTCCGCCATCTGATGCTTATTTATCCCGCTCAGTCTTTATCCTCCCTGACTTCTCAGATTACTTCCTCTTCTCCGTTTTATGTTTACAATTAATTCTCTTCCTTATAAATTAGGTGGAATTGTTTCTCAGCAGCATCCGGTGGTCTCGGTCTCGTTATCCATTTTAACTCCGCTTCATAGGACACATCGAGTCCACCTTTGCTGCTTCCCTTAAAGGGGGGGTCAAAGGTGGTCTGGTACTCACTTATTACCTTTCAAATGTAGCTGTATACAAATGTAGTACAGATGGGTTTATTACGAAGGAAATCTCATATTAAAAAAAGATGACACTGCGGATAGTAAACCGAATTTGACAAAAAACGTTTTCTCCAATTTGTTTTGTGCGAAATGTCAAGCAGCTGTCATTTTACTGGCTTTGAAAGGACAGTGGAAAATGTCCTGCTTCACAATAAGGCTCCGGTGGGGTCATCAGTGGGCCATCTTCCGGCATGGGCTATCGATGAAGTATCCTACAGTGACTATGCTGTGATATGAGCTCAGGAGCCAATGAGGATATTGGGCACTGGAATATGCAGAAGATGGCCCAAGGATGACCACACGGTGACCGAATCGAAGAAGACAACCAGACAGAAGTGAGTCGGGACACATATATTATGTATACAGTGTGTGTGTGTGTATATATATATATATATATATATATATATATAATATATAATATATATATATATATATATATATATATATATATATATATATACAGTACAGACCAAAAGCTTGGACACACCTTCTCATTTAAAGATTTTTCTGTATTTTCATAACTATGAAAATTGTACCTTCACACTCCAGACATCAAAACTATGAATTAACACATGTGGAATTATATACTTAACAAAAAAGTGTGAAACAAATGAAAATATGTCTTATATTCTAGGTTCTTCAAAGTAGCCACCTTTTGCTTTGATGACTGCTTTGCACACTCTTGGCATTCTCTTGATGAGCTTCAAGAGGTAGTCACCGGAAATGGTTTTCACTTCACAGGTGTGCCCTGTCAGGTTTAATAACTGGGATTTCTTGCCTTATAAATGGGTTTGGGACCATCTGTTGTGTTGTGCAGAAGTCTGGTGGATACACAGCTGATAGTCCTACTGAATAGACTGTTAGAATTTGTATTATGGCAAGAAAAAAGCAGCTAAGTAAAGAAAAATGAGTGGCCATCATTACTTTAAGAAATGAAGGTCAGTCAGTCCAAAAAATTGGGCAAACTTTGAAAGTGTCCCCAAGTGCAGTTGCAAAAACCATCAAGCACTACAAAGAAACTGGCTCACATGAGGACTGCCCCAGGAAAGGAAGACCAAGAGTCTCCTCTGCTTCTGAGGATAAGTTTATCCGAGTCACCAGCCTCAGAAATCGCAGGTTAACAGCAGCTCAGATTAGAGACCAGGTCAATGCCACACAGAGTTCTAGCAGCAGACACATCTCTACAACAACTGTTAAGCGGAGACTTTGTGCAGCAGGCCTTCATGGTAAAATAGCTGCTAGGAAACCACTGCTAAGGACAGGCAACAAGCAGAAGAGACTTGTTTGGGCTAAAGAACACAAGGAATGGACATTAGAACAGTGGAAATCTGTGCTTTGGTCTGGGGAGTCCAAATTTGAGATCTTTGGTTCCAACCACCGTGTCTTTGTGCGACGCAGAAAAGGTGAACGGATGGACTCTACATGCCTGGTTCCCACCGTGAAGCATGGAGGAGGAGGTGTGATGATGTGGGGGTGCTTTACTGGTGACACTGTTGGGGATTTATTCAAAATTGAAGGCATACTGAACCAGCATGGCTACCACAGCATCTTGCAGCGGCATGCTATTCCATCCGGTTTGCGTTTAGTTGGACCATCATTTATTTTTCAACAGGGCAATGACACCAAACATACCTCCAGGCTGTGTAAGGGCTATTTGACCAAGAAGGAGAGTGATGGAGTGCTACGCCAGATGACCTGGCCTCCACAGTCACCAGACCTGAACCCAATCGAGATGGTTTGGGGTGAGCTGAACCGCAGGGTGAAGGCAAAAGGGCCAACAAGTGCTAAGCATCTCTGGGAACTCCTTCAAGATTGTTGGAAGACCATTTCCGGTGACTACCTCTTGAAGCTCATCAAGAGAATGCCAAGAGTGTGCAAAGCAGTCATCAAAGCAAAAGGTGGCTACTTTGAAGAACCTAGAATATAAGACATATTTTCAGTTGTTTCACACTTTTTTGTTAAGTATATAATTCCACATGTGTTAATTCATAGTTTTGATGCCTTCAGTGTGAATCTACAATTTTCAAAGTCAAGAAAATACAGAAAAATCTTTAAATGAAAAGGTGTGTCCAAACTTTTGGTCTGTACTGTATATATATGTATGTATGTATGTATGTATATATGTATATATATATATTATATGTGTCCCGACACTTCTTTCTGTCATCTTCGGTTCGGTCACCGGTGTGGTCATCCTTGGGCCATCTACTGCATTTTCCGGTGCATATATATACATACATACATACATACATACATACATACATACATACATACATACATACATACATACATACATACACATATATATATAAATAATATTTATTAATTCTAATTAATATTAATTATATAACATATCATTTTATTCCCCGTATGCTTTATGCTTCGAGGTCTGGAGTGCATGGGCAAATGCCTTTCTAAAGATGTACAATTTGGCTCAGTATTTTTTTTTATTCCCAATTCATTTTGTGCACAATGTCAGCCGGATATCGTTTAGCTGGCTTCAAAAGGACAGCAGAAAATGTCCTGCTGCACAATTCGGGTCTGGTGTGGTCGCCACTGGGCAGTCTTCAATGATAGCCATGCCGGAAGACGTCAAAGTCTCTTACGGCGACTATGCCGTGACATGAGTTTAAGAGCCACTGAAGATGTTGGGCACTGGAATTTACTGAAGATTGCCCAAGGACGGTGAGCTAACCAAAGAAGTTGACCAGACAGAAGTGTGGCGCCGGGACAGGTGAGAGCCCGGTGAATATAATTTTTTTTATTTTTTCAATATGTTTTATACACTAGGGTCTGGAGTGCAAAACAAAAATTTAATTTTGCTTTTTTTTTTTCCACCCCAAATTTGTTTTGTGCAAAATGTCAGCCAGCTGTAAATTCACTGGCCTCAAAAGGACAGCAGAATGCATTTAAAAAAAAAAAGAATACATGGTCTTCATGTGTCCCGCCGCACTGTTCGGCTCCGGTCCAGGCACCAGTGTGGTCATCATAGGGCCATCTTCTGGAAGGATCTATCGATGAAGTTTCCTACAGTGACTATGCCGTAACAGGAGCTTAGGAGCCACCAAAGATGTTGGGCACCAAAATATGCCAAAGATAGCCCAAGCATGACCACACCGTTGACCGAACTGAAGATGATGACCAGATAGAAGTGGGTCTGGGCGACGGGACAGGTGTGAAGTGCATATGAAAATGCCTTTTACCGTAGAGTGCCATAGATGTTAGGTGAACGGCTGCTACATCTTTTTAAGGGGGTGCCTGATGAAGTCACGGGGGCTGCATTGTAAATAATGGATTAAATGAACAGTCCAGGCAAACCTGGTACATTGGCAGAAGAGTTACTATTCAAAATGCTCCCAAACTTTGGCACTCATGTAACAAGGGGGCATGGTTTAGCATGGAATAAGGCATGGTTTATAGTGCACCATAAAAACTAAGACTAGAAAAATATTTAAAAAAAACTATAAAATGTTTGGTTCCATTAACCAGTTTTTGGCCCATCGGTTCCTGGGATCACTTTGCTCCCGGAATATACTGACCATTGTAATAAACTGGATTTTTCCAATGAACCGCTAACCCGGTCCATAACTCATGAACAGACGAAGAGGAGAATGTTCCACTCTCGCAATTGTATGGCGCATGAAATAACTCCGCCATGCAAAAACATGTAATTTTTCCATTCCGAAAAGCTGCGAAATGTCCATTTTTTACAAAACCCGGGTTTGCGCCTTTTGTTACCATTTCCTTTCACTCTTCTTGATGGAGCGAATGTCGTTTGGTATTCACGCCGCCTCGTCGGATGCTCATTATAAGCTTTTTATAAAATGTCATCTAATACAGGACCGCAGCCTTTTGTTTCTGAACATGCAAATGCATCTCTATTCATTCTGTGCCGGGATTGCGGAGCTGCGGCTTTTATCCGGCGCCTCCGACGTGTGTTTACCCTATTGAGTTTTTTTTTACTTATTACGACACATTAATCGGTTACTTCTTTTTGTCTGTTGTTATGACTAAGTTTTCGCACTGGAGATATAGTAACGTCTTCTACCTGAGCGCTATTCATCCTCCTCTTCTAATATTCACACCTTCATCGCTTATTATACTGAAGATCTGAAGAACTTGGGCCGATTTTCCTTATGTTGGGTGAAGCCCTTTCTAGGCATCCCACCCTTCATAAAGTTTACCACCACCATATACTGTAAAAATAATATACCGTACATTTCCTGTGTTGCGATACCACCCCTTTAAGACAGATGGCATGACTAAGTTCATGCACATTTTGGGATGGGTTCAAATCGCTATCCAAATCCCTGCTTTTTCTATGCTTAGGAGTCCAGTGGGTGGACCATCTTCTTGGATAGTTCCTCTCACTGGACTCCTAAGCCTAGAAAAAGCCGGAATTTGGTGACTATAAAATACAAGTTATACTGAAACTTTTTCCACAAAGCTTTATATTATCCTGCTCAGCTCTTTCTTCTCTACTCCTGGCTGCCTGCAGATCAGACGCCATGTTCAATGTTAGAGGTCCCTTTTAAACCAAGATGAGGCCAGCAGCTCCACGGTTGGTCCAAGAACATCTCAATGCCCATTGGCGGTGTTGAGTTGTTTGGATGACTATGGCTACCTGGAGTCTTCTCTTCCATCCTTTCATCTCTCATCTTCCCCCTCCAGTTCTTGCTCTGTCTCTCTCGCTCCCTCTTTTCCGAGCCTCCTGTATTCCGGGTGCAGACAGATGGCTGTGCTCTCAGTGTATATATGATATTTTAGTCCCAGACACACACACGTCTGATGCTCTTTTCTAGGGATTGTGTAAAAAGGCGTCCATGGTTCAGGCTGGATTCTCGTCTTGCCTATCGGTGCATTAGGGGCTCATCTTGTGACCTCTGCCTTGACCTTCAGGAGCTAAAAGCTCGAGAGCAGCATTTATCCCCCTCCTTTGACGGTTGTAGGGATTTGCTCTCGGATAGATTAACGCTACTCCCAGCTACATCAAGTAGCTAAGGTTTAATGCGAAATATGATGACCTCCAGTTAACGCTTTATGTGTTGGTCACCAGATTTACCGGCTAACGTTGGCCTCTCGTTGTTCAGTAGGATATAAAAGCCTCCTGGGTCTAATAATTTTTGCTGGAGAAACATGTTAGACAGCCCGGATTACTAGGGTTGGAACTTTTTGACAGGGGTGCGCATTTGTGACCCTCGTACCGTTCACGAAGCGTCACTCAAGGGTGACGTGAATGGCCCCTTGAACCTTTCCAACCAATCAGATTGCCATCCCCTGCACCTCTGCCTTTCACATCTTCTCTGTAATTATTACCTTTTTCTGTCTTGCAGCTCGCTTTCCTTTTAGATTTACCCATCTCCCGTCTGTTCTATAATTTTCTGCTGCCCCCTCCCTTTCTTTTTTTTTTTTCCATTGCACCCCCCCTCCACCTCCCGTCCTTTTATCTCACGCCCTGTCTTCTCCCGCTGGGTGTGATAACACTAGCTCCTATTTATACGTTTCTTTCTCTCACTTGTCGGAAGGAGTGAATGTGTGATTGTGGATGGATGTGGAGCGGCGAGAGTCTGCAGAGCTTATTACAGCCTAACAATGGTCCACTAGTGCAGCCCCGCTACCACCTTGCCTCCCGCTCCCAACCCCTACAACCCAGGGCAATGCTCCAGTAGGACCTTCAGTTTTGTATTTTATCCTCACGTCATTGCTCCGGACTCGACTGCGGTGTTACATGGCCTGAGGGTCTCCGCAGTTTATCATGTGTGTTTCTTTTCTTGCGATTCTCCCGCAGAAAGCTGCTGCTGTATTCCCTGGGGTTCAGTCAATATTTATAACCATGAAGACGTTAACCGTTGCTGCGCATGCCCGGGTCTGTATCGCCTTCCACTGCTCCTGTGTATGTGCAAATACAGATTTACACACAGAGGAAACTTCTGACTTGATGAAGGATGTCATTCAACGAAGATAGAGATATACTGTTCAGCCATAACTTTTAAAACCACTAGCATTTTATTGTGTAGGTCCTCATTCCCTGATTCATCGAAGCCTGGGGTCCACAAGACCTATGAATGAAGTGTCCCGTGATATCAGGTAACAGTCGTTAATAGCAGATGCTATATGTTGCGAAGTGTGGCCTCCATGCTTCTTGTCTCCAAATTGCTCTAGATCTCGACCCGGCCTGATCATCTATGATTAAAAACAAGTTCTCACCTTGATCTTTGTCATGTTCCTCCATTCCTAACCCATCATCTTCTGCTGAATGAGGCCACTGCTATTAAAAAAAACCTGCAGCCATGAAGTGGGAACTTGATCTGTCCAATGCTAGGTAGGCGTCACATCCTCATGATGCCAGGACCTGAGGTTTCCAGCAGAACATTGCCCCTTAACGCTGTCATTGCTTGTCTTCTTCCCATAGTGCCATCTCTTCTCCAGTTGCATGCCGCACATGTACCCGGCCAACCACATGATGAAAACGTGATCCATCAGACTAGGCACCCTCTGTCATTTTCCCAAAGTCCAGTTTTGATGCACCTGTCCTTTTATAGGGGCTTTCTATGGTAGACAGGGGTCAGTATTGGGTACTCTATTTACAGCAAGTTGTGATGCTCTACATTTCTATCACAGGCAAAAGGAACCTGTTTAGCAATTTGCGCTGTGGACGCTCTTCTTTGGGATTGGACTAGAGGGCTAGTCTTTACTGCCTACTGAAAACACTGAGCCTCAGGAGCCCATGATCCTTTCTACTAGTCTTCCTTCCTTGGACCACTATTGGTAGGTACTAGCTTAATACTAGAAACACCCCACAAGACGTGCTATGTACCAGCAACACCCTTACAAGACATGCAGTTTACCGACAACACCTTCACGAGACATGATGTGTACCGGCAGCACCCTCACGAGACGTGCTATCTACAGTCGAGACACTCACGGGGAATTTTCGTATACCGTTACCATACTCACAGGACATGCCGTGTACCGGCAACACCCCACAAGACTTGAAGTTTTGGAACTGCACTGGCTTAAACATATAGACTTAACAATTTGGTCCTTGTCACAGTCTCTCGGATCCTTACCCTTGCCCACTTTTCCTGCTTTGATGAATTGACTGACCGATTTCAGAAGATTTTTCCGAAAAATTCTGTGTCATTTTTCTATTATTCCTCCTGAATTTTTACATTCAAATCGCCAACTGAGCGTTACTATTCCACGTGTCAGAGGGGCGTATCCCCATCCAATATCGTCATCACTGATTGGACAATATCAGACACACCCCTCGCTGTTAATGCTTAGTTGTTATTTTATATAGAATTTTTTTTTGTCGGAATAACAGGAAAGGCACAAAATTAGGAAAAATCTGCAATATCACCAGAACCTACGGCCGTGCCACTAACCTCTTGTGCAGGAATGGATTTGTGTTTTATTATCCTCACGAATGTAACCACTTTCCTGAATCATTTACCAAAATAGAAAACCTAGAAAAATGAATTTGCTCGTACATCCCCGATGGAGAATAATCTCATGCTTGTGAGTACCATACAGCAGTACCGGAACCCACTAGACTCTGCACAGAGTGGGTGGGCGAAAGCTCGGTGGCATGGCTTTAGGTGAGGTCTTAATCAAGGATCGGCAAAGTGGCATCACCGCCCCCTCCTGTCTCCGCGGCTGGATGAAGATGTTCAGGGCGAGCGGCACTGCGCACTGGAACAGCAGAGGGGTTGCAGGGCAGAGCCAAGCTTCTTAATAGCGCCATTATGTTAATCTCTTCCAGAGATGCGAGCGGATCTTCAGGCTGGAGGTTAATTTTGGGAACCCTTTAAATATGTATGTAATCAGGGCCCGGAACCCTTCCAGTCGTACCTCTCGTTACACATGCAAATGAGCAGCAACATGTGACCTGTAGATATTAACCCCTCGGTCGCTCTTTTTTAATGGCAACACGGTGGCTTGGATTCACGGGAGATTTGCGTCAATCGGGCAAAACTATAAGGGGGTGAATTCATTCTTATTTGGTAGTGGAGCATTGGGGCCTTTTTGGCAATTAATATGTACCTGAGCTCCAATGTGGTGGCGAGCATTTTTATTAGTCTATGGTTCCCTATCCTGGAATATGCTCCCCCATCCTTGTATATGCTCCCGGTTTAGCTTCACCCCTGGCTGTAACACTTTTCATACATGGCAGTGGTCCTCTCTCGGCCTATGTATTGTTGAGTTGTCCGTGTATTAATGTAGTATAAGGTTTCTCGTCTTTCTATACTTCCTATGTTATGTCGCCGTAACAGTTACCGGAGTCCATTGTGAACGTCTTCTGTGACCTCTTGAGATGCTTTTGCATCTGAAAGCCTCTTAGCAGCCATTATAACCCACCCTGGTGTTCAACATCACTTATGATCCCACTCCATGGCTTTTCCACGAAACCTTATTTCTTTAGGCCGATCATCTCTCTTTTCGTTTCAGTCTTAGTGTTGACGTGCCCCTTGCTTGATGACGCCACCCGGGGACTTGATGCTGTGACGTGGAGCTAAACTACTCTATCTTAAGGCTGCTAGAAGAATTTTGATAGCAGCTTTAGAAGTGACTGGAGAAAAATTCATGATGTAACTTGTAGCAAAGCAAAGTAGAAGCATAATTTGAAGCTAAAGGACCTAACATGGACATTGAGGACCTACACCCTTCATGAAGGCACCAGGAGCATGTGCAACTGCTCCCTGTGCACCCTCTCTAAATAAAGCCCCCAACGTGACTTAATATTTTACTCATGTAAATGTCAATCAAAATGAAGTATCTTATTTGGGCTCCTATTTACAGTGATTACAACAGTTGAGGTACCATTTAAGAACTTTAAAGTGGCTCTGTCACTAGGTGAAAAGGAGGTGCTTCTTTAAAATAAGAGCGTAAACTGGTCAATTTTGACCTGTTGACAGGTCCTCTTCAATGGTAGGTCTTCAGATGTGTGTGGTCACTCTTCCACCACAGATGGTTTCCAGACACCCTTTTCAATGGAAATCACAGTATTACGATCATCTTTATTTAATTTTTTAGGATTATTTGGTACATATCGGGTAGAGTCTTTTATTTGGACCCATATTTACACTGATTATGACAGTAGAGGTGCCACTGATGGACTTTAATGGTAGGTAGTCAGGTATATGTGTCCATTTCTCCTTCAGAAATGGTGGCTGGCCAACCCCTTTGATGGAAATCCTAATATCTTATCAACCCAATATATGTCATGGATTCCTTACAAAGTAAAGTCTCTTATTTGGACCAATAGTTATACTGATTATGGCAGTAGAGGAGCCATTGATGCACCTTAATGGTGGGTCACCAGATGTGTGACCATTTGTGACCCAAAATTGAGACTTAGGTACCCTTTTAATGAAGGTCCTAGTGGTAGAACCCTACCAATTAGACTGGCACATCATATCCAGCAGATCTACCCTGAATTTCCTTCACAGGGAAGCCCCATTAAAAATCCATACATAGATAATGCACCAATCGGTTTGACAAACTTGTCTATAAGTCTACATTTCCCCTATGTTTTTGAACAGTCCCTCGAACACGGCTGTAGATTTAAACTGTAAAATATTCTCAAAAGTGAAGATATGTTGTGACCAGTCAGGTTTTATAACCCATCATTCCTCTTAATTAGAGCCCGTTCTTGTCCATTTATGTCCGTCTACCACCCAGACCGTGAAATCTGATGTCGCGAGTAGACCAATACTCCAGCAGATTATAATCAGGCAGTGGAAATATTCACTCCATAAACGTGCAGAAATGTTGAGAATATTTATGAGGATAATAGATTTTTGGCAGCCGCAGATATTCTTTATAGGTTGAGCACGTGGGATTTTTATAGATCCTCTTTCACACAAGCTTCCTAGACCTCACACGCCTTCTACTCCACACTTGCGGCTCCTCTTAAGCCGCTCTTTTTAGAATAGTACTGGAAGAGGAAAGTTTTAATACCCACAATTTCAGACGTGATTTAGAAAGAAGGTAATTTTGTATGATTTTCAGCTTTGCTCCTATCGGGATGTGTTTTTTTGTACTGCATAAGATGGGAAAAGCATAATTTGAAGGTACTAAAATGCTCCTCTGAGGTCTGAGTGAGTCCATCTTGGTGGTATCTAATCACGAGATCACTACATTAAAAAGGACATCAGGAGACCTTGACTGTTCTAATGTCACCTTCATAATCACAGGCTTTGGGGTCAACAGTCTGCCTTATCTCCTAGGCATCTGTTCCCGAATTCATGGATCAACCTCACAGGACTGTCTGGAGGTGAGGACACCAGATCCGAAAAGAGATTAATGTCTTAATTCCTTCTACCCCAGACAGACTCTTCAGGTCACACACTGACAAAGCCTAAAATAGTGGTGTTCATTTAAAACCCATATAATCTGCTGTAATTTAATATCTAGCGTGTAATATATACTTGGAGAGTCGCAAAGAAGTAATTTCCATCTATCTTACTCTATTCTCTTATCCTCCTTACTCGTCTACCATTTCTTTATTTTTCTTCATTCTTTTTTTTCCGCTACAGTATCTTTATTTTAATCTTTTCTACATTATTCATATTCCTCTGATTACAATATTCTTCATTCATTTTCCTCCTTTTTTTCTTCTGCTTGTTCTCCTATTCCTTCCACTCTCCTTTTACTTATTCTCCTTTCACTTCTTTTCCTTAGTCTCTCTATTTCTTTACCTTTATCTTCTCCTTCTTTCTTTTGATCTTCCTTTTTCTTCTTCCACTTTTTCTCATTCTGCTTTTTTCCCTCCACTTCTTCTCCTTCTCATCCCTATTGTTCTTCATTTCTTCCTCTTCTTCACCTTCTTATTCACCTTTGTTTCCTTTTCCTTCTCTTCCTTTTCCTTCTCTTCCTTTTTCTTCCATTTCCTTTCCTTTCATTTCCTTTCTTTTCCTTCCTTTTTCTTTCCTACCTTGTCCTTTCCTTCCTTGTCTTTCTCCTTTCCTTTCTTGACCTTCTCCTTCCCTTTCTTGACCTTTCCTTTCCTTCCTTCCTTCTTTTCTCCTTTTTCCCCTAATTCTCCTCCTACTCCTTCTTTTTCGTCTTCTTCACCTTCATTTCCCACTCCTCCTTTTTCTTTCCCTTTGCATCGTTTCTTTTTCATCATTCTTTTTTACCTTCTCCATATTTCCTTCTCCTTGTTTTCTTATTCTTTTTTTCCTACTACTCCGCCTTCTCCTTTCCCTTCTCCATATTTTACTACTCTTCTTTCTCCTCCTTTTCCTTCTGCTCCTTCCTCTTTTCCTCTTTTTTTCCTTTGCTTCATCATCTTACAAGTAAACTCCCAACAGACACACAATGTAATAGTAGATGTCAAACACCACATCTGTCTCCAGACAATAGAAACATTTATCACCTGCGAATGTATTTGCTCTAATGAATAATCGATGTAAACCATGTATATATGCCGACACCCAATCAGATTCCATCTCTCATTTTTGTTAATCTTTTTGGGTTTTGGAGAAACCAATTGTAGCAATCTGCTGGCTATGAACAGCGGCTCCATTTTCCTTTGCGATCATTTTCATCTGGTCTTCTATTTTTTTTCCCGTTAAGTAACCCATTGTACTCTTGTACGGTACAGCTGGCTACCCCCTTAATGTGATGTTGCCAAATCTTTGGGATTGGCCTGGACACAGGGAACCACTAAGTCCCAAAGTCCAGCAATATCTAATGCTATATCAGCCACCTTATTTTTACATGAGAAGACTGTTGGATATTTTTAGACCTGCGTTCATTCACGTCTTCATTTATGCTTCTTTTCTGCTTTTTTATTGTTGGTATTAGCAAACAAGACTCCTAAGATCATCTAGTCTGGTTGCACCTCCATCATCTGAAAATTGGATGTTTGTGTTGGAAAGCTCCAACAGATGTATTCTCTTTGAACCATGCAGTAAGTGCTCAACTTTCCTGCAGCACCTCCACAGGCAAAATGAAGTATTACATAATTCTTTTTGAATCAATGGGCTGCTCATCTGGTGCATGGACATGTTGGCTCCTCCAAAGTGTTGGACGCACTTTGGACCTGCTCTCTGTTTCGGGTAACAGATGAGAATCCTGAGAAGACGACTTCCCTCTATCATCTCCAAATTCCCTAATAGTACATAAAAGAATTAATTCTCTAAATCTGACAATTCTTTTAATATCTGCAGCGTTCATTCAAAGTAGTATGGAGCGATGCAGCTTCTGTAGAGGTTTGTGGTAAGGTGGCCACCACTTATGTTGGAATCTTCTCTCTTGGGAACATCACGTTTCAAGAGGCTTGAACCAGGCACAATTTAGATTTTTCACTATGGTCTTTCATTTCATCTGAACTCTTTATCGCCATGATGCCCACACACATGCCATATCGCGTCCATTCCTAAAGGAGCTATTTCTACCATACATTCCATAGAAATTGCTGTATGGACTCTACATGCAGCTAAGCATGCTGGGAGTAGTTAATGGAAGTTGGGAGCTCGACCCCCATATTTTTACAATGCCAAGCTCTTGGATATATCCAAGGACTCACTAAATTCTGCAGTAATGGGAAGACTTGACAGCTCAGAAAATAGTTACGTGTGGAGGAGTAATTGGTTTGTGGAAAAGGAGGAAAAAGACAGAAAGGGTGAGCGAGAGGGAGAAAATAGGAGAGCAGATGAAAGAGCGTTAAAAGAATGAAAAAGGAAGGAGATGTGGAACTGTGATTAGAATAGAGGAGGCGAAGGGGGGGAAGCGTGCAGCTGGCGGATTGAAAAAGAAATTCAATATAGTGATACATATGTTGAGATACAGTATATGAGCACTTATCGTGGAGACGGCTTAAACAATAGACTGCAAACAGCCGAGAATGGATTCATGAAAAAGATAATGTCCTACTGGAAGTAATGAAGACTCTTCACGGGACAGACTTTGCTTACAGTGAAGGAAAGTGACTTGTACAGATTTTGCTGCAAGCTCCTCATACCACACTAAGGTCCACCCTTTAATCCCCATATACTCCAATGTCAATCTCACCGTAGGGTCTGCATTCATTATGAAGTTCCCATGTAGTCTTTTAGTGGCAGAGGGACCTTTTGGACCACCTTTGGTACTAGGTCCTAGATATGATTACAAGGTCTGCACCATGGGTGAGTTGATATTTGCGAAAAGCTGGTCTTTGGATTTAGAAATAACCCTACTGGTGGTAACTTCACTTAAACCAGTGCTGAATCCAAACCTGGACACCAGAGGATTGATCGTCTAAATATTGTTATAGTCCTCCACATATTGGGATGGATTATTGGAGAGAACGAAGACTTTCCTGATCTTCTAGTTTCTGGTCACCCAGTATTTTTGTGGCTTTTGCCTATCATAGGGTTGATTAGTTGAATTGCATACAAAAATATATTACTATCACAGTTGTTCTTAATTCTTGATAAAGCTTTGATCCTCTAATGGTACCAGGTTGAAATGGTGATCCCAGTTCGTTTGCGTCACCTCACTTTACAGTTGGTCGGAGTTTGAGACTTTCTCTCTGTCTTGTAGCTATGGTACTAAAATGGTACCAGATTGGAAGGGTGACCCCAATTCATGTTGGCTTCACTTTCCAGCTGGTCAGAATTGGAGACTGGCTCTATGTCTGGTAGCTATGGTCCTGTCATGGCACCAGATTAGAAAGGTGGCCCCAGTTCATGCAGGCTTTACCTCACTTTCCAGTTGGTCAGAGTTGGAGACTGGCTCTTTGTCTTCAAAAAGTAGGAAGGGGAAAAAAGTAGTAGTTGTGCTCTCCGAGGTTCAAGAATTCTTTATTAAGAGGTTCATGATCCCTGAAAAGTATGCTGCCATGTTTTTGTTGGTATTTACCTCAACTAGACATGTGTTGTGTTATGGTGTTATCATTGCCATTACACATTATAAAAAAAAGTCAGCCGAACGTGCCAACTTCAGCAACCACCTAAAGTCTACGATAACTGATGAAATTAGACATGCCCAGTTCTGATCTACCCTAATGTTAACACCCAACAATCTGGTTCTCTAGCAAATAAGTCATCACTAGTGGTGTCCTCTTCTCTCTCTTTAAAGAAGACAAGTCAAGGATGTGTGTAGGGATCAGAAGAGATCAACAAATGTTCGGCTGACCACAATCTCTTTTATAGATCTGATACAGGCTTGAGATTATTCCGAAAAGGGCTGCCCCCCTTCCCCTTGGATAAAGGTAACCTGCCGGGTTTAAGGTAAAAATCTAAGAGAAGTGCATCTTATCTCTTAACTCCCCGCCTTTGCCATCTGCTGTGTACAAGAGCCTGGCAGCCAAATAATTATGTTTTTCAATTTGCTTTGATCCAAATGCTTCAGATTTTCAAAGGAGGGTAAATATTAAAGGGGAATATTGAACCGGCCAAAACTACAATCATTTTTTTCTGCAAATAAAATCTCAATTTAAAGAGCATTTTCCATCCAAAATGTAAAAACATCCCAGTTAATCTAAATCCCTGAGTCATACTCTGGTCCCAAATAGTTCAGTTCTTGCAAAAACTGGGTCACAACCAGTATGGCTACGGTGTCTTTCTTGGGGTCACAACCAATATGGATCCAGCTTTCCTTCCTCACAACCAATATGGCCCCATCTTTTGGTGGCACAATTAATATGGCTGCCGCTTCTTCTTGGTCACAACCAATATGCCTCCAGCTTCCTCTGGGTGTCACAACCAATATGCCTCTGGCTCCTTCTTTGTGTCACAGCCAATATGGCTCTGGCTTTTTCTTGGTGTCTTTAACCAATATTGCTCTGACTTCCTCTTGGTGTCTCAACCAATGTGGCTCCAGCTTCCTCTTGGTGTCACAACCTACATGGCTCTGGCTTCCCCATGGTGTCACAACCAATATGGCTCCAGCTTCCTCTTGGTGTCGCAATCAATATTTGCTCTGGCTTCTTTTTGATGTTGCAATCAAAATGGCTCTGGCTTCTTCTTGGTGTCACGACTAGTATGGCTCCGGCTTCTTCTTAATGTCACATCCAGTATGGCCCCAGCTTTTTCTTGGTGTCACAACCAGTATGGCTCCGGCTTCTTCTTGGTGTCACAGCGCACATGGTTCTGGTTTCTTCTGGGTGTCACAACCAACATGGCTCCGGCTTTTTCTTAGTGTCTTTAACCAATAATGCTCCGACTTCCTCTTGTTGTCTCAACCAATAAGGCTCAAGCTTCCTCTTGGTGTCTCAACCAATATGGCTCCAGCTTCCTCTTGGTGTCACAACCTACATGGGTCTGGCTTCCCCATGGTGTCACAACCAATATGGCTTCAGCTTCCTCTTGGTGTCACAACCAACATGGCTCCAGCTTCCTCTTGGTATCGCAATCAACATTTGCTCTGGCTTCTTCTTGATGTTGCAATCAAAACGGCTCTGGCTTCTTCTTGGTGTCACGACTAGTATGGCTCCGGCTTCTTCTTCCTGTCACAACCAGTATGGCCCCGGCTTTTTCTTGGGGTCACAACCAGTATGACTCCGGCTTCTTCTTGGTGTCACAGCGAACATGGTTCTGGTTTCTTCTTGGTATCACAATCAGTATGGCTCCGGCTTCTTCTTGGTGTCACAACTAACATGGCTCCGGCTTCTTCTTTGTGTCGCAACCAACATGGCTTCGGCTTCTTCTTGGTGTCACAACCAACATGGCTCCGGTTTCTTCTTGGTGTCACATCCAATATGCCTCCAGCTTCTTCTTGGCATCACAACCAATATTGCTTTGGCTTCCTCTTGCCATTACCATGCTTTCCCAACACTTGAATAGCATGTATCCAATCATTACTAGGCTTATTTGCGTCTTTCCATGACATGTTTGCCAACTTTTGCCACCATTGCTCTGCGAAATACAGCCTTCTGAAGCACTTTCCACCACCAATTTTTAAGACCTGGCCCTTCAATGCCCCTTTTTTCAGACCACATCCTTTGCATGCCCCTACTCACCTATATACTGTCACCCAAATGTGTGATTGGCTCAAGAACCCTTCCTTGATCACCGGAAGCCTTGGTCAACTCCGGTAAAATGTCCTAACTCATCTGGAAGGTCTCTCCTTCTTGAGGAACCTCCCAGAGGTTATTATGAGGAAGAGTTGGCAAATATGTTCCATGTGCCATTATTAAAAAATTATTTTTATTCTCAATGTAGAAAACACATATGTATCAGATAGTATTTTATCCAGAATCAACGATCTACATAAATATATATAAGAAAAAGTGGTTCTATAGATTTAAAGGCGCCATCCTGAGAAATATTTGCCTTTCCTGTTTTTTGCTCACCGGCATTCATTGTTATCCACTTTATCAAAATAACATTCCAGGCTAATGTTTCTTTCCCTCCGTATTGATTTGCAGCTGGAGCTTTGTACAGCAGCGATGGTTTTGCTTTATGATATCTTTTTTTTTGCTCATTTACTCCCGCTGGGCTATAGACAACTCTACAAGATAATTAGTGATAATGGCAAATGGCTTGTTTACGGCATCATGAAAAGTGACACATCAAGAAGACAAGAGCTTCCTGCAAAGGGGAAAAAAAAGAAACCTGGATCCAGGGGAAAAACCTCCATGTGCGTCGAGAGATAATGACTGGAAATTACCGCCGTGATGTCTCTTTAAATTTGATTTAAAGAGAAAAAAGATAATTTTCAGGCAAAAGAAAAGGGGGTGTCCACTTTTTTCATCATCTGATGATGAAAATAAGTTGTGATCACTGTAATCTATGATTGACTTGGCAGCAAGTGTTCGATTTTTCTGCAGCACCCCCAGAGGTGTAATAAAGTATTACATGGTGTCCTTTTCAATTTTTTGTATATGAGGTGCTTCTGACACAATCACTTTAAGGTGTGGACGGGCACGTCATGAGCAACTTAAATTTGCCCAATGTGTGGATTTTTGGCCTATTGAATTGCGGCATTATGTGGAATTATATGGGAGTATTATGAGGGCTTTTTAAGGGATTTTTCATGTTTTTTGTACACTGTATGGTCATATGATGTATATATGAAGTATTATTTGCCTTTTTTGGCATTACTAGAGCATCAATGTCTCTTTTTCTATATGATTAGGATGAAACCTGGCCGCTTTCTTCTGCAAATAGCGCCCCCCATGTCTTCAGACTGTATATGCAATTGCAGCTCAGCCCCATTCACTTCAATAGAGCTGAGGCGCAATACCAGACATCACCACATGGAGAGCTGTGGCGCTGTTTCTGGAAGGAAGCAGCCAAGGGCAATCCTTTTACATATGCAGGATGATGTGTGACAATCATCTGTGTAATGGAATGGCCCCTTTAAGTCGCTTGATATTTATCCAAATCCTTTCCTGATTTTAGTTTTGGAGCGATAGTCTGCAGACCTCCAACAGAGAATGTTGGTCACCGGGCAGAGTGCATTGAATCAGAGCCTGTCAGCACAGCCTGTTCTAGCTCTATATCATCTCTGGATACACACGCTCCCTCCTTACCCCCCTCACTTGGCTACACATAACCTGCGGAATTTGTCACCTTGGCACGGGTATCGTCTCCTGCCAAACCCAGTAAATTGCAGCAGTTTTCATGTAATTGATCTACGAGTACAAAGAAAATGTGCGCGGCATCAATTCCTCTTCATATCTGAAAAGTTTGTGCTGAAGTTAGGAGTAAGAAAGAGCGAGTATCACCGGCCTGGAACCAAATCTCACACCAACTGCGCGCCGCTAATAGTCCCTCATATCAAGAAGTATGAGAGCGGAACCATCCCCCTTATAAAGCACCCAGAGGAACCATCAACCCTCTGTGTAGTATGTCGAGCTTGAAACTGCGGGAAATGTAAAGCCGGAACGATAAGAACATTTACATACATTAAGGGATTTAACAAAGGATTCCAGGAAAGCGTACATCATGTGGAGAGAAGGTCTTCAACCAGAGGTCGTGGATGGAAGCCGAAGAGCGGCATGCTAGGAGTGGAGGAGTCATATGACCCATCACAAAGAAGGGACATTGCAATTGCATTTTGGTCCAAATAATTATTTTCCGGAAACCCTAATGATCCAGAATACCAGATACAATAGTCACTTGACTGCATTATTTTTGGACCTAGGTTCTTGCTTCTTTTTTTCTGTATCATCAATGGTCCAGTGTCTTGCACCAAACTACTACCGGTGACCATATGACTTCACGATAATCGGGCAGTGTTGTTTACACTGCCTAGATGTTCTGGAAATCTTAATAATCCAGAATACCAGGCACAATAGTCACGTGACTGCATTATTTTTGGACCTAAGTTCTTGCTTCTTCATTTCTAGATCATCAATAGTCCATTGTCTTGCACCAAACTACTATTGGTGACCATATGACTTCACGATAATCGGGCAGTGTTGTTTACACTGCCTAGATGTTCTGGAAATCTTAATAATCCAGAATACCAGGCACAATAGTCACGTGACTGCATTATTTTTGGACCTAGGTTCTTGCTTCTTCATTTCTATATCATCAATAGTCCATTGTCTTGCACCAAACTACTATTGGTGACCATATGACTTCACGATAATCGGGCAGTGTTGTTTACACTGCCTGGATTTTCTGGAAATCTTAATGATCCACAATACCAGGCACAATAGTCACTTGACTGCGCTATTTTTGGGCCTAGGTTCTTGCCTCTTCTTTTCTCTATCATCGATAGTCCATTGTCTTGCACTAAACTGTTAATGGTGACCGCATGACTTCACGATAATCGGGTAGTGTTGTTTACACTGCCTGATTATCGAGAAGTCATATTGGCACCCAACAAGTTTGCTTGTTCGTCAAGTGAAATGATTTTTGAGCATCGTTCTCTGTAAACAGATCAAGTGCTGCTGAGAACAATGGCAGTCTATTTGCACAGAACAATCTATTACTGATGGCTCTGTGCACATAGAAGTACAGTCTAGCTGTCTAAACCGGCTATTGAACCAAACAAGTGGATGATCAGCAGTTGTTTAAAGCCGCAAGTCAGGTGGTGTGAACTCGTCCTTATTGTATAGTCATTGTCCACTAGGAAGGAGGCAATAAGAAATTGCAGTAAAAGAGCGATTAACTGGAAATTGGGACAAGTGCCGGTCATACAGTATTTAGAGAGGACAGCCTAAAGTTTTAAGACTCCAAGTCAATTGCAAATCCACAAAAATGTGTGTGGAGCAAGGCTTAAAAGATAGAATACCATGATCAATCTGTGGCCAGTATGTTATAGAGCAGGATGAGCCGAGTAGATTGATATATAATTTTGTGGGAAAAGATTATTCATAATGTGCACTTTTTTCATTTTAATTCCTGCTTAGGAGTCCAGTGGGCGGTCCTACTGATCAGACCGCCCAATGGACTCCTAAACATAGAATAATTAGGAAAGTGAAAAAAACTGCAGTTACTTCTTTCCTTCCCTACAAAGTGATATACCAATCTGCTCGGCTCCTCCTGGTCTATATCACTATGTAGGAAAGAAGTCAGTGTAACTGCAATTTTTTTCACTTTCCTAATCATTCTATGTTTGGGAGTCCATTGGGCGGTCTTTTTGCAGTAGGACCGCCCACTGGACTCCTATACATAGAATAAACAGAAATTAAAATGAAAAAAAAGTGCACGTTATGACTAACCTTTTCCCACAATATTATATATCAATTTACTTGGCTCATCATTTTTTTTTAATTTTTTTTTAAGGAGACAATTTATTCATTGTCATCATTAGTCTAGGAGCTCTAGCCTGAAGAATTACTTAAGGAATTGCTATTTATGCAATTCCCTCCTATAAAACTGGAGTTACAGTTTTAAGGGTCTCCCTTCATGTCCTTCCATCTCAGCTCGGACCTGTCTGTGTGAATTGCGGACCCATTATATGGTGTGACAGCTCCGTGTCATTTCTGATCAGTGTCATCTTGGGTTGAGCCTAATTGGATGGTAGCATGAACATGAGCTTTCTGCCGTGAAATAAAAAATGCTTTTTTCCATAATAATTCACTAATTCCATTTCCCCAGCTCCTCCATAATTGCTCGGCGTCCCTTCCATCCATCGCTCAAGGACTCATTGTCCATTTATTTGTGCAAATTTCTCGCTGGGGCTTTCAACCAATTGGGGCAAATGAAATAAACAGATCAAAAGCGATTTCTAGGAATTGGCTGACGGCGCAGGTAGTGACAAAGTGCCAAATGGAAAATGCCCAGGAAATGGAAATCCTGATGGGAGTTGTAGTACAACTTGTAAGACGAGTTTTTTACATGGGTCTGCAGGCTAAAGCTTACCTGTTATGTCTCCTTTTAGGGGGCGGTATAGAGTAACGGAGGAGATACAGAGTTCACAGGCTTTCTCTACTAGTGGGTGGGAGAAGCAGAACTCGCAAGCTTTCTTTGGGTCAAGGAAGCAGGACTCACAGGCTTTCTGTATGAGTGGGTGAGAGAAGCAGGACTCACAGGCTTTCTGTATGAGTGGGTGGGAGAAGCAGGACTCACAGGCTTTCTGTATGAGTGGGTGAGAGAAGCAGGACTCACATGCTTTCGCTATTAGTGGGTGGAAAAAGCAGGACTCACAGGCTTTCTCTGAGTGGGTGGGAGAAGCAGGACTCACAGGCTTTCTCTGAGTGGGTGGGAAAAGCAGAACACACAGGCTTTCTCTGAGTGGGTGGGAGAAGCAGGACTCACAGACTTTCGCTATTAGTGGGTGGAAAAAGCAGGACTTGCAGGCTTTCTCTATGAGTGGGTGGGAGAAGCCGGACTCACAGGCTTTCACTATTAGTGGGTGGAAAAAGCAGGACTTGCAGGCTTTCTCTATGAGTGGGTGGGAGAAGCCGGACTCACAGGCTTTCTCTATTAGTGAGTGGGAGAAGCAGCAGGACTCAGACTTTTTCAGAGTTGACAGGCGAAGCAGGACTCATAGGCTTTCATTGAGTCAAGTAAACAGGACTAACAGGCTTTCTGTATGAGTGGGTGGGAGAAAGAGGACTCGCAGGCTTTCTCTATGAGTGGGTGGAGAAGCAGGGCTCACAGACTCTCCTACGAGTTTTCAGCAGCAGAAGGGAAGGAAGGGAGACACAGATTCTCTACTTCGTGGGTAGGCGGAGCCCCATAGGATAGTCACCTCAGATTGGAAAAAGACGACCGGCCCCTCCAGTATATAGGCTCCTCCTACTCCCATGTTCATCAGTCTTTTTATCTGAGGTCTCAGAGGATAGTCGCTGCTTCGGCAGCTCCTCAGAAGAGTTGTTATTTTATATCCAGCGAGTCCTGGACCCCCCGTGGTCTAGAGGTCTCTGGGGGTCTCGGCCCTGCTGAGACCCCTGACCCTCCCCTGGCAGCTCTGTGTACCCCTTGAGGAGGTTCCCACTTATGCCTGCCGGCCCCGGGGGATACAGGGCTCTCCCTGGCGGAGGCGCACACCACACATCTGAGAGGGTCCCTGCATGCTCCGCCATAGGGGGGAGCAAAGGGCCATGGCGCCACACATCCCTGAGGATCCCTGTGGCGTTCAGCCGGGTAAGTGCTCTTTGGTCTAAAGAGTATCTTTGACGGCTACGGCAAGTGTACTGCCTGTGTGTTTCTTGTCTATTTCAGACGCTGCCTTGACTGGGGAGCAGAGACGGAGGCCAGTAATTTTTATTTTTTATTTGCGCATGCTTTTTCGTTTTTGAGGCAGGAAGCTCTCTGTATTGGCGCGCGTTTTCTTGCTTTTATTGACTTGCTTCCTGCCTTCATAGAGGTAGGAAGTTTTCTGCCCTCATTTTTGTTGTTTGAATAAGGCGGGGGGCGTGGCCTAGCGGGGGCGTCGCTTAGCGTCTCCTGGCTTCCTGCCGTCATTACTTAGGCAGGAAGCGCTTGGTTGAGCGTGCGCTGGCGGTCCCTGCTTCTCCCTCCGGCGTCCAGCGGCGCCTCCTGCTCTCTGCTCCCCGTCCGTCCACACACTCAGGAGGAGCGGTCGCCGCAGTACCGGTGAGTCCCCTCTGCCTCTGGCAGGGGTTCTTTGTCAGTGCTGTCTCTCCAGGCTACCTATTAGGAGTCCTCAGGAGCACTGCCGCTTTCTCTCCTAAAGCTGTTTACTTTACTGACCTTTTAGGCTGTGTAGTATTATAGTTGCTGTGATGTTAACCCCTTCTGAAAAAGTGGAACTTTAGGGGAAACACATGGTGTTTAAGGGAGTTTCCCCCTATTGATTTTTTTGCTCGGCATTTCTGGGGTAGCTCTTTTCTAAGGGTGAGCTTTAACCCTTCAGAGCCTGTCGCATATATATAAAAAAAATAAAAAAAATAAATAAATAAAAATATTAAAAAAAAAAAAAAGTGAGTTTTGAAAACAGGCTGTGCAGCTTTCACACTCTTTTGCCATCCTTGTTGTACATCCTGGCATCTGGTGTGGGTGGCATGTCGGATCAGGGGCCTGGGAGTGCGGATCGGTCTCCTGATCCGTTTCAGGTTCAGTCGCACGCCTCTGATACACTCAGGCCTTCTACTACATCAAGTTCAGCGCTCAGTGATGTTAAGGTGGAGGCGCTCACTCACTCCATTGATAGTCTCTCTAGTCTCCTGGGACAGTGGGTGTCAGCTAGATCACACCCAATGCCACGAGGTAAAAAGTGCCGCAAGACTATGGTGGCGTTGTCTCCCTCGCAGAGCGCATCAGAGGCTTCGGATTCACCAACAGATTCGGTTGATGTAATTTCTGAGTCCGAAGAGGAGGATCAACAGGATCGCTCTGTTTCTCTTTCTGGTCGCGTAGATGGGCTTATTAAGGACATGCGGGAAGTATTAGAGCTGTCTGAAGAGCCGACAAGACCGTCTAGGTCGGGCCGTCTGTATCAGAAGACGCGCCGTGTTCGTTCTACATTACCTGCGCATGAGGAACTTAACGAAGCGGTGGAGAAGGAGCGTCAGTGTCCGGATAAACGCTTCCGAGGAACGCGTTTTTTTGATGCCCTATATCCCTGTGCCAAGGAGATGGTTACTAATTGGGTTCCCTCTCCTGAGGTGGATATATCTCTGTCTCAGCTGACTAAGTCTTCCCTGCTTCCTGTTAAAGGGAGAGCCAATCTTCAGGATCCTTTGGACAGAAGATCGGAGTCAGCGGCGAAATCCATCTATGAAGCCGCGGGTCATGGTTTCCGAGCGGCCTTGGGGGCCATGTGGGCCGGTGAGGCTTCTCTGCGGTGGTTGGATCAGCTGCGTGCAGCGTGGCAGGATGGGACTTCGCGTTCAGACTGGAAAAGCTTTTTCAGCGAATGGAAGAAGCTATGTGTTATGGCAGAGATGCAGTACTGGACACTGCTTCAATTCTCTCCAGGGCTCAGGCTTCGGCAGTCACGATTAGAAGAGCTCTGTGGCTTAAACAGTGGACCGGGGATGCAGTATCCAAACAGGGGTTGCTTAGTCTGGCATATAAGGGCGGTCAGCTCTTTGGTTCAGATCTTTCGGAACTAATTGCCAAAGCTAAAGCTAAGGATGTTACTCTGCCTGGGAAAAAGGCAGTGGCATCCACAGCCGGCAGGACAGGGCCCAGCAGAGGTCTTCGGTCCTTTCGGGCCAGGGGACGATTCAGTCAGCCTTCTTGGAGATTGGGTCGTCCCTCATCCTCCGGCAGATCCGCCCAGAAATCTTGTACTCCTTGGAAGCAACGGTCCCGTCAGGACAGACGGAAGGTTGATAAAAAGTCCGCTAAGGCTGACTGACTCCAGGGATCCCCCCGAGGGCTCTCGGGTGGGAGGTCGTCTGCTACAATTCGGGTTGATCTGGGCATCCCACATAGC
The DNA here is from genome assembly GCF_046119375.1 of Phyllobates terribilis. Lineage (NCBI taxonomy): Eukaryota > Metazoa > Chordata > Amphibia > Anura > Dendrobatidae > Phyllobates > Phyllobates terribilis. Next base: position 54,713,897 of record NW_027362772.1, on the reverse strand, counting down.
AGATGCCTGGGTGACACGGGTTATGTCGGCAGGCTATTTCATAGAGTTTCATTCGCTGCCTCCAGACAGGTTTCGTCTGACGGGCATTCCGTCCGTGCCAAGACTGGCTGCCGCACTGTTTCAGGAGGTCGACTCTCTCCTACAGCAGGGTGTGGTGGTTCAGGTTCCTCCGAAAGACCAGGGAAAGGGTTTTTATTCCAACCCTTTTGTGGTCCCCAAAAAGGAGGACAAGTTTCGTCCGGTGCTGGATCTCAGGGATTTGAATATTTACGTCCGGACACGGAAGTTCCGCATGGAGTCTCTCCGATTGGTGATAGCGACCCTGTCGCAGTACGATTTCTTGGTGTCCATAGACATCCGCGACGCCTATTTGCATATCCCTATCGGCAGGGCTCACCAGCGTTTCTTGCGTTTCGCTATAGGTCAAACCCATTACCAGTTTGTGGCCCTGCCTTTCGGGTTGGCCTCAGCTCCCAGGGTTTTTACAAAAATTCTGGCTCCTCTCATGGCGCTTCTTCGAAGACAGGGGGTTACGATCCTCCCCTACCTGGACGACCTGTTCATAGTGTCACCCACAGCGGAGGAGGCAATAGCGGCTCGCGATCTCTCCCTTCAGTACCTGATGGACTTCGGGTGGCTGATCAATTGCAAGAAATCGTCATTGGAGCCAGCACAGTCCATTCTTTTTCTGGGGATGCAGTTCGATACTGTTCGGGCAGTTGTGTCCCTGCCTCCTGTCAAACAGACGAACCTTCATCTTCTGGTCCAGGCTATGAGGTCGGCGCTGTCAATGTCCCTTCGGGAATGCATGCGCCTTCTGGGTCAAATGGTGGCAACTATGGAAGCAGTACCATTTGCACAATTTCATTCCCGGGATCTCCAGAGCCTTATTCTGACCCATTGGGATCGATCGCTAACTTCTCTGGATCGCTCGGTTATTATCTCCCGCAGGGTGCGAGAATCTCTTGGATGGTGGTTACGTCCGGAGACTCTATCCGTGGGGAAATCCTTCCTTCCTCCGAGATGGTCGGTGGTGACAACCGATGCCAGCCGGACAGGCTGGGGGGGGGGGGTTTGGAACAACCTCTGGATTCAGGGAGTCTGGTCGCCAAAGGAGTAGTCTCTCCCGATTAACATTTTTGGAGTTGAGAGCAATATTTCTCTGCCTCCAACATTGGGCGGTCTTATTGAGCGGTCTACCGGTCCGGATCCAGTCGGACAACGCTACGGCTGTTGCGTACATCAACCACCAAGGCGGGACGAGGAGTTCCAGTCTCATGTCGGAGGTCTCTCGGATCCTGGTCTGGGCCGAGTCCAAAGTTCCAGCAATCTCTGCTATTCACATTCCAGGGGTGTTGAATATCTCGGCGGACTTCCTCAGTCGCGAGCAAGTGGACCCTGGGGAATGGAGTCTCCATCCAGAAGTGTTTTCTCTGCTGTGTTCCCGTTGGGGGACTCCTCAGGTGGACTTGATGGCATCCAGGCTGAACGCCAGGGTTCCGACGTTCATGTCCAGGTACAGGGACCCGGAGGCGGTGGCGGTGGATGCTCTAGTGGCCGTGGGGTCAGTTCAAGCTGATCTATGCGTTTCCGCCGATATCCTTACTACCTCTGGTGATCCGACGGATCAAACTCGAAAGGGTATCAATAATTCTGATAGCACCAGACTGGCCGCGGAGGACATGGTATTCGACGCTGGTGTCTCTTCAGGCGGCACCTCCGTTTCCGCTGCCCCTTCGCCCGGACTTGCTCACTCAGGGGCCCATTCGTCATCCGGACCTGAGGTCCCTTCGTTTGACGGCGTGGCTCTTGAGACCGAGATCTTGACCCGTCGCGGTTTTTCGCCCGAGGTCATTGCTACCTTGCGGGCGGCCCGGAGTCCAGCTACGTCCAGGATTTATCACAGAACTTGGGAGTCTTTCTATTCATGGTGTTCTGGATCCTCAAGAAACCCGAGGGTTTTTTCCATCCCCAACTTCTTGGCCTTTCTGCAATCTAGTCTGGCCAGGGGTTTGGCAGTTAGTACGGTGCGGGGACAGGTATCTGCTCTTTCCGCACTTTTTAGGAAGGCTATTGCCTCTCGTAGGGATGTGCGCTCTTTTTTTCGCGGAGTCGCACGTCAGTTTCCGCCACGGAGGGCAGTTGTGGCTCCATGGCGGCTTAATCTAGTCCTGGAAGCCCTTCAGCATAGGCCTTTTGAGCCTATGGATTCTGCTAAACTTTCACTACTTTCTTGGAAGGTGGCCTTCTTGGTGGCAGTCACCTCTTTGAGAAGGGTATCGGAATTGGCAGCACTTTCTTGCTCACCTCCTTTTCTGGAATTTTTTCCGGATCGCGTGGTGCTTCGTACTCGTGAAGATTTTTTGCCTAAGGCAGTGTCACAATTCCACATTAATCAGGACATTGTGTTGCCTTCTCTTTGTCCAGGACCTAAGAATCCAAGGGAGCGGGCCTTGCACTCGTTGGACTTATTGCGGGCATTGAAGTTCTATCTTACGATCACCCAAGGTTTTCGGAAGTCGGACTCTCTTTTTATAATTCCGGCAGGTCGTCGGCGTGGTCAACGTGCTTCCAAAGACACGATAGCTTGGTGGATCCGTTCAGCTATCCTGGAAGCGTACCGGCTCAAGGGCGAGCCTTGTCCGGTTAAAGTTAAAGCTCATTCCACGAGAGCCATTGGCTCATCGTGGGCTTTTCGTCAGGGGGCCTCGGCAGCGCAGCTCTGCCGGGCGGCCACCTGGCGCTCCGTTCACACCTTTACTAAGTTTTATAAGGTGGACGTAAGTGCTTCAGCCGATGCGGCCCTGGGACGCAGGGTCCTGCAGGCGGCGGTAATTTAAGTTATCCCTTTACTTAGTTTTCCGTTATTTTAGCGCGGTTTGCGCTCTTGCCTAACTTTTGGGGTATGGAAGCTTCTGCCTCTATTTCCCACCCTTAAGTAGGTACTGCTTTAGGACGTCCCACGAAGTAGAGAATCTGTGTCTCCCTTCCTTCCCTTCTGCTGCTGAAAGCCGGATTTTGGTAAGAACTTACCTGTAAAATCCTTTTCAGCGAAGGAAGGAAGGGAGACACAGCACCCTCCCAGGGCAGAAGTGTTTTTTTGTGTTTCTACATGCAGCGCGTCTCCTTCCTGATGTCGATCTTCTGGACTGGGTTTAGCGCTCTACGGCTCTCCTTCCAGTTTCGCCAGCTCTACACAGTTGTCAGGTCCAATGGGGTATGCCCAAGACTGTGTGTTTCTATTACATAACCTGTTTTCTCTCATTTCTGAAATTTCAGAAGGGGATATGTTGTTCTGCTGGTTGGTCTGCTCTTCCTTAGCTTGTGTACGGACTGATGAACATGGGAGTAGGAGGAGCCTATATACCGGAGGGGGCGGTCGTTATTTTCCAATCTGAGGTGACTATCCTATGGGGCTCCGCCTACCCACGAAGTAGAGAATCTGTGTCTCCCTTCCTTCCTTCGCTGAAAAGGATTTTACAGGTAAGTTCTTACCAAAATCCGGCTTTTCTGAGTGGGTAGGGGAAGCAGGACTCACAGGCTTTTTCTGAGTCCTAACAGCCTTTAAACCTCTTTACATGAGAACACTGAATGTGTTGAGTGAACTATACATGGTGGATCCTCTCCCTCTATCACACGGTGCCTCCACATAAGAGACCTTATAGATTAGCGTTTCAGGTAAAGCAATAGGTTAATACTTATTTTCCGCCGTTCTCGCTGTCTGTTGCACTGCATTCTGGGATTCTTCATTTTTCCTAGACTGCATTTAGGGGAAAAAGAAAAGGCAAATCACAGAAGCAAGCTCTGTGCAGACACTAAACCAGCAGGGGGTGCTTTCAGATGTAAGATAAGTAGCCTGGAGTCTCCAGAATGCTGCTGCGGAGGGGTGAATGAGCTGTAACACAGGTTATAACTCAGGATCCGTACAAGATGAGGAAAGCAATAGATCTGCAGATTTAGTGACACAGGAGCTTGAAGTCATAGGGGGCGATCGCATCCTTCACGTACCCTATTACTACTGCAAAATTCCCCGTGGAGATGCCTTGGCCAGGTAAATGCCATCCAGCCCTCCTCTCAGGTAACCACCGCCATAGTCGCGGCAGCGGTGTATATGAATATGATCTTATGACTTCCCTACGATTTTCTTCCATTTTCCCTTTTTACTGCCCTTTTATGTCTCCTCTCCCCACACGAAATCTCTGCGGCGTGACACACAAATGGGGTTATTTATCAAAGTGACTAAAGGGCTCGACTTCCCTTCTACGTTCCCCCATAATTCACAAGTCGTCACATTTCCTATCATGACTACAGTAGCGCCGGAGAAGGTCTAGCACATTTGTGCCGTCCTAGGGTGACTAACAAACTGCAAACCATAAAGGAAAAATATAACCTGGGTTCTGGATATGACTCCAGTGCTGTCGTCTCCAACTCGCGTCACTCCGTCTAGTGCAAAACTACAACCCCCTCATCAGTGAAAATCCGGAGAACCGATGTATAGACAATTCCACCATCATCACTAGTGGGTGGGACTAGTGGGTGGGACCTGCTACACCCCATGCCAACCCGCTTGGTCCTGCTATAGAAGTCATGTTCTCCAGATGAAGCGGGATTTGTTGACATCGGCACGCTCTTCTCCACCCCAATGATGAGCCATTGTATTTGCAAAGATGTGAATAATTTTGCATGGGGAAGGTTTGGTAATACAATTCTATGTGAATGCAAAATGGGTCCTGTGGAAGAAGGAAACTTGACATTATTTCACATCCATGAAGGGGTTTCTCCATGTGCCTTCGATGACCAGTTCAATGGGTGACCAATTTCTGCTTGCGGAGGCATTGGAGAAGCTCCCCTAGATCCAATATGGCCCAGTAGAGTCCATGGTTGACTATGCAACTGTTGGTACTTGGGTTTTATTATGGTCAGATGTCCACCTAGCTGGGGAGTAGCCGGCGGGACGTCAATGCGTGCTGGGTATTAGGGCTGGTGCCAATGGATCATTCTGCCATGGCCATGGCCAGGGTATATGGATACGGGTATAGGGCACTATAGTCAAAACTTTTCCTCCACTGAAAGGATGCCTTAGCCTATAACTTTGTCCTAGTAATATTTCATCAATGGAATATAAAATCCTCTTGTAAGGGGTGGTCTCGTCAGAGATGACCCCTTCCGAAACACAATCCCCGAAGCTGATTTGGCTAGGGGAAAAACATGACAAGACAAGATTTCTCTCATGCACTATTCCACCATGGCAGCCATCCAAGGGGTTGTTCGATTTTTTGGTTAATATTTTTTTGGGTCTAAAAATTATTTTTGCCATTGGATTTCCATAAACCTGTTGCCCCATTTAGGCTTTTATGGGCTCTTTTTTGAGTGTGCAGGAAAAACAAACATCTGAGAAGAGCTCAGAGTTAGAAACTCCTTATCACGGACAGATTCTCAGTCCACTCATTCTGCAGCCAGCAACAGGCAAAAGTGCAACACAGAGGCTGTCGAAAGCAAATTTTGATAATGAAAACCAATGGCAAAATTAGATTTTTAGCCTCAATTGCATTCAATAAAGTAAAAAAAAAAAAATGTTCCTAAAGGTGGATGAGTGATGAGCACAAGTGCTGATTACTCGAGTTTGCCTAGGGTGCTCGGGCATGCACTAAGTATTGCGGGTGCTCGAGTGACATGTTTGAGTCCCCGCGGCCGCATGTTTCGCAGCTGTTAGACATCCACAAAACATGCCTGACATACATGGGCACTCCGCACATGTTTTGTGGCTGTCTAACAGCCGCAAAACATGTGGGGTGGGGACTCGAACATGTCACTCGAGCACCCGTGATACTCCGTAGATACCCGAGCATCCTAGGCAAACTCGAGAAACGAGCACTTGAGCTTATCACTATGGAGAACCCCAATGGACGTCCATGTATTAGAAGGATGGCTTCAGTATGCCAGAATTGGCTTATGGAGGGGGTCCTCAGTGGCTTATTATGTGCATAGGGCATATAGACAACGCTGGTCTCCAGGAGCCGTCCCGTAACGGAACAGTTAAAGATTTTAATGGCATTGCAGAGGGAAGCTGATCTTCATTTCCAGACTGATTTGTGGTCTGTCCGCCGAGAGTGTCGGATCCATTACTACCCAAGCGCCATAGACGGCATTTGTTGATAGTAGATGTAGTGGGCCGTCTCCGCACAGGACCCCCTCCTCGTTGATTCTCCCCGGACGCACATTGCTAATTACATTGTCTTTTCATTATGTATGGGAGGTCTGGGGATTCCCTCTCCCACAGCACGATCCATCTTTGAGCTGTCATACGCCAGCTATTATTTCATTGACTCTTTCCAGGATGAGCTCTGGAGATTCGGCACACTCCTGCATATTGAATATTATCTCTCCTGCAGAGCTGACTTAATACCCAAGACAGGTACGGCTTGTGATTAATCCGCTCCGCCATGTTATATTTGTTCTTGATGGAGATAATTATTTTCATGAGCAAGATGTATTCTAAGGTGCCGGATGGAATAGATATGTGTATCACTTTTCTTCTTGGAGGAGATTTGATTTTTTTTTCGGGGGTCGACTCAAGTTGGGACATCAATGTTGCTTGTTGGATTGGAAAAATGGCAGAAGTTTGGCATCCATTGGCCTGGGCAGATACAACAATGATCTGATTTTCTGGATTAGAAGATTATTTAAAAAAAGAAAGGTGTCAAAATGATTTCAGATTTTTGTGTTAAAAAAAAGACAATTTTTTTTTTTTTTCATTTCACAATATGTATTAAAAATAAAAGTTAGAAGTCTTGCACTTCTCACACCGGCCACTGGGGATTGTTTAGACTCTAACTTCCTGTTGTTTCAGGAAATGCACATGTACATTAGCCGCGATAAATAGAATCCGACCCTGTCTCTTGTATTGAAACATCTATTGAGTGTGTGCAAAAGTCATTGTGAAGAGAAGAGGAGGAGGTGAGCTGTGACATCAATTATTGTGAATGGTGGATCTTGTGTTAACACCTCTATATACAGTAGGTAACACAGGATCCACCATTCATAATAAGTGATGTCACAGCTCGCCTCCTCCCCCTCCTGTACAATGACTGATAACACCTCTATATACAGTAGGTAACACAGGATCCACCATTCATAATAAGTGATGTCACAGCTCACCTCCTCCCCCTCCTGTACAATGACTGGTAACACCTCTATATACAGTAGATAACACAGGATCCACCATTCACAATAAGTGATGTCACAGCTCACCTCCTCCCCCTCCTGTACAATGACTAATATCTACTGTATGTAAGAGGTGTTATCAGTCATTGTACAGGAGGGGGAGGAGGTGAGCTGTGACATCACTTATGGTGGATCCTGTGTTATCTACTGTATATAGAGGTGTTACCAGTCATTGTACAGGAGGGGGAGGAGGCGAGCTGTGACATCACTTATTATGAATGGTGGATCCTGTGTTACCTACTGTATATAGAGGTGTTACCAGTCATTGTACAGAAGGAGGAGGAGGTGAGCTGTGATATCATGTATTGTGAATGGTGGATCCTGTGTTATCTACTGTACATAGAGATGTTATCAGTCATTATACAGGAGGAGGAGGAGGAGGTGAGCTGTGACATCACATTGTGTTTGGTGGATTTTCAGCTGTATATAGCGCTATTACCTGCCATTGTAATCCTGTCTTTGATGATAAAGAGACTGATGAAAACTCTTCCTGAAAGGACAGGAAGTAGAAGTCTAAAAAAAGCCCAAGTGGCCAGTGTGAAAAATGTAAGATTGCTAATTTATTTATTTTTTTAATAAAAATTGTAATATGCTAAAAAAAAAAATGTACACGTAACACCCAAAGTCTGACTTAAACAATGTAATTTTCTGAAGATGGCTTCCTTTGAAAGCGCCTCTAACTAGCTACTGTAGGAACCATAACAAAGCACGGATCAACTTCTGCCCGACATCAATAATTGACCCTTATGTGCAGCATTGGCCTGATTTTATTACAATGTGGGACAGTAGTTCATTAGGAACTATCTCTAGTTTCCTGGTGAAGGATGGATTAAGCAATGGTTGAGAACCCAGAATTTGTAGGTTACATGAACTCTACAGCTATTAACGAAGTCATTGAATTGGACTGTTTTGATGAGGTTATCTATGTAATGTCACCTATAGATTAAGAGCTATTCCAAAAGCCATAGGTTGGAAACCACTAAATCAGATGATTGTAGAGATGCTATTGGATTGGGTGAGTATCGTGATGTCGCCGCACCTACTGTATATGTTGACATCATTAATCCTTGCACAAAACCTAAGGCTATGTGCACACAGAGTTTTTAGAGGCGTTCAAAAAACAGTTTGTCATGATCCCTCCTCTCAGTGTGGTCAGTGGCAGCTCAGCCGTCCAATCTGGAGCAGAGGCGTGCTGAGCTATTAGTTTCATGATAGACAGCTCAGTCGCCCAATCAGGGCTGGGACGTACTGCTTTTCAGGCGTTGTCACCTGTTCCGAATGATTTCCAAGCTATTTAGTTGATGGTCTGCCTCTTATCTGGCTCTGTTCAGTTTGGTGTGTTTGCTCTGTGCTTTCAGTTCTTGTATTTTGATCTTTGTTGACAGACCTTGGATGTGCCTTTGACCATCTGTTTGCCTAGCCCCTTTGTCTTGATTTGCTATTTTCTTGGAATTCTGACCCCGGACTGTGACCTGACTACGCCTTTGCCTCACCTCTCTGTTTATGATGTACCCTCCTGGCTTTTGACCTCGGACTCCCTGACTCTGCCACCTCACGGCGTGTCCGTAAGTAGTGACTAGTGTCACACATTCGTTTTTCAAGCAGAAATCGCTTCAGGAAACGCTCCTTTTAGTTTCTATTGCTCTGAAGCGATTGAGTTTTTTAGGTAGCCGCGGTCAAGCAATGCAATAGTTTAGTGAGAGAATCTACAGTCAGAATTGTGTTATAATGAGGGTCTAATTAATCACAATGGAGGAATATTCCTTCCAGTCTGTATTATCCGAACAGATGAAGACATTTTAAAGCGTTAAGCATAAGTTAACTATTATCGCTATGTTTATTTGCTCCCTAAGAAATATAGAAGGCAATTACTAGTAGCGTTCGTACGATGTGTAATGATCAGTTATATGAAGCAATATGAAAAGTTATAGATGGATATTATTTTCAACAGTGGGAGGAAGTTGTCAGCCTGTACGATCCATCGTAACTTAATTACCATTGATGTAGTGATATAGGAGACATCTATCCTCCTCTATTCTCGTATAGTGAAATATTCAGTGGTCCCTGCAATGATTATATGTCAGTCTCCAGATTCAAGGTCTTCTCAGAGTTTGAGTGGACGGAGCTGTCCATGGTTTTGGTTCTGAAGCTATGTAATTACAAATTGTCAATATTTCTCCAGGTGTTGACAAAGTACAACCCATCGGTGCACTATGACAGTTCTCTGGGCTTGCTGGGAGCTGTAGTTTAGCAACTACTTGGGAACCACATGGCCAGGTCCATTGCAACAGATTAACATATTCAGGGACTCTGAAATGACTGTTCAAACCAAGCACGGGCACTTGGCGCACCCTTGGCGTGGTCTTCTTTGATTGACAGCTCTGGCCAGTAAAGGGAAGAGAGGATGAGTAAGGCTATGTGCCCACGATGCAGATTGCAAGCAGAAATTTCCTGAGCGTTTCTGCCTCTCCCTGGCAGAAAAAACGCATGCAGATTTTACATGCGGGTTTTTTTTCATTTTTTTCTGCCAGGGAGAAGCGTTTTTAAGCGTTTTTACATGCTTTTATGCATGCGTACACCGTGGGCCACGGAGGAGAGAGGATCGTTGCCGGGAGGAGACCGGGGGCCGCCGGAGAGGTGTGAATGAATATATATTTTTATTTTTTACTAAATTCTTTTTTAACTTACAGGTACGATGGCACCTGGGTCAGATGATAGTCTCCTCTTCTCCAGACCCGGGTACCATCCGCGCATTGAACCGCATAATATCCGCATGTGCACATGTATACATGCGGATGTTATGCGGTTCAATGCAAGTCAATGGCGGCGATTTCACCGCGATTACGCACAATAAATGGTTGCGCTGCAGATTTTTCCGCAGTGGAAATTTCCGCAGCATGTGCACATTACATGCGGATTATCATTGGGAAACATGGCAGACATCTTAACAAGCGATTTTGAATGCCGCCACGGAAAAGCATTAAATCCGCATTGTGGGCACACAGCCTAACAAGCAGGTAGAAAGGTTCACTTAAATGTTTGGCCACGCCAAGGTGCACCGAGTGCCTGTGCTTGGTTTGAACAGTCATTCTGCGCTGACTGACTCCTTTTAAGTCTATGCAGGTTTTTTAGTTGAAGCTGTGTTGAGTGCCATAGATGTCAAACAGGTACCGGACCACCATTTTTCTCATTCTGCTTTTAACGGAGCAGAACAATGGAAATGAAGAATGCCGATATGAACGTAGCCTAAAGCCGCACCATCTAACCATTATTTCCTTTCTTTCGTAATCCGCTTACTTCCCTTATTTTGCCTACATCTTTCTTTTTCCTCTTATAATTTTCCTTTTAGATGGCAGTGATTTTTATAATTTTTCTCTGTTATATGTAAGCTTTGTACCCTCAAAAAAACTTTTGACATTTTTACGCCAATCTCTATCAGCTCCACAAACTTCTAGAAAAGTGGATGAAGCTTAGTCTGAAGGGCCAAGGCCAAGTGCAGCCAACAAAGTCACCATAATTTACTGTAAAGAAATGGAGTAAATTATTACACTACCTCCAGACTGGAGTTAAATATATTACGGTGGCGCATGGCCGCTAAAAGAGGCTCCAAATTCATTAACGGGTGCAATTCTCTTAATGAATCTGTCGCGCCTTTATTCCAGTGAAATCCATCAAGATTGGTGTACAAAACGTCAGTCTTGATCAATCAGAGCAGTTTTCTATCTATTCTGGATGGAAGGAGCTGTCCATGGTTTTGGTGCTGAAGCTGTGCCTGTAATTTCAATATATACATCCGGCCACTATAACATTTATTCTATAGGCTTAAAAATACACTTTTGAAGAAAGGGCTATCAGCTTTTTCTACTCTTTATACTAGTGAGTGGAAGGAACTTTCTGTGTGCTTTGTACTGAAGCTATGTAAAACCTATAACCACAGATCACTGCACAGCGAACCTCTTTATAGGTTCTACGTTACCTTTTAAAATTAAGTTCTATCGGCTTCTACTTAAGATTACATAATTAATCCCCAAGCAAGTGACTCTTCAGCCACATATTGGTCTTTGGCCCCCCAGCCAAGCTATTGATAGCTGCAGTTAATATTGTGATCTGGAAAGGTCTGAGCATTACTAGAACATGGTACCAAGGCTTAAATGTCTTGAATCAATGTCACTGGACTCATTTTAATATTCAGTTTACCACCATGAGAGATCTGGAGTAGATGATGATGCTACCTATCTCAAAGCAAATTGTATCCACTTCTTCTATACTGTAGACCATAGGGTAAAAATTGGTCTTGGTCCCAAAGCTGTATGTATGTGTGTATACAGACCAGAAGTTAAAGGGTTTTTCCAGTTTCAGAAAACCCCTCTCCCGGTTCCAGTTCCTTTTACCCACTCTCCCCGGGTCCAACGCGGAGTCTCTGCCGCTGCTCCCAATGTATGTTATTGTCGGCATCAAAAGCCTGGTAGCCAATTGTGCTCAATGTGCGCGTTGTGAGTGCTGATGTATTTTGAAACCTTCTTTAGAAAACCATGTTCTGTTATGATATAGAATAAAGGAAGGAGCTGTCCATGGTCTTGGGGCTGAATGGTGTATAGAGATGTGTACACAACCATACAATTTGCTGTACAAGTTAGAGTCCTATATTAAAGACTATCAAAAGTCACAAAAATCAGATCTGTAGCTGTACTGAGCAGGTGTAGGTGTGCGCTAAAGTTTGCACCATTGTCTCGCGGTATTTCATTCCATTCGTTGCAACCTTTCTTGCAAATTGGAGAATGACGAGCAAAGATGCAATTTTTATTGCACGTTTGGCTTGTCCTCATTCACAATTTTTGACACAGTAAAGGCCTAAAAGTATCATGAACTGCTGAGTAAATGTGGCCGAGTCTGTGTGTATGGATATACTGTATACAGATAAGTACACAGTATTAAAGGGAGTGTGTCTGCCCAAACTGCCTGTATGAATCAAGCACAAAGCCATGCAGAGGATATAAAAATATAGAAAAATTTTGCCTCCGATTCTACAGAACGGAGGCAGCGGCTATAACCGTATAAAGTTTAATCAGATATGTTAATTAGGCTGCTCTGTGCACCCTAGGTGAGGCCAGGAGGCTCTGTGCACCCTTGGTGTGGCATAGAGGCTCAGTGCACCATTTTGCCCCATGGTTTTGCATTCCCCACCTGTCTCTCTTGCCTCAGCACTGACTTGCTTGAGATTTTTGTGCAGCCTGTGCTTGCTCCAGGCAAGCCAGAACTGTCGATCACCAGTGAGCGAGGTTGAAAATGCAAAACCAGTGAGCCTCTTGACCACACCAAGGGTGCATCGAGCACCGTAATATTTGAGTAACTTTAGTTTTTGCAGGAAGGAGGCAGCAATTATAACAATAAAGTTTAATCAAGCATTCTAATTAGCTTGTTCGGTGCACCCTTAGGTGTGCCCAATAGCCTAGGTGCACCCTTGGAGTAGCCAAGATGCTTGGTGCACTCTAGGTGTGGCCAAGACGCTTGATGCACTCTAGGCGTGGCCAATAGGTTCAGTGCACCATTTTGCCCCATGTTTTTGCATGCACCAGCTCCCTCACTGGTGATTGACAGCACTGACTCGTCTGAGCTCTTTGAGCACCAGTGAGCAAGACCAGAAATACAAAACCAGTGAGCAAAGTGGTACAATGAGCTTCTTGACCACACCAAGGGTGCACTTAGCACTGTAATAAGCATATTTGAGTAACGTTAGTTTCTGCAGAAAAGAGAGCGCAATTATAACACTAAAGTTTAATTAGCCTTCTCTGTGCAACCTAGACTTGGCCAAGAGACTAGGTGCACCTTAGGTGTGACCACGAGACTCTGTGCACCCTTGGTGTGGCCTAGAGGCTCAGTGCACCTTTTCACTCCATGGTTTTGCATTCTCTATCTCTCACTGGTGATTGACAGCGCTGACTTGCCTGAGCTCTTTGTGCAGACTGTGCTCAATCCAGGCAAGCCAAAGCTGTCAATCACTAGTGAGAGAGGTCAGAAACTAATGTGCAAAGTGGAGCACTGAGTCTCTTAACCATACGAAGGATGCACTGATCACCATAATAAGCATATTTGATTAAACTTTTGTTTTTTTCAGAAAGGAAGCAGCGATTATAACACTAATGTTTAATCAAACATGCTGATTAGCCTGCTGAGTGCACCCTAGGTGTGGCCAAGATGAGATGTTTAGTGCACTGTTTTGTCCAATGGTTTTTCATGCCCCGCCTCCCTCGCTGGTGACTGACAGCACTGATTTGCCTGAGCTGTTTGTGCAGACTGTGCTCACTCCAGGCAAGCCAGAGCTGTCAATCACCAGTAAAATTGGCCAGAAATGCAAAACAAGTGAGTAACGCAGTTCACCTATCCTCTTGGCCACACCAAGGGTGCACCGAGCATTTTTGATTAAACGTTTTAGTTTTTGCAGAAGGAAGGCGGCAGCGACTAGAACACTGTGAGATTTTTATAGGATTGTATCCCCTATATGGCTGTTTTCTTCGTTTATACTGTATGGGCTTAAACTTTAACTCCATGTCTTCTGCGGACTGTAAGGAGCTCTCCAAGTTCTTGGTGCTGAAAGTTGTACAAACCCTTAAATCACGGCTCAATACTAAAGGTTTTGACAATTCTTTTCCAAAGAGAATCCCAACCCTCCTGTTATCACAGCTGTTGTGTGTCTAAATGTTTTGTTCTGGGGAACGTCGGTGGCTGCATTGAAGCAGGGGACTACCAATTACCTTGTTCAATAAGGTATCGTAACCTTTGGAGTCGATGATGAAAACGGAGTGTTTCTCCATCTTCGCACTTCTGAACTGCCTGTATTTATATCTGTCAGAAATGGAGTTGACTCAACCTAATCTCAAGACTCTTCCATCTCTCTTCCGTTATTGTTCGTTCCCCTTTTCTCAATCCAACCCCACATCTCTCCATCTTCTATTTACCCATCTTCTCTTTTTTTCTTATTCCGCTGGCTTCTCTTCCTCCCCCCGCCATTCTCTCTCTATCTTGCCAGCTGTGTCTGCCATGCTGAGTGCTCTCTGGCATGTAATTTACTGTGGGTAAAGTTACAATCACTCCGCACTTCAGTCAGATTTGGGCTGATTTCCTTATTTCTTGAAAGTGTTTGGATGGAAGCCAGGTGCACGGCATCCCGGTGGAGCGCGTCCTGTGCACTTTCTGAGTAGATTTCTTCTTGCTTATCACTTTGTTTTACAAGACTTTTTTTTTTGTAGTCATTTACATATGTTTATGCAAGTATTTAACATACCCTAATCATAATTGCATTCACATCGAATCCAAAGCAGTAAATGTGCGCTTCCCTGGTTGGCGAACAGAGATACAACACGTGGACACCTTGATATATTCTGATACTGATATTTGAAACCTAATTTATATCACTTCACTCTTGGAGGACCCAAGTATTCATTTCATTTTTTTTTCATGTAATACCTCACTTCTCCTGTGGCGGCACTGCAGAGAAATCAATCACTTGCTGCTGGATCCTTGTAGCCGATCATCCTGTGATCGACTTATCTTCAATGGACATTTTTAACAAAAAACTTTTCAAATCCAGTCACACCATTTTTTTTAATTTTTTTTTTATTGACCAACCTGCAAAAATAATTAATTGACAAAAGCAAACAGAACTGTGACTAAAAGACCTGGCTACAACTCATATTTATAGGTAAGCCATCATTAAAAAAATATGACCTAATGTTTAAATAATTTTTAAAATATTTTTGTCAATTTTTTTTATATGATCATTGAAAAAAAACCCACAAAATTAGTAATTTTGCAATTTTCACACTATTTATTAGGACTTTTCATCAGAAAGAGTTTTCAGCAGTTTCCTTATCAGAGGCAGGATGTCAATGATAGGTAACACGTCTACAGTATATAATGCTGATGGCACAGGATCAATATGAGATGTGACAGCTCACCTTCCCTTCACGATGACCTTTGCACACGCTCATTAGATGCTTCAGTACAAAAAATAGGGTTAGTCTTTTCATTGCTGCTAATGTACATGTGCATTTCCTGAAACAGCAGGAAGTTAGTCTAAATAAAAAACCCCTAGTGGTCAGTGTGAAAATTACAAGAGTTTTAAATTTAAATATGTAAAAAAAAAAAAAAATGATGAAAAAAAAATACATTTAACAAAAAAACTGATTAAAAGGGATTCTCTGGCGACTCATTTCTGCATCAGCGGGACTAATGGCACGGAGTCAAAAGAGTTATTATGTATGCATCCCTTTCTAACAAACATGGCAAATGCATGATACTTCTGGCCATACACACGTCCTGGCAGGCGACTGTCGGCACACCGTCATTAGCGCTGCCAATAGAGAAGTGATCGTCGCCAGAGAAACCTTTTAAATCTGAGTCCTGACCAGGTCTCGTAATCCCAGTTCTGCTGGCAACCATTAAAAGCCAAGTATCTGAGCCATCGAAGAAAAACTTGGAAGCCAATATGTGAGGTTCTTCCAGACCAGGGCAGAAATGCATATACGCCATATATCTATGTTACTGCTGGGAAGAAAATGACCGGACATAGACCCCAACGTGATTGCAAGAAGAGGCATCCATGTGTTTATACTTGTGTCCAGTCACACATGGACTCTATGGCGGAGCTATATATAGAGAGTACACAGTTGGTGAATGTGGAGAAAGTTGCACCAAGTTCATAGATATGACGAACATGGCATATTATATTTGGTGCAACATATTAGATCAGTTTGCCATAAAATAGTATAGAGAAGAGGAATGTGTCTGATGTACCTACATGCCAGTGGTTGTGAAAAAAATGTGCATGCAAAATGGCTCAATTTGCTTGGTAAGTTTTCTGCAATAAACTGCGGCTTCTCCTTGGCCCATGATGGTCTGTGTTCATTGAGCGCACTGTTGGCATTACTGTGGTTTCTCCTTTGTCCGCACTGGTCTGTGTTCATTGAGGGCACTGTTGGCATCACTGTGGTTTTCCCTTGTCCGTGATGGTCTGTGTTCATTGATTGCACTGTTGGCATTACTGCGACTTCTCCTTAGTCTGCACTGGTCTGTGTTTGTTGAGCTCACTGTTGGTATTACTGTGGCTTTTCCTTGGTCCATGGTGGTCTGTGTTCATTGAGCGCACTGTTGGTATTACTGTGGCTTTTCCTTGGTCCGTGATGATCTGTGTTCATTGAGTGCACTGTTGGTATTACTGTGGCTTTTCCTTGGTCCGTGATGGTCTGTGTTCATTGAGCGCACTGGTGGCATTTCTGCGACTTCTCCTTAGTCCGCACTGGTCTGTGTTCATTGAGTGCACTGTTGGCATTACTGTGGCTTTCCCTTGGTCCATGCTGGTGTGTGTCCATTGACTGCACGTTGGTGTTACTGTGGCTTCTCCTTCGTCCGCACTGGTCTGTATTTTCATTGAGTGCACTGTTGGCATTACTGTGACTTCTCCTTAGTCTGCATTGGTCTGTGTTTATTGAGCTCACTGTTGGTATTACTGTGGCTTTTCCTTTGTCCATGGTGGTCTGTGTTCATTGAGCGCACTGTTGGTATTACTGTGGCTTTTCCTTGGTCCGTGATGATCTGTGTTCATTGAGTGCACTGCTGGCATTACTGTGGCTTTTCCTTGGTCCATGCTGGTGTGTGTCCATTGACTGCACGTTGGTGTTACTGTGGCTTCTCCTTCATCCGCACTGGTCTGTATTTTCATTGAGTGCACTGTTGGCATTACTGTGACTTCTCCTTAGTCTGCACTGGTCTGTGTTTATTGAGCTCACTGTTGGTATTACTGTGGCTTTTCCTTGGTCCATGGTGGTCTGTGTTTATTGAGCTCACTGTTGGTATTACTGTGGCTTTTCCTTGGTCCATGGTGGTCTGTGTTCATTGAGCGCACTGTTGGTATTACTGTGGCTTTTCCTTGGTCCGTTATGATCTGTGTTCATTGAGCTCACTGTTGGTATTACTGTGGCTTTTCCTTGGTCCATGGTGGTCTGTGTTCATTGAGCGCACTGTTGGTATTACTGTGGCTTTTCCTTGGTCCGTTATGATCTGTGTTCATTGAGTGCACTGTTGGCATTACTGTGGCTTTTCCTTGGTCCATGCTGGTCTGTGTCCATTGACTGCACGTTGGTGTTACTGTGGCTTCTCCTTCGTCCACACTGGTCTGTGTTTTCATTGAGTGCACTGTTGGCATCACTGTGACTTCTCCTTAGTCCGCACTGGTCTGTGTTCATTGAGTGCACCGTTGGTATTACTGTGGCTTTGCCTTGGTCCATGCTGGTCTGTGTTCACTGAGTGCACGTTGGCGTTACTGTGGTTTCTCTTTGGTCCACGTTCATTGAGTGCACAGTTGCCATTTTATGACTTCTCCTTGGTCTTCGCTGGTCCATCTCCTTTCATTGAGTGCATAGTTGGCATTACTGTGTATACATTTTTGTTGCGTTCCTGCTGAACGCTCAGCACTCTCCGTATGTCCAGAGGCGAGTTATCCCAGATCCTGCAGTATCAGCAGTTGTGTATAAGTGACATGAATAAGACATTGCCATTTTGGGTGCAGTAAATGAACCAATCTCTTCTCACCTAGACGGTGATTGCGGCAGGATCCACAAGCTGCGCCCTTTTCTATCTCACGCCACTTAATGTTCCATTTTATTATCTTTCTCTCCCATCCTCCACATCTTCTTCTTCGTTTTCGCACTTCACCTCGGATTCAGCGCCCCTGCTACCCCTCCCCATCTGTCCCTTCCTCGTTGCCTGCAGAGAAGTGATAAATCTTATGACATTTTTCACTGACCTTTTTAAGTGGCAGCTCTGCGCCCCTCGCCTGTCAGTTCCTCGCTCCCACCCTTTGCGTAGCAGGTCACTCCCAATGCCCCCTCCGTTACCTGTTCCCCAGTGATTCTCTACTGTCATCTGCATTTGGAAGGTCACCCACCTCCCCAAAAAGTCAGGACCGCACTTTTGCTTTAAAGCAGTACAGCAATCTTAAAGCTACAGGCTCCGTGCATGGCACCGCAGTGCAAGTGAAGCATTAACACGTCGCCCCCTGGAGCTGATTCGTAAGAGGTCTCCCCAACTATCCATCCATCCAACCACATCTCCAACTATCCATCTATTTATCATTTCGTCCAGCCATCCCTGTGTCCATGCATCCATCCCTGCGTCCATGCATCCTTCCCTCCGTCCATGCATCCAACCAACCATGTGTCCATGCATCCGCCCCTGTGTCCATCCATCTAGTAAAATTACCATTGGGCAACACTGGCATCCTGATGTTTGTTTAGTCACAGAACGTTTTTTCACCTCAAGACTACTGTTATGTTTTTTTTTTCTTCTAAAACTAATATCACTTTCCAATACAATTATTTCAATCTTCAACTAGAAGTGAATCGATTCCCTCCACAATTAAGAATTCAATTATTTCCTCGGAGTGTAGTGAGATGTTTTCTTGGCGGCGGGAGCTGGGTCTCTCAGTGCGTGGGCATCTATTGTTCTGGGGAAAACGTGCACAACAAATCGTCTGTTATGGTCCAGTGTAGGTTTTCTCCAAGATTAGGTGAACAGTCAGTTTCTGAAGTAGATGTGTGGGAAGCAGGAAACATGAGCAAGCGGAAGGATCTGAGCGACTCTTCCAAGGGCCAAATTATGACGTCTAAATGACAGGGTTAGAACATCTATAAAATAGAAGGTCTTGTGAGATGTTCCCGGTATACTGCAGGTGTTGTGGGCTGTTCCCGGTATACGGCAGGACTTGTGGGGTGTTCCCAGTATACGGCAGGTCTTGTGGTGTGCTCCTGGTATACTGCAGGTGTTGTGGGCTGTTCCCGGTATACGGCAGGCCTTGTGGAGGGTTCCCAGTATACGGCGGGTCTCGTGGGCTGTTCCCGGTATACTCCAGGTGTTGTGGGCTGTTCCCGGTATACGGCAGGCCTTGTGGGGTGTTCCCAGTATACGGCGGGTCTTGTGGGCTGTTCCCGGTATACTGCAGGTGTTGTGGGCTGTTCCCGGTATACGGCAGCACTTGTGCGGTGTTCCCAGTATACGGCAGGTCTCGTGGGCTGTTCCCGGTATACTGCAGGTGTTGTAGGCTGTTCCCGGTATACGGCAGGCCTTGTGGAGGGTTCCCAGTATACGGCGGAAGTCGTGGGCTGTTCCCGGTATACGGCGGGTCTCGTGGGCTGTTCCCGGTATACGGCAGGTCTTGTGGCATGTTCCCAGTATACGGCAGGTCTCGTGGGCTGTTCCCGGTATACTGCAGGTGTTGTGGGCTGTTCCCGG
Organism: Phyllobates terribilis; assembly: GCF_046119375.1. Lineage (NCBI taxonomy): Eukaryota > Metazoa > Chordata > Amphibia > Anura > Dendrobatidae > Phyllobates > Phyllobates terribilis. The sequence continues at coordinate 54,694,388 of NW_027362772.1, read as the reverse complement.
TATACGGTGGGTCTTGTGATGTGTTCCCGGTATACATCAAGTCTTGTGGGGTGTTCCCGGTATATGGCAGGTCTTGCGGGATGTTCCCGGTATACGGCTGTTCTTGTGGGGTGTTCCCGGTATATGGTGAGTCTTGTGGGATGTTCCCGGTATACGGCTGTTCTTGTGGGGTGTTCCCGGTATACGGCGAGTCTTGTGGGATGTTCCCGGTATACGGCAGGTCTTGTGGGTGTTCCCGGCATACGGCTGGTCTTTTGGGGTGTTTATGGTATAAGGCAGGTCTTGTGGGGTATTTTCGGTATATTGAGAGTCAATTGGATCATGAGCACCTTTCACACACAGTCTAGGAAAGACTAAGTGCAACATGAAGGGATGAGGGGAAGGGAGCCCAGACACTAGGGAAAGGGGGAGTGGAAACCCCTAGGCTGATCTAATATCACCCTGTCTCCCCTACTGTCCCTATATTGGGTCCTCACCAATCGCCGAACAGGAAACCTAAGCCCTGTAAATCCCTAGAGCTAGGTGCTGGATAGGAAAGGGGGGGGGGGGTGAGCACTGGTCAGTCCCCACTATAATCTAAAGACATCAAGGGAGACAAACACAGGTTGGAGAAACATAGCTTGAGCAGACTTCAGAAAGATTACACCAAACGTCCTCCAAAGCACAAGAGAGGAAGTAAGCCGACTTCAATAGCTCCAAACCTTCACAAGGGAACATGTGAATATCACCGACGCCTCCCTGTAGCAAACTGAAAGTATTTAAATACCCAGGCCAGGGTGTCAATCAGAGCAGGAGGGAGGTAGCCGCTGGGTCCTAAAGAAAGACAGATTTAAGATGGTGTCTGTAATGACAAACGAAGAGATCTTCTGCAGCCAGATGCAGAGCAACTGTCTTTTACATCTGACACAACATTACAGCACCAAAGACTTATTGTTATGTGTGGGTTGTGAAAGGAAACCCATCTGGTCTGGTCTATCAGAAGAGCGACTTTAGTAGAATAATAGAAAGGTCCTTGATCACGCATACACTGCCAAAAGCCCCTACAATGGCCCCTTTATCGCCAGAACTCTGGACCATGGAGCAATGGCAGAAAGCATCTGGTCTGATGGATCAGGGTTTCCATCATGTGGATAGCCGGTGCTTTTGCGGTACATACCGGGGGAAGAGATGGAAGATGGAGATTGAAAATATCTGTCGGCCATATTGGCGCTCGGTTGTAGATAATTGCTCTGTATCTTTCCTTCCTCCATGTCTGGGGTGTCTTGTTCTACAGTATCACAGGTGAGGCAGGAAGTAGCTAACTTCTCCTCTTACTTGAGGTACCTGAACACATGGGTGCGAGGTGAAATATCTGACATTATTTTCTCTGTGAGAGATGAACAGTTTTGTGTTATTTTATACGCGATCACATGCCCTGGCCAAGTAAGACGCCTTAGGCCTAGGCCTTCTCTGCTTCGCTCCAGATTGGGGCCTAATCACCGCTCTCGTCGTTTCCATATTTCCAGCGTGATTGATGCCGTTCCATAATTGCCTGGAATGTGTAATGTTTCTGCGTCTGCCATTTAGAGAACAAAACTGTAGAAATTGTGTAGGGACAACAATAAATAAGACCGAAACTAATAAGTAGTCACGTCGCCTTAGGGTGTAGTGCTATCGATGTAGCAGAGCTGACGGTGGACTGTAATACCACCGGCGTAGCGGTGCGGACTTAACCCCTCGTGATCTGCCATCTTGGAGGACAAAGCGCATCTTCCGGCTTTCCTCGTCGTAGATTTTCATCCAGGATGGAGCAGACAAGGGTGGATGGGCTGCGAGCGACAGAGGTGTAATCACAGGGCACGCTCGCTGGATGAGATGACATCATCCCTATTCTCTGCGAGATAATTGGAACAAAGGCGCGAGGGGACGCGGAAGGGAATTAATTATATGGATTCAGCGCTAGGAAGGATTTCATGTGATGCGTGCTCAAGGTTTAAAGGGGGAAAAGAAAAGAGGAAATTGACGGCAGTTTTGACTTTTATTTTATTTTATTTTTTTACAGTTTAGATGGACTCCGCTCACATCCAGAGCTGCATTTAAAATTGTCACTAAAAAGATGTTTTTCCATGTAGAAATCGAGCAAAAACATAATGCAATTTTTGCATCCCACTACTTTCCCTCCCAAAATAGCAGAGAAGTCTTCCATTGGCAATAATTGGAGATGTATGACCATCTAGTGAGCTCTCCCTAGTGGTAGCCGCAGGCAGCCAGAATGTGACCATTGAAGTCTATGGCCACTGTTCATTGCTTGGGCTCCTGAGAGAAGTGCTGCTCTGATGGTGATCATGTCGAAGATATTGTTCTGGTACTTATTGTCTTTGATGCTCTGTTAGCACTGGTTATATGGGATACTGCTGGTACTGCTTATTGGAGATACTCAGTGGGCATTGCTCATTGGGGACCCTCTGTGGGCTTTGCTCGTTGGGGACCCTCTGTGGGCATTGCGTATTGGAGACCCCCGTGGGCATTGCTCATTGGAGACCCTCTGTGGGCATTGCTCATTGGAGATACTCTGTGGGCATTGCTCATTGGGGACCCTCTGTGGGCATTGCTCATTGGGGGCCCTCTGTGGGCTTTGCTCGTTGGGGACCCTCTGTGGGCATTGCGTATTGGAGACCCCCGTGGGCATTGCTCATTGGAGACCCTCTGTGGGCATTGCTCATTGGAGATACTCTGTGGGCATTGCTCATTGGGGACGCTCTGTGGGCATTGCTCATTGGGGACCCTCTGTGGGCATTGCTCATTGGGGGCCCTCTGTGGGCTTTGCTCATTGGAGACCCTCTGTGGGCATTGCTCATTGGGGACCCTCTGTGGGCTTTGCTCATTGGAGACCCTCTGTGGGCTTTGCTCATTGGAGACCCTCTGTGGGCTTTGCTCATTGGGGACTCTCTGTGGGCATTGCTCATTGGCGACCCTCTGTGGGCATTGCTCATTGGCGACCCTCTGTGGTCATTGCTCATTGGGGACCCTCTGTGGTCATTGCTCATTGGGGACCCTCTGTGGGCATTGCTCATTGGGGACTCTCTGTGGTCATTGCTCATTGGGGGCCCTCTGTGGGCTTTGCTCATTGGAGACCCTCTGTGGGCTTTGCTCATTGGAGACCCTCTGTGGGCTTTGCTCATTGGGGACCCTCTGTGGGCTTTGCTCATTGGAGACCCTCTGTGGGCATTGCTCATTGGGGACCCTCTGTGGTCATTGCTCATTGGGGACCCTCTGTGGTCATTGCTCATTGGGGACCCTCTGTGGTCATTGCTCATTGGGGACCCTCTGTGGGCATTGCTCATTGGGTACCCTCTGCGGGCATTGCTTATTGGGTACCCTCTGCGGGCATTGCTTATTGGAAATACTCTACGGGCATTGTTCATTGGGGACCCTCTGCAGGCATTGCTCATTGGAGACCCTCTGCGGGCATTGCTTATTGGAGATACTCTGTGGGCATTATTCATTGGGGACCCTCTGCGGGCATTGTTCATTTGGGACCCTGTGTGGGCTCTGCTCGTCGGGGACCCTGTGTGGGCGCTGCTCGTCGGGGACCCTGTGTGGGCGCTGCTCGTCGGGGACCCTGTGTGGGCGCTGCTCGTCGGGGACCCTGTGTGGGCACTGCTCGTTGTGGGCGCTGCTCGTCGGGGGACCCTCTGTGGGCGTTGCTCGTTGGGGACCCTGTGTGGGCACTGCTCGTTGTGGGCGCTGCTCGTCGGGGGACCCTCTGTGGGCGTTGTTCGTCGGGGGACCCTCTGTGGGCGTTGCTCGTCGGGGGACTGTCTGTGGGTGTTGCTCGTCGTGGGTCCTCTGTGAGCGCTGCTCGTTGGGGACCCTGTGTGGGCATTGCTCATTGGGGACCCTCTGTGGGCTTTGCTCATTGGAGACCCTCTGTGGGCTTTGCTCATTGGAGACCCTCTGTGGGCATTGCTCATTGGAGATACTCTGTGGTCATTGCTCAATGGGGACCCTCTGTGGTCATTGCTCATTGTGGACCCTCTGTGATCATTGCTCATTGGGGACCCTCTGTGGTCATTGCTCATTGGGGACCCTCTGTGGGCATTGCTCATTGGGTACCCTCTGCGGGCATTGCTCATTGGGTACCCTCTGCGGGCATTGCTTATTGGGTACCCTCTGCGGGCATTGCTTATTGGAGATACTCTACGGGCATTGTTCATTGGGGACCCTCTGCAGGCATTGCTCATTGGAGACCCTCTGTGGGCATTGCTTATTGGAGATACTCTGCGGGCATTATTCATTGGGGACCCTCTGTGGGCATTGTTCATTTGGGACCCTGTGTGGGCGCTGCTCGTCGGGGACCCTGTGTGGGCGCTGCTCGTCGGGGACCCTGTGTGGGCGCTGCTCGTCGGGGACCCTGTGTGGGCGCTGCTCGTCGGGGACCCTGTGTGGGCACTGCTCGTTGTGGGCGCTGCTCGTCGGGGGACCCTCTGTGGGCGTTGCTCGTCGGGGACCCTGTGTGGGCACTGCTCGTTGTGGGCGCTGCTCGTCGGGGGACCCTCTGTGGGCGTTGTTCGTCGGGGGACCCTCTGTGGGCGTTGCTCGTCGGGGGACTGTCTGTGGGTGTTGCTCGTCGTGGGTCCTCTGTGAGCGCTGCTCGTTGGGGACCCTGTGTGGGCATTGCTCATTGGGGACCCTCTGTGGGCATTGCTCATTGGAGACCCTCTGTGGGCATTGCTCATTGGAGACCCTCTGTGGGCTTTGCTCATTGGAGACCCTCTGTGGGCTTTGCTCATTGGAGACCCTCTGTGGGCATTGCTCATTGGAGATACTCTGTGGTCATTGCTCAATGGGGACCCTCTGTGGTCATTGCTCATTGTGGACCCTCTGTGATCATTGCTCATTGGGGACCCTCTGTGGTCATTGTTCATTGGGGACCCTCTGTAGGCATTGCTCATTGGAGACGCTATGTGTGCATTGCTCATTGGGGACCCTCTGAGTGCATTGCTCATTGGGTACCCTCTGAGGGCATTGCTCATTGGGTACCCTCTGCGGGCATTGCTCATTGGGTACCCTCTGCGGGCATTGCTCATTGGGTACCCTCTGCGGGCATTGCTCATTGGGTACCCTCTGCGGGCATTTCTTATTGGATACCCTCTGCGGGCATTGCTTATTGGGTACCCTCTGCTTGCATTGCTTATTGGAAATACTCTACGGACATTGTTCATTGGGGACCCTCTGCAGGCATTGCTCATTGGAGACCCTCTGCGGGCATTGCTTATTGGAGATACTCTGCGGGCATTATTCATTGGGGACCCTCTGCGGTCATTGTTCATTGGGGACCCTGTGTGGGCGCTGCTCGTCGGGGACCCTGTGTGGGCGCTGCTCGTCGGGGACCCTCTGTGGACGCTGCTCGTCGGGGACCCTGTGTGGGCACTGCTCGTTGTGGGCGCTGCTGGTCGGGGGACCCTCTGTGGGCGTTGCTCGTCGGGGGACCCTCTGTGAGCGTTGCTCGTCAGGGGACCCTCTGTGGGCGTTGCTCGTCGAGGGACCCTCTGTGGGCGTTGCTCGTCGGGGGACCCTGTGTGAGCACTGCTCGTCGTTGGTCCTCTGTGAGCGCTGCTCGTTGGGGACCCTCTGTGGGCGTTGCTCGTCGAGGACCCTCAGTGGGCGCTGCCCGTCAGGGGACCCTGTGTGTGCTGCTCATTATTAAAAAAAATAATAAACTGACAAATATGGAACTGCTTCACCTAATACTCCCTAAAATTAGTTTTTTGGGGGCGCTGTCCCAATACGGTTTTGTCCGTCCGGTTTGGACACTGATTGCCATATATTGTATATGTTGGTGATTTAGCACAGGTAGTAGGTGACGCTTGTATAAGCAGCTTTTATGGTGCACTTGGCATTCCAGCGAGTGGTTATACTGGAGCGATGGGTTCACTTTCTGTCAGGGAAAGAGCAATTGCTCGGTGATATTTAAACTCCTACAGAACCTTAATTTCCAGCCGCCGCATGCGGCACTTTAAAAGCATTTAGCAGCTGATACTGTCATCAGATTATGTCGAAAAACACAGAACAGCCCTGAGATTCCCGAGGTCTGCGAATTAATGCAAATATTGCGGGCGGCAGACGGGGAAGTAAAGAGAAGGAAACAAATTGCCGGAGACAGAAGTAAATACGTATAGAAAATGAGGGCAAAAGGGAAGGAATTAAGAGCAAAAATGGTGAAACAATTTAGAAGGAGCAAAGCCGAGTGTGTCCGTGACACTACTCTGTGGCATTGCACAGTTATCTGGGATTTTTACATGGGACTGTGGTTATTAGACTGAGGCACTGTTACCGTAACACAGTTAAAATGACAAACTCAACCCAACTGTGTCTGCATCCAAGTATATGCTTAGTGGGAAACTATTGTATGGTCTAATGTAGTTGGGCTGAGTTGGACAGAGGCGGAAAGACCCCAGTTGGTTGGCGGGAGGCGGCAGAACTCCAGTTGGTTGATGTGAAATGGTAAGAACCTAGCCGTTTGGCGGGAGGCGGCAAGAAACCAGTTTGTTGGCGGCAGAGCTTAAAACCCCAGTTGGTTGATGAGAGCTGGCAGAACTGGTTGGTGGGAGGGGGCAAGACCCCATTGAGTTGACAGGAGGCGGCTAGACCCGAGTTGGTTGGCAGGAGGCAGCAAGACCCGAGTTGGTTGGCAGGAGGCAGCAAGACCCGAGTTGGTTGGCAGGAGGCAGCAAGACCCGAGTTGGATGGCCGGAAGTGGAAAGACACGAGTTGGTTAACAGAAGGCGGCAAGACCCAAGTTGGCTGGCCAAAAGCAGCAAGACCAGAGTTGGTTGGTGGGAGGAGGCAAGACCAGAGTTGGTTGGCGGGAGGCGGCAAGAACCAAGCTGGTTGGCTGGAGGCAGCAAGACCCCGGTTGGTTTGTGACAGACCTCAAGACCCTAGTTGGTTGACTGGAGCTGGCAGAACTCCAGTTGGTTGATGGGAGGTAACAAGACCCCCATTGAGTTGGCGGGAGGCGGCAAGACCAGAGTTGGATGGCCAGAGTTAGTTTGCGGCACGTGCCATGATCCAAGCTGGCTAGCCGCAGGCAGCAGGGCCCAGGTTGGTTGGCCGTTGGTGACAGGGCCCAGGTCAGTTGGCCAGAGCAGGGCTGAGTTGGTCTGAAGTGAAATTTTGTTGAAACAAAAATAAAAGATCTGACTTATTTCGTCGGTTGATACAACCTCTGTGGAATCAAATGTGTTCCCTGTAAATTTACATAGGACTGCAGACAAACTTGCTCCATTTTTTCTCACCAAGTACAAAAAATGCTGCTCCAAGCAGTTTTATGGCAAATTTAGATCTGCGACACAACAAGGATACCCTGAATATAAGCTTAATGGAGGCGAGGAATTGAGTTATTCCTATTAACCCTTTCCGTTTTGACCAATGATCGTCCTGGGGAACAAAGGGGTTAACTCTTCTTTTGCAAATCAGAAAATTTCGATATTCCCGAAATAGAAGATGAATTGACCCAGATATTAGCAGAAAGCATGTAGAGTGAATGGCAGACGGTGCCAAGACTTGGTTTTGTGTATGAAGCGAGTAAAATCCCACGCACCATTGTGAGAAGCGAAACATATGTCATTCTATGTGCAGCCGCCGCGCCGTGTGGGGCTCCGGGTATTTAGCAGGAGCTGCAATCTACCTGATGTCGCTAAAACGCTTTTATTTCAAGTTCTCATTTACCACTAATTATATTAATTATAATCAGCGGGAGGCCGTGTCTTCAAAGTGGAGCCTGCACCTGACCACTGAGTCAGCCAGGATTTCCCGCTACTCCATGCCTTGTTAGGCTTAAAATACTGGGCCAGGGCTGCAAACAACATGGCACTGCCGCCCGCAGAACGGGGGTCTCCAGGCTTCGCAAAACTACAACTCCAAGCATGCCTTATCCGCATCAATCAGGGCATGCTAGGAGTTGTAGTCTTACAATGGCTGGAGCTCGGTAGTGTAACTAGAGGACTCAAGAGATCCATGGCAAAGGTATAAATGAAGCCCGACACCATTCCTATCCTAAATACCTGGGACAGGAGGAACTGGTCTGTAACATGACGGCACCATGGGGACGAGACCCCCTCCTTCCTGAAGCCCCCAGTACGTACATTAAAATAAAGTCGTATGGGCAGAAGGGGCTCAAAGTTTCAACAATCGGTTTCCATGTTGAATGGGGCACAGCATAATGGAGCACCACCACACATATATATTTTATATATATATATATATATATATATATATATATATATATATATATATATATATATATATATATATATATATATATATATATATATATATAATTACACCCAAACATACCATATATGCAATGTACTCCATATAAAAATATACATACGTATATCATATATATGCTACACTCACACCATATATGCAATATCCATACACCACATAAACATTACACATGCACCACATATACAGTACAGACCAAAAGTTTGGACACACCTCATTTAAAGATTTTTCTGTATTTTCATGACTTTGAAAATTGTACATTCACACTGAAGGCATCAAAACTATGAATTAACACATGTGGAATTATATACTTAACAAAAAAGTGTGAAACAACTGAAAATATGTCTTATATTCTAGGTTCTTCAAACTAGCCACCTTTTGCTTTGATGACTGCTTTGCACACTCTTGGCATTCTCTTGATGAGCTTCAAGAGGTAGTCACAGGAAATGGTCTTCCAACAATCTTGAAGGAGTTCCCAGAGATGCTTAGCACTTGTTGGCCCTTTTGCCTTCACCCTGCGGTTCAGCTCACCCCAAACCATCTCGATTGGGTTCAGGTCTGGTGATTGTGGAGGCCAGGTCATCTGGCGTAGCACCCCATCACTCTCCTTCTTGGTCAAATAGCCCTTACACAGCCTGGAGGTGTGTTTGGGGTCATTGTCCTGTTGAAAAATAAGTGATGGTCCAACTAAACGCAAACCGGATGGAATAGCATGCCGCTGCAAGATGCTGTGGTAGCCATGCTGGTTCAGTATGCCTTCAATTTTGTATAAATCCCCAACAGTGTCACCAGCAAAGCACCCCCACACCATCACACCTCCTCCTCCATGCTTCATGGTGGGAACCAGGCATGTAGAGTCCATCCGTTCACCTTTTCTGCAACACACAAAGACACGGTGGTTGGAACCAAAGATCTCAAATTTGGACTCATCAGACCAAAGCACAGATTTCCACTGGTCCAATGTCCATTCCTTGTGTTCTTTAGCCCAAACAAGTCTCTTCTGCTTGTTGCCTGTCCTTAGCAGTGGTTTCCTAGCAGCTATTTTACCATGAAGGCCTGCTGCACAAAGTCTCCTCTTAACAGTTGTTGAAGAGATGTGTCTGATGCTAGAACTCTGTGTGGCATTGACCTGGTTTCTAATCTGAGCTGCTGTTAACCTGCGATTTCTGAGGCTGGTGACTCGGATAAACTTATCCTCAGAAGCAGGGGTGACTCTTGGTCTTCCTTTCCTGGGGCGGTCCTCATGTGAGTCAGTTTCTTTGTAGCGCTTGATGGTTTTTGCAACTGCACTTGGGGTCACTTTCAAAGTTTTCCCAATTTTTCGGACTGACTGACCTTCATTTCTTAAAGTAATGATGGCCACTAGTTTTTCTTTACTTAGCTGCTTTTTTCTTGTCATAATACAAATTCTAACAGTCTATTCAGTAGGACTATCAGCTGTGTATCCACCTGACTTCTGCACAACACAACTGATGGTCCCAACCTCATTTATAAGGCAAGAAATCCCACTTATTAAACCTGACAGGGCGCACCTGTGAAGTGAAGACCATTTCCGGTGACTACCTCTTGAAGCTCATCAAGAGAATGCCAAGAGTGTGCAAAGCAGTCATCAAAGCAAAAGGTGGCTACTTTGAAGAACCTAGAATATAAGACATATTTTCAGTTGTTTCACACTTTTTGGTTAAGTATATAATTCCACATGTGTTAATTCATAGTTTTGATGCATTCAGTGTGAATGTACAATTTTCAAAGTCATGAAAATACAGAAAAATCTTTAAATGAGAAGGTGTGTCCAAACTTTTGGTTTGTACTGTATATATTACACACACACCATATATACACTGTACTCATTCCATAAAAACATATATACACATACATCATATATATGCTACACACACCATATATACAATATCCATACACCACATAAACATTGCATATACAATAGACACACTACACATACCATACATACACACACTATACATGCACACATGCATCATGTATATGACGCGCCCCCTGGGCCAGTGTTGTTGGGGATACCCGGAGCCGGATCAGATGGGGGTTGTAGTCTCCGAGTGGCGGTGACCCGGTCCGTGCCCAGGGTGTCAAACTCAGTGTGTGGCAGTCCTAGATGTTACTAGATGTTCTTTTGTGTCGACTACGCCACCCGTTGATTTGCGGTCAATACGGCCGCCGCTGCAGCAGGGTCCACTGAGGCTGATGATGTGAATGCAGCTTAGGTAGTATAACCCCCAACGGGAGGGGTATAGCCTCAGGGGGTCAGTTGCAGAGGATGGGGGTTGTGGTGGTGCAGCGAAGATGGAAATGAGACTCAGAGTCGGGCTGTGCAGTTCAGGGTTTGTTTACTTACTGCAGTTGTTCTGGTCACTCCGGCCTTAAGTGACCACCCGAGCCGTGCTGCGTCCACCAGGTCCTGGACTCGGCCAACCCCCAGGTGATTCTGGAGCGTGGTCCTGAGCTCCCTTTCTGTCCTGTCCTCTTCTCTGGCCTTCCCCACCAGGGATCCACCTATGTCCGGCTCCCTCGGGCCTCTTGGTGGTAAACCCTTGTCTCTGGGTTCCCTGACCCTATTCCTGGTCTGCCTTCCGGGTGGATTTAGTGGGTGATCGTGGCAGATCGATCCTGCCCACGACCTCCGGTTCCTGGCTAAGGTGTGCTGTAGCCTCTGCCAGCTTGGGATCCGGTACCCTGTTGCCAACTCTTCACCCTCTGGTCTAATTTGGGCTCTTGGAGTTCCTTCTTTCTCCCCCTCTGGGTCTTTCTTTCTCCTCTCTCTCTCTCTTGGCCTTGGAGCTGCTCTTCTCCTCTGCTCTGACAGACTGACCTCACTCTGCAAAAGACTGACGTCTCACAGACTGACCTCACTCTGCAAAAGACCCTGTCCTAAGATGGTGCCCACCTTATATACTCCCTCTATGTGTGAGCTCAGGTGACCAGCACCCAATGAGCTCCTAGCACTACCCAGACTGCTCCCCCTATCTGCCCCTACACTACTGGGATGTTCCACCCCCCTCCCACTCCAGCCAGGAACAGACACTGTCGTACCTGCACATTTCTCTAGTGGGAGTACCATCGGTCTGTTCCTCGGAAATGGGATGTGTGTAGTGCATGCAGCTAACTGAGCTCAGTTCCACACTCCATCCTTACCCGGGAGTGGAATACCACACCTCTGGCTTGAGGTGCAATACCCCTGTAGCAGCCGAATCCTCAGGGTGCTACATATATGCTACACATGCCATATATGCACTACAAATACACAGATATACTACACACACACACACACCAAACAGTATATATTATACACACACCATATATACCGTACTCTCTGCATAGACACATACACCATATACATACTATACACTATATATGCTACACATATACACCATATATATATATATATATATATATATATATATATATATATATATATATATATATATATATATATATATATATATATATATATATATATATATATATATATACACACTATATATACACTCTTCATACACACGTTCACCATATATATAATGTATGCTACTCACATACACCATACATACACTATACACACAAACGCGATACGTACACTATACATACACCTTATGTACACTATACATACACATGTATACCATATATACATAATATACATACACACGCCATATACTCACTATACATACACAATGTATGTATATACCAGGGGCGGACATACCAAAAGTGCAACCAGTGCAGCTGCACAGGGGCTGAGAGGTAAGGGGATCCATATCCACCTCAAAAACATGTGGAAGTGTGCATAATGATGAGCTTTTAGACTAAAAAGGGTCCATATATTCTTGCACGGGTCCCTTTACTGTCTGTAACCGTGAGTGTATACTACACACATACACCCTATAGACACTATACATACCCAATATATATGGTATTCTACCCTGTGTAAGGGGGATACAGCCTGGCAGGATTAGCTGGTGGTCAATAAGGCACAAAGTGATCAGGGCTTCTCTATCAGACCACAGAATAGCCTCCGACTCCACTTCCTCGCCATTACGTACCACTCACTGAATACTGGAGATGACCGTCTCACAACTGTTCACTCTGCGTTCATGGCCACTGGTCCGCCACAGCCCTGTGGCCCCCAAGGGTTAGGGTCCATTCTGGACCTGAAGTCTATTGCTAGTCATAAGCAATGTGGGTCTACATTCGAACAAAAAAATGGCGCCCAGGTTTGGAACATCCCAACCAGTACTGAATGGGTTAGGTGCGTTACTATGACCCATTCGTGTGGGAACCTTATATAATGAACTCCATCCATTATTGTCCATAGGGTGTGACCTCCTTTGTGGCAATATGGTTGTATTATTTACCATTGACCTAAGAAGTCACGCTTGAAGTCCGTAGCAGGGCGTGGAGACTTTTGCATCCCCTTAGGGATGAAAAAGATACAACTATAGGAAGGAAAGGACTGGATATGATTCTGTAGGAACAGTGATGTGATGCACAGGAATGACCTAGTTGGTCGAGGTCTCGAGGGGGATGACCCACAATGCAGCAGATTCCCGAGAGTATATACTGATATGGTGCCGCTCTACCAGGTACGTCAAGCCTGCTCAGGAGACGAAATCTAACCACCCGACGTGCAGCTGTGATTCTAGAACATTCCTCGAAATTATTTTGCAAGTCAAGAGTCAACCTTAGCTGACAGATTTGTTTGAAATGGTGCTAAGGAAGAGTGGAGACGTTCCCCATAGCAATCAGCAATGGCGTAACGTAACTGGAGTCAATGGGCCCCAATGCAAAATTTCCAACTATTAACGAGTTTTTAATGGTATTTTTCTCCTCATATGCTAATATGTGCCCCCTTGGACTTCAGGGTCTCTGGTGCCCCCACTATAATTACACCCTTGGCAGCCAGATGCCAATTTTCCACTCAAAAATGGAAGTAGCAGTGTGATTGTTGCTAAGGAGTGGAACGGAATTGTCCATAACAACCTACTTTCATTTTGAAATTCAAAATGGCTGCCCATAGTAAACCATGACCTCGCTACTTTGCAGGAATCTGTTGCTAAGGAAGGGATGATCTATGCCCATAGCAACCGGTTTGACGTATCTTAGAACAACCCTGAAAGAATCACACTCGCTTTTCTGGCATCACAGTCTCCGACCTAAGATTTTGGCCCAAAAAAAAATGAAGTTGTTAAACTGTGCCAGTTATTAGTTTTGTCTGTTCAAAGGAAAACTGGGGGTTGCCCCATATGGCGGCCATTATAGTTGCTATGGAGATCATCACCCAGCTTGGTTGTCGGTTGTTAGAGTGACAGATGGAAGAGAATAAACCCTTTTTTTGCCTTCTGTAACCATAGATCTGTATAGGAACTGTATACCTAAAACCTGTAGGGTCCGTCATGGTCGCCATGATTGCACATATTCTTTAAAGGAGTTGTCCACTTTTGGATATTATTATTTATTTTATATTATATTTTATATTATTAATATTATTATTTTTTATTATATTTTATATTATAGATTTTATTTATGATATATAGATTATTTTTATTATATTTTATAGTATTAATCTTTTTTATTATAATTTATATTATATTTATTAGTATTATTTTTTATTAGATTTTATATATTTATAATTATTTTATACTTATATTATTTTTTTTTATTATATTTCATATTACATTGTATATTATTTTTATTATCATTTATATTATATTTTATATTACTATATGTTATATTGTATATTATATTTATTGTTATTATATATTTTTTACTTAAAAGCATGTATTTGGGGCTAAATTCCTTTTTACAATTTTTTTTTTTTTTTTGGCTTTTGCAGGCTCTTTGTTTCTCTTTTCTCTGCACATTGCATTTTGACGTGATCTGTGATCATAAATCAGGTTATAGGAGCTCAGAAAAAGACCAACACGAGTTACAAACTCACTCTCAAACAGTCAGAACGAGCTCACTGACAGATCTTCAGTTGGCTCATTCCACAGACAGCAATAGACAGTACAATCCAAAGGCTACCGAAGGCAAACGGTACAACATTTTTAACGAAACCCAATTGCAAAAATGATTTTTAGCCCAAAACACATACATTTAAGTAACAAAAATTGTCCCCAAAGGTGGACAACTTCTTTAATCCTTCAAACCTTGCTGTGCTGTTCCTACAATTATATGGAGAAGGTGACGTTACCTCAATGGTCCATGACCCCAGTTGTTATTGAACAAAATACCCTCCACCCAGTTGCAGTTTAATTAGCGTAAAGCCGATCTTGACACTTCGCTCCGCGTCGTTCCTGCACTGACAATATGCAGTTATTAAAAGAAAAAAAAAGTGTCACCTGTGTAACTCGTGAAAAGCGGCGTCTCCTGTCAGGAGCTACGTTTACTCTTTTTTGAACAGTCTCACTTTTTAGAAATGCGGAAGCTTGTCACGAATCCTCATCGCCTCCATACACCGGGTATTGTCATTACTACCTGCCCCGGACCTGCGGGGGCTGTATTTCCGGCGTTGTCCGCACCCGGGGGACTCACTACTGTGTTATTTTTGAGCTATAATTCCTCCCCTAATCCATAATCCTCCCATTATGTCATTTTCCCGCATCACAATGGTGGTTAAATCCTAATCGCGCGCGTCGCATCCCCTATATTACAGTAATAGCGCTTCTATTTCCAGTGGTGACAACCCATTATTCCTAGAGGATAATAATGGACTGGTTGTCAGAGCCTCGCCTTCATTACTTTCACTCTGTTCTTCTAATAATCGTAGTTAAAGCCTTTAACTGTAACGTATATTCCTCTAATATGTTACTTAAAGGGCCCGTCCATTTATAGCAGGGGTCTCAAATTAAGGTCGGGGGTCACTTAAAAAAATCCTGTTAGGTTGTGGGGGCCGCATTGTTAAATTTAGGTTGGGGCTACACAGCACAACAGGGGATGCATGGCCAAAGTTCGCTTTGTGTAGCTACATCATCACGGTGCCTTATGAGTACATGGTGTTGCATTGCCATGCCTAGTGAACTACTACCCCACAGCCCTCTATATACAGTACCATGACCAAATAGCTTCTCTATACACAGTATGAAGGCCCATAACCCCCTATATATGGTATAATGGCCTCACATATTGCCTACATACAGCATGATGGCCCATAGCTCCCCTATATACACTATGATGGCTACTAACACTCTGTGAAGTACGATGACCTCAACAGCTCCCCTATATACAGTATAATGGTCCCTATATACAATATAATACCCACACAGTTCCCGTATATACAGTGCAATGCCCCATACAGTGGAGGCCAAAAGTATTGGCACCCCTGCAATTCTGTCAGATAATACTCAGTTTCTTCCTGAAAATGATTGCAATCACAAATTATTTGGTATTATTATCTTCATTTAATTTGTCTTCAATGAAAAAACACAAAAAGAATTGTCCTAAAGCCAAATTGGATATAATTCCACACCAAACCTAAAAAGGGGGTGGACAAAAGTATTGGCACCCTTTGAAAAATCAGCACCTGTAACTTACCTGTGGCACCTAACAGGTGTTGGCAATAACTAAATCACACTTGCAGCCAGTTAACATGGATTAAAGTTGACTCAACCTCTGTCCTGTGTCCTTGTGTGTACCACATTGAGCATGGAGAAAAGAAAGAAGACCAAAGAACTGTCTGAGGACTTGAGAAACCAAATTGTGAGGAAGCATGAGCAATCTCAAGGCTACAAGTCCATCTCCAAAGACCTGAATGTTCCTGTGTCTTCCGTGCGCAGTGTCATCAAGAAGTTTAAAGCCCATGGCACTGTGGCTAACCTCCCTAGATGTGGACGGAAAAGAAAAATTGATGAGAGATTTCAACGCAAGATTGTGCGGATGGTGGATAAAGAACCTCGACTAACATCCAAACAAGTTCAAGCTGCCCTGCAGTCCGAAGGTACAACAGTGTCAACCCGTACTATCCGTCGGCGTCTGAATGAAAAGGGACTGTATGGTAGGATACCCAGGAAGACCCCACTTCTTACCCCGAGACATAAAAAAAGCCAGGCTGGAGTTTGCCAAACCTTACCTGAGAAAGCCTAAAACGTTTTGGAAGAATGGTCTCTGGTCAGATGAGACAAAAGTAGAGCTTTTTGGGAAAAAGCATCAACATAGAGTGTACAGGGAAAAAAAAAAGGCATTCAAAGAAAAGAACACGGTCCCTACAGTCAAACATGGCGGAGGTTCCCTGATGTTTTGGGGTTGCTTTGCTGCCTCTGGCACTGGACTGCTTGACTGTGTGCATGGCATTATGAAGTCTGAAGACTACCAACAAATTTTGCAGCATAATGTAGGGCCCAGTGTGAGAAAGCTGGGTCTCCCTCAGAGGTCATGGGTCTTCCAGCAGGACAATGACCCAAAACACACTTCCAAAAGCACTATAAAATGGTTTGAGAGAAAGCACTGGAGACTTCTAAGGTGGCCAGCAATGAGTCCAGACCTGAATCCCATAGAACACCTGTGGAGAGATCTCAAAATGGCATTTTGGAGAAGGCACCCTTCAAATATCAGGGACCTGGAGCAGTTTGCCAAAGAAGAATGGTCTACAATTCCAGCAGAGCATTGTAAGAAACTCATTGATGGTTACTGGAAGCAGTTGTTCGCAGTTATTTTGGCTAAAGGTTGTGCAACCAAGTATTAGGCTGAGGGTGCCAATACTTTTGTCTGGCCCATTTTTGGAGTTTTGTGTGAAATGATCAATGATTTGATTTTTGCTTCATTCTCTTTTGTGTTTTTTCCTTGCAAGCAAATTAAATGAAGAGAATAAGACCAAAGAATTTGTGATTGCAATCATTTTCAGGAAGAAACTGAGTATTATCTGACAGAATTGCAGGGGTGCCAATACTTTTGGCCACCACTGTAGCTATCCTATATACAGTATAATGCCCCCGCAGCTCTCATATACAGTATAGTGGTCTATATATACAGTATAATTCCCACACAGCTCCCTTCATACAGTATGATGGCCTCCACAGCTCCACTATATACAGTATAATACTCCCTATATACAGTATAATGCCCACACAGCTCCCTTATATACAGTTAAATGCCCCATAGCTATCCTATATAAAGTATAATGCCCCCACAGCTCTCCTATATACATTATAGTGGTCTATATATGCAGTATAATTCCCACACAGCTCCCCTACATACAGTACAATGCCCCATAGCTATCCTATATACAATATAATGGCCCCACAGCTCCTCTATATACAGTATAATTGTCCCTATATTCAGAATGATTGCCTCCACAACTCCCCTATATATACTATAATGCCCCCACAGTTCCCTTACATACAGTATAATGCTCCCTATGTACAGTATAGTGCAACTTGTATACAGTATAATGCCCCCACAGCTCCCTTCATACAGTATGATGACTTCCACAGCTCCACTATATACAGTATAATACTCACTATATACAGTATAAAGCCCCCACAGCTCCCCTATATACAATATAACGCCCCCACATCTCCCTTACATACTGTATAATGCTCCATTTGTACAGTATAATGCCCCCACAGCTCCCCTATTAACAGTATAATGGCATCACAGCTCTCTACATACAGTATAATGGCCTCACAGCTCTCCTACATACATTATAATGCCCTCATAGCTCCCCTACATACAGTATAATGGCCCCACAGCTCCCCTATATACAGTATAATTCCCTCACAGCTCCCCTACATACAGTATGATTGCCCCATAGCTCTGTATATATGGTATGATGGCCCCACAACTCCTCTATACACAGTATGATGGCCCCAGAGCCCCCTAAATGGTCACGCCACTAGCCCAAACTATGCAATCTCTACTGCTACAAGTAGGGGCTGCTTTGCAGCATGGGTGAGGTATGGGGGGCAACGAGCCAGCCAGCTTAAGAACAGCACTTACAAGCTCTATAGCAAAGATCTGGCAACCACTGTGCTCCTTTCCCAGGAGACCGGTTACTCTTGATAAACTTCAGAGATGGCCGGTAACCCTAGGCAGTGAGCAGTAAACTATAAAATTTGAACAATTCTTGGGAACGGAGATGATTTTTTAATGAGAAATAAATGACCATGTTGCACTTTGCAATTTTTTTCCAATTAAAGAACTGAAGAATAACCCTTTAAGGAGACCTAGTGACGAAGGAGTCTCACTGGCAATACACCCTCGGAGAAAAAAAAAATCAGCAAATTCTCTCTCTTTTGGGAGGGAAGAGAACTATTTTGCTGGTGTCAACTACAGAGGTAGCAAACTGTGCCGGCTACAGAGGTCGCAAACGGAAACATTCCTGCAGTAGCATGCCTGTGCAAACTACATGATCGGCGCGCCAAACGAACGGCTTAATGAGCCCCCAATCAGGAACCATGGCCGGATAGCCGAATTCTGAATCTGGAAAGGATGGGCTGGGTTGAGCAGGTGAGGGGTCAACATATTTTGGCCATGACCACTCATGAAGACCAGAGTGGCATGGGTGCGTAAATTCGGCATTCCTAATTCCTCCAAAATTGGTGCATCTCTCCGAGCACTGAGACATATGGCTTAACGCAGCGCCGGCCGTAAATATGTTTGGAATGAGACACTTTTAATGAGCGTTTCTTTTATTACCCGCCATAGCCACCTCGAAAGAAGTCAGGTTTGATGAATGGTCCGAACGGCGTGAATGTTACCCTGCAGACTGCACAAATCCTCGTCTGTTTGTATCCGTGTGCGCCGGCTGATTAAGATGCTTTGTGGCCACCGGGAGGGTTCTAATTTTCTCTAATTATGTGGAAGGTGATCCGCTTGCTGCATTATTAACCCCCTTTGTGGTCCGGTCACCGGGCATTGATACCAAGCGTACGCTTGCAGCACGGTGGGCTTTCTTGGTTGGAACTTGGTCTTTCTAATAGGCCATATAATGCTCGCCGGCTCTCGCTTGTCACAATTTTATTTTTTTGTTGTTTAGGGTCGAGTAAAACTTCAGCCTAAATCTCCCGGCTAATGATCTGTGTCAGTGTAAAGACCTTGGTTAACAAGCTCCTTCCGTCTGACGAGCAGAAGAACCTCACAAATGTCAAAGAAACTCGGAGCATTGATGCTTCGTTATTTAGGGAGCCGCATCCCGTTCTTAAACAGCGGCGTCTCAAGCCTCCCGGGATCATTTTCTCTCTGCTGTCTTCGAATGTCATGCTCATCCCGACCCCTTTTCGCGCCCGCCGTATCTTGTCTCCTGTCAACGTCATTTCTTTGTGCAGGGTTTGTGAAATAATATCGCTTCTTGAAATCCGGGAGTCTTGGACTGTTCTAATAAAAAATTTTAGGTATTTTTTGTATCCTTTCATTTTTTCTGACCTGTTCGGTTTTTTTTGTCTTGCAGCTTTCTCTCAGGAGGTCCAGGCAGAAAACGTGACGGTCGTAGAAGGTGGGACAGCGGAGATCAGCTGCCGACTTCACCAGTACGATGGATCCATCGTGGTCATCCAGAATCCTTCCCGTCAGACCCTCTTCTTCAACGGCACGCGTGGTGGGTATGAATCAAAAGCGGCGGTACGGCTTCGCTGGTCCCGGGTATCAAAATAACCCATTCCTTGTTTTGTTCCATTGCGCTTGGTTTTCTTCGAATATCATAATACCGGTCTACTAAAAAGCCACCCTTAAAGGGTTTGTCCACTCTTTGGAACATCTGGGTTGATATCTCGGAGCTGAAACCAGCACAGACCTTATACTTCTCACACTCGGGAGTTTGTTGCATTTGTATCCTGTCTACCATCTGAAAACTTTGAGGATATAGACACCTTCGGGGGGGCATTTCTTTCTTAAATTCAAGTATTTTGGGCTAAAATAATTTTTGCAATTGGGTTTCATTAAAAAA
Organism: Phyllobates terribilis; assembly: GCF_046119375.1. Taxonomy (NCBI): domain Eukaryota; kingdom Metazoa; phylum Chordata; class Amphibia; order Anura; family Dendrobatidae; genus Phyllobates; species Phyllobates terribilis. Next base: position 54,674,218 of record NW_027362772.1, on the reverse strand, counting down.
TACTGCACCATCTGTGTCCCTGTACATTGCTTAACTTTGGAACTCTTTTCTCTGTTTTGTTTTTCTTTTTGAGCTCCTCTGTGCTGATTTACGACCACATCAGAGTTCAGCTCAACTTTGCTGTGGTCTGCGGTTATAAATCACCAAGGAGGAGTTGAGAAAAAGACAACCTAAATGTTAGAAACACAGAACGAACTCACTGATTTATTTTCTGATAACTCATTCTGCAGGCAGCTATGTGCAGGTAGACAAAGAGCCTATAAAATCCAAAAACGGTGCAAAATTTTTAATGGAATCCAAATGCAAAAATGATTTTAAGCCCAAAATAAATTAAAAAAATGAAGTATATAGAAACATTAGGGGACAATTTTAACAGCCTGGAAAGAGATTTGCGTCTCCATTTAGCTTTCAGAAGACTGACCTGGATAAAAGTAGAAATCCCTGTGATAAGTATTAAAGGGGTGTTCCAGCATAGGGGGCGAGTAGTGCCAATGACGTTGTGTCCCCACGTACCTGTTTGAAGGAGTGCTGAATCGACAGGTCTTGTGCACATGTCCTATCCCAGCAAGTATGGGGTGCGCGACATACGCGTTGCTTCCATCCCAATGGGCAAGTGAGCAGCACTGGATGACCCCTTAAAGGGGTGTTCCAGCATAGGGGGGGGCGACTGGTCCACTGACGTTGCATCCCCATGTACCGGCCTGGCGGAGTGTTGAATTAATAGGTATCGTGCACATGCCCTATCCCAGCAGGTGTGTAAGCGCACGACATAGGCGTTGCTTCCCTTCCAATGGGCAAGTGAGCGGCACTGGATGACCCCTTTTGAAAGGGTTTATGCAAAATCCCTGTTGCATAGGACATAAAGAAACATATCTGTACCCCACGTGGACCATCCAATCCCAGCAGATTTCATGCACATGTACTAACCGATAGGGCGCATGCATGATACCTGTCGAGCATCGAACCGTCGCCTCTACAACTATTCCACCCGGCGTTTGGCTTTCGAAAATCTGCAAATTCTGGGCCATATTCACGTGTCTCTTCCCTTTCCTCACTCGCCATTGCCCAGTGGAGGGTGACAATGAGCACAGGAGGAAGCGATAAAAATCCGGCAAAACTGGAGTATTAGTAATTTTTTTCATAAAATATTATTACTATTCAACTTAGAAACATTTTCCACACCATTGATGCGAATATCAGTCGTAAACGGAATTGCCCTTTAAATGAGAAATGGATGGGTAAAGTGGAACTACTAGTCTCAGCATTGAGTCTGCAACGATAACACTTCCCTGATTCCATATTCTTGGCTGGCGCTTGGTATTTCCTTTTTTATATTCCGAAGTAGATGATTCAGGGACCTATTAATTCCTGTGTCACCGCTCCATTACAGTCGGCTGGAATGAAAGTCTCCCGATGTCTGGGTAAAGGAGGAGACGGTGGTAGACGAGGGGAGGTTAAATGTTGCCGTTTACCATAATGATACCCCCTCCTCTTCTGGGATTCAGGCTAATTCTAATCCACTTCTAATTTTATCCCGACATCTGCAGTTTGCATTCAATAGATGTAACTTCAGCGGAAAGAAAAGAGGAGGAGGAGGGAAGGGTTCGAATTTGGAGAAAAAAAAATGCTTCCTAGATATGTATGCAGCCGGAGGAAGCAACATTGGACAAAAACACGTCCATAATACCCTAAATTTTTCCATTTTAATATAATTTTACTCACTATATAATACCGCCATATAGTGCTAATATAATACTACTGAACACTGTTTAAATAATACTGGGTTGTTTAAGGTGTTCTCATGGCCTCTAGTAAACAAGGGTGTAGTTAGTAGAGATGTGCTGGCCTGGATTTAAACAGTGTACCGTAGTAGTGTTCTCTATGCACGCTATAGTGGTATTATATGGTCTGAAATAGCAAGTAAAAACAACAATATTTTAAATATTATAATACCACCATATAGTGCCAATATAATACTACTGTACACTGTTTAAATAATACTGGGTGGTTTGAGGTGTTCTCATGGCCCCTAATAAACAAGGATGTAGTTAGGAGAGGAGGGCTGGCCTGGATTTTAAATAGTGTACCGTAGTAGTATTATCTTTGTACTCTATGGCAGTATTATATGGTCTGAAATGGCAAGAAAAAAACAATATTTAAAATATTTTTGAACACTGTCCCTTGTCTTTAAGGCAGAATTTAGATGTTTGTGTATCGTGGTTCATACTCATTCTACGAGGCCGGTCAAAAGGCCAGCCGGTACCGCGGTCCATATTTCAAATTCAGCCTAAAGTCATCACTGTTTTTCTGAGTTTCTATTCATGAATTAGGATGCCAGGATGAACATTGCTATGGTCAGATGAGTGGAGAAGATCATATATTTGGGAAAAGCTATAAAAATGCTGTAATGGCAGCCAGAAAAATGACAGTATTGTACGGCATGGCTTAAAGGGGCTGTCCTAAATGCAACATTTGTTCCTTCTCAACAGTGTTAACCTTTAATATACATGTTATATACATTACCCCTTATCGCTGTGGGTCCGGCTATTGAGTTCACCCTGACTTTGAAATCAAAAGTCCCCAGCGTGACTGGGCATGTGCGACCATCACTTCTATAGAAAGTGAATAAAGCCATGGTCGCACGGGCCAAGGTGTTTCATTGCAACTCTAAACCCCAATGAAACGTGTTGTGTGTAACGGTGGACTTTCCAGACTCTTCCCCCCTAGGGCCACACATTGTTTGAACCCAGAACTTTCAGTATAGATGAATAAGGAGTCAGCCCTCTTTACAAATATAAATTAATTTTAAGGTGTAACTTGATGGAACTTCAAGATTTGACCATTACATCTTCTGTTTCCACTCGTAGTGGCTACATGTGGCGTCTTTCTTCTACAGCCCATGCCCAGTATTCCTTCACTAACAATTTCAGGTCTGGTCTACACGTAGCCTCTGTCCCCTCTATCTCTTGTGCTGTCTAAGGGTCCCCACTAACCCTCACCTCCGACTCTGTACCTCTGAAGCGGAATCTGATATTAATATTCGATTTTTCCCCCGGGTATTCTGTAGTTTCAATGTTTCTCTGTTTCCAGCTTTAAAGGACGAGCGGTTCCAGCTGGTGGAGTTCACACCCAAACTGGTCAAGATCCATTTGTCCAATGCAAAGCTGGAGGATGAAGGAGGATACTTCTGCCAGCTATATACGGATGATACGCATCACCAGATCGCCACGCTCACTGTGCTGGGTAAATATGTGCCAATAAAGTAGAGCTCCGACTTCGAAACTCACTCCAATCACATCAAGAGCTGCATTCAAAATTCTTCTGGAAGCTGCACAGACACGATAACACACTGCCATTAATTAGTAATTAACACTGGCAAAAAAATCATAACGTTATATACATAGTGGGCCCCGTCCATCGGGTAAACAGCAGAACCATTGTCCAGGTAGCTTTTCGATCTCGTTCATTAATGGGGGTCTTCTTCTTGCAGTTCCTCCAGAAAATCCCGTGGTGGAAGTGAAGGAGCAGGCGGTGGAAGGAGGACAAGTGGAACTGATCTGCTCCGCGCCCAGGACGAAGCCTGAAGCTACGCTGAGGTGGTACCGGGACCGCAGGGAACTAAAAGGTGAGACCCTGGAGTAGCTGCACCACTAGGTAATACCTGGCGCACTCTCAGCTCTGCTATGCCGGAGTAACGAGGGTAGCACTGGTAAGCGCTCTAGTTTAGTATGACTCCCCAGGAGACTGGGTCTATGTAGGGTAAGTGCTGGATGTATTATTTATGGGACTGTTCTCAGTTCTGTTATCATGTGTCACTCGCCTTTATAGATGTAACACCGCAGCGCTGAACCAATGTATCATGTGTGATTCATGAAACTCTGCCGAAAGTCATCTCCAGGGATAAGGAGCTGCTGTATCTAAGCTTATCGGTTATCTAAGCTGATGTATCTAAGCCTATAATGTGTGATACTGTAATGTCTGCTTTAGGCTCAGATACTGCGGCTCAGCAGAACAGTCAACGTGCATCTAAGCCTAAACCATTGAGCCTCCTGGTCGGTTGGAGTAACGTGGTGCAGTAGGATTGTGTACGGTGTGTAGCTTGGATGTTGTATTCTCCATATAATGTAAGAGCAGAACCATAATGTGATATGTGATGACTTATATATTGTTTATGGTCAATATTTGCATTAGTTTGTGTGTCTGACAGCAGCCGTGTGATTACTCATGGCGGGATGCTTGAGCTTGGGATTCTGTATATTAACTTGTAGTCTGTGCTTGAACATGGCTATATGTACAGCATTTGGTCTATGTAGCGCGTATGTTGACTTAGGTGTTGCTTTGTATGTATGTGTAGAGCATGTTGCATCATGTGTAGAGCGTGTGTTGCGTCTTATCTAGGGTCTGTGTTGCATCATGTATTTAGAGTGTGTGTTGCATTGTGTGTATATAGTCTGTGTTGCGTTTGGTGTTTGTGTGTAGAGCCTGTGTTGCATCGTGTGTGTGTGTGTAGAGCCTGTGTTGCATTATGTATATATGTGTAGAGCCTGTGTTGCGTCATTTGTGTGTGTGTAGAGCTTGCAGTGTCATGTGTGTAGAGCCTGTGTTGCATTGTGTGTGTGTCTGTGTGGAGCCTGTTGCCTTGTGTGTGTAGAGCTTGTATTGCGCCATGTGTGTAGAGCCTGTGTTGCATTGTGTGTGTGTGTACAGTACAGACCAAAAGTTTGGACACACCTTCTCATTTAAAGATTTTTCAGTATTTTCTTGACTATGAAAATTGTACATTCACACTGAAGGCATCAAAACTATGAATTAACACATGTGGAATTATATACTTAACAAAAAAGTGTGAAACAACTGAAAATATGTCTTATTTTCTAGGTTCTTCAAAGTAGCCACCTTTTGCTTTGATGACTGCTTTGCACACTCTTGACATTCTCTTGATGAGCTTCAAGAGGTAGTCACCTGAAATGGTCTTCCAACAATCTTGAAAGAGTTCCCAGAGATGCTTAGCACTTGTTGGCCCTTTTGCCTTCACTCTGCGGTCCAGCTCACCCCAAACCATCTCGATTGGGTTCAGGTCTGGTGACTGTGGAGGCCAGGTCATCTGGCGTAGCACCCCATCACTCTTCTCCTTGGTCAAATAGCCCTTACATAGCCTGGAGGTGTGTTTGGGTTCATTGTCCTGTTGAAAAATAAATGATGGTCAAACAAAACGCAAACCGGATGGAATAGCATGCCGCTGCAAGATGCTGTGGTAGCCATGCTGGTTCAGTATGCCTTCAATTTTGAATAAATCCCCAACAGTGTCACCAGCAAAGCACCCCCACACCATCACACCTCCTCCAGGCTTCACGGTGAGAACCAGGCATGTAGAGTCCATCCGTTCACCTTTTCTGCGTCGCACAAAGACACGGTGGTTGGAACCAAAGATCTCAAATTTGGACTCATCAGACCAAAGCACAGATTTCCACTGGTCTAATGTCCATTCCTTGTGTTCTTTAGCCCAAACAAGTCTCTTCTGCTTGTTGCCTGTCCTTAGCAGTGGTTTCCTAGCAGCTATTTTACCATGAAGGCCTGCTGCACAAAGTCTCCTCTTAACAGTTGTTGTAGAGATGTGTCTGCTGCTAGAACTCTGTGTGGCATTGACCTGGTCTCTAATCTGAGCTGCTGTTAATCTGCGATTTCTGAGGCTGGTGACTCGGATACACTTATCCTCAGAAGCAGAGGTGACTCTTGGTCTTCCTTTCCTGGGGCGGTCCTCATGTGAGCCAGTTTCTTTGTAGCGCTTGATGGTTTTTGCAACTGCACTTGGGGACACTTTCAAAGTTTTCCCAATTTTTCGCACTGACTGACCTTCATTTCTTAAAGTAATGATGGCCACTTGTTTTTCTTTACTTAGCTGCTTTTTTCTTGCCATAATACAAATTCTAACAGTCTATTCAGTAGGACTATCAGCGGTGTATCCACCTGACTTCTGCACAACACAACTGATGGTCCGAACCCCATTTATAAGGCAAAAAATCCCACTTATTAAACCTGACAGGGCACACCTGTGAAGTGAAAACCATTTCCGGTGACTACCTCTTGAAGCTCATCACGAGAATGCCAAGAGTGTGCAAAGCAGTCATCAAAGCAAAAGTTGGCTACTTTGAAGAACCTAGAATATAAGACATATTTTCAGTTGTTTCACACTTTTTTGTTAAGTATATAATTCCACATGTGTTAATTCATAGTTTTGATGCCTTCAGTGTGAATGTACAATTTTCATAGTCATGAAAATACAGAAAAATCTTTAAATGAGAAGGTGTGTCCAAACTTTTGGTCTGTACTGTATGTAGAGCCTGTGTGTGTATGTAAAGCCTGTGTTGCATTGTGTGTGCGTAGAGCCTGTGTTGCATTATGTGCATATGTGTAGAGCCTGTGTTGTGTCGTTTGTGTGTGTAGAGCTTGCATTGTGTTGTGTGTAGAGCCTTTGTTGCGTCATGTGTAGTGCCTGTGTTTCATTGTGTGTGTGTGTAGAGCCTCTGTTGCGTTGTGTGTGTATATGCAGAGCTTGTGTTGCGTTTTGCGTGTGCGTGTGTGTGTGTAGAGCTTGCATTGTGTCATGTGTGTGTAGAGCCTGTGTTGCGTTGTGTGTATGTAGAACCAGTGTTGCGTTGTGTGTGTGTGGAGCCTGTTGCCTTGTGTGTGTAGAGCTTGTATTGCATCATGTGTGTAGAGCCTGTGTTGCATTTTATGTGTATGTAGAGCCTGTGTGTGTATGTAGAGCCTGTGTGGCGTTGTGTGTGTGTATGTAGAGCCTGTGTTGCGTTGTGTGTGTATGTAGAGCCTGTGTTGCGTTGTGTGTGTATGTAGAGCCTGTGTTGCATCGTGTGTGTGTAGAGCCTGTGTTGCATTATATGTATATGTGTAGAGTCTGTGTTGCGTCGTTTGTGTGTGTAGAGCTTGCATTGTGTCGTGTGTAGAGCCTTTGTTGCGTCATGTGTAGTGCCTGTGTTGCGTTGTGTGTGTGAGTACAGTACAGACCAAAAATTTGGACACACCTTCTCATTTAAAGATTTTTCTGTATTTTCTTGACTATGAAAATTGTACATTCACACTGAAGGCATCAAAACTATGAATTAACACATGTGGAATTATATACTTAAGAAAAAAGTGTGAAACAACTGAAAATATGTCATATTCTAGGTTCTTCAAAGTAGCCACCTTTTGCTTTGATGACTGCTTTGCACACTCTTGGCATTCTCTTGATGAGCTTCAAGAGGTAGTCAACGGAAATGGTCTTCCAACAATCTTGAAGGAGTTCCCAGAGATGCTTAGCACTTGTTGGCCCTTTTGCCTTCACTCTGCGGTCTAGCTCTCCCCAAACCATCTCGATTAGGTTCAGGTCTGGTGACTGTGGAGGCCAGGTCATCTGGCGTAGCACCCCATCACTCTCCACCTTGGTCAAATAGCCCTTACACAGCCTGGAGGTGTGTTTGGGGTCATTGTTCTGTTGAAAAATAAATGATGGTCCAATTAAACGCAAACCGGATGGAATAGCATGCCGCTGCAAGATGCTGTGGTAGCCATGCTGGTTCAGTATGCCTTCAATTTTGAATAAATCCCCAACAGTGTCACCAGCAAAGCACCCCCACACCATCACACCTTCTCCTCCATGCTTCACGGTGGGAACCAGGCATGTAGAGTCCATCCGTTTACCTTTTCTCGTCTCACAAAGACACGGTGGTTGGAACCAAACATCTCAAATTTGGACTCATAAGACCAAAGCACAGATTTCCACTGGTCTAATGTCCATTCCTTGTGTTCTTTAGCCTAAACTTGTCTCTTCTGCTTGTTGCCTGTCCTTAGCAGTGGTTTCCTAGCAGCTATTTTACCATGAAGGCCTGCTGCACAAAGTCTCCTCTTAACAGTTGTTGTAGAGATGTGTCTGCTGCTAGAACTCTGTGTGGCATTGACCTGGTCTCTAATCTGAGCTGCTGTTAACCTGCGATTTCTCAGGCTGGTGACTCGGATAAACTTATCCTCAGAAGCAGAGGTGACTCTTGGTCTTCCTTTCCTCATGTGAGCCAGTTTCTTTGTAGCGCTTGATGGTTTTTGCAACTGCACTTGGGGACACTTTCAAAGTTTTCCCAATTTTTCGGACTGACTGACCTTCATTTCTTAAAGTAATGATGGCCACTCGTTTTTCTTTACTTAGCTGCTTTTTTCTTGCCATAATACAAATTCTAACAGTCTATTCAGTAGGACTATCAGCTGTGTATCCACCTGATGGTCACAACTGATGGTCCCAACCCCATTTATAAGGCAAGAAATCCCACTTATTAAACCTGACAGGGCACACCTGTGAAGTGAAAACCATTTCCGGTGACTACCTCTTGAAGCTCATCAAGAGAATGCCAAGAGTGTGCAAAGCAGTCATCAAAGCTAAAGGTGGCTACTTTAAAGAACCTAGAATATAAGACATATTTTCAGTTGTTTCACACTTTTTTGTTAAGTATATAATTCCACATGTGTTAATTCATAGTTTTGATGCCTTCAGTGTGAATGTCCAATTTTCATAGTCATGAAAATACAGAAAAATCTTTAAATGAGAAGGTGTGTCCAAACTTTTGGTCTGTACTGTATATGTAGAGCCTGTGTTGTATTGTGTGCATAGAACCTTTGTTGCGTTGTGTGTGTATATGTAGAGCCTGTGTTGCATTGCGTTGTGCGTGTATGTGTGTAGAGCTTGCATTGTGTCATCTGTGTGTGTAGAGCCTGTTCTGTTTGTGTGAGTGTGTATGTAGAGCCTGTTGCGTTGTACTTGTGTGTGTAGAGCCTGTGTTGCACTGTGTGTGTGGAGCCTGTGTTGCATTGTGCATGTGTGTGTAGAGCCTGCTGTGTTGCAATCTGTGTGTAGAGCGTGTGTTGCGTTGCATTGAGTGTGTAAAGCCTGCATTGCATTGAGTGTGTAGAGCCTACGTTGCATTGTGTAGAGCCTGTGTTGCATTGTTTGTGTATGTAGAGCCTGCGTTGCATTGTTTGTGTATGTAGAGCCTGCGTTGCATTGTGTGTGTGTGTGTAGACCATAGTGGACCCTTTGAAGCGCAGGACTAGCACGAAACGGCCGTTGTCCTCTCACCCCTGCACCCCAGAACCTGCACCACCACTCTGCATGTGTAATCCCAAATAAACAGGACTATTATCAAGCAACACTGTTGGTGAATACATTATCTGTTCCATTTCTACAGCTTTGATGGCTGTATGTGTGTTGAGCCTGCGTTGCAATGTGAGTGTAGTGTCGGGTGCAGAGTCTGTGTTACATCTTGTGTGTTGGGTACTGTGTGTGTAGAGCCTGTGTTGCGTTATGTGTATATTTGTACAGCCTGTGTTGCAATCTGTGTGTAGAGCCTGTGTTGCAATCTGTGTGTAGAGTCGGGTGTAGAGTCTGTGTTGCGTCTTATGTGTAGAGCGTGTGCTGCATTGCATTGTGTGTGTAGAACCTGCATTGCATTGTGTGTGTGTGTGTGTGGAGCCTACATTGCAATGTGAGTGTAGTGTCAGGTGCAGAGTCTGTGTTGCATCTTGTGTGTTGGGTAGTGTGTGCTTAGAGCCTGTGTTGCATTATGTGTAGAGCCTGTGTTGCGTGCTGTGTGTATATGTAGAGCCTGCGTTGCATTGTGTGTGTGTGTGTGTGTGTGTGGAGCCTGCATTACAATGTGAGTGTAGTGTCAGGTGCAGAGTCTGTGTTGCATCTTGTGTGTTGGGTAGTGTGTGCTTAGAGCCTGTGTTGCATTATGTCTAGAGCCTGTGTTGCGTGCTGTGTGTATATGTAGAGCCTGCGTTGCATTGTGTGTGTAGAACCTGCGTTGCATTGTGTGTGTGTGTGTGGAGCCTGCATTACAATGTGAGTGTAGTGTCAGGTGCAGAGTCTGTGTTGCATCTTGTGTGTTGGGTAGTGTGTGCTTAGAGCCTGTGTTGCATTATGTGTATATGTGTAGAGCCTGTGTTGCGTCTTTTGTGTGTGTGTAGAGCTTAAAAACAGACAGCATAGCCAGAACAATAGACAGAATTTTTAGAAAATAGCAAAAGGCAATGGTACTCACCAGCCAAGGTTTCAAGAAAAAATGCACACCAGGACACAGCCGGCCCCCTTTTGTTAGAAGGAGGTAACACAGGTGCAGAATGCTAATGAACAATCGCCCTCACCCACTCTCACTGGAGGGGCGACTGCCCAGCACTAAAACTGCACACAGATGAAACTTGCAGTAGGGTGCAATTCACACACTCGCGGCACCGTGCCTAGCCAGCATCCTATTAAACGACCCTACTATTCGACTAGGCGGGATGCCCGACCTTGTGAGTGGGGGCTTCACAACTCTGCGATGTACGGATAGGGTGCCGGGCATCCCGCCTAGTCGAATAGTAGGGGCTTTTAATAGGATGCTGGCTAGGCACGGTGCCGCGAGTGTGTGAATTGCACCCTACTGCAAGTTTCATCTGTGTGCAGTTTTAGTGCTGGGCAGTCGCCCCTCCAGTGAGAGTGGGTGAGGGCGATTGTTCATTAGCATTCTGCACCTGTGTTACCTCCTTCTAACAAAAGGGGGCCGGCCGTGTCCTGGTGTGCATTTTTTCTTGAAACCTTGGCTGGTGAGTACCATTGCCTTTTGCTATTTTCTAAAAATGTGTGTAGAGCTTGCATTGTGTCATGTGTGTAGAACCTTTGTTGTGTCATATGTGTAGAGCCTGTGTTGCATTGTGTGTGTGTATGTAGAGCCTGTGTTGCATTGTGTGTGTAGAGCCTGTGTTGCGTTGTGTGTGTATATGTAGAGCCTGTGTTGCGTTGCGTTGTGCGTGTGAGTAGAGCTTGCATTGTCATCTGTGTGTGTAGACCCTGTGTTGCATCGCGTGTAGAGCCTGTTCTGCGTTGTGCGTGTATGTAGAGCCTGTGTTGCATTGTGTGTGTGTATATAGACCCTGTTGCGTTGTGTGTGTATGTGTAGAGCCTGTGTTGCACTGTATGTGTAGAGCCTGTGTTGCGTTGTGCGTGTGTGTGTGGAGCCTGTGTTGCATTGTACATGTGTGTGTAGAGCCTACTGTGTTGCAATCTGGGTGTAGAGCGTGCGTTGTGTTGCATTGTGTGTGTAGAGCCTGCGTTGCATTGTCTGTAGAGCCTGTGTTGCATTGAGTGTGTAGAACCTGTGTTGTATTGTGTGTGTAGAGCCTGCGTTGCATTTTGTGTGTGTGTAGAACCTGCGTTGCATTGTGTGTGTGTGTGTGGAGCCTGTACTGCATTGTGTGTGTGTAGAGCTTGCGTTGCAATGTGAGTGTAGTGTCGGGTGCAGAGTCTGTTTTGCATCTTGTGTGTTGGGTAGTGTGTGCGTAGAGCCTGTGTTGCATTATGTGTATATGTGTAGAGCCTGTGTTGCATTATGTGTATATGTGTAGAGCCTGCGTGTTGCATTGTGTGTGTAGACCCTGTGTTGCAATCTGTGTGTAGAGTCTGTGTTGCGTTGTGTGTGTAGAACCTGCATTGCATTGTGAGTGTGTATGTGTGTAGAGCCTGCGCTGCATTGTGTGTAGAACCTGCTTTGCAATGTGATTGTAGTGTCAGGTGCAGAGTCTGTGTTGCTTCTTGTGTGTTGGGTAGTGTGTGCGTAGAGCCTGTGTTGCGTGTTGTGTGTGTGTGTATGTAGAGCCTGTGTTGCGTTGTGTGTGTAGAACCTGTGTTGCAATCTGGGTGTAGAGTCTGTGTTGCGTCTTGTGTGTAGAGCGTGTGTTGCATTTTGTGTGTAGAGCGTGTGTTGCATTGTGTGTGTAGAGCCTACGTTGCATTGTGTGTAGAGCCTGCGTTGCATTGTGTGTGTAGAGCCTGTATTGCGTGGGTAGAGCCTGCGTTACATTGTGTGTGTAGAGCCTGAGTTGCATTGTGTGTAGAGTCGAGTATAAAGTCTGAGTTACGTTCTGTGCGTGTAGCCTGGGTTGCGTTGTGTTGTGTGTGCAAACACTGCTGCATCGTGTGTAGAGCTTGTGTTGCATTGAGTGTATATGTGTGTAAAGCCTGCATTGCATTGTGTGTGTAGAGCCTGCACTGCATTGTGTGGGTAGAGCCTGAGTTGCATTGTGTGTAGTGTCGAGTATAAAGTTTAAGTTACATTCTGTGTGTGTAGCCTGGGTTGCTTTGTGTGTGTACAGCCTGTATTGCATTGTGTGTAGAGCCTGCGTTGCATTGTGTGTGTAGAGCCTGTGTTGTGTTGCATTCTGTGTGTAGAGCCTGCGTTGCATTGTGTGTAGAGCCTATGTTACATTGTGTGTGTAGAGCCTGCACTGCTTTGTGTGGGTAGAGCCTGCGTTGCATTGTGTGTGTAGAACCTGCGTTGCATTGGGTGTGTAGAGCCTGTGTTGTGTTGCATTCTGTTTGTAGAGCCTGTATTGTGTGGGTAGAGCCTGCGTTACATTGTGTGTGTAGAGCCTGAGTTGCATCGTGTGTAGAGTCGAGTATAAAGTCTGAGTTACATTCTGTGTGTGTAGCCTGGGTTGCGTTGTGTGTACAACTGGTGTTGCATCATGTATGTGTGTGGAGCATGCATTGCGTTGTGTGTGCAAACACTGCTGCATCGTGTGTAGAGCTTGTGTTGCATTGAGTGTATATGTGTGTAGAGCCTGTGTTGTGTGTGCAGGATCTGTTGCGTTGTTTTGGCTTTCTTGCGTTCTTCTTGGAGACACGGGCTTGTGTTGGATGCACAGAGAGCGCTATGATCAGCATTCAGGATTTCCTCCTGTTTCTGCCTTTTTTATAAACTATATTTTTTCCCTCCTTCGGCGCCATAACAATGCGTGAAAGTTGTGTTGTTCGAGGACGACAAGCGCTTTTCCTATGATAAGAATTGTACCCAGGACTCATTGTGGCTGCCGGCTGATTGAAACTGCAGAAAACTGCAGACAGGAATGGAGAGAAGTGCAGCAGATAAGACGATGGCGGGATGAGCAGAGAGCGGGCGACTGTGGCTATAAGTGGGGAGATATATAGGGTGCCTGCACCGCCGCGATAGGGGAGCCAGATAATGGAGGAGTAGATGCAGGAGGCAGATTACTGCTAAACTGCACACTCCACAATCTCCAGAGCGGCACTGCCCCTGGAGCTTTCATTCTCCTGGCAAAATGCCGAAATATCACCGAGGACCATAGTCTTCAAAAAATCCTACATCTTATAGCCGTCAGGTTGTGACATTGGTGTATGAAATTCGTAAAGGGAATTATTGAGATATTATAGCGCTTCTTATTCTGGGTATAAAAATGATATAAAGGCTTAAAAGTAGAAATAAAGAAGGAGATTTAAAGGGATGGTCTGCTCGGTAGGATCTTTTCATGCATGCCCGATCTTCAGTGCTCTCCATCAACCCATCCGTGATCAGATGAGGCCAATCCCTTGGCTTCAGTGCCAGAAGAACCAAAGACCAATGGAGTAGCCTAGGACAGGTAACTATAATATATTTTATTATTTTAACCCATTCCCCACCCTCAAAAGAAGACCGTAAAATAACACCCACGGAAAATCGAATTTCAAAAATTTGCCAAAATTTGGGGAAAATTGGTAACAAAATTTGATTAAGTTACGGATTGCTTCGATCATCTCTACTTCTAGTTGTGTTCATAGACTTCCCCTTTGAAATCTCCAAATATATTCACTTTGTCTTCTGCTTTTAACTCCTTCGTGACCACATAACAAAACGATGCTTCATATAATCCTATGGGAACTTTGGAGCGGTCTACAGAACTTCAGCCCACACCATCCCCAATGCCGGAAGTGTTACAGTTAACACCATAAAAAAGAAAACTGGGATTTTTTTGGTCTTCCAGTACATTTTATTGGTAAAATGATTGATTGGTGTCATCCAAAATTGCAGCTACAAACCCCCACGTGGCCATATCGACAGGAAAAGAAAATTTTTGGATCTTGTAAACAAAAACTAAAGCGCAAAAATGGAAAAACTGACATAAAGTGGTTAACACCTTTCTTCTAACATAAATCTATGGATTAAATATTTAAGAAGCCATGCATCTGCTGTACGTTGTATGCATAGATCACATTTATGGAGATGTAAAGTTTTCGACAGGTGGGGGAAAAAATGCAGCAAAGGAAAAATGTTTTAAAAAATAGGAATGTTAATAGTTTATTTTTTATCTATTATCAGAAAGTGAATGAACAAAAGAGAAAGTTAAATCCCATCAATATTTGGTGACCGCCCATCACTTTCATCAGTTCTTCTTGGTACTTGCACACAGTTTTTGAAGGAACTTGGCAGGAGGTTGTTACAAACATCTGGGAGAACTCATCCCAGATCTTCTCGGTTTGAGGCTTGTGCAGATCCTTCATGTGATCCCAGACAGACTGGATGATGAGAGATCAAGCTCTGTGGGGGCCGGATCATCACTTCCAGGACATTCAATCCTTAATGATGTCGGCTGGATGTTCGGGGTCATTGTCCTACTGCAGAATAAAATGGAGGCCAATCAGATGCCTCCATGATGGATAAGTATCTGCCTTGATTTCTCAGCATTGAGGACACCAGTTATCCTGACCAAATCCACAACTCCAGTTCCTGAAATGCAGCCCAAAACTGGCGGACCCTCCATAGTGCTTCGCTGTTCCTGTAGACCTTCATTATTGTGCCGCTCTTCAGCGACAAACCGCCTTCTGTTACAGCCAAATATTTCACATTGAGACTCATGAGTGCTGAGCATCTGCTGCCATTTTTCTGCAAGCCAGTTACTATGTTTTCATGCATGGTTGAGTCATTTGGTCTTGTTTTTGGCCGCAATTCTTCTATGGAGAACACTTCATAGATGGGTGTAATTGGGTCCTTCTGGTTGCTGCCAGTTCTGAACTGATGACACTGCTGGACATCTTCCGATTTTGAAGGGACGTAACATGATGTATTTCATCTGCTGCACTAATTTTCCTTGGCCAACCACTGTGTCTACAGCTCCCAACGTTGCCCATTCCTTTGTGTCCTCAATACAAGTAGATACTTATTCATCACGCAATACCATGAAGGAGGGGTCTGATTGGCTGCAGAATAAATTTGGAGCCAGACAATGACCCTAAACATCCAGCCGATGTCGTTAAGAATGAGAAGTCCTGGAAGTGATGATCCAGCCTCCACAGAGCCCTCATCTCACAGCATCCAGTCTGTCTGGGATCACATGAAGGATCTGCACAAGCCTCACAAACAGAAAATCTGAGGTTAGTTCACCAAGATATTTGGAACAAGCTCCTGCAGAGTTCCTTCAAGAACTTTCACCTAGTACAAGTACATTGAAGAACTAATGAAGGCAACAGCCGGACACCTCCAAACATCCAGCCAATGTCAAGAAGAGCAACAAGCAGTCCTGGGAGTGATGGCCCCACAGAGCTCTGCTCTCACATCATCCAGTCTGTCTAGGATCACATGAAGAGACAGAAGGATTTGCATGCACAAGCCTCATACACAGAAGATCTGTGGTTAGTTCTCCAAGATGTTTGGAACAATCTCCTGCTGTGTACCTTGAAGAATTGATGAAGGCAACAGTTGGCCACCAAATGTTGATGGGATTTAGATTTCTCTTTTTTTCATTTACTTTGAATTTTGTTAATTAATGAAAATAAACAATTAACTTCTTACTTTCCAGCATTTTTCAGGCTGCTTCTAGTATTTCTGATTACCGTGTACGCTTCTAAGTCGTAAGCTGATGGCCTTTTATATGGAGCTGGCTTCGTCTCGAATGACGGATGCACTTTAAGCGCTCAAAATGGCCACCTGCAATACTCACGCACATTAATTTGTACATGAAAGGACCATTTTGCATTTTCTACCAACCTTCCCCACCCCGCTCACCCGAGGCCATTTCATTCTCACTGCAAATGGAACGTATGTTTTTCTTGTTTTTATAAACCCGCGGTAACAGAGCCTAGTGTTTAAAATCAATGACGGATCAGTTTTTGTTTTTTTCCCCGCGAGGGAATCACAACTGTGATAAGTCAAAACCACTCAAAAAGAAGATTGAAGCCAGAAAAAGCCATTTTCGAGCAACGTCTTGGAAAAAAATATTCTTGTTTTTTTTTTCTAGAATGTTTATAAAGAAAGATCTGAAATCGTAATCGATAATCTCACCGGGCAAGATGGCGGTGTCAACAGGGCGCTCATGTTTATGTATTACCCGGATTTGTTTTTCGGTAGAAAGCTGATATTTAACCCAATAATCGTCTGATTTTTGTCCCGTCTCCGAGGATTAATTATTTCCCGTCAAGTAAAATTAAGATGATTGCAGGAAAGTCGCTCCGGCTGCCGGCAGATAAGCTAATTTCAAGGTTAGGTAATCTCAGCCACTGGAAGTCATCGGCACAATTATGTGATATCATCATAACCTGTTTCAGAAGGTTTTTTTTACAGCATTTTTTACTGGTTTACCTTTCAAGATTACCAGACTGCGCAATTTCTTATAATAACCATCTGGCGGTATTCAGACACGATTTTTAGGCTGCACGGTGCAGATATGACACCACTATTAGGTCTCCAAATGTGGCCCGATGGATGGAACCAGGACAAGCGACCAATTTTATTTGCGCCACCATTTTCTCATACATACCGAAATTTTTAATTGCACCATTTTAGGGGATACGAGATGTTTTAATCACTTTTTATTACCTTTTTTTTTTCCTGAAGGTACGACAACTGAAAAACGTCAACTCTCGCGTTTTTCCTTTTTTTCTTTTTTATGTGTGTAATACACTTTAAAATATTTTTTAATTTTTAGTTTTTAAAAAATATCTTGATGAAAAAAAAAACTATCAAGAAGTAAACATCTTCATCGTCACATCTTTTTACAAATGTGGTGAAATCAAAAGTTGTTTTTTTTTTAATTTCTCTTTTAAAAAAATAAAAAATTATCTTTTTTTTTTTTTTTTAATAAATTTTTTTTTTCAGTTTTTGATTTCACCACATCTGTAAATAGATGTGACAGTGAAGATGTTTGCTTCTCTATATTTTTTCATTTTTGTCTCGATTTCATCAAGATATTTAGAAAAAATAATACAATTTAAAACTTTTTTTTATTTTTTTACTTTTTCTTTATATATATATATATATATATATCTATATATAGATATATATATACAGTACAGACCAAAAGTTTGGACACACCTTCTCATTTAAAGATTTTTCTGTCTTTTCATGACTATGAAAATTGTACATTCACACTGAAGGCATCAAAACTATGAATTAACACATGTGGAATTATATACTTAAGAAAAAAGTGTGAAACAACTGAAAATATGTCTTATATTCTAGGTTCTTCAAAGTAGCCACCTTTTGCTTTGATGACTGCTTTGCACACTCTTGACATTCTCTTAATGAGCTTCAAGAGATAGTCACCGGAAATGGTTTTCACTTCACAGGTGTGCCCTGTCAGGTTTAATAAGTGGGATTTCTTGCCTTATAAATTGGGCTGGGACCATCAGTTGTGTTGTGCAGAAGTCTGGTGGATACACAGCTGATAGTCCTACTGAATAGACTGTTAGAATTTGTATTATGGCAGGAAAAAAGCAGCTAAGTAAAGAAAAACGAGTGGCCATCATTACTTTAAGAAATGAAGGTCAGTCAGTCCGAAAAATTGGGCAAACTTTGAAAGTGTCCCCAAGTGCAGTTGCAAAAACCATCAAGCGCTACAAAGAAACTGGCTCACATGAGGACCGCTCCAGGAAAGGAAGTCACCTCTGCTTCTGAGGATAAGTTTATCTGAGTCACCAGCCTCAGAAATCGCAGGTTAACAGCAGCTCAGATTAGAGTCCAGGTCAATGCCACACAGAGTTCTAGCAGCAGACACATCTCTACAACAACTGTTAAGAGGAGACTTTGTGCAGCAGACCTTCATGGTAAAATAGCTGCTAGGAAACCACTGCTAAGGACAGGTGTGGCACCCCAGGGGTCTGGTTTCCACAGTAACAGCAGTGTTATGTCTGAGAGCAGGTGGGAGGTCTCTTGGTCAGGAATCCTATGCATGCCACACCTCCTGCCCGGTCCTGGGAGGGGAAGGACTTCCCCTATATAAACCTGGGGCTGAGGCAGGGTTAGGGAGAAGAGTAGAGAGAAGAAGAGAAGCAGTGATAGGAAAGAAAGATCAGGAGCTCTGTGGGAGTCGTGCTAAGAGGAGATCAGGGCTGGAAGCTGTAGAGCTCGCCCTGATTGAAGATTTCTTACCGGACCCGGAGTCCGAGGCTGTGGGGACTAACTCCTACCCAGCAGCAGAAACCGACCGGCAGGGGATTTCAGGTCCTCTGGCCCAGAAACCCGAAGGCTCGGTCACACGTGTGGGACCAGCACCGCCGTCGTGGAGCGGAAGCTACTAGAAGGCCCCGAGTCACCGGCCATACGGGTGAGCACCACACGGTACACTCAGGGACGTGGGCTACCTTTACCCGCCTCTAGCAAGGTAGCCAGAAGAGTACAATTAGTTGGGGAGGCCTACAACTCCGCCTGGCCAAGGGGGATCCCATCTGCTCAAGGACTGACCAGGCCCCGACCGCTAGCCAGTACTCCGGGAGGGTCTATCTTTGTCACCAGTAAAGACCCTGAACTACACCGTATCGTCTCTGAGTGATTCCTGCTACCCCCATCATCCACGTCGGCTGCCCTGAGGCCATACCCCTCCCGTTGGGGGTTATACCATCCACGCTGCACCATCCTCCCACCGGCCTCAGCGGTTTGCCCTGCAGTGGCAGCTCCATAGCTGCATTCAACGGGTGGCGTAGTCGTCCTACATCTACTGCTAATATACCGCCACTTAGTCTGACTCCCTGGGCACGGACCGGGTCACCGCCACGAGACTACTACCCCTATCAGATCCGGCTCCGGGTAGTCCCTGCGTGCGCAACGCTACATCACATAGGCCCAGGGCGCGTCAACTTTTGGCGTAGTCGGCAGGATCTCGTGCCCGCAACCACCGGGTACTGCGTGCCTGAAAAAGACTGTTCAAACTTACCAGTGGTGAAGATTCCCGCCATCCGGCGCCATCTTCTACCTTCTTCCCGCCATCCGCGAAGTTTTCCCGCCATCCGGCGCCATCTTCTGCCTTCTTCCCGCCATCCGTGGAGTTTTCCCGCCGTTGGACGCCATCTTGAAGACGCCGCGCGGGAAGAAGAGGGGCGTGGACTCCGAAAGCGCGCGAGAACTGAAGCCCTGCCTCACGTCCGGACGTTGCGTAAGGTCCTGGAAGGAGCCCAGCAGACGCCGACGTCACAGGAGCGCGACGGAAGGTCCTCAACCCTGACGATCCACTGCGGAGCCGCGGCCTACGGAAGAGGATCATCGCAAGGTAGGCCACGGTCCACTAGGGGGGAGGAAGATGTCGGATACGGAGGAGAGCTTCACTGCCTCAACCCCCGCCAGCGCCACCGCTGCTGCAGTCATGCCTTTCACCATGCCCTATATCCCGGGAGCGGCCTGGCTACCCCAGTACTCAGGGGAGTCACATACTCTGCATGACTTTAGAGAAAAGCTGGATAGCCTCTTCCAGGTGTACCCCCTCACAGAAGAGCAAAAAGTGAGCATCCTGGTGGCCCAATTAACTGGGGCAGCCCAAAGGGAGGTAAAGTCCTGGCCACCTGGGGGAAGGACTGTCGCAGGGATACTAACCCGGCTGAAGGATACCTTTGATACCCGCACCTCAGCCGAGATCAAGCTTAGATTCTACGGGTGCAAGCAGCGAGCACAAGAGAGTATAAGGGACTATGCACTAAACCTACAAGAGGCCCTGAGAGCCATTAAGCAGACCGACCCTGACGGCGTGGGAGACGAGGACCGGCTGTTGACTGAACAATTTATAGAGGGTTTATATTGCAATGCCCACCGAACCCAGTTGCGGGCAATGGCCTTACAGGACCCTCATCTGGGATTTGCACAGTTCAAGGACAGAGCCATTCGGGTGCTCCGAGAACCGGCACCAGGTGGCGTTGTGACCCACAGACGCCCCACTACCACTTACCACCAAGAGGCGGCGCCCTTGTCGGCAGGGCCTGTGGGAGCTGATGCGCAGGCTTTGAACAATGACCCGGCTCCCGACCTGCACCATCAGGTCCAAGAGCTAGCTAAAAGCGTTGCTGCGCTAACCCGAACTGTGCAGTCTTTACAGGTTTCTACTCCAGGGAAGATCCAGCTGGCATCCGGACCGGAGGACATCCCGTGGCGCCGACCAAGGAGGACCCCACCGGCCAGAGGAAGACCCAGCGACCGATACAACGAGGACGGACAACCTATCTGCCGCCGCTGCAATCAACCAGGACATATGGCAAGGTACTGTCCTTTAAACTGGCACAACCTAGGGTAGAGGGCCAACCCCTAGGAAAAAGATCATCAGGCCCATCAAACTGGCGTGACAAATATGTGGGAGGACGTCCAGTCTTGCCTGTGGTACTGGATGGCATTCCTATGAGTGCCCTACTGGACACTGGGTCACAGGTCACCACCATCCCGTACGTGCTCTTCAAGCAGTACTGGAATGACTCGGATATAACCCGCTACCCTGACGACGACTTGAGTATCATCGCCAGCAATGGTCAGCCCGTGCCACAGATCGGATTTAAAGAGGTGACCATTAAAATCGGTAGAGTCGAGCTGGCAGCCCAGGGACTGATCATTGTGGACATTGATAAGCGCGAGAGTCACCCTAAGATAACTCTAGGAACTAATGTAATTGAAAATTGTCTTGCAGAGGTGATTTTTATTTTACAGCAGGTTGCCAAGAACGCCAGCTCCGGCCAGCAGCGAGTGCTCCAAAAAGAGATCCGGGCACTGATGCGACGGCAACAGGTGGAACTCTCCGGCGGTGAGATTGGTAGCGTGAGAATGTGTGACCCTTTCCCTATTGCCATGCCCCCAAAAAGTGAAATGATGATTTGGTGCCGGGCGGCTATTGGTCTGAGAGGTAGAGATTACCAGGCAATGGTAGAACCAGTTTACTCAGACAGTAGGCCCACCATTTTGACAGCACGGGGGGTGGTCAATGTACGCCATGGGAGGGTGCCCGTTCGCATAATAAATATCGGGAAGAGGGAAGTGTACCTGCCCCGGTATGCCACGCTAGCCAAATTGTATACCATCAATCAGAATTCTATACAGTCCGTAGAACCCTTGCCTCCATCTTCTCCGGAGGAAGGTAATGGCTCTAAACAACAAATGGAGGATTGGTGTCAGCAACTACATTTGGGTACTGACTCCACTCCCTCTCACCAGAAACAGGGAGTCTACCGGGTGGTTCAGGAGTACGAGAGAGTGTTTAGTAAACACCCGTTAGACTTCGGGCGAGTCAAGGGGGTAGAACATCACATCCCCACGGGAGACCATCCTCCCATAAAAGAGAGGTATCGACCCGTACCCCCTGCACACTACCAACACGCCAAGGGGATGCTTAGAGACATGAAGGAGGCTGGGGTAATCAGGGAAAGCTGTAGCCCCTGGGCAGCTCCACTAGTCTTGGTCAAAAAGAAAGACAACACCATGAGAATGTGTGTAGATTACCGGAAAATAAACCGTATCACACACAAAGATGCGTACCCCTTACCAAGAATAGAGGAGTCTTTGGCTGCTTTAAAATCTGCTAACTTCTTCTCCACCTTGGATCTCACTAGCGGGTACTGGCAGGTTCCTGTAGCAGAGGCGGATCGGGAAAAGACCGCATTCACCACTCCGATGGGACTTAGTGAGTTTACCTGCATGCCGTTTGGACTCTGCAACGCACCAGGAACCTTCCAGCGATTGATGGAGTGCTGTCTGGGACACAGGAACTTTGAGACGGTCCTGTTATACCTGGACGATGTCATCGTCTACTCCAAAACCTACGAGGACCACCTGAAGCACCTGGCGGAAGTGTTTGAAGCTCTGGCAAGTTATGGCCTAAAGGTGAAACCCTCCAAGTGTCACCTCCTGAAGCCAAAGGTGCAGTACCTGGGACACGTGGTGAGTGCTGACGGAGTGGCTCCCGACCCTGATAAGATCACCGCAATTAAGGAATGGCCAAGCCCCTCCAGTGTAAAGGAAGTGAGGCAGTTCCTCGGGTTGGTAGGCTACTACCGAAGGTTCATACCCGGTTTCACCAAAAAGGCAGCTCCTATGCAGGACCTCCTGATAGGCCAGTCCAGGAAGGCCAAGAACCAGAAGCCGCCCTTCAGATGGGAGAAGTTGGAAGAAGAGTCCTTCCGCCAGCTGAAGATGGCCCTCACGGGGGATGAAATCCTGGCGTACCCTGATTATAGCCAACCCTTTATCCTCTACACCGACGCCAGTAACATCGGGCTAGGAGCCGTACTATCCCAGATCCAGCAGGGGAAAGAACGGGTAATTGCTTACGCCAGCCGAAAACTGCGACCCACCGAAAGAAATCCTGAGAATTACAGCTCATTTAAGCTAGAGTTCCTGGCAGTGGTGTGGGCAGTCACCGAACGCTTTAAGCACTACCTCGCTTCTTCCCGGTTCACCGTGTACACGGATAACAACCCGTTGACACACCTGGACACTGCAAGACTCGGTGCCCTAGAGCAGAGATGGATGGCCCGCTTGTCCAACTATGAGTTTACAATCAAATACCGGGCAGGACGCTCCAATACCAACGCGGACGCCCTGTCCAGGATGCCAAACCTACCGGACGAGGGTGAGGATTCAGAAGATTTGGAAGAGGTCGAACTCCCTGCGTTCCACCGTCATGGGACTATCCAGTATTCCCACCGTGTAAGGGGTAAGCAAGCCGCTACGTTCAACCCCTTACCTCACTACAACTGGGCGGAAACGCAAGACAGTGACCCTGCCGTCCGGCTGGTGAAGGAGATGCTGACTCAGCCAGAAGCTCGCCTTGACCCAGACGCTCCGGAGGAGGCCAAGCAACTGTGGGCAGAGAAGAGTCGACTGTTCCTTTACAAGGGGAAGTTGTGCCGCAGAATGGTTAACTCCCGGACGCATGAACTGGTCTGGCAAGTAGTGGTGCCAAGAAGGGACGCAGCTATGGTGATGGAGGCATACCACGACGGGGCTGGGCACTTCGGATGGAAGAAGCTGGAGTTCCTGCTGCGCGGGCGGTTCCATTGGGTAGGCATGAGAGGAACCATCGAGAGGTGGTGCAGAGACTGTGGCCCATGCAACCTAAGAAGGAAGGACCGTGCCAGCCAGAAGACCCCCCTTCAGTCCATCGTCACCCGGCAGCCGTTGGAACTGGTAGCCTTGGATCATGTAAAACTGACCCCAAGCAAAAG
The DNA here is from genome assembly GCF_046119375.1 of Phyllobates terribilis. Lineage (NCBI taxonomy): Eukaryota > Metazoa > Chordata > Amphibia > Anura > Dendrobatidae > Phyllobates > Phyllobates terribilis. Next base: position 54,650,958 of record NW_027362772.1, on the reverse strand, counting down.
TGGCTACGTCTACGCATTAACCATCGTGGATCACTACTCCCGGTTCTTGGTTGTCGTCCCCGTCAAGGACTTAACAGCTCAAACAGCAGCTAGAGCCTTCCAGCAGCACTTCTGCCGTCCACACGGCTACCCAGAGCAGGTGCTGACGGACCAGGGACCTGCCTTTGAAGCGGAGGTCTTCCAAGAGTTCTGTACTCTGTATGGCTGCCGGAAGATCAGGACGACACCCTATCATCCGCAAACTAATGGACTTTGTGAGAAAATGAACCAGGTGGTGATAGATCTTCTAAAAACATTGCCCCTGGAAGAACGCAGTCTGTGGCCTGAGAAGCTGCCCGACCTGGTGGACCTATACAACTACATCCCTGTAGGTTCCACCAACTGTACCCCGGCTTACCTAATGAGGGCAAGACCCGGTAAGCTACCTGTTGACCTGGAGATGGGAGTCCTGACACCCGAGGACACTTCACCGGAAGCAGACTGGGACACAGAGAGGCAGCAGCAGTACCGGAAAGTACAGGAGAGCGTGGAGCGAAGTCTCTGTCTAGCTAGGGAAAGACAAGAGAAAACTTACAACCAGTATGCTCCCGCTGTTCCCTTGGTACCCGGAGAGCAGGTCTTGAAGAGGAAAAGACGGCTCCACAAGTTGGACGACCAGTGGGAGAAGGACCCGTACATCGTACTGCCCTCAAGCCACGACAACCCGAAGGTCTGTACCATCAGTAAAGACGGAGGGGAAACCACAACCATTGTATCCCGGGATCACCTGAAGAGGTGTCCCGAACAGCTACGGAATCCTGAAGAGGAACAAGAAGACCCTCGACCCGTAGAGGAAAGGGAAGATGTGGTTAGTACTGTGCTCGGAGACTTCCCTCGGTCCTGGACTCAAGTCAATGGTGCAGTTGTGGTACCCGTCCTCACGTTCCTCCAACCAGCATCCCAAGTACTCACGGAGCAACCAGTAGAGCTGGAAGAACAGCCGGTCCAGGAGGCAGAAGACTCCACACAAGCAGATCAGGAGGATCAACCCTCTGCTTATAGTGAGCCTGCCATACCCCTAGTGAGCCAAAGAGCCTGTAGACAGCTGCCCAGTTTACCCTTGACAGCTCCTACACCCTGTAGTTCAGGGCCAGACAGTCAGCTCCGTAGGTCCACTAGGGCCACTAAAGGCCAGTTACCCGCACGTTGGAGAATTTGAAGTGTTTAAATTGTTTTATTTGTGGTCACCTGTCTGTTACTTGTAAATAATTATGTGTTTCTAGTTATTTTTAGGAGTCCTTGGTGGATTTACCGGGAATCCTTGTACAATTGGTTGGAGCGTAACTTAGGAATGGACTAAAGACTGTTAAGGACTCGGGGCAGGACAGACCCCTACCTGGTTATGTCTCCCTGTTTTGGTGAAATGGACACCTTGCTTTGCTTCAAAAACTGCACCCGGTTGCGGACACGCCGTGACCATTCTAATATGTTTTTTTTTCTATTGTACCGTTTCTGTTTGTATTGGTTATGTTTTTCTAAAATATGTTTAGTCCCGGAGTACTAAATTTCACTAGGGGGGAATGTGGCACCCCAGGGGTCTGGTTTCCACAGTAACAGCAGTGTTATGTCTGAGAGCAGGTGGGAGGTCTCTTGGTCAGGAATCCTATGCATGCCACACCTCCTGCCCGGTCCTGGGAGGGAAAGGACTTCCCCTATATAAACCTGGGGCTGAGGTAGGGTTAGGGAGAAGAGTAGAGAGAAGAAGAGAAGCAGTGATAGGAAAGAAAGATCAGGAGCTCTGTGGGAGTCGTGCTAAGAGGAGATCAGGGCTGGAAGCTGTAGAGCTCGCCCTGATTGAAGATTTCTTACCGGACCCGGAGTCCGAGGCTGTGGGGACTAACTCCTACCCAGCAGCAGAAACCGACCGGCAGGGGATTTCAGGTCCTCTGGCCCAGAAACCCGAAGGCTCGGTCACACGTGTGGGACCAGCACCGCCGTCGTGGAGCGGAAGCTACTAGAAGGCCCCGAGTCACCGGCCATACGGGTGAGCACCACACGGTACACTCAGGGACGTGGGCTACCTTTACCCGCCTCTAGCAAGGTAGCCAGAAGAGTACAATTAGTTGGGGAGGCCTACAACTCCGCCTGGCCAAGGGGGATCCCATCTGCTCAAGGACTGACCAGGCCCCGACCGCTAGCCAGTACTCCGGGAGGGTCTATCTTTGTCACCAGTAAAGACCCTGAACTACACCGTATCGTCTGAGTGATTCCTGCTACCCCCATCATCCACGTCGGCTGCCCTGAGGCCATACCCCTCCCGTTGGGGGTTATACCATCCACGCTGCACCATCCTCCCACCGGCCTCAGCGGTTTGCCCTGCAGCGGCAGCTCCATAGCTGCATTCAACGGGTGGCGTAGTCGTCCTACATCTACTGCTAATATACCGCCACTTAGTCTGACTCCCTGGACACGGACCGGGTCACCGCCACGAGACTACTACCCCTATCAGATCCGGCTCCGGGTAGTCCCTGCGTGCGCAACGCTACATCACATAGGCCCAGGGCGCGTCACAGGCAACAAGCAGAAGAGACTTGTTTGGGCTAAAGAACAAAAGGAATGGACATTAGACCAGTGGAAATCTGTGCTCTGGTCTGAGGAGTCCGAATTTGAGATCTTTGGTTCCAACCACCGTGTCTTTGTGCGACGCAGAAAAGGTGAACGGATGGACTCTACATGCCTGGTTCCCACCGTGAAGCATGGAGGAGGAGGTGTGATGGTGTGGGGGTGCTTTGCTGGTGACACTGTTGGGGATTTATTCAAAATTGAAGGCATACTGAACCAGCATGGCTACCACAGCATCTTGCAGCGGCATGCTATTCCATCCGGTTTGCGTTTAGTTGGACCATCATTTATTTTTCAACAGGACAATGACCCCAAACACACCTCCAGGCTGTGTAAGGGCTATTTGACCAAGAAGGAGAGTGATGGGGTGCTACGCAAGATGACCTGGCCTCCACAGTCACCAGACCTGAACCCAATCGAGATGGTTTGGGGTGAGCTGGACCCGCAGAGTGAAGGCAAAAGGGCCAACAAGTGCTAAGCATCTCTGGGAACTCCTTCAAGATTGTTGGAAGACCATTTCCGGTGACTACCTCTTGAAGCTCATCAAGAGAATGCCAAGAGTGTGCAAAGCAGTCATCAAAGCAAAAGGTGGCTACTTTGAAGAACTTAGAATATAAGACATATTTTCAGTTGTTTCACACTTTTTTGTTAAGTATATAATTCCACATGTGTTAATTCATAGTTTTGATGCCTTCAGTGTTAATGTTCAATTTTCAAAGTCAAGAAAATACAGAAAAATCTTTAAATGAGAAGGTGTGTCCAAACTTTTGGTCTGTACTGTGTATATATATATATATATATTTTTTTTTTTGCTGATTGTTGTTTTTTCTCGTTACTTTTTAGTCCCCCTAGGGGACTTGAGCCTGTGATGAAACATGTAATATACTATGGTATTGCAGTAAATAGTGGTTTCAACAATTTATCAATCGCAAGTTTCATTGGAGCACAAAGATGGCGGTGATGGGGGACCATCAATAGGTCTATGGGGTCTATATTAAGCCATCGCACCCCATGGAGGGGATGCATTTAAGTGGTTAAACAGCAGCGATCAGTGCTAGCTTTAACTGCTAATGTTAAAAGCAGGTGCTGGCTGTATAACACAGCTGACACCTGACTGAGCCATACCTGTACAGCAGATGTCAGGAAGGGGTTAATATTACTTACGCACTTGTATATTGGTATAGTTTGTACATTGCATGGACACATTAGTATTATGATACTATATAACGGTATTAATTTGGCTTTCCATGGCGCTATTAATTGACTACTTTGCCTGTATTATTCGGCCACTGTATTGCAGCATATTGGCAGAGTAGACTTTCTAAAGGCTCATGTGGGGCTGCTTCCATTATTTGAAAGGAAGGAAATAGTAATGCCGTCATAGTACTGCGGAAATAATATTACCATCCTGTGCCTAAAATTGACCAACTAATTAACATCACCATGCAGTGCCTCCATAATACTGCAATCAGTGGTGTAAGCAGGACATGGGTGATGGAGATAGGATGATGAAGACTCCAGGGCAATAGATACCTTTTGCCTTTTATTATTTGGTCACTGTTTGGTGGTATTATGGCACTGTGTGATGTTATTTCGTCACTGTATGATGGCATAGTAAATTCAATATGGAGTCACATTCATTAATTGGAATAAATGAAATAGTAATACCGCCATACTACTGCATAAATAATGGTACCATACTGTAGCTAAAAATATACCAATCAATTAACATTACCATAGAGTGCTGATATCATATAGCAACCGGTGGTGTGAGCAGGATATGTTCGCTGAGGAGGGAATGGTGAAGACTCCTTGGCAATTGCCAATTTTTGCCTTCATTATTAAGCCACTGTTTGGCGGTATTATAGCACTATATGATATTATTTAGACTTCGTATAGAGGAAGAGTAAAGTCTCTAGAGACTCTTTTAGGCCACCAACCATTATTTTGAAGAAATTAAAAAAGTAACACCCCCATAATATTGCATGAATAATGGTACCATACTGTGCCCAGAAAATATACCGATCCAATACCATTGCCATGCAGTGCCTATATAATGCCATAACCAGTGGTGTGAGCTGAACATGGGGGGTGAGGAAAAGATGGTGAAGATTGCAGGGCAGTTGACATCTTTGCTTTTAGTATTACGACACTGTGTGATATTATTTGAGCACTGTATGGTGGAAAAGTAAAGCCTAGGGCATTTGACACTTTTTGCATTTTTTTTATTATGACACTGTTTGGCGGTATTATAGCACTGTATGATGTTATTTCGACACGGTTAAGTCTGTAGAAGCTCCTATGGGGTCACGTCCCTTATTTGGAAGAAATGAAATAGTAATACCACCATAATACTGCATAAATAATGGTACCATACTGTGCCTAAAAATATACTGAACAATTAACACGGTCATACATTGCCTATACAATACCGCTGCCAGTAATGTGAGGATGGGATGGTGAAGACTGTAGGGCATTTGACATTTTTTTTTTTTTTTTTTTATTATGAAACTGTTTGGCGGTATTATGGTACTGTAAAATCTGTAGAGGCTCCTTATTTGGAAAGAATTAAATAATAATACCGCCATAATGCTTCATAAATAATGCTACCATACTGTGCCTAAAAATATACTGATCAATTAACACGGTCATAAAGTGCCTATATAATACCACTGCCAGTAGTGTGAGGATGGGATGATGAAGAATCTAGGGCATTTGACACTGTTTGGCGGTATTATAGCACTGTATGATGTTATTTCTTCACTGTAAAGTCTGTAGAGGCTCCCATGAAATTACATCCCCTTGTTTGGAAGAAATTAAATAGTAGTACCGCCATAATGCTGCATAAATAATGGGACCATACTGTGCCTAAAAATATATTTACTAAACCTGTAACAAAATCTGATAAAAAAAAAAAAGTACACCCTTGTACAGTTTTTGCAGCCCTCTATGGTTCTTCCACCCTAAAATAGATGAATAACCCAAAGAATATGCTGGAATATTATTTATATACATATGGAAAATCAAATGAAAGAGCGGCGCCAGAGGTTTGTGCCTGCAGAAAGTACAGAAAATATTGGCTATTTTTTTTTTTTTTATTTTGACACAACATATTGAATTTTTGCAGCAGCTCATTATTTGCCTTGCGGAGGAGCCGGCTGAAACATTTCATTTGATGATTATTATTTTTTTTCCCGCTTTTTTAGGAGTCACCAGCAAACAGGAGAACATAAAAACTTTCAGCATAACGAACAGCATCCAGTTCCCAGTGGAAAGGAGGGATAACGGAGAAATCGTCACTTGCGAGGCCTCGCACCCGGCGTTAAAGGGCCAGAAGAAGCAAACGCAATACGTTTTGGACGTCCAGTGTAAGTGATGGATCATCATTAACCCTTTACTAAATTTCAAACAAAATGTCCGTCCATTATGTAGAGAGGTGCATTAAAAGATTCCTTTAACCCAGCAGGAAATTTTTACTTAAAGGGTATGTCCACTTTTGGGAGCAATTTGCATGTATTTGGCACTTAAAAAAAATTTTTTTTGCAATTGAGTTTCGGTAGTATTTTTGGCTTCTTCAAATGTTTGTTTCCCTGCACAAGTTACTGTGATGTGATCAGAAGAGTCAGATCAGCGTTCAATTCAGACCATCAGAAATGAGCTCACTGATGGACACTTAGTTAACTCATTCTGCAGCCGGCAATAGGACGTGCAACACACAGGCTACAGAAAGAAAAGAATGCTAAATTTTTAGTGAAAACCAATTGCAAAAATTATTTTTAGTAAAGCAAAAAATATATATATATATTTTGGCCAAGAAATCCTGAACTGAAGACCTCCTTTTATTAGAGAGTGGTTACAAAGCACCACTTACTCTGGAGGACCTGTATTGTCCAGTCCTGAATTAACCAGACAAAAAATTGATATGAATGAGAAGTGTGTAATTCTCCATTTCACCTGCGGTGGTGCTGCAGGGAAATTAAACACTTACTGCTAGATTTGGTGATTGCAGGTGATCTCAGGAGGACATCAACTTATTGTCTGGCAACCAGTTTAACAAGGAGGGGTTGTCAAAAGTGGACATCAAAAGTTCATGTCTAAGTCGATCACGCAGTGATCAGGCCATTAGTTGGAGAAAAATCAGAAAGTCCGAATGTCAATCCTAAGAAAAAAAATTGGCGGAATAATTTAGGGGTGGTCATTTCTTATATTCCTAATGTCTTGTCAAAGCAAATGGGGTGTACAATGAAAATGAAAAAAAAATGTAAATATATAAATATTAATTTTGCATCTGCCTGAAACTTAGCTCGACCCAAAAATAAAATCTACATGGACTAAAATATTAAAATTGGTTTGGTGTTCCTCAAAGTTAAATTTTTTTTGGGGATTACTATTATTTTATATGCCATGAGCCAAGGTGTATTGTACCAGAACGCTTGACCCAAGTTGGCCCAAAAAACACCAAATGGTGACTCGTCTGGACTCCAGGTTAAGAGCTTAAGACCTGCATCTACTCCGGCCTCATGTAGGACTTAATCACTCCATGGTCTCCAATCGACAGATTGTAAATATCATGATCTCTCGGCTAAGTCACACTAACATCTGCCATCACTAATATTCAATAACTTCCAACTTCGAGTTCCTAAAACCATATCCCCCCCATGACCCTCATTGACTTTCAGAAATCCCCTGAAATCCCTATAAAGACCCCCATTAAATTCCATCTAAATCTTCACAATTCCCTTTGACCCTTCATGACTCACTCCATGACCTCGTGGTTATTGACATTTTTGGAGTTTTCTGCCTTCACGTCAGGATCATTGCTTGTTAATTACACAAATGAATCTCCTAACGTTCCCCTCCCACATTCGTGTGTTATCTGAGACGAGCAGCTGACGCGAAGCGCGTCCTCGCTCCAGACGGATGTTTTTTTAATGGACTTGTAACTTCCGAACGACTGGTCTCGAAATGATAATGAAGTGGAACATTCCTAAAAAAAAATCTAATTTTTCTTAAACTGGAGCCATAACTTATTTTTCGTTAACCCTCGAAAACCATGAGCATTCTTTCCTTTGCTCATTGAACATTGTACTTCCCGAATCGCCCTCCAAACAACCATGTATGACTGAGTTGAACACATAACAAAAATGTAAAAGTAGTCAGGAACATGTTATTTTTCCTGTCCAGTGACATGTCGTTAAGCTATTGGACACCAATGAAAATGCTTTACATGGTGCCATCAGCCAACCGGAGACTACTTTGGGTTCCAACATGTGTGATGACCTATATGAACTACCTTATATGTTCGATGGATACCCAACCTTTCCTCCGTGATGGGCACCATGGGCAACTAAGGAGAAGACAAAGGACACATAGTGTTCATTGGCCGATTCCCCCAAATACATCACAGACAACATTGGCCAATATTGGATATTGTCGGCCAACGATGCCCCCAGTGCTGATCATTGACCAAAAAACCCAACATGCCCAATAGGTGAATTGGCAGTTTCATTCGAGTCTTATCCTGTATTTGGGCTTCCTTAAAGTCATCGGGAGGAACAGCTGTTGACCCAATGGGCATTTAATTGAGTACATGACCAGCTTTGGTCAGTTTATCTCCCACCACCCATGAATAATGCTCATTGGGAACTTATGGATCCCCAAGAAAATTAAGCTTTAACCCTTTTAATTTCTATCAAATGTTATGGAATTTTATGATCGGAAATATCATTTTTGGTGGCGTCTTCGTTCTGGAGGATCTTGTGGTACATCATCAATGAGCACCCCTCCGTCGAGACTTCCGCTGGCAGGTAGATGGAGAATCTGGGCCTCATCTTGTAGGGTCTACCAGGCCTCCAAGAAGCTGGGCTCTCAATGATTGGACTCAAATAAGTCTTTTGAGGGGGGGGGGGGGGGATTGCAGAATCTCTTTCATTGGAAGGCTAGAAGTCTCCTTCCACTACCCGTGAAGACAGAGATCAGAATAACTGCTCCAGACGCAGCCTTCTGCCGTCTTGTTGCGTGCATAGATTTCAGAACCTCGGCGTGCACAATTAGCATTATGTAAATAAAATGAAATCATTCCGGAGAGGCCTGTGGAAGAAGGGAGGGGGAGGGGTACATCGCAATATATCTCTCTGCTGCTTTGTGTGTGGATGCATTTCCACCTTCCCTCCAGACCATCTCTCTTTTCAGCTGGAAAAAAATGAAAAAATAAAAAAATAAAGCTGGCAAAGATAAGACTGAATAATTGTACAGAAAATCGAGTAAATCTCCAGTATATACCTCTAATTAAATTAACTATCAGACATAACAAGGATAATTAGTTATAGGGGTATCACCAGCTTCGCTGTAACCAAAGAAACCCAATGTCACAGCCGGAAGAGACAAGGTTATAGAGGTGTAAAGGTCTGGACTTGTCACATCCGAAACCAAAAATAATCCAAAAATTGTCAAGACTTGGCACATGAGACATATTGCTTAGGGAGTTTGCGTATTATCGAACATGTCATCGACTGTGTCCTCTTCCAGAAACTTCTCAGAAAGGAATATTTATCATTTTATGGGGTTTGCATAAATGTTAATGCTCATTGGTAACTCCATATTTTTGCATTTCTGTCCTTTTTCCTGCAGTTTCCCCAACAGCTCGAATCCAAGCCTCTCAAAGCCTGGTGAGGGAGGGCGACCCATTGACTCTGAAATGTGATGTAACTGGGAACCCCAGGTAAGGACCACCTATGGCCATGGAACTGGTGTCACTACTACCAGTATTACTGTTACTTTCATAATGTTTTGGGCCATCGTGGTCCCAGTTGACTTTATGGCAAGAGTCAGCTAATCCGGTCTATGACAAATGGTGGACCAATGATGGGGTATAGTGGTGTCTAAAGTAGATAGTATCCAACAGCCTAGCAGCTAAGGGAGGCCTCATTGAACCTTCCATCAAGATGTGAACCGCTCCCCACTCCCAGAAAGTATTTCTGCTTCACTGGTAGCTTTGGCTAAAAGGTCCTGAAGACTTGATGTGGAAAATGGGGCTCATGAGTTTGTTACGTTGCCAACAAAGAATGATCCAAACGCAGGATATATAAAACTGATAAGTTTGTGTCTACACATTTCCAGGTCGAACAGACCCCTTCATCAGTATAGTAACATAGTTATAGTATAGTATATTTACTTTAGTTATTGTATCTTCCATGGATGGTGTTGGGCACTTAGTTGGTCAATGGGCCAAACACATATTTGACACCTTTCCCAGAATGTTCCTTAGGCTACTGGAAAAAGAGGAGAACCTTCAGACTCGTGGAAGAGTTGGCATATCTGCCGGTGTTGCAAAAGTCTTCCAAAATATCTTGGAATGTAAAGCTCTTCTGCCTTTTTTTTCCATGGTCAAGCTCTGGGGTCCATAGGAAAATTCAGGAAGTGTGAATGAGAGATTGTTTGGGGGGCACCCAATCCTTTACTCTTTGTGTGCCTAATCCCATACTTTCCAGACAGTTTTTTTAAAAGTTGGCAAGTATGGCGAAACTTAGGATGTCACCTCACGGATTTAGTAATATCCCCCAAGCGTCCGGATCTTTAAAAGTTTTGGCCAGTGAAGACATGTTATGACCTATTTCATCAGCAGAAAGGGGAATTTTTATCCCCGTCGGGACACTTTTACAAAATTGTCACCTCAGTTGCCCAGCTGCCTCTCCACTCATTTCCTACAAGGCTACCGAACTCTGCGCTTGGCTTTTATCGGCAACCCCAAAGAGAATTAATGGAGCGGTGGTCTAGCATGACCACTGCCGTTTCGTTGGGATAAAAGTGCCACGTTCTGCCGATTGGTGCAGGTGCCAGCGGTCTGATCCCAGCCGATCTAGAAGTTATCACCTACGCTAGGGATAGGTGATGTATTGCTTTCAGCAGACAACCCCTTTAAGAACATCCCTACATTAAAATGGAGAGCGTTTAGGGTCTTGACAACTTTTCTGACCACATTTCCGGCTCACAAGAAGTGTTGTCGTAGCTTCTCGAGTCAAATCGGCCATTGTCTTACCAAATTTAGGTAAATATCCTGCATCCGATTGAACACTGCCCCCTATAGATGCGAATCTGAATAGGAGAAAGTATTTGTGTATCTGACTGGCTTTGATTCCAAATCTATCCAAAATACCCGGTTTCCCGGAGCGTTCATGACAAGTATATAAGGGCATCTTCCCGTCCGCCGCCCTGGAACTGGAGGAAGATTTCACAGTGAAATACGCGGAGAAAAAAAAAATACATTTTGTTTTTTTGCAGCGCTGGAACTATACAGACTCCATTCTTATAAATCGTCCCCGCAGCTTCTCTGCAGCCTCTGCACGGATATATAAACCCCACAGACATCCCAATGACGCGAAGGCAGAACATAAAACGTGTTTTAATACGACCTGCACACCCCATATATCTTGCACTGCAGCGGCAGGCACAGAAATAGAGCAGACGAACGGCCTCTCGCTGCAGCCCTAAACACCACCAAGAATCCTAATCAGTCCGCTTCTCCAGAAAACCCCATAAAACAGAGACAAATCTTCCCAGGCTCCAGAACGCCTGCATAGCACAGCGCGGAGACATTAATATTCAGCGTGGAGCCACGGCTTTAATCTCTTTCATCCTCTTCAAACCTAATGCGATGCTCTATTCTCCGTAATATCCGTACTTTGTCTTTAAAGGGCAACTCCAGTCATGGCCGAAATTAACGACAGCAGTTACTATAAAGCTCCATAAGTTGCGTGGCGCGGACAGTTCTCTAAAAAAGAATTCCTAAATGTCTAATTTTTGCTGCTGAACTTCGTCATGAGGCATGGTGGGAGGAAAGCACAGATTTTATATTCTGTGCAGTGGGAGGAGTTCTCACTTTGTTGTGCTCATGGTCGCCCTCTGGTGGGTAAGGTATGAGTAACACCTGCCACTATGAGAATGGGAATGACTAATTCTCTGTCTCAATGTATTATAGAGACTTGATGAATTTTAGGAAAGACAAAAGATAGTGCCCCCTATTGACAAAAAAAGGAGTAGCCGTAATTAGGACCCATGTGGTGTATTGAGACGAATGCTTCATGGGCAAAAAATATGCAAATTGGCATCCTCTACATAAAGAATAAAACTAATCGCATCCATAGCAAACTTTCCAATATTAATAAAAATAGGGATATCTAAGTCTCGCCTAAGAGGTGCCCAAATCGGGAGAGATCCCACTGTTGGGGGGTATTTTTGCCCCTTTTTTCCGCCCAGAAACTGCTTGAAGTTGCCTAGATTTTTTTCCCCAAAATTTTTTTGCAAAATTAGGGTACGGTTTGGTTGTAGAACTAGTGAGGAGCACGTGCCTCCTGCCGCACCGGGTCTCAGTCATTGTAATATGAGAATATTTTGCTCCAGGCTGTTATATTTCATCCTACGTCTCGTGTAAGCGCCGCGTCCACCTGAAGAGCACTCGTCCACCTGTCGGGGCTGATGAAATTCCTAGTGTAATCAGTCTGGAGGATTTGAGCAGAGCCGCTCGGCAAAGTTGTTTTATTGTGTGAAACCTCTCAACATCTCAACTGCACAAAGAGGGACACTTGAGTTTTATTATAGGAGACACTTTTTCATCTGTTCGGAGAACAACCTGCACCCCAACGTTTTTTTTTGAGCAGGATTATTACAACACACAAAAAGCTAGAGCCATAAACAATGTAAAGCGATAGCAGAAGTGGTTGCTGTCAGGTCGGGGCGACACACTTGACCGGCTGGTGGCGTATCTACAGAAGAATGGGCATCTAAATGTATGCAGGGGTCCAGGGGCATTGTAGCTGGGTCATGGCACCACATTGTTTTTTTCTGGATCTTACTGGTCGTTTAAAAATGAACTTTTATGACCCTGATTTTATAACCATAGATATTAATATAGAGAAGGTTCTCAGTCTTCCCCGAAGAGCAGGAGCTTTCTACAAGATTTTGGAGGGTCTTCCTCAAACTGTTCCCGCAATGTCTTGAAGCTTTAAGATTTTCCATCACTCAAATTAAGTGGCCGAGGCCACCCCCTCGTAACAAGCCCATAGCATTATCCTCCTCTACCATTTGTACAGTGGGAATGGGGGGGCCAGATGTTATACACCGGGGGCAGAGGGGCTGGACGTTATACACTGGGAGCGAGGGGGCTGGACGTTATACACTGGGGGCGAGGGGCCGGATGTTATACACTGGGGGTGAGGTGCTGGATGTTATACACTGGGGGTGAGGGGCCAGATGTTGTATACCAAGGGCGAGGGGGCTGGATGATCTATATCGAGGGGGCGAGGGGGGCTGGATGTTATACACCGAGGGGGCGAGGGGGGCTGGATGTTATACACCGGGGGTGAGAAGCTGGTTGTTATACACCGGGGGTGAGGAGCTGGTTGTTATACACTGGGGGTGAGGAGCCAGATGTTATACACCGGGGGCGAGGGGCCGGATGTTATACACTGGGGGTGATGGGGCCGGATGTTATACACTGGGGGTGATGGGGCCGGATGTTATACACTGGGGGTGATGGGGCCGGATGTTATACACTGGGCGAGAGGGGCCGGATGTTATACGGCGAGGGGGCTGGATTTTATACACCGGGGGTGAGAAGCTAGTTGTTATACACCGGGGGTGAGAAGCTGGTTGTTATACACCGGGGGTGATGAGCTGGTTGTTATACACTGGGGGTGAGGAGCCAGATGTTATACACCGGGGGCGAGGGGCCGGATGTTATACACTGGGGGTGATGGGGCCGGATGTTATACACTGGGCGAGAGGGGCCGGATGTTATACACTGGGGGTGAGGGGCCGGATGTTATACACCGAGGGGGCTGGATTTTATACACCGGGGGTGAGAAGCTGGTTGTTATACACCGGGGTGAGAAGCTGGTTGTTATACACCGGGGGTGAGGAGCTGGTTGTTATACACTGGGGGTGAGGAGCCAGATGTTATACACCGGGGGCGAGGGGCCGGATGTTATACACTGGGGGGGGCGAGGGGCCGGATGTTATACACTGGGGCTGAGAAGCCAAATGTTATGCACTGGGGGTGAGAAGCCAGAAGTTATACACTGGGGGCGAGGGGACGGATGTTGTACACTGGGGGTGAGGGGCCTGATGTTATACACTGGGGGCGAGTGGCCAGATGTTATACACTGGGCGCGAGGGGCCAGATGTTATACACTGGGCGCGAGGGGCCGGATGTTATACACTGGGCGCGAGGGGCCGATTGTTGTACACTGGGGAGCGAGGGGCCAGATGTTATACACTGGGGACGAGGGGCCGGATGTTATACACTGGAGGCGATGGGCCGGATGTTATATACTGGGGGTGAGAAGCCGAATGTTGTACACTGGGGAACGAGGGGCTGGATGTTGTACACTGGGGAACGAGGGGCCGGATGTTGTACACTGGGGAACGAGGGGCCAAATGTTATACACTTGGGGCGAGGGGCCAGATGTTGTACACCAGGGGGCAAGGGGTCGGATGTTATACACCAGGGGGTGAGAAGCTGAATGTTATACACGGTGGGTTAGACGCTGGATGTTATACACTGGGGGTGAGGGGCCGGATGTTATACACTGGGGGTGAGGGGCCGAATGTTATACACTGAGGAGCGAGGGGGCTGGATGTTGTACAACGAGGGGGCGAGGGGGCTGGATGTTGTACACCGAGGGGGCTGGATGTTGTACACTGGGGGTGAGGGGCCAGATGTTATACACTGGGGGTGAGGGGCCAGATGTTATACACTGGGGGTGAGGAGCTGGATGTTATACACTGGGGGTGAGGAGCTGGATGTTATACACTGGGGGTGAGGGGCCAGATGTTATACACTGGGGGTGAGAAGCTGGATGTTATACACTGGGAGCGATGGGGCCGGATGTTATACACTGGGGGTGAGGGGCCAGATGTTATACACTGGGGGTGAGGAGCTGGATGTTATACACTGGGGGTGAGGGGCCAGATGTTATACACTGGGGGTGAGGGGCAGGATGTTATACACTGGGGGTGAGGGGCAGGATGTTATACACTGGGGGTGAGGAGCTGGATGTTATACACGGTGGGTTAGACGCTGGATGTTATACACTGGGGATGAGAAGCTGGATGTTATACACTGGGGGTGAGGGGCCGGATGTTGTACACCGAGGGGGCGAGGGGGCTGGATGTTGTACACCGAGGGGGCTGGATGTTGTACACTGGGGGTGAGAAGCTGGATGTTATACACTGGGGGTGAGAAGCTGGATGTTGTATACTGGGGGCGAGGGGCCAGATGTATATACACAGGGGGTGAGGGGCCGGATGTTATACACCGGGGGTGAGGAGCTGGATGTTATACACTGGGGGTGAGGAGCTGGATGTTATACACTGGGGGTGAGGAGCTGGATGTTATACACTGGGAGCGATGGGGCCGGATGTTATACACTGGGGGTGAGGGGCCAGATGTTATACACTGGGGGTGAGGAGCCAGATGTTATACACTGGGGGTGAGAAGCTGGATGTTATACACTGGGAGCGATGGGGCCGGAAGTTATACACTGGGGGTGAGGGGCCAGATGTTATACACTGGGGGTGAGGAGCTGGATGTTATACACTGGGGGTGAGGGGCCAGATGTTATACACTGGGGGTGAGGGGCAGGATGTTATACACTGGGGGTGAGAAGCTGGATGTTGTACACTGGGGGCGAGGGGCCAGATGTTATACACTGGGGGCGAGGGGCCGAATGTTGTACACTGGGGAACGAGGGGCCAGATGTTATACACTGGGGGCGAGGGGCCGAATGTTGTACACTGGGGGCGAGGGGCCAGATGTTATACACTGGGGGCGAGGGGCCGAATGTTGTACACTGGGGGCGAGGGGCCAGATGTTATACACCAGGGGGTGAGAAGCCGAATGTTGTACACTGGGGAACGAGGGGCCGGATGTTATACACTGGGGGCGAGGGGCCAGATGTTGTACACCGGGGGGCAAGGGGTCGGATGTTATACACTGGGGGTTAGACGCTGGATGTTATACACTGGGGGTTAGACGCTGGATGTTATACACTGGGGGTTAGACGCTGGATGTTATACACTGGGGGCGAGAGGGGCCAGATGTTGTACACTGGGGGCGAGGGGCCAGATGTTGTACACTGGGGGCGGGGGGCAAGGGGTCGGATGTTATACACTGGGGGTTAGACGCTGGATGTTATACACTGGGGGTGAGAAGCTGGATCCGCCCCTCATATAACATCCAACTTCTCACCCCCAGTGTATAACATCCACCCCTAACCCCCCCTGGTATATGTTATACACTGGGGGTGAGGGGTGGATGTTATTCACTGGGGGCGGGAGGATGTTATACAGCAGGGGCGGAGGGCCAGATGTTATACAGTGGGGACGGGGCGCCGGATGTTATACACCGGGGGTGAGGGGTGGATGTTATTCACTGGGGGCAGGAGGATGTTATACAGCAGGGGCGGTGGGCCAGATGTTATACAGTGGGGACGGGGCGCCGGATGTTATACACCGGGGGTGAGGGGTGGATGTTATTCACTGGGGGCGGGAGGATGTTATACAGCAGGGGCGGAGGGCCAGATGTTATACAGTGGGGACGGGGCGCCGGATGTTATACACCGGGGGTGAGGGGCGGATGTTATTCACTGGGGGCGGGAGGATGTTATACAGCAGGGGCGGAGGGCCAGATGTTATACAGTGGGGACGGGGCGCCGGATGTTATACACCGGGGGTGAGGGGTGGATGTTATTCACTGGGGGCGGGAGGATGTTATACAGCAGGGGCGGAGGGCCAGATTTTATACAGTGGGGACGGGGCGCCGGATGTTATACACCGGGGGTGAGGGGCGGATGTTATTCACTGGGGGCGGGAGGATGTTATACAGCAGGGGCGGAGGGCCAGATGTTATACAGTGGGGACGGGGCGCCGGATGTTATACACCGGGGGTGAGGGGTGGATGTTATTCACTGGGGGCGGGAGGATGTTATACAGCAGGGGCGGAGGGCCAGATGTTATACAGTGGGGACGGGGCGCTGGATGTTATACACCGGGGGTGAGGGGCGGATGTTATTCACTGGGGGCGGGAGGATGTTATACAGCAGGGGCGGAGGGCCAGATGTTATACAGTGGGGACGGGGCGCCGGATGTTCTACACCGGGGGTGAGGGGTGGATGTTATTCACTGGGGGCGGGAGGATGTTATACAGCAGGGGCGGAGGGCCAGATGTTATACAGTGGGGACGGGGCGCCGGATGTTATACACCGGGGGTGAGGGGTGGATGTTATTCACTGGGGGCGGGAGGATGTTATACAGCAGGGTCGGTGGGCCAGATGTTATACACTGGGGACGGGGCGCCGGATGTTATACACCGGGGGTGAGGGGTGGATGTTATTCACTGGGGGCGGGAGGATGTTATACAGCAGGGGCGGAGGGCCAGATGTTATACACTGGGGACGGGGCGCCGGATGTTATACACCGGGGGTGAGGGGCGGATGTTATTCACTGGGGGCGGGAGGATGTTATACAGCAGGGGCGGAAGGCCAGATGTTATACACTGGTGAGGGGCGGATGTTATTCACTGGGGGTGGGAGGATGTTATACAGCAGGGGCGGAGGGCCAGATGTTATACAGTGGGGACGGGGCGCCGGATGTTATACACCGGGGGTGAGGGGTGGATGTTATTCACTGGGGGCGGGAGGATGTTATACAGCAGGGTCGGTGGGCCAGATGTTATACAGTGGGGACGGGGCGCCGGATGTTATACACCGGGGGTGAGGGGTGGATGTTATTCACTGGGGGCGGGAGGATGTTATACAGCAGGGGCGGAGGGCCAGATGTTATACACTGGGGACGGGGCGCCGGATGTTATACACCGGGGGTGAGGGGCGGATGTTATTCACTGGGGGCGGGAGGATGTTATACAGCAGGGGCAGAAGGCCAGATGTTATACAGTGGGGACGGGGCGCCGGATGTTATACACCGGGGGTGAGGGGCAGATGTTATTCATTGGGGGCGGGAGGATGTTATACAGCAGGGGCGGTGGGCCAGATGTTATACACTGGGGACGGGGCGCCGGATGTTATACACCGGGGGTGAGGGGTGGATGTTATTCACTGGGGGCGGGAGGATGTTATACAGCAGGGGCGGAGGGCCAGATGTTATACAGTGGGGACGGGGCGCCGGATGTTATACACCGGGGGTGAGGGGTGGATGTTATTCACTGGGGGCGGGAGGATGTTATACAGCAGGGGCGGTGGGCCAGATGTTATACACTGGGGACGGGGCGCCGGATGTTATACACCGGGGGTGAGGGGTGGATGTTATTCACTGGGGGCGGGAGGATGTTATACAGCAGGGGCGGAGGGCCAGATGTTATACACTGGGGACGGGGTGCCGGATGTTATACACCGGGGGTGAGGGGTGGATGTTATTCACTGGGGGCGGGAGGATGTTATACAGCAGGGTCGGTGGGCCAGATGTTATACAGTGGGGACGGGGCGCCGGATGTTATACACCGGGGGTGAGGGGTGGATGTTATTCACTGGGGGCGGGAGGATGTTATACAGCAGGGGCGGTGGGCCAGATGTTATACACTGGGGACGGGGCGCCGGATGTTATACACCGGGGGTGAGGGGTGGATGTTATTCACTGGGGGCGGGAGGATGTTATACAGCAGGGGCGGAGGGCCAGATGTTATACAGTGGGGACGGGGCGCCGGATGTTATACACCGGGGGTGAGGGGTGGATGTTATTCACTGGGGGCGGGAGGATGTTATACAGCAGGGGCGGTGGGCCAGATGTTATACACTGGGGACGGGGCGCCGGATGTTATACACCGGGGGTGAGGGGTGGATGTTATTCACTGGGGGCGGGAGGATGTTATACAGCAGGGGCGGAGGGCCAGATGTTATACACTGGGGACGGGGTGCCGGATGTTATACACCGGGGGTGAGGGGTGGATGTTATTCACTGGGGGCGGGAGGATGTTATACAGCAGGGGCGGAGGGCCAGATGTTATACAGTGGGGACGGGGCGCCGGATGTTATACACCGGGGGTGAGGGGTGGATGTTATTCACTGGGGGCGGGAGGATGTTATACAGCAGGGGCGGAGGGCCAGATGTTATACACTGGGGACGGGGTGCCGGATGTTATACACCGGGGGTGAGGGGTGGATGTTATTCACTGGGGGCGGGAGGATGTTATACAGCAGGGTCGGTGGGCCAGATGTTATACACTGGGTGGGGGGTGGCTGTATGTTATACACTGGGGGAAGGGGGACCTAATGTTATACACCAAGGGGGTGAGGGGCCGGATGTTATACACCGGGGGTGAGGGGTGGAGGTTATTCACTGGGGGCGGGAGGATGTTATACAGCAGGGGCGGTGGGCCAGATGTTATACACTGGGGACGGGGCGCCGGATGTTATACAGCAGAGCAGGGGACTGTCTTTTTTCATTGACCCCGGACGCTTCTGTTCTGCGTCAGTTTATGGAGGATCAGTTTTGCTCTATTTCTGCCCTGAATTTTTGTCGGCGTCATGGGAAATATTGTGGAGCAAATTTGTATATAAAAATCCGAGTCATACGAGGCAAAACTGCTGATCGCAAATCTAATCCTCCGTCAGATATTCCTCACATAATAAAACTGCTGATGGCTCACTGAGCGTGCATACTGAGTGCGGGCACGTGTCCTGAGCACACAGCACATCCTGCACGTCTGTACAGCATCACTAAACACTCAAAGGGAAACTCTACCGTGCCCTTTTATTTTAGAATTGTATGTGTTGTCTTTGCTGTATGGCAGTATTGTGTTGGCATTATGCAAAGCATTGTATGGCGGTATTATTTCTCTATTAGATGGCACTTTTGTCATGGCCACCTAATCTCAGTATATTTTATGTCTTCTCTGTACGGCACTATTGTGTAAGCGGTATTTGACAGAATTATGTGGGCACTGTATAGTACCGTATCAAGTGATGGTATTTAGACGCTGCTGTAACGGTCGGGCCATACAGTATTTTTTCTCTATACAGCATAATTATCTAAGCACTATATGTCTGTATTATCCTGCCATTGAGTGGTGGTATTATTAAGGCAAGGTATTGTCTTCTATTATGGCTGTATTGAAGTATATATTACGGTAGTATTATTTAGGTGATATATGGCACTGTTACTGTGCAGACTAATCCAGCATCACGCGGTCAAACACTGTATGGTGGTATTATAAAGTCTTTTTTAGATCATGGCAAATATGGTATTTCTTCTCTATGTAGCATTATTATTTAATCAGTATATGACTGTATTTGGACACTGAGTGGCGGTATTATTATGGCACTGTATTGTATTGTGGCACTATTGTAGTATATATTATGGAATTAGTATGCCGGCAGTAGATATGATATTATATGGCCCTCCTGTTGTGGCCAGACGATTATTATTTAAGCAGAATATGGCGGTATTATTTGAATACTGCATCGTGCTGTATTAAGCATTGTATGGTGGCATTATTTAATCTCTGTCTGACACTATCATGGCGGTATATGTTATCCTTTTTTTCTGTTTTACTTTATTGCAAAAGCAGTATATAATATGTTATGCGCACAATATATGGCCCTATATAAGTATTGTATGCTGGGCACTATATGGCAATAGCATAGTGGCTGGATCTAGGCACTATATGTTATAGCTGGTCTAGTTCTCTATATAAATGGTATATGGCCATGTTATGTGAGCACTGTATGGTTTTGTATTAAGCAATATATGGCGCTAATTATTTAATATGGCAGTGTTATCTAGGTTGGTCACCTCATGGTGATATGTCATATCTCTGTAGCGGTATTATGTGCACACTATATGGTGTAGTATAAAGTATTAAATGCTTGTAATATTAAGGCACTACTTCCATGGCCTAATCATGGCACTATATGTTATGCCAAGCAGTATATGGCTGTATTATGTGAACACTGTATGGTTTTGTATTATTTTACTTACTTTGTATAGAACCATCATATTACACGGCGCTTTATAGATATATTGTCATTGACCACTATACGGCGGTATTATTGAGGCATTATATGGCACTGTTATCTAGGTTGGTGATATATTTTCTCTACATAGCATTATAACAAGCAGTGTGTGACTGTATTATGTAAACGCACTATGGTTTTTAATTTGGCATTATATAGCGGTATTATTTAGACATCATATGGCACTGATATCAAAGTTGCCTTGCAAAGATATATTTTCTCTCCATAGCATTATAACAAGCAGTGTGTGACTGTATTATGTAAACGCGCTATGGTTTTTAATTTGGCACTATATGGCTGCATTATTTAGGCATCATATGGCACTGTTATCCAAGTTGCCTCGCAAAGATATATTTTCTCTCCATAGCATTATAACAAGCAGTGTGTGACTGTATTATGTAAACACGCTATGGTTTTTAATTTGGCATTATATGGCGGTATTATTTAGGCATCATATGCCTCTGTTATCGACGTTGGCTCACAAAGATATATTTTTTATCCATAGCATTATAACAAGTAGTGTGTGACTGTATTATGTAAACGCACTATGGTTTTGTATTAAGCACTATATGGCGGTATTATTGAGGCATTATATGGCACTGTTATCCAAGTTGGCTCACAAAGATATATTTTCTCTACATAGCATTATAACAAGCAGTGTGTGACTGTATTGTGTGAACGCTGTATGGTTTTGAATTTGGCACTATATGGCGGTATTATTTAGGCATCACATGGCACTGTTATCGAAGGTGGCACACGGTGATATATTTTCTCCACATGACGTTATAACAAGCAGCATATGGCTGTATTATGTACACACTATATGGTGGGGTATAAAGTATTGAATGGTGTTAATATTACGGCACTATATGGAGCTGCTATCATGGCGCTATATGTTATACCAAGCAGTATATGGCGGTATTATATAAACTCTTTTATGGTACTGTGACAAAGGGGTCGTTCAGGACTTTTAAGTTTAGGTCACCGATACTGGATTGGTAGGGATCCCATTCCCGGCGCCTCCGCTGAACAGCACCGGTAGCGGCCAGATGTATACGATGTGCAGCGCTATGTAGTGGCCATTCTCGGGTACTGCAGCTCAGCTCCCATTGAAGTGTTGAGAATGACCACTACACGGTGTACGGAGATGCCGTTTGTGAGGATGCCGTTGGTCATGGACAACCCCTTTCAGCACACTATTGCGGTATTATTTATTACTGCTTCTTCTGATCCTGTAAGCTGCGTATCGCTTGGTACGAGGGCTGCCCCGCGCCCCCCACCGAGCCATTGTTATATGGCGGAATTAGCTGCTATTATGTCCAAAAGTTAAATGATGAGTTATTAGCGAGCCGGAGAATACCGCAATCCATCCGGCAAGACGTTCTCCAGCCGCCTCCCGTGCCGGCGGTCACCGTGCCATTTAACGCTCTTTGTCTGAACACATTTCCAGCCCTTTGTTCTGGGGGAAGAAGAGCCGGAGCCGGTGGTGTCACAAATGGCCGTCGCTAATTCTCCCCAGCTGCTTCGCTGTGTGCCGGCAGCGGCCGCACTTCACCGGGTCAGCACGCTTCTCCTAGATCTGCTCTCCAAACTGAGGAAACACAAAGGATCCGTATTGTCACGGCTGCTGCTGTTTTTCTCCCTTTTTTTTTTTCTCTATTTTATGGGTCTTAGAAGTGAAAAAACCTCTTCAATCTGAATTTCTGATTATGTAAATAGAAGAAGTAGGAATGCGCCGGTTCTCCAGCTGTCAGGGCTTCTTATGACTTTTTAATTGAAACAACACTGCCCCCCTCTGGGCAAATTTTCATGAAAAAATTTGAAAAATATTATTGACATAAAATGAAACAAACAAAAAAAAGAACAACATTTAATAGTGCCGTAGACTCGGGCTGCATTACTTAAGATCAGGTCCATTACTTGAGAAATTGCAGTAAATGTAATAATCAGGAGATTCTGGGCAACTGAGAGGAAAGGGGTAATGTATATACTGATGAATGACTTATTCTAATGAAAGAAAAAAATGTATTAGTAGCACATGACAATAAGGCCACTAGGGGGCAATAGATTAAATAAATTTTACATTTAATTACCTGTTGTATAAATTAGTCAAAGGGAGGAGGAGGTGAGCTGTGACATCACCTATTGTGAATGGTGGATCCTGTGTTATCTACTGTATATAGAGGTGTTATCAGTCATTGTACAGGGGGAGGAGGTGAGCTGTGACATCACCTATTGTGAATGGTGGATCCTGTGTTATCTACTGTATATAGAGGTGTTATCAGTCATTGTACAGGAGGAGGTGAGCTGTGACATCACCTATTGTGAATGGTGGATCCTGTGTTATCTCTAGTATATAGAGGTGTTATCAGTCATTGTACAGGAGGAGGAGGTGAGCTGTGACATCACCTATTGTGAATGGTGGATCCTGTGTTATCTACTGTATATAGAGGTGCTATCAGTCATTGTACAGGGGGAGGAGGTGAGCTGTGACATCACCTATTGTGAATGGTGGATCCTGTGTTATCTACTGTATATAGAGGTGTTATCAGTCATTGTACAGGAAGAGGAGGTGAGCTGTGACATCACCTATTGTGAATGGTGGATCCTGTGTTATCTACTGTATATAGAGGTGTTATCAGTAATTGTAAAGGAGGAGGGGGAGGAGGAGAGCTGTGACATCACCTATTGTGAATGGTGGATCCTGTGTTATCTCTAGTATATAGAGGTGTTATCAGTCATTGTACAGGAGAAGGAGGTGAGCTGTGACATCACCTATTGTGAATGGTGAATACTGTGTTATCTACTGTATATAGAGGTGTTATCATTCATTGTACAGGAGAAGGGGGAGGTGAGCTGTGATATCACCTATTGTGAATGGTGGATCTTGTGTTATCTACTGTATATAGAGGTGCTATCAGTCATTGTAAAGGAGGAGGAGGAGGTGAGCTGTGACATCACCTATTGTGAATGGTGGATCCTGTGTTATCTACTGTATATAGAGGTGTTATCAGTCATTGTAATGGAGGAGGGGGAGGAGGAGAGCTGTGACATCACCTATTGTGAATGGTGGATCCTGTGTTATCTACTGTATATAGAGGGGTTATCAGTCATTGTACAGGAAGAGGAGGTGAGCTGTGACATCACCCATTGTGAATGGTGGATCCTGTGTTATCTACTGTATATAGAGGTGTTATCAGTCATTGTACTGGAGGAGGAGGTGAGCTGTGATATCACCTTTTGTGGATGGTGTATCCTGTGTTATATACTGTATATAGAGGTGTTATCAGTCATTGTACAGGAGGAGGAGGTGAGCTGTGATATCACTTATTGTGAATGGTGGAACCTGTGTTATCTACTGTATATAGAGGTGATATCAGTCATTGTACAGGAGAAGGAGGTGAGCTGTGATATCACTTATTGTGAATGGTGGAACCTGTGTTATCTACTGTATATAGAGGTGTTATCAGTCATTGTACAGGAGGGGAGGAGTAAATGTCTGTTATAAGACTAGTGGCCTGACTTGAAATTTACAAGATTTCAGATTATTTTTTCTATGTGCAAAGTGTTTGCCAGGGTCTAGATCCACAGGATTAAACATTAACATAAGAAGGTATTACAATAATTTGGGGGCACGTCTAGTCAGTTTGGTGCTTCATTCAGGCTTTTCCTAACCTTGGCTTTCGTCTGGCCAGTTCCATAATGCCCTTGATTCCTGATTGATCAGTTTTCCTCGATGTATCATCATCATCCGTCCCCTTTATGCTCATATCCCTTGTATGCTATAAAACACTGATTTTGAGCAAAGATTTGACTAATCCTCAACAACCCCTTTAAATGTAATTTCCATCATTTTTAGGTATAAAATTCTTATTTGCTTTATTTCATAATATATCTGTAGAGGGGCTTCTCTTTTTTTCTGACTTGATACATTATATAATTTTGGCTACCAGCTGCCACCACTAGAGGGAGCTAAATGCCAGTAGTATTGAATTCAGTAGGAGCGGTAGGATCCTGCATGCAGTGAGGCAGTGAGCTCCCCCTAGTGGTGGTTACTTTGACAGTAATACGACAAGCAGAGGAATTAGTTGTTTTCTATGGAGATTGTGCCGCTACACTGTTTTTTGTTGCGATAACTTGTGGTTTAACTCTGTTGCAGTATTTGCCCTTCAAACACAGGCGGGTAACGGTTCAGGTTGTCGGCAGCTTTAGGACAGAGTTTATTAGGCAGCGCTGTGCTGTCAGAGAGGGGTTGTTAAAAGGCTCCACACAATGTCTGAAGTTGTTAAGCTGTATTACGCTATTACCAAGGTTGTTAAGCAGTATGGGTAAAGGCGGCATTGCTTCTCCGTCCTCTATCTGATATAGCAGAGTGTATTAAGCTGTGTGATACAAGAATAGAGTTTATTAAGTAATGCTGAGCTATTGTGGAGGCTCATTGTGTCTGGTATAAGGCAAAGCTTTGCTTCTCATCCTGGGCCCAGAGTTTATTAAGTCGTTTCATCATTTAGTTGTAAGGTGGAAGAGAAGGAAAAAGAGCTATTTTCTAGTAATAAATATAGCAACTATCATATTCCCCACCCCCAATATACAAGTATATAACTACTATAATACTGCCCCCAATATACAAGTATATAACTACTATAATACTGCCCCCAATATACAAGTATATAACTACTATAATACTGCCCCCTATGTACAAGAATATAACTACTATAATACTGCCCCCAATATACAAGTATATAACTACTATAATACTGCCCCCTATGTACAAGAATATAACTACTATAATACTGCCCCTATGTACAAGAATATAACTACTATAATACTGTCCCCTATGTGCAAGAATATAACTACTATAATACTGCCCCTATGTACGAGAATATAACTACTATAATGCTGCTCCTATGTACAAGAATATAACTACTGTAATACTGCCCCTATGTAAAGAATATAACTACTATAATACTGCCCCATGTACAAGAATATAACTACTATAATACTGCTACTATGTGCAAGAATATAGCTATTATAATACTGCCCCTATGTACAAGAATATAACTACTATAATACTGCCCCTATGTACAAGAATATAACTACTATAATGCTGCTCCTATGTACAAGAATATAACTACTATAATACTGCTCCTATGTACAAGAATATAACTAATATACTACTGCTCCTATGTACAAGAATATAACTACTATAATACTGCTCCTATGTACAAGAATATAACTACTATAATACTGCTCCTATGTACAAGAATATAACTAATATACTACTGCCCCTATGTATAAGAATATAACTACTATAATACTGCTCCTATGTACAAGAATATAACTACTATAATACTGCTCCTATATACAAGAATATAACTACTATAATACTGCCCCCTATGTACAAGAATATAACTACTATAATGATCTTTTTATTTAAAACTGACAACCAAATATTACAGAATAATTACATTAAAATCACAAAATAATAAATATTAAAGAAAATAAATACTGTGTTGTTACATCACTTACACAATAATATTAGATAACATTGATAAATCCCGCCACATGAATGTTCCACCAGTTCACATTACCTGAGTTAATCTTTATGTCCTTCTTATAGACTGACTTGAGACTTTCCAGGATCTTATACCTGACACTATCACAGGACAGGACCTCCTTATTGATGAGCAGGCAGCACCGTGCACACCACAGATGATAGATGGTCACCACATTTATTACATATAGTGAGCTTCGGTTATACGCCCTGAGCTCAGGCTGGAAGTCTCCGTACAGCAGCTGACCATACGACTGTCCCACCAGGTGCGGTAACTTTAGGGACAAGGACACACACTCCCATACCTGCATACTGAAGGGACACTCTAGAAGCAGATGCTCCATAGTCTCCTGTATACGGGAACACTCTTCTCTAGGACAGGATCTGTCTGATACATTCCTGCACTTTAGGTTGTCTCTGACGTACATCTTACCATGGAGCCCCAGCCACGCCACATCTCTCATATGAGGGGGGACTCTGGGATCTAGTACGTTTTTTGCAGCCTGTTTTACATCTAGACTTAGGGCGCCCCTCAATTGAACATGGACACTAAAGTGAGATGACAGCACGTTCTTATACAACTCCTTCCTACTGAGCTGCCTGACGTCCTCATACAGGATCCTCCATCTAATAACCTTACTTATTACATGGACACCATACCAAGAAACATTATTCTTTAGTCGGCCTGAGATTCTCTTGATGGGGTCCCCTACCGACCACACGGACACAAACTGCTGGATCTGGCTCTTAAACAAACAAGACCATGGCGTCTTCTCTGAATTCTTACAAAAAGAGAAATTCTTCATAAGAAACATGAGATTAAAGAAGAGCTCAGGACAGGGCATGGAGAGACCACCCTCCTTATGGGGGAGATAGACAATGTTTCTCCTGACCACATTCACTCTGTTACCCCACAAGAAGTGAAAGAAGACATTGGTAAGTCTGGGGAGTAACGCATCGGGCACAGGGAACACCACACTGATATAGAGGAAGAGCGGGAGCAGGAAGGTCTTCAGCAGGCGGACCTTCTCCAGATACGTCAGCTTCCAGTGTCTCCAGCTCTGCACCTTCTGCTCACACACCACCAGCTTCTCTTCCCAGTTCACCTTCCCATCATCTACAGCTCCAAACACTACTCCCAAAATCTTTATCTGACCCTGAACTGTTCTGAAGGGCACAGAGAAGACATCACTGTCACCCCCCAACCACAACGCCTCGCTCTTCTCCATGTTCACAGAGGAGTTAGACACATTGGAGAAGGCTGTCATCTCCTGCTGTAGAGCCATACAGTCTTCTCTAGAAGACACCACCACCGACACGTCCATCCGCATAGGCGCAGAACTTTACATCCTCCACTGTACTCTGCAGGCAACACCTCAGCCCTGTGAAACCTCTATGATCCTGCACTTTTCTGAGGAAAGGATCCAGACTGAAAACATACAACAATGGGCTGAGAGGACAGCCCTGCCTCACCCCTGACATGATCCTGAAGGGCTCAGCCAAGTGACCATTAATCAGCGGCAGGCTTACAGCCTCCTTATACACAACCTGCAGCCACTGCACAAACCGCACCGGGAGGCCATAGTGTAACAACACCTGGTACAGGTAGTCATGATGGACTCTATCAAAGGCTTTACTCTGGTCTAAGCCCACAATATACGCCCCCACATTGTGCTGCTTAATGTACGTCACAGCTTCTCTCACCAGCAGCAATGAGTCCTCTATCGTCCGACCCTTCACACCACACGTCTGGTTGGCGATGATCAGCTCACCCGCCACCTCACTCAGCCGATAATACAAGATCTTGGCCAGGATTTTATAGTCAGTGTTTAGCAAAGACAGTGGACGCCAGTTCTTTACATCTTTTAGATTTCCCTTCTTTGCTAAGAGAACCAGAACAGATCTATACTGGGACTGTAGGAGCTTCCCTGCAGAGAGGCAATCATTATAGACCTGCACCAGGTCCGGAGCCAACAAGTCCCTGAACTCTTTGTAAAACTCGCTGGTCAGGCCGTCCAGTCCTGGGCTCTTGTTGGCCTTTAAGGAGTCAATGCTCCTCTTCACCTCATCCTCAGTTATGGGATCGGCCATACTATCTGCCTGCACCAGGTCTAACATTGGTAGGGACACCCCCTTCAGATAAGCTTTAATGTCATCCTTATTAATATGAGCCCCTTTATACAGATCTCTATAATAATCCCCAATGATCCTGTGGACTTTCTCCGGCTCTGACTGCTCCACCCCATTCCCATCTAACAAGCCAGTGATCAGCTTCTTACTAACCCTGTTCTTACAGGCAATAAAGGGATCTGGGTTATGGACGCCCCAACTATCAAACTGTCCCTCCGCCTTGAGAGACTTGAGGCGATCGTACTGCAGCTCCCTCATCCGCTGCTTTATATGGCTGACGCTCCGTCCGTCCACCTCCTCACCACCATTCATCCTGCTGTATAGCCGGCTGAGGTGCAGTCTCAGGGCTGTGTATCTCATATAATCCATATTACTACGTCTCCTGGCTGATCGTATAATAAACTGCTTGATGTCACTCTTCATGATCTCCCACCACTCAGCTGTGTCATCACACATACACTGGGTGGTCCTACGTTCATTATAGAATGTGGTGAAGGCCTCTCTGAACCGAGGATCTTGGACTACAGAGCTGTTCACCTTCCAGTACCCCTTTCCACAGACCACAGCTTGGGCCAGATCCAGCGTCACACTCACCATACAATGGTCCGAATACTCCAGGGGGCTGATCCTGTACTGAGAGCATCTCACCTCCCTCTTTATATACACCCGGTCTATCCTACTGGCATTACCACCCTTATGGTAAGTGTACGTCTTACTGGTATGATGAGACCCATAGGGGTCTACTAGGTGGGCCTGCTGGACTATATTATTAAGGAACGTCTCATCATATCTCAGTTGCTTATGACTGCTGGATCTGTCCACATTACAGGACACATTATTAAAGTCCCCACACAATATAAATACTTTAGATGTAAAGCAATATGGTTTCATGTGGTCAAATAGTTCCCTCCGCTCTTTCCTGGTCTGCGGAGCATAAATGTTTATCGCTCTATAATGGATGGAGTCCAATGTAAAGTCCAGCATCAGACAGCGGCCCGGACAGATCTCCAGGACTCTGTCCACCTGGACATTCATGGTATTAAAGAGGACCCCCACACCGTCATTTCTCTCCAGACCGAAGGACCAGTATGACGGCCCAAGTCTCCAGTCTCTCTTGGCTGCATACACATGAGCATTGCTCTTCAAATACGTCTCCTGCAAGAAGAAGACGTCAGATCTCTCGTCAGACAAACGCTGGTAAATCGCCTGCCGCCGGATCACAGTCCTCACACTGTTCACATTAATGGAGTTTATTCTCAGCCGCATCCTGATCACTTAGACTTTTTGGTCTTCTTCCTCCTTCCACTGCTGTCACCTGTAGTGCCCCATCTCTTTGTGGACACGGGAGGGTCAGGATCCCCCTCATCAGAGACGTTTTCGAGGACGCATGAAGGACTTTGCTCCATTTGTAACTCTTCATCTTGGTCTTCTCCCAGCACATTGTAACGTCCAGGACTTATCGCCAGCACTGGAGGCTCAGAGGTTTTCTGTACTGTTGTGACTTTTCTGGTGGGATCCACAGATGCATTTTTTCTTTTTACGGTCACAAAGCCTTCCTCATCCACACTGGACAGTGCAGGCGGACTAACTGCTTCCACAGATGTACTGGGCTGATGTTTGGATGGTTTGGTGGCAGGCTTTCTGGACACCTTAGGCCTCTCTTTAACAACTGGCGTTTTAGGCCCTACTTTGGTGGCTGATCGAAGCTTAGGTCTTATTATATTGGCTGATGGCGGTTTAGGTCTTTCTTTAGTGGCTGGTGGGCCTTTAGGTGGTTCTTCAGTGGCTGGTGGTGCTAGTAGTGCAGCATCCGTTAGTACCTCAGACTCTGGAGCAGGTTCACTGATACTGTGACTTCTGTCCTCATCCATACCAGCTTCTGGGACATCAGAACCTCTGGTGACATCTTCCTGAATAACTTCTGAGGAGGTCTGGCCATTATATTTATTGTGTTCTGCATGCCGGCAATCCCGGAACGTATGCCCTGGTTCTGAGCACAGATTACAGATGACGGCTCCTGTGCATTTGTCCTTTGTATGACCTGACTGTCCACATAATGAGCATGTGATGCGAGAGCAGTTTATGGCGAGATGCCGGCCCCCACATCTATGGCACAGACGTGGCTGACCAGGGTAGTAGCAGATCCCCCTCTCTGAGCCCAGGTAGAAGGAGTGCGGCAGATGTCTGGTCACACCGCTCTCTTGTATCAGCTGGATTTTCAGTGTATATCCTCCATTCCATATCTGCTCCTCATCATAGATCTTGTCGGGATGACTTCTCACTATGCACTGCCGGTTCAGCCAGTGCTGCAGATCCGCCACCGCCACCACCTCAGACTGGAACAGGACAGTGGCCGTTATCTCCTGCGGCTTAGACAGCTGGATACAATGGAGGTGATCCCAGATCTCATCTTCTCTGGTGTCATTA
This sequence comes from Phyllobates terribilis, assembly GCF_046119375.1. NCBI lineage: Eukaryota > Metazoa > Chordata > Amphibia > Anura > Dendrobatidae > Phyllobates > Phyllobates terribilis. The sequence goes on along the minus strand of NW_027362772.1, from coordinate 54,620,223 downwards.
TAGATGTTCCAGAACAAATCCAGATCGCACTGGAGCTTAAAGCTGATGTCATAGATCCTGCTGGATGGGATATGGATCAAAGCGTAGACCTCAGACGCATTGAACTTCATGAAGTCTTTTAGGAGAACTTTCCCAATGTAAATTCTGGATGGGATGTTCTCCTCTGGTCCTGTGTATTTTATCCTGACTGCATTTCTCCTCTGAGGCGGGGGGTTCACTGGTCTGGTGACATTAGAGAACAGTCTCCTGAACTGATGGTCAGCAGATGGGTCAGTGCCGGAGCTTTCACCAGCCGCAGGTGGATCAGTGCTGGAAATCTCCACCGCTGCTGGAGGATTAGTGCTGGAGCTCTCCCTAGCTCCATGATTACTGACACCTGACTGTGCTGCAACAACACCCAGATCTACTACTGATTGCTGCACAGTATTGTCTCTATTCACTGACATGGATGGTTGAGAGTCCATTACCACTGCAGTGTGGTCTCCATCCACTGACACACATGACATAGAGTCCATCACCACTGATTGCTGCACAGTATTATCTCCAGTCACTGACATGGAGGGTTCAGAGTCCATTACCCCTGCAGTGTGGTCTCCATCCGCTGACATACATGACATAGAGTCCATCACCACTGATTGCTGCACAGTATTGTCTCCATTCACTGACATGGAGGGTTCAGAGTCCATTATAATATTTGTATTATCTGTTGCAGACAGACATTCACTAGCACCAGTGAGCGGGGTCTCACTCACAGCGCTGAGGGGGGTCTCACTCACAGTATCAGTACAGGGTGCACTTTCTTTCTCACTCTCAGCAGCTGAGCTCACTTCATTGCTGCATAGAGAGGTCACTGCAGTTAACCCCTCGTTTGCTGGCACACTTTCCTCTGCAGCACTTTCTGGTGTCTCGGACCCCTCACATTGTGCCCCTGATATCAGCGCTGCACTTCTCACTGGGCTTCCTTGCTCCACAATGCTGTACACAGTTTTATATTTAATGTCCTTATTCCCAATAAAGCGTTTTCTGCTCACAGTCTGGGCTCTGGATTCTTTTTTTTTCTCTTTAGCCCAAGTCTCCTTTCTGGGCACAGAGATTAAACCTTTCTCCAGTTTTTCTTTCCTGATCAGCAGCTCTCGGCTGCAATCATCCAGACACTCGCACTTCATCAGCTTTACCTTAGGATCAGTCTCTTTCTTAATTTCTTCTTTTAGTTTGCTGATATGCAATTCCAGCTTAAATATACTTTGCCTTGTAACTTTAGCATTTAATCCTCCAATATAACAAGCAGGTTTAGAAGACTCACCAGCCACCATCTCCAGCTTTCCATTACCATCAGGTGCAGGCTGCAGGCCAGACTCCAGACCAGGGGCTTTCCCTGGATCATCAGCCCAGCTCCCCTCCCCTCCACCTGGGTCAGAAGCCATGCCTCCGCCCTGCTGAGAGCTCTCAAGCACACGTCTATCCTCTCCTATGGACAAGAATATAACTACTATAATACTGCTCCTATATACAAGAATATAACTACTATAATACTGCCCCCATGTACAAGAATATAACTACTATAATACTGCTCCTATATACAAGAATATAACTACTATAATACTGCCCCTATGCACAAGAATATAACTACTATAATACTGCCTCCTATGTACAAGAATATAACTACTATAATACTGCCCCCTATGTATAAGAATATAACTAATATAATACTGCCCTTTATGTATAAGAATATAACTAGTATAATACTGCCCCCTATGTACAAGAATATAACTAGTATAATACTGCCCCCTATGTACAAGAATATAACTACTATAATACTGCCCCTACGTACAAGTATATAACTACTATAATACTGCTCCTATGTACAAGACTATAACTACTATAATACTGCCCCCTATGTACAAGAATATAACTACTATAATACTGCTCCTATGTACAAGACTATAACTACTATAATACTGCCTCCTATGTACAAGAATATAACTACTATAATAATGCCCCCTATGTACAAGAATATAACTACTATAATAATGCCCCTATGCACAAGAATATAACTACTATAATACTGCCCCCTATGCGCAAGAATATAACTACTATAATACTGCTCCTATGTACAAGACTATAACTACTATAATACTGCCCCCTATGTACAAGAATATAACTACTATAATACTGCTCCTATGTACAAGACTATAACTACTATAATACTGCCTCCTATGTACAAGAATATAACTACTATAATAATGCCCCCTATGTACAAGAATATAACTACTATAATAATGCCCCTATGCACAAGAATATAACTACTATAATACTGCCCCCTATGCACAAGAATATAACTACTATAATACTGCTCCTATGTAAAAGACTATAAATACTATAATGCTGCCTCCTATATACAAGAATATAACTACTATAATAATGCCCCCTATGTACAAGAATATAACTACTATAATAATGCCCCCTATGTACAAGAATATAACTACTATAATACTGCTCCTATGTACAAGAATATAACTACTATAATACTGCCCCCTATGTACAAGAATATAACTACTATAATACTGTCCCATATGTACAAGAATATAACTACTATAATACTGCTCCTATGTACAAGAATATAACTACTATAATACTGCCCCCTATGTACAAGAATATAACTACTATAATACTGTCCCATATGTACAAGAATATAACTACTATAATACTGCTCCTATGCACAAGAATATAACTACTATAATACTGCTCCTATGTACAAGAATATAACTACTATAATACTGCCCCCTATGTACAAGAATGTAACTCCTATAATACTGCCCCCTATTTGCAAGAATATAACTACTATAATACTGCCCCCTATGTACAAGAATATAACTACTATAATACTGCCCCCTATGTACAAGAATATAACTACTATAATACTGCTCCTATGTACAAGAATATAACTACTATAATACTGCCCCTACGTACAAGTATATAACTACTATAATATTGTTCCTATGTACTAGAATATAACTACTATAATACTGCCCCTATGTACAAGAATATAACTACTATAATACTGCCCCCTATGTACAACAATATAACTACTATAATACTGCTCCTATGTACAAGAATATAACTACTATAATACTGCTCCTATGTAAAAGACTATAAATACTATAATGCTGCCTCCTATATACAAGAATATAACTACTATAATATTGCCCCTATGTACAAGAATATAACTACTATAATAATGCCCCTATGCACAAGAATATAACTACTATAATACTGCCCCCTATGCACAAGAATATAACTACTATAATACTGCTCCTATGTACAAGAATATAACTACTATAATACTGCTCCTATGTAAAAGACTATAAATACTATAATGCTGCCTCCTATATACAAGAATATAACTACTATAATAATGCCCCCTATGTACAAGAATATAACTACTATAATACTGCCCCTATGTACAAGAATATAACTACTATAATACTGCCCCCTATGTACAACAATATAACTACTATAATACTGCTCCTATGTACAAGAATATAACTACTATAATACTGATCCTATGCACAAGAATATAACTACTATAATACTGCTCCTATGTACAAGAATATAGCTACTATAATACTGCCCATATGTACAAGAATATAACTACTATAATACAGCTGCTATATACAAGTATATAACTACTATAATACTGCCCCCTATGTACAAGAATATAACTACTATAAAACACCCCCCATGTACAAGAATATAACTAGTATAATACTGCCCCTTATGCATAAGAATATAACTAGTATAATACTGCCCCCTATGTATAAGAATATAACTAGTATAATACTGCCCTATGTACAAGAACATAGCTACTATGATACTGCCCCTATGTACAAGAATATAACTACTATAATACTGCCCCCTATGTACAAGAATATAACTACTATAATACTGCTCCTATGTACAAGAATATAACAACTATAATACTGCTCCTATGTACAAGACTATAACTACTATAATACTGCCTCCTATGTACAAGAATATAACTACTATAATATTGCCCCCTATGTACAAGAATATAACTACTATAATAATGCCCCCTATGTACAAGAATATAACTACTATAATACTGCCCCTATGTACAAGAATATAACTACTATAATACTGCCCTTATGTACAAGAATATACTATAATACTGCCCCCTATGTACAAGAATATAACTACCATAATACTGCTCCCTATGTACAAGAATATAACTACTATAATACTGCCCTTATGTACAAGAATATACTATAATACTGCCCCCTATGTAGAAGAATATAACTACCATAATACTGCTCCCTATGTACAAGAATATAACTAGTATAATACTGCCCCCTATGTACAAGAATATAACTACTATAATATTGTTCCTATGTACTAGAATATAACTACTATAATACTGCCCCTATGTACAAGAATATAACTACTATAATACTGCCCCCTATGTACAAGAATATAACTACTATAATACTGCCCCCTATGTACAACAATATAACTACTATAATACTGCTCCTATGTACAAGAATATAACTACTATAATACTGCTCCTATGTAAAAGACTATAAATACTATAATGCTGCCTCCTATATACAAGAATATAACTACTATAATATTGCCCCTATGTACAAGAATATAACTACTATAATAATGCCCCTATGCACAAGAATATAACTACTATAATACTGCCCCCTATGCACAAGAATATAACTACTATAATATTGCCCCTATGTACAAGAATATAACTACTATAATAATGCCCCCTATGTACAAGAATATAACTACTATAATACTGCCCCTATGTACAAGAATATAACTACTATAATACTGCCCCCTATGTACAACAATATAACTACTATAATACTGATCCTATGTACAAGAATATAACTACTATAATACTGCTCCTATGCACAAGAATATAACTACTATAATACTGCTCCTATGTACAAGAATATAACTACTATAATACTGCCCCCTATGTACAAGAATGTAACTCCTATAATACTGCCCCCTATTTGCAAGAATATAACTACTATAATACTGCCCCTACGTACAAGTATATAACTACTATAATATTGCTCCTATGTACAAGAATATAACTACTATAATACTGCCCCCCATGTACAAGAATATAGCTACTATAATACTGTCCCCTATGTACAAGAATATAACTACTATAATACTGCCCCCTATGTACAAGAATATAACTACTATAATACTGCCCCCTATGTACAAGAATATAACTACTATAATACTGCTCCTATGTACAAGAATATAACTACTATAATACTGCCCCTACGTACAAGTATATAACTACTATAATATTGTTCCTATGTACTAGAATATAACTACTATAATACTGCCCCTATGTACAAGAATATAACTACTATAATACTGCCCCCTATGTACAACAATATAACTACTATAATACTGCTCCTATGTACAAGAATATAACTACTATAATACTGCTCCTATGTACAAGAATACAACTACTGTAATACCGCCCCCTATGTACAAGAATATAACTACTATAATACTGCTCCTATGTACAAGAATATAACTACTTTAATACTGCCCCTATGTACAGGAATATAGCTACTATAATACTGCTCCTATGTACAAGAATATAGCTACTATAATACTGCCCATATGTACAAGAATATAACTACTATAATACAGCTGCTATATACAAGTATATAACTACTATAATACTGCTCCCTATGTACAAGAATATAACTACTATAAAACACCCCCCATGTACAAGAATATAACTAGTATAATACTGCCCCTTATGCATAAGAATATAACTAGTATAATACTGCCCCCTATGTATAAGAATATAACTAGTATAATACTGCCCTATGTACAAGAACATAGCTACTATGATACTGCCCCTATGTACAAGAATATAACTACTATAATACTGCCCCCTATGTACAAGAATATAACTACTATAATACTGCTCCTATGTACAAGAATATAACAACTATAATACTGCTCCTATGTACAAGACTATAACTACTATAATACTGCCTCCTATGTACAAGAATATAACTACTATAATATTGCCCCCTATGTACAAGAATATAACTACTATAATAATGCCCCCTATGTACAAGAATATAACTACTATAATACTGCCCTTATGTACAAGAATATACTATAATACTGCCCCCTATGTACAAGAATATAACTACCATAATACTGCCCTTATGTACAAGAATATACTATAATACTGCCCCCTATGTAGAAGAATATAACTACCATAATACTGCTCCCTATGTACAAGAATATAACTAGTATAATACTGCCCCTTATGTATAAGAATATAACTAGTATAATACTGCCCCCTATGTACAAGAATATAACTACTATAATACTGCCCCCTATGTACAAGAATATAACTAGTATAATACTGCCCCCTATTTGCAAGTATATAACTACTATAATGCTGCCCCCTATGTACAAGAATGTAACTAGTATAATACTGCCCCCTATGTATAAGAATATAACTAGTATAATACTGCCCCCTATGTACAAGAATATAACTACTATAATACTGCCCCTATGTACAAGAATATAACTACTATAATACTGCCCCCTATGTATAAGAATATAACTACTATAATATAGCTCCTATGTACAGGAATATAACTACTATAATACTGCCCCCTATGTACAAGAATATAAATAATATAATACTGCCCCTATGAACAAGAATATAACTACTATAATACTGCTCCTATATACAAGAATATAACTACTATAATACTGCCCCTATGTACAAGAATAGAACTACTATAATACTGCTCCTATGTACAAGAATACAACTACCATAATACTGCTCCTATGTACAAGAATATAGCTAGTATAATACTCCCCCTATGTACAAGAATATAACTACTATAATACTGCCCCCTATGTACAAGAATATAACTACTATAATACTGCCCCCTATGTACAAAAATGTAACTAGTATAATACTGCCCCCTATGTATCAGAATATAACTAGTGTAATACTGCCCCTTATGTACAAGAATATAGCTAGTATAATAGTGCCCCTATGTACAAGAATATAGCTATTATAATACTCCCCCTATGTACAAGAATATAACTACTATAATACTGCCCCCTATGTACAAGAATATAACTACTATAATACTGCCCCCTATGTACAAAAATGTAACTAGTATAATACTGCCCCCTATGTATCAGAATGTAACTAGTGTAATACTGCCCCTTATGTATAAGAATATAACTAGTGTAATACTGCCCCTTATGTATAAGAATTTAACTAGTATAATACTGCCCCCTATGTATAAGAATATATCTACTATAATACTGCCCCTATGTACAAGACTATAACTACTATAATACTGCTCCTATGTACAAGAATATGACTACTATAATATTGCCCCCTATGTACAAGAATATAACTACTATAATAATGCCCCCTATGTACAAGAATATAACTACTATAATACTGCCCGCTATGTACAAGAATATAACTAATATAATATTGCTCCCTATGTACAAGAATATAACTACTATAATGCTGCTCCTATGTACAAGAATATAACTACTGTAATACTGCCCCTATGTACAAGAATATAACTACTATAATACTGCCCCATGTACAAGAATATAACTACTATAATACTGCTACTATGTGCAAGAATATAGCTATTATAATACTGCCCCTATGTACAAGAATATAACTACTATAATGCTGCTCCTATGTACAAGAATATAACTACTATAATACTGCTCCTATGTACAAGAATATAACTACTATAATACTGCTCCTATATACAAGAATATAACTACTATAATACTGCCCCCTATGTACAAGAATATAACTACTATAATACTGCCCCCTATGTACAAGAATATAACTACTATAATACTGCTCCTATATACAAGAATATAACTACTATAATACTGCCCCCATGTACAAGAATATAACTACTATAATACTGCTCCTATATACAAGAATATAACTACTATAATACTGCCCCTATGTACAAGAATATAACTACTATAATACTGCCTCCTATGTACAAGAATATAACTACTATAATACTGCCCCCTATGTATAAGAATATAACTACTATAATACTGCCTCCTATGTACAAGAATATAACTACTATAATACTGCCCCCTATGTATAAGAATAAAACTAATATAATACTGCCCTTTATGTATAAGAATATAACTAGTATAATACTGCCCCCTATGTACAAGAATATAACTAGTATAATACTGCCCCCTATGTACAAGAATATAACTACTATAATACTGCCCCTACGTACAAGTATATAACTACTATAATATTGCTCCTATGTACAAGAATATAACTACTATAATACTGCCCCCTATGTACAAGAATATAACTACTATAATACTGCTCCTATGTACAAGACTATAACTACTATAATACTGCCTCCTATGTACAAGAATATAACTACTATAATATTGCCCCTATGTACAAGAATATAACTACTATAATAATGCCCCTATGCACAAGAATATAACTACTATAATACTGCCCCCTATGTACAAGAATATAACTACTATAATACTGCCCCCTATGTACAAGAATATAACTACTATAATACTGCTCCTATGTACAAGAATATAACTACTATAATACTGCTCCTATGTAAAAGACTATAAATACTATAATACTGCCTCCTATATACAAGAATATAACTACTATAATAATGCCCCCTATGTACAAGAATATAACTACTATAATACTGCCCCTTATGTACAAGAATATAACTACTATAATACTGCCCCCTATGTACAAGAATATAGCTAGTATAATACTGCCCCCTATTTGCAAGTATATAACTACTATAATGCTGCCCCCTATGTACAAGAATGTAACTAGTATAATACTGCCCCCTATGTATAAGAATATAACTACTATAATACTGCCCCCTATGTACAAGAATATAACTACTATAATACTGCCCCTATGTACAAGAATATAACTACTATAATACTGCCCCTATGTACAAGAATATAACTACTATAATACTGCCCCCTATGTATAAGAATATAACTACTATAATACTGCTCCTATGTACAGGAATATAACTGCTATAATACTGCCCCCTATGTACAAGAATATAAATAATATAATACTGCCCCTATGAACAAGAACATAACTACTATAATACTGCCCCCTATGTATAAGAATATAACTACTGTAATACTGCCCCCTATGTACAAGAATATAACTACTATAATACTGCTCCTATGTACAAGTATATAACTACTATAATACTGCCCACTATGTAGAAGAATATAACTACTATAATACTGCCCCCTATGTACAAGAATATAACTACTATAATACTGCTCCTATGTACAAGAATATAACTACTATAATACTGCCCCTATGTACAAGAATATAACTACCATAATACTGCCCCCTATGTGCAAGAATATAACTACTATAATACTGCTCCTATGTGCAAGAATATAACTACTATAATACTGCCCCCTATGTAGAAGAATATAACTACCATAATGCTGCCCCCTATGTACAAGAATATAACTACTATAATACTGCCCCTTATTTATAAGAATATAACTAGTATAATACTGCTCCTATGTACAAGAATATACCCTACCATAATACTGCTCCTATGTACAAGAATATAACTACTATAATACTGCCCCCTATGTACAAGAATATAGCTAGTATAATAGTGCCCCTATGTACAAGAATATATCTAGTATAATACTCCGCCTATGTACAAGAATATAACTACTATAATACTGCCCCCTATACAAGAATATAACTACTATAATACTTCCCCCTATGTACAAGAATGTAATTAGTATAATACTGCCCCTTATGTATAAGAATATAACTAGTGTAATACTGCCCCTTATGTATAACAATATAACTAGTATAATACTGCCCCCTATGTATAAGAATATAACTACTATAATACTGCCCCTATGTACAAGAATATAGCTACTATAATACTGCCCCCTATGTATTAGAATATAACTACTATAATACTGCCCCCTATGTACAAGAATATAACTACTATAATACTGCCCCCTATGTATAAGAATATAACTAGTATAATACTGCCCCTATGTACAAGAATATAACTACTATAATACTGCCCCCTATGTGTAAAAATATAACTACTGCAATACTGCCCCCTATGTACAAGAATATAACTACTATAATACTGCCCCCTATACAAGAATATAACTACTATAATACTTCCCCCTATGTACAAGAATGTAATTAGTATAATACTGCCCCCTATGTATAAGAATATAACTAGTGTAATGCTGCCCCTTATGTATAAGAATATAGCTACTATAATGCTGCCCCCCCATGTACAAGAATATAACTACTGTAATACTGCCCTCTATGTACAAGAATATAACTACTATAATACTGCCCCCTATGTACAAGAATATAACTACTATAATACTGCTGCTATATACCAGAATATAACTACTATTATACTGCTCCTATGTACAACAATATAGCTACTATAATACTGCTCCTATGTACAAGTGTATAACTACTATAATACTGCCCCCTATGTAGAAGAATATAACTACTATAATACTGCTCCCTATGTATAAGAATATAACTACTATAATACTGCTCCTATGTACAGGAATATAACTACTATAATACTGCCCCCTATGTACAAGAATATAAATAATATAATACTGCCCCTATGAACAAGAACATAACTACTATAATACTGCCCCCTATGTATAAGAATATAACTACTGCAATACTGCCCCCTATGTACAAGAATATAACTACTATAATACTGCTCCTATGTACAAGTATATAACTACTATAATACTGCCCCCTATGTAGAAGAATATAACTACTATAATACTGCTCCTTATGTACAAGAATATAACTACTATAATACTGCTCCTATGTACAAGAATATAACTACTATAATACTGCCCCTATGTACAAGAATATAACTACCATAATACTGCCCCCTATGTACAAGAATATAACTACTATAATACTGCTCCTATGTGCAAGAATATAACTACTATAATACTGCCCCCTATGTAGAAGAATATAACTACCATAATGCTGCCCCCTATGTACAAGAATATAACTACTATAATACTGCCCCTTATTTATAAGAATATAACTAGTATAATACTGCCCCCTATGTACAAGAATATAACTACTATAATACTGCTCCTATGTACAAGAATATAACTACCATAATACTGCTCCTATGTACAAGAATATAACTACTATAATACTGCCCCCTATGTACAAGAATATAGCTAGTATAATAGTGCCCCTATGTACAAGAATATAGCTAGTATAATACTCCGCCTATGTACAAGTATATAACTACTATAATACTGCTCCCTATGTAGAAGAATATAACTACTATAATACTGCCCCTATGTACAAGAATATAACTACTATAATACTACTCCTATGTACAAGAATATAACTACTATAATATTGCTCCTATGTACAAGAATATAACTACTATAATACTGCTCCTATGTACAAGAATATAACTACTATAATACTGCTCCTATGTACAAGAATATAACTACTATAATACTGCTCCTATGTACAAGAATAGAACTACTATAATACTGCTCCTATGTACAAGAATAGAACTACTATAATACTGCTCCTATGTACAAGAATATAACTACTATAATACTGCTCCTATGTACAAGAATATAACTACTATAATTCTGCTCCTATGTACAAGAATATAACTACTATAATACTGCCCCTATGTACAAGAATATAACTACTATAATACCTCCCCTATGTACAAGAATGTAACTACTATAATACTGCTCCTATGTACAAGAATATAACTACTATAATACTGCTCCTGTGTACAAGAATATAACTACTCTAATACTGCCCCTATGTACAAGAATATAACTACTCTAATACTGCCCCTATGTACAAGAATATAACTACTATAATACTGCTCCTATGTACAAGATTATAACTACTATAATACTGCTCCTATGTACAAGATTATAACTACTATAATACCTCCCCTATGTACAAGAATGTAACTACTATAATACTGCTCCTATGTACAAGAATATAACTACTATAATACTGCTCCTGTGTACAAGAATATAACTACTCTAATACTGCCCCTATGTACAAGAATATAACTACTATAATACGGCTCCTATGTACAAGATTATAACTACTATAATACTGCTCCTATTTACAAGAATATAACTGCCATAATACTGCCCCTATGTACAAGAATATAACTACTATAATACTGCCCCCTATGTACAAGAATATAACTACTATAATACTGCCCCATGTACAAGAATATAACTACTATAATACTGCTCCTATGTACAGGAATATAACTACTATAATACTGCCCGATGTACAAGAATATAACTACTATAATACTGCCCCCTATGTACAAGAATATAACTACTATAATACTGCCCCATGTACAAGAATATAACTACTATAATACTGCCCCATGTACAAGAATATAACTACTATAATAGTGCTCCTGTGTACAAGAATATAACTACTCTAATACTGCCCCTATGTACAAGAATATAACTACTCTAATACTGCCCCTATGTACAAGAATATAACTACTATAATACTGCTCCTATGTACAAGATTATAACTACTATAATACTGCTCCTATGTACAAGATTATAACTACTATAATACTGCCCCCTATGTACAAGAATATAACTACTATAATACCTCCCCTATGTACAAGAATATAACTACTATAATACTGCCCATATGTACAAGAATATAACTACTATAATACTGCCCCCTATGTACAAGAATATAACTACTATAATACTGTCCCTATGTACAAGAATATAACTACTATAATACTGCCCCTATGTACAAGAATATAACTACTATAATACTGCTCCTATGTACAAGAATATAACTACTATAATAATGATCCTATGTACAAGAATATAACTACTATAATACTGCCCCTATGTACAAGAATATAACTGCTATAATACTGCCCCCTATGTACAAGAATATAACTGCTATAATACTGCCCCCTATGTACAAGAATATAACTACTATAATACTGTCCCTATGTACAAGAATATAACTACTATAATACTACCCCTATGTACAAGAATATAACTACTATAATACTGCTCCTATGTACAAGAATATAACTACTATAATACTGCCCCTATGTACAAGAATATAACTGCTATAATACTGCCTCCTATGTACAAGAATATAACTACTCTAATACTGCCCCCTATGTACAAGAATATAACTATTATAATACTGCCCCCTATGTACAAGAATATAACTACTATAATACTGCCCCCTATGTACAGGAATATAACTACTATAATACCTCCCCTATGTACAAGAATATAACTACTATAATACCTCCCCTATGTACAAGAATATAACTACTATTATAGTGCCCCCTATGTACAAGAATATAACTACTATAATACTGCCCCTATGTACAAGAATATAACTACTATAAAACTGCTCCTATGTACAAGAATATAACTACTATAATACTGCCCCCTATGTACAAGAATATAACTGCTATAATACTGCTCCTATGTACAGGAATATAACTGCTATAATACTGCCCCCTATGTACAAGAATATAACTACTATAATACTGTCCCCTATGTAGAAGAATATAACTACTATATTACTGCACCCTATGTACAGGAATATAACTACTATACTACTGCCCCCTATGTATAAGAATATAACTATTATAACACTGCCCCTTATGTATAAGAATGTAACTAGTATAATACTGCCCCCTATGTATAAGAATGTAACTAGTATAATACTGCCCCTATGTACAAGAATATAACTACTATAATACTGCTCCTATGTACAAGAATATAACTACTATAATACTGCCCCTATGTACAAGAATATAACTACTATAATACTGCTCCTATGTACATGAATATAACTACTATAATACTGCCCCCTACGTACAAGAATATAACTACTATAATACTGCTCCTATGTACATGAATATAACTACTATAATACTGCCCCCTACGTACAAGAATATAACTACTATAATACTGCTCCTATGTACAAGAATATAACTACTATAATAGTGCTCCTATGTACAAGAATATAACTACTATAATACTGCTCCTATGTACAAGAATATAACTGCTATAATACTGCCCCCTATGTACAAGAATATAACTACTATAATACTGCTCCTATGTACATGAATATAACTACTATAATACTGCCCCCTACGTACAAGAATATAACTACTATAATACTGCCCCATGTACAAGAATATAACTACTATAATAGTGCTCCTATGTACAAGAATATAACTACTATAATACTGCTCCTATGTACAAGAATATAACTGCTATAATACTGCCCCCTATGTACAAGAATATAGCTACTATAATACTGCCCCTATGTACAAGAATATAACTACTCTAATACTGCCCCCTATGTACAAGAATATAACTACTCTAATACTGCCTCCTATGTACAAGAATATAACTACTATAATACTGCCCCCTATGTACAAGAATATAACTACTATAATACCTCCCCTATGTACAAGAATATAACTACTATAATAGTGCTCATATTTACAAGAATATAACTACCATAATACTGCCCCTATGTACAAGAATATAACTACTATAATACTGCCCCCTATGTACAAGAATATAACTACTATAATACTGCCCCATGTACAAGAATATAACTACTATAATACTGCTCCTATGTACAAGAATATAACTACTATAATACTGCCCCCTATGTACAAGAATATAACTACTATAATACTGCCCCCTATGTACAAGAATATAACTACTATAATACTGCCCCAATTACAAGAATATAACTACTATAATACTGCCCCATGTACAAGAATATAACTACTATAATAGTGCTCCTATGTACAAGAATATAACTACTATAATACTGCTCCTATGTACAAGAATGTAACTACTATAATAATGCCCCTATGTACAAGAATATAACTACTATAATACTGCCCCCTATGTACAAGAATATAACTACTATAATACTGCCCCTATGTACAAGAATATAACTACTATAATACTGCCCCCTATGTACAAGAATATAACTACTATAATACTGCCCCCTATGTACAAGAATATAACTACTATAATACTGCCCCCCATGTACAAGAATATAACTACTATAATACTGCCCCATGTACAAGAATATAACTACTATAATAGTGCTCCTATGTACAAGAATATAACTACTATAATACTGCTCCTATGTATAAGAATGTAACTACTATAATACTGCTCCTATGTACAAGAATATAACTACTATAATACTACCCCTATGTACAAGAATATAACTACTATAATACTGCCCCTTATGTACAAGAATATAACTACTATAATACTGCTCCCTATGTACAAGAATATAACTACTATAATACTGCCCCCTATGTACAAGAATATAACTACTATAATACTGCCCCCTATGTACAAGAATATAACTACTATAATACTGTCCCTTTGTACAAGAATATAACTACTATAATACTGCCCCTATGTACAAGAATATAACTACTATAATAATGCTCCTATGTACAAGAATATAACTACTATAATACTGCCCCTATGTACAAGAATATAACTGCTATAATACTGCCCCCTATGTACAAGAATATAACTACTATAATACTGTCCCTATGTACAAGAATATAACTACTATAATACTGCCCCTATGTACAAGAATATAACTACTATAATACTGCTCCTATGTACAAGAATATAACTACTATAATACTGCCCCTATGTACAAGAATATAACTACTATAATACTGCCCCCTATGTACAAGAATATAACTACTATAATACCTCCCCTATGTACAGGAATATAACTACTATAATACCTCCCCTATGTACAAGAATATAACTACTATAATACTGCCCATATGTACAAGAATATAACTACTATAATACTGCCCCCTATGTACAAGAATATAACTACTATAATACTACCCCTATGTACAAGAATATAACTACTATAATACTGCCCCTATGTACAAGAATATAACTACTATAAAACTGCTCCTATGTACAAGAATATAACTACTATAATACTGCCCCCTATGTACAAGAATATAACTGCTATAATACTGCTCCTATGTACAGGAATATAACTGCTATAATACTGCCCCCTATGTACAAGAATAGAACTACTATAATACTGTCCCCTATGTAGAAGAATATAACTACTATATTACTGCACCCTATGTACAGGAATATAACTACTATACTACTGCCCCCTATGTATAAGAATATAACTATTATAACACTGCCCCTTATGTATAAGAATGTAACTAGTATAATACTGCCCCCTATGTATAAGAATGTAACTAGTATAATACTGCCCCTATGTACAAGAATATAACTACTATAATACTGCTCCTATGTAAAAGAATATAACTACTATAATACTGCCCCTATGTACAAGAATATAACTACTATAATACTGCTCCTATGTACAAGAATATAACTACTATAATACTGCTCCTATGTACAAGAATATAACTACTATAATACTGCTCCTATGTACAAGAATATAACTACTATAATACTGCCCCCTATGTACAAGAATATAACTACTATAATACTGCCCCTATGTACAAGAATATAACTACTATAATACTGCCCCCTATGTACAAGAATATAACTACTATAATACTGCTCCTATGTACAAGAATATAACTACTATAATAGTGCTCCTATGTACAAGAATATAACTACTATAATACTGCTCCTATGTATAAGAATGTAACTACTATAATACTGCTCCTATGTACAAGAATATAACTACTATAATACTGCCCCTATGTACAAGAATATAACTACTATAATACTGCTCCTATGTACAAGAATATAACTACTATAATACTGCTCCTATGTACAAGAATATAACTACTATAATACTGCTCCTATGTACAAGAATATAACTACTATAATACTGCTCCTATGTACAAGAATATAACTACTATAATACTGCCCCTATGTACAAGAATATAACTACTATAATACTGCCCCTATGTACAAGAATATAACTACTATAATACTGCTCCTATGTACAAGAATATAACTACTATAATACTGCTCCTATGTACAAGTATATAACTACTGTAATACTGCCCCCTATGTACAAGAATATAACTACTATAATACTGCTCCTATGTGCAAGAATATAACTACTATAATACTGCTCCTATGTACAAGTATATAACTACTATAATTCTGCCCCCTATGTACAAGAATATAACTACTATAATACTGCCCCCTATGTATAAGAATATAACTAGTATAATACTGCCCCTTATGCATAAGAATATAACTAGTATAATACTGCCCCCTATTTATAAGAATATAACTACTATAATACTGCCCTATGTACAAGAATATAGCTACTATAATACTGCCCCTATGTACAAGAATATAACTACTCTAATACTGCCCCCTATGTACAAGAATATAACTACTCTAATACTGCCCCCTATGTACAAGAATAGAACTACTATAATACTGCCCCCTATGTACAAGAATATAATTACTATAATACTGCCCCTATGTACAAGAATATAACTACTATAATACCTCCCCTATGTACAAGAATATAACTACTATAATACTGCTCCTATTTACAAGAATATAACTACCATAATACTGCCCCTATGTACAAGAATATAACTACTATAATACTGCCCCCTATGTACAAGAATATAACTACTATAATACTGCCCCATGTACAAGAATATAACTACTATAATACTGCCTCCTAGCTGTGAGGACGTGTGTCAGTGGTTCTCCTGATGTCTGGAGCAAGCCTGGGGAGGGGCCTCCCTGGGCGGGTAAGCTCTCCAAGCAAGGCCCAGGCTTCCAGGCCTACACTGGGAGGAAACTCCCAAGCTCTTTCTAATGTTGATGCAAATCCCAAAGCGATCTCTGAGGAGAAAAAAGCTCCGAATGGAAGTAGCAGCAGCAGCAAGAAGAAAGATGAAGTTGTCAAAGTGAGTAAAGTAAAGGAAGAAGGAAAAGCCGTGGTCGTATGTAAGAAGGTCACAGTAAAGCAGTCGGCCAGCCAAGGCAAGCAGAGTGAAGTGCAATTAGGAAAGATCCAGAAGGAATCTACTGCTGGGAAGCTGAATGGAGGAAAACAGCTTGTTGGTCGGGAGGTGAAGCAGATCCCATCACCGGCCTCAGGTGTGCAGCTCACTCCAAGCCGGCAGAGGAGGACATCTCTGGAGAGACAGACCCTCCAGGAGAACCTGCAGCAGAAGCACGTGGTGACCAGCATGACGAGCTCTGGACGCACGAGGTCGCAGTCAGGTGGCAGCAGTAAAAGTGCTGTGGAGCCTGGAGCCACGAAACCAACGGTGGTGAAAACCAAGGAGGCATCTAGGTCCAAGCAGCCAGAGAGCTCGCTGAAGGCAGGATCCCAGGAGACTCCATGTGCACCTGGGCCACAGATTGCAGAGGACATCCCAGGACTGGTGGAGAGGTTGCGTGTGTTACAGCAGCAGGAACAGCTAATACAGGTATCAATAGACTGTGTATATAAAGTAAAGGCTGAGGATCCCGGGGATCACACCGTGTATGACCGGAAGCTGAACTCAATGGGGGTAGAGCTGGCAAATGTGGTGAAGGACATAGACTGTGTGTTTGAGAGGATGGGGCCCCTGGCAGAGACTTACAGGAACCAGGAACCGTTTAGGTTCAATATGCCGTACTCTGCTGATTCGCAGTCAGACATTGTCCCAGGTGGGCCCCAGAAGCCGGTGCGGCCAGTGCTGCAGCCCGCAAGCTTCTTGTTCCAAAAGGGACTGCACCAGGAGCCGCAACAGCCTGCGGCAGGTCCCAAGCAGGAGCATGGAGTGCAGGGTACAACGGTGGTACTACAAGTCCCAGGATGCCCAGCACAGCAGCCGGACAGTGGACATGTGTCATTAGTTTCTGGTGGTGCCCAGCAGGGCTCTCATGCTGGGGATAATCATACTGTATCTGTGGGGTCGGGGGCTGGAGGGAGCACAGAATCTGTGGTGGACATGGCACAGTCTGATAATGACATTGATGTTGATGATAACAATGTGCATGATAATGTCTGTGATTTTCCTCCTTTAATTCCAAGCACACAGGATCCCCCTGCAGCAGACCCTCACCCTGTTAGTCAGCCCAGTGTGACCCCGCAAGTTCCCCCCAGTAATGCCTGGAGCCGTGGTGCTCCGTCCTTTACCTCTGGCGCTAATTATACCGGCCAGGCGTTTAAACGGAGGAACGTCGTGCGCTTCAGGCACAGAGGTGCCAAGGAGGATCTGCCCGACAGGAGGTTTGTGGTCAGGGAGCTCCTGTGCCACCAGATGGGGTTTGCGCCAGTTAACATCTGGGCGGTAATTAATCTACCGGACAGGCAGGGCTATGATGTCAGCTTTAAGCTCATGTCTGATCTGGACAGATTCTGGGCCAATTTCCCCAAGTTCAGAGACGCTGAGGGCTGGAGTAAGTTCAGCTTTATTCCCATCTCTAAGCCAGATACGGTTACGGTTAATGTCATCTTCTGGAATGAGTCTGTTCCCCCGCAGGACATTGTGGTGTGGCTCCGGAGGCATTGCGACCTCGTCTCTGACCTCACCAGAAGCAGAGATAACGATGGTATCTGGACGGGTGGGTGGAAGGTCCTGGTGAAGCTGCGCCAGTGTAATAACATCACTGCCCACCTACCCAACTCCTTCTTTATTGGGAGGGAGAAGGGTGTATGTTTCTATCCCGGCCAGCCCCGAAAGTGCTTCAAATGTGGCAAGGCGGGTCACCTGGCGAATACCTGTACAGTGGTGAAGTGCAGCCTGTGCGGGGAAGTCGGCCATGTAGCTGCAGACTGTCAGAACATCAGGTGCAACCTCTGTGGTAAGATCGGCCACCCTCACCGGGACTGTCCAGACGCCTGGCACAACATCTGTAAGGACTTTCCTGATGAGGATTTGGTGGCGGGGGCAGAGATTCTGGAGGAGGAGGCTTTATTGTCAGAGGTCCACCTGGGGACCACTCAGGTACCACCAGAGCAGCCATGCTCAGAGGGGGCACAGGGGAGCATGGAGGTCGTCCCTCAGGAGCAGCAGTCACAGGAAGGCGCTACTTCAGTATTACCATCTGTATCTGAAGGAAATAGCAATAATCAGAGTAAAAGGAAGAAAAAGGACAAGACCTCCCGTAAACCTGAGGAGGAGCATGACACTGGCCAGAGTGCCAGGAGGAAGGTCCAGAGTTCTGCAGGAGTAATGGTCATGTCTAATAGGTTTGATGTTCTGTCTAACGGGGATTTTGAGGATGAACTTAAAAAAATAGACACAGAGTGTGATAGGGATGTTGAGGACTGTCCCCCACCAAAGCGGAAGCCCTTACCTGTGGGCACTCAGGTAGAGACTGGTATGGAGACCGGTGGTGGACAGGATGACTCCGACCCAGATCTATGAACTGTCAACCAGATAATGTCCGAACCCGGATAAAATCATGAGAAACTACTAGGAAGAGTCAGAAAAGTGTAAAGTTATGGAAGGACGTGTAACTGTGCTGAAATATGATGGTTTCTTTTTACCAAGTGTTTATTTTTCATTTTTCCAACCACAGGTGTGGACTCTTTATATTGACTTTATATGTATAATCTAGAGATGTAACGAATGTATGTACAATTCAAGTGAATCTAGTTTTGTATTACTGCAGGAATTTTGTTAATCTTTTGTATTTGTTTGGTTTTTATAATAAAAATTGCCCCATGTACAAGAATATAACTACTATAATACTGCTCCTATGTACAAGAATATAACTACTATAATACTGCCCGATGTACAAGAATATAACTACTATAATACTGCTCCTATGTACAAGAATATAACTACTATAATACTGCCCGATGTACAAGAATATAACTACTATAATACTGCCCCCTATGTACAAGAATATAACTACTATAATACTGCCCCATGTACAAGAATATAACTACTATAATAGTGCTCCTATGTACAAGAATATAACTACTATAATACTGCTCCTATGTACAAGAATGTAACTACTATAATACTGATCCTATGTACAAGAATGTAACTACTATAATACTGCCCCTATGTACAAGAATATAACTACTATAATACTGCCCCTTATGTACAAGAATATAACTACTATAATACTGCTCCCTATGTACAAGAATATAACTACTATAATACTGCTCCCTATGTACAAGAATATAACTACTATAATACTGCCCCCTATGTACAAGAATATAACTACTATAATACTGCCCCCTATGTACAAGAATATAACTACTATAATACTGCCCCTATGTACAAGAATATAACTACTATAATACTGCCCCCTATGTACAAGAATATAACTACTATAATACTGCCCCCTATGTACAAGAATATAACTACTATAATACTGCCCCATGTACAAGAATATAACTACTATAATAGTGCTCCTATGTACAAGAATATAACTACTATAATACTGCCCCTGTGTATAAGAATATAGCTACTATAATAGTGCTCCTATGTACAAGAATATAACTACTATAATAGTGCTCCTATGTACAAGAATATAACTACTATAATACTGCTCCTATGTATAAGAATATAACTACTATAATACTGCTCCTATGTACAGGAATGTAACTACTATAATACTGCTCCTATGTACAAGAGTGTAACCACTATAATACTGCCCCTATGTACAAGAATATAACTACTATAATACTGCCCCTATGTACAAGAATATAACTACTATAATACACTGCTCCTATGTACAAGAATATAACTACTATAATACTGCCCCTATGTACAAGAATATAACTACTATAATACTGCTCCTATGTACAAGAATATAACTACTATAATACTGCCCCTATGTACAAGAATATAACTACTATAATACTGCTCCTATGTACAAGAATATAACTACTATAATACTGCTCCTATGTACAAGAATATAACTACTATAATACTGCCCCTATGTACAAGAATATAACTACTATAATACTGCTCCTATGTATAAGAATATAACTACTATAATACTGCTCCTATGTACAGGAATGTAACTACTATAATACTGCTCCTATGTACAAGAATGTAACCACTATAATACTGCCCCTATGTACAAGAATATAACTACTATAATACTGCCCCTATGTACAAGAATATAACTACTATAATACTGCTCCTATGTACAAGAATATAACTACTATAATACTGCCCCTATGTACAAGAATATAACTACTATAATACTGCTCCTATATACAAGAATATAACTACTATAATACTGCTCCTATGTACAAGAATATAACTACTATACTTACGTCTTAAGTAAAATTAATGACATAAATGTAGCAGACTCCTATCCTCCAGTGTAAACATTTGATGCTTGTTACCTGCTGTCATGAGGGTCACACTGACCTTCACAATGGACTTCGCCCCTGGTGCTCTGAAGAGCGCGGTTTCTCCTGATTGTTATGCATAGAAAGCTGATGATCAGTGTTATAAGAGCTCATCCTAAGTGTTACTGCTGTGGAGCACCTATCGACCAACAAGTGCCGAACCATGTTCTTTGGTAATAGTGTTATCATAGAGATGCAGCAGAGCCGAGTGTGTCATTTGACACAAATCATAGCCTTGTTGAGTTATCTCAAACACTGTCATTTCATTCAGTTAAAAAGCTTGCCATCTACGAGTTATCGCCTTACTACACCATTATACAGTTATATGAAAAAGTTTGGGCACCCCTATTAATCTTAAGCTTAATGTTTTATAAAAATTGCCTTTTTTACAACAGCTATTTCAGTTTGATATATGTAATAACTGTTGGACACAGTAATGTTTCTGCCTTGAAATGAGGTTTATTGTACTAACAGAAAATGTGCAATCTGCATTCAAACAAAATTTGACATGTGCATAAGTATGGGCACCCTTATCATTTTCTTGTTTTAAATACTCCTACCTACTTTTTAATGACATACTAAAGCACTTTTTTTTGTTTTGTAACCTCATTGAGGTTTGAACTTCATAGCCAGGTGTATGCAATCATGAGAAAAGCTACTTAAAGTGGCCACTTGCAAGTTGTTCTCCTGTTTGAATCTCCTCTGAAGAGTGGCATCATGGGCTCCTCAAAACAACTGTCAAATGATCTGAAAACAAAGATTATTCAACATAGTTGTTCAGGGAAAGGATACAAAAAGCTGTCTCAGAGATTTAACCTGTCAGTTTCCACTGTGAGGAACATAGTAAGGAAATGGAAGAACACAGGGACAGTTCTTGTTAAGGCCAGAAGTGGCAGGCCAAGAAAAACATCAGAAAGGCAGAGAAGAAGAATGGTGAGATCAGTCAAGGACAATCCTCAGACCACCTCCAGAGAGCTGCAGCATCAACTTGCTGCAGATGGTGTCACTGTGCATCGGTCAACTATACAACGCACTTTGCACAAGGAGAAGCTGTATGGGAGAGTGATGCGAAAGAAACCGTTTCTGCAAGCACGCCACAAACAGAGTCGGCTGAGGTATGCAAAAGCACATTTGGAGAAGCCAATTTCTTTTTGGAAGAAGGTCCTGTGGACTGATGAAACCAAGATTGAGTTGTTTGGTCATACAAAAAGGCGTTATGCATGGTGGCAAAAAAACACAGCATTCCAAGAAAAACACTTGCTACCCACAGTAAAATTTGGTGGAGGTTCCATCATGCTTTGGGGCTGTGTGGCCAATGCCGGCATCGGGAATCTTGTTAAAGTTGAGGGACGCATGGATTCCACTCAGTATCAGCAGATTCTTGACAATAATGTTCAAGAATCAATCTACTCAGGCATTCATGCAGAGGAACAATTACAATGTTCTGGAATGGCCATCCCAGTCCCCAGACCTGAATATCATTGAACATCTGTGGGATCATTTGAAGAGGGCTGTCCATGCTCGGTGACCATCAAACTTAACTGAACTGGAATTGTTTTGTAAAGAGGAATGGTCAAAAATACCTTCATCCAGGATCCAGGAACTCATTAAAAGCTACAGGAAGCGACTAGAGGCTGTTATTTTTGCAAAAGGAGGATCTACTAAATATTAATGTCACTTTTCTGGTGAGGTGCCCATACTTATGCACCTGTCAAATTTTGTTTGAATGCAGATTGCACATTTTCTGTTAGCACAATAAACCTTATTTCAAGGCAGAAACATTACTGTGTCCAACAGTTATTACATATATCAAACTGAAATAGCTGTTGCAAAAACACCAATTTTTATAAAACATTAAGCTTAAGATTAATAGGGGTGCCCAAACTTTTTCATATAACTGTATCTGTAGCAGAGCTGAATTTGCCAATTAAAAAGCACCTATCACTTTCTATATATATTTAATTTATTTCTCCCTGATGGAAAAGCCCCTGTTCTCCTGAATCCGGCGTTGTTTTCCTTTTTTTCCTGCGCCTCTCCTTTCCTGAGATATGGCCCTGTATATAAATCTAGTATTGTTAGTCAACTGGGTGTGGTCCTTTAGAAGAAAATCGCTACTCACACCCACTTGCCTAAAATGACCAGATTTATATACAGGAAACAGGAGGCCATATCTCCGCAACGGAAAGGCGCAGAAATAAAAGAAAAACAGCGTCGGATTCGGCGGAACAGCGGCATTTACACCAGGTGAAAAGAAATACATATTTATGACAAGTAACAGGTCCTTTTTAAAGGCATACGAGATTAGAAAAAAAAAGGGGGTCTCCTTTTTTTTATCTGGACTGTGCTTGGTACCATGCCTTTAAGTTTAAAGACCTGAGCTGCAGTACCAGGCACAGCCTGTAGCCAGGAAGGGGCTGTTTTTAGGAGAAAAAAAACTTTTTTTTTCCTTCAAATTTTTTAAGGCACCTTTTCCCACACCAGAAAATGTATCAGAATCCTGCAGTTTTTCTTAACTGGAGAGTTCCTTTAAGGGGCCCAGAACTGTCATCCTGTAATATATTCCTGTCATTGTCCTGCCTGACTAACCAAAAGGTGAAATAGTAAGTGCTTTTAGATTTTGCCTCTCGGAAGCTTTCCCTAATTAGACATGTAAATTCATGCACTATAAAGCCGAGCTGCCACCGATGGCCCTTGGCAAGTGTTTCGGCAGCGTGGCTTCCAGATGAGACGTCCATATCCTGGAGCTGTTGTGAGCTCTTGCACCGCTGCACAATATAAGCTGTAAATCTCCGGTGCATGTGGCGCAGCGTGGCGGTCGCTTGGGAAGCCCCAGTGGTTACAGCCCATTATACCCATGTGAGCTGCCAGTCTTTTGGAAATAAAAATTCATATTTTCTAATTAAGCTGACTCATGGGGGGGGGGGGGACAGTTTACCAGAAGAATAAACGTTTTCCTCCAGCAAGAGCACATTAAGGCGTCTATGCGAGACTAGCACACAGAATTTAATATCCAACTAAATAGCAAAAAAAACAAAAAATACATTTATATGATGACTTAAGAGCATCACATTGACACTGGGTGCACCAGTCTCGCATCTCAATGGGTTATAGCTCAGTTTTATTTGTTGGGAATAGCCCTTTAACCCAGTGGGACGTCATATTGTGTGCGGGCATCTCTGGGGCATCATACTGTGTGCGGGCATCTCAGGGGCGTCATACTGTGTGTGGGCGTCTCTGGGGCATCATACTATGTACGGGCATCTTTGGGGCATCATACTGGGGCATCATACTGTGTGCGGCCATCTCTGGGACATCATACGGTGTGCGGCCATCTCTGGGACATCATACTGTGTGCGGCATCTTTGTGGCATCATACTGTGTGCAGAAATCTCTGGCACATCATACTGTGTGCGGAAATCTCTGGGACCTCATACTGTGTGCTTGTGTCACGGGTGTGTGAGAAGTGACAGACAGTCGCCCTGCAGTTGGTTGCAGATCTCTATATTTGGCATTACAGACATCTTCTTAGAGGCTGGCTGTCTCTAGGACCCAGCGGCTACCTCCCTCTGGCTAATTAGCTCACTGTCCTGGGTGTATAAATACCTGGTGTGTCTGAGAAGGAGGTGCCGGCGATATTCATTACTACTTGTGAGGCTTTAGCAAGAGCAGTACTTCGTCCTCTCTGGAGCTTGAAGCCGTGTGCGCATTTGTCTGGAGTCTTCTAATGCTAAGCCTTCTCCCCCTGTTTGTCTACCCTTGTTGTCTATAGAGTTTAGTGGAGATCGACTAGTGCTCATCTCCTCCCATACCTACCCTTAGCCATACTCAAGGGAAAGTCAGGGTTAGGTACGCGTGCGGCGATTGGTGAAGAGCCAATATAGGGACGGTAGTTGAGACAGGGTGACACTAGACCAGACTAGGAGGTCTCCCCTTTCCCTAGAGTCTGGGCTCCCTTTCCCTCTTCCCTTTGTGTTGCACTAAGTCTTTCACACTTTGGAGTGACAGCAGCCATGTCTGGGACATGATACTGTGTGTGGCCATCTCTGGGACATCATACTGTGTGCGGCCATCTTTAGGACATCATACTGTGTGTGGCCGTCTCTGGGGCATCATACTGTGTGCAGTTATCTCTGGGACATTATACTGTGTGCGGAAATCTCTGGGACCTCATACTGTGTACTGCCATCTCTGGGACCTCATACTGTGTGAGGCCATCTCTGGGACATCATACTGTGTGCTGCCATCTCCGGGGCATCATACTGTGTGCGGCCATCTCCGGGGCATCACACTGTGTGCGGCCATCTCTGGGACATCATACTGTGTGGAGTCAAGGGTGTGGCATAGTTACAAAAAATTTTTTCCAACGCATGCTCTGCAAATTGCAGAAAGTGTTCCTCTATCTCGTTCTTCAGAGCTGCGAAAGGTATGGTGAGTGTAAATCATAAAAGAAGGCGTTTGCATTGCTTGACCTCAAAGATGTGTGGGCTGTCATGTGGGCGTTCCTACTTTTTGTACACTAGATCCAAAAGCAATTGGGACATGACCAGAGTACTAATGGACAAAAGATTGATTGACATGGTGAGATACTCGAAAGATATGACTTCCATGACCTGCAGTCAATATTTTCCATTGTGAAGTGCAGCTCTGGAGCAGAAAACGCAGCTTGGAGAAATTAAATGCACATCAGGTTAAGACGTCCTCATGACCCTTCATTGATGCAGGGTCCGCTCTGCTACGCCAGTGGTGCAGATATGCTTAATACGAGACTTGGTAACCAGCCTTGGTGACATTTTATACTTCGCTGTGTACATGCACCATTGTTGTATTAAGAGTCTGAGAAACCACAATGCGAAAAATCCAACGCACGTCACCCGCCAACCTGCAGTAAATATATAAAATGCCTCATAAATTATGCAGCCGCGTACGATGGAGAGGCCGGTCCATGAAATGTATTCACTGGAAGCGTCCGTAGCTTTACCCCCCACGGTACAGAAATCAATACCGTGAGCGATCTGCCGCAACAAAGCCCCAGGATACGTGGCGTTAATAGTGATAATCAGCAAAGCATCTATAATCAGGCAACGGATTGGGACATGGAGGTGTGCGGGGCAGCGAGTGACGGGAATTATTGACAAAAAGGTTAATTTTCTTTCAATGGTTGGTATTTATCTGACCCAGAGAACAAAAGATTCCAGTTATTGCCATTTTTAGAGTCCAAAAAATATACCGGTAATTCCCTAAGTGGATTGTGTCTTGGACCAGAAGGTCGGATTCTTGGTAGCTCCTTAGTAGGTATCCGAAGGGTGAGAAATCACCAACTAATGAGAAAAACATTTATGCAATCACTTGTGTACGTTGAGGTTTATGGACGTCTACGCAAAAGGGCATCTGTAAAGAGAGGGGTTCATAGCAGAAACCAACTTGGTGACCTCTTCTGGTGGTGGTTCCGGCCATTACATCTTCTCCAGTTCAGGAGGGTCAAGTGCTTGTTAGATTATCCATCCATTATTTGCAGGATAGCATGGACCTTGGATGGTTCCTGGACACACCATCCATGCAGTGGAGCAGTGGTCTCCAACCTGTAGCTCCCAGGCAGAGTAAAACTACATCTCAGGTCCTGCAAAAAGTTGTAGACTTCCCTCAACTGAAAAGACGTAAGAGTTGGGTGATAGGCCAACCGGAGTTGTGCCCCTTAGGGCACATAAGGAGCTGTAGATGGGACCTCCCTTGGATTTTCTCTTGGCTCGAAATATCCCAAAACAAGCCATGCCAAACGACCAGCTTAAAAAAATAAAAATTGTGTTACTCTGTTGGGAGTTGTGTTATGTGTGCCAATATATCCAACATGATTGGATAGGCCAACCAAAGCTGCCCTCCCTGTCTATGGACACATTATGAGCCACAAGGGCCGGTACAGAGGAGACATTGTCTTTGCTTGAGATGTCCCGAGACATGTACATGTGCAACCTAAAATACGTTACTCTGTTGGGCAATGATTATGCTACATGTATCTCTATCAGAATGTATGCAATACAGGTCTGTGCACATTAGGAGCCACGAGGACTTGTGCAGATGACTTGCCTTTTCTCTTGGTGTGAGATATCTTACAAAATATTGATTTACTCTGTTGGGCGATGTTTATGCCATATGTGTCCAACGGTAGCCGATATATTATGAGAAATTTGTGACAAGGTATGGACTATGTTTGTGTCCTTGGCCAAGTCGTATAAGAAAAATCTGCCCAGGATTTGGGTTCTATTCGTGACCCTTTTGCGTCAGGGCCTGGTACATCGCTTTGTAGGAATCGGAGCGTTACTGACAATAGACACATTCTCGTCCTCTCAGGCCGGATGACATCGTCTGGAGCCGTCTTAATGACACGTTACCGGAACGAGCACAGGTCCAGGGTGAGCTCCTGACCTTTCCATCTCTCAGCCTGCAAGATAATGGAACCTACACCTGCCAGGTCTCCAACAAGCATGGCCGTTCCTCTGACCAGTACGTGCTGGTTGTGTACGGTGAGTAGTGGGCATGGTGCCAGTTGGGGGTTTGTTGAGGATAAAATGGATGTTGGCAGGAATTCATCTTTGTATAGGACATAATTGTGCATATAGACCAGGGATAAAGGAAGGGTCAGCAAGCCATGGAGAACCCTTCTGGACAGTTAATCTGTTGGACTGGTTTCTTGTGACTTTTGGCCAAGACTCATGGTCCTTCAGCCATGTGCTGTTCACCAGGTTATATCCCGGTATTATAAATATTGCCATCCAAACACGAGATATTATATTGTGCCATAATTTCATACCTCACCTTTTATTGTCTCCTGCAGACCCTGGAGCGATCATTGAAGCCCAGACCCAAGTCCCTTATGCGATCATAGGTGGCATTTTGGCACTTCTGGTCTTCCTCGTTATTTGCGTCCTTATTGTTATGGTCTGGTGTTCCGTCCGGCAAAAAGGTAAGAAATAGTGGAGCTCTTTAATGGTATTAACATTCTGACCAGTAGGTGGCCATGTGTTAATATTTCCGACCAATAGGTGGCCTTGTGTTACTGTTTCTGACCAATAGATGGCCTTTTGTTATTATTTATGACCAGTAGGTGGCCTTGTGTTAATATTCCCAACCTGTAGATGGCCTTGTATTAGTATTCCTGACCAATAGGTGGCGTTGTGTTAATATTCCCGACCAATAGGTGGTGTTGTGTTAATATTCCCGACCAATAGGTGGCCTTGTGTTAATATTCCCGACCAATAGGTGGCCTTGTATAAATATTCCCAACCAATAGGTGGCGTTGTGTTAATATTCCCGACTAATAGGTGACCTTGTATAAATATTTCCGACCAATAGGTGGCGTTGTGTTAATATTCCCGACCAATAGGTGGCCTTGTATAAATATTCCCAACCAATAGGTGGTGTTGTGTTAATATTCCCGACCAATAGGTGGCCTTGTATTATTATTCCCGACCAATAGGTGGCGTTGTTAATATTTCTGACCAATAAATGGCCTTGTATTATTATTCCCGACCAATAGGTGGTCTTGTGTAAATATTCCCGACCAATAGGTGGCCTTGTGTAAATATTCCCGACCAATAGGTGGCATTGTTAATATTTCTGACCAATACATAGCCTTGTGTTATTATTGCCATCCAGTAGGTGGGGAATTTCTGACCAATAGGTGGCGTTGTGTTATTATTAAGAACGCCACCTATTGGTTGGTAATAATAACACCACGTCACCTATTGGTCAAAAATACTCCACCTGCTGGTCAGGAATAATAACACAAAGCTACCTATTGTTTGGGAATAATTACACAAAGCTACCTATTGGTCAGATATATTATTAACGCCACCTATTGGTCGGGAATATTTCTGGCCAATCGATAGGTGGCGTTGTGTAATTTTTCCCAACCAATAGGTGGTGGGGTGGTATTATTCCCAACCAATAGGTGGCGTTGTATGTAATTTTGTATCTTTAGTATACAACACGGGATGACTCTTATTAAAGTTGTGGCCCTCCAGCCGTTGTCAGCGTGCATGGACTGGGAAATGCTGTATTTTTTACGGATTTGTAGAAGCGAGAGGGTCTCGGGTTGGAGATCGCGGCTCTAGGCTGTGTACAGCGAGGCTTCACAGGGGTCACATTCACATCCATGCTGCCTTGGGCTGGAGCCCCGTCTTTCGCGTGCCCCTAGACATCTGCCTACAAGTATCACATCAGCCTTTCGCCCCGTCCTAACTTCAGTTTGTGGCTCTTTCTTAGGCTCATACCTGACTCACGAAGCCAGCGGACTGGACGAGCACGGAGAAGCCCGAGAAGCATTTCTAAACGGAGGAGAAAACCATAAGAGGAAGGAGGAGTTTTTTATTTAAAAAAAAAAAAAAAAGAAGAAAAAAAAAAAAAAAAGACACGGATGAAAAAACAAAATCCCAACACAGTATTAATAACCTGAATTGTTTTTTTATTTTTATTATTATTATTGTATCTTACCTATGGAGGGTGGGCCGCGGGATAGTGGGACCGGATAGAGGCGCCATAGAAGGAGAAAGTTGCCAGGGGATCGGCCATGTTAGATGATGCTGAACCCCTTACAGCCATGGGGGGAGGGGAGGGATAGGGGTCATTGACTATTTAGGAGACTGACCTTGATGTATGCAAGACCAAACCCTGCGACAGTCTCTAAAGCGGGAAGAACGATAAGTATTTTTTTTTTTCCGTTAGTTGGTTACGGATAGGGTTAAAAAAAAAAAAAAGAGAGGGTCTCGAAGGAGGACCATACGCACATACCTTGACCCATCGCTAAAATTTCCCACCTCCCCGACGGTTATGGATTTTCGAGCCTGTTGCTTGGAATGGTGGAGACTGGGTAGCACGGAAGAAAGAGACGGGTAGGACAGGCGCTGGCTGATTTGTGCCGGCGCAGGCTCGGTATTAGGAATGTGACGAAGGTCTAATCACCGTAATTAGGCAGGAATCAGAGCGCCTCCGGGAGGGGGATGTTATATGTCACAGGTTTAAAGGCTCAGGAGTAATTCGAGGAACGGAATGAGGCATAGATGTACTCGCCGCTCGTGCCCACCGAACCAGGCTACCACCCGATGGCGGCAAAGGACGAGGTTCCATTATATTACCGTTACTCCCGTAGTTTAGTTGCAACCATGTAGTCTTTTCTCACAAAAAGGAGTGAACTACAGTTTGGTTTGTTGTCCATATAGATCTGCATAGGAGCTGTATACACAAAACGGTAGGGCAATCTTTTTAATCAACGGGATTCCAAAAGCTGCCCGATTTTTATTTTTGATGCTTGGATTTAGGTTTTCACGTTATTTTATTGATGCTCATTTGGCACCGAGGGGTCTGAAATGCACTGTTAGGATCTACTTCTATTGCTGCCTATTTTAGGGCTTGAAAAAGGTCATAGAAACAGCACCCCTCCTTGTCGGTAGGTTGTACATAGTATTGCAGCTCCTCCTTATTGAAGTAAATGGGGAAAGCTGCAATACCAAAGACAACCTGTGGATAAAAGAAAAAAAAAATACCCCTTAACCCCTTCCAATAACCAATTAGGGTAAGGCAGAGATTTTTATAGGAAATGGTTTACCCCAAAAATATTGACAGTACAATGTAGGAGCCGGCAGTAGCCATGGTGGGTACAGACGAGCCATTTACCCTCCCTGTTCTGTGATTACCGAGTCCGTGACCATCGCTGAGAGCTTTATATAGAAGAGATGGTTATCTGGAGCACAAGCCGGGGGCCGCCTGGATTGTTTTATTAAAAGCTTGGGTTATTTCATGGGATTTTTGGGGGCGGTGAGTGCAGAGAGAAGACTATTAACCTCATCGGAGCCTCGGAGACCTGACTGCCCTCATAGATGGAGATAGTAGAGTGAATAAACACCGCTATATTACACAAAACAGGGCAACTACAATGACATTATTCTGATTGCAGCTTTTGCTGTGACTAGAGAATGTATCAAACTGAAGAATTCAACATTAACATTGTCTTAAAGGGGAACTGTCACTTGCTATAAATATGTATTTATTTTACCTGCCATAGAAGCCGCTGTTCTCCTGAATCCAGCGCTGTTTTTCTTTTGTTCCTGCGCCTCTCCGTTCCTGAGATATGGCCTCCTCTTTCCTGTATATAAATGTAATCATTTTTTCTAAAAGGAGGCGTGGTCCTCCAGAACTCACCCACGGAAAAGAGTCCGAGACAACACCCCCTTGGCAAACAAGACTAGCCTTACATACAAAGAAGAGGAGGCCATATCTCAAGAACAGAGAGGCGCAGGAACAAAAGAAAAATGTCGCCGGATTCAGGAGAACAGCGGCTTTTACACCTGGTAAAAATATTACAAATTTACAGCAAGTGACATACGTAACGGGAGCAACAAGTGAATAGGATAACATCATAAAGACCGCCATAATATCACCCCCTTGTGACTGCAAAGGGTAATGTGCATGGAGAATGTAGCCTTGGAACTTAAAGGGATTCTCCAGAATTAGAAAATTTATTTTAATCAAGTGAATGAGGCAGAATTGTAGTACCACACACAACCCGTGGGCAGGTGTGGCGCTGTTTTTGCTAGGAAGGAGTCACTGTTTTTCAAATTCTGGTCAACCTCTTAAAAACTAGAGCAAATAAAGGAAGTGCACTTTTCCACTAATATTTACTGGAAATATACATTACACAGTGGAATTTGTCATAGGGGCTGCATAGTGTATTTTTTGTATCAAGAGAGGGGAGTGCATTCCAATAACCCTTTTTAATTTAGACCTAAACATGGCGAGGATGAAAAATAATTTCCCAAAGTAAATTTATTATGATAAACTTTGCTTTACTTGTTTCGTGCCGATTTTCAGTTTACAGTTTTCTACGCCATTTGCATCCAAAGTGACCTTAAAGGGGTATTCCTCATCTTCATAGATGGATATTGTTGGATAGAGCTTGTAAAAACAAGCACTTTTGCAATTTACTGCTTGATTAAATTTGCAACCGTTCTTGAGATATTAACAATTTGGTCTTTTGTTTACAGCTCGTTGCCTCGGCGACCGACCACCACTGCTGTCTCGTTTGTAAGCATTGCTCTGAAGTTGGCCAGGATTAGAAGGTAACAGCGCCTTCCTGCGATTCTGGCCAGCTTCAAACCAGTGCTTACAAACTCAATAGATAGAAAAGACCTTTTAAGCACTGCTAGTGCTCTGTAGTGCGGTGGTCGGTCTCCAAGACAACGAGCTGTAAACAAAAGACAAAATTGTTAACATCTCAAGAACGGCTGAAAATTTTAATGCGCAGTAAATTGCAAAATTGTTTGTATGGATGAGCTCTATCCGACAATACCAATTTTACGAAGACGAGAAAAACCCTTTAAGAATCCTGCAGTGTATTATGGGAGCTCAGGTGCCACAGCTAAGCACATAATTCAGTTTTATATGACCAGATGACTTTCCCCGAATACGACTTTCAATATAAATAGGGAAAAAATTGTTTTTAGTTAGAAATCAGTCTACTTTAATTTTTTTAAGCTCAAAGTGTAAAACTTTTAGATCCAATATTTAAATAATATTTAGAGATGTATCAAGGGCATGTGCGTATGAAAGGCCCATCCCTCCCTTCTAAAAGGGGGTGCTACCCCTTTGTTTTACTAGAAGAGTCCAGAAAGAGTGGGGGGGGATGTGGTGGGATGACGTGGGGTACCATATTGACTTTAGCTATGGACTTCCCCTATGGATAGAGTATGGCTTCCATTGGTTGGATCGTGATCTGATGGAGTCAAGTAGGCGGAGCTCCTCATAATTGGGGGGGTTGGAATGATAAAGCAGGGATACGTCTGATCCCACACCTGTACAATTCCTGATATTTATGAGACGGTTGGGAGCCAATGATCTGCTTTGTAACACCATATCCTGGTGACTTACTGGGCTGTGTATAGTGTCTGTTTTTTTTGTTACTGGCGGGAGGGGGGATTTTTTTTTTTTTTCTCAGTGCCGTTTTGGTTTTTTTTTCAAAATTTTTTTAAAATTTTAATTTTTATTATTTGACCCCCCCCCCCACTGTCTCTTCTTGTTGTTTCTCGTTAACTGTAAAAACTTTAAAAAAAAAAGCCATGAACCTAGGGGGAAATTAATATATAAATATATATATGTAAATAAAACTATAGACGATTCTGGAGGCGGGGGACATCGAAAAAAAACAAAACAAAAAAAAAAGAACACACCCACTTGACGTGCACCGTGCCATTTTTTTTTTTAAAACCTATCGCTTTAACTCTTTTGCTGTCGGTAGAGACACCCCCCCCCCAAAAAAAAAAAACACTCGTTCAGCAAAAGGGCTAATTGCTTGTCCAACAACCGGCCTAAAAGCCATATACTTTTAACAGCACAATGTCCTGTTCCACAGATCGAGCGGCCACAGCAGCACAGAGGAAAAATTCACCCACCCCCCCATCACATGACGGCCAGAGGGTCCTAACCCCAAAACGCTGCTTCGTCGTCTCGAAAATGTGGGTTCTGGTTTGGTGGTGGAGGGAGAGAGGCAGAGGGGGGATGTTCTTCCTGCCCTGTTATTTGTGTGTGGGGGCGGGGGATTAGTAGAATTAAGCAGGGGAGGGGCTTTGTGTATTTTTTTTTTCTTTTCCCCCCTTGTATTTACCCCTCTTTCCTCTCTCCGCCACTCTTTTTTTTTTGTCCCCTCCATCCTCCTCCTGTCATCTTACAGACTGTCCGGAGCACCGATTTTGTACACAATGTACCAAAAAAAAAAAAGGAACAAAAAAAAAATATATCTAGAAAAAAAAACAAACAACTGATTAAGAAGCGGACAGATTAAAAAAACTAATAAGAAAATCGTAAAAAAAAAAAAAATAAAGTTCATGTTTAGTTATTACCTTGTGTTTCGGCTTTTATTGAGATATCGGGCAAAATGTTGGTTACATAAAAGGTACAAAAATTTTAGAAATGTGAAATATATGGCAGAATAATGAGAGAGAGAGAATGTTTTAGGGCATTTTTATTACTTACTGCAAAGTCAAAAGTTTCCATACAGTTCATTAGTATTTGGTACCATTGCCCTTAAACTGAATGACTTGGGTGAAACGTTTGGGATATCCTTCCACAAGCTTCTCACAATAGTTGGTTGGAATTTGGGCCTATTCCTCCTGACAAAACTGGTGTAACTGATCCAAGTTTGTAGGTCGCCTTGCTCGCAGCCTTTTCAGCTTTGCCCATACATTTTCAATAGGATTGAGATCAGGGCTTTGTGATGGCCAATCCAAAGCATTGACTTTGTTATCATTAAGCCACTTTGTTACCATTTTGGCAGTATGCTTCGGGTCATTGTCCATTTGGAAGACCCATTTCCGCTCAAGCTTTAACTTCCTGGCTGATGTCTTGAGATGTTGCTTCAGTATTGCCACAAAATCTTCTTTTCTCATGATGCCATCTATTTTGTGAAGTGCACCAGTCCCTCCTGTAGAAAACCAACCCCACAACGTGATGCTGCCACCCCCATGTTTCACAGTTGGGATGGTGTTCTTAGGCTTCCAAGCATCTCTATTTTTTCTCCAAAGGCAAAGATGGTCAGTATTCCCAAAAAGTTAAATTTTATTTTCATCAGAGCACAGGATATGTCTCCAAACATTAAGGTCTTTGTTCCTGTGTGCATTTGCAAACATTAATCTGCTTTTTTATGTTTCTTTTGGAACAATGGCATCATCCTGGCAGATTGGCCTTTCAGCCCATGTTGACACAGTACAGTACTTGTTTCACTGTGGATATTGACACAATCTTACCAGCTTCCACCATCATCTTCACAAGGTCTTTTGCTTTTGTCCTTGGGTTGATATGCACATGTTGGAACAAAGCACGTTCATCTCTGGGACACAGAACCTGTCTCCTCCCTGAGCGGTATGATGGCTGGACATTCCCATCTTGTTTGTACCTGTGTATAATAGTGTGTACAGATGAATGAGGCACCTTCAGGTATCTTAAAATTGTACCCAAGGATGAGCCAGACTTCTGCAAGTCCACAATTCTCTTCATGATATCTTGCTGATTTCTTTAGACTTTTCCATGATGCTACACAAAGAAGCAGCGTGTTTCAGGTGTGCATTAAAATACATCCACAGGTGTGTCTCTAACTCAGATGTTGCCAAAAAACATCAGAAGCCTCCAAAGACATGACCTCATCATATTGGCAGTCCAGAATTGTTTAAAGGCATAGTAATGAAATATATGGAAACTTTTGACTTTGCAGTAAGTAATAAAAATGCCTTAAAGCATTATCTCTCTCTCTCATTATTCTGGCATTTGGCAAATATTAAAAATTATGGTAATCGTAATCGACCAAAAACAGGAAAGGTTTATTCTGATTTCATGAGATATTGAGAAAAACTTGAAACTTGCAGATGTGTCTTTTTATATAGTGTAGGGAAACTTCTGATTTTCAAATGTGTGTACATATATAGAAATATTGAAATACCCCTTTGATGGGGCACAACTGCAATATGAGACATAACCTTTGATCAGTGGTGGCGCTGTTTCTAATCTCAAACAATTTATTTAAACAGACTGTTGCTGGACTATCAGATATTGGTGTAAAAGGAAATGTAATATAGTGAAATTCTGTTAATCTGACAGTTGATGACTTTTTTTTTCTCATGAGTATCTGGCATCTATTCAGTTTCACCAGTGTCGATCAAAGAAATGTTACTGTGATTTCCACTGTAGATTTTCCTTCAGCAATGTAAAATCTCATCCACACTGTCACACCTGTAATACTCTGCGAATATTCCTCCTGTAAATCTAGATGGGAAATCTGCAACGTAGTCACAGTGTGTGAGTTGGAATTTGGAAGCTTCTGCTCGGTTTCCGCTCCAAAAACGTAACTACCAGATTTTGCGCATATACCGTATATACTCTATTATAAGCCGACTTTTTCAGGGCGTGCAGAAGGGTGAATATGCATTCTCTTTAATAGCGGGCACACAAGACAGCTGAGCCGCAGCAGGAGCTCTGGTGCTGCTGACACTGTGCACACGCCATTATAGAACAGGGATATTCACTCTTCTCCACTACCATAGTCCCGGCATGGAGAGGAGTGAATATCCCCGCAGCTCACCTCGGTGTCTGAGGGCACATGGCAGTGACGTCATGCGCTGCTCAGATGCTGACATGAGCTGCTGCTGGCAGAACAGGATGCAGCGCTGGAGCAGAGGGGAGGAAGGCGAGTATGAGTGTTTATTTTTTTTAATGTTTGCAGAGATGGGGGGGGGGGGGGCATACATACCAGGATTGGGAGATGAGGGGGGCCATGCATACCAGGATTGGGGGATGAGGGGGGCCATGCATACCAGGATTGAGGATGTGTGGGCAATGCTTACCAGGATGGGGAAATTTACCAGTAGCTGCTGCACTTCCCACTCTAGGCTTATACTCGAGTCAATAAGTTTTCACTGTTTTCTGTAGTAAAATTAGGTGCCTCGGCTTATATTCGGGTCAGCTTATACTCTAGTATACACGGTACTCTATTTTTGGAGCAGAAACTGTCCAAATCTCAGCAAAAAACTCCCACTTTTTTTTTTTTTTTTTTTTTTATAGTTTTCGCTCTAAAAAACTGTGCACATTGTGTTTTTCAAGGAGTTTATGGAACAGAAACTGAGCGGAACCTGTCCAAATCTCAAAACGTCAAATTTTGCTGAGATTTCGGATCAGAAATTGATTATCTTGAGGAGTTTTGAGATTAAGAGTTTCCGCTCAATTTATACTCCAAAAACTCCTTGAAAAACTCAGTGCACACCAGTTTTTCAAGGAGCTTTTTTTGGAGCGAAAATTGAGTCTTGAGATGGATTTGGAGAGTTTCTGATCTGAAATTTCTGAAAAAAACTGTGTGAACAGTCTTTTTGCTGAGATTTTGGATTGGAAACTCAAGTTTTTAAGGAGTTTTGAGAATTGGAGATGGATTTGGATCACTTCCACTCAGTCTCTGCTGCTTGGAAAACTCAATGTGCAAAGAATTTTTTGAAGTCGAATCTCTGCTAAGATTTTGGATTGGAAACTCAGTTTTTGAGAAGTTTTGAGATTTACAGAATTTCCACTTCACAAAACTCTGTCCACATTAAGTTTTGAAAGGAGTTTTTGGGTCAGAGACTGAGTGGAAACTCCAAATCCATCTCCAATTCTCGAAACTTCTCAAAAATGGAGTTTCCAATCCAAAATCTCAGAAAAGAGACTGTTCTCAGAAAAGAGACTGTTCACACACCTTTTTTTTCAGAAATTTCATCAAACTCTCCAAATCCATCTCAAAACTCAATTTTTGCTAAAAAAAAAAACTCCTTGAAAAACCGGTGCCCACTGAGCTTTTCAAAGAGTTTTTGGAGCAGAAACTGTGCGGAAACTCTCCAAATCTCATGTAGTTTTGAGATTTGGACAGTTTCCGCTCAGTTTCTGCTCCAAAACCTTCATGTGCACAGAGACTAAAGTGGAAACTCTCCAAATCCATCTCCAAGTCTTAAAACTACTAAAAGAAAAAAAAGGGTCTCTGATCCGAAATCTCAGCAAAATTTGAGCATTTCTGCTCAATTTTTGCTCCAAAAACACTGTGTGCACAGGGTTTTTCAAGGAGTTTTTTTTGGAGCGGAAACCAAGCAGAAACTCACCAAATCCATATCAAAACTCCTCAAAGAAACGGAGTTTCTGATCTGAAATTTCAGAAAAAAAGACTGTGTGCACATACCCAAAGGCTGATTTCATCCAAAGTGAGTGTGAATCCTCTGTGAAATTTGGTCGCACCCATGACGTTCTCCAATATCACGGCCCCCCGAGGTATGTGGCCCCTGCCAGGTTACATAAGCAGAGTAGTTTGCTGCCGGATATCTCAAATTGCAAAACAGGAACCACTCCTTATATATTTGGAGACTTTAATTTGGATTCTGGCAGGTGGGAGACACTTCCAGGAGCTACTGGCCCCCGTCCTGTGCCTTTATTGACATCGCAAGGTCTGTGGTTTATACTTTTCATTCACTGACAGGCAGTAGAGATCTATTACAGGCAGAGCAGAGTCGACTGTGTTGCTCACCGGCCTCTGGGCCTTTTTTGTAGAACAAATAAAAAAAACAGAAGCCTTCAAATTCCAAATATTTAGGATTTTATTAGGAAACCGCCGCACACGTATGAGATGGGAGACACTTCCAGGAGCTACTGGCCCCCGTCCTGTGCCTTTATTGACATCGCAAGGTCTGTGGTTTATACTTTTCATTCACTGACAGGCAGTAGAGATCTATTACAGGCAGAGCAGAGTCGACTGTGTTGCTCACCGGCCTCTGGGCCTTTTTTGTAGAACAAATAAAAAAAACAGAAGCCTTCAAATTCCAAATATTTAGGATTTTATTAGGAAACCGCCGCACACGTATGAGACATTGATCCGTAGACGAGGTAAGAAGATACCGCCTGAAACCTAAATCAATAGGATAGCGGCGAGCGCGCGTCATGACCACCCTGCAGCCCCACAATATTCTTACACACACACATCTGTCTGGGAGGCTTCCAGCTGCTGCGGGACTACAATTCCCAGCATGCCCAGACAGCTGCGGGCTGTACAGACATAGATCATTTCTCCTAGGGGCTCCTCCGACCATTTCTGGTCCCGATACATCAACAGTTCTTGCCAGAATTCTGATGTAAAACTGCTTCAAAAGTTTTTTCAAACTTCTTGCCCAATTTTTTTTTTTTACTTTCGGTCATTCCCCCTCTCCCCCCTTAACAAAAACTGCAAGCTATAGAGCAAATATGATATGCATTACAATTGTGGCATTTTTTAATTTTTTTTTTTTACAAAATTGGTGTTACTCCCATAAATGTTCCCCTTTTTTTTTGTTCCCGCCATAAATTACTCTGGTTCTGCAGGCTTTAAAGGGATTGTCTTCTTTGGATGCTGCTTTACTTGTTGGGTTTCTCTTCTATCAAGAACTGAGCGGCTGTGATTGGTGGAAAAATCTAGCAACAAGTGTTCACTTTCCCTGCAGCTCCCCCGCAGGAGAAGTGAAGTATTGCGGGGTAAATCCTGGAATTTGTGGATAAAAGTCAGGTTCTCTAGAGTAAAAGACACTCTCTATATACCCAGTGGGACATCAGAAGCAGAATCCCCCTCCACCCCATATGCCACAAAGGCCTTGAGTTATGCATTTATCTAAAATGCTTCGAAATTCTAACCCTAGCCTGTTCTTTATTACCATGTTCTAAAAAGCTGCTGAGATCATTGGTTCAGGCTATATAATTTTTTTTTACTCCTCCTCCATACTTTACACTGCAGGCTTGCCTGATTTGATTGGCTGCTGTGTAAAGCAGGGGTGGGGCTAAAGCTGAGTTAAGGAAACACAAACTCTCCCCTGTAGCAGGCAGAACTTTGTGGATATGCGCCACCTCCTTAAAGGGATAGGGTGAGTGGGAAACAGCATCCTCGTGAGTCATCACCCGCTGTTAAACATAGAAGGAGACAGGAGTGTAAGGTGCCGATGCCACGCTACTTAATGCGATAAGAAAATAGTCTTTGGTGGCCGCCTGCCAGGCGGTAGGTGATGCAGAAGAAGCCATGTGCAATAAAGGGACATTGATTAGCGGTAATAAGATCACATTATTTTTACCCTGATTTGTAAGATCGGAACCGCGAGAAAAATTATAAAACAAAAATTCCGCTCCTTAAGTTCCCTCCACCAGTATTGGAAAATAAAAAGGCACACAGAAAAGCCGAGCGCTTCGTATGGATGTGGTAAGTAGGGGGCGCTGTCCGGCTGAAGCGGAGAAGATGGCATGTCCTGGCTGGAGAGAGGGAAGAGGATTAGATCCTTATCTAAAGGGGAACTCCGAACATAAATACTGCAGGAAATCAGAGCAATTCTGGAACTTTGGGGTCTAAGAACACAAACATCGCCCCCCACAGACAGGTACTAACTACATCATCTCTAGTTATGTTGGGACCCCTGTAATAGATTCATTATATGCAAATATTTTAAGAATAAATTAATTTTCCCCGCTCAATGAGCTAAACGTCCACCATATCACAAAGTTCTGTTCACACCAGGCAGATACCAACCTGCTGCGCCAATCACA
The DNA here is from genome assembly GCF_046119375.1 of Phyllobates terribilis. Taxonomy (NCBI): domain Eukaryota; kingdom Metazoa; phylum Chordata; class Amphibia; order Anura; family Dendrobatidae; genus Phyllobates; species Phyllobates terribilis. The sequence continues at coordinate 54,578,594 of NW_027362772.1, read as the reverse complement.
TGACCAGGGGCTGTGTGTCCGAGGTGGTGCTGCACACAGACTGGAGGCTGCCCTTATATATGGGGGCCCTCTTCTCATCATCCACCCTGCAATACGAAGAGAAAGCTCAGCTACTGTGAAATTATCCAGCAGAATAGTGAGTGCAGCTCTGGAGTATAATACAGGATGTAACTCAGGATCAGTAATGTAATGTACGTACACAGTGACTGCACCAGCTGAATAGTGAGTGCAGCTCTGGAGTATAATACAGGATGTAACTCAGGATCAGTAATGTAATGTATGTACAGTGACTGCACCAGCAGAATAGTGAGTGCAGCTCTGTGGTATAATACAGGATGTAACTCAGGATCAGTAATGTAATGTATGTACACAGTGACTGCACCAGCAGAATAGAGAGTGCAGCTCTGGAGTATAATACAGGATGTAACTCAGGATCAGTAATGTAATGTATGTACACAGTGACTCCACCAGCAGAATAGTGAGTGCAGCTCTGGAGTATAATACAGGATGTAACTCAGGATCAGTAATGTAATGTATGTACACAGTGACTGCACCAGCAGAATAGTGAGTGCAGCTCTGGAGTATAATACAGGATGTAACTCAGGATCAGTAATGTAATGTATGTACAGTGACTGCACCAGCAGAATAGGGAGTGCAGCTCTGGGGAATAATACAGGATGTAACTCAGGATCAGTACAGGATCAGTAATGTAATGTATGTACACAATGACTGCACCAGCAGAATAGAGAGTGCAGCTCTGGAGTATAATACAGGATGTAACTCAGGATCAGTAATGTAATGTATGTACACAGTGACTGCACCAGCAGAATAGAGAGTGCAGCTCTGGAGTATAATACAGGATGTAACTCAGGATCAGTAATGTAATGTATGTACACAGTGACTGCACCAGCAGAATAGTGAGTGCAGCTCTGGAGTATAATACAGGATGTAACTCAGGATCAGTAATGTAATGTATGTACACAGTGACTTCACCAGCAGAACAGTGAGTGCAGCTCTGGAGTTGGTCTCCAGAGTGACTGGTGCATAGTAATCACTTACAGACTGATCTGTGGTTTCTTCATCTGACGGTTGCGGTAACGGATCAGGATGGTGAGGAATGCCAACAGCAGGACTGTGAGCAAGAACCCCGGGATGGCGACGTACAGGAGGATGTCACCAGTACTCATGTAAAATGTGAAATCTGCAGAGATGAGAACAGACAAAAAATGAAGCCCAGTTAAGCAGCAATATCCTCCGATAAACATTCCTGGCAGCACTATGTGACAGTCGATCCGCTGCTTGTTCTTAATACCCCGTCAGCTGGGCACTAAACAATCAGTAATAGATCAACTACTTTGCTTACGCTGACATTGTTCTCGGCAGCACATGATGGTGCGCTGTCGAGAACGAAGATCTTTTGAGTAGACCAAAATATCATCTCATCCGATGAACAAGCATTTTCCGGTTTGTATGCATCCTAATTATTGACCTCATGAGTAATGAATAGCTTGCAATCATTATAATTTAGGGAACTTCCAATAATAAGGCATCCCAGACCTTCGCAATGTGCTGGATTACTGGATGCAAATCCCAGTGCACACATGTCTCCGCCGCCCCGTGTCTCCCCAGCATATCATGGCTGATGCAGGGGCCCTGGACACCGGCTAATGTGGCATTGACTTGTTTTGGATCCTTTACCTCTGACCGGCTCTGCGTTCTTCGTCGTCACCCGCAGCTCGAAGGACCGAGTCTTCACCAAGCTCCCCAGATCTGGGTGGCGCGCCTGGCAGATGTACCGCCCTTCGGACTCTTCCTGTACATTTTTGAGGATGAGGGTATCGGAAGGCAAAATCCAGTCACTGGCCTGCGGAGAGAAAGGAGTATATAGCGCTATATATATGGATCCCTATTGGAAATAGAACAGTGTACCTATAAGGCACAACGGCATTGACGAGGTTTAAGATGATGCCAAGACTTAGTGGATGTCAAAGTGCAGAAACAGATATAGGGCTGAGGAGGATATGGGATTTCTATTGACAGGAGCTTACAGCAGCATCGGCACTTCTGGTATAACTGTAAATTACTTTCTGCCATCACTTGCAGAATGACATCCAATGTGTCTTGCTGCTTATATAGGAAACAAAGTGCAGAAACAGATATAGGGCTGAGGAGGATATGGGATTTCTATTGACAGGAGCTTACAGCAGCATCGGCACTTCTGGTATAACTGTAAATTACTTTCTGCCATCACCGGCAGAATGACATCCAATGTGTCTTGCTGCTTATATAGGAAACAAAGTGCAGAAACAGATATAGGGCTGAGGAGGATATGGGATTTCTATTGACAGGAGCTTACAGCAGCATCGGCACTTCTGGTATAACTGTAAATTACTTTCTGCCATCACCGGCAGAATGACATCCAATGTGTCTTGCTGCTTATATAGGAAACAAAGTGCAGAAACAGATATAGGGCTGAGGAGGATATGGGATTTCTATTGACAGGAGCTTACAGCAGCATCGGCACTTCTGGTATAACTGTAAATTACTTTCTGCCATCACCGGCAGAATGACATCCAATGTGTCTTGCTGCTTATATAGGAAACAAAGTGCAGAAACAGATATAGGGCTGAGGAGGATATGGGATTTCTATTGACAGGAGCTTACAGCAGCATCGGCACTTCTGGTATAACTGTAAATTACTTTCTGCCATCACCGGCAGAATGACATCCAATGTGTCTTGCTGCTTATATAGGAAACAAAGTGCAGAAACAGATATAGGGCTGAGGAGGATATGGGATTTCTATTGACAGGAGCTTACAGCAGCATCGGCACTTCTGGTATAACTGTAAATTACTTTCTGCCATCACCGGCAGAATGACATCCAATGTGTCTTGCTGCTTATATAGGAAACAAAGTGCAGAAACAGATATAGGGCTGAGGAGGATATGGGATTTCTATTGACAGGAGCTTACAGCAGCATCGGCACTTCTGGTATAACTGTAAATTACTTTCTGCCATCACCGGCAGAATGACATCCAATGTGTCTTGCTGCTTATATAGGAAACAAAGTGCAGAAACAGATATAGGGCTGAGGGGGATTCGGGATTTATATTGACAGGAGCATCGGCACTTCTGGTATAACTGTAAATTACTTTCTGCCGTCAGCGGCAGAACGATTGCTATACAAGCAGCAAAACTTATTGGATGTCATTCTGCCGGTGACGACAGAAAGTAATTTACTGTTATAGCAGAAGTGCCGATGCTGCTATAAGCTCCTGTCAATATAAATCCCAAATCCCCCTCAGCCCTATATCTGTTTCTGCACTTTGTTTCCTATATAGGCAGCAAGACATATTGGATGTCATTCTGCAGATGATGGCGGAAAGTAATTAATGGTTATATCAGCGGTGTCGATGCAGCTGTAAGCTTTTGTTATTAGAAATCCCGATTCCTCCACAGCCCTATATATCTGTTTTTACACTTTGACATCCAACAGGTTTTGCTGCTTGTATAGGAAACAAAGTGTAAAAACAGATATATAGGGCTAAGGAGGATATGGAGGAATCGGGATTTCTACTGCCAGGAGCTTACAGCAGCATCGGCACTTCTGCTATAACAGTAAATTACTTTCTGCCATCACCTGCAGAATGTTTCCTATACAAGCAGCAAAACATATATTGAATGTCAAAGTGTAGAAACAGATATAGGGCTGTGGAGGAATCAGGATTTCTAAATATAAATATATATAATAAATATATATAAACACACAGTACAGACCAAAAGTTTGGACACACCTTCTCATTTAAAGATTTTTCTGTATTTTCATGACTATGAAAATTGTACATTCACACTGAAGGCATCAAAACTATGAATTAACACATGTGGAATTATATACTTAACAAAAAAGTGTGAAACAACTGAAAATATGTCTTATATTCTAGGTTCTTCAAAGTAGCCACCTTTTGCTTTGATGACTGCTTTGCACACTCTTGGCATTCTCTTGATGAGCTTCAAGAGGTAGTCACCGGAAATGGTCTTCCAACAATCTTGAAGGAGTTCCCAGAGATGCTTGGCACTTATTGGCCCTTTTGCCTTCACTCTGCAGTCCAGCTCACCCCAAACCATCTCGATTGGGTTCAGGTCTGGTGACTGTGGAGGCCAGGTCATCTGGCGTAGCACCCCATCACTCTTCTTCTTGGTCAAATAGCCCTTACACAGCCTGGAGGTGTGTTTGGGATCATTGTCCTGTTGAAAAATGAATGATGGTCCAACTAAACGCAAACCGGATGGAATAGCATGCCGCTGCAAGATGCTGTGGTAGCCATGCTGGTTCAGTAGGCCTTCAATTTTGAATAAATCCCCAACAGTGTCACCAGCAAAGCACCCCCACACCATCACACCTTCTCCTCCATGCTTCACGGTGGGAACCAGGCATGTAGAGTCCATCCGTTCACCTTTTCTGCGTCGCACAAAGACACGGTGGTTGGAACCAAAGATCTCAAATTTGGACTCATCAGACCAAAGCACAGATTTCCACTGGTCTAATGTCCATTCCTTATGTTCTTTAGCCCAAACAAGTCTCTTCTGCTTGTTGCCTGTCCTTAGCAGTGGTTTCCTAGCAGCTATTTTACCATGAAGGCCTGCTGCACAAAGTCTCCTCTTAACAGTTGTTGAAGAGATGTGTCTGCTGCTAGAACTCTGTGTGGCATTGACCTGGTCTCTAATCTGAGCTGCTGTTAACCTGCGATTTCTGAGGCTGGTGACTCGGATAAACTTATCCTCAGAAGCAGAGGTGACTCTTGGTCTTCCTTTCCTGGGGCGGTCCTCATGTGAGACAGTTTCTTTGTAGCGCTTGATGGTTTTTGCAACTACACTTGGGGACACTTTCAAAGTTTTCCTAATTTTTCGGACTGACTGACCTTCATTTCTTAAAGTAATGATGGCCACTCGTTTTTCTTGACTTAGCTGCTTTTTTCTTGCCAATACAAATTCTAACAGTCTATTCAGTAGGACTATCAGCTGTGTATCCACCAGACTTCTGCACAACACAACTGATGGTCCCAACCCCATTTATAAGGCAAGAAATCCCACTTATTAAACCTGACAGGGCACACCTGTGAAGTGAAAACCATTTCCGGTGACTACCTCTTGAAGCTCATCAAGAGAATGCCAAGAGTGTGCAAAGCAGTCATCAAAGCAAAACGTGGCTACTTTGAAGAACCTAGAATATAAGACATATTTTCAGTTGTTTCACACTTTTTTGTTAAGTATATAATTCCACATGAGTTAATTCATAGTTTTGATGCCTTCAGTGTGAATGTACAATTTCCAAAGTCACGAAAATACAGAAAAATCTTTAAATGAGAAGGTGTGTCCAAACTTTTGGTCTGTACTGTATATACACATTATATTATATTATATATATATATATATATATATATATATATATATATATATATATATATATATATATATATATATATATATATATATATATATATATATATATATATATATATACACTGTATATATATGTGTGTGTGTGATATATATGACTCGCCCCCTGGGCCGTGGGGCACTAGGATCCGGGCAATAAGGGAACGATGGGGGTAGTAGTGGCAACCCGGTTCCGTGGCTCAGGGTGGTCAGACCAGTGGCAGTCTTTTAGATGTTTTAGATAATGTCCGACTACGCCACCCGTGGATTGCGGTTATTAGGAACCGCCGCTGCAGGGCAGACCGCTGGGGCCGATGATCTATGCAGCTGGGATGGTGTGACTCCCCACGGGAAGAGTGCGGCCCCAGGGCAGTGTAGTGGATGGTGGGAGTGATGGTCGTGAGAGTCCCAGTACCGTTAGTGCTGGAGGAGCGAAAGAGCACACAGACAACGTACTGCAGTCCAATGTCTTTTACTCACAGTTCAGGTACTCCGGGTCACTTCTGTACAGGTAGTCACCGCCCGAGCCGTGCTGCGTCCACCAGGTGAGGGGCTCGGTCAACTCCCAGGCAGCTCAGGAGCATGGCTCAGGACCCCCTTTAATCCTTCCTCTGGCCTGCCTCACTAGTGACCCACTTTTGTCCGGCTGCCGCGGACTTGTGCGGTTAAACGTGGGCCCCGTCCTCCGCTGTCCTATATGGTGCCTTCCTAGCAGGTTTGATGAGGTGTCGCACCAATAGATGATCACGACGACCGGTCTTTGGCTGAGGGTAGTTTCTCCTCCACCAACTTGGGATCCGGTACCCTTAATCTGCCTGACCCTTCACCCTGGATTCTCGTGGGTTCTTAGGGTCCCTTCCACCTTCTTGTTCTTGAGCCCTTCTGTTTCTCTGTCTCTTCTTCTCCCTTTCCGTTCCTTCCTGTTCCTTTCTGTTCCGTTCTCTTGGAGCTGAGATGAGCCAAAATCCCAGCTCCCCTTCACCTCCTCCTCGGCCTCTCACTAGGCCCTCCTGGAGTAGAGCTCCTACAGAGCCCACCTTTTATACCTCCCTCTGACCATGAGCCCAGGTGACCAGCAACCAATGGGCTCCTTCCTATGCTCAGGAACCAACCCCTATCTGCCCCTACAGCACTGGGTGTTCCACCCCCCTCCCCACTCCAGTCAGGGACATAGTCGGTCGTGCCTGCACTTCTGTCTAGTGGGAGCACCGTTGAGCTGTCCCTCGGAAATGGGGTGTGTGTGATGCATGCAGCTAACTGAGCCCTGGTCCATACTCCATCCTTACGTGGGAGGTGGAATACCCCTGTAGCGGCCGAACCCTCGGGGCGCTACATATATGTGTGTGTGTGTGTGTGTGTATAAATATATATATTATAATTGTAGAAGCGTGTCTCTGTCCAAAGCCTCGATAGACTGCGCATGCGTGACGCGCAGTCTAGCTCCAGAGAAAAGCAGGCATCCAGCCGTTACAGGTAAGAGGAGGTGTATGGCGCCGGAGATCACGGTATGTGTAGACACTGAACGCTTACCGCGGATCTCCGGCGCCATACTTACCTGACCGGCAGGAGCGTTGCCGCGGCGCCTCTCTTCGCTGGAGACCGAGGGTGCGGAGTGAAGGCGTCGGACCGGCGCGTGCGCATTGCGCTATCCGGCGCCATTTTACTGAAGACACATTTACAGTGGGTCTTCAGCAAAATGGCGCCGGACAGCGCGGTGCTCCGGCGCCGCACTCCTCCCCGGCCTCCGGCAGAAGAGGACGCAGCAGCGCTGGAGTACAGAGAGGAAAGGTAAGTATAACTGTTTATTTTTTTTGTATGTCTGTACAGTGTGAAAGGGATGAGAGGGCCACACATAACAGGATTGTAGGGTGAGGGGTACCACGCATACCGGGATTGGGGATGAAGGGTGCCACGCATACCAGGATTGGGGTGAGGGGTAACACGCATACCAGTATAGGATGGTGGGGACAGGATGGGGGCAGCACAAATACCAGGAGGGGGGGCAGCACATACCAGCATGAGAGACCATATGCCAATAAAAATGCTCGTCACCCGGGCGTAGAACGGGTGGTTCAATAGCTAGTATATATATACACACATACAGTTATATGAAAAAGTTTGGGCACCCCTATTAATCTTAAGCTTAATGTTTTATTAAAATTGGTGTTTTTGCAACAGCTATTTCAGTTTCATATATGTAATAACTGCTGGACACAGTAATGTTTCTGCCTTGAAATGAGGTTTATTGTACTAACAGAAAATGTGCAATCTGCATTCAAACAAAATTTGACAGGTGCATAAGTATGGGCACCCTTATCATTTTCTTGTTTTAAATACTCCTATCTACTTTTTAATGACTTACTAAAGCCCTTTTTTTGGTTTTGTAACCTCATTGAGCTTTGAACTTCATAGCCAGGTGTATGCAATCATGAGAAAAGCTACTTAAAGTGGCCACTTGCAAGTTGTTCTCCTGTTTGAATCTCCTCTGAAGAGTGGCATCATGGGCTCCTCAAAACAACTGTCAAATGATCGGAAAACAAAGATTATTCAACATAGTTGTTCAGGGGAAGGATACAAAAAGCTGTCTCAGAGATTTAACCTGTCAGTTTCCACTGTGAGGAACATAGTAAGGAAATGGAAGAACACAGGGACCGTTCTTGTTAAGGCCAGAAGTGGCAGGCCAAGAAAAACATCAGAAAGGCAGAGAAGAAGAATGGTGAGATCAGTCAAGGACAATCCTCAGACCACCTCCAGAGAGCTGCAGCATCAACTTGCTGCAGATGGTGTCACTGTGCATCGGTCAACTATACAGCGCACTTTGCACAAGGAGAAGCTGTATGGGAGAGTGATGCGAAAGAAGCCGTTTCTGCAAGCACGCCACAAACAGAGTCGGCTGAGGTATGCAAAAGCACATTTAGCGAATCCAATTTCTTTTTGGAAGAAGGTCCTGTGGACTGATGAAACCAAGATTGAGTTGTTTGGTCATACAAAAAGGCGTTATGCATGGCGGCAAAAAACACAGCATTCCAAGAAAAACACTTGCTACCCACAGTAAAATTTGGTGGAGGTTCCATCATGCTTTGGGGCTGTGTGGCCAATGCTGGCACTGGGAATCTTGTTAAAGTTGAGGGACGCATGGATTCCACTCAGTATCAGCAGATTCTTGACAATAATGTTCAAGAATCAGTGACAAAGTTGAAGTTACGCAGTGGATGGATCTTTCAGCAAGACAATAATCCAAAACACCGCTCCAAATCTACTCAGGCATTCATGCAGAGGAACAATTACAATGTTCTGGAATGGCCATCCCAGTCCCCAGACCTGAATATCATTGAACATCTGTGGGATCATTTGAAGAGGGCTGTCCATGATCGGCGACCATCAAACTTAACTGAACTGGAATTGTTTTGTAAAGAGGAATGGTCAAAAATACCTTCATCCAGGATCCAGGAACTCATTAAAAGCTACAGGAAGCGACTAGAGGCTGTTATTTTTGCAAAAGGAGGATCTACTAAATATTAATGTCACTTTTCTGGTGAGGTGCCCATACTTATGCACCTGTCAAATTTTGTTTGAATGCAGATTGCACATTTTCTGTTAGTTCAATAAACCTCATTTCAAGGCAGAAACATTACTGTGTCCAACAGTTATTACATATATCAAACTGAAATAGCTGTTGCAAAAACACCAATTTTTATAAAACATTAAGCTTAAGATTAATAGGGGTGCCCAAACTTTTTCATATAACTGTATATATGTGTGTATATACAGTACAGACCAAAAGTTTGGACACACCTTCTCATTTAAAGATTTTTCTGTATTTTCATGACTATGAAAATTGTACATTCACACTGAAGGCATCAAAACTATGAATTAACACATGTGGAATTATATACTTAACAAAAAAGTGTGAAACAACTGAAAATATGTCTTATATTCTAGGTTCTTCAAAGTAGCCACCTTTTGCTTTGATGACTGCTTTGCACACTCTTGGCATTCTCTTGATGAGCTTCAAGAGGTAGTCACAGGAAATGGTCTTCCAACAATCTTGAAGGAGTTCCCAGAGATGCTTAGCACTTGTTGGCCCTTTTGCCTTCACTCTGCGGTCCAGCTCACCCCAAACCATCTCGATTGGGTTCAGGTCTGGTGACTGTGGAGGCCAGGTCATCTGGCGTAGCACCCCATCACTCTCCTTCTTGGTCAAATAGCCCTTACACAGCCTGGAGGTGTGTTTGGGGTCATTGTCCTGTTGAAAAATAAATGATGGTCCAACTAAACGCAAACCGGATGGAATAGCATGCCGCTGCAAGATGCTGTGGTAGCCATGTTGGTTCAGTATGCCTTCAATTTTGAATAAATCCCCAACAGTGTCACCAGCAAAGCACCCCTGACACCATCACACCTCCTCCTCCATGCTTCACGGTGGGAACAAGGCATGTAGAGTCCATCCGTTCACCTTTTCTGCGTCACACAAAGATACGGTGGTTGGAACCAAAGATCTCATATTTGGACTCATCAGACCAAAGCACAGATTTCCACTGGTCTAATGTCCATTCCTTGTGTTCTTCAGCCCAAACAAGTCTCTTCTGCTTGTTGCCTGTCCTTAGCAGTGGTTTCCTAGCAGCTATTTTACCATGAAGGCCTGCTGCACAAAGTCTCCTCTTAACAGTTGTTGTAGAGATGTGTCTGATGCTAGAACTCTGTGTGGCATTGACCTGGTCTCTAATCTGAGCTGCTGTTAACCTGCGATTTCTGAGGCTGGTGACTCGGATAAACTTATCCTCAGAAGCAGAGGTGACTCTTGGTCTTCCTTTCCTGGGGCGGTCCTCATTTGAGCCAGTTTCTTTGTAGCGCTTGATGGTTTTTGCAATTGCACTTGGGGACACTTTCAAAGTTTGCCCAATTTTTCGGACGGACTGACCTTAATTTCTGAAAGTAATGATGGCCACTCGTTTTTCTTTACGTAGCTGCTTTTTTCTTGCCATAATACAAATTCTAACAGTCTATTCAGTAGGACTATCAGCTGTGTATCCACCAGACTTATGCACAACACAACTGATGGTCCCAACCCCATTTATAAGGCAAGAAATCCCACTTATTAAACCTGACAGGGCACACCTGTGAAGTGAAAACCATTTCCGGTGACTACCTCTTGAAGCTCATCAAGAGAATGCCAAGAGTGTGCAAAGCAGTCATCAAAGCAAAAGGTGGCTACTTTGAAGAACCTAGAATATAAGACATATTTTCAGTTGTTTCACACTTTTTTGTTAAGTATATAATTCCACATGTGTTAATTCATAGTTTTGATGCCTTCAGTGTGAATGTACAATTTTCATAGTCATGAAAATACAGAAAAATCTTTAAATGAGAAGGTGTGTCCAAACTTTTTGGTCTGTACTGTGTATAATATATATATATTATAGTGTGTGTGTGTGTGTGTGTATATATATATATATATATGGCTGAGGAGGATTTGGGATTTCTATTGACAGGAGCTTACAGCAGCATTGGCACTTCCGGTATAACAGTAAATTACTTTCCGCCATCACTTGCCAAATGTTTCCTATACAATCAGCAAAGGCATATTGGATGTCAAAGTATATAAAACAGATATAGGGCTGAGGAGGATATGAAATATAGGGTATTTCTGCTGACAGGAGCATATAGCAGAAGTGCCACTGCTGCTGAAACAGTAAATGACTTTCCACCGTCACCTGCACAGTGTTTCTTATACAAGCAGCAAAACATATTGGATGTCAAAGTATGTACAAGTAAACAGATATAGAGCTGAGGAGGATTTTGGATTTCTACTGCCAGGAGCTCACAGCAGCATCGGCACTTCCGATATAAAAGTAAATGACTTTCCGCCGTCACCTGCAGAATGTTTCCTATACAAGCAGCCGTCAGTACACTCCTCGCTCACCTCTTGGCTCCACGAATAGATAGGCTCCTGTGAGGCGGAGGCCGAGCATTTCACCTCCACTGTGGAGCCTTCCTCCACCCACATGACATCAGGCACATAGCCATACCAGGAGTGAAGCCTCTGCAGGTAGACGCTCTGCAAATCTGGAGAAAACAGACAAACAGTTGTTGTTATATGTTATCACTTATTTTATGACGCTGGAGCTGCTGTGTTCCCCTAGGGGCACAGATGATCTTCTGATCGATTTTTATTACATTTTTGGGAGGTGAAGCTTTTACCTTTTACCTTATAGGGTAACGGGGTAGTACCATCGTCACAGATGGATGGATGTCGGATAGTAAAAAGGGGTTAAAAGTGAGTGTTTATCATTTTTCATACAATATCTTCCTGTTAGAAAAAAAAAATGGAAACTCTGGACGTTTATTTTAAAATTCTAAAATTGTGTCTGCCTGCAACCACCACTAGGGGGAGCTCACTACATACAGATGTATACAGCCACCACTAAGGGGAGCTCACTGCATACAGATGTATACAGCCACCACTAAGGGGAGCTCACTGCATACAGATGTATACAGCCACCACTAAGGGGAGCTCACTGCATACAGATGTATACAGCCACCACTAAGGGGAGCTCACTGCATACAGATGTATACAGCCACCACTAAGGGGAGCTCACTGCATACAGATGTATACAGTCACCACTAGAGGGAGCTCACTGCATACAGATGTATACAGCCACCACTAAGGGGAGCTCACTGCATACAGATGTATACAGCCACCACTAAGGGGAGCTCACTGCATACAGATGTATACAGCCACCACTAAGGGGAGCTCACTACATACAGATGTATACAGCCACCACTAAGGGGAGCTCACTGCATACAGATGTATACAGCCACCACTAAGGGGAGCTCACTGCATACAGATGTATACAGCCACCACTAAGGGGAGCTCACTGCATACAGATGTATACAGCCACCACTAAGGGGAGCTCACTGCATACAGATGTATACAGTCACCACTAGGGGGAGCTCACTGCATACAGATGTATACAGCCACCACTAGGGGGAGTTCACTACATACAGATGTACACAGCCACCACTAAGGGGAGCTCACTGCATACAGATGTACACAGCCACCACTAAGGGGAGCTCACTGCATACAGATGTATACAGTCACCACTAGGGGGAGCTCACTGCATACAGATGTACACAGCCACCACTAAGGGGAGCTCACTGCATACAGATGTATACAGCCACCACTAAGGGGAGCTCACTGCATACAGATTTATACAGTCACCACTAGGGGGAGCTCACTGCATACAGATTTATACAGTCACCACTAGGGGGAGCTCACTGCATACAGATGTATACAGCCACCACTAAGGGGAGCTCACTGCATACAGATGTATACAGTCACCACTAAGGGGAGCTCACTGCATACAGATGTATACAGCCACCACTAAGGGGAGCTCACTGCATACAGATGTATACAGCCACCACTAAGGGGAGCTCACTGCATACAGATGTATACAGCCACCACTAAGGGGAGCTCACTGCATACAGATGTATACAGTCACCACTAAGGGGAGCTCACTGCATACAGATGTATACAGTCACCACTAAGGGGAGCTCACTGCATACAGATGTATACAGTCACCACTAAGGGGAGCTCACTACATACAGATGTATACAGCCACCACTAAGGGGAGCTCACTGCATACAGATGTATACAGCCACCACTAAGGGGAGCTCACTGCATACAGATGTATACAGCCACCACTAAGGGGAGCTCACTACATACAGATGTATACAGTCACCACTAAGGGGAGCTCACTGCATACAGATGTATACAGCCACCACTAAGGGGAGCTCACTGCATACAGATGTATACAGCCACCACTAAGGGGAGCTCACTGCATACAGATGTATACAGCCACCACTAAGGGGAGCTCACTACATACAGATGTATACAGTCACCACTAAGGGGAGCTCACTACATACAGATGTATACAGCCACCACTAAGGGGAGCTCACTGCATACAGATGTATACAGCCACCACTAAGGGGAGCTCACTACATACAGATGTATACAGTCACCACTAAGGGGAGCTCACTACATACAGATGTATACAGCCACCACTAAGGGGAGCTCACTGCATACAGATGTATACAGCCACCACTAAGGGGAGCTCACTGCATACAGATGTATACAGCCACCACTAAGGGGAGCTCACTGCATACAGATGTATACAGCCACCACTAAGGGGAGCTCACTACATACAGATGTATACAGCCACCACTAAGGGGAGCTCACTACATACAGATGTATACAGCCACCACTAAGGGGAGCTCACTGCATACAGATGTATACAGCCACCACTAAGGGGAGCTCACTGCATACAGATGTATACAGCCACCACTAAGGGGAGCTCACTGCATACAGATGTATACAGCCACCACTAAGGGGAGCTCACTACATACAGATGTATACAGCCACCACTAAGGGGAGCTCACTGCATACAGATGTATACAGCCACCACTAAGGGGAGCTCACTGCATACAGATTTATACAGTCACCACTAAGGGGAGCTCACTACATACAGATGTTATACAGCCACCACTAAGGGGAGCTCACTACATACAGATGTATACAGCCACCACTAAGGGGAGCTCACTACATACAGATGTATACAGCCACCACTAAGGGGAGCTCACTGCATACAGATGTATACAGCCACCACTAAGGGGAGCTCACTGCATACAGATTTATACAGCCACCACTAAGGGGAGCTCACTGCATACAGATGTATACAGCCACCACTAAGGGGAGCTCACTACATACAGATGTATACAGCCACCACTAAGGGGAGCTCACTACATACAGATGTATACAGCCACCACTAAGGGGAGCTCACTACATACAGATGTATACAGCCACCACTAAGGGGAGCTCACTGCATACAGATGTATACAGCCACCACTAAGGGGAGCTCACTGCATACAGATGTATACAGCCACCACTAAGGGGTGCTCACTACATACAGATGTATACAGCCACCACTAAGGGGTGCTCACTACATACAGATGTATACAGCCACCACTAAGGGGTGCTCACTACATACAGATGTATACAGTCACCACTAAGGGGAGCTCACTACATACAGATGTTATACAGCCACCACTAAGGGGAGCTCACTACATACAGATGTATACAGCCACCACTAAGGGGAGCTCACTGCATACAGATGTATACAGCCAACACTAAGGGGAGCTCACTGCATACAGATGTATACAGCCAACACTAAGGGGAGCTCACTGCATACAGATTTATACAGTCACCACTAGAGGGAGCTCACTACATACAGATGTATACAGCCACCACTAGAGGGAGCTCACTACATACAGATGTATACAGCCACCACTAGAGGGAGCTCACTACATACAGATGTATACAGCCAACACTAAGGGGAGCTCACTGCATACAGATTTATACAGCCACCACTAGAGGGAGCTCACTACATACAGATTTATACAGTCACCACTAAGGGGAGCTCACTACATACAGATGTATACAGCCACCACTAAGGGGAGCTCACTACATACAGATGTATACAGCCACCACTAAGGGGAGCTCACTACATACAGATGTATACAGCCACCACTAAGGGGAGCTCACTGCATACAGATGTATACAGCCACCACTAAGGGGAGCTCACTGCATACAGATGTATACAGTCACCACTAAGGGGAGCTCACTGCATACAGATGTATACAGCCACCACTAAGGGGAGCTCACTGCATACAGATGTATACAGCCACCACTAAGGGGTGCTCACTACATACAGATGTATACAGCCACCACTAAGGGGTGCTCACTACATACAGATGTATACAGCCACCACTAAGGGGAGCTCACTGCATACAGATGTATACAGCCACCACTAAGGGGAGCTCACTACATACAGATGTATACAGCCACCACTAAGGGGAGCTCACTGCATACAGATGTATACAGCCACCACTAAGGGGAGCTCACTGCATACAGATGTATACAGCCACCACTAAGGGGTGCTCACTACATACAGATGTATACAGCCACCACTAAGGGGTGCTCACTACATACAGATGTATACAGTCACCACTAAGGGGAGCTCACTACATACAGATGTATACAGCCACCACTAAGGGGAGCTCACTACATACAGATGTATACAGCCACCACTAAGGGGAGCTCACTGCATACAGATGTATACAGCCACCACTAAGGGGAGCTCACTGCATACAGATGTATACAGCCACCACTAAGGGGAGCTCACTGCATACAGATGTATACAGTCACCACTAGGGGGAGCTCACTGCATACAGATGTTATACAGCCACCACTAAGGGGAGCTCACTACATACAGATGTATACAGCCACCACTAAGGGGAGCTCACTGCATACAGATGTATACAGCCACCACTAAGGGGAGCTCACTGCATACAGATGTATACAGCCAACACTAAGGGGAGCTCACTGCATACAGATGTATACAGCCAACACTAAGGGGAGCTCACTGCATACAGATTTATACAGTCACCACTAGAGGGAGCTCACTACATACAGATTTATACAGCCACCACTAGAGGGAGCTCACTACATACAGATGTACACAGCCAACACTAAGGGGAGCTCACTGCATACAGATTTATACAGCCACCACTAGAGGGAGCTCACTACATACAGATGTATACAGCCACCACTAAGGGGAGCTCACTACATACAGATGTATACAGCCACCACTAAGGGGAGCTCACTACATACAGATGTATACAGCCACCACTAAGGGGAGCTCACTGCATACAGATGTATACAGCCACCACTAAGGGGAGCTCACTGCATACAGATTTATACAGTCACCACTAAGGGGAGCTCACTACATACAGATGTTATACAGCCACCACTAAGGGGAGCTCACTACATACAGATGTATACAGCCACCACTAAGGGGAGCTCACTACATACAGATGTATACAGCCACCACTAAGGGGAGCTCACTGCATACAGATGTATACAGCCACCACTAAGGGGAGCTCACTGCATACAGATTTATACAGCCACCACTAAGGGGAGCTCACTGCATACAGATGTATACAGCCACCACTAAGGGGAGCTCACTACATACAGATGTATACAGCCACCACTAAGGGGAGCTCACTACATACAGATGTATACAGCCACCACTAAGGGGAGCTCACTACATACAGATGTATACAGCCACCACTAAGGGGAGCTCACTGCATACAGATGTATACAGCCACCACTAAGGGGAGCTCACTGCATACAGATGTATACAGCCACCACTAAGGGGTGCTCACTACATACAGATGTATACAGCCACCACTAAGGGGTGCTCACTACATACAGATGTATACAGCCACCACTAAGGGGTGCTCACTACATACAGATGTATACAGTCACCACTAAGGGGAGCTCACTACATACAGATGTTATACAGCCACCACTAAGGGGAGCTCACTACATACAGATGTATACAGCCACCACTAAGGGGAGCTCACTGCATACAGATGTATACAGCCAACACTAAGGGGAGCTCACTGCATACAGATGTATACAGCCAACACTAAGGGGAGCTCACTGCATACAGATTTATACAGTCACCACTAGAGGGAGCTCACTACATACAGATGTATACAGCCACCACTAGAGGGAGCTCACTACATACAGATGTATACAGCCACCACTAGAGGGAGCTCACTACATACAGATGTATACAGCCAACACTAAGGGGAGCTCACTGCATACAGATTTATACAGCCACCACTAGAGGGAGCTCACTACATACAGATTTATACAGTCACCACTAAGGGGAGCTCACTACATACAGATGTATACAGCCACCACTAAGGGGAGCTCACTACATACAGATGTATACAGCCACCACTAAGGGGAGCTCACTACATACAGATGTATACAGCCACCACTAAGGGGAGCTCACTGCATACAGATGTATACAGCCACCACTAAGGGGAGCTCACTGCATACAGATGTATACAGTCACCACTAAGGGGAGCTCACTGCATACAGATGTATACAGCCACCACTAAGGGGAGCTCACTGCATACAGATGTATACAGCCACCACTAAGGGGTGCTCACTACATACAGATGTATACAGCCACCACTAAGGGGTGCTCACTACATACAGATGTATACAGCCACCACTAAGGGGAGCTCACTGCATACAGATGTATACAGCCACCACTAAGGGGAGCTCACTACATACAGATGTATACAGCCACCACTAAGGGGAGCTCACTGCATACAGATGTATACAGCCACCACTAAGGGGAGCTCACTGCATACAGATGTATACAGCCACCACTAAGGGGTGCTCACTACATACAGATGTATACAGCCACCACTAAGGGGTGCTCACTACATACAGATGTATACAGTCACCACTAAGGGGAGCTCACTACATACAGATGTATACAGCCACCACTAAGGGGAGCTCACTACATACAGATGTATACAGCCACCACTAAGGGGAGCTCACTGCATACAGATGTATACAGCCACCACTAAGGGGAGCTCACTGCATACAGATGTATACAGCCACCACTAAGGGGAGCTCACTGCATACAGATGTATACAGTCACCACTAGGGGGAGCTCACTGCATACAGATGTTATACAGCCACCACTAAGGGGAGCTCACTACATACAGATGTATACAGCCACCACTAAGGGGAGCTCACTGCATACAGATGTATACAGCCACCACTAAGGGGAGCTCACTGCATACAGATGTATACAGCCAACACTAAGGGGAGCTCACTGCATACAGATGTATACAGCCAACACTAAGGGGAGCTCACTGCATACAGATTTATACAGTCACCACTAGAGGGAGCTCACTACATACAGATTTATACAGCCACCACTAGAGGGAGCTCACTACATACAGATGTACACAGCCAACACTAAGGGGAGCTCACTGCATACAGATTTATACAGCCACCACTAGAGGGAGCTCACTACATACAGATGTATACAGCCACCACTAAGGGGAGCTCACTACATACAGATGTATACAGCCACCACTAAGGGGAGCTCACTGCATACAGATTTATACAGCCACCACTAGAGGGAGCTCACTGCATACAGATTTATACAGCCACCACTAGAGGGAGCTCACTGCATACAGATTTATACAGCCACCACTAGAGGGAGCTCACTGCATACAGATTTATACAGCCACCACTAGAGGGAGCTCACTGCATACAGATTTATACAGCCACCACTAAGGGGAGCTCACTACATACAGATGTATACATCCACCACTAAGGGGAGCTCACTACATACAGATGTATACAGCCACCACTAAGGGGAGCTCACTACATACAGATGTATACAGCCACCACTAAGGGGAGCTCACTACATACAGATTTATACAGCCACCACTAGGGGGAGCTCACTACATACAGATGTACACAGCCACCACTAAGGGGAGCTCACTACATACAGATTTATACTGGGCTATCATAAAACTAAATGTGGCCATGTATTACGTCGTCACCTATTACTGGGAGTCATGTAATACTACATTTCCTCGTGTAGTTTTGTGTAATTCCAGTGAATGAGGCTGAAATGCAATACCGGTCCAAGCCAAAAGGACAAGAGGGGCACCAATTTCTTCCAAAATATTATTCCCAGATCCAGTGTATAAATCGGATTACTAGCGCACCGGAGAGAAGGAATGACACAGTATGTGATCCCGGGGTACAAGGCAGGGGTGTAACTACAGTGCTCTGCAGTCGGGGGGTCCAAGATTGGCTCTGATGCCCGCACAGAGCTGGAGTGGTCCGCCATTGTGTGCTGTAGTCAGGAGCTGGGTCTGCGGGCGGCTCCATTTCAATACTTGATGTATTTCATGGCTTCGTTGTGGGCTTTGCTGACATTTTGCGATAACCCGCTGATATTTCTCTCGGCCTCCCGCGGCTTTCATTTGCCGTATTGTTGTGTGGATCACGTTTTTCGGGCTTTCCTGTGCCCTTTAGATGAAAGATGTCGTCTGTGATGTTCGGCCCTCCCAGGTATTCACAAGCAGCTGAAAATCTGCCCTGGCAGATACACAAGAGGGGCGCCGCTTATCTGCGCTGTCACCGCTGATAATAACATTCACCCCCGAGGGCAGTAATATATGAGATCAGTAACAACGAGGCGTAAAGAGAACCCATCCCTGTGTCCATCAGGAGAAAAAATAAACATTTTGCAGAACCCGTAATATATCCATTTTCTTAGAACTCTCTTGTTCTGTTCCTCCATTATTCCTCCTGGAAATGCATAATTCAACTGCCAACTGAGCACAATGGGTACAAGTTGGTACACTGTCAGCACTGTTCAGGCAGCGTCAGAGACAACCCCGATTAGGAGAATGGGAATGCTCAGAAAAAAAAAAATGAAAGCAGCGCCACCCCTTTCTACAGGTTGTGAATGGTATTGCAGCTCAGGTCCGTTTATTGCCATTGTAATACCAGACCGAACCTGAAGACAGAGGGTGGAAAGCAGCCATGTTAATCTAAACCTGGACAACCCCTTTAAAGGTAAAGTTTCTCCTAAAACAGCGCCACTCTAGTCCATGGTTTGTTCTGGAATTGCATCAAAAGAAATGGGACTGAGCAGCAATGTGAAACACATCAGATATCCAATGTTAGGTACGGAATAAAAGCCGGGACCTCGTCGACTATTATAGGCAGCACCATATTCAATACTAGGTGTAGTATAAAAACTGGGACCTCATCGACTATTATAGGCAGCACCTTATGCAATGCTAGGTATAGAATAAAAGCCGGGACCTCATCGACTATTATAGGCAGCACCTTATGCAATGCTAGGTATAGAATAAAAGCCGGGACCTCATCGACTATTATAGGCAGCACCTTATGCAATGCTAGGTATAGAATAAAAGCCGGGACCTCATCGACTATTATAGGCAGCACCTTATGCAATGCTAGGTATAGAATAAAAGCCGGGACCTCATCGACTATTATAGGCAGCACCTTATGCAATGCTAGGTATAGAATAAAAGCCCGGACCTCATCGACTATTATAGGCAGCACCTTATGCAATGCTAGGTATAGAATAAAACCGGGACCTCATCGACTATTCTAGGCAGCACTATATTCAATGCTAGGTATAGAATAAAAGCCGGGACCTCATCGACTATTCTAGGCAGCACTATATTCAATGCTAGGTATAGAATAAAAGCCGGGACCTCATCGACTATTCTAGGCAGCACTATATTCAATGCTAGGTATAGAATAAAAGCCAAGATCTCTTCAACTATTCTAGGCAGCACCATATACCACGCTAGGTGTTGAATAAAAGCCATGCATGACCTCATCCACTATTATAGGCAGCGCCATTATCCAACGCTAGGTGTAGAATAAAAGCCGGGACCTCATACACTATTATGGGCAGCACAATACCCAATGCTAGGTGTAGAATAATAGCTGGGACCTCATCGACTGTTACAGGCAGCACCATATTCATTGCTAGGTGATTTAGAATAAAAGCAGGGACCTCATCGACTATGATAGGCAGCACCTTTGCTTGCTTTGAGCTCCACTTGCTCTATTCAGTGCCGATAATTTTGGACTTACAGATCACGTTGATGCTGAGCGGCTCGGACGCCTCTTCGCCGGTCTGGTTGTTGGTGTTCACACAGCGGTACGGTCCTTTCTGCCACTCGGAGACATCACTCAGGTGCATGAGCAGCCGCTCGGAGCTACGGCTGATGTTAACGCTGAAATACCAACATCTCACGTAGCGGGAGGCGTCCAGCCGAAACCAGGAGTTCATCCACTGGGGAGATAAAGAACAGAGGACGTGGATACAGCGCCCATGTGCAATCAGATGCCAACGAACCCAGTGCCCCAGAATTAATAAAATTTCATCTCCAGTTACTGAGGTGTCAGTCTTCACTGTCGTTTGGGCATTATATTCATCCCCTTCTATTGTCATATATGGAATTGCAAAAAAAGAAAATATTCTGAAAATCAGATATATGATGGTCAGGGGGCATCTGTGACTGCAATGTACAGGCTTATTGTGGACGGCGCTGTGACTGTGAATCGTCTTAAGAAACAGGTGACTGCCTTCAGCCTTCCCCCGAAACCAGGCAGACGACACCGCAGCACCTCCATGAATGACGCTCTCAGCAGAGATTTCCCCGAGGCCGACACTGGTTTCATTTTAATCAACAAAATCAATGAGTCCCATTGAGAGTCACAGAACAAGGAAAGTCTCTGGTTTACAAGACGATGTATCCAGGGCAGCGAAACCCCGAGCGGGAGAGAACGGCGGAATTAAAGGGGAAGGAGTCACTGTGCAAATATATTACATCCTGTAATATACTCCAGAGCTGCACTCACTATTCTGCTGGTGCAGTCACTGTGTACAGTCATGGCCAAAAGTATTGAGAATGAGACAAATAGTAATTTTTCCAAAGTTTACTGCTTCATTTTTTATAATGGCAATTTGCATATACTCCTGAATGTCAAAAAGTGATCAGCTTAACAGCAATTACTGTACTTGCAAAGTCAATATTTGCCCAGAAAATGAACTTTAACCCCCAAAACACATTTCAACATCATTGCAGTCCTGCCTTAAAAGGAGCAGCTAACATCGTTTTAGTGATTGATCCATTAACACAAGTGTGGGTGTTGATGAGGACAGGGCTGGTGATCAATCAGTCATGATTAAGTAAGAATGACATCACTGGACACTTTAAAAGGAGGCTGTTTCTTGGTATCATTGTTTCTCTTCAGTTAACCATGGTTATCTCTAAAGAAACACGTGCAGCCATCATTGCACTGCACAAAAATGGCCTAACAGGGAAGAGTATCGCAGCTACAAAGATTGCACCTCAGTCAACAATCTATCACATCATCAAGAACTTCAAGGAGAGAGCTTCCATTGTTGTCAAAAAGGCTCCAGGGCGCCCAAGAAAGACCAGCAAGCGCCAGGACCGTATCTTTAAACTGTTTCAGCTGCGGGATCGGACTACCAGCAGTGCCGAGCTTGCTCAGGAATGGCAGCAGGCTGGTGTGAGTGCTTCTGCACGCACTGTGAGGCGGAGACTCTTTGAGCAAGGGCTGGTTTCAAGGAGGGCAGCAAAGAAGCCACTTCTCTCCAGAAAAAACATCAGGGACCGACTGATATTCTGCAAAAGGTACAGGGAGTGGACTGCTGAGGACTGGGGCAAAGTCATTTTCTCTGATGAATCCCCTTTTCGATTGTTTGGGACATCTGGAAAACAGCTTATTCGGAGAAGAAGAGGTGAGCGCTACCACCAGTCTTGTCTCATGCCAACTGTAAAGCATCCTGAAACCATTCATGTGTGGGGTTGCTTCTCAGCCAAGGGAATCGGCTCACTCACAGTCTTGCCTAAAAACACAGCCATGAATAAAGAATGGTACCAGAATGTCCTCCAAGAGCAACTTCTCCCAACCGTCCAAGAGCAGTTTGGCGCCCAACAATGCCTTTTCCAGCATGATGGAGCACCTTGCCATAAAGCAAAGGTGATAACTAAATGGCTCATGGAACAAAACATAGAGATTTTGGGTCCATGGCCTGGAAACTCCCCAGATCTTAATCCCATTGAGAACTTGTGGTCAATCCTCAAGAGACGGGTGGACAAACAAAAACCAACAAATTCTGGCAAAATGCAAGCATTGATTATGCAAGAATGGACTGCTATCAGTCAGGATTTGGTCCAAAAGTTGATTGAGAGCATGCCAGGGAGAATTACAGAGGTCTTGAAGAAGAAAGGGCAACACTGCAAATATTGACTTGCTGCATTAACTCATTCTAACTGTCAATATAACCTATTGGTACTCATAATATGATTGCAATTATATTTCTGTATGTGATATAAACATCAGACAAACACAGATAAAAACCAGAGGCCAGCAGATCATGTGAAAATATAATTTTGGTGTCATTCTCAAAACTTTTGGCCATGATTGTACATACATTACATTACTGATCCTGAGTTACATACTGTATTATACTCCAGAGCTGCACTCACTATTCTGCTGGTGCAGTCACTGTGTACATACATTACATTACTGATCCTGAGTTACATCCTGTATTATACTCCAGAGCTGCACTCACTATTCTGCTGGTGCAGTCACTGTGTACATACATTACATTACTGATCCTGAGTTACATCCTGTATTATACTCCAGAGCTGCACTCACTATTCTGCTGGTGCAGTCACTGTGTATATACATTATATTACTGATCCTGAGTTACATCCTGTATTATACTCCAGAGCTGCACTCACTATTCTGCTGGTGCAGTCACTGTGTACATACATTACATTACTGATCCTGAGTTACATACTGTATTATACTCCAGAGCTGCACTCACTATTCTGCTGGTGCAGTCACTATGTATATACATTATATTACTGATCCTGAGTTACATCCTGTATTATACTCCAGAGCTGCACTCACTATTCTGCTGGTGCAGTCACTGTGTACATACATTATATTACTGATCCTGAGTTACATCCTGTATTATACTCCAGAGCTGCACTCACTATTCTGCTGGTTGTTTTTTTTTACATCCCATGGGACAGTCTGAGCACAGAACTTACCAAAGACACGAAACTAGGAAGGAGTTAGGAAAAAGCAGTCAGAGCAAGATCACCATAATGGAAAATAACAGAAATGTCACCAGACCGGTTTGAATTGTAGTTACTGTTACGACGTTGTGGGATAGAGGCTGCGGTACAAACACAGGAACAAGGAGCACACAGTCCTAAGGATATAAACTGTGACCAAAACAACCTTCAGTACCTACAAAACTTTATGCCACCCTTTTTGCACATGTGACCAATACGGCCAGCACTGCAGATCACGAGGATCAAAGAGAGGATTCAGAGCTGCACTCACTATTCTGCTGGTGCAGTCACTGTGTACATACATTACATTACTGATCCTGTACTGATCCTGAGTTACATCCTGTATTATACTCCAGAGCTGCACTCACTATTCTGCTGGAGCAGTCACTGTGTACATACATTACATTACTGATCCTGAGTTACATCCTGTATTATACTCCAGAGCTGCACTCACTATTCTGCTGGTGCAGTCACTGTGTATATACATTATATTACTGATCCTGAGTTACATCCTGTATTATACTCCAGAGCTGCACTCACTATTCTGCTGGTGCAGTCACTGTGTACATACATTACATTACTGATCCTGAGTTACATCCTGTATTATACTCCAGAGCTGCACTCTCTATTCTGCTGGTGCAGTCACTGTGTACATACATTACATTACTGATCCTGAGTTACATACTGTATTATACTCCAGAGCTGCACTCACTATTCTGCTGGTGCAGTCACTGTGTACATACATTACATTACTGATCCTGAGTTACATCCTGTATTATACTCCAGAGCTGCACTCACTATTCTGCTGGTGCAGTCACTGTGTACATACATTACATTACTGATCCTGAGTTACATCCTGTATTATACTCCAGAGCTGCACTCACTATTCTGCTGGTGCAGTCACTGTGTATATACATTATATTACTGATCCTGAGTTACATCCTGTATTATACTCCAGAGCTGCACTCACTATTCTGCTGGTGCAGTCACTGTGTACATACATTACATTACTGATCCTGAGTTACATACTGTATTATACTCCAGAGCTGCACTCACTATTCTGCTGGTGCAGTCACTATGTATATACATTATATTACTGATCCTGAGTTACATCCTGTATTATACTCCAGAGCTGCACTCACTATTCTGCTGGTGCAGTCACTGTGTACATACATTATATTACTGATCCTGAGTTACATCCTGTATTATACTCCAGAGCTGCACTCACTATTCTGCTGGTTGTTTTTTTTTACATCCCATGGGACAGTCTGAGCACAGAACTTACCAAAGACACGAAACTAGGAAGGAGTTAGGAAAAAGCAGTCAGAGCAAGATCACCATAATGGAAAATAACAGAAATGTCACCAGACCGGTTTGAATTGTAGTTACTGTTACGACGTTGTGGGATAGAGGCTGCGGTACAAACACAGGAACAAGGAGCACACAGTCCTAAGGATATAAACTGTGACCAAAACAACCTTCAGTACCTACAAAACTTTATGCCACCCTTTTTGCACATGTGACCAATACGGCCAGCACTGCAGATCACGAGGATCAAAGAGAGGATTCAGAGCTGCACTCACTATTCTGCTGGTGCAGTCACTGTGTACATACATTACATTACTGATCCTGTACTGATCCTGAGTTACATCCTGTATTATACTCCAGAGCTGCACTCACTATTCTGCTGGAGCAGTCACTGTGTACATACATTACATTACTGATCCTGAGTTACATCCTGTATTATACTCCAGAGCTGCACTCACTATTCTGCTGGTGCAGTCACTGTGTACAGTCATGGCCAAAAGTATTGAGAATGAGACAAATAGTAATTTTTCCAAAGTTTACTGCTTCATTTTTTATAATGGCAATTTGCATATACTCCTGAATGTCAAAAAGTGATCAGCTTAACAGCAATTACTGTACTTGCAAAGTCAATATTTGCCCAGAAAATGAACTTTAACCCCCAAAACACATTTCAACATCATTGCAGTCCTGCCTTAAAAGGAGCAGCTAACATCGTTTTAGTGATTGATCCATTAACACAAGTGTGGGTGTTGATGAGGACAGGGCTGGTGATCAATCAGTCATGATTAAGTAAGAATGACATCACTGGACACTTTAAAAGGAGGCTGTTTCTTGGTATCATTGTTTCTCTTCAGTTAACCATGGTTATCTCTAAAGAAACACGTGCAGCCATCATTGCACTGCACAAAAATGGCCTAACAGGGAAGAGTATCGCAGCTACAAAGATTGCACCTCAGTCAACAATCTATCACATCATCAAGAACTTCAAGGAGAGAGCTTCCATTGTTGTCAAAAAGGCTCCAGGGCGCCCAAGAAAGACCAGCAAGCGCCAGGACCGTATCTTTAAACTGTTTCAGCTGCGGGATCGGACTACCAGCAGTGCCGAGCTTGCTCAGGAATGGCAGCAGGCTGGTGTGAGTGCTTCTGCACGCACTGTGAGGCGGAGACTCTTTGAGCAAGGGCTGGTTTCAAGGAGGGCAGCAAAGAAGCCACTTCTCTCCAGAAAAAACATCAGGGACCGACTGATATTCTGCAAAAGGTACAGGGAGTGGACTGCTGAGGACTGGGGCAAAGTCATTTTCTCTGATGAATCCCCTTTTCGATTGTTTGGGACATCTGGAAAACAGCTTATTCGGAGAAGAAGAGGTGAGCGCTACCACCAGTCTTGTCTCATGCCAACTGTAAAGCATCCTGAAACCATTCATGTGTGGGGTTGCTCCTCAGCCAAGGGAATCGGCTCACTCACAGTCTTGCCTAAAAACACAGCCATGAATAAAGAATGGTACCAGAATGTCCTCCAAGAGCAACTTCTCCCAACCGTCCAAGAGCAGTTTGGCGCCCAACAATGCCTTTTCCAGCATGATGGAGCACCTTGCCATAAAGCAAAGGTGATAACTAAATGGCTCATGGAACAAAACATAGAGATTTTGGGTCCATGGCCTGGAAACTCCCCAGATCTTAATCCCATTGAGAACTTGTGGTCAATCCTCAAGAGACGGGTGGACAAACAAAAACCAACAAATTCTGGCAAAATGCAAGCATTGATTATGCAAGAATGGACTGCTATCAGTCAGGATTTGGTCCAAAAGTTGATTGAGAGCATGCCAGGGAGAATTACAGAGGTCTTGAAGAAGAAAGGGCAACACTGCAAATATTGACTTGCTGCATTAACTCATTCTAACTGTCAATATAACCTATTGGTACTCATAATATGATTGCAATTATATTTCTGTATGTGATATAAACATCAGACAAACACAGATAAAAACCAGAGGCCAGCAGATCATGTGAAAATATAATTTTGGTGTCATTCTCAAAACTTTTGGCCATGATTGTACATACATTACATTACTGATCCTGAGTTACATACTGTATTATACTCCAGAGCTGCACTCACTATTCTGCTGGTGCAGTCACTGTGTACATACATTACATTACTGATCCTGAGTTACATCCTGTATTATACTCCAGAGCTGCACTCACTATTCTGCTGGTGCAGTCACTGTGTACATACATTACATTACTGATCCTGAGTTACATCCTGTATTATACTCCAGAGCTGCACTCACTATTCTGCTGGTGCAGTCACTGTGTATATACATTATATTACTGATCCTGAGTTACATCCTGTATTATACTCCAGAGCTGCACTCACTATTCTGCTGGTGCAGTCACTGTGTACATACATTACATTACTGATCCTGAGTTACATACTGTATTATACTCCAGAGCTGCACTCACTATTCTGCTGGTGCAGTCACTATGTATATACATTATATTACTGATCCTGAGTTACATCCTGTATTATACTCCAGAGCTGCACTCACTATTCTGCTGGTGCAGTCACTGTGTACATACATTATATTACTGATCCTGAGTTACATCCTGTATTATACTCCAGAGCTGCACTCACTATTCTGCTGGTTGTTTTTTTTTACATCCCATGGGACAGTCTGAGCACAGAACTTACCAAAGACACGAAACTAGGAAGGAGTTAGGAAAAAGCAGTCAGAGCAAGATCACCATAATGGAAAATAACAGAAATGTCACCAGACCGGTTTGAATTGTAGTTACTGTTACGACGTTGTGGGATAGAGGCTGCGGTACAAACACAGGAACAAGGAGCACACAGTCCTAAGGATATAAACTGTGACCAAAACAACCTTCAGTACCTACAAAACTTTATGCCACCCTTTTTGCACATGTGACCAATACGGCCAGCACTGCAGATCACGAGGATCAAAGAGAGGATTCAGAGCTGCACTCACTATTCTGCTGGTGCAGTCACTGTGTACATACATTACATTACTGATCCTGTACTGATCCTGAGTTACATCCTGTATTATACTCCAGAGCTGCACTCACTATTCTGCTGGAGCAGTCACTGTGTACATACATTACATTACTGATCCTGAGTTACATCCTGTATTATACTCCAGAGCTGCACTCACTATTCTGCTGGTGCAGTCACTGTGTACATACATTACATTACTGATACTGAGTTACATCCTGTATTATACTCCAGTGCTGCACTCACTATTCTGCTGGTGCAGTCACTGTGTACATACATTATATTACTGATCCTGTACTGATCCTGAGTTACATCCTGTATTATACTCCAGAGCTGCACTCACTATTCTGCTGGTGCAGTCACTGTGTACATACATTACATTACTGATCCTGAGTTACATCCTGTATTATACCCCAGAGCTGCACTCACTATTCTGCTGGTGCAGTCACTGTGTACATACATTACATTACTGATCCTGAGTTACATCCTCTATTATACTCCAGAGCTGCACTCACTATTCTGCTGGTGCAGTCACTATGTACATACATTACATTACTGATCCTGTACTGATCCTGAGTTACATCCTGTATTATACTCCAGAGCTGCACTCACTATTCTGCTGATGCAGTCACTGTGTACATACATTACATTACTGATCCTGAGTTACATCCTGTATTATACTCCAGAGCTGCACTCACTATTCTGCTGGTGAAGTCACTGTGTACATACATTACATTACTGATCCTGAGTTACATCCTGTATTATACTCCAGAGCTGCACTCACTATTCTGCTGGTGCAGTCACTGTGTACATACATTACATTACTGATACTGAGTTACATCCTGTATTATACTCCAGTGCTGCACTCACTATTCTGCTGGTGCAGTCACTGTGTACATACATTATATTACTGATCCTGAGTTACATCCTGTATTATACTCCAGAGCTGCACTCACTATTCTGCTGGTGCAGTCACTGTGTACATACATTACTGATCCTGTACTGATCCTGAGTTACATTCTGTATTATACTCCAGAGCTGTACTCACTATTCTGCTGGTGCAGTCACTGTATACATACATTACATTACTGATCCTGAGTTACATCCTGTATTATACTCCAGAGCTGCACTCACTATTCTGCTGGTGCAGTCACTGTATACATACATTACATTACTGATCCTGAGTTACATCCTGTATTATACTCCAGAGCTGCACTCACTATTCTGCTGGTGCAGTCACTGTATACATACATTACATTACTGATCCTGAGTTACATCCTGTATTATACTCCAGAGCTGCACTCACTATTTTACTAGTGAAATCACTGCCATAGATTATTTTTGAGCCTCCTGGCAAACTTTTGAAAAGGTCTATTAAATAACAATTGGGAAATTTGGAGATTTCAGTTTGAGGGTTGCAGAATTGTGAATACAGCTCTGCAATACATATTTTTAATCCATTCCCAGGAGCTTTAAGCTACAGAGCAAATATGTGGATATACATAAGGACGGGGAGCTGACACTATCAGGTGGCACAGACATCACACATTGTGGCACAGACTGGTATAATATATCACAGGGTGTAATAACGCTGCAGTGATCATCCAGAGAGCCAGCAGGAAAGAGCAAGTGATAAACACGAATGTATCAGCGGCATCGTCCTGTCCGGGTGAAATGTCATCCAGATAAGGAGATGTTTTGGAATAAATGATAGCGAAAGGCGCCACGTGCCACGCCTGACAACGCGCTCTGCAGCTGGAGTCCACAGAGGAGGAAATCAGGAGGGATCGAGACTCATGGGCTGCACTTATATATAGGGCAGTCAGGTATAGACAGCTACGGAACTACAGGGTGTGGTAAAGCAGGAGGAGTGAGTAATGGCACCACCTTTCACCGACTATGGCGGAAAGAAGGAATGGCGCCCCCTGACACCAACTACAGCGGAGAGGAAGGGTGCGCCGATACCAACTATAGAGAAGAAGGGCGCCCCCGACACCAACTATAGCGGAGAGGAAGGGTGCGCCGATACCAACTACAGCGGAGAGGAAGGGAGCCCCCTGACACCAACTACAGCGGAGAGGAAGGGCGCCCCCTGACACCAACTACAGCGGAGAGGAAGGGCGCCCCCTGACACCAACTACAGCGGAGAGGAAGGGCGCCCCCTGACACCAACTACAGCGGAGGAAGGGAGCCCCCTGACACCAACTATATAGGAAGGGCGCCCCCTGACACCAACTATAGGAGTGGAAGGGCGCCCCCTGACACCAACTACAGCACAGAGGAAGGGTGCGCCGATACCAACTATAGAGGAGAAGAAGGGCGCCCCCGACACCAACTATAGCGGAGATGAAGGGCGCCCCCCGACACCAACTATAGCGGAGAGGAAGGGCGCCCCCCGACACCAACTATAGCGGAGAGGAAGGGTACACCCTAGCACCAACTATGGCGGAGAGGAAGAGCACACCCTGACACCAACTATATAGGAAGGGATACAGCGGAGAGGAAGGGCCCCCCCCCCCCCGACACCAACTACAGAGGAGAGGAAGGGCGCCCCCTGACACCAACTACAGAGGAGAGGAAGGGCCCCCTGACACCAACTACAGCGGAGAGGAAGTCCGCCTCCTGACACCAACTACAGAGGAGAGGAAGGGCGCCCCCTGACACCAACTACAGAGGAGAGGAAGGGCCCCCTGACACCAACTATAGCTGAGAGGAAGTCCGCCTCCTGACACCAACTATAGTGGAGAGGAAGGGTGCGCCCTGACAAAGACTAAGGGTATCTTGATGCCAACTATGGCAGGACACAGACTATAGTGGGGAAGGCCGACCTGACAGCAAGTATGGATGGAAAAGCCCCTCTAAGGCTCATGACAGTGGGGAGGACAGAGTGATAAAACAATAGTGGGAAGGGCACAATGATGATTACGATGGGGTACCCTGACACCAACGATAGCGGACAATGGCCCAGAAGAGCCCACTGACTATGGTAGGGAGGGAACCCTAATGCTGATCATGGGGGCACTTCAGTACCGTTGCGGGTCAGTATTTGTGGGCAGACATAATGTTCCCCTACGTAGACCTCCATACTGGGAGTTTATTTCCGGGCTCTCCCTGCTCCAATGAAGACCGAGCGCTTCCTGTGCCAGATCTCCTGAGCCACAGGCTCTTCAGCCGCTATTAGGACAAGATGAACATCGACCATCTTTTCGGGGAAAATCAATTTACACGGAGGGAGAATTTGCAGGGTCCACACCCCTCCTACGTCACCAGTGTCATCCGCTCCCTTCAGAAGAGGAAGCCTCCCCGCACGTCGTGCACGCCGCTCTCCTAAGTGCTCACATTTCCCCAGTAAGCAGCTTTTACAGCATCCATCACATGAAGCGCGGCATAAACAAACAAGCGCCGGCGTCCTGCAGCCCAATCAGAGCGGAAAGAAGACGGAGCCGCCGAGCGAGACCCGCACTCCGCCGTAATTGTATTTACTTTTCATTTTACAAGTCTAACTTTCTGTTCTCTCTTTGTATAGTGGAAAACAAACATTTCTAATAAAATAGTTTATTTTATTTTTTTAAGATGGCAGATTTGGGAAGACAAGAAAGGACGGGAGGAAGCGACATCGCCGCAACTGTGTCCTCGGAGGGGGAAGTATAGGGGGAGATCAGTGGATTACTGCTAGACAAGGTCACAGAGTACAGGAGCGATAGATCCCCCTACATGTTACTGCGTCCTCCGATCAGCCAGAACACACTGATGGGCTGGAAGCAGGAAATGTGAGGAGGAGGAAGGGAGAGGGGAAAGAGGGAGGAAGGGAGAGGGGAGAGGGGAAAGAGGGAGGAAGGGAGAGGGGAAAGGGGAAAGAGGGAGGAAGGGAGAGGGGAGAGGGGAAAGAGGGAGGAAGGGAGAGGGGAAAGGGGAAAGAGGGAGGAAGGGAGAGGGGAAAGGGGAAAGAGGGAGGAAGGGAGAGGGGAAAGGGGAAAGAGGGAGGAAGGGAGAGGGGAAAGGGGAAAGAGGGAGGAAGGGAGAGGGGAAAGGGGAAAGAGGGAGGAAGGGAGAGGGGAAAGGGGAAAGAGGGAGGAAGGGAGAGGGGAAAGAGGGAGGAAGGGAGAGGGGAAAGAGGGAGGAAGGGAGAGGGGAAAGAGGGAGGAAGGGAGAGGGGAAAGAGGGAGGAAGGGAGAGGGGAAAGAGGGAGGAAGGGAGAGGGGAAAGAGGGAGGAAGGGAGAGGGGAAAGAGGGAGGAAGGGAGAGGGGAAAGAGGGAGGAAGGGAGAGGGGAAAGAGGGAGGAAGGGAGAGGGGAAAGAGGGAGGAAGGGAGAGGGGAAAGAGGGAGGAAGGGAGAGGGGAAAGAGGGAGGAAGGGAGAGGGGAAAGAGGGAGGAAGGGAGAGGGGAAAGAGGGAGGAAGGGAGAGGGGAAAGAGGGAGGAAGGGAGAGGGGAAAGAGGGAGGAAGGGAGAGGGGAAAGAGGGAGGAAGGGAGAGGGGAAAGAGGGAGGAAGGGAGAGGGGAAAGAGGGAGGAAGGGAGAGGGGAAAGAGGGAGGAAGGGAGAGGGGAAAGAGGGAGGAAGGGAGAGGGGAAAGAGGAAGGGGCGGAGAGACTCCAAGGGCCAAACTGTGATGTCTAAACAAGTGGGTCAGAACATCTCCAAGTCCCGTGGAGTGCTCCAGGCACACGGCCCGTCCTGTGGGGTACTCAAGGCACAAGCATAGCAGCTATGATAGAAAGGTGTCAGGACACACATAGAATCGCAGCTATGATAGAAAGGTGATAGGACACACAGAGAATCACAGCTATGATAGAAAGGGGCAAGAACACAAGAGCATCGCAGCTATGATAGAAAGGTGTCAGGACACACAGAGAATCACAGCTATGATAGAAAGGTGTCAGGACACACAGAGCATTGCAGCTTGTGGTATATGGGGCAGTGCAGCTGGAGACCAGTCAGGGGACCCATGCTGACCCCTCCCAATTGCGGAAAGCACCTACAATGGACAAGGACTGATGAATCAGGCTTCCATCATGAGGCCGGCCTGGTGCTTGCGACACACTTACCCTGGGAAAAGATGGCACTATAAGAAGAAGCAAGTGGAAGCAGGGTGATGGGGCGATGTTCTACTGGAAACCTCAGGTCCTGACATGAATGTGACACCTACCTAAAAGTGCCATGAAAGGGTGAAACGGGTCTGTACAGAGGGACCACTAACGACAGAGCTTCATTCAGCAGATATCGGTCGGTCAGGAATGGAGGAACATGACAAAGATCAAGGAGATGACTGGCCTCTGAATTTCCCAGATCTCAATCTGGTCGATCACCTATAGGGGACTGGTCCTATCCACTTAAGAAGTTGTAAAGAGTGGGAAATTATCAGGAGGGTCTCAAACTTAAAATCTGCTGTTATAACTTATCAGTTCTTTCTCCTGTCTTCACTTGGAGAAACGACACATTATATCGCCAGACTGTGCGCAAAACAAATGCCGGATTATGCGATGTAATATGACTGCAGCAACGCCACGGTGTAATCTCGTGTTTAGCAGCGTGCCGCGCGTCCCCTATGGTGCGGTACAACACGTGCACATAATGTCGGGGAGTCGTATTAATAGACCACAGTTATATGTAATAGGTATGGCGGAATTATTTCTGAGCGTAAAGTGCATTACCACAACTATGCCGCCCCCAGGATACTACACAGCTATAATGACGATGTACCATGCAGCAGCAGGTGTGTTGTGTAATACTACCCCCATCCTCCGGAGCGGAGCCTGCAGCCTGACGCAGCTCAGAGATACTGTGCAAACACAAAACACGTGACGGCGTCTGAGAGCCGAGAACATAAAGTAACGCAGCACCACACAACACACACCCCGCAGTAATAATACATGTGTGCAAGGTTAGGGCCAGACAACAGGGCCGGCATATTCATTTCCTGAAATACTCTGTGCTGCTCGCAAAAACCTGCCTCCTCCATTATCAGTCTAGCTCTGTCTGGACAGAAACACAAGATAATCAGACTCCTGATAATACAGGATGTAACTCAGGATCAGTAATGTATGTACACAGTGACTGCACCAGCAGAATAGTGAGTGCAGCTCTGGAGTATAATACAGGATGTAACTCAGGATCAGTAATGTAATGTATGTACACAGTGACTGCACCACCAGAATAGTGAGTGCAGCTCTGGAGTATAATACAGGATGTAACTCAGGATCAGTAATATAATGTATATACACAGTGACTGCACCAGCAGAATAGTGAGTGCAGCTCTGGAGTATAATACAGGATGTAACTCAGGATCAGTAATGTAATGTATGTACACAGTGACTGCACCAGCAGAATAGTGAGTGCAGCTCTGGAGTGTAATACAGGAGGTAACTCAGGATCAGTACAGGATCAGTAATGTAATGTATGTACACAGTGACTGCACCAGCAGAATAGTGAATGCAGCTCTGGGGTATAATACAGGATGTAACTCAGGATCAGTAATGTATATACACAGTGACTGCACCAGCAGAATAGTGAGTGCAGCTCTGGAGTATAATACAGGATGTAACTCAGGATCAGTAATGTAATGTATGTACACAATGACTGCAGCAGCAGAATAGGGAGTGCAGCTCTGGAGTATAATACAGGATGTAACTCAGGATCAGTAATGTAATGTATATACACAGTGACTGCACCAGCAGAATAGTGAGTGCAGCTCTGGAGTATAATACAGGATGTAACTCAGGATCAGTACAGGATCAGTAATGTAATGTATGTACACAGTGACTGCACCTCCAGAATAGTGAGTGCAGCTCTGGAGTATAATACAGGATGTAACTCAGGATCAGTACAGGATCAGTAATGTAATGTATGTACACAGTGACTGCACCAGCAGAATAGTGAGTGCAGCTCTGGAGTATAATACATGAGGTAACTCAGGATCAGTAATGTAATGTATGTACACAGTGACTGCACCAGAATAGTGAGTGCAGCTCTGGAGTATAATACAGGATGTAACTCAGGATCAGTAATGTAATGTATGTACACAGTGACTGCACCAGCAGAATAGTGAGTGCAGCTCTGGAGTATAATACAGGATGTAACTCAGGATCAGTACAGGATCAGTAATGTAATGTATGTACACAGTGACTGCACCAGCAGAAAAGTGAGTGCAGCTCTGGAGTATAATAAATTAATAATGTATGTAAGTTTCCCCCTTGATTCAATTTTTGTCATAAAACACGGTGCTCATAGATGTGCATATCCCCACAGATACTGAGCCCTGAGACACTGATGTACTTACTGATGTGTATCTTTCAAATGTGTAGTTCCCCATGTCAGAGTCGTCGTCTGAGAGACACTCCAGGGTCACATCATCGCCCTCCAGTACGGGGTCCCTCGGCCCGGAGATGGTCAGCCTGGCATGGGCTGAAAGACACAAAGACGCCTCCGTTAACATCGATGCAACATGATCAGACACAAGGCCGACATTCACAGTTTTACAAGTAGAAGATTTTACAATTTTCCCCGTTTCACTTTTAAGTCCAAAATTCTATGTGGATTAGTAACTTAAGATGTCGATATTGGGGGTCCGAGACCCATTTTTCTGTCACCGAGCTATATAACACAATTATGGCTTCCTGCCTCCACCACTGGGGGGTGCTCACAGCATATAGATTTACACTGCTGTTTATTGTCAAGGGGGTCGGTCAGGCCCCCAATCTCATCGTAGCAGAGGAACAGGTACAAGGGGTTGTCGGTTCTGCAGTTATATATGTCTGTGTATTCGGCGGAGCTGCGTACAGAGGACGGGAGTGGACTGCAGTAGGATCAGCGGAGCCGTCCTTTGTCCAGACTGCGCTTTTATATATGGCAGATCTATAGGATACGACCTTTTTTCATCCCAGCACTAATGACTCCTGACTGGCGCGCCACCTGTCAGCGCTGATGAAAGCGGCGGCGGTGGCGGCTTTAGTCGCCGTACGCTCTGCACACAATATCAGTCACAGTGGGATCTTCTCATGGTCACGGTGACTTACATGCCTGCTAATGTTATCGCCCCCGGAGGGGGCCGCGGCCCGGCGGGGGTCTCTCGCACCTTCTGTAGATCAAGTGATGAGGTGGAATTAAAGAGAACAGAACTAGTCTGATGTCGGCTCTTTGTAGGTGGAGGATTAGCTCGAGGGCCGCAAAGGAAATATACGATGAGAAGAAGACTTCAAATAAATGGCACCGGCCTGAAAGGGACGTCTCATCCCGGGCGGATGATGTCCTCGGCTCTCACATTACACCACAAGGTCTTAAAGAAGGTTGAATATTAATAAATTAATAATCTTGTGATTTTTCACACTGGACACTAGGGCTGTTTTATAAAAATTTTCAGCAATCTCATTATCATCAGAGGTCAAGTTATAAGCAGCTGAGAGAACAGGATCCACCAATCACAATAGCCGATGGAAACATTCTTGGGTACTCTTCTAAAATCTGGACCCCACATAGTTCGATGCCAGGTAGGACCTCCCTGACCAGAAGAGGACTTTGGACTCCTGATGCCATCTAACTCTCGTGCAGTTCAGACCCAACCCTTGTACCCCATATGGAACAGTGAAGAGAGACTATCTGGATTTTCACACAGTCCCACAGGTGGGGCACCACCTCTAGCATAGGGTCTAAATCTCAAGAGGGTCCACAGAAGTGGATCTTCTCCGGTAGAGTACCAGGACCAAGAGTCGTGAACACTAGAAGGACTCATCTTCTCGTTCTGTCCCTCTGTTTGGCTTACCAACTAGATTACACTTTCACGGTCTGGACCTCAGGGGTGAGGCTGCTGATGGCGCCACCCAAGAGCATCGGATATGTCCAGATCTGCACTCGAGGTAGCGTCCAAACTGGCCAATCCAGCCAACTCCTATGTAAGGTTCATGCCCGATACACAGTCCTACAGACTGGGCACGAGCTCTAGCATAAGGTCTGAACCTCAAGAGGGTCCATGGAAGTGGATCTTCTCCAGTAGAGCACCATGTCCAAGAGTCATGAACACTAGAAGGACTCACATCCTGGTTCTATCCCTACGTTTCTCTTACCAACTAGAGTACACTTTCACGGTCTGGACCTCAGGTGTGGGGCTGCTGATAGCGTCACCTATGAGGATCAGATATGTCCAGTTCTGCACTTGACGTAGCATCCAAACTTTTCAATCCAGCCACCTCCTGTGTAAGGTTCATACCCGATACACAGTCCTACAGATTGGGCATCACCACTAGCATTGGGGTCTGAACCTCAAGAGGGTCCACAGAAGTGGATGTTCTCCAGAAGAGCACCTGGAGCGAGGGTCATGATCACTAGAATACAAACACAGGCAGAACATCCACAATGGATTTTTATTGCATAGCATTTTGGAACATTTCTTGAATGTGCACCAGAGGGATCCAAAATTTCTAAAATGAATCATAGATCATATTGAGGACACATCACAGGATAGGTAGAGTCGCTAAATAAATAGGGAAAGCTATTGGATTTTTAAATTGGGCACTGTTGTCCCGGAGGGATTGAATTTAACTTTAGAACATGTGGTAAATTAGATTTTTATTGTTTTTTTTTTAATTTTGGTTTTATAATTTTGTCATTGTGGTTTGTTACAATTCACACATTGTTTGGCTTCTGGACCCTCGTGGGTTAATTTTATCTCCTTTTCTCTGTATTTGTCTTGGACCCTTCGGGGTTAATTTTTCCCCCCTCCCCTTGTAATTGTCTTCAGCTATATAATACTGTGCCTCAGTAATATCCCTTATCACCTGGTGAAGGCGGATTTTTTCCGCCGAAACGCGTTGTGATTAATAAAAAAAAAAATTGTAATCCCACTTATTTGCCTCATCCCAGCTATTTGGCGCTCCTTCAAAACTGCTTTTTTTTTTCTTTGATGATCACTAGAAGGACTCACCTTCTGGTTCTGTCCCTCCGTTTGGCTTACCAACTAGATAACACTTTCACTATCTGGACTTCAGGGGTGGGGCTGCTGATGGTGCCACCCAGGAGGATCAGACATGTTCAGTTCTGCACTCAAGGTAGGGTCCAAACTGGCTATTCCAGCCACCTCCTGTGTAAGATTCATACCTGCTACACAGTCCCACAGGCTAGGCACCAGCTATAGCATAGGGTCTGGACCTCAAGAGGGTCCATGGAAGTGGATCTTCTCCAGTAGAGTACCAGGACCAAGGGTCATAATCACTAGAAGGACTCTAGAAGGACCTTGTGGTTCTGTCCCTCCATTTCGCTTACCAACAAGGTTACACTTTCACAGTCTGGACCTCAGGGGTGGGGCTGCTGATGGCTCAACCTAGGAGGATCAGACATGTCCAGTTCTGCACCCCTGATAGCGTCCAAACCGGCAAACCCAGCCTCCTTCTGTGTAAAGTTCATATCTGATACATGGCAGTAAACGATGCGAGAACTCGGGAGAGAGGTCTTATGGACAGTACCCATTCTTGTTTACAGCCAGAGGCTGCAACGTACTACAGATATATTATTTCTCACAGCTGGAGTTCTGTTACAATTATATCTAAGGACGATTTTTGGAAGGTTCGTTGTAAACAGGCTGCAGAACACTCGTCAAACAAGCGAGACGGACATTCTGTTTAATCAGGCTCATAAATGAACAACGATCAGTTTACATGTACGCTATCTGCTAGTGTGAACGCTCCCTAGGTCAGGACGATGAGCTATTATTATAGAAGAGGAAACGAGGGCACGTGACGAGGCCAGACGGCATAAACAGGAAGACACATCAGACGTGAGATCACACACGGCACACCCAACCCCAGCAGATGATCACCGGAGAAAACACACAAAGCAGTTCCCACATTCGGGCTCGGGACCCTCCAGGGGATATTTAAAGGGAACTCGTCACCCTTTATATTAGATACACCATACAAATGCCCTAATAACCCCACCAGCTAGGGGGTGCTGCGATTCCCTAAAAACAAACAATCTCAGGTCCCATGACTTTACCCTAAGGATTTCCTCCCAACCCCCTGTGAGAGGGGAGAAAGCTGACAACTACAGGAGGTGGGACATGACAGCACCTTAGCAGTTGTCACTTTTTAACTCCCTCCTCCCCAGGACAGTCACCCTGAGCTTTATTTAAAGGGTTTTTCCCAAGAACTAAAGTGGGGACAACCTACTGATTGATGGGACCCCCATCGATCCTAAAAATGGGGCTTTGGAACCCCGGAATCAAACTATACAGAGCCCCATTTTCTGGGTTCCTTAGCCCCATTCTTTGGATTGATATGGGATCCCAGCAATTGGACCCCCACAATCAGTAAGTCCTATAGATCTTGGGAATGACCCTCTAAAACTGTCACTATGGTTACACTTGAAGAGTCAAGGAGGTGGAGTCTTTCTACTGAACAGTCAACGTAGCCAGCCCATTTTTCACTTGAATGACACCAGTGATACCGACAGAGCCAAAGGGGCTGGCTGGTGTGACTATTAGGGAGAGGCACCCCCATGTTAGAATTAGATTGCCCCTAAGAGGGGCAGAGGTGCACCGGGTATGAGGAGAGACCGTCCCCTACACTTGCCCCTTCCAATGGGCAGCATTTCGGGAAATATTCCCCTAAAGGGAACTTTGCTTGGTGCCCGAGGAGGTAAAAAGTATAGAAGTCTCCTGAGGGAACCAAAGGGGTGGACAAGACACAGCAAAAAATATAGAGGGTTGTCAGGACCCCAATCCTGGATTTCTGGGGGTTGGGAGTCTCCAACAAGACACTTCAGAGTACACAGATACAGAACCGGGGCCGCAAACAGAACCCGGACGTGTAACCTTATCATTGGAACGCCCCTTTAAGACTCTTATGTAGCATGAAAGACCCCAATTAATAAGTGTTCAGGGTTTCCCTCTAACACCACCTTGACCACCTCTCAATATAACTCAATGGTAAACAATGACGTCATCAGAAAACAACATACCTCACTATCCCCACTGACAAAAGTTTTCTAAGGAGTTTTTAAAAGTTTTGGAGCCCGGCTCCTTCTCACCTGCAGGGCTGGATATGGCGCAGAGCAGAGCCAGGAAGGTCGCACACACCGCGGATCTCATGTTGCTGCTGCTTGTTGGTGTCTGCCGTGAGATTACACTGTCCACTTCCCGGAACACGCAGGGAAAATTCACAAAGTTCTCAGGCTCCTCCCGACCAATGGGAGCGCGGGCTGAGCGGCGCGTCACTTGTCACCAGGCAGATGTGTCCAGGACGCCGTGTGAGCCGGGAAGGAGCACAGGACGATCGTTCAAGTCTTCCCGATCAGTGCTATGAGGTATAAAAAAAAGGGTTGTACAAGATTTTGTGAAAATTGCACTTCTTTTTTTTTTCTCTGATTTGTTCTTGTTTAATCTACATTCATTTAACCCCTTCAGGACACACATTTTTTAGTTTTTGGGCCTTTTTATCGCCTTATTCCAAGAGGCAGAATTTTATTTTTTTTATTTTTTTTTTAATTAGTTTGAGTTCCTTATTTCTTTTATTTTTCTGTGAATTGAGCCATGTGACCCCCACTGTCGTATGCTCCCACCAATACAAGTGGATGGAGGGGGCCAACATGAATCTAGTCGGACTCGGATCTATCGGACGTGTCTTGTGGATGTGACATAAATGTCTCAGACGGGAATAAAGAGATGAACTCGCGGAGGGTGAACATCTGATGGCCTCACCACTCTCCTCTCAGGTGATGATGGCGGAGAGAAGGATCCGGCCTGATGTATTTCAACGGCCGATCGTTTTGTTCTCTACGAAATTAATCACCACCAGAGGCGTCTGGAGGAGGACAGAGAAGTCTGGAGGAAGATGGAATAGTCTGGAGGAGGACCGAAGAGTCTGGAGGAGGATGGAAGAGTTTGGAGGAGGACAGAGGAGCCTGGAGGCGGAAGGAGGAGTCTGAGGGACAGAAGAATCTAGAGGAGGACAAAAGAGTCTGGATGAGAACGGAAGAGTCTGGAGGAAAATTGAGGAGTCTGGAGGAGGACGGAAGAGTCTGGAGGCAGATGGAAGAGTCTAAAGGAAGATGGAAGAGTCTATAGGAGGACAGAGAGGTCTGGAGGAGGACGGTAGAGTTTAGAGGATTACGGAAGAGTCTGGAGGTGGACAGAGGAGTTTGGAGACGGATGGAAGAGTCTGGAGGAGGACGGATAGATCTGGAGGAGGACAGAGAAGACTGGAGAAGGATGGAAGAGTGGAGGAGGATGGAGGAGTCTAGAGCAGGACGGAAAGTCTAGAGGAGGATGGAATAGTCTGGGGGAGAACAGAATAGTCGAGAGGAGGACAGGGGTATCTGGAGGAGGACGAAAGAGTCTGGAGGAGGAAGGAAGAGTTTGGAGGAGGACAGAGGAGCTTGGAGGCGGAAGGAGTAGTCTGAGGGACGGAAGAGTCTGGATGGGGATGGAAGAGTCTAAAGAAAGATGGGAGAGTCTAGAGGAGGGCAGAGAGGACTGGAGAAGGACTGAAGAGTCTAGAGGATTACGGAA
Organism: Phyllobates terribilis; assembly: GCF_046119375.1. NCBI lineage: Eukaryota > Metazoa > Chordata > Amphibia > Anura > Dendrobatidae > Phyllobates > Phyllobates terribilis. Next base: position 54,536,726 of record NW_027362772.1, on the reverse strand, counting down.
GAGTCTGGAGGTGGACAGAGGAGTTTGGAGAAGGACGGAAGAGTCTGGAGGAAGACTGAGAAGTCTGGAGGAGGACAGAGATGACGGGAGAAGGATGAAAGAGTACGGAGGTTCTGGAGCAGGACGGAAAAGTCTAGAGGAGGATGGAAGAGTCTGAACAGAATAGTCTAGAGGAGGACAGGGGAATCTGGAGGATGACGAAAGAGTCTGGAGGAGGAAGGAAGAGTTTTGAGGAGGACAGAGGAGCTTGGAGGCAGAAGGAGGAGTCTGGGGGACGGAAGAGTATGGATGAGGATGGAAGAGTCTAAAGAAAGATGGGAGAGTCTAGAGGAGGACAGAGAGGTCTGGAGGAGGACTGAAGAGTCTAGAGGATTAAGCAAGAGTCTGGAGGTGGACAGAGGAGTTTGGAGAAGGATGAAAGAGTCTGGAGGAGGACAGAGAGGTCTGAAGGAGGAAAGAAAAGCCTTGAGGATGGAAGAGTAGAGGAGGATGGAGGAGTATGGAAATGTTTAGAGGAGGATGGAATAGTCTGGGGGAGAACAGAAGAGTCTAGAGGAGGATGAAGGAGGACGAAAGAGTCTGAAGGAGGAAGGAAGAGTTTGGAGGAGGACAGAGGAGCTTGGAGGCGGAAAGAAAGAGTCTGGGGGACGGAAGACTCTGGAGGAGGACGAAGAAGTCTGGAATAGAACTGAAGAGTCTGGAGGAGGATAGAGAAGGTCGGAGGAGTCTGGAGGACAACGGAGAAGTCTAGAGGAGGATGAAAAAGTCTGGAGGGGATGGAGGAGTCTGGCAGCTACTGTCATAGAGAACACAGGCGTGTCAAGCTGAGCTGACCATTCCTGTATATGGGGAAGAACGCATGAACGCATAGTATGGGATTACCTAGTCTGGAGATACTGTGACAAGCACAGCAGCTGCAGGCATCTTGATAAAAACAAAGGAATTCTCCTAGCTAGTGAAAGGAATCAAGGATCTTGCAGATGGTGAGAAATATGAGCACAGAACTTATCAGGAGACGCTATCACTTCATGATGGGTGGGGATATGACTGATAGGACACATCTATGTGAAGGGTCCGGTGACCCGGTGCTGATCCCCTCTCTGTCCCTCACTTCTCAGCTGAAGTTCTTATAATCAAACTTGTTAAACAGCAAATCTGCAGAAATTCTCCGTCTTCCCCAGGTCGTGTTTATTCCTTTGTTGTGTCTGCGGTTTGGGTAAAACGTCTTATTTTCTGCTCTACAGTCGACGCTTTTACCCGGCAGGTCTGTCGGCTCAACATACCGTGCCGCACACACAGATTACGGTGTACTCGCTAATAATGTACCGTCCTGTAGTGAGAGGTGATACAGCAGCCAGAAAACTGCACTTACATTAATGCATTAATACTTGGAAATGGCTTCCTTTTTATGTCCTCGGCCCCATGGGAGCGATGGCGCTATTCTACACAAGCGCCATAGACGGCAAATAAACCAGAGGGGCCCAAACTAGCAAAAGACCCCTTAAAAATAGCAACTAAATGCAATAATCATTGAGGAAATGTTTACGAAACTTGGTAGCGAAATGTGGCGGCTGCAACTGTCACCTGCAAAAAGTTTGGTCTGGAACTGATAATGTCACAAATTCGCCTTTTACATCACAGGTCAAATGATCCTTTATCCCCTCTTCTGTCCGGGTCACGTGCCATAATTTTCATCCTGATACTGACTTTTTGCTGCGCAGTTTTTCACAGCGCATGCGCGATTCAAACGGTCTGCACGCGCAATTCAAACGGTGCACATGCGCAATTTAAACGGTGTGCATGCACGATTCAAACGGTCTGCATGCGCAATTCAAACAGTGCGTATGCGGGATTCAAATAGTGCGCATGCGCGATTCAAACAGTGCACATGCGCGATTCAAACAGTGCACATGCGCGATTCAAACAGTGTGCATGCCAGATTCAAACAGTGCGCAGTGCCTGTAACTGGTCAAAGTCCCACCACTGGGACCCCCGGCTGTGAAAAGCACTGACCCCCAATTCAGCAACTTAAAATGGCTGCATGGAGTTACCTCTCCATTGACGTCTAGACGAAGAGCAGCCAGCGTGAATTGGGAGCAAGGAAATTCACATTGTTCCAATGGCAGAGGGTCTCAGAAGTGGGTTCCTCTCCTATCGAGCATTCATGGCACCTTCAGTGGAAGAGTCATCAATGTTTTATCGGTTTAAGAAAGTCGGGATTCACACCAGTGTTTGTCTGACTTACGTAACATATAGAAAAATAATTCTAATTTTCCACCTAAATCCAGATCTTTTATTCTAAATCTCTTTTTATTAACAAAGAACCTACTAGCATATAACTGGAAATCTTCCAATATCCCATCTATTGAAGAAATACTTGATAAAGTTACAAGTCATAACTCATTTGAACTTGTGTACGCGGTAAGAAATAATACTCTCCAACAATACAGCAATAGATGGGATCTCTGGAACAAAGAGTTTCCTTCAAAGTCATTGCCATCAAGTTTTGGTAAACAATAAGGCTGGAAACTTTAGAGTTCTTAGATTAAACGATGTATGTTTTTGTTTTCTATAGAAATACAGTGGGTACGGAAAGTATTCAGACCCCTTTAAATTTTTTACTCTTTGTTTCATTGCAGCCATTTGGTAAATTCTAAAAAGTTCATTTTTTTTCTCATTAAAGTACATTTTGCACCCCATCTTGACTGAAAAAAACTGAAATATAGAAATTTTTGCAAATTTATTAAAAAAGAAAAACTGAAATATCACGTGGTCATAAGTATTCAGACCCTTTGCTCAGCATTGAGTAGAAGCCCCCTTTTGAGCTAGTACAGCCATGAGTCTTCTTGGGAATGATGCAACAAGTTTTTCACACCTGGATTTGGGGATCATCTGCCATTCTTCCTTGCAGATCCTCTCCAGTTCCGTCAGGTTGGATGGTGAACGTTCGTGGACAGCCATTTTCAGGTCTCTCCAGAGATGCTCAGTTGGGTTTAGTTCAGGGCTCTGGCGGGGCCAGTCAAGAATGGTCACAGAGTTGTTCTGAAGCCACTCCTTTGTTATTTTAGCTGTGTGCTTATGGTCATGGTCTTGTTGGAAGGTGAACCTTCGGCCAAGTCTGAGGTCCAGAGCACTCTGGAAGAGGTTTTCATCCAGGATATCTCTGTACTTGGCCGCATTCATGTTTCCTTCAATTGCAACCAGTCGTCCTGTCCCTGCAGCTGAAAAACACCCCCATAGCATGATGCTGCCACCACCATGTTTCACTGTTGGGATTGTATTGGGCAGGTGATGAGCAGTGCCTTGTTTTCTCCACACATACCCCTTAGAATTATCACCAAAAAGTTCTATATTTGTCTCATCAGACCAGAGAATCTTATTTCTCAAAGTCTGGGAGTCCTTCATGTGTTTTTGAGCAAACTCTATGTGGGCATTCATATGTCTTGCACTGAGGAGAGGCTTCTGTTGGGCCACTCTGCCATAAAGGCCCGACTAGTGGAGGGCTGCAGTGATAGTTGACTTTGTGGAACTTTCTCCCATCTCCCTACTGCAGCTCTGGAGCTCAGCCACAGTGATCTTGGGGTTCTTCTTTACCTCTCTCACCAAGGCTCTTCTCCCAGGATTGCTCAGTTTGGCTGGATGGCCAGGTCTAGGAAGACTTCTGGTGGTCCCAAATTTCTTCCATTTAAGGATTATGGAGGCCACTGTGCTCTTACGAACCTTGAGTAATGCAGAAATTCTTTTGTAACCTTGGCCAGATCTGTGCCTTGCCACAATTCTGTCTCTGAGCTCCTTGGGCAGTTCCTTTGAGCTCATGATTCTCATTTGGTCTGACATGCACTGTGAGCTGTAAGGTCTTATATAGACAGGTGTGTGCCTTTCCAAATCAAGTCCTATCAGTGTAATTAAACACAGCTGGAGTCCAATGAAGGAGTAGAACCATCTCAAGGAGGATCACAAGGAAATGGACAGCATGTGACTTAAATATGAGTGACTGAGCAAAGGGTCTGAATACTTATGACCATGTGATATTTCAGTTTTTCTTTTTTAATAAATTTGCAAAAAATTCTACATTTCTGTTTTTTTTTCAGTCAAGATGGGGTGCAGAGTGTACTTTAATGAGAAAAAAATTAACTTTTTAGAACTTACCAAATGGCTGCAATGAAACAAATAGTGAAAAATTTAAAGGGGTTTGAATACTTTCCGTACCCACTGTACTTTAACAATATTCATGTAATAATTATAGCATTGTTTACTTTCTTATTATGCAAGTATTACCGTACTTCTTAGTGACCTATTTGTATTGTTAGTTTGGTTTATTCCCCATTTATTTTCACCTATTTTTTCCCCGTTTACCCCCCTCACCCTCTTCCGTTAACCTCCCCTCTTACCTCACATCCCTCCTAATATTAATAGTATTGTAAAATCTCAATAAAAATAATTTATGAAAAATAATTATGATCACGTCACAATGAGTCGGCAAGAAGAACTGACAGTCAGCGGGGTGCGGCGGGGGAATTTGCCAGAAATGAAAGTGAAAGCGTGCATGAGTGAATAATATGGTCAATTATGAAATGAGAGATCATTGCAATGTGTCAGAGCGAATAAAAACAGCGCGCCTTGAAAATGTGTACAGGGGTATGCCCCCTCACCCCCGGTGTATAACATCCAGCCCCTCGCCCCCCCGGTGTATAACATCCGGCCCCTCACCACCCCCCGGTGTATAACATCCGCCACCCCCCGGTGTATAACATCTGGCCCCTCGCCCCCCAGTGTATAACATCCAGCCCTCCCCCCCAGTGTATAACATCCGGCCCCCTCACCCCCGGTGTATAACATCCAGCCCCTTGCCCCCCCCGGTGTATAACATCCGGCCCCTCGCCACCCCCCGATGTATAACATCTGCCATCCCTCGGTGTATAACATCTGGCCCCTCGCCCCCCAGTGTATAACATCCGCCCCCCGGTGTATAACATCCAGCCCCTCGCCCCCTCGGTGTATATGTGGCACCCCAGGTCTGGTCGCCACAGTGGCAGCAATGTCATGTCTGAGAGCAGGTGGGAGGTTCCCTGGTTGGGACAATTAGCATACAGCACCTCCTGCCTCAGTCCAGGGAGTGGAGAAACCTGCCCTTTATAAACTGGATCTGGGGCGGGGTTAGAGGGACAAGTTCCAGACAAGGTTCCAATGAAGTTGCAGATAGGGACAGGTCAGCAGCAGGCTGAGGAGTCCCTGTAGGCAGAGGAGGAACACGAGGTCAGGAGGGGAGCTAGCAGAGCTCATCCTGACTGGAGACTTACAAAGCCGGACACTGGAGTCCTGTGAGGGTTATAATCCCAGCAGCAGAAAACCACCACGCAGGGGACTTCAAGTCCTCTGGCCCAAGGAAGCCCGGAGGCTCAGCCACACGAGAGGGACCACCACTGCCCCAGAGGGGTGAGAAGTACGGAAGGCCCGAGTCGCCAGCCATACGGGCGAGAACAACACGATACACTCAGAGACGTGGGCTACCACCACACTACAGCGGGATAGCCAAGAAAGAGTGAAGTCAGCACGGTAGGCCTACAAACTCCCTCTGACCAGCGCGATTTCCCAGTTGCTCTCAGACTGACCAGGCCTCCATTGTTAACCTGTACTTCGGACGGGTCCCTTAATACTGCCAACAGTAAAGACCCTGAATTGCATGACCGACTCCGTGTGGTTACTGCTGCTCCCGCGCACCATCACCACCAACATCCCTATTTACTGCCCTGAGGCTATACTCCTCCCATGGGGAGTTATACTGCCCTCTGCTGCACCCACAACACCTGCCTCAGCGGTCTGCCCTGCAGCGGCAGTTCACTCTGACCACAATTCCACGGGTGGCGTAGTCGGACATTTAATCATAAAACCCTATAAATAGACCGCCATTTGGGTTGACCACCCTGAGCCACGGGACCAGGTCCCCGCCGCGCAATGACTACGACCCCCAGCATCCACGAAAGGTCCGGTTCCGGGTATCCCCACACACACATGGCCCAGGGGGCGCGTCAACCTTTTGGCGTAGTCGGCAGGATTTCGTGCCCGCCACCAACGGGTACTGCGTGCCTGAAGAAAGAGTGTAATACTTACCTTGGTGGAGTTTCCCGCCGTCCGCAGCCGTTTCCCGCCATCCGCAGCCATTTTCCCGCCATCGAGCGCCATCTTTGGGACGCCATGCGGGAAGAAGAGGGGCGTGGACGACGAAAACGCGCGAGAACTGGAGCCCCGTCTTACGCACGGACACTACGCAAGGTCCTGAAAGGAGCCGAGCGGACGCTGACGTCACCAGGAAGCGACGCAAGGTTCTCAACCCCGACGGTCGCCTGCAGAGCCGTGGCCTACAGAAGAAAAGCAACGGAAGGTAGGCTACGGTTGACTAGGGGGGAAGAAGATGTCGGAAGCGGAGGGAACTGTCATCGCCAGCGTGGTCGCTGCCGCAGTAATGCCGTTTACGATGCCTTATATCCCCGGAGCGGCCTGGTTGCCCCAGTACTCAGGGGAGTCGCATACCCTGAGCGACTTTAAAGAGAGACTGTATAGCCTATTCAAAGTATACCCCCTGACGGAAGAACAAAAAGTGACCATACTGATAGGCCAGTTAACCGGCGCGGCCCAAAGAGAAGTAAAGTCCTGGTCAGTCAGGGACAAGGGGACCGTGAAGGAGATTTTAGCCCGTCTAAAGGACACTTTTGATACCCGCATGTCAGCAGAGATCAAAATGAGATTTTATGGGTGCAAGCAGCGGGCCCAAGACAGTATAAGAGACTATGCTTTGAATTTGCAAGAGGCCCTGAGAGCCATTAAGCAGGCAGAACATGACAGTGTGAGGAATGCAGATAAACTGCTGACTGAACAATTCATTGAGGGTCTGCTGTCCAGCGCCCACCGAACCCAGTTACGCCTGATGGCCCTGCAGAACCCTGAGTTAGACTTTGCACAGTTTAAGGACAGAGCCATCCTGGTACTCCGAGAACCCGCACCCGGTGGCGTTGCGGCCTCCAGGCGCCCTGCTATCACTTATTACCAGGAGGCGGTGCCCCAGTCTACAGAACCTGCAGGAGCCAATGCGCAGACTATGAATAGTACCCCGTCTACAGACCTGCGCCATCAGGTCCAAGAACTGACCAAAAGCGTTGCCGCACTAACCAGGACTGTGCAGTCATTGCAGGTATCCTCTCCAGGAAAGATCCAGCTGGCTACCAGTCCGGAGGACGTCCCGTGGCGCCGACAGAAGAGGATCCCACCGTCCAGAGGGAAGCCAACAGACCGCTACGACCAGGATGGACAACCCATCTGCCGCCGCTGCAGCCAGCCAGGACATATTGCGAGGTACTGTAATTTAAACGAGCCCAACCTGGGGCAGAGGGCCAACCCCCAGGCATAAGATCATCAGGCCCGTCAAACTGGCGTGACAAGTATGTGGGGGGACGACCGGTCTTGCCTGTGGTACTGGATGGCATTCCCATGAGTGCACTGTTGGACACCGGGTCACAGGTAACCACCATCCCCTATGTACTTTTCAAGCAGTACTGGAGTGACACGGATATTACCCGCTACCCAGATAATGACTTGAGCATCATCGCCAGCAATGGTCAGCCTATGCCGCAGGTGGGGTTCAAGGAGGTGACCATCAAAATTGGTAAAGTTGAACTGCCGGCGCAAGGACTGATTATTGTGGACATTGACCGTCGTGAAAGTCACCCTAAAATAACCTTGGGTACTAACGTAATTGAAAATTGTCTTTCAGAGATAATTGTTATATTACAGCAGGTTGCTGTGAATGCCAGCTCCAGCCAGCGGCGTGTCTTACAAAAAGAGATCAGAGCCCTGATGAAGCGGCAACAGGTAGAACTGTCTGGTGGTGAGATTGGTAGCGTTAGGATGAGTGACCCATTCCCTATCGCCATGCCCCCAAAAAGTGAAATGATGATCTGGTGCCGGACTGCAATCGGGTTAAGAGGTAGAGACTACCAAGCTATGGTAGAACCCGTTTACTCGGACAGCAGGCCCACCATTTTGACAGCATGGGGGGTGGTCGATGTATGCCATGGGAGGGTACCCGTCCGCATCCTAAACATTGGGGAAAGAGAAGTATACTTGCCCCGGTATGCCACTCTAGCCAAGTTGTTCACCGTTAACCAGAACTCTGTAAAGGCCGTGGAACCCTTGCCTCTATCTCAACCAGAGGAGGGTAACGGCTCCAAGAAACAAATGGAGGACTGGTGTCAGAAACTGCATGTGGGCACCGACTCCACTCCCTCACACCAAAAACAGGGAGTCTACCGGGTGGTTCAGGAGTACGAAAGTGTCTTTAGCAAACACCCGCTAGACTTTGGGCAAGTAAAGGGGGTAGAACACCAAATCCCCACAGGAGACCATCCACCCATAAAAGAGAGATACCGGCCTGTACCCCCTGCACACTATCAGAATGCCAAGGGTATGTTACGAGAGATGAAGGAGGCTGGGGTGATCAGGGATAGCTGTAGCCCCTGGGCAGCTCCTCTAGTTCTTGTAAAAAAGAAAGATGGCACGATGAGGATGTGTGTAGATTATAGAAAGGTCAACAGAATAACACAAAAAGATGCGTACCCGTTACCTAAGATAGAGGAGTCTTTGGCTGCATTAAAATCTGCTAACTTCTTCTCTACTTTGGATCTCACTAGCAGGTACTGGCAGGTTCCTGTAGCAGAGTCAGACAAGGAGAAGACCGCCTTCACCACCCCGATGGGTCTCAGTGAATTCAACTGTATGCCGTTCGGACTCTGCAACGCACCAGGGACCTTCCATAGGCTGATGGAGTGCTGTCTGGGGCACAGAAATTTCGAGACGGTCCTACTCTACCTGGACGATGTCATCGTGTATTCCAAGACCTATGAGGACCATCTAAAACACCTGTCAGAGGTGTTTGATGCCCTGGCAGGCTTCGGCCTAATGGTAAAACCCTCCAAGTGTCATCTACTGAAGCCAAAAGTACAGTACCTGGGACACGTGGTGAGTGCTGATGGAGTAGCCCCAGACCCTGACAAGATCACGGTGATTAAGGACTGGCTAAGACCCTCCAGCATAAAGGAAGTGCGGCAGTTCCTCGGGTTGGTAGGCTACTACCGAAGGTTCATCTCCGGGTTCACCAAAATGGCAGCTCCAATGCAGGACCTCCTGTTAGGTCAGTCAAAGACTAAAAGTCAAAAGCCGCCCTTTAAGTGGGACAAGCTGGAGGAGGAGTCTTTCCGCCAGCTGAAGATGGCCCTCACGGGGGATGAGATCCTGGCCTACCCTGATTACGGCCAGCCTTTTATCCTCCACACCGACGCCAGTAACGTGGGGCTAGGAGCCGCACTGTCCCAGATCCAGCAGGGCAGAGAACGGGTAATTGCTTATGCTAGCAGAAAGCTGAGACCCACAGAGAGAAACCCTGAGAATTATAGCTCCTTCAAGCTAGAGTTCCTGGCAGTGGTGTGGGCAGTCACCGAACGCTTCAAGCATTACCTGGCTTCTTCTAAGTTCACTGTGTACACGGACAACAACCCGTTGACACACCTGGACACTGCAAGACTTGGTGCCCTACAGCAGAGATGGATGGCCCGGCTGTCCAATTATGAATTTACCATCAAATACCGGACAGGGCGCGCAAATGCCAACGCAGATGCATTGTCCAGAATGCCTCACTTGCAGGACGGGGGAGAGGATCCAGAAGAACAGGAAGAAATTGAACTCCCTGCATTCCACCGTCATGGGGTCACCCAGTGTTCCCACTGCATAAAGGAGAGGTGCTCTGCTCCCGCTACGTTCAATCCTTTACCCCACCACGGCTGGGCAGAGACACAAGATAGTGACCCCGCAGTCCGCCTGGTAAAAGAGATGCTGACCCAGGCTGATGCCCACCTTGATCCGGATGCTCCAGAAGAGACCAAACAGCTGTGGAAGGAGAGGAGCAAGCGGTTTCTCTACGAGGGGAGGCTGTGCCGCAGGACCGTCAACTCTCGAACACACGAGCTGACCTGGCAGGTAGTGGTCCCAAGGCGGGAATGCGGCTATGGTCCTAGAAGCATACCATGACGGAGCAGGGCACTTTGCATGGAAGAAGCTGGAATTCCTGTTGCGTGAGCGGTTCTTCTGGGTAGACATGAGAGGGGCTATAGAGAGATGGTGCAGAGACTGTGGCCCGTGCAACCTAAGGAGGAAGGACCGCGCCAGCCAGAAGACTCCCCTGCAGCCCATCATCATGAAGCGGCCCCTTGAGCTGGTGGCCCTGGACCACGTAAAGCTGGCTCCAAGCAGATCGGGATACGTCTACGCCCTTACAATCGTAGATCACTACTCCCGGTTCCTAGTGGTGGTCCCTGTCAAAGACTTAACAGCTCAGACGGCCGCCAGAGCCTTTCAGCAGCATTTCTGCCGCCCACACGGGTATCCAGAGCAAGTGTTGACTGATCAAGGTCCCGCGTTCGAGGCTGAAGTCTTCCAGAAATTCTGCAACCTGTATGGCTGCAAGAAGATAAGGAAAACGCCTTACCACCCCCAAACCAACGGGATGTGTGAGAAAATGAACCAGGTAGTACTGGACCTGCTCAAGACGTTGCCCCTGGAGGAACGCAGCCTGTGGTCTGAGAAACTGCCAGATCTGGTGGACTTGTATAACCATATCCCAGTGGGTTCTACCAACTGCACCCCGGCTTACCTAATGAGAGCAAGACCTGGTAAGCTGCCAATTGACCTGGAGATGGGAGTCCTGACACCCGAGGACACCTCACCAGAAGCAGACTGGGACGCAGAACGACAGCAGCAGTACCGGAAAGTACAGGAGAGTGTGGAGCGGAGTTTGTCTCAAGCAAGAGAGAGGTAAGATAGGAATTACAACCAGCATGCTCCTGCTGCTCCCCTGGCACCTGGAGAGCAGGTCTTGAAGAGGAAGAGACGGCTCCACAAGTTGGATGACCAGTGGGAGAAAGACCCGTACACCGTACTGCCCTCGAGCCATGAAAACCCAAAGGTATGTGTTATCAGTAAGGATGGAGGAGAGACCACAGCCACTGTCTCTAGAGACCACCTGAAGAAGTGTCCCGAGCAGCTGCAAAGTGCTGATGAAGACCAAGATAGCCCTCAACCCGCAGAGGAAAGGGAAGAAATGGTCAGCACAGTGCTCGGGGAATTTCCCCGGTCCTGGACACAAATCAACAACGCTATAGTGGTACCCGTCCTTACCTTCCTCCAGCCAGCCCCTCAAAGGCCTGCAGGAGAGCAAGTAGTGTTGGAAGAGCAAGTGGCCCCAGAGGCAGAATAGTACATACCAGCAGCTCAGGAGAATCAACCCTCTGCTGATAGTGAACCTGCCATGCCCGTGGTGAGCCAAAGAGTACGCAGAAAGCTGCCCAACCTACCCGTAACATCTGCAAACATCCAGTGCAGACACGAGCACACCCAGTACACAGGGGGTGGAAACAGGGGACACGAATAGAGTACCACCAGACAGTGGGTTACGTAGGTCCACCAGGAGCACTAGGGGTCAAATGCCCGCTCGCTGGCGACTTTAAAATGTAATATAAATACTTGTATATTATGTTTTATGTTTGTTGCCTGCGTACTAATTATGTTTTTCTAGTTACCCGGCAGGGTTCATGGACTAACAGGTTATGGACAATGAATAGCCGGAACTGTACCTTGTACATAGTTGCATCTGGTAAGGTGCCCTCTTTTGAAGATGACCACAGAACACAAAACCCGTGGAGGTGGCTGAAGACGTGGTCCAGCTCCGGATCATCAAAGCCCTGTAGCCACCCCAGGGCCTACGTGGAGGGTTTGGGACAGGTCCCTCAAAGTGCATCTTGGGTGACAAGGACACCTGGTTACGGGAGCTCCGTGACCTAAAAAGACTAAACTTCTTGTATATATGTTACTGTATTGTTGTTACCTGTTGTGTTTTTGCAAAGTGTGTTTAGTCCCGGAGTACTAAATTTCACTAGTGGGGAATGTGGCACCCCAGGTCTGGTCGCCACAGTAGCAGCAATGTCATGTCTGAGAGCAGGTGGGAGGTTCCCTCGTTGGGGACAATTAGCATGCAGCACCTCCTGCCTCAGTCCAGGGAGGGGAAAAACCTGCCCTTTATAAACTGGATCTGGGGCGGGGTTAGAGAGACAAGTTCCAGACAAGGTTCCAGTGAAGTTGCAGATAGGGACAGGTCAGCAGCAGGCTGAGGAGTCCCTGTAGGCAGAGGAGAAACACGAGGTCAGGAGGGGAGCTAGCAGAGCTCATCCTGACTGGAGATTTACAAAGCCGGACACTGGAGTCCGAGGCTGTGAGGGTTATAATCCCAGCAGCAGAAAACCACCATGCAGGGGACTTCAAGTCCTCTGGCCCAAGGAAGCCCGGAGGCTCAGCCACACGAGAGGGACCACCACTGCCCCGGAGGGGTGAGAAGTACGGAAGGCCCGAGTCGCCAGCCATACGGGCGAGAACAACACGATACACTCAGAGACGTGGGCTACCACCACACTACAGCGGGATAGCCAAGAAAGAGTGAAGTCAACACGGTAGGCCTACAAACTCCCTCTGACCAGCGGGATTTCCCAGTTGCTCTCAGACTGACCAGGCCTCCATTGTTAACCTATACTTCGGACGGGTCCCTTAATACTGCCAACAGTAAAGACCCTGAATTGCATGACCGACTCCGTGTGGTTACTGCTGCTCCCACGCACCATCACCACCAACATCCCTATTTACTGCCCTGAGGCTATACTCCTCCCGTGGGGAGTTATACTGCCCTCTGCTGCACCCACAACACCTGTCTCAGCGGTCTGCCGTGCAGCGGTGGTTCACTCTGACCGCAATTCCACGGGTGGCGTAGTCGGACATTTAATCACAAAACCCTATAAATAGACCGCCATTTGGGTTGACCACCCTGAGCCATGGGACCGGTTCCCCGCCATGCAAGGACTACGACCCCCAGCATCCACGAAAGGTCCGGTTCCGGGTATCCCCACACACACACGGCCCAGGTGGCGCGTCATATAACATCCAACCCCTCGCCCCCCCAGTGTATAACATCCAGCCCCTGCCCCCCAGTGTATAACGTCCGACCCCTCGTCCCCCCAGTGTATAACATCCGATCCCTAGCCCCCCCGGCCTCCTCACACTCATTGTATAACATCCGCCCCTCGCCCCCCCGATGTATAACATCCGGCCCCTTGTCCCCAGTGTATAACATCCAGTCCTTCGCCCAGGGCCGGCGTCAGCACTAGGGCAAGTGCTGGCCCTGAGCAGGCGGGGGGCACACACGCGGTCGGGCACCCCGCCGGGCTATGGGCGGAGGAGAGCGGTGCCAGCGCCCGCCCTTCTCCCCCCACTTGCTCAGTGCTCCGACACCCGGATACTTACCTCTCCCCATGCCTCCTCAGATCAGCTGTCTTCCTGCTGTGTGCTCCCTGTGACGTCTCAGGTCAGAGGGTGCGGTGACGTCTTTCCACCACGCCCTCTCCTGAGCCATCACAGGCAGTGCAGAGCGGGACGACGCAGGCGACGCTGGAGGCCGGACCTGAGCAGCAGCAGCAGTTGAGGAGGAGTGAGGTATTTGATTTTTTTTTTTTAATGTATGGAGGCATGGGGCATTATTTGAGAGGGTGACATCCTGCATGGGGCATTATATGGGGGGGTGACATCCTGCATGGGGCATTATAAAGAGGGGGGTGACATCCTGAATGGGGCATTATAAAGAGGGGGGGGTGAATCCTGCATGGGACATTTTAAAGAAGGGGGGTGAATCCTGCATGGGGCATTATAAAGTGGGGGGGTGACATCCTGCATGGGGCATTATATGGGGGGGAAGGGACATCATGCATGGGGCATTATATGGGGGGAAAGGGACATCCTGTATGGGGCATTATATGGGGGGGAAAGGGACATCCTGTATGGGGCATTATATGTGGGGGGAGTGACATCCTGCATGGGGCATTATATGTGGGGGTAGTGACATCCTGCATGGGGCATTATATGGGGGGGAGAAGTGATATGCTGCATGGGGCATTATATGGGGGGTGAGTAACATCCTGCATGGGGAATTATATAGGGGGGAGTGACACCCTGCATGGGGCATTAAATGAGGGGTGACATCCTGCATGGGGCATTATATGGGGGGGAGTGACATCCTGCATGGGGCATTATATGGGAGGGGGGAGTGACATCCTGCATGGGGCATTATATGGGGGGGAGTGACATCCTGCATGGGGCATTATATGGGGGGTGACATCCTGCATGGGGCATTATATGGGGGGTGACATCCTGCATGGGGCATTATATGGGGGGTGACATCCTGCATGGGGCATTATAAGGGGGGAACAGCCTGCATAGGGCATTATGTTGGAGGAACAGCCTGCATGGAGCATTATATGGGGGCCAGTATCCAGTATGGAGCGTTATAAGGGGACCAGTATCCTGTATGGAGTGTTATATGGGGGCCAGAATCCTGTACGGAGCATTTTATGGGGGCCAGTATTCTGTATGGAGCGTTTTATGGGGGCCAGTATACTGTGTGGAGCGATTCACCGGTTTCTGAGCTATTGTGGAATTTTCGATATCATTCATGTAATGTAAGAAGTGAAATCTTTGCATTGTGCTATACCTATATTTCTCTGCGGTATCTGTGCATCATGAATCATGGTATGTGTTAAAGGGGCCCACTGAGACTCTTTTGCCCGGGGCCCAGAAAAACCTGGAGCTGGTCCTGCCTTCGCCCCCCCAGTGTATAACATCCAGCTCCTCAACCCCCGGTGTATAACATTCGCCCCCTCGCTCCCGGTGTTTAACATCCAGCCCTTCGCCCCCCGGTGTATAACATCCGTCCCCATTTACCTGGTCTATAACCTCCGGCCCCCCCATGCCGTCTGCCTTTACCAACATATGACAGAACTCCTGGTAGTAAGAAGCTCACTGATACCAGCGTGGTCCTATAATAGGAGCCACCGGGGTAACAAATCTGTTCATGACATTTCTTCCCCCATCACCTGTGTGTGATATTATTGAGAGGTGGAAGGAACTACAGCAAATTAGCCACGAAGTGGGGACCCTGTAACGTTACAGATCGGGGGGGCGAATGCTGAAGAGCAGAGGGCAGAAAAGTCACCACCGTCCTGCTGACTCCATAACTGCAGAGTTCAGACCTCTGGTAACATCAGCACAAACACTGAGCCCCCGCCGGGAGCTTCATGCAGCCGTACATCACCAAGCACAATGCCGAGCGTCGGATGGAGTGCTGTAAAGCCGCCACCACTGGACTCTGGATGAGACGTTTTCTGTGCAGTGATGGCTCGCACTTCTCTATCTGCGTCTGATGGAGGAGTCTGGGTTTAGTGATTCCAAGAGAACGAACGTTACCTGACCTCATTGTACCACTGAACAGATGGTGGAGGAGGGATAATGCTATGGACTGTTATCAGGGGTCAGCATTGGCCCTTTAGTTGCAGTGATGGTAAATCTTAATGCTTCAGGACAAGACAATGTGGACAATTGTAGCTTCAAGCTTTGTGGGAACAGTTTGGGGAAGGCCCTTTTCTTGTGCCCAGTGCACAAGGTTCATACAGACATGGTTGTGGGATTTTGTCGGACTATCCGCCAACTTCCGTGAATCCGCCCACAAGGAGCCATGCAATAAATTTGTCGGGGGCGGCATTAAGCTCAGCCCATATTCCTATTCATAATGAAGTCCAAGCTGAAAGGATAAGAGTTTTACTGAAAAACAAGCTTAGGGTTTTAGTATTTAGGGAAAAGATCTAAAATATTACAGCCCTCTTGTTTTTATATATTCCGTGTCTATCAAAAAGCTTCAGAAAAGGAAACAGGTCCTGGGTGCTCGATGTCGCTGCATGCCGCTCGCAAACACTTATGACATAGAGTGACTGCTTTCTGCCGCTGTCACAACCCCTGTTTAGTACTTGCCATTAATTTTAAGGCAGGGAATATACAAAAGCTTTTCAGATTTGCAGCCCAGATCCCGCTGCTGTGGCTGCGATAAATATGACAGTCATTCCTCTTTAACTGATGAATGGCGATCGAATCCAGGCCAATTATAAGTGTGCGTTAAATTGTGGTAAAAAAGGGTTGTTTCATGTCATTACTGTCTCATAATCAACCTCATAATAAGAGGTCGCCGTCCCAGAGGTTCTTGAACCCTCGGGCTGTGTTCACATGTTGCAAGAAATAACGTTTTTCCCCTGAATTATGGAAAAATGTGGCAAAATGATGAGTTTTGCCGCAACGTGTAAACGCAGCATTGCCTATCCCCGTTCCTCTTTTTTTCTCAGGCTCCTGTGCCGCTGCAAAGGTTGCAATAATGGTGTCCCCCCACTGATCAAGTCGAAAGGCTGCAAAAAAGTGCTTTACAGAAAAGAAAAACTCTTCAAAAGTTCAGGAAATGTTTAAAAAAAAAAATCTTCCAAAATCTCCCCAAAAAGGAGCAGTTCCTAAAGCAGTTGCAACTTTAAAACCCTTTTATTTTCAAATGCCTCAAAAACGTTTGTGTGAACATAGCCTAAGAAATGTATGATGCAGCTCTCTCTTCCCCTCTCCCAGCAAGACATCCCAGCACAAGTTAAAATCTGAATTATACCCTTAACCTAATTTAAGTGACTTTCCTCTATGTATCTAAAGCTGAGGTGATTGACAAGGTGGTGACAGGCAAAGGTGGTAGCTGTAAAAATATGCTCAGAGGGCAGAAGCTCAGCGCCCACCACCAATTGCTCAAAGGACCCCTGAGAAGAGTGCAGCTCAGGAGGCGGAAGTTCAGAGACCACCACTGATCACTCAAAAGAACCTTGAGAAGGGCACAGCTCAGGAGGCAGAAGTTCAGAGACCACCGCTGATCACTCAAAAGAACCCTGAGAAGAGCACAGCTTAGGAGGCAGAAGCTTAGAGAACCCTGAGAAGAGCACAGCTTAGGAGGCAGAAGCTTAGAGACTACCACCAATTGCTCAAATAACCACTGAGAAGAACACCGCTCAGGATGCAGAAGTTTAGGGACTGCCACTGATTGCTCAAAATAATCCTGATAAGAGCACAGCTCAGGAGGCAGAAGCCCAAAGACCGTCACTGATCATTCAAAAGAACCCTGAGAAGAGCACAGCTCAGGAGGCAGAAGTTCAGAGACCACCACTGCTCACTCAAAAGAACCCTGAGAAGAGCACAGCTCAGGAGGCAGAAGTTCAGAGACCACCACTGATCACTCAAAAGAACCCTGAGAAGAGCACAGCTCAGGAGGCAGAAGCTCAGAGACCAACACTGATTCCTCAAAAGACCACTGAGAAGCACACAGCTCAGGATGCAGAAATGTTCTGCCTTCTGAGCTACACTCTTTTCAGCGGTCTTCTGAGCAATCAATGGTGGTACTCATTCTCGAGGGGTTCTGCTTCCTTACCACTAGAATATCTCGTCGCCCTGGCACTGCCGCTCCGGTCTATGTCTGAACCAGAAGTGATTATGTCTGGCCACCAGTCACCCCTGCAATCAGTGGTTACATGAGGAAGACTTTGCCAGCAAGTGTTCAATTTCTTTACAGCACAACCGCAGGTGAAATGAAGTATTACACAGTTCCTATTAAAATCAATAGACTGTCCATGTAATGTATGGTCATGTCAGATCCTCCAGAAGGGAGACCTAAATGAAGACAAACCCTAAAATCTTCACTAATCACAGAAGTATAAAATTGTCATGAGTTGTAGGAAATGATCCCTATTTTTAGGAAAGGTTTCTAGAATTAGCAGCCTCAGCTGTCCCTCCCTTCTTTTTCCCATCTACACAAAACGCTAGATATTGTTGATTTTGGCAGACTTTAATATTGCGGGAAGATTACTTGTGTAATATAACATCATCCACAAACTCTACATGGAAGTTGCTCCGGTAATCCCAGTTTTATGAAGAGCTTGTGTCTGCCTATTCACATGGCGGGTGATTCCCAGCGTGGTATATTTAAGGTTCATCGCTTGCTATACTTTTATTACTTCTGAACAGGATTCATTATCCTTTTTGCTCTTATGAAAAAATAAATAAATAAAATAATAATAAAAAAAAAAATTGCGGTCACCTCCAGATCGTTGTTCGCCAGGCACTAGATCCGAAGGCCTGATTGATGCTGAACGGAGGAGAAAACGCTGCTTAATTCTTAATGTGAGGCAGACTGCATAATAAATGTGCGCCATATAATACATAACAGTATATAATATAATACAAAGGTGATAAAAGCTCTAAAAAGGTAATGAACGCCTGAAATCTCATCGTGAATCAAGCCGCGCGCCGATAAAGTGGAAACCATCTTTTGATGGAGTTTGATGATTTTGGACGCGAAAGAAAAAGATTAATTAAAACAAGTAAAATGAACAAAGACCACAAATATAAGAAATGGAATAGAAGGAGTAAAACACTCACAAAAATATCAAAAATGGTTCGTAATAAAGTGCGACCAGCCGGCTGCAAACCTATGAGTTGTTCCAGGAGGTCTTCGCGAATTGGCATGGTAGCTAAATGTCTCATACAGTAGGTGTATCTTTAGCATTTTCTCATGGATTATAAGATCTCTGCTTGCTGTCATTCAATAGAATCCTTTATTTACTTTCAAAGGATTAAAGGGTTTGTCCGGGATTTGGATATTCATGGCTGATCCTTAGGATAGGTCATCAATAGCAGATCAGTGATGGTCCAACACCCTGTACCCCTAGAGGTCCCATAGTGGTTCGATGACCACTGTGTAGTCATTTTTTTTGTGTACTGTAGCTCAGCTCCTATTGAAGTGAATGGGAGCTGAGCTGCAGTAACGGAGAATTGGCACTACACAGTTATGTGTCACAATTCCACCCCTCAGTGTGTCTGGGATGAAGCTACTGACAGCTCAGCCATCCAATCTGGTGCAGGGGCATGCTGAAGCTGTCAGTATTTTGCTTGACAGCTCAGTCGTCCAGTGTAGTGCAGGGGTGTGCTGAGCTGTCGGTGTTTTGATTGACAGCTCGGCCGTCCATTCTGAGACTGGGAGGTGCTGGGCTGCCTTCAGATGTTCTCTGTCCCAGAAGATTGCCCAGCTACTTAGCTGGGCTGTCAGTAACAGATCTCTGCCAGACATAGATTCAGCTCTGTGTAGTTTGCTTCTCTGTGCCTTGTGCTTTGCTTGTGGATCTTTTTGCTGTCTGATCGTTGACCTCATTTGAACCATCCATTTTGCCTAGTCCCTTTGCTTTGATCCCTTATCCTCCTGGTATTCTGACCTCGGACCATTACATGACTATGCCTTTATCTCTTCTCTCTGTTTATAACATACCCTTATGGCTCTTGACCTCGGACTCCTTGACTATCCAAACTCATGGCTTGTCCGTGAGAAGTGACTCAGCATCACAGTATAGAGTTGTAGTGTATGCTGGTGGTACGATACTGGCGTAGTACAGCTGGATACCAGTGGCCGAAGGAGCACAAGCAGGAACAGCAAGCGGCAGTAGAAGTTCTTGAAGTTAGCAAGGAGTTGTAGGAAACAATCCGTAAATGACTTAAAACAGTCTGGGTAAGAATGTTCAGAAGCTGGAGACTGAAACCAGGCTAATGGCTAGACACAATACTCAAGCAATAAGTGAGAGATCCATGCGGCTTTAAGTAGGCCGAAACAGGAAACAAGATGGATTCTATAGATTCAGAATCCACCATCTTGGTAAAGGGCAATTGCAGAACACAACAGCAGCCTCCAATGGTAAGTAGTGAAACTGCAGAACAATTATTAAAATAAACAATAGTGGCCACTAGTGATCAAACTATAGAAGGGCAAAAGAAATCCTGACAGCTGGGTACTTCCAGTCAAGGTGGTACCTGTTAACAGTTGATTGGGGGGATCCAACATCCAGCACCCCTACCAAACAAAGTCCTGGACAACCTCTTTAAAAACTGTCCTGATAGTTTAATGGACACACAGCTACATTGCTTGCTACATTAAAGCCTCCATATCCAGTATATGAAAGGCAGCTGATCTTGATGATTTCAGTGGGGCTTGCCGACCATGTGAAGTGTATGGGGGGGCTTCCCGACTGAAGAGATAGAAGAATTGGGAAATGGGCATGTTAACGGCCGATCCTTCTGTTTTCAGGGGAGATAAGCAGCTGCTAAGACTGTTCCACTCCAAGGAAAACTCATGAACACACTGCCGAGTCGAATGCTCCTCTGTATGGGGCAGTCGGGAGAGTTAGCTATCGGCCGAGAGAAGTTTTGACTCACTGCTATCTCATATATATGGCTAGTTTCAGTCAGACAGTAATGAGTTAAAAGGTCCTAAAGGGGAATTTAGTGGGATAGAGCCTCTACAGCAGTGGTTCTCAACTCCAGTCCTCAAGACCCACCAACAGATCATGTTTTCAGGATTTCCTTAGTATTGCACAGGTGATATAATTCCATCACCTGTGCAATACTATGGAAATCCTGAAAACATGAT
The DNA here is from genome assembly GCF_046119375.1 of Phyllobates terribilis. Lineage (NCBI taxonomy): Eukaryota > Metazoa > Chordata > Amphibia > Anura > Dendrobatidae > Phyllobates > Phyllobates terribilis. The sequence goes on along the minus strand of NW_027362772.1, from coordinate 54,516,265 downwards.
CTGTTGGTGGGTCTTGAGGGCTGGAGTTGAGAACCACTGCTCTACAGGGTCAAAATCAGAAGGAGCTTTGTGCACCAAGATGCCCATCTCAAAGCTTGGACTCAAGATAAACACTGTTCTTGTAGGAGGGATAGTTTATTGCCAGGCTTCGGTACCTCCAGAAACCCACGTGTCTACCCTTTATGTGAGGCTCTTAAGGACAATCTTATATTTGCCAACTCTTCTGACCATCCATGAAGCTACCAGATAAAGGGGAGACCTCGAAGACCTACAAGGAGTTTGCAAATCCCTGAAAAGAAGTCCAAAACTTTTCTTTCAGAGTGCCAGCATCATGGCACGCATTTAGCGGGTATAATGACCTGTTGGTGGGTCACTTCACGCAATCCAAGATCCTTCGTCTCTCAGCACATGAAGTTGGCAAACATCCAGTCTTGAAACACTTTCTTAAGTATGCATTTCTGATATGAAAGTAATATGAGGGAATTTCCACATAGAGGAACTACAAACAAACTCCTGGACTTTCCACATACAGTGGTGGCCAAAAGTATTGGCACCCCTGCAATTCTGTCAGATAATACGCAGTTTCTTCCTGAAAATGATTGCAATCACAAATTCTTTGGTATTATTATCTTCATTTAATTTGCTTGCAAGGAAAAAACACAAAAGAGAATGAAGCAAAAATCAAATCATTGATCATTTCACACAAAACTCCAAAAATGGGCCAGACAAAAGTATTGGCACCCTCAGCCTAATACTTGGTTGCACAACCTTTAGCCAAAATAACTGCGAACAACCGCTTCCGGTAACCATCAATGAGTTTCTTACAATGCTCTGCTGGAATTGTAGACCATTCTTCTTTGGCAAACTGCTCCAGGTCCCTGATATTTGAAGGGTGCCTTCTCCAAACTGCCATTTTGAGATCTCTCCACAGGTGTTCTATGGGATTCAGGTCTGGACTCATTGCTGGCCACCTTAGAAGTCTCCAGTGTTTTCTCTCAAACCATTTTATAGTGCTTTTGAAAGTGTGTTTTGGGTCATTGTCCTGCTGGAAGACCCATGACCTCTGAGGGAGACCCAGCTTTCTCACACTGGGCCCTACATTATGCTGCAAAATTTGTTGGTAGTCTTCAGACTTCATAATGCCATGCACACTGTCAAGCAGTCCAGTGCCAGAGGCAGCAAAGCAAACCCAAAACATCAGGGAACCTCCGCCATGTTTGACTGTAGGGACCGTGTTCTTTTCTTTGAATGCTTTTTTTTTCCTGTACACTCTATGTTGATGCTTTTTCCCAAAAAGCTCTACTTTTGTCTCATCTGACCAGAGAACATTCTTCCAAAATGTTTTAGGCTTTCGCAGGTAAGTTTTGGCAATCTCCAGCCTGGCTTTTTTATGTCTCGGGGTGAGAAGTGGGGTCTTCCTGGGTATCCTACCATACAGTCCCTTTTCATTCAGACGCCGACGGATAGTACGGGTTGACACTGTTGTACCCTCGGACTGCAGGGCAGCTTGAACCTGTTTGGATGTTAGTCGAGGTTCTTTATCCACCATCCGCACAATCTTGTGTTGAAATCTCTCATCAATTTTTCTTTTCCGTCCACATCTAGGGAGGTTAGCCACAGTGCTATGGGCTTTAAACTTCTTGATGACACTGCGCACGGAAGCCACAGGAACATTCAGGTCTTTGGAGATGGACTTGTAGCCTTGAGATTGCTCATGCTTCCTCACAATTTGGTTTCTCAAGTCCTCAGACAGTTCTTTGGTCTTCTTTCTTTTCTCCATGCTCAATGTGGTACACACAAGGACACAGGACAGAGGTTGAGCCAACTTTAATCCATGTTAACTGGCTGCAAGTGTGATTTAGTTATTGCCAACACCTGTTAGGTGCCACAGGTAAGTTACAGGTGCTGTTAATTACACGAATTAGAGAAGCATCACATGATTTTTCAAACAGTGCCAATACTTTTGTCCACCCCCTTTTTTAGGTTTGGTGTGGAATTATATCCAACTTGGCTTTAGGACAATTCTATTTTTGTGTTTTTTCATTGAAGACAAATTAAATGAAGATAATAAGACCAAACAATTTGTGATTGCAATCATTTTCAGGAAGAAACTGAGTATTATCTGACAGAATTGCAGGGGTGCCAATACTTTTGGCCACCACTGTAGATTGACACATGGTCATTTCCAATGCATTGTTCAATGGGTTTCCTCAAAATTCTTCAAATTACCCCTTAATGGCTTCTTATAAAGTAGTGTATGTGCTGTGAGACATGGTAAGTCAGACTGAGAGCAATGCCTGTAAGTCTTGCAGAGTGCCCCTTTAAGACCTCCATTACGTCCCTGTCCAATATGGCATAAAGAATTAATTTACTAATAGGGATTTCTTTCTTTAGAGCAGATTTAGAGATCAGATCCCCCAGTGTCTAATAAATATCAGATTGATGGGGGTCTGATGCCCGGCACTTCCACCAGCCAGTTATTATTAGCTCCGGTGTCAGTCGGACATACATGGTGTATGGACCTGGATCAGCAGAGCACTGTACACTGTTTGGTTTCCTCACAGTGGACCTGGCAGAAGCCTCTAATCATATGTACAGTGGGGAAAATAAGCATTTGATTCTCTGCCGATTTTGCAAGTTTTCCCACCTACAAAGAATGGAGAGATCTGCAATTTTTATGGTAGGTACACTTCACCTGTAAGAGACAGAATCTAAAAATAAAAACCAGAAAATCACATTGAATGATTTTTAAATAATTAAATTGCATTTTATTGCATGAAATAAGTATGTGATCACCTTCCAACCAGCAAGAATTCTGGCTCTCACAGACCTGTTAGTTTTTCTTTAAGAAGCCCTCCTACTCTGCTCTTATTACCTGTATTAATTGCACCTGTTTGAACTCGTTAAAAGACACCTGTCCACACAATCAATCAATCACACTTCAACCTCTCCACCATGGCCAAGACCAAAGAGCTGTCTAAGGACACGAGGGACAAAATTGTAGACCTGCACAAGGCTGGGATGGACTCCAGGACAACAGGCAAGCAGGTTGGTGAGAAGGCAACAACTGTTGGCGCAATTATTAGAAAATGGAAGAAACACAAGATGACTTGTCAATCTTACTCGGTCTGGTGCTCCGTGCAAGATCTGGCCTCGTGGGGTAAGGATAATTCTGAGGAAGGTCAGGAATCAGCCCAGAACTACACAGGAGGACCTGATCAATGGCCTGAAGAGAGCTGGGACAACAGTCTCAAACATTACCGTTAGTAATACGCTACGCCATCATGGATTAAAATCCTGAGGGGCACGCAAGGACATGTGCTCACGCCAGCACATGTCCAAGCCCAATGACCAACTGGATGATCCAGAGGAGCCATGGGAGAAGGTCATGTGGTTAGAGGAGACCAAAATAGATGACTCGTGTTTGGAGGAAGAAGAAGGATGAGTACAACCCCAAAAACACAGTCCCAATCGTGAAGCATGGTGGGGGAAGTGATTTTCTACAAAGGGGACAGGACGACTGCACCGTATTGAAGGGAGGATGGATGGGGTCATGTATAGAGAGATTTTGGCCTACAACCTCCTTCCCTCAGTAAGAGCATTGAAGATGGGTCATGGCTGGGTCTTCCAGCATGACAATGACCCGAAACACGCAGCTAGGGCAATTAAGGCGTGGCTCCGTAAGAAGCATTTCAAGGTCCTGGAGTGGCCTAGCCAGTCTACAGACCTGAACCCAATAGAAAATCTTTGGAGGGAGCTGAAACTCAATGTTGCCCAGCGACAGACCCGAAACCTGAAAGATCTGGAGAAGATCTGTATGGAGGAGTGGGCCAAAATCCCTGCTGCAGTGTGTGCAAACTTGGTCAAGAACTACAGGAAACGTCTGACATCTGTAATTGCAAACAAAGGTTTCTGTACCAAATATTAAGCTGTTTTTTTATTATATCAAATACTTATTTCCAGGGGCGGACACAGACTGTAGTGGGCCCCTGTGCAAGAATTTTTTGGGCCCCCCCACTGCCCTTCATAGGGGGCATGAAGGCCCCCCCCCCCCGTGCATCTCTCACACCCCCCCGTGCATCTCTGATACCCCCCACTCCTAGTTAATTAATTGTATTTAAAAAAAATAAAACTTGTTATACTTACCCCCAGGGTCGGCTCCAGGCTTTTGTGGACCCTGGGCGACAGAGTTTCAGTGGGCCCCTTTAACACATACCACGATTCATGATGCACAGATACCACAGAGAAATATAGATATATAGTACAAGGCCAAAGATTAGATTTCACTTACTACATTACATGAGCGATATCCTCAGCGCACAGTGCAGACCGGACAGTATAGTCCTCCATACAGTATTATGGGCACCATATAATGCTCCATACAGGATACTGACCCCCTTATAATGCTCCATACAGGATACTGGTCCCCATATAATGCTCCATACAGGATACTGGTCCCCATATAACGTTCAATACAGGATACTTGTCCCCATATAACACTGCATACAGAATACTGACCCCCATATAACGCTCCATACAGAATACTGACCCCCATATAACGCTCCATACAGAATACTGGCCCCATATAACGCTCCATACAGAATACTGGCCCCCATATAACGCTCCATACAGAATACTGGCCCCCATATAACGCTCCATACAGAATACTGACCCCCATATAACGCTCCATACAGAATACTGTCCCCCATATAACGCTCCATACAGAATACTGACCCCCATATAACGCTCCATACAGAATATTGGCCCCCATGTAACGCTCCATGCAGGCTGTTCCCCCCTTATAATGCCCCATGCAGGATGACACCCCCTTTTTAATGCCCTATGCAGGATGTCACCTCTACCCCCCATAAAATGCCCCATGCAGGATGTCACCTCTCCCCCCATATAATGCCCCTTGCAGGATGTCACTTCCCCCCTTTTCAATGCCTCATGCAGTATGTCAGACCACCCCCGCCCTTATAATGCCCCATGCAGGAGGTCACACACCTCCCCTCCTTATAATGCCCCATGCAGTATATCACACACCCACCCTCCTTATAATGCCCCATGCAGGATGTCAATTCCCCCTCCCCCTCTTATAATGCCCCATGCAGGATGTCACACCCCCTCCCTTATAATGCCCCAGCAGGATGTCACACCCCCCCTCCCTTATAATGCCCCATGCAGGATGTCACACCCCCCCTCCCTTATAATGCCCCAGCAGGATGTCACACCCCCCCTCCCTTATAATGCCCCATGCAGGATGTCACACCCCCCCTCCCTTGTAATGCCCCATGCAGGATGTCACTTCCCCCCTTCCCCTCTTATAATGCCCCATGCAGGATGTCACACTCCCCCCCACCCCCATATAATGCCCCATGCAGGATGTCACACTCCCCCCACCCCCATATAATGCCCCATGGAGGATGTCAATTCCCCCCTCCCCCTCTTATAATGCCCCATGCAGGATGTCACACCCCCTCCCTTATAATGCCCCATGCAGGACGTCACTTCCCCCCTTCCCCTCTTATAATGCCCCATGCAGTATGTCACCCCCCCCTCATATAATGCCCCATGCAGGATGTCACCTCCCCCATATAATGCCCCATGCAGGATGTCACACCCACTCTCCCCCCCATATAATGCCCCATGCAGGATGTCACACCCACTCCCCCCCATATAATGCCCAATGCAGGATGTCACACCCACTCTCCCCCCACCATATAATGCCCCATGCAGGATGTCACACCCACTCTCCCCCCCCCCATATAATGCCCCATGCAAGATGTCACACCCACTCTCCCCCCACCATATAATGCCCCATGCAGGATGTCACACCCACTCTCCCCCCACCATATAATGCCCCATGCCCCCATACATGAAAAAAAAAAAAAATCCATTACTCACCTCACTTCTTACCGGCTGCTAGCGCTGCTCCGGACTCCAGCATCGTCCGCGTCTTCCCGCTCTGCACTGTGACAGGTCAGGAGAGAGCGCGCGCGGTGTAAAGACATCACCGTGCCCTCTGACCTGAGACGTCACAGTCAGAGGACGTGGAAGACGCTGCGGAGGCACGGGGAGGGGTAAGTATTGTGCCGGCGCTGTCACATGACCGGAGATGTCCCTGCGCTCAGCATGGGGCCGGGGGAACATGCTGAGCGCAGGGACATCTCCGGTCATGTGACGGCGGGGAGTCCTGCGGGCGGGCTCCATGAGGAGACGCACAAGAGGGGGGCCCCGAGGGGGCCCCGACCGGCCGGGCCCCATGCTGGAGTCAGGGCAGTCATGCCCTGATGGCGGCCCTGCTGGAGGCTGGAGGGGCCCCCTCTCCCTCGGGGGCCCCCGTTCAATGAACCGGCTGCACGGGCGGTAGGTCCGCCCCTGCTTATTTCATGGAAAAAAATGCAAATTAATTATGTAAAAATCATACAATGCGATGTTCTGTTTTTTTCTTTTTAGATTCTGTCTCTCACAGGTGAAGTGTACCTACGATAAAAATTGCAGATCTCTCCAATCTTTGTAGGTGGGAAAAAGTGCAAAATCGGCAGTGTATCAAATACTTATTTTCCCCACTGTATATGAAACTGGACAACTCCATTAAAAATATGTTAATTTGCTGTGGGGTAAAACGTTTGCTTAAAGAATATTCCCTTTTCCACATGTTCTACCTGCTAGGGAACTGACTGGCAAAAGCAAGGGCGGGGTTCGAAACTTCAGAAGCACCGCCCATGAGGAGTCTCTGTCTTCATCGTTCATTACCTGATGCATGTGCTGTACTTAGGGGTCACATTTTGCACGTGAAATGACTGGCAGTCAATGCATGAGAGTTCTCCCAGGGCAGTCTAGGTGGTATTATGGTCAGGGGTCCATATTTTCAAGCCCTGACCATTTTACTATATTAGGCTCAAATTTTAAATGGCCACCAATCACCAATTATGGAATCAGTCCCCATTCACAATGACCATTTGGTGAAGACTCTTGACTAAAAGGGTGTCTACGAGAACCAGGACTTCATCTATAGGAAAGGTGTCCATGGGTACCTGTAGTCTTGTTTACTGGGGTCTATGCAATTTCCGGCCAACAAGAATGGTGGTAGAGGTCCCTATAGTTAAGCCCTGATAATAGCACACTGTATATGATCTTATATCACATTCAGGTGCATGTTTTTGCATGTTGCACCTCATTAGGGGGCCCGATGAATGGAGACTGGCAAGGGGTTAACAGCAAGAATCCATGTTTTTTTCTGATTTTGAAAGAAAAAAAAAAAAAGGTCATCCTTTCCACGGGGAGGGGATAATGCTCGGAGCGAGGGGGGTATTATGAAGCATGTGTGCGGGATTACTCGGATACAAGCTAATTATATTAATTTGTGGATATAGGAGCTATTAGCCCCCTATGGCTCGCAGCGTACACTCACACTGGGAATGTAATACTGGTGGTGGCTTTACTTTCCCGGAAGCTCAGAGAGAATATATCGCAGAATTAAAATGGTTGAAACCAAAAGAATCTACGTGAGAACTTTACAGGGAATATACAATGAGACGACGCCAGGAGCAGTCACAGGCGACGGGGTCTGAGCGGCAGAAAAACAGAGGCAATGCTGGAGGTAATTACCCAATACGTCAATGTCCGAGGCTCGCAACGTGAAGATATTGATCGCACTGGAGTCTCCTCCAAAGCGATTGGTGACTATTTTTTATTAGAAGACTCTCTATAGAGGAGGAGGAGGTGAGCTGTGACATCACCTATTGTGACTGGTGGATCCTGTGTTATCTACTGTATATAGAGGTGTTATCAGTCATTGTACAGGAGGAGGAGGTGAGCTGTGATATCACCTATTGTGAATGGTAGATCCTGTGTTATCTACTGTATATAGAGGTGTTATCAGTCATTGTACTGGAGGAAGAGGTGAGCTGTGACATCAACTATTGTGAATGGTGGATCCTGTGTTATCTACTGTAGTGCCGGCGTCCCTGCCCTCTGCTAGGCAGGGACGCTGCTCCTCTCACCGCTCTGCTCCGTGCCCGGCTGCCTCCCCCCGCTCTGCTGTCAGCGCGCGCTCCGTCCCGGCGTCCTCCTCCTGCTCTGCTCTCAGCGCGCGCTCCTTCCCGGCCCCTGTGCTTAGGGCGCGCGCGCTCCCCTCCTCTTAAAGGGGCCGCGCGCGCCGCCCTAAAGAGTCCCCGGCCAATGGCCGGAGGACTTCATCATATATAAGGCACCTCCTCCAAAATGGAGGTGCCCGAGCAATGTTGTTTGCACCTGTGTCTCACCTGTGCTTCAGCCCTCAGGTCCCGTTGCCAGTTACCTGCCAGTTTCCTGCTAGTTACCTGCCAGTACCTGCCAGTTACCTGCCTGATTCCTGCCTGAATACTTGTTACCTGTCTGCCAGTCTGAGGTCCGACGGTCTGCCTTACTTCTCCTGTCAGTCTGTCTAAGGACCAGCCTGCCCACTCACCTGGGAGCGCATGTCAGCTACCTGCCTGCTTGCCTGAGGTCCGACGGTCTGCCTTACTACTCCGGTCAGTCTGTCTATGGACCAGCTTGCCCGCTCACCTGGGAGCGCTTCTCCGTTATCTGCCTGCTTGCCAGCCCGGAGGCTCCGTTGTCACGTGCTGTGACCACCAGCTATCTCAGAGACTCTTGCCCGCTCACCTGGGAGCGCATCTCCGTTACCTGCCTGCTTGCCAGCCCGGAGGTCCCGTTGTCACGTGCGGTGACCATCAGCTATTCCAGAGACTCTTGCCCGCTCACCTGGGAGCGCATCTCCGTTACCTGCCTGCTTGCCAGCCCGGAGGTCCCGTTGTCACGTGCGGTGACCATCAGCTATTCCAGAGACTCTCGCTTGCTCACCTGGGAGCAAACATCTACCACCTGCCTGCTAGCCTACCCGGAGGCTCTGCCATCACAGGTCGTACCTACCCCTTACCCAGAGACTGCCCTGATCACTTGCCGTAACTCCCTGTCCGTTCACCCAGAGACTGCCACCCGCTCCCTTACAAGGGCCGCCCCCTTGTATAGTAGCTCAGAGGTTCCGCCTCCCGGACTCGTTACTGTCCGCCTCCCGGACCCGTTACATCTACTGTATGTAGAGGTGTTATCAGTCATTGTACAGGAGGAGGAGGTGAGCTGTGACATCACCTATTGTGAATGGTGGATCCTGTGTTATCTACTGTATATAGAGGTGTTATCAGTGATTGTAAAGAAGGAGGAGGAGGTGAGCTGTGTTATCACCTATTGTGAATGGTGGATCCTGTGTTATCTACTGTATATAGAGGTGTTTTCAGTCAGTCATTGTACAGGAGGAGGTGAGCTGTAACATCTCCTATTGTGAATGGTGGATCCCCTTTAATATACATAGAGGTGATACCTATACTTCTAATGTAATGCGAAGTGTCAGCCTTTTATGAGGCTCAATGTGAAAACTGCAAGAATTTATTTATTTTTGGATTGGGAATTTAAAAGAAAGTCTTAAAAAAATATTTACCATAAATAGTTTATTTAAAGATAATTTGTAAAAATATTCTACATTTCAGAAAACCTTCATTCACAGCAATTTTGATCTACTTATGCCAGAGAGAAGTCACAGCACGGACACTTGTGTGTCATGGACGGTAGCTCGTATACGAGACATATTCTTGTATTTAGTCAGTCTGAGCTTTATAGTCATCAGTCCATCAAAGCATATAAAAGAGCAGGTAAATGGCCGATATCAGCGTGTCTCAGGCGAACGTGTGCACTTAGAGTAATTACGGGCAACCAACAGAATCCGTCTACTGTTGAGCCGCTGAGAGTCGTCTCGCTTATAATTATTTTATCAGTGTAATCCTGTATCTCTGATTTCCGCAAGTTCTTCTTTGTTGTTGTTGTTGTTGTTTTCTGCCTTCCGTGGACAACCACTGCTTACCTATAGGGTGTGCTCGACCCCGGTGCCTCAGACTATTCCAAGACCAACTTTAGAAAAGCAGCCAAATCTCAGGTCGGGGAGAAGGTGTTTACTCACTAAAAGCATAAAACAAACATACTACACCAAAATAAACCATTAAAAAGAAAAAGAAGCCAATTTTTGAAGAAAGATAAAATATTTTGCCTTGCTCAACAAATATTCCATTTCCGTTGCTCTTACGACGGCTCCAGGTCTGCATCTCCATCTTGTACCCGACCACACCTGCTGTTTCGACAGCGATTCAAGAGTTCTGTTTCGACAGCTTCAGCTTTCTGACAGATCTGACGAGTCCAGGAGCGATGGTACAGTGGGCAGGGCTTGCTGGATGGTACGTGGATCAGTGAGGACCAGACAAGTGGAGGAGAGCCAGGAGTGTAGACCTACACAGGAACTGTAAGATATATGGTCAGTCCAGGACTTGCAGCAAATAAATGGTTAAAGACAGAGTTGAATGCGATCAATGGATGGATGGTCCTTAACAAGGACATAGGCAACAGTGATGAACAAGTGAACTGGATATGTGTTGTAGAGAAGATACACCGGATCTGTAGTGTGAACGGCACCAGAGAAGAGTTTGTTTTGCTTACAGCAGATGAAGGGTTAATTGCAGGTCTGGGCATGAAAGTAAACACAGATAGCAGGAGTTTGCTGAATAAATGATTTCCAGCAGAGGGAAATGGATGCTTATAGAGAACATGGTAGCTTACTGAATACTCAGACACACCATAGCTGAGTTGGCCGTGAAAGGCATTGGGTGAGGATGTCACGACTGTTTGCCGTGATATGTGAGAAACCCGGCATGGACCAGAGCAAAGGGAGGCGGCCATAGGAGAAGGAAGCAGGGCCGATACAGGCGAGTAACAGGACCCCACTGATGGTGTCTGCTCTCTAGTGCAAAATCAAGTGCCTTGAAAGTATACGAGAGTCTTTCGATATGGTCCTAGAACATGTTAGTTCGTAATGAGTAGGATCTCTTTACCTTCTAGTTTTTTGGGACTTTATATTGGTGACAGAAGATGATCCAATGCGGAAGATGATCCAAAATTGTTAATTTGTTTACTGAAAAAGATGACTCGGAACCGCCCGTTTTTTACCCATGATTGTTAACATTCGTGACTGGCCAAAAGGTGGCACCACTGATTTGGAAAACAGCGGCTGTTCGGTAATGAAAGCTCTTCTTTCCCATCAGCCGGGGCTTCTCCGTTTATCTGTCCTGCCCCTAATAAAGCCATTTAGTGTCCAATATGGCGGACTACACGGCGTCTTTATTGACATTGAGCCAGGTTATAATATCATTTTCCCCTGTGTAGGAAATGAATTGTCTCCAGTGACAGAGGGAATTACCATAATGAATCGGCTGTCCGCCGATAATCTCCTACTAAAGGAACGTTTCAAGAACGAGGAGTGACAGGCGAGGCTAAGTCCCTGAAAAGCATGGAGGAGGTCGGGGATGACGGCAGAATTCGGACAAAGGAGCAAAGCAAGTGTGTGACTGGTAGGGGCTGACTTCATTAATAGGGTCCCTTGGTAAAGGGAATGTGCAGTCAAACAATGATTTATTGTTTAAATCAGGTTTTTGTGTTTTAAGAAAAATGTTGTCAATGTATTTTTTCATATCTTGATTTTATTAAAACACAAAATTAGTAATCTTGCAATTTTCACACTGGCCACTAGGGTATATTTTAGGCTCATTCTTCCTGTCCTTTCAGGAAGAGTTTTCAGCAGAATCCTTATCATTGGAGGCAGGATTACAATGACTGATAACACCTCTATATACAGCTGATAACACAAGATACACCAATCACAATAGGTGATGTCACAACTCACCTCCTCCCCCTATATAATGACTGATAACTAGTGTTGAGCGAGCACTAAAATGCTCGGGTGCTCGAAGCTCGGGCCGAGCTCACTGTGATACTCGGGTGCTCGACCCGAGCAACGAGCCCAATGTTAGTCTATGGGAGACCCGAACATTTTTGGCGCGGCACCCCCGGCAGTCTGTAGAAAGCCTAAAAAGTGCCCAAAACGATAGTGACAGTGCTCAAATGACATGGGGACAGCATGGAGATCGCCCCAGGAAGCATTTCAGACCCCCAGGTCACTGCTGTCAACAACGTGGTCAGAGGTATTAAGCCACTTTTACGGGCTCACAATAAAACATTCAAAAACGAAAGTGAAAGTGCTTTCCTGTGAAATATGTTAACCCCTTAACGACCTTGGGTCTTTCTGTTTTTGTGTTTTCCTTTTTTGCTCCCCTTCTTCCCAGAGCCAGAACTTTTTTAATTTTGGTTCAATATGGCCATGTGAGGGCTTATTTTTTGCGGGACGAGTTGTACTTTTAAACACCATCACTGGTTTTACCATATCGTGTGCTGGAAAATGGGAAAAAAATTCCAAGTGCAGTGAAACTGCAAAAAAATGCAATTCCACAGTTGTTTTTTGGGTCCTTTTTTTACCACGTTCACAGATTGCTAAAACTGACCTGCCATCATTATTTTCCAGGTCGTTACGAGTTCATAGACACCAAACATGTATAGGTTCTTTTTTATTTAAGTGGTGAAAAAAAAATCCAAAGCTTGCTAAAAAAACAAAAAAAAATGACGCCATTTTCCGAGACCCTTAGCTTCTCCATTTTTCGGGATCTGGGGCCAGGTGAGGGCTTATTTTTTGCGTGCCGGGCTGACGTTTTTATTGATACCATTTTGGGGTAGATCCGATGTTTTGATCGCCCGTTATTGCATTTTATTGCAAAGTTGTAGCGACCAAAAAAACTTAATTCTGGCGTTTAAAATTTTTTTCTCGTTACACCGTTTACTGATTCTATTAATTCTTCTTTTATATTGATAGATCGGGCGATTCTTAACGCGGCGATACCAAATATGTGTATGTGTTTTTTTTTTTTATATATATATATTTTATTTTGAATGGGGCGAAAGGGGGGTGACTTAAACCTTTATATATTTTTTATTTTTTTTATTTTTTTAAAAACTTTTTTTTTACACTTTCTGCTTGCTTCTATAGTCTCCAGAGGAGACTAGAAGCAGCAGTTGTCTGATTGCTTCTACTGCATACAAGCGATGAGCAGATCGCTTGTATGCAGGAGAAATGCTCACTTGCTATGAGCACTGACCACTAGGTGGCGCTCATAGCATGACAAAATGCTCGGGTGCTCGAAGCTCGGGCCGAGCTTACCGTGATACTCGGGTGCTCGACCCGAGCAACGAGCCCAATGTTAGTCTATGAGAGACCCGAGCATTTTTTCGGCAGCACCCCCGGCAGTCTGTAGAAAGCCTAAAAAGTGCCCAAAACGATAGTGACAGTGCTCAAAAGACATGGGGGCAGCATGGGGATCGCCCCTGGAAGCATTTCTGACCCCCAGGTCACTGCTGTCAACAACGTGGTCAGAGGTATTAAGCCACTTTTGCGGGCTCACAATAAAACGTTCAAAAACGAAACTGAAACGGTTTTCCTGTGAAATACAGTGCTGGCCAAAAGTATTGGCACCCCTGCAATTCTGTCAGATAATACTCAGTTTCTTCCTGAAAATGATTGCAATCACAAATTCTTTGGTATTATTCTCTTCATTTAATTTGTCTTCAATGAAAAAAACACAAAAAGAATTGTCCTAAAGCCAAATTGGATATAATTCCACACCAAACCTAAAAAAGGGGGTGAACAAAAGTATTGCCACCCTTTGAAAAATCATGAGATGCTTCTCTAATTCGTGTAATTAACAGCACCTGTAACTTACCTGTGGCACCTAACAGGTGTTGGCAATAACTAAATCACACTTGCAGCCAGTTAACATGGGTTAAAGTTGACTCAACCTCTGTCCTGTGTCCTTGTGTGTACCACATTGAGCATGGAGAAACAAAAGAAGACCAAAGAACTGTCTGAGGACTTGAGAAACCAAATTGTGAGGAAGCATGAGCAATCTCAAGGCTACAAGTCCATCTCCAAAGACCTGAATGTTCCTGTGTCTTCCGTGCGCAGTGTCATCAAGAAGTTTAAAGCCCATGGCACTGTGGCTAACCTCCCTAGATGTGGACGGAAAAGAAAAATTGATGAGCGATTTCAACGCAAGAGTGTGCGGATGGTGGATAAAGAACCTCGACTAACATCCAAACAAGTTCAAGCTGCCTTGCAGTCCGAGGGTACGACAGTGTCAACCCGTACTATCCGTCGGCGTCTGAATGAAAAGGTACTGTATGGTAGGATACCCAGGAAGAACCCACTTCTTACCCCGAGACATAAAAAAGCCAGGCTGGAGTTTGCCAAAACTTACCTGAGAAAGCCTAAAACGTTTTGGAAGAATGTTCTCTGGTCAGATGAGACAAAAGTAGAGCTTTTTGGGAAAAAGCATCAACATAGAGTGTACAGGGAAAAAAAAGAGGCATTCAAAGAAAAGAACACGGTCCCTACAGTCAAACATGGCGGAGGTTCCCTGATGTTTTGGGGTTGCTTTGCTGCCTCTGGCACTGGACTGCTTGACTGTGTGCATGGCATTATGAAGTCTGAAGACTACCAACAAATTTTGCAGCATAATGTAGGGCCCAGTGTGAGAAAGCTGGGTCTCCCTCAGAGGTCATGGGTCTTCCAGCAGGACAATGACCCAAAACACACTTCCAAAAGCACTATAAAATGGTTTTAGAGAAAGCACTGGAGACTTCTAAGGTGGCCAGCAATGAGTCCAGACCTGAATCCCATAGAACACATGTGGAGAGATCTCAAAATGGCAGTTTGGAGAAGGCACCCTTCAAATATCAGGGACCTGGAGCAGTTTGCCAAAGAAGAATGGTCTACAATTCCAGCAGAGCATTGTAAGAAACTCATTGATGGTTACCGGAAGCGGTTGTTCGCAGTTATTTTGGCTAAAGGTTGTGCAACCAAGTATTAGGCTGAGGGTGCCAATACTTTTGTCCGGCCCTTTTTTGGAGTTTTGTGTGAAATGATCAATGATTTGATTTTTGCTTCATTCTCTTTTGTGTTTTTTCCTTGCAAGCAAATTAAATGAAGAGAATAATACCAAAGAATTTGTGATTGCAATCATTTCAGGAAGAAACTGAGTATTATCTGACAGAATTGCAGGGGTGCCAATACTTTTGGCCAGCACTGTATGTTAAGGAATTTCCTTTCCAGGGTAAAAACTTGTGTATAAGGTAAAATAAATAACCAAAAACAAAAATACTCCTCCACACCTTGGGCTATGTTCACAAGTAGCATTTTTCATGCGTTTTTGCACTTTTGTATTGCTTTCAACCGTGACAAATGCGTTCACCGGGAAATGTCATTTTAACATTTTACAACCTTATCTGGCCATGTGCTGTGTGACACATGCATACAGTGCTGAAAAGACAAGGGATCAGCATGGGGAAGACCCCTGGAAGCATCTCTGACCCCCAGGTCACTGCCTAAAAGTGTGCCCATCAGAAGTGATCCTTGCCGCATCAGAAGATGCAGACTTGCAACTATCCCCGTGCAAGTCCTTGTCCCAGGGCAGTGTTCAATTGTACCTCCCCCATTCCTTGCAATGCAAGCGAAAATATGCAGCCAACCACCCACCCATCCGCAGGCTGCAATACCATACTGCTAGCTTTCACTTGAAATGGGGCCTTTTAGTTTGGAGGAGGCTGAAGCTGGCCACTACCTCATGGCCGCTTCGGCAGCGAGGTATCCATACTCTGTCCCCAGCCGCCCGGCGGCCGGGTGTCCACGCTCGGTCCCCAGCCGCCAGGTGGCGGCCAGGTGTCCATACTCGGTCCCCAGCCGCCCTGATTTCTCCTGTCACCTTCCCCCACACTTTTCTTAGCCTGGCCTGCTTTAGGGCAGCATTGGACGAGCCCGCCAGAGAACCAGACTCCTCCGGTGGACCCTGGCTTCCTTCTCCATCAGGGGAGTTGAGAGTGCCTAGGTGAGGAGCATGATGATGATGATAGAAGTTAGCATCTGCTTTGTTTTCTTGGAATGCAAGCGCATGTATGTAGTAGCGGCTAGGCCTGAGGTGGTCCGCGTTTTGGCGCATATCCTACCTCCTCCGAGGATTGCTGGATGTTTTCCTGCTACTATCCCAGTTCTATGACTCCCGTTAAAACAAAGCTTCAGGTGATAAATGATGGATGAGGTGGTGGCAAAGGAGAAAGAGCAGGAGGAACAGGGACCATTCACATCAATATCAGGCCAGTCAACCAGATATGTCTTGTAGGATATGTTTCTGTACCAAAAGGAGCGGTTCAGCTACACAGTTATAAGTCATACAGTGAATGCAATGCCTACCAAAAATTTTGAGGCACTCCAATGCCCCTTGGAAATGACATGGAGGTCAGAGGGCCTTAACTAAACCTTTTTTTCGATTTATAGCAACTGGGTCTCCCGTGCACGGTTGGCCTAAGCAGTGAATGGAAGGCTTTCCAAAAATTATGAGGAACTGCAATGCCCCTTACAAGAGCCATGTGTGGCACCCCAGGGGTCTGGTCACCACAATAATAGAGATATTACGTCGGAGAACAATTGGGAGGTTTCCTGGTCAGGATCCCTTAAACATGCAACATCCTCCTGCCTCAGTCCTGGGAGGGGAGAATTCTGTCCTTATAAACTGGATCTGGGGCGGGGTTGAGTGAGTCAGAGAACAGAGAACAGGCAGAGTCAGAGTGAGAGCAAGGGAAAGTAACAGCAAGGAGCTCTGTAGGAGCTAGGAGCTAAAGACCAGGGGCTGGAAGCTGAGCAGAGCTCGCCCTGGCAGAAGACAATAGGAACCGGACACAGGAGTCCGAAGCTGTGAGGACTTATATATCCAGCAGCAGAAACCAGCCGGCAGGGGATTTTAGGTCCTCTGGCCATAGAAGCCCGGAGGCTCAGTCACAAGCAAGGGACCAGCACCGCCGTCGTGGAGCGGAGGCTAACAGAAGGCCCCAAGTCACCAGCCATACGGGTGAGCACTACACGGTACACTCTGGGACGTGGGCTACTTCTACCCGCTTACAGCAAGGTAGCCAGGAAGAGTGCAGACAGACGGGGAGGCCTACAACTCCACCTGGCCAGGGGAACTCCTGCTTGCTCACAGACTGACCAGGTCTCTTATGCTAGCCAGTACTCCCGGGAGGGTCTACCTTATAATCATCAGTAACGACCCTGAACTGCACTGCAAAGACTCTGAGTCGTTCCTGCTGCGCTCGTGCACCATCACCCCCATCATCCACACTCACTGCCCTGAGGCTATACTCCTCCCGAGGGGAGTTATCCCATTCTATGCTGCGCACAAAACACCAGCCTCAGCGGTCTGCCTCGCAGCGGTGGTACTCCCTGACCGCAATCCACGGGTGGCGCAGTCGGACAATTAACCTCAAAACCTAAGAAAGACTGCCACTGGTTTGACCAGCCTGAGCCACGGGACTGGGTCACCGCCACGGAGACTACAGACCCCAGAGACCCGGCACCGGGTATCCCACACACGTGTACACACGGCCCAGGGGGCGCGTCACATTCAGTACAGCATATTACAAACATAAGTCCCATTATTGGGGAGTGGGTGTCCCATAGTATTTGCTTATGCCTTGCAAGCAAAAGCTGCCAAAAATTAGGACGGAGCAACTTGCAATGCCCCTTACAAGAGCCATGCAGTACAGCATATTACAAACATAAGTCCCATTATTGGGGAGTGGGTCTCCCATAGTATTTGCTTATGCTTTCCCAGCAAAAGCTGCCAAAAATTAGGACGGAGCAACTTGCAATGCCCCTTACAAGAGCCATGCAGTACAGCATATTACAAACATAAGTCCCATTATTGGGGAGTGGGTGTCCCATGGTATTTGCTTATGCTTTCCCAGCAAAAGCTGCCAAAAATTTGGACGGAGGAACTTGCAATGCTGGCACCCTGGTGGTATAGTGGTGGTGGAGGCTGAGGATAAGGAGAAGAAGATTAAACAACCGAAACGAGGAAGCGTATACCCATGTGTGGGTGTGAAGCGGTGCATGTGAATACACCTCCCGAAATAACACAGTGGATTTGACTTTATGTTACTCTGCTGTCATTTGGTGGTGATGAGAAGTCTGGCCCAATCCAGCCCTTGTTCATTTTGATAAGGGTCAGCTTGTCAGCATTGTCAGTTGACAGGCGAGTGCGCTTATCAGTTATAATTCCCCCAGCGGCACTAAAAACACGCTCCGATAACACGCTAGCGGCAGGGCAGGCCAGGACCTCCAAGGCGTACAGAGCGAGTTCATTCCAAGTGTCCAGCTTGGATACCCAATAATTAAAAGGCACAGAGGAATCACGGAGGACGCTGGTACGATCGGCAAGGTACTCCCTCACCATCTTTTGAAACTTTCCACTCCTTGTGAGAGTACCCCTCGCCTCAGGGCCTGTAAGCTGGGCGGGTGTCAGAAAACTGTCCCAGAACATTGACAGTGTTCCCCTGCCTCTGCTGGATTGGAGTTGCATCTCTCTCGCCTGTACGCCTTGGTTGGGCAACGAACTGTGACCTCTGCCGCTAGCGTGTTCAGATGGGAATTTTTTTAAGAGTTCTGCAGCAAGGGCCTTCTGGTATTGCCCCATTTTTGTAGACCTCTCCACCTCAGGAATAAGAGAGTGAAAGTTCTCCTTGTAGCGGGGGTCTACAAGTGTCATCAACCAGTAATGACTGTCACCCAACATTTTGACAACGCGAGGGTCACGGTTAAGGCAGCGTAACAAAGTCAGCCATGCGTGCCAGACTGGTAACGGGCAAGATTTCCGTGTCCTCACCAAGATGACGACTGACCATGCTCTCCTCCTCCTCTTCCTCCTCCCCCCTGTCCTCAGGCCACCCACGCTGAACCGACGGTATGACACTTGTACAGGTACTACCGTCTACAACGCATGATAGCAGCTCCTGTTCTTCCTCCTCCTCCTCCTCCTCCTCCTCTCCCTCATTGTCCCCCAATGCACGTTGGGATGAGATGAGGCTGGGCTGTGTGTAATCGCCCGCTACGGCTTCTTGATCCATCTCATCATACTCTGGCTGCAATGCCTCCTCTTTAATTCTCTGCAGAGAGCGTTGCAAAAGACAGACAAGTGGTGGGATGCTGACACTAATGATGGCGTCATCGCCACTCACCATCTTGGTGGCCTCCTCAAAGTTTGTCAGAATGGTACATACGTCAGACATCCAGGTCCACTCCTGAGGTCTTATGTGTGGAGTCGGACCTGAATATCTATGGCCCTGTTGCAGCTGGTGCTCCACAACTGCTCTCTTCTGCTCACAAATCCTTAGCAACATGTGGAGGGTATAGTTCCAACGTGTGAGGACATCACACACAAGGCGGTGTGCCAAAAGTTGCAAACGCTGATGCAACACAGCAAGGGCGGCGGAAGCTGTAGCCGACTTGCGAAAATGAGCTGACAGGCGGCGTACTTTCACGAGCAGATCTGGCAACTCGGAGTACGATTTAAGAAACCGCTGAACCACGAGGTTAAGCACATGAGCCAGGTATGGTACGTGTGTGATCTCACCTCGCCTCAGAGCCGCCACCAAGTTACGGCCATTGTCACACACGACCATGCCGGGATGTAGGTTCAGCGGTCTCAGCCACAGAACTGCCTGCTCTTTCACAGCTGTCCACAACTCACAAGCAGTGTGAGGTTTATCACCTAAGCATATGAGTTTCAGCACAGCCTGTTGCCGCTTGGCGGAGGCAGTACTGCAATGCTTCCAGCTTGTAACTGATGTGGTGATATCTGAGATGGAGGCTGAACATGAGGAGGAGGAGGAGGAGGAGGATGCGCAGGAGCTGTACACTGTGGGGGCAACTCTGACTGACATAGGGCCCGCAATCCTCGGTGTGGGGAGGATGTGTTCCGTCCCAAGGTCCGACTGGGTCCCGGCTTCCACTATGTTTACCCAGTGTGCCGTCAAAGAGATGTACCGTCCCTGGCCACAAGCACTTGTCCACGTGTCCGTTGTCAGGTGGACTCTCCCAGTAACTGCGTTGTTGAGGGCACGGCAGATGCTTTGGGACACGTGCTTGTGTAGTGCGGGGATGGCACACCGGGCAAAATAGTGTCGGCTGGGGACCGAGTACCGAGGGACGGCCACCGCCATAAGATTGCGGAAGGATTCCGTCTCCACCAGCCTAAAAGGTAGCATTTCCAATGCAAGCAGTCGTGAAATGTGCGAATTTAGGACTGTGGCCTGTGGGGTGTTAGCTGCGAATTTCCGCTTTCGTTCAAAGGTCTGGGATATGGACAATTGAACGCTGCGGTGGGACGTGGACGTGGACGTTGATGCTGTTTCTTGAGAAACTGCCATAACAAGTGAAGACTGAGAGGAGGGGGCATCTTTACATGCAGTATGGACAGGGGATTGCCTTGCACACACAACAGGGGGTTCTATTGCACGCACAACAGTGGAAGAAGCAGTGGTAACTCCCGCTAACACTGGTCGTGGACCCTGGGTTTCGCCCCACAAAGTCGGGTGCTTTGCTGCCATGTGCCTGATCATGCTGGTGGTGGTCAGGCTGGTAGTTTTGTCTCCCCTGCTGATGCTGGCATGGCAGGTGGAACATATGGCCTTTTTGGGGTTATCAGCAGAGTCTTTAAAAAAATTCCAGACTCTGGAAGACCTACCGCTTGTACTGGCAACGTCCCTCGTGTTGGTGTTACGGGGAACGGTTGCCTGCCTTCTGTCTGCGGCCACCACACTGCTTCTTCCTGCCTGTTGGGGTACTCTGCCTCCCTCCCCCTGTGTGCTGCTGGCCTCACTCTGCATGTCCTCCTTCCACGTTGGGTCAGTTACTAGATCATCCACCACCTCTTCCACTTGCGCACCACGATCCTCCTCCTCACTTCCTGGCAATTGTGTCTCGTCATCGTCCACCTCTTGTGACAGATTGCAAACGTCGACTTCCTGTGGCCGTGGCTGTTCAAATATTTGGGCATCGCAACATGGGATCTCCTCTTCCACCACTTCAAGCGTATCAGGCGAGGGGCCCAAATATGGAAATGGACCAGTGAACAGCTCTTCAGAGTGTCCAAGTGTGGGATCACTTGCTGTCTGACGACACTCGGCATGGTGGGAGGAAGGAGCATCAGGGTGAGGAGGAGTATGCGGTCGAGACTCACGGCTACTAAGAGTTGACCGTGTGGAAGACAGACCGGAGGTGGTGGTGCCCAGGTAACTGGAAGTATTGTCTGCTATCCAATTAATAACATGTTCACACTGATCAGTTCTCAATACTGGTGTTGTTCTGTGCTTCCCTAGTAATTCGGTCAAGAAGTGGGAGGGAGAAGATGTGGCTGTTGGTTGTGGCACATTTTCACCTTGGCCACGGCCCCGTCCTCTGCACGAACCATCACCAGAACGTCCACTTCCAAGTCCCTTGCCACGCGCCTTGCCCATTGTAAATGAAGTAAAATAGCTTACACTTGCACTATCAATGGAAAAAGGGTAACTAAGAGTAGATTAGAACCGTGGAAGAGGAAAACCACAGTTATTGTTTACTGGGGTATACCACACTTTTTTTAAATAGAGATATTTGCGGCTGAACAGTGAGCAACACACTCAAACTGCTTTTTTTTTTAGATACCAAAGGCCCAAAACTGGATAGTACAGCGATTTGACCCGTGGAACTGCGAAACTACACTGGGATGTCGGACCTACACAAGACTATTTTCAACAGATATATTTTTGTGTCACAACAGTCAGGAGACACTACTGTTTTTCTTTACGGAAAAAACTACCAAAACCTGAATAATAGAGATTTTTTACCGTGGAACAGCAAAACCACAGTTATAATTTACTGGTGTATACCAGGCTTTTTAAAATATATATATATTTGCGGCTGAACAGTGAGCGACACACTCAAACTGTTTTTTTTAGATACAAATGGCCCAAAAGTGGATAATACAGAGGTTTGTACCGTGGAACTGCAAAACCACACTTGTATTTCTCGGGCCTACACCAGACTATTTTCAACAGATATATTTGTGTCTGAAAAATCAGGGAGACACTATTTATTTATTTTTTTTCAGCAAAAAATGCAAAAAGCAGGATAATTGAGATTTTTTACCGTGGAACAGAAAAAGCACACTTCTGTCTCTCTGGCCTACACCAGACTATTTTCAACAGATATATTTGTGTCTGAAAAATCAGGGAGACACTATTTTTTTTTTTTTTTTTACAGCAAAAAATGCAAAAAGCAGGATAATAGAGATTTTTTACCGTGGAACAGCAAAAGCACACTTCTGTCTCTCTGGCCTACACCAGACTATTTTCAACAGATATATTTGTGTCTGAAAAATCAGGGAGACACTATTATTATTTTTATACAGCAAAAAATGCCAAAAACAGGATAATAGAGATGTTTTACCATGGAACATCAAAACCACAGTAATAATTTACTGGTGTATACCAGGCTTTTTAAAATATATATATATTTGCGGCTGTACAGTGAGCGACACACTCAAACTGTTTTTTTTAGATACAAATGGCCCAAAAGTGGATAATACAGAGGTTTGTACCGTGGAACTGCAAAACCACACTTGTATTTCTCGGGCCTACACCAGACTATTTTCAACAGATATATTTGTGTCTGAAAAATCAGGGAGACACTATTTTTTTTTTTTTTTACAGCAAAAAATGCAAAAAGCAGGATAATAGAGATTTTTTACCGTGGAACAGCAAAAGCACACTTCTGTCTCTCTGGCCTACACCAGACTATTTTCAACAGATATATTTGTGTCTGAAAAATCAGGGAGACACTATTATTATTTTTATACAGCAAAAAATGCCAAAAACAGGATAATAGAGATGTTTTACCGTGGAACATCAAAACCACAGTAATAATTTACTGGTGTATACCAGGCTTTTTAAAATATATATATATTTGCGGCTGAACAGTGAGCGACACACTCAAACTGTTTTTTTTAGATACAAATGGCCCATAGAACTGCAAAACCACACTTGTATTTCTCTGGCCTACACCAGACTATTTTCAACAGATATATTTGCGTCTGAAAAATCAGAGGCACACTTTTTTTTTGGGGGGGGGGGTGGGGGCACCAAAAGGTTAATAAGATGGGTATTTGTACATTGTGAAGGAGGAAAAAAAAAAAGAGGATTTAGATAAAAAAAAAGGATTTTTCCTGGCCCCCGGGACCTGGAGCTAAGTCCAGCAATTTCAGCAACAGGAGCAGCACACAGGACTGTAATGCAGCGTTTGCTGGTATAACCACTGCGTCTCCTATACAGCCTGCCTGCCTGCCTGATATACCTGTGATGGATATTAGTCCTGAGAAGGAGGGTTTGTTTGATCTGGCAGCCTTTACAGACCCTACACTAACTATTTTGCAGGATATATCTCTCCCTAAATCAGCAGCGCTGTCCCTACACTGTCTGATCCGGAGCGACTGTGTCCAAGATGACGGCTCCCGGTTTTAAGTACTCGAGGTGACGCTGTGCGGCCAGCCAATCACTGTAATGCCCACAAACAACATGGCTGCGGCATTACAGTGACTGGCTGGCAATCCCTGCATGTTCATTGGCTCTGTAAAGAGCGCCAAACATGCAGGGCGGAGACCTGAGCTCCCGCCCGAGTAACCCGGAAATGCTCGGTGCTCGCCGAACATCCCGAGTAGCGTGATGCTCGGGCGAATACCAAGCAGTGTCGAGCATGTTCGCTCAACACTACTGATAACACCTCTATATACAGCTGATAACGCAAGATACACCAATCACAATAGGTGATGTCACAACTCACCTCCTCCTCCTGTACAATGACTGATAACACCTCTATATACAGCAGATAACACAGGATCCACCATTCACAATAGGTGATGTCACAGCTCACCTCCTCCCCCTCCTGTACAATGACTGATAACACCTCTATGTACAGGAGATAATACAGGATCCACCATTCACAATAGGTGATGTCACAGCTCACCTCCTCCTCCTTACAATGACTGATAACAAAGGATCCACCAATCACAATAGGTGATGTCACAGCTCCCTCTCCCCCTCCCTTAACAATGACCTTTGCACCCGCTCATTAGATGCTTTAGTACAAAAGATAGGCTCTGAATTTGTTTCCTGTGGCTAATGTAAATGTGAAACAACAGGTAGTTAGCGTTTAAAAAAGTCTCAGTGGCCGGTGTGAAAATTGCAATATTTCTACTCATTATTTTTGAAAACATCGGATGGTTTATAGCCATCTGTGCCTTCCTGATCTCTGTATACACAGGGCTGAACAAGAGCAGTGTATACAGATTAATAAGTGCGGACAGTGCTTCCAACTCTGGACCCAGTGATCATCTGTTCATTGAGTACTGGAGCAGGAGCTGCTGGGTCCCAACAGACCCAAATCAGCTTTGCAATGCAGACAAGAGGCTGAGTTTTCTCTGTAACTGAGGTAATATGCCAGCCCCAGTTACAGGGGAAATCAGGTATAAAAAAAATTTATTTAAATGTGGTAATGCCTCCCAAAGTTCTTTTTAGGACCTTATGTAGGTCACAGAGTGTGATATAAATGAAAAATAAATAAGTAAAAAAAAAAAAAAGTAAAATTAAAAAAAGAAAACCACCGCCTCTCTGAGTTGCTATTTCTCGCTCCGTCCCCGTGAAAAAATACATGTCTGATATGTAAAAATAATGGTAACAAAAAGGTGAACACAATTTAAAATATAAGTTAATGGTCCTTTATGGGCATAAAACTAAATTAAAAAATGAAAAACAGCCAAATATTTTTTTTTCCTCCAGTATCTCAAAACAAAGAAAAATGACATAAAATCTAGGTATCATGTAAAAAAAAGAGGCAAAAATTGTTTTTATTATCCAAATGAGAAAAATAATGTAAAGTCTGTGAAAAAGGTCAAAAGGAAAAAACGCCTGGTCAAAAATGTGGCAAAATGGCCAGGTCCTGAACTGGTTAAGTTATAGAATTCTTACTTCCTGCAGCCACCAGTAGAGGGAGCTTAGAAACCAACTGCATAAGTTAACGTTGTATGCAGTTAGCTCCTAGGCTCCCTCTAGTGGTGGCTGCACGAATTTAGAATTGTGTCATTGAACACTTTGTGCAGGAAATTAAGAGAGTATATTTAAAAAAAAAAAAAAGAAATATGGAATTGTGAACCAATTACAAGCAAGCAGGATTTATTTTTTATGCAAATGTGGCCTTGCTTTGACACAATGAGTTGGAGGTGGCGGATGAACTAAAAATGATAATCTGGATGTAAGACTGAATCACATAATGGATATCATTCTTCAATGAGACGAAATGTTGCAAACCCCAGTATTTCTCTATTTCACGTGGATGAATATTTGATTTCCAAAGTAATGAAACGGCAGCCGCAAGCGATATGAAAATGTCTGGCGGAACCCCTGCCGTTCCGCTGGCTTCGCTTAGTTCACATCTTTTTAGGCCTGACGGCTTCCTTCTGAATTGTTACATCTCGAGTTATTGAATATCTGAATATTTAGTCCTATGGAGCGCACGGCTGAATTTGCACATTTCTGAATATATTTGAATTTGTCTATCTTTATTAGATCAGGACAATAACAGCGTGTTCCTTTCTTATACAATAAGCATCAACATCACACGCAGCTCGCTAAGGGGGGGGATCTGACACTACAGCGTCCGGTATGTAGATGTGCTGTGCGCAATTACCAAAATATAGCTGGAAGATAAGGGCATCATTGACTAATACTATTGTGTGCTGTAGACGAGGATCTATCCTGTAAGGTGGGACACTATTCAGCACCGGCACTTCCGTCACTGACTCAATTGGAGAAGATTGTCCAAAATATTCTATTAGAGCAAAATAATTTGCAGGACCCTTTTCGCAGGACCCTTTTACCCTTTTCACAGGACCCTTTTACCCTTTTCGTAGGACCCTTTTACCCTTTTCACAGGACCCTTTTCTACTTTATCCACTCTGATCTGATGGCCATGGATAACTGACTTGGCGTCAGTTATCCATGGCCATAGGATCAGAGTGGATAAAGTAGAGTCAAAAGATTTGCAGGACCCTCGTCCAGGGGCCAATTTAGGAGCCCATGAGCCCACAGCCATGAAAATCTCCTCCTACTGGTTGGCATCCCTAGTTCCCTTCTGTTTAATAGACCTGGCGTGATGTCACGTGTGGGATGCCAGGAAGAAATTCTCTGGACTCTAGCCCAACGGCCATAGACAGCTATCAAGGCTGATGGAGCAGGGTCCTGCAAAATGTTTTTGCTCCACTTTGGTGTGTAGTGTGGCAAATGATATAACTCAATGAAAGATGAGACTGAATAGTGACATCACTGCTGGGTGGCAGTTTGGTAGTCAGGGTTTGGCATTGTGTCCACAGAGTGCCACCCTGTAGAATCCAGATGGCTTAGAAGCCTAGAAGCCTGGAATTTCCCACTTGTAGAGGAAAGACAAATGTAGACAGAAAAAGAGAAGCTGTGCAGCAGTGGAGAAAAGCTCGAGACTTAGCTAGCTAGCAAGAGGGGTGAGTAGGACTTGCTATTTTGCTATTAAAGCACATTACCGCAGAGCTTAGTGAGGGAGGTAAAGAAGCTCATCCTGTGTAGTTGTCAAGTGTCGGTTGTCCCAGGTGGAGTAGACCTGCCTTATGCAACTACCATTAGAAGAGGGCTCAGATTTCTACAGTGCATGTGTTAGGAACCTCTGCATGGTAACTGTAAGAAGTAGACTACAAGTATGTGAAAAGTGTTAGACGAGCTACTGCAGGACATTACAGTCAAGAGAATTGACCGTGAGAGGTTGGGATCAGCAATGTGAAAATGTCAGCTGAGCTGCTGAGAAAGAGACATAGAGAATGCTGCAAAATGAAGGAGGTGCTGCTGAAGAGATTGCCAGCAAATTGTCACAGGTATAAACCCACTGTTTTAAGGGCGAGTGTTGTTTAAACCTGTTCAGGACTACTGGCTCCTTTCTTTGTGATTGCGAACCACTCTCAATTAATTGAATTTAAACTCAAGAATATTCAGTTATTTCTGAACATGTCACATATCTCTAATGTTAATGTTCAATCAATCTAGGTTTTCTAGTGCTTTGCGATTTCCCGACCTCAAATATCATTAAACAACAGTTCTTGTCTTTTCTGGGTCAGTGAATTTATGTTCCTGGTCCCCAAGATTAGATTGATTGGAAATACTAAGAGTAAGGTATATATCTACCTATCTATCTATCTACCTATCTACCTACCTACCTATCTATCTATATCTACCTGTTCCCTTTCCTGCACTATATTTTTCTATTTTCTCTTCAATTGGATATGATTATATATGTATGCATGAGCGTGTTGTCTTATTTGAGTTATTTCATTGTTCTGCTTTGGAAACCGTAATAATTTTATAGCTAGAAAACAATATTTAGTGCTGAGACATTGGACAAGTTGTGGGGTATGAAGACATTTGGGGGGAGACATAAAAAGAAAAGGATTCCTGCGCTCAGGGCTGATGACGGTTGTCGCTTCAGTACAGAAATGAACTAGTAAAATAGGAATGAAGTGATAAATTGTATTACTCTGCAATGCTGTCTCAGTGTTTCATTTCAGGTTTTATAAGGCATAGCGGAGCCCTCCGAAACACACCACACTAGTTTTAGAGAGGATCGCTTTTTTCTTTTATCAAAAGAGAATCAATCTTAGCAAAATCAGGGCTTGAGAAACCAGTAACACGGCAAAGCTGCCATACTTTACATTCATTTTATGCATATTTGCTAACTTGTGGAACTCAAAGAATGGCAATATTCACAATATTCACAGGAGTAGTATAGACATGAGGAAGAAAATATGAGCAATATATAAAAATAAATCAAACTCAAATACTGAAATATAGTTATAGGCTGTATATAAAACAAGTATCTACAGTTGAAATCAAAATGATTCGATTCACCCCCACAATACAAATTATGATGCCTAGAGTAAGGCATGTGGAGGTTCAGTGATGCCTACAGTGAAGCATGGTGGTGGCTTGGTAATGTCTACAATGAAGTATGTCAGGGTCACCGTGATGCCTATAGTGAGGCATGGCATGGGCTTGGTGATGTCTACAGTGAAGCATGCCAGGGGTTCAGTGATGTCTACAATAAGCATGGCTGGGGCTAACAGTATAGTAGGGGCTCAGTGATGCCTATAGTGAAACTTGGTGGTCGCTTAGTGATGTCTTCAGTGAAGTGTGGTGGCATGGTGATGTCTACAGTGAAGCATGGCAGGGGTATGATGATGTCTACAGTGAAGCATGGCAGGGCCTTGGTGATGCCTACAGAGAAACTTGGTGGTCACCTAGTGATATCTACAGTGAAGCATTGTTTCCTGGTGATGCCTACACTGAAACATGGCGGGGGTTTGATGATATTTACAGTGAAGCATGGCAGGAGCTCGGTGATGTCTACAGTGAAGCATGACAAGTCTCAGAGATGTCTACAGTGAAGCATGGCGGGGCTGGGTGATGTCTATAGTGAAGCATGGTGGTGGCCCTGTGATGTCTACATTGAAACATGGAGGGTGCTCAGTGATGCGTACAGTGAAGCATGGCAGTGGCTCGATGATTCCTACAGTGAAGCATGGCAGTGGCTCGGTGATTCCTACAGTGAAGCATGGCAGTTGCTCGGTGATGTCTACAGTAAAACATCGTGGTGACTCAGTGATGTCTACAGTGAAGCATGGTGGTGACTCGGTGAAGCCGACAGTGAGGCATTCCGGTGGCTCGGTGATGACTACAGTGAAGCATGGCGGTGGCCTGGTGATGCCTACACTAAAGCACAGTGGTGGCTCAGTGATGTCTACGGTGAAGCAGGGAAATGGCTCTGTGATGGCTACAGTGAAGCACAGTGGTGGCTTAATGATGCCTTAATGATGCCTGCGGTGAAGCATGGTGGGGGCTCGGTGATGATTACAGTGAATCGTGGTTGTGAATCTGTGATGACAACAGTGAAGCATTGCGGTGGCTTGGTAATGACTACAGTGAATCATGATGGGGGCTCAGTGATGACTACAGTGAAGCATTGTGGTCAATCTGTGATGACTAAAAGTGAAGTATGGTGGGGGCTTGGTGATATCTACAGTGAAGCATTGCGGTGGCTCAGTGATGTCTGCAGTGAAGCATGGCGGAGGCTTGGTGATGACTAGAGTAAAGCACAATGGTGGCTCGGTGATGACTACAGTGCAGCGTGGCAGTGAATATATGATGACTATAAGGAAAAGCAGGGAGAAAAATGCCAGCACGTCCATCCAGTAAAATCAATCAATTTTATTTAGATTATACATAAAAACAAGTCGAACCACATAGCAGCTTAAAAATCTGGTTTTAAGCTGGTATGTGGTTCCAATTGTTTTTATGGATATCAAAATAAAGTTTATTGATTTTACTAGATGGACGTCTTGGCATTTTTCCTCCCTGCTTTTCCTTGTTATTTACGGTTATTTCACAGGCTGGATTCGGCACTCTTCCTTGGAGATTCTAGAGCATCTCATCTTGCAACAGGGTGGTGAGCTCCAAAACACCCTTTATTTCTCTTTATGATGACTATAGTGAAGCAAGGCAGTGGCTCGGTGATGCCTAGAGTGAAGCGGCAACACCATCAATCTAAAACTATTTGGGACCAAAGGCCCGGGAATCCTCCTGCTGTTGATAAAAAAGGGAGACCTCCAGGACTCCGAGGATGAGTTGAAAAATCTTTGAGGCACTACTGAAACCTTGGAAAACCTCAGCAGAGCAGAGCACATTCGGGGATAATGGGAAAGACACAGACAGATAAAAGGGGATGGGTATAGAGGACGCAGCCATTAGCAATGTCCTTTCGGCAGGGCATCCATACCTCTATAGTCTATACTATCATTACGCACTAAGAAGACATTGCACCATTTCACCACCGATAATACTGCTTCGCTATAAGTCTGAGCAAAATAAGGCCCCGCAAGATATTAGGATCCAGTTTCTACCTACACAACCCCAATAGTTATGGTGTGAGCAACCATCAAAGTAAAGTTTCTGATGCAACAGAAGACATTACCAGACATGGCTAAGATTAAATTCTGACTTTATTTGGTCTTTCGGACTCATTTATTTTCTCAGTCATCCCAAGGAAGTAGACACAACGAGCAAGACACAGGATTCATCCAGTAATTAAAGAGAAAATAAAGACAAAAAAAAAGTAAAAACTGAAAGCAAACAAAGAGCAGCGGGTGTCCTAAGCCTCTGACAAATCCCCTAAAATTGCAGAAAAGTGAGAATAATAGGCACCCCAGTGCTGCTGATGCCAGGAAGGGCTGTCTACACTGAGAGGTCAGCGCAGCGGGTAGTGTACACGATGCCGCCTGACGAGGTAATCCTGCCTGCTACAGGAACTGAATCGAAAAGTCATCTGAAGATCGCAACTATTTACAAGTCCTAGCGAAATACAGCCATTGAGGTGCTGCGTATGAGGTTCGACATCACACGACCGCCATGTCCATAAAGAAACGCGGCCTGGCAGATGATGGCGCAAAATACAACTTCTACTACTGTTGGCGGGTGAATTGAAATATGAAATCTGAATGTTTAGAAATGTAGTTTTTTTTCTGTAAAAAAGATGTATACATACGGAGATGGTCAAACTATCCTCAAGGTATGATCTTCTACATGTGTATGTATATAAAGTAAAAAAAAATTAATGGATAGATGGATTGATGGATGGATAAATTATGGATAAATGGATAGCTAAAAGGATAGATGGATGTATAAGTAGATGGATTAATGGATGGATGGACTTTCTGGCACGTTGTCTTCTGGCTCTCACAGGCCTGTTACACTTGTCTTTCACTTTTTCAAGGAGAGGCAGTGCTATACGCACAGGATGCTTGCCATCTCGGAGCCTGATTTTGCATGACTGTCGTAGGTCAACTAACATCCAAGCAACTCATGCCTTATAGCCTCAATGGCCCTCGAAGCATCATCCACATGGCATTTCCACCATTGGCGACAATAGTTATCTCAGGTTCTGTTCTTCCTAGAATTTTACAGCCACACTTGTGGAGGTTTTACTTCGCCAATGCTCTCTCTAGATGTCGGAAACACTCAAAGGTGCCCAGTCTTCCATGCTCGGGATGGTCACAGAGGCTAACTCCTTTCCAATGATATAGCCTTCGGCAGTACACAGCCCTTAATTATGGCCTTCACCTACAAGTCGAGGCTTTTCTTAGGTAGTGTAGCAGTTACCCACTCTACTTGTCCTCTGCGACTGACTCAGAGTGGAGGGAAACTCAGACCTTTTTAAACTTGGGTAAACTGGGAACATTCTGACACTTCCCCACAAGCACAAACTCACCCGAATTAGTCACATGCAACTCATAGACCCAATCAGCTCAATGAATATTTGGCACCACACAACTATGACCCTCGTGTACAACTTCGGAGCCAACTACCCATTTATACAGTGATACTGTTCAGCTAGGTGACATCCTTGAAAATTTGCCTTTCACACTGCCCACCTAGTGAACGTTTCCTCACTTTCACAAACATGGCATATGTGTCAGGCCTGGGCCTATATCTCAATTTTCTGATGGGATAGTCTGACCTTGGGGACCATGAAGCATGAAGAAAAGTCTGATCTCGTGGTTGTAACATAACTTGATAATGTGCACAGTTAAGTGCTGATAAAAGGGGAAAAAGGGACGCAGTCCTTTTAAAAACTGATTAATTCTGGAGGTAGATGTAAGAATGCGGCTCTTTGTAAGGCGTCTGATAATAATTAGTCAGAACATGATACGATGCATTTTAAATCACAATGTCTTCGTGTGTAATGGCTGCTGCTGGCCTTTATGTCACGATGATTTAAAATCTGTAAATTATATCTTGTATTATGATGTATTTCCACCAAATTAAGATTCTCTCGGCTGAGGACGGGCTCACAGCCAGACAAGATCTATGCCTGGGTCGTCACTCTTGTCTTCTGAGAGAACTGTATCACCGAGATTCAATGACCCCCTATGGCCATTTGTTCGAGTTCATATTCTTTGGCCACTATATAAAATGTATCTTCATTTTTATTAATAAATGATTACTTGACTTCTCTGCACGTCCACGTTCATTATTGGGTGACTCCTCGCAGTTGTTGGCAAGACTTAGACCAGTGATGGTTTTAAGCTTGATGGTGCTGTGTATTAGTGTTTGCTGGTGGTTCAGCAACAAATGTGGTGTGGTGACGAGATGGAATATCTTAGGCATTCATGTTTGACCTTCTTGGTATGACCAAGGTTGGCCATATACCCTGAGACCACTCGGAGGACCCCTTCTCGTTTATGTTTTTGGGTATGCATAGACCTAAGAGCACACTAAACACTATTTCATGGCAATTGGGGCATTTTTAATTCGGACAAACTTTACTCAGACCAAATCAAATCTGCTGGCTGACGTCAGCAAATCTGCCCTCTAACAAATTTTGGGTGATTGGCTTATTTCTACCTTTTGGCAATCTTTTGGCCCTCAACCTTGCATGCACTCCGGTGTTATTTTATGGGTACACTTTAGAATCCCAAGTGGACATCTGCTGACTGAGGTGCATTAACATCGTTGGCATGCTGTGCGTAAGTCAATCAACCATGACGTCAATTAGACATTGGTATTTAGTCCAGGTCTCAGAACGGAGTACCAGCTCCTACAATTTTTGCATTTTCTAAGGTGGAGGATCCAGATACACAGTGATAAGGGCATATATTAGTCACTGGCAGCAGGACTCTCTATGTATCATGTTCCATGAGTGGAGGTTCCGCTAGACAACATGTGTAAATCACACCCTGGTGGGCACCTTGTCTACCTCACTCTCTTAGACCCACACATTGGCCTACCTTTTAGATTTTTGTTAGGGTATTTGGGTCTCAGGCCCGCTCATGTCTTTGTCCCAGGATCACCAGATTTTCTGCGATCCCAATGGGCCACAATGAGCCCATTGATGGTGACATCTAGTAGTCTCATACATGTTTTTCCCTCTCGTATAAGCTTATATCCTTTATGCTAGTGTGATATTTACTTTGTCGCGGTCTCTTAATTATTTTCAATTATGTCCCTTTAGCTCAGGTTAAATAATTGCATTTATGTAGTGTTTAATACTAATACCCACCTACCCACTCTGTATCCATCTCACCGGCAGTACCCACTCCATGTATTGCGTGCGCCATTCCGCCCACGTCCCAGCTTTTGTTAGTCTGCGAGTCTCCTGTAGAGGAAGAATTGAATAGCTCCTCTGACACTCTGCAAGGGAAACCATCAGCGCCGCTCTCATATATCATTTCATACTGGTATTTTAATAGTATTACAAGTGTTCCCAAGTCTGGTACTCGCACACCCATAATAGCAGCGTATCCCCGCGCCGGTGATTGAGCGGACCGACATGAGTTGCATACATAACACTTGTTTCTGTATAAACCACACTTTTTGACGTTTTTTTTTCCCAGGCACAACAGTTTAGTGTGATGATAATGATGGAGAATGATGCGGAACTCTGAGAATTAGAGGGATTGTTTTATTGGCTTTTACGTGGGATCTTTAGGCCTTTGTTTGTTGACAGTCCTCGCCCAGGTCTTAGGGTGAGTGAAGTATCAAGGGGATATTGTTTTAAACGTACCGTCACACTTAACGACGCTACAGCGATCCCGACAATGATACGACCTGGCAGGGATCGTTGCTGTGTCGCTATGTGGTTACTGGTGAGATGTCAAACAGTCAGATCTTTCCAACGACGCAGCAACGATACGGCGACCCGTAGCGACCTGTATAACGATGCACGCCTATGTGTCTCAGTTCTGAGTCGCCAACGAGGTCGTTGGTAAGGTGTCAAACACAGTAATGCATGCTACCCAGCGGGACCTCAACGATCAAAAAATGGTCCAGGCCATTTCGACACGACCAGCGATCTCACAGCCGGGGCCTGGTCGCTGCTATGTGTCAAACGTAGCGAAATCGCTGCTGAGGTCGCTGTTGCGTCACAAAACTTGTTACTCGGCAGCGATCTCGCTAGCGATCTCGCTTAGGGTGACAGGGGGCTTTAAGGCTTGTTATCTAGTGTTCCTAGAAGTTTCTTATTTTATATGGATGTAGGAGAGAAAATGTAGACTTATACTGCCAGAAAATGGCCCACCAATAGTAACATATTCAGATCAATCATGGTTATTCACAGATCACGGATCAGTGCCAAAGAACTTTATGTCGTAGCAAGTTGTGATGTTATACAGGGCCGAACCAATCTGAAGAACAAAAAAATACACTTTTTGAATAAGTATTTTTGATAGCCAAGCCTCATCCCTAACTCCAGAAAGTCCTTTTTGTGCAACTACACAAAAATAGTGCCCCCAATGAAGCCCTTTAATGTTCCTACAGTTTAGTACCCCTTTTATGGCCTCCATGCGTTATGAGGCCCCAAAGATGCTCCTCACACACATTGATTACCCAACACCATATAATATACCCACATTACCACCTTCAGAACATGATGCCTCCTTAGTGCCCCCCATACTGTATAATGCCCTCAAAGTCCGCCCACACATATGATGTGCCCACAGTCTCTGAAAAATAGGAAAGTTGCCTCTTTTCCCTATCAGCGGAGCAGAGATATATTTTGTACTGTGTCTGTGTTCCTGGCACAGCAGGCGCATAGTAGTAATGTCATTGTGCCTCCTGCGCTGAGTCTCAGACAGCTAATGCTTATCAAGCCATCATTATATTCTACCATAACTAGGTCCTAAAGATGCAGATATGATTGAGAGCGGGATATGCCTCTGACCTCCAAGGACAGCAGGACAACCCTCAAATCGAGGACTGTCCCTCTGGATCTGGGATGGTTGATGGTAGACATGAGATTTTGCTGCCAGGGGCTTATACATGGCCAGCCCTGTGGGGAACTAACAGAGCAAACAGCCTTTATGCACCCTTCCCAGCTGGTCTCCCACTATTGAGTGATCCCCCCCCCCCCCCCCAGGGTGCCGGTCTGGGAGTGTGCTTTAAAGCAGTAATTTAATTACAGATTGATCATGTAGTAGAGACTTAGTGGTAGTTTATATTGACATATATACAGACTGTTCCAAGTTTGTCTGGACTGTCCTAATTTTTTAGCAAAAATTTTGGCAAAGGGGACAAGGTTTGCACACACGCCACCCATAAATTGGCAGTGGTGGGGCAGAGTTGGAGTCTCCAAGTTGCTAACACAAAAATTGGTAACTATGTTTTGGTTGGGTATTGAGACCCCAACCATTGAGCACTTATGCCCCTTGGGTTGTTGACATTTTATACCTTTCATGATATGCAAATTAGATTTCCACCAGAATGAAGAACTATCTATCTAGTGTGACCTATAGGTAGCCGCACTGCAAGTCAATGTCCGACCTATTAACGAGAATTGAAAAATGGCCAAACTAGAAATTCCCAAAGGGTTGACTAGAAATAGCTACCTAAGGGTGGTATCATAGAGATGGCTCCTGGAGGAGACGTAATTTGTATAGTTTCTCAGGGAGCTTTGCTTATATAACGCCCTACAAAGCTGGATCTCCACAAGGAGAACCAATATCTTCCAAGAAAAGCTTTTATGGGGAAGACACTGCAGCAGAAGACAGCTTAATTGAAAAAACAAAACCATCTATGAAAGGGGTTCAGAACCAATTTAAAACATAAAAAAGGACCTTTACCATTAGCTCGGATTGAGCCCCAAAATTTTTGAGGGTAGCGCTTAATTAACATGTTTTATTACGTCAGGATCTGTCAAGCTTTAGGAATGTTTACCAAGTATCGTGACATTACAAAAACAGTCTTGTTTTGCTTCGATCCCACATTAAGCATCACAATGACAATCTCCATATAGAAATTATAGTGAAAAACCATCTTGACGTGTCATAGAAATCCAGCTTTTTTTAAAGGAACGGTACAGAAATGTTCATTTCGGCCACTGACTGCCAAGTCACTTCTCATTTTCATCTCAATGCCAGTCTGCCTCTCGCTGAAGCATGATGCCAATGGAGAGAATGCTAATTAAAAACTGTAGTGAAACATCTACAGCTTTTAGACGGGTCAATCAACATGTTAGTCGACTTAAATTGTTCAAATTAAATTCTTTACGGTTAGAATTGCACCAGCAGATTACATTTTTGATTTTTTTCAGACTTTTTTTTTTTCAAAATGAGTTTTTGTTTTCATCAATTTTAAGCGAAATGAAGATTTGTAAATCAGTTTCAAAAGAAGATTCCTCATCCTCCGCACATCAGTGTTCAGGTAGGCTTACGCTTGACCACACAATCAAGGGTAATAATGTCGGTGTTTGGGGAGACAAAGTAGGACATTTGGACGTAAGATTCACACGTCATGAGGTCCTCAACGGCCTTAGATATTCAGTGAAGCAAACTGAACATGAATGTTTTCTACCATCCCCACAATTACTCCATAGTAAATTCACTGTGAAGCTCAGAGCCGCTTTACGTCAGCAGTGAAAAAACAGGACAACTGCGTAACCCCAAAATCCTTCAGTTTATAAGATTGTTTTGAAAGTAGTCTTTGCAAAGAGAGGAGGACACTAAACACAAATACTACCAGATCTTCTTCTCCACTATATTCAGTATATGTGTATCATCTGCAATAGACAACACGTGGCATGTCCCTTTTGTAATATCCTTTATTTAGGATGAGTGTCCCGGCAGCAACATTGAGGCAGAAGTACTTCACTTTTGTGTCTGCCATCATTGGTCTTGGAATCAAGAGCACCTCTGGATCATGTTAGGTTTCACGTGACGTCATGAGCTGCATCATGCCGAGATGTCTTGACATCATGTGATCTAGTAAGCAATTGAGGCTCCCAGAATCAAAAATTTCAGGCTCAGAGGCGAAGACTGGTTGCTATGGAGGACTGGTAAGGACCCTGAACCAGTACAGTGGGAATAAAATTGCTTATCTCCAGTTGAGGATCTTCCATTGGCCTTGACTCCTCTTAGTAACTACAAAGACAGGTTTTTGGAGATACTCAACATTATACTACTCAGGCACGTATGTTATGAAACGCCATGGTGTCTTGACAGCCCAGTCTAGTCAGTGCCAGATGAGAACAGAAGTGAAGACCAGTTACCATGGAGGAGCAGACTGGATGCCAGACAGGGGCAGCGCGAATCGAAATTGCTTATCTCTAATTGAGGATCTTCTGCTGATTTTTATGGCTCCTTCTAGTGACTACTAGGACACCTTCTTGTGGCTACTCAACTCTACCCCTAAGCAGTCACGTATATTATGGAGCGCCATGCATTTTTCCTAATTTTTCGGGAATCATGTTCTGTCTTTCGACCTGTTAGAAGGCTGGTATGTACCAACTGTCCCTGACCTAAGCCAATGTAAATTTGACCAGACCTCATTGGATTCCTTTCAATGCTTAATGAGAATCTTTGGCTTGAGATTTGAAAGGTGTGCCCGTTCCCAGGTATCGACCTAGCTTGTTATTTTGACCATATCTTGATGTCTATCTGTCTACCGCTTACGATCAAACTCTACCCATCTTGACCCATATAATTCCTGTCCATTTTGGTGCCCTCAGTATATTCACATGCCACCTATTATGACCGAATGGTAAAAACATGAGGATTCCCTATGGAAAAAGAACCCCTTGCTGGAGCAAAGAGTTCAGCCCTACACCAAATCTGTTAGCAACCCTATGGTTTTATACCTTCTGGTACATTCGTTGCAGCAGCTAGGGTAGGAACTGCAATACCAAACCCGGCAATGTTGATGGCGCTGTTTCTGAAAGCAAGAACAATACCATTGCTCTAAAATATAAAGGACCAACATGACTATGTGGAGCAACTCTCCAGTGACCACAGCTCGTTACAGAAGTCCAGAACCCATTTGCCCCAATAACCTCCTAATTTTATGTGTTCCCATTTGCATACCGATCCTGCAATGTCAACCCGCTCTTATATGAACGTGTGAAGTGCCAGTGAGTGTAATTATCCACTTAAAGTACAATCTCACAGAGGAGAATTTACAGCACTTTAAACAGCTCATCAGCTACAAAATAAACTCCCCGTCTACCAGGCCTGGATCTCATCTCAGATTAATCCAGATTCATTACACGCCCAATCTGCGCAGGTGATCAGTCGTAACGAGGGACTCACTAATGTCACAGGCCCCGCGCGGCTCCTGACGCTACAGACAAGGCTGCGTCGCGCTTCGGTATCCAGCATGGATCCAGCTCACCGGCAGACCGAGCATGGGGACGGAGAGTAACCTTTACAGAAGATAATATATCATATATGAAAAACACAGAGAACGACCCAAGAGCCACAGAAAATCCATACGCAAAAAAATAAAAAACAAAAACAACATTTCAGGTATAATTTTGAGGACGCGAAGAAAATGCAGAGTCAATCATTGCTAGATGTGATTAAAAGCAAGGACATCAAGCAAAAGTTGATTGGAGGCCAAAAGCAGACGTTCCCGTTAGATGAACCATTATCTCCAAATAAACCTCCTCGCTCGTTTTGTATAAAGCAATTAGTTACATTAAATTTAACCTACATTTGCTGTTTAATGCGCGCTTCCTCCGCGCGGCCCGCACCTTCTTCATTAAATTACAGCAGAGAATAGGTTATTTTTAAACAAACCATTAAAGAATAAATAGAGAAGGAAGTCCGGATCTACGGAGGACGTAAAACGCGTCTCCTTCTAAGATGGAGATTACGAGGTAAAATCCTCAATGAGTCCTCGGGTAGTTCTTTTCTCAAGTATTCATTAGTCATTAGTTTATCAAAGAAACTTCACTGACAACCATATTATGTATTGATGTAATATTCACAGTGGTTGTCGCACAACTTTCCCAGATTACTAGATGGCAAATTCGAATAGCAGCATAATAGTAGATATATTTTTGTACATAGGGGACAGTATTATAGTAGTTATATTCTTGTACATAGGGGACAGTATTATAGTAGTTATATTCTTGTACATAGGAGCAGTATGATAGTAGTTATATTTTTGTATATAGGGGGCAGTATTATAGTAGTTATATTCTTGTATATAGGAGCAGTATTATAGTAGTTATATTCTTGCACATTGGAGCAGTATTATAGTAGTTATATTCTTGTACATAGGAGCAGTATTATAGTAGTTATATTCTTGCACATTGGAGCAGTATTATAGTAGTTATATTCTTGTATATAGGAGCAGTATTATAGTAGTTATATTCTTGCACATTGGAGCAGTATTATAGTAGTTATATTCTTGTACATAGGAGCAGTATTATAGTAGTTATATTCTTGCACATTGGAGCAGTATTATAGTAGTTATATTCTTGTACATAGGAGCAGTATTATAGTAGTTATATTCTTGCACATTGGAGCAGTATTATAGTAGTTATATTCTTGTACATAGGAGCAGTATTATAGTAGTTATATTCTTGCACATTGGAGCAGTATTATAGTAGTTATATTCTTGTACATAGGAGCAGTATTATAGTAGTTATATTTTTGTACATAGGGGACAGTATTATAGTAGTTATATTCTTGTACATAGGAGCAGTATTATAGTAGTTATATTTTTGTACATAGGGGACAGTATTATAGTAGTTATATTCTTGCACATTGGAGCAGTATTATAGTAGTTATATTCTTGTACATAGAAGCAGTATTATAGTAGTTATATTCTTGTACATAGGAGCAGTATTATAGTAGTTATATTCTTGTACATAGGGTGCAGTATTATAGTAGTTATATTCTTGTACATAGGGGCAGTATTATAGTAGTTATATTCTTGTACATAGGGTGCAGTATTATAGTAGTTATATTCTTGTACATGGGGGACAGTTTTATAGTAGTTATATTCTTATACATAGGGTGCAGTATTATAGTAGTTATATTCTTGTACATAGGGGCAGTATTATAGTAGCTATATTCTTGCACATAGGAGCAGTATTATACTAGTTATATTCTTGTACATTTGGGAAGTATTATAGTAGTTATATTCTTGTTGTAACGGGTCTGGGAGGCGGAACCTCTGGGCTACAATACAAGGGGGCGGTCCTTGTAAGGGAGCGGGTGGCGACCAGGCAGGCAGTCACAGGAGGTGACCAGGACAGTCTCTGGGTGTACGGGCAGGAGGACACGGCAAGTGATCGGGGCAGTCTCTGGATAAAGGGTAGGTACGACCTGAGATGGCTGAACCTCCAGGTAGGCTAGCAAGGCAGATGGAGAGTGTGTGCTCCCAGGTGAGCAAGCGAGAGTCTCTGGAATAGCAGGTGGTCACAGCACGTGACGGCGGAGCCTCCAGGTAGGCAAGCAGGCAGGTAACGGAGAAGCGCTCCCAGGTGAGCGGGCAAGAGTCTCAGGAATAGCTGGTGGTCACAGCACGTGACAGCGGAGCCTCCGGGCAGGCAAGCAGGCAGGTAGCGGAGAAGCGCTCCCAGGTGAGCGGGCAAGAGTCTCTGGAATAGCTGGTGGTCACAGCACGTGACAGCGGAGCCTCCGGGTAGGCAAGCGGGCAGGTAGCGGAGAAGCGATCCCAGGTGAGCGGGCAAGAGTCTGGAGTGGCTGGTGGTCACAGCAAGTGACAGCGGAGCCTCCGGGCTGGTAAGCAGGCAGGTAACGGAGAAGCGCTCCCAGGTGAGCGGGCAAGCTGGTCCATAGACAGACTGACCGGAGTTGTAAGGCAGACCGTCGGACCTCAGGCAAGCAGGCAGGTAGCTGAGGTGCGCTCCCAGGTGAGCGGGCAGGCTGGTCCTTAGACAGACTGACAGGAGTAGTAAGGCAGACCGTCGGACCTCAGACTAGCAGACAGGTAGCAAGTAATCAGGCAGGAATCTGACAGGTAACTGGCAGGTAACTGGCAACGGGACCTGAGGGCTGAAGCACAGGTGAGACACAGGTGCAAACAACATTGCTCGGGCACCTCCATTTTGGAGGAGGTGCCTTATATATGATGAAGTCCTCCGGCCATTGGCCGGGGACTCCTTAGGACGGCGCGCGCGGCCCCTTTAAGAGGACGGGAGCGCGCGCGCGCGCGCCCTAAGCACAGGGGCCGGGAAGGAGCGCGCGCTGAGAGCAGAGCGGGAGGAGGACGCCGGGAAGGAGCGCGCGCTGACAGCAGAGCGGGAGAGGGACGCCGGGCACGGGGCAGAGCGGTGAGGGGAGCAGCGTCCCTGCCTAGCAGAGGGCAGGGACGCCGGCACTACACTTGTACATAGGAACAGTATTATAGTAGTTATATTCTTGAACATAGGGGGCACTATTATAGTAGTTATATTTTTGTACATAGGGGGCAGTATTATATAAGTTATATTCTTGCACATAGGAGCAGTATTATAGTAGTTATATTCCTGTACATAGGAGCAGTATAAGGCTGTGTGCCCACGATGCGTTTTTTAAGCGTTTCCGCAGCGGCAAAAACGCTGCAGAAACGCTTAAAAAACGCTTGGTAGAAGGCCTGCCATGTCCCCCAATGATAATCGGCATGTGCTGTGCACATGCTGCTGAAATTTCTGCTGAGGATTATCATTGCGGAAAAAAATGCAGCACTACCAATTATTTTGTGGAAGTGCTGTGTTTTCGCCCCCATTGACTTGCATTAGAATGCGCCAATTCCGGAAGACTGCATCTGTACTTGCGTAATTGGCGAGTTCTAATGTGCGGATGGTACACGGGTGTGGAGGACAGGAGACTCTCCTCCACACCCAGGTACCCTAAAAGCTGTAAAAAAAGAATAAAATAAAAAATAAAGATTATATTCACCTTCCGGCGGCCCCCGGACTCCTTCCCTGTGCTTGCCGATAGATCGCGGGCAGATCTGTAGGACCTGCGCTGTGACGGCAGGTCCTTCAGTACAGCGTATCGCGATCTGCCGGCAGCCAGCACAGGAAAGCAGCAAGTCTCGGGGCCATCGGAGGGGAAGTATACATTTATTTTTTATTTTTTGACAGTCTCTCGGGTCACACTATATAAATCCAAGCCGTTTGCATGGATTTATATAGTGTGACCGAGTTGTCGAGCACTTTCCAAGTGATGCTAAAATCGCTTGGAAAGCGCTTGACACCCGCATGCGGAAATGCATGTGAAGAACGCTTCACATCCGCATGTCCCTGGCAGGAAAAAAGCATGTACAATCCGCATGTACAATCCGCATGCGTTTTTTTCTGCCAGGGAGATGCAGAAACGCTCAGGAAAAAATCCTGAGCATTTCTGCATCGTGGGCACATAGCCTTATAGTAGCTATATTCTTGTACATAGGGGCAGTATAATAGTAGTTATATTCTTGTACATAGGAGCAGTATTATAGTAGTTATATTCTTGTA
This sequence comes from Phyllobates terribilis, assembly GCF_046119375.1. NCBI lineage: Eukaryota > Metazoa > Chordata > Amphibia > Anura > Dendrobatidae > Phyllobates > Phyllobates terribilis. The sequence continues at coordinate 54,474,066 of NW_027362772.1, read as the reverse complement.
CATAGGGGCAGTATTATATTAGTTATATTCTTGTACATAGGAGCACTATTATAGTAGTTATATTCTTGTACATAGGGGCAGTATTATAGTAGGTATATTCTTGTACATAGGGGGCAGTATTATATTAGTTATATTCTTGTACATAGGAGCACTATTATAGTAGTTAAATTCTTGTACATAGGGGCAGTATTATAGTAGTTATATTCTTGTACATAGGAGCAGTATTATATTAGTTATATTCTTGTACATAGGAGCACTATTATAGTAGTTATATTATTGTACATAGGAGCAGTATTATAGTAGTTATATTCTTATACATAGGTGGCCATATTATAGTAGTTATATTCTTGTACATAGGGGGCAGTATTATAGTAGTTATATTCTTGTACATAGGAGCAGTATTATAGTAGTTATATTCTTGTACATAGGAGCAGTATTATAGTAGCTATAGTCTTGTACATAGGAGCAGTATTATAGTAGCTATATTCCTGTACATAGGAGCAGTATTATAGTAGTTATATTCTTGTACATAGGGGCAGTATTATAGTAGTTATATTCTTGTACATAGGAGCAGTATTATAGTAGTTATATTCTTGTGCATAGGAGCAGTATTATAGTAGTTATATTCTTGTACATAGGGGCAGTATTATAGTAGTTACATTCTTGTACATTGGGGCAGTATTATAGTAGCTATATTCCTGTACATAGGAGCAGTATTATAGTAGCTATATTCTTGTACATAGGGGCAGTATTATAGTAGTTACATTCATGTACATAGGAGCACTATTATAGTAATTATATTCTTGTACATAGGGGCAGTATTATAGTAGTTATATTCTTGTACATAGGGGGCAGTATTATAGTAGTTATATTCTTGTACATAGGGGGCAGTATTATAGTAGTTATATTCTTGTACATAGGAGTAGTATTATAGTAGTTATATTCTTGTACATAGGGGGCAGTATTATAGTAGCTATAGTCTTGTACATAGGAGCAGTATTATAGTAGCTATATTCCTGTACACAGGAGCAGTATTATAGTAGTTATATTCTTGTACATAGGGGCAGTATTATAGTAGTTATATTCTTGTACATTGGGGCAGTATTATAGTAGCTATATTCCTGTACATAGGAGCAGTATTATAGTAGCTATATTCTTGTACATAGGGGGCAGTATTATAGTGGCTATATTCTTGTACATAGGGGGCAGTATTATAGTGGCTATATTCTTGTACATAGGGGGCAGTATTATAGTGGCTATATTCTTGTACATAGGGGGCAGTATATTAGTAGTTATATTCTTGTACATAGGGGGAGTATTATAGTAGTTATATTCTTGTACATAGGGGCAGTATTATAGTAGTTATATTCTTGTACATAGGGGCAGTATTATAGTAGTTATATTCTTGTACATAGGGGGCAGTATTATAGTAGTTATATTCTTGTACATATGTACATAGGGGCAGTATTATAGTAGTTATATTCTTGTACATAGGGGGCAGTATTATAGTAGTTATATTCTTGTACATAGGGGACAGTATTATAGTAGTTATATTCATGCACATAGGAGCAGTATTATAGTAGTTATATTTTTGTACATAGGAGTAGTATTATAGTAGTTATATTCTTGTACATAGGAGCAGTATTATAGTAGTTATATTCTTGCACATAGAAGCAGTATTATAGTAGTTATATTCTTGCACATAGGAGCAGTATTATAGTAGTTCTATTCTTGTACATAGGGGCAGTATTATAGCAGTTATATTCTTGTACATAGGGGCAGTATTATAGTAGCTATATTCCTGTACATAGGAGCAGTATTATAGTAGTTATATTCTTGTACATAGGGGCAGTATTATAGTAGTTATATTCTTGTACATAGGGGGCAGTATTATAGTGGCTATATTCTTGTACATAGGGGGCAGTATTATAATGGCTATATTCTTGTACATAGGGGGCAGTATTATAGTAGTTATATTCTTGTACATAGGGGGAGTATTATAGTAGTTATATTCTTGTACATAGGGGCAGTATTATAGTAGTTATATTCTTGTACATAGGAGCAGTATTATAATAGCTATATTCTTGTACATAGAGGGCAGTAGTATAGTAGTTATATTCTTGTACATAGGGGCAGTATTATACTAGTTATATTCTTGTACATAGGAGCAGTATTATAGTAGTTATATTCTTGTACATAGGGGCAGTATTATAGCAGTTATATTCTTGTACATAGGGGCAGTATTATAGTAGTTATATTCTTGTACATAGGGGCAGTATTATAGTAGTTATATTCTTGTACATAGGGGCAGTATTATAGTAGTTATATTCTTGTACATATGAGCAGTAATATAGTAGTTATATTCTTGTACATAGGAGCAGTATTATAATAGCTATATTCTTGTACATAGAGGGCAGTAGTATAGTAGTTATATTCTTGTACATAGGGGCAGTATTATACTAGTTATATTCTTGTACATAGGAGCAGTATTATAGTAGTTATATTCTTGTACATAGAAGCAGTAATATAGTAGTTATACACTGTGTGCAGAATTATTAGGCAAGTAGTATTTTAGAACATTATTTTTATTATTGATCAACAACTATGTTCTCAATCAACCAAAAGACTCATAAATATCCCAGCTTAATATTTTTGGAAGTTGGAGTGATTTTTTTTAGATTTGGCTATCTTAGGAGGATATCTGTTTGTGCAGGTAACTATTACTGTGCAGAATTATTAGGCAACTTAATAAAAACCAAATATAATCCCATCTCACTTCTTTATTTTCACCAGGTAAACCAATATCAGTGCACAAAATTTAGAAATAAACATTTCTGACATGAAAAAACAAAAAACAAAAAAATTAATGATCAATATAGCCACCTTTCTTTATGATGACACTCAACAGCCTTCCATCCATGCATTCGGTCAGTTGCTTGATCTGTTTTCGATCAACATTGCGTGCAGCAGCCACCACAGCCTCCCAGACACTGTTCCGAGAGGTGTACTGTTTAACCTCTCTGTAGATCTCACATTTTATGATGGACCACAGGTTCTCTATGGGTTTCAGATCAGGTGAACAAGGGGGCTATGTCATTATTTTTTCTTCTTTTAGACCTTTACTGGCCAGCCACGCTGTGGAGTAGTTGGATGCATGTGATGGAGCATTGTCCTGCATGAAAATCATGCTTTTCTTGAACGATACCGACTTCTTCCTGTACCACTGCTTGAAGAAGTTGTCTTCTAGAAACTGGCAGTAGGTCTGGGAGTTGAGCTTCACTCCATCCTCAACCCGAAAAGGTCCCACAAGTTCATCTTTGATGATACCAGCCCATACCAGTACCCCACCTCCACCTTGCTGGCGTCTGAGTCGGAGTGAAGCTCTCTGCTCTTTACTGATCCAGCCTCTGGCCCATCCATCTGGCCCATCAAGAGTCACTCTCATTTCATCAGTCCATAAAACCTTTGAAAAATCAGTCTTAAGATATTTCTTGAACCATTCTTGAAGTTTTATCTTATGTTTCTTGTTCAAAGGTGGTCGTTTTTCAGCCTTCCTTACCTTGGCCATGTCCCTGAGTATCGCACACCTTGTGCTTTTTGATACTCCAGTAATGTTGCAGCTCTGAAATATGGCAAAACTGGTGGCGAATGGCATCTTGGCAGCTTCACGCTTGATTTTCCTCAATTCATGGGCAGTTATTTTGCGCCTTTTTTGGCTAACACGCTTCTTGCGACCCTGTTGGCTATTTGCCATGAAACGCTTGATTGTTCGGTGATCACGCTTCAAAAGTTTGGAAATTTCAAGACTGCTGCATCCCTCTGCAAGACATCTCACAATTTTGGACTTTTCAGAGCCCGTCAAATCTCTCTTCTGACCCATTTTGCCAAAGGAAAGGAAGTTGCCTAATAATTAAGCACACCTTATATAGGGTGTTGATGTCATTAGACAACACCCTTCCTCATTACAGAGATGCACAAAACCAGATTTACTTAATTGGTAGTTGGTTCTCAAGACTATGCAGCTTGGAGTAGGACAACATGTATAAAAAGTATCATGTGATCAAAATACGCATTTGCCTAATAATTCTGCACGCAGTGTATTCTTGTACATAGGGGCAGTATTATAGTAGTTATATTCTTGTACATAGTGGGCAGTATTATAGTAGTTATATTCTTGTACATAGAGGGCAGTATTATAGTAGTTATATTCCTGTCCATAGGAGCAGTATTATAGTAGTTATATTCTTGTACATAGGGGCAGTATTATAGTAGTTATATTCTTGTACATAGGAGCAATATTATAGTAGTTATATTCTTATACATAGGGGGCAGTATTATAGTAGTTATATTCTTGTACATAGGAGCAGTATTATAGCAGTTATATTCTTGTACATAGGGGGCAGTATTATAGTAGTTATATTCTTGTACATAGGGGGCAGTATTCTAGTAGTTATATTCTTGTTCATAGGGGGCAGTATTATAGTAGTTATATTCTTGTACATAGGGGGCAGTATTATAGTAGTTATATTCTTGTACATAGGGAGCAGTATTATAGTAGTTATATTCTTATACACAGGGGCAGTATTATAGTAGTTATATTCTTGTACATAGGGGCAGTATTATAGTTGTTATATTCTTGTACATAGGGAGCAGTATTATAGTAGTTATATTCTTATACACAGGGGCAGTATTATAGTAGTTATATTCTTATACAAAGGGGCAGTATTATAGTAGTTATATTTTTGTACATAGGGGGCAGTATTATAGTAGTTATATTCTTGTACATTGGAGCAGTATTATAGTAGTTATATTCTTGTACATAGGGGGCAGTATTATAGTAGTTATACTCTTGTACATAGGAGCAGTATTATAGTAGTTATATTCTTGTACATAGGAGTAGTATTATAGTAGTTATATTCTTATACACAGGGGCAGTATTATAGTAGTTATATTCTTGTACATAGGGGCAGTATTATAGTTGTTATATTCTTGTACATAGGGAGCAGTATTATAGTAGTTATATTCTTATACACAGGGGCAGTATTATAGTAGTTATATTCTTATACACAGGGGCAGTATTATAGTAGTTATATTTTTGTACATAGGGGGCAGTATTATAGTAGTTATATTCTTGTACATTGGAGCAGTATTATAGTAGTTATATTCTTGTACATAGCGGGCAGTATTATAGTAGTTATACTCTTGTACATAGGAGCAGTATTATACTCGTTATATTCTTATACACAGGGGCGGTATTATAGTAGTTATATTCTTGTACATAGGTGCAGTGTTATAGTAGTTATATTCTTGTACATAGGAGCAGTATTATAGTAGTTATACTCTTGTACATAGGAGCAGTATTATAGTAGTTATATTCTTATACACAGGGGCAGTATTATAGTAGTTATATTCTTGTACATAGGGGCAGTATTATAGTAGTTATATTCTTGTACATAGGAGCAGTATTATTGTAGTTATATTCTTGTACATAGGAGCAGTATTATAGTAGTTATATTCTTGTACATAGGGGGCAGTATTATAGCAGTTATATTCTTGTACATAGAAGTAGTATTATAGTAGTTATATTCTTGTACATAGGAGCAGTATTATAGTAGTTATATTCTTTTACATAGGAGCAGTATTATAGTAGCTATATTCTTGTACATAGGGGCAGTATTATAGTAGTTATATTCTTATACATAGGAGCAGTATTATAGTAGTTATATTCTTGTACATAGGAGCAGTATTATAGTAGGTATATCCTTGTACATAGGGGGCAGTATTATAGTAGTTATATTCTTGTACATAGGGGGCAGTATTATAGTAGTTATATTCTTGTATATAGGAGCAGTATTATAGTAGTTATATTCTTGTACATAGGAGCAGTATTATAGTAGTTATATTCTTGTACATAGGAGCAGTATTATAGTAGGTATATCCTTGTACATAGGGGGCAGTATTATAGTAGTTATATTCTTGTACATAGGGGCAGTATTATAGTAGTTATATTCTTGTACATAGGGGCAGTATTATAGTAGTTATATTCTTGTACATATGAGCAGTAATATAGTAGTTATATTCTTGTACATAGGAGCAGTATTATAATAGCTATATTCTTGTACATAGAGGGCAGTAGTATAGTAGTTATATTCTTGTACATAGGGGCAGTATTATACTAGTTATATTCTTGTACATAGGAGCAGTATTATAGTAGTTATATTCTTGTACATAGAAGCAGTAATATAGTAGTTATACACTGTGTGCAGAATTATTAGGCAAGTAGTATTTTAGAACATTATTTTTATTATTGATCAACAACTATGTTCTCAATCAACCAAAAGACTCATAAATATCCCAGCTTAATATTTTTGGAAGTTGGAGTGATTTTTTTTAGATTTGGCTATCTTAGGAGGATATCTGTTTGTGCAGGTAACTATTACTGTGCAGAATTATTAGGCAACTTAATAAAAACCAAATATAATCCCATCTCACTTCTTTATTTTCACCAGGTAAACCAATATCAGTGCACAAAATTTAGAAATAAACATTTCTGACATGAAAAAACAAAAAACAAAAAAATTAATGATCAATATAGCCACCTTTCTTTATGATGACACTCAACAGCCTTCCATCCATGCATTCGGTCAGTTGCTTGATCTGTTTTCGATCAACATTGCGTGCAGCAGCCACCACAGCCTCCCAGACACTGTTCCGAGAGGTGTACTGTTTTCCCTCCCTGTAGATCTCACATTTTATGATGGACCACAGGTTCTCTATGGGTTTCAGATCAGGTGAACAAGGGGGCTATGTCATTATTTTTTCTTCTTTTAGACCTTTACTGGCCAGCCACGCTGTGGAGTAGTTGGATGCATGTGATGGAGCATTGTCCTGCATGAAAATCATGCTTTTCTTGAACGATACCGACTTCTTCCTGTACCACTGCTTGAAGAAGTTGTCTTCTAGAAACTGGCAGTAGGTCTGGGAGTTGAGCTTCACTCCATCCTCAACCCGAAAAGGTCCCACAAGTTCATCTTTGATGATACCAGCCCATACCAGTACCCCACCTCCACCTTGCTGGCGTCTGAGTCGGAGTGAAGCTCTCTGCTCTTTACTGATCCAGCCTCTGGCCCATCCATCTGGCCCATCAAGAGTCACTCTCATTTCATCAGTCCATAAAACCTTTGAAAAATCAGTCTTAAGATATTTCTTGAACCATTCTTGAAGTTTTATCTTATGTTTCTTGTTCAAAGGTGGTCGTTTTTCAGCCTTCCTTACCTTGGCCATGTCCCTGAGTATCGCACACCTTGTGCTTTTTGATACTCCAGTAATGTTGCAGCTCTGAAATATGGCAAAACTGGTGGCGAATGGCATCTTGGCAGCTTCACGCTTGATTTTCCTCAATTCATGGGCAGTTATTTTGCGCCTTTTTTGGCTAACACGCTTCTTGCGACCCTGTTGGCTATTTGCCATGAAACGCTTGATTGTTCGGTGATCACGCTTCAAAAGTTTGGAAATTTCAAGACTGCTGCATCCCTCTGCAAGACATCTCACAATTTTGGACTTTTCAGAGCCCGTCAAATCTCTCTTCTGACCCATTTTGCCAAAGGAAAGGAAGTTGCCTAATAATTAAGCACACCTTATATAGGGTGTTGATGTCATTAGACAACACCCTTCCTCATTACAGAGATGCACAAAACCAGATTTACTTAATTGGTAGTTGGTTCTCAAGACTATGCAGCTTGGAGTAGGACAACATGTATAAAAAGTATCATGTGATCAAAATACGCATTTGCCTAATAATTCTGCACGCAGTGTATTCTTGTACATAGGGGCAGTATTATAGTAGTTATATTCTTGTACATAGTGGGCAGTATTATAGTAGTTATATTCTTGTACATAGAGGGCAGTATTATAGTAGTTATATTCCTGTCCATAGGAGCAGTATTATAGTAGTTATATTCTTGTACATAGGGGCAGTATTATAGTAGTTATATTCTTGTACATAGGAGCAATATTATAGTAGTTATATTCTTATACATAGGGGGCAGTATTATAGTAGTTATATTCTTGTACATAGGAGCAGTATTATAGCAGTTATATTCTTGTACATAGGGGGCAGTATTATAGTAGTTATATTCTTGTACATAGGGGGCAGTATTCTAGTAGTTATATTCTTGTTCATAGGGGGCAGTATTATAGTAGTTATATTCTTGTACATAGGGGGCAGTATTATAGTAGTTATATTCTTGTACATAGGGAGCAGTATTATAGTAGTTATATTCTTATACACAGGGGCAGTATTATAGTAGTTATATTCTTGTACATAGGGGCAGTATTATAGTTGTTATATTCTTGTACATAGGGAGCAGTATTATAGTAGTTATATTCTTATACACAGGGGCAGTATTATAGTAGTTATATTCTTATACAAAGGGGCAGTATTATAGTAGTTATATTTTTGTACATAGGGGGCAGTATTATAGTAGTTATATTCTTGTACATTGGAGCAGTATTATAGTAGTTATATTCTTGTACATAGGGGGCAGTATTATAGTAGTTATACTCTTGTACATAGGAGCAGTATTATAGTAGTTATATTCTTGTACATAGGAGTAGTATTATAGTAGTTATATTCTTATACACAGGGGCAGTATTATAGTAGTTATATTCTTGTACATAGGGGCAGTATTATAGTTGTTATATTCTTGTACATAGGGAGCAGTATTATAGTAGTTATATTCTTATACACAGGGGCAGTATTATAGTAGTTATATTCTTATACACAGGGGCAGTATTATAGTAGTTATATTTTTGTACATAGGGGGCAGTATTATAGTAGTTATATTCTTGTACATTGGAGCAGTATTATAGTAGTTATATTCTTGTACATAGCGGGCAGTATTATAGTAGTTATACTCTTGTACATAGGAGCAGTATTATACTCGTTATATTCTTATACACAGGGGCGGTATTATAGTAGTTATATTCTTGTACATAGGTGCAGTGTTATAGTAGTTATATTCTTGTACATAGGAGCAGTATTATAGTAGTTATACTCTTGTACATAGGAGCAGTATTATAGTAGTTATATTCTTATACACAGGGGCAGTATTATAGTAGTTATATTCTTGTACATAGGGGCAGTATTATAGTAGTTATATTCTTGTACATAGGAGCAGTATTATTGTAGTTATATTCTTGTACATAGGAGCAGTATTATAGTAGTTATATTCTTGTACATAGGGGGCAGTATTATAGCAGTTATATTCTTGTACATAGAAGTAGTATTATAGTAGTTATATTCTTGTACATAGGAGCAGTATTATAGTAGTTATATTCTTATACATAGGAGCAGTATTATAGTAGTTATATTCTTGTACATAGGAGCAGTATTATAGTAGGTATATCCTTGTACATAGGGGGCAGTATTATAGTAGTTATATTCTTGTACATAGGGGGCAGTATTATAGTAGTTATATTCTTGTATATAGGAGCAGTATTATAGTAGTTATATTCTTGTACATAGGAGCAGTATTATAGTAGTTATATTCTTGTACATAGGAGCAGTATTATAGTAGGTATATCCTTGTACATAGGGGGCAGTATTATAGTAGTTATATTCTTGTACATAGGGGGCAGTATTATAGTAGTTATATTCTTGTACATAGGGGGCAGTATTATAGTAGTTATATTCTTGTACATAGGGGGCAGTATTATAGTAGTTGTAATGCACACGCCCGGGCTGAGCGGCTTGTGCGTGTGATTGTAGTGATTCCACTGGACCGTGCCGGAGAGTGAATGCCTGGAGGGGCGTAACTAGGTATTCACCCGATCCGACCAGGGTCGCACGACGGCATACGACGCCAGTGCACCAAGGAGGAACCGAGCAGAGGGACCAGGTGCTACTCCAGGTCAGACCCCGGACACGGCTGTTGACCCACACAGGGGAATACAGGAACAGACTGGTAGGCTGGCACACAGACTGGTGGGTATAGGCTGGCTCGACTGGGATGCAGGCAGGCGGGTATGCAGGCAGGGGGGTACAGGCAAGCACAGCTAGAGTGCAGACAGGGAGGCACTAGCAGGTAGGAACACAGGCGGGATAGGACCCAGTACACACTGGGACCCAGGAACAGAACCACAGATGTGGCGGACAAACACAGCAGAGTGAGGCCGCCCAGAGAGGTGAGCGAGAACAGGGCAGGACAAGACCGCCTGGAGCGGTGAGTAAGAGTAGAGCAGGACAAGGCCGCCAGGAGCGGTGAGCAAAGGGTCAGAGCTGAGCGAGACTGCCGGAGCAGTGAGCAAGAGTAAAGCAGGACGAGACCGCCTGGAGCGGTGAGCAAGAGTGGAGCAAGACTGCCGGAGCAGTGAGCAAAAGGATAAGAGCGGAGCGAGACTGCCGGAGCAGTGAGCAAAAGGGTCGGAGCGGAGCAAGGCTGCCGGAGCAGCGAGCAAAGGAGTCAGAGCAGGCTAGAACCGCCGGAGCGGCGAGCAAAGGAGTCAGAGCAGGCTAGAACCGCCGGAGCGGCGAGCAAAGGAGTCAGAGCAGGCTAGAACCGCCGGAGAGGCGAGCAAAGAGTCAGAGCAGGCTAGAACCGCCGGAGCGGTGAGCAAAGGAGTCAGAGCAGGCTAGAACCGCCGGAGCGGTGAGCAAAGGAGTCAGAGCAGGCTAGAACCGCCGGAGTGGTGAGCAAAGGAGTCAGAGCAGGCTAGAACCGCCGGAGCGGTGAGCAAAGGAGTCAGAGCAGGCTAGAACCGCCGGAGCGGTGAGCAAAGGAGTAAGAGCAGGCTAGAACCGCTGGAGCGGTGAGCAAAGGAGTAAGAGCAGGCAAGGCTGAGCAGGGGGGACAGGGCTCTGTTCAAACGGAACAGACAGGAAGGGAAAGGCAGAGCCAGATACCCACAGGTACTTGCAGTGAAGTAGCGAGTGGACCACAAACTCACAAACGGGAGTACAGAGACAACAAGCAGGAGTTAGGTACGAGTTCAGACTCTGCAGAAAAAGGAAGGGAACGGACATAGAGGCAAAACAGGTAAAGGATAGGAGAGAGTTCAGACTGGAACTGAGTGTACGGAGGAGACCGACACTGCAGCGGAATACAGGAGCGGGTCTGGGAAGACGGCCCCCAAAGAGGCGGGACGAACAGGCAAGGAGCGTGTTCAGACAGGACAGACAAGATACAGGAGCGGGTCTAGGTAATCGGCCCCTAGAAGGCGGGAGGAACAGGCTAGGAGCGTGTTCAGACAGGACAGACAAGATACAGGAGCGGGTCTAGGTAAACGGCCCCTAGAAGGCGGGAGGAACAGGCTAGGAGCGTGTTCAGACAGGCCTGGACATACAGCCTCCAGGATAGGCAGACAAGAGAACACAGAACGGTACCTGGCACCTTCAGAGTGCAAGCACACACTGAATGAAACAATATGCTCAGGCAGGGATTGATTGGAGCAGCTGAGCTATATACCAGGTGACAGACAGCAATAGGCTGAGGACGCACAAGGGGTGTGACCCACAGCAGGTACAAAAAGCAGGAAGTGATCGGGCGCCGCCCTTAAGCAGCAGAAACAGACACAAACAGACAGCATGGAGGGAAGCCAGAGAGACATTCTGGACAGGAGATCAAGTGCGCGCTCTTGCACAGTGGGAGATGGACCACCATGCAAGGACGCCGCCAGGTATGTTACAGTAGTTATAATCTTGTACATAGGGGGCAGTATTATAGTAGTTATATTGTTGTACATAGGGGCAGTATTATAGTAGTTATATTCTTATACATAGGGGGCAGTATTATAGTAGTTATATTCTTGTACATAGTAGCAGTATTATAGCAGTTGTCTTGTATATAGAGTTCAGTTTAACATTATTGTATCAGTAGAATTTCTTTGTCCCCTTCCACCGCAGCTCTTTCACAGTACATAGCTCAGTTGGGGTGACAATGAGTAATGCAGAAAACACCTGCTCTTAGAATAACACAATATGAAATCTCTGCTCCATCTTGCAGCACGGTGGGAGTGACATTTAAAACAAAAACAAGACATTGAGCGAAACCTAATTTATTACGTTTTCACTGTGTTACTTAGGAGCATTTACTGTAACATTGACGTTAATGTGAATTGTGACTGGATTCGCACTTTATGTTTTCTAAATGGAAAAGCAAAATAATCTCAACTCTCGAGAAAAGAAAACAAAATTGTTGTAACGGCACACAGAGCCCAAAAAAAACCCCAAAAAACAGAATAATCAGGATCACTTTAACAATACTGCTACAAACGTCTAGTTATTAAGAGAAAAAGAAGAAAAAAAGGAGAGCGCTCGTTTAGGTTAGTGCTCCAGGGGGACTACTTTCGTTAATGGTTTCATGATGTGGTATTAATGACGATTGTAAGGTAAGCAGCAAAAAGCAGAAGGAAGTCTACGATGTCAGGGTGAAGATATAGTCCACTCTCCAAAAATCACTGAAGAGGAAGACATATTGGAAATCGGGAAAGACCGCATTTAGCAATGTATGCATCAGTTCAACCTTGCTACAATGTATTTTAACTTGCTCTTAAAATTTCTGCCGTAATCCAAAAATAATTTGTTAACTAGAGATCAGAGAATCGATTTCTAGTGACCACAGCGATTTTTGTCCTATTTGCTTGGATCCCCAGCGCTTCTTTGGATTAGATGACGTCTCCATACTTTCTAATCAGTGGAGGCGCAGGTAGGATGAGGCTTACAGCGCTCCCGACTACTGACGTGGCTGCTAGACCAGGGTCCTGTGAATTGATTCGTTAGTCTCCAATGTTAACGATCAAAAACTAAGTGCAAACCCAGTTACGAGCATGTACTATCAGTTGGGAATCATAGATTTTGTCCTCTAAACAAAAAAGGTTAATAGGGCTCTTCCCACCATAGATCATTTCTGATAGGTAGGGGTCTCATAGTATGGACCTTCTTTGATTGAGAAGAGGATGATCTACTGACCCTTGTTCTCTAATTTCTGATAGGTAGGGGTCCCATAGTAAGGACCTCAGTAGATTAGGAAGAAGATGATCTACTGACCCTTGTTCTATAATTTATGATAAGTAGATGTCCCATAATAAGGACCTCCGTCAACTGGGAAGAGGATGATCTACTGACCCTTGCACTTTAATTTCTGACAGGTAAGGGTCCCATGGTAAGGACCTCCGTCAATTGGGAAGAGTATGATCTATTGACCCTTGTTCTCTAATTTATAATAGGTAAGGGTCCCATAGTATGGACCTCCATTGATTGGGAAGAGGATGATCTACTGACCCTTGCTCTCTAATTTCTGAAAGGTAGGGGTTCCATAGTAAGGACCTTCGTAGATTAGGAAGAAGATGATCTACTGATCTGCTGACCCTTGTTCTATAATTTATGATAGGTAGGTGTCCCATAATAAGTATCTCCGTCAATTGAAAAGAGGATGATCTACTGACCCTTGTTCTTTCATTTCTGACAGATAAAGGTCCTACAGTAAGGACCTCTGTCAATGGGAAGAGGATGATCTATTGACCTTTGCTTTGTAATTTCTGATAGGTAAAGGTCCCATAATAAGGACCTCCATTGAATGGGAAGAGGATGATCTACTGACCTTTGTTCTGTAATTTCTGACAGGTAAGAGTTCCATAGTAAGGACCTCCGTCAATTGTGAAGATGATGATCTATTGACCCTTGTTATGTAATTTCAAATAGGTAGGGGTCCCATAGTAAGGACCTCCCTCCGTTGATTAGAAAGAGGATAATCTACTAACCCTTCTGTAATTTCTGATAGGTAAGGGTCCCATAGTAAGGACCTCCATCGATTAGGAAGGTGATCTACTGACCCTTGTTCTATAATTTATGAGACATAGATGTCCCATAATAAAGACATCTGTCAATTTGGAAGAGGATGATCTACTGACCCTTGTTCTGTAATTTTTAATAGGTAGGGGGTCTAATACTAAGGATCTTCGTCGATTAGGAAGATGATGATCTACTGACCCTTGTTCTATAATTTATGATAGATGTCCCATAATAAGGACCTCTGTAGATTGGGAAGAGGATGATCTTCTGACACTTGTTCTGCTGAGTGAGAAAAGCGAAGCTTGCTTGGCTATCCCCGTGGACTTTACCAGAAAGCCTCAGATGTGTGGCCACCTCTCCATTCATTCTATGCCTTAAGGCTGCAACTCAACTGGCCATCAAAAGACCCTTATTTTATCAATTGAGACCTTCATTCTACCAATGGCTGGAAAAACCCATTTAAAACACGTTTTTCTGGTCAGATTGTCAAATTTTTTCCATTGTATCTTGCTTTGTAAACTTTTGCCCGTAGCCTCCAATCAGACGGTTCAACCGATCATAGAATTAAAGATCTTTTGATGCACATGTAAATGCTTAAGTCAATGTGTAAAGTTCTTTTCTGAAAGTTTGATCCAGTGGATCAACAATTTGGATCAGGAGGGAAAGCTTAGCTCTTTTGGGGCACACTTAATCATGTACTATGGTTGTGCATGTGCCCCTTCCCTTTGTCCTGTTCCATACCCCAGTTGAGCTTGACTGACATTTGTCTTTTTTCAACCAAAATAACTTTGTAACTTCTCTTGTAGGGATTCAGTAAGTCGTTGAGTTGTGGCCATTGGCTTCACTTGGCTGTTTTTGGAAATGGTTGAGGGCTTGGATGAGTTGGGGAAAAGACTGGTTGGCTGTTTTTGGAACTGGGTGAGGGTTTGGATGAGTTGGGGAGAAGACTAGTAATTGAACCATGTTTCCAGTAGAAACAAATCCTTAGATTTCTTCCTCTTATTCATTTTTCTAGCTTCACGCCTTCCAGAGAATTCATTTCTATTCTATATCTATTTTTATGCAGCATTCAATTAAGTAACTCATTGTAACAAGTCTATTTCCCGGGGAATGTGCGCACAGTCGTTATTAGAACTCAATACTGTAAAACCCGGCCTTATCTTGGATGGAAGCGTTAATTATCTCTGTCGGTCGTCTCGTAGGTCCCATTCAATTGCGCCCCCCGGTGCTGGGAAAATGCAACTGCACAGCTCCGACTTACATGTTGATCGTTTACTTACTTACTTTCTCCCGGAGGAACAAGAAGAAAATGGAATCCTTATACCGAGCCTCGTCTCCTGCCCCCACAGGCCTAGGTATACTAATTTCTCCGAAGCCGTTATTACAATAACTAACCTTTTACAACATGACCTTTACCTAACATTTAGCAGACAAAAGGGGGAGGCACACCGGTGTCTTGGCGAGATGAAAGCAAATGGGAGTTTTGATCAGAATCGCATTGACTCAAGCATTAAAAAGTCAGCTCAGCCATAGAGATATTAGAATGTCAGACCTTGTTTTATATAGGGGGAAAGTGCAGTGCCATATAAAACGACGCAACCCCGCAGCTATATAATTGCAGATCGTAGATACATATGTACCTATCCTGTAATTGAGAATGGATCCCTGGAGACATAGCGAAGGAACAGATAAGAGACGATTCGCTTCTTTGTGACTTTCGCCATCTGAATTTCTAAGAAAATTTTTGGAAATTTTTGAAAACTCTGCTTAAGGCTCTGTTCACACGTCCAGTCGAAATAAAATATTCCAATACAAGACGCAAACATTTTTTTTTCATTGGAACGCAAGTGTCATAAATTGTCTTCCGTTTGGCTATCTAAAACTCAAAAAACGTAATGGGCACAACTTTTTGTCCGGCCTCCCCCTAAAAAACAGGTATCAGCTGGATCCATTTTTTTTTAATTGAAGTCTATTGGAAAGAGATCATAATGTATGCTCATCCATTCGTTAATCTGTTTTTTTTTAACACCGCACGTGACCAGGTCGCTAGAGGTAAAATTGGATCCATTACAAATGGAACAACAGCGGATGCAAAAAGGGACACAGCAGAACAAAAACGGCACATTTATTCCAAAACGGAAACTTTGTCTTCCATATTGCCTCCGTTTTTGCTTTACTTGTAACAGATGATTTCTTTTTGCCCTGTATGATTGTGCATGCAGAGAGAGCTGTCAATCACTGATTAGGACCGCCCACTGGACTCATACAAATGTCAGAGATTTCAATGAATAAAGTTATTCTGAATCTTTTTTTACAAACCGCTATATCATTCTGCTCCGCTTCTCCTTCTCTAAACCGTCCTGTCTATAGATCGGACTGCATCAGGTACCACGTGATCGGTTCCTTTTAAGTCTCTAACTTAGGACTCAAAAAGCCCAAAAGATTCTGTGCCATAAAAGAGAACACAGTACCAAAAGTGGTCGGTATATGGCAATTCTTGTCAGCTCAATTCCATGTGTACCACTTCTTTAAGTTTACAGATTTCCGAATTATGATGAGCTAGAGGGTGCAATGGCTTCATAGTTGTTAAAGGGGGCTTGACCCCGATAAAATAAAAAAGCCTACACTCACCTCCCGTGCCGATGCCATACCAGCGGTGTCAGCACTCGCGGTACCGGGCCTCTCGTGCAGTTGTTGTGACACATGACGTGGGCGCCCAATCAGTGCTGGCGTCACGGTCCCCGCCTCCTGTCGAATTGAGTATAAAGAGGAAGTCCGGGCTGCAGCTGATTTCTGACTTCCTCTTCATGTTCAATTTATCCGAAGGCAGGGCTACTGACGCCAGCGCGGATTGAGCGCCGGGGTCACATGTCACAACAGCACAAGAGCCCCAGGACCACAAGTGCCGACACTGCTGGTACGGCGCGGGCACAGGAGGTGAGTATAAAACTTTTTTATTTTATTGGGGCCAAGCATGGGGTATGATAAGGAGTTGTCCAAGTAGTGGACAACATCTTTAAGGTTGAAAGTAGGCCTATATCCATAGGTGGATTATAATGAGGGCAATCCGGGCTACCGCCCGGGGCCCCGAACCTCCAGGAGGCCCAGGGCTCCGGGGTGTCTATGGCCAGATTGCCCTCATTATATGTGCGGCGCCGCGGCACATACCGGCAGACAGTGGCGGGGAGGGGCCCCGGACCGCTCCCCCAGCAGCGGCGCACGGCCGCTGCTTCTTCTTCGGCCGGGCCAGCACTGCAGCAGTTAACTTCCCTGTGCTGGCCCGGCCGCGTCACTGCTAGGAGACACGGCCCTGTGCGCGGCCGTGTCTCCTAGCTGTGACGTCATGCAGTGCGCGCCCGGCCTGCAGTGCTGCACCGGAAAAGAGCAGGAGGACTGGAGCCGAGCCGGGGGATGGTGAGTGTGTGTGTCTGTGTCTGTGTGTGTGAGTGAGAGTGTGTATGTATGTGTGTGTGCAGGCAGATATCATTGTGTGATGTCTGTTTATATGTATTTTTGTGTTTCAAATGTGTTTATGCGTGTGTAGCACCCTGAGGATTCGGCTGCTACAGGGGTATTGCACCTCAACCCAGAGGTGTGATATTCCACTCCCGGGTAAGGAAGGAGTGTGGAACTGAGCTCAGATAGACTGCATGCACTACATACATCCCATTCCAGAGGAGCAGGCCGACGGTACTCCCACTTAGAAATGTGCAGGTACAACCGAGCCTGTTCCTGGCTGGAGTGGGAGGGGGGTGGTACATCCCATGTAGTGTAGGGGCAGATAGGGGGAGCAGTCTGGGTAGTGATAGGAGCTCATTGGGTGCTGGTCACCTGAGCTCACACATAGAGGGATATATAAGGAGGGCACCAACTTAGATCAGGGTCAGACGCTGAGAACAAGTCAGTTGGAGAGGAGAGAGAAGGAAACAGCAGCCCTGGAGAGAGAGAGAGGAGAAAGAAAGAGAAAGACCCAGAGGGGGAAGACTGAAGGGACCCAAGAACCCAAATTAGAGCATCGGGTGAGGAGTCAGCATCAGGGTACCGGAACCCAAGCTGGTGGGGGCAAAGACATTCCCCAGCCAGAGACCGGAGACCGTGGGCAGTGTCTGTCACGGTCACCCACCACATTCACCCCGAAGGCACACCACATGAAGGGTCAGGGAACCCAGGGCCAAGGGTGTCCCAAAAGAAGGCCCGAGGGAGCTGGACCTAGGTGAATCACTGGTGGGGACGGCTGAAGAAAGGACAGAGGGAGAGCTCAGGGCCACGCTCCGGACTTGTTTGGGGGTTGGCTGGATCCAGGACCTGGTGGACGCAGCACGGCTCGGGTGGTCACTAACAGCTGGAGTGACCGAAACATCAGCAGTAAGTAAACTCCCTTAACTGCACAACCCGAGTCTGTCTTCATTGCCGGCTGCATCGCACCGCCACAACCCCCATCCTCTGCGCCTGTCCCCTCTGAGGCTATACCCCTCCCGTTGGGGGTTATCCCACCAAGCTGCACATCCACCATCAGCCTCAGCGGACCCTGCTGCAGCGGCGGCCACAGTGACCGCATCACAACGGGTGGCGTAGTCGACACAAAAGAACTCTTATAACATCAGTAAGGACTGCCACATAACACATAGCTTGACGCCCTGGGCACGGGACCGGGTCTCAGCCGCTCGGAGACTACAACCCCCCATCTGATCCGGTGCCGGGTATTCCCCTCAAAAAGGAATATGTCCCAGGGGGCGCGTCAACTTTGGCGTAGTCGGCAGGATTACGTGCCCGCAACACCCGGGTACTGCGTGCCTGAAGAAAAGTGCAAGTTTACCTCAGAAAGAAGTCTCCCGCCGGTTCCGGAGGGTCCACGCCATCGGACTCCATCACCAGTCGTTTCCCGCCGATTGTCCGCCATTTCCAGCTTATTCCCGCCAAAACCGCAGATTTCCCGCCTTGGAAGAGCAGCGGACGCCATTATGGGCGTGCCAAAGGAGGGCAGGAGGCCACCTCCCATCGTGGGCCAGGACAGAAAATGGCGCCAAAAGTGGAAACCGCCCCCACCAACAGAGACTGTGATGCTGGAGGTGTCTGTCAGCGTGAAAGAACTCCCCCTGGAGCTGACAGTCACCGAGTTGCCCCGGGACCGCCCTCGAAGTGGGAGGAGACGAAAGAGAAGAGAAAAGATGGGTGTCGCTTGGAGGAGTCTGGAGCGAGCGCACCCGGAGGCAAGAAGTCTAACGAGGAGTAGCGGAGAAGCTTACCCGGATATGGAGAGAAAGCAGAACAGCACCGGCCCGCTGGCCAGGAGTCTGCTAAAGACCGAGGAAGGAGAGCAGAGCAGCACCGGCCCGCTGGCCAGGAGCCTGCTGGAAGAAGAGCAGAGCAGCACCGACCCGTTGGTCAGGAGCCTGCTGGACACTACGACCCCACTAGGCCTAGTGGAGGTCCTTGCACAGCTCCCCCGAGACCGGGAGTGTGCACAGACTGCCCTGGAGGGCCTCGCACGGAGGATGGCCCGGGTACAGCGCGAGATATTGGCGGAGTGGAGCCGGGAGATGACCCAGCAAGCTGAGACCAGTCAACGGAGCACGCTACCCTGGAAGAGGAAGGAGACCGCCTCTGAGGATGGCGCGGGAGGACCCAAGGCCGGAGACGGCGCCGAGAAGGGAGCCGAACGCATGGAGGCAGGTAAAGGGGACGCCTATACCCCAAGCCGTGAAACCGCCCACCTGCCCCAGCTCCCCGTCGCAGAGCCCGAAAGTCCCCCTGCTGTGCCCGTAGCCGCCAGGTCACCGCCATGGACTAGGCCCCGACCGGAAGCCGCCGCAGCGACCCCTGTGACGTCACGCGCCCCGACCCGGAGCGTGACAAAGCAGGAAGTACCACCAGCCTGGTCGCAAGGCCTAGTACCTCCGGGCGCCGCACCACCAACAGCGCCCCCTACCTCCGCGGAGCCTCCGGCCTGGCCGCAAGGCCAGGTAGCCCAGGGCGCCGCCGTCCTAACGGTGCCCTTCACCTTCCAGGTGCCCCAGGCCTGGCCGCAAGGCCTGGGCAACCCGGGCGCCACCACCACCGCGCCCGCGCCCGCAATACCTAGGGTGCCACACCTGGGGGAGGACCTCTTCGGCCAGCTCACATGGCCGGACGGGCGGCCCTTCATCTGGCCCGAAGGGTACCCTGAGCTGGAGCGGCAGCAAAGACTAGGGCCCTTGTGTGAGCCCCTAATTCCGGCTCCGAAGCCCGTGGCTCGGGTCTCGCCTCCTCTAGCAGAAGCCCAATTTGTGTGGGACCCCACGGGAGAAGATTTGATGGGGTTCACCGGAGAAACTCGGGCAGCCGCAGCTGAACGTACAGAGTGTTGCCGTCAACAGCTGGCAGAGTTTAAGAGAGAACGGGAGGAGAGGCGGGTCAGAGAACAACAGGCCCAAATCCAGAGCGCGGAGCAGAAGAGCCGGACTAGGAGGAACCCCCGTGCAGCGCATTGTCCCCGCACCATCGGGACAGTGATAAAGTTCAACCCGCAGCATGGGTGGGGCTTTATTCGGGACCGTAACAACCGCGGTGACGTTTTTGTGACTCGCAGAGACGTCGAGTCCCACCTGCCGGAAGGTCACAAAGGCCGTGACCTCTACGTCGGAGACGAAGTCACTTTCACCCGGCACAAGTGTGCCAAAGGACCTTACGCCCTCCACGTACACCGCTTGACGGAGGAGGAGTTGCGGTACGGGGAGGAGGAGCAAGAGGACCCGGACGGGTCTGAAGTAACAACCAGCTATAAGCAAAGAGCAGGAGGAAGACGCCGTTGAGTGCGGCAGAGAAGGAGCTGTAAATAGTTACCCAATCGGGGTATATAGAAACCGGAACTGCTGCTGCTGCTAAAACAGTCCCCGTTGGGACCAGAGAACTGTTACCCGTTAACCCCTTCATCCTACAGGCTGAGGACTGTGAGCAGCCATTCCCTTCCCTCTACCTGGCCGAGGACTGAGAGCGGCCAACTTCCCCTGTATATAGTTGCGCGTCCTAAAGCGCCCCCTACCGGTTTTATAGAAAACCAGAATTTTCTAAGAGACTGTCGCACTTTTCCCGGACACACGTTGCACAGTGTCCGGAGGAGGAACCTGAAACCAGAGAAGTCTACGAGAATGTTTTATATGAAAAGTTATATATAATGTTTTATATGTTTTATTATGTTTATATGAAAAATTTTGTATGTTAGGGTGTTTTATGTCTTACAGCCCGAGGACGTGCTGTGATTTACCAGGGGGGAATGTAGCACCCTGAGGATTCGGCTGCTACAGGGGTATTGCACCTCAACCCAGAGGTGTGATATTCCACTCCCGGGTAAGGAAGGAGTGTGGAACTGAGCTCAGATAGACTGCATGCACTACATACATCCCATTCCAGAGGAGCAGGCCGACGGTACTCCCACTTAGAAATGTGCAGGTACAACCGAGCCTGTTCCTGGCTGGAGTGGGAGGGGGGTGGTACATCCCATGTAGTGTAGGGGCAGATAGGGGGAGCAGTCTGGGTAGTGATAGGAGCTCATTGGGTGCTGGTCACCTGAGCTCACACATAGAGGGATATATAAGGAGGGCACCAACTTAGATCAGGGTCAGACGCTGAGAACAAGTCAGTTGGAGAGGAGAGAGAAGGAAACAGCAGCCCTGGAGAGAGAGAGAGGAGAAAGAAAGAGAAAGACCCAGAGGGGGAAGACTGAAGGGACCCAAGAACCCAAATTAGAGCATCGGGTGAGGAGTCAGCATCAGGGTACCGGAACCCAAGCTGGTGGGGGCAAAGACATTCCCCAGCCAGAGACCGGAGACCGTGGGCAGTGTCTGTCACGGTCACCCACCACATTCACCCCGAAGGCACACCACATGAAGGGTCAGGGAACCCAGGGCCAAGGGTGTCCCAAAAGAAGGCCCGAGGGAGCTGGACCTAGGTGAATCACTGGTGGGGACGGCTGAAGAAAGGACAGAGGGAGAGCTCAGGGCCACGCTCCGGACTTGTTTGGGGGTTGGCTGGATCCAGGACCTGGTGGACGCAGCACGGCTCGGGTGGTCACTAACAGCTGGAGTGACCGAAACATCAGCAGTAAGTAAACTCCCTTAACTGCACAACCCGAGTCTGTCTTCATTGCCGGCTGCATCGCACCGCCACAACCCCCATCCTCTGCGCCTGTCCCCTCTGAGGCTATACCCCTCCCGTTGGGGGTTATCCCACCAAGCTGCACATCCACCATCAGCCTCAGCGGACCCTGCTGCAGCGGCGGCCACAGTGACCGCATCACAACGGGTGGCGTAGTCGACACAAAAGAACTCTTATAACATCAGTAAGGACTGCCACATAACACATAGCTTGACGCCCTGGGCACGGGACCGGGTCTCAGCCGCTCGGAGACTACAACCCCCCATCTGATCCGGTGCCGGGTATTCCCCTCAAAAAGGAATATGTCCCAGGGGGCGCGTCACGTGTATGTACAGTACAGACCAAAAGTTTGGACACACCTTCTCATTTAAAGATTTTTCTGTATTTTCATGACTATGAAAATTGTACATTCACACTGAAGGCATCAAAACTATGAATTAACACATGTGGAATTATATACTTAACAAAAAAGTGTGAAACAACTGAAAATATATCTTATATTCTAGGTTCTTCAAAGTAGCCACCTTTTGCTTTGCTGACTGCTTTGCACACTCTTGGCATTCTCTTGATGAGCTTCAAGAGGTAGTCACCGGAAATGGTTTTCACTTCACAGGTGTGCCCTGTCAGGTTTAATAAGTGGGATTTCTTGCCTTATAAATGGGGTTGGGACCATCAGTTGTGTTGTGCAGAAGTCAGGTGGATACACAGCTGATAGTCCTACTGAATAGACTGTTAGAATTTGTATTATGGCAAGAAAAAAGCAGATAAGTAAAGAAAAATGAGTGGCCATCATTTCTTTAAGAAATTGGGGAAACTTTGAAAGTGTTCCCAAGTGCAGTTCCAAAAACCATCAAGTGCTACAAAGAAACTGGCTCACATGAGGACCGCCCCAGGAAAGGAAGACCAAGAGTCACCTCTGATTCTGAGGATAACTTTATCCGGGTTACCAGCCTCAGAAATTGCAGGTTAACAGCAGCTCAGATTAGAGACCAGGTCAATGCCACATAGAGTTCTAGCAGCAGACACATCTCTACAACTGTTAAGAGGAGACTTTGTGCAGCAGGCCTTCATGGTAAAATAGCTGCTAGGAAACCACTGCTAAGGACAGGCAACAAGCAGAAGAGACTTGTTTGGGCTAAAGAACACAAGGAATGGACATTAGACCAGTGGAAATCTGTGCTTTGGTCTGATGAGTCCAAATTTGAGATCTTTCGCTCCAACCACCGTGTCTTTGTGCGACGCAGAAAAGGTGAACGGATGGACTCTACATGCCGGGTTCCCACTGTGAAGCATGGAGGAGGAGGTGTGATGGTGTGGGGGTGCTTTGCTTGTGACGCTGTGGGGGATTTATTCAGAATTGAAGGCATAGTGAACCAGCATGGCTACCACAGCATCTTGCAGCGGCATGCTATTCCATCCGGTTTGCGTTTAGTTGGACCATCATTTATTTTTCAACAGGACAATGACCCCAAACACACCTCCAGGCTGTGTAAGGGCTATTTGACCAAGAGGGAGAGTGATGGGGGGCTACGCCAGATGACCTGGCCTCCACAGTCACCAGACCTGAACCCAATCGAGATGGTTTGGGGTGAGCTGGACAGGAGAGTGAAGGCAAAAGGGCCAACAAGTGCTAAGCATCTCTGGGAACTCCTTCAAGATGGTTGGAAGACCATTTACGGTGACTACCTCTTGAAGCTCATCAAGAGAATGCCAAGAGTGTGCAAAGCAGTCATCAAAGCAAAAGGTGGGTACTTTGAAGAACCTAGAATATAAGATATATTTTCAGTTGTTTCATACTTTTTTGTTAAGTATATAATTCCACATGTGTTAATTCATAGTTTTGATGCCTTCAGTGTGAATGTACAATTTTCATAGTCATGAAAATACAGAAAAATCTTTAAATGAGAAGGTGTGTCCAAACTTTTGGTCTGTACTGTATATGTCTGTATATGTTTGTGTATGTGCGTGACTGCGTGCAGCCTCCTGCTGAGTATAGATGGCGCTGTGCGGCCTCCTGCTGTCTCTGGGGGGGGCACCGTGCGGCCTGACCTCCCGCTGTGTATAGATGGCGCCGTGCGGCCTCCCGCTGTGCATAGATGGCGCCGTGTGGCCTCCCGCTGTGTATAGATGGTGTCGTGCGGCCTCCCGCTGTGTATAGATGGCATTGTGCGGCCCCCTGCTGTGTATAGATGGCATCATGTGGCCTCCCGCTGTGTATAGATGGCACCGTGCGGCCTCCCGCTGTGTATAGGTGGCTACGTGCGGCCTCCCGCTGTGTATAGATGGCACCGTGCGGTCTCCCTGTGTGTATAGATGGCATTGTGCGGCCTCCCGCTGTGTATAGATGGCGCCGTGCGGCCCCCTGCTGTGTATAGATGGCGCCGTGCGGCCTCCCGCTGTGTATAAATGGCGCCGTGCGGCCTCCCGCTGTGTATAGATGGCTCCGTGCGGCTTCCCGCTGCGTATAGATGGCTCCGTGCAGCCTCCTGCTGTGTATAGATGGCTACGTGCGGCCTCCTGCTGTGTATAGATGGCGCCGTGCGGCCTCCTGCTGTGTATAGATGGCGCCGTGCGGCCTCCTGCTGTGTATAGATGGCGCCGTGCGGCCTCCTGCTGTGTATAGATGGCGCCGTGCAGCCTCCTGCTGTGTATAGATGTCTACGTGTGCTCAATATTGAGTCATACAATTAATGTAAGGCTATGTGCCCACGATGCAGAAATGCTCCGGATTTTTTTTGAGCGTTTCTGCATCTCCCTGGCAGAAAAAATGCATGCGGATTGTACATGCGGATTGTACATGCGTTTTTCCTGCCAGGTACTTGCGGATGTGAATCTTTCTTCACATGCATTTCCGCATGCGGGTTGACAAGCGCTTTCCAAGCGATTTTAGCATCACTTGGAAAGTGCTTGACAACTTGGTCACACTATATAAATCCATGCAACCGGCATGGATTTATATAGTGTGACCGTAAAAGAATGGTAAAAAATAAATATATAATTACCTTCTGATGGCCTGCCGACGTCAGCGGTCGAGTGACCCGTCACATGACTAAATGACGTCAAGGCAGGTCCTTTTCAGACCATCGCGAGCTGCCGGCAAGCCAGGACGCATCGGATAAAGACACCTGGGGCCATCAGAAGGTAAGTATAATGTTTATTTTTTATTTTTTTACAGGTTCTATTGTACCCGGGTCCGGAGGAGAGTCTCCTCTTCTCCAAACCTGGGTACCATCCGCACATTGAAACGCATGGATTCTGCATGTACCGATGCAGTGATGCGGAATCCATGCATTCCAATACAAGTGCGCCGCGCTTCCACAAAATAATTAGTAGTGCTGTGGATTTTTCCGCAATGATAATCCGCAGCAGAAATTTCCGCATCATGTGCACAGCACATGCGGATTATCATTGGGGAACATGGCAGACCTTCTACCAAACGTTTTTTAAGCGTTTCTGCAGCGGAATTGCCGCTGCGGAAACGTTTAAAAAACGCATAGTGGGCACACAGCCTAAAAAAAATTATTATAATTAATATTGTGGCAAATTAATTTCACGTGAACTATCACATGATCTACCACAGGGGATCATGTGACATGTCACGTAATAACATCAGGTGTGTGTGTGTGTGCGGTGGGGGGGGGCGCACCTTCTAAACTGCCCGGGGCCCTTGCTACTCTTAATCCACCCCTGCCTATATCCTTCGAGTTCAACATGTTGATCCAGAGGAAGGCAAAACCCCCATGAAGCAGATGCTAATAGCTACATATTAAGGGAAAAAATTCCTTTCCGACTTCTGTTTGGGAAATCAAATGTCAAAAGTTATAGCAAAATATATCTCCAATGGATGTTCTTGGGGCATGGACAAACTAATGTTTGTACATTTGTACTTATCAAACACCTGTTTCTGGGATAAAGGTAGAATGAGACTGTGACCTTGGATTTATACAGGATGTAACATACCTGGCGGCGTCCTTGCATGGTGGTCCATCTCCCACTGTGCAAGAGAGCGCACTTGATCTCCTGTCCAGAGTGTCTCTCTGGCTTCCCTCCATGCTGTCTGTTTGTGTCTGTCTCTGCTGCTTAAGGGCGGCGCCCGATCACTTCCTGCTTTTTGTACCTGCTGTGGGTCACACCTCTTGTGCGTCCTCAGCCTATTGCTGTCTGACACTTGGTATATAGCTCAGCAGCTCCCTTCTATCCCTGCCTGAGCATAGTGTTTCATTCAGTGTGTGCTTGCACTCTGAAGGTGCCAGGTCCCGTTCTGTGTTCTCTTTTCTGCCTATCCTGGAGGCTGTATTTCCAGGCCTGTCTGAACACGCTCCTAGCCTGTTCCTCCTGCCTTCTAGGGGCCGATTTCCTAGACCCGTTCCTGTATCTTGTCTGACCTGTCTGAACACGCTCCTAGCCTGTTCCTCCCGCCTTCTAGGGGCCGATTACCTAGACCCGCTCCTGTATCTTGTCTGTCCTGTCTGAACACGCTCCTTGCCTGTTCGTCCTGCCTCTCTGGGGGCCGTATTCCCAGACCCGCTCCTGTATTCCGCTGCAGTGTCGGTCTCCTCCGTACACTCAGTTCCAGTCTGAACTCTCTCCTGTCCTTTACCTGTTTTGCCTCTATGTCCGTTCCCTTCCTTTTTCTGCAGAGTCTGAACTCGTACCTAACTCCTGCTTGTTGTCTCTGTACTCCCGTTCGTGAGTTTGTGGTCCACTCGCTACTTCACTGCAAGTACCCTGTGGGTGTCTGGCTCTGCCTTTCCCTTCCTGTCTGTTCCGTGTGAACAGAGCCCTGTCCCCCCTACTCAGCCTAGCCTGCTCTGACTCCTCTGCCCGCTGCTCCGGCAGTCCTGTCCTGCCCTGCTTCTGCCCGCTGCTCCGGCAGTCCTGTCCTGCCCTGCCTCTGCCCGCTGCTCCGGCAGTCCTGTCCTGCCCTGCTTCTGCCCGCTGCTCCGGCAGTCCTGTCCTGCCCTGCTTCTGCCCGCTGCTCCGGCAGTCCTGTCCTGCCCTGCTTCTGCCCGCTGCTCCGGCAGTCCTGTCCTGCCCTGCTTCTGCCCGCTGCTCCGGCAGTCCTGTCCTGCCCTGCTTCTGCCCGCTGCTCCGGCAGTCCTGTCCTGCCCTGCTTCTGCCCGCTGCTCCGGCAGTCCTGTCCTGCCCTGCTTGTGCTCGCTGCTCCTGCAGCCCCGTCCTGCTCTGTTCTTGCCCACCGCTTCGGGCGTTCCCTCTCTGCTGTGGTTGTCTACCGCATCTGCGGTTCTGTGACCCAGTCTGTACTGGGTCTTAACCTTTCTGTGCTCCAGCCCGTCCTTTCGGCCAGTACCTCCCTGCCTGCATACTCGCCTGTATCCACCCATCTGCATACCTGCCGTGTTTGCTTATATCCACCAGTCTGTGCCAGCCTAACCTGCCTGTTCCTGAGTCCCAGTGTGTACTGGGTCCTATCCCGCCTGTGTTCCTACCTGCTAGTGCCTCCCTGTCTGCACTCTAGCTGTGCTTGCCTTTACCCCCCTGCCTGCATACCCGCCTGCCTGCATACCAGTCGTGCCTGCCTATACCCTCCAGTCTGTGTGCCAGCCTACCAGCCTGTTCCTGTATTTCCCTGTGTGGGTCAACAGCCGTGTCCGGGGTCTGTCCTGGAGTAGCACCTGGTCCCTCTGCTCGGTTCTTCCTTGGTGCACTGGCGTCGTATGCCGTCGTGCGACCCTGGTCGGATCGGGTGAATACTTAGTCACGCCCCTCCAGGCATTCACTCTCCGGCACGGTCCAGTGGAATCACTACCAATCACACGCACACGCCGCTTAGCCCGGGCGTGTGCATAACAGCATGCTCAGGCCATGGTTCCCGTTGAGCCCCACGGCCTTCGCCCTCTGAGAAGTTTTCCAGCGAATATATGCATTAAAATAAATAAATAAATTTTTTTTTCCCTTAGCTGAGTTCCAGGCGAATTACGCACCGTCCAGATGGATCTATCAGCTCTCGTTCCTGCGGATCCGCCACGTTACTATGGGGATCCAAGACAGTGTCGTGCATTTGTGGAGCAATGCATGCTACACTTTAAGGCCTACCCTCTTTATTTTCCTTCCGATTGGGCTAAAGTGGCCTTTATGATGTCTTACCTGGCGGGTGATGCCTTGGAATGGATCAACCCCCTATATGAAACACAGGATCCGATCCTCCGGGACCTAATGGCCTTCCTGGTGGCCTTTCTAATGGTCTTCGATGATCCTAACCCGGAGGCTCCTGCTGAAGCTTCACTTCCCAATATCCCGGAGCAGCCCCAATGGGTAATGTGTGTGGGTAGCGCAATAGTCCTCCAGCCCAATGAGACTACTGCCCACCCAGAATCCTCTCAGGGTGACTACGCTTTCCGGAATACTTCTCTCAACCTCAAGAGGCAGTCCAGACGTGCCAGACTTAGAGGCAAACCGTCACGCCAGGGCCTGTCCTCCCTGAGACCTCCTGACCCCAACCTTGAAGTCCCTACTGAAGCTTCATCTCCCTGTATCCCGGAGAAACCCCAATGGGTAGTGTGCGTGGGTAGTGCACCAGTTCTCCTGCCCGAAGAGACTTCTGCCCATCCAGACTCCACACAGGAGAACTTCCTGCACCCGGCATCAGATGCTTCTCTCTCTTTAACCGGTGTGCATGTCCAAGGATGCTCCAAAGCTGTGGTTACCTCTGAGTCTGTGCACCTCTACTACCTGGCGGAGGATCCCCTGTTGCCTCCTGAATCCTCCGGGATACCACTCGATGACAAATGGAGAGAGACTTCTCTACACCCGGTACTCAATACTTTGTCCGCTTCGTCCTGTGAGCCTGACAATGGGTACCCCAAAGTGGTAGTTACCTCCGAGTCTCTACACCCCTCCGACCAGGCGGAGGATCTCCAGTTGTCTCCTGAACCCTTCGGGGTGCTACCTGGTAGCGAAAGGACAGAGACTCTCCTATACTCTGTACCTGATACCTCGCTCGCTTCGTCCAGTGAGTCCAACCTAGTGTACTCCGAAGCAGAGGTTACTCCTGAGTCTCTACACCCCTCCGACCAGGCGGAGGACCTCCAGTTGTGTTCAGAATCCTTCGGGGTGCCACCTGGTGGTGAATGGACAGAGACTTTCCTATACTCTGTACCTGATACCTCGCTCGCTTCGTCCAGTGAGTCCAACCTAGTGTACTCCGAAGCAGTGGTTACTCCTGAGTCTCTACACCCCTCCGACCAGGCGGAGGACCTCCAGTTGTGTTCAGAATCCTTCGGGGTGCCACCTGGTGGTGAATGGACAGAGACTTTCCTATATCCTGTACCTGATACCTCGCTCGCTTCGTCCAGTGAGTCCAACCTAGTGTACTCCGAAGCAGAGGTTACTCCCGAGTCTCTACACCCCTCCGACCAGGCGGAGGACCTCCAGTTGTGTTCAGAACCCTTCGGGGTGCCAACTGGTGGTGAATGGACAGAGACTTTCCTATACTCGGTACCCGATACCTCGCCTGCTTCCTCCAGTGAGTCCGACCTAGTGTACTCTGAAGCAGTTGTTTTCTCTGAGCCTCTGCACTCTTCTGACCCGGCGGAGGACCTCCAGTTGTTTCCTGAATCCTCCGGGGTACCACCAGATAACAAAGAGACAGTGACTTTTCCCCATTATGTACCTGATAACCTGTCTATTTTTTCCTGTGAGCTTGACAAGATGTACCTCGAAGCAGAGATTACCCTCAAGTCTCTGTCCCCCTCCAACCCAGTGAACGACTGGTCCTCGAATTCCCTGCGGAAGATTCTGGCAGGCCTGAAGAAGAGGGGGCGTAAGGGGGGAGGTACTGTAACATACCTGGCGGCGTCCTTGCATGGTGGTCCATCTCCCACTGTGCAAGAGAGCGCACTTGATCTCCTGTCCAGAGTGTCTCTCTGGCTTCCCTCCATGCTGTCTGTTTGTGTCTGTCTCTGCTGCTTAAGGGCGGCGCCCGATCACTTCCTGCTTTTTGTACCTGCTGTGGGTCACACCCCTTGTGCGTCCTCAGCCTATTGCTGTCTGACACTTGGTATATAGCTCAGCAGCTCCCTTCTATCCCTGCCTGAGCATAGTGTTTCATTCAGTGTGTGCTTGCACTCTGAAGGTGCCAGGTCCCGTTCTGTGTTCTCTTTTCTGCCTATCCTGGAGGCTGTATTTCCAGGCCTGTCTGAACACGCTCCTAGCCTGTTCCTCCTGCCTTCTAGGGGCCGATTTCCTAGACCCGTTCCTGTATCTTGTCTGACCTGTCTGAACACGCTCCTAGCCTGTTCCTCCCGCCTTCTAGGGGCCGATTACCTAGACCCGCTCCTGTATCTTGTCTGTCCTGTCTGAACACGCTCCTTGCCTGTTCGTCCTGCCTCTCTGGGGGCCGTATTCCCAGACCCGCTCCTGTATTCCGCTGCAGTGTCGGTCTCCTCCGTACACTCAGTTCCAGTCTGAACTCTCTCCTGTCCTTTACCTGTTTTGCCTCTATGTCCGTTCCCTTCCTTTTTCTGCAGAGTCTGAACTCGTACCTAACTCCTGCTTGTTGTCTCTGTACTCCCGTTCGTGAGTTTGTGGTCCACTCGCTACTTCACTGCAAGTACCCTGTGGGTGTCTGGCTCTGCCTTTCCCTTCCTGTCTGTTCCGTGTGAACAGAGCCCTGTCCCCCCTACTCAGCCTAGCCTGCTCTGACTCCTCTGCCCGCTGCTCCGGCAGTCCTGTCCTGCCCTGCTTCTGCCCGCTGCTCCGGCAGTCCTGTCCTGCCCTGCCTCTGCCCGCTGCTCCGGCAGTCCTGTCCTGCCCTGCTTCTGCCCGCTGCTCCGGCAGTCCTGTCCTGCCCTGCTTCTGCCCGCTGCTCCGGCAGTCCTGTCCTGCCCTGCTTCTGCCCGCTGCTCCGGCAGTCCTGTCCTGCCCTGCTTCTGCCCGCTGCTCCGGCAGTCCTGTCCTGCCCTGCTTCTGCCCGCTGCTCCGGCAGTCCTGTCCTGCCCTGCTTCTGCCCGCTGCTCCGGCAGTCCTGTCCTGCCCTGCTTGTGCTCGCTGCTCCGGCAGTCCTGTCCTGCCCTGCTTGTGCTCGCTGCTCCTGCAGCCCCGTCCTGCTCTGTTCTTGCCCACCGCTTCGGGCGTTCCCTCTCTGCTGTGGTTGTCTACCGCATCTGCGGTTCTGTGACCCAGTCTGTACTGGGTCTTAACCTTTCTGTGCTCCAGCCCGTCCTTTCGGCCAGTACCTCCCTGCCTGCATACTCGCCTGTATCCACCCATCTGCATACCTGCCGTGTTTGCTTATATCCACCAGTCTGTGCCAGCCTAACCTGCCTGTTCCTGAGTCCCAGTGTGTACTGGGTCCTATCCCGCCTGTGTTCCTACCTGCTAGTGCCTCCCTGTCTGCACTCTAGCTGTGCTTGCCTTTACCCCCCTGCCTGCATACCCGCCTGCCTGCATACCAGTCGTGCCTGCCTATACCCTCCAGTCTGTGTGCCAGCCTACCAGCCTGTTCCTGTATTTCCCTGTGTGGGTCAACAGCCGTGTCCGGGGTCTGTCCTGGAGTAGCACCTGGTCCCTCTGCTCGGTTCCTCCTTGGTGCACTGGCGTCGTATGCCGTCGTGCGACCCTGGTCGGATCGGGTGAATACTTAGTCACGCCCCTCCAGGCATTCACTCTCCGGCACGGT
Source organism: Phyllobates terribilis (assembly GCF_046119375.1). Lineage (NCBI taxonomy): Eukaryota > Metazoa > Chordata > Amphibia > Anura > Dendrobatidae > Phyllobates > Phyllobates terribilis. The sequence continues at coordinate 54,442,504 of NW_027362772.1, read as the reverse complement.
CCAGTGGAATCACTACCAATCACACGCACACGCCGCTTAGCCCGGGCGTGTGCATAACACAGGACTTGTGTAATTGACACCTGTGGGTTAGATAAGCAGGCGTATTTGGGGGAGACAGTTCAAGATGGCATTATAGCTTCAAGTATCTTTTATATGATAACTAACATTCCAAGAAGTTAATTGCACAAATAGATATTAACTAATAAGAAATAGACAAGTATATCTGTCATGGCACTGTAGCAGGATAATCTGTGGCTAAGGGCTCTTTGCCTATCCCTCAAGCTAGGAGGCGCCCTAGTCTCTCCCTGCTCCCCAGATTACTTCTTATGGTGAAGATGCCGGGGCCACATGCCTTGCTGTGCTCCTATTTCAACCCTTATCTGTCCCGTCCCCCAGCCAGGGAAGCTGGGAGTAGAAGTGTATAAGAATACACCAACCTGACAAACAAGGGAAGACAGACAGGGTTAAATGAAAATGCCAATCATACAAATTGCACTCATAAACAACAGAGTGGAACACCAGGGAGTTAAGGAAGGAGAAACCAAATAAGAGAGGATGAGGATATGCACACAGGCAAACACCAAGCAACAGTCTTCTGAATAACTCTCCAAACGCCTCCTCAAACAACAAACACCTCCAACTCCAGAACCAGGCAGTATGAATGAACACTGGCAATCCCTGATTGCCAGAGGCGAGTATATATAGCAGAGGGGAGTGGCCAACACTGAACAGCTGAGACCATCAAAGCAGGAAATCTCCAGGAGCTCTCATCTGAACAGATTAACCCCTGCACTGCTAGCAGAAACCTGAACTGTTAAACATGATGGTGAAGTGCTTCTAATCAGTGCAGGAGTTCGTGAAATCAGACACCGTGGTCTTCTGGTCCTTCTTTGTTGCGGTAAACCAGTGACAATATCTGAGTGACTTTATTGTATTCTAAGCATATAAAAAGTCCGGTGATGTACAATAAGTTAGACAACACTTATGACAATGCCTTGTCCACTGGCTGCAAGATTAGAATAAAAAACTACCTTGTTCCAGATGATACTGTGCCTCGGGAAATAATTTTTTAACAACTTCACATATGGGAATCAGAATAGTTCCCCGGATCGATATCACATCGCAGAAATCTATTTGCCATAACCTGTAATATATTATGGTGTCTCACCAAGGGGACCCTCCACACAATCACCAGTACAACAAAGTCCAACTGTAGTGATGAGGAGATTGAAAGGAGTCGGACTCGCGCATTTTTTCATCAATCCTAAGTGGTGCGGAACATGTGTGTCCATTGCTCTATTTAAACTTCTCGCGATCAGTAGGGATCCAACTGATGGATCCCCACTTACATGTAAAATCTTTTCTGTAATTAATGTACTTTTTTGTGAAATTACCCTTTTAAATGATACATTTTTGTCCCATTACAGCCACCATAAGGTGGAGCTTAGGATGTAAGGCTAGGCTTACATCTGCTTTAGGGATTCCATTTTGGAATGTCACAATCTATGTAGAAAACAGAATCGTCAAACAATATCCTACGAGCTCAGGCTTGGACTGGCCCACAGGAGAGCAGGAAAATCCCCTGGTAGGCAGCCCCTCTGAAGAAGTGCTAATGAGTAGTGCAGAAAAAAAAGTATCATCTTATCATTCATTAGGTAAGCTAGCCAAATTAATATTACATAGAAGCAAAAGTAAATTTGTGTATTAGGGTCAGGTTATTTTAACATGTATCTGAACAGTGGGCCCCAAAAATCACTGTTACTGGTGGGTCTTTGCCAATCTAGTCCGATATTGTATGAGCCCCTTTGATTTTGATGGTGTCCTTGGTTTTCCATACTGATATGAATGAACTTTCAGCATCTACATTCAACTTAATAAGAAATCTGTATGCGGTCAGTCCCTAAGCTCCCCCTAGTGGTGGCTGGAAGCAGTCAGAATCTTTCCATGAATTTTTGCAAATAATCAGTTTCCAATTGCAGATGTCGGAAGCAAAAATGTCTCTGAACGTTACTTAATAATGTTGGTGACCATGTAATAGTCCTAAGTGAATTCACCTCTATTCATTGAGAAGCATAGGAAGTAGACACGATGAAATTAAACACTTTATCATATTAGTAAATTATATTTATCTATTCAATTTATCATTACTTTGTTACGGCCGAGACTTTGCGACTCCCAGAAAGTACAGAGCGTTTAATGATAAACCGGTTCCATCGAGCGGGAAGGGAGCTTTGTATTTACTAAGTGTGCTTATTGTCGATGCAACCCTTTATCTAAAAAGTAATTTATAGAATTTATTTGCGGAAAAAGAATTTTACTTGTTACGATGAATCAGCTTTTGGTGTAAATAAGTCGCTTTTCTATTGCTGGCAATATATTTACTAGGGTATTATTCCGTATAGAGGATGCAAAGAGACACCAGCAGATCGGGATTAACGCTTCATATTGATAATAACTTGCAAAAAAGGTTTAAGCAGTCTCCACGTTACAGTCAAATGCATTCTTCATCACAAATGCAGGGAAAATTGTATTATCCCTAAACATGCCGCGGGCATTCTAAAAGGAAAAAGTTGGGCACATATCAATGTATGGTCACACATTACTTCTATCTGCAGAGAAACCTTACCCCTTAGACCTCAGTCCAGATCCTCTCACCCAGCCAAATCAGATCTCATACTTTGCACTGATGAGGGGCAATACCCCGAAACACTGTGTCTGCAAACTGAGATTCTGGTTTGGCTTTTATCCTAGTCATATTGCAAGGCTCGATATTGACTTTTAGGTTTGCTACTTCCAATAGGAGGCGCAAGAGTTCTAGTCCTCTTCCTCTCTGAAGAGACAATTTGCATATTTAATTTCCCAGAGGAGCATGCATGGCTTATAAGTCTCCTCACTCTGACATGCCAGGCTTGGCACTCTCCACAAGGAGAAACGTTACCCCTTAGACTTCCATCTGCAGACAAACGCATTTAAATGGGTTATCCTACATTAGAAACAAAAAGGTCTGCAATACCAAACTTAGCCCATTAATAAAGGTGGCGCTGTTTCTCCTGGAGAACAACTTGGCTGAAAGGCTACTTGCCCTATCAAGATATACTTTCGGTAACGAGCGTCATGCGTGTTTATAAGGTAGGGTGGGTTTTAGAGTTGAGCAAAAATATTTGTAGGACCCTGTTTAAGTGGCTATGTTGGTTTGGTAGTCCTTGGCCGCAGAACAGAGCTCTGCAAACTCCTGTTAACTGCAGGACGCTGGTAGAGAGACTACGTTGGTAGTCCGCCATTGCTGGAACGGAGCACAGGGAACCACCTACTATCATGATATCCCCAGGCCCTCTTCTGCCTTCGTAAGCTGCTGCAACGTGCTGGAACGAAAGGACCAGGCAGCGCCTATTAATCAGAATAGCGCTGGGGATCTCACAAGTAGTAGGTGGTTTTCAGTGTTCTGGTCTGACAGCCGCGGACTACCAACATGGTCGCTCTACCAGGGTCCTGCACATCTTTTTGCTCAACTCTACTGGGTTTCCAAACATAAAGGTGTTTTCTTGTCTCGTAATGTGACGCACATCACTAGGATGATCCAACCTCTGAGACCCCCACCGATCTTGAGAATAAAGGGGCTGCAGCGCCTGAGTAGGAAGCTGACTGCCGTGCAGAAGAAAAACTCTAAAGAGGTTGCAGCACTGCGGTTCCTTCATTCTCGAGATCGGTCGGTGACCTACAGTACAGACCAAAAGTTTGGACACACCTTCTCATTTAAAGATTTTTCTGCATTTTCATGACTATGAAAATTGTACATTTAACACTGAAGGCATCAAAACTATGAATTAACACATGTGGAATTATATACTTAACAAAAAAGTGTGAAACAACTGGAAATATGTCTTATATTCTAGGTTCTTCAAAGTAGCCACCTTTTGCATTGGTGACTGCTTTGCACACTCTTGGCATTCTCTTGATGAGCTTCAAGAGGTAGTCACCGGAAATGGTTTTCACTTCACAGGTGTGCCCTCTCAGGTTTAATAAGTGGGATTTCTTGCCTTATAAATGGGGTTGGGACCATCAGTTGTGTTGTGCAGAAGTCTGGTGGATGCACAGCTGATAGTCCTACTGAATAGACTGTTAGAATTTGTATTATGGCAAGAAAAAAGCAGCTAAGTAAAGAAAAATGAGTGGCCATCATTACTTTAAGAAATGAAGGTCAGTCAGTGCGAAAAATTGGGAAAACTTTGAAAGTGTCCCCAAGTGCAGTTGCAAAAACCATCAAGCGCTACAAAGAAACTGGCTCACATGAGGACCGACCCAGGAAAGGAAGACCAAGAGTCACCTCTGCTTCTGAGGATAAGTTTATCCGAGTCACCAGCCTCAGAAATCGCAGGTTAACAGCAGCTCAGATTAGAGACCAGGTCAATGCCACACAGAGTTCTAGCAGCAGACACATCTCTTCAACAACTGTTAAGAGGAGCAAGCCTTCATGGTAAATGGCTGCTAGGAAACCACTGCTGAGGACAGGCAACAAGCAGAACAGACTTGTTTGGGCTAAAGAACACAAGGAATGGACATTAGACCAGTGGAAATCTGTGCTTTGGCCTGATGAGTCCAAATTTGAGATCTTTGGTTCCAACCACCGTGTCTTTGTGCGACGCAGAAAAGATGAACGGATGGACTCTACATGCCTGGTTCCCACCGTGAAGCATGGAGGAGGAGGTATGATGGTGTGGGGGTGCTTTGCTGGTGACACTGTTGGGGATTTATTCAAAATTGAAGGCATACTGAACCAGCATGGCTACCACAGCATCTTGCAGCGGCATGCTATTCCATCCGGTTTGCGTTTAGTTGGACCATCATTTATTTTTCAACAGGACAATGACCCCAAACACACCTCCAGGCTGTGTAAAGGCTATTTGACCAAGAAGGAGAGTGATGGGGTGCTACGCCAGATGACCTGGCCTCCACAGTCACCAGACCTGAACCCAATCGAGATGGTTTGGGGTGAGCTGGACCGCAGAGTGAAGGCAAAAGGGCCAACAAGTGCTAAGCATCTCTGGGAACTCTTCAAGATTGTTGGAAGACCATTTCCGGTGACTACCTCTTGAAGCTCATCGAGAGAATGCCAAGAGTGTGCAAAGCAGTCATCAAAGCATAAGGTGGCTACTTTGAAGAACCTAGAATATAAGACATATTTTCAGTTGTTTCACACTTTTTTGTTAAGTATATAATTCCACATGTGTTAATTCATAGGTTTGATGCCTTCAGTGTGAATGTACAATTTTCAAAGTCATGAAAATACAGAAAAATCTTTAAATGAGGTGTGTCCAAACTTTTGGTCTGTACTGTAGATTACAAAGTGATGGCATATCCTAGCAAAGTAGAAAAATCCCTTCACAAAATGCAAAATATACCCCCAAAATTACCCAGTAACTTCTCTGCCTCCTATGAAAAAACTGTGAAAAATGCATAAAATATTTTTCTATATGTGCCCAGGAAATCAGATATTTTTCCATAGTCTTAAAGAGAAGCTATGATTTATTGTTTAAATTAAGTTAGTTATTCATTTGAATATTTTTTTTATTTTTTTTTTAGCAATGAGGGTTTTTTTTTTTTCAATATCACAATCTAAAAAAAATATAAATCTTGCAATTTTCACACTGACCACTGGGGCTTTTTTTTAGACTTTAACTTCCTGTTGTTTCAGGAAATGCACATGTACATTAGCAGCAATTAACAAATTCTGAACCTATCTTTTGTACGGAAGCATCTAACGAGCATGTGCAAAGGTCATAGTGAAGAAAGGGGGAGTAGAGAGGCTGTGACATCGCCTATTGTGAATAGTAGATTCTGTCTTATCAGCTGTGTGTAGAGGTGTTATCGTAGGTGCCTCTGATGATAAGGAGCTTGCTGAAAACACTTTCTGAAAGGACAGGAAGTATAAAAAAAGCCCCTGTGGCCAGTGTGAAAATTGCAAAATTACAAATTTTGATTTGAATAAAGATTATATATATACAAATATATCTGTGATCTTTATTAACAGTCAAAATTGTAAAAAATAATATTAAACATGTAAAAATTGCCAAAAAAGTGAAAAGAAAAATACCAGAGCAGCATTGCACAACAAATAAGCCCCCTTACATAGGCACGCCAGGGCCACTATGTCAATCTCCACAAGGAGAAACATTACCCCTTAGACCTCAGTCCAGAGCCTCTCATCTAGCCAAATCAGATCTCATACTTTGCACTGCTGAGGGGCAACATCCGGAAACACTGTGTCTGCAAATTGAGATTCTGATTTGGCTTTTATTTAAGTCATATTGCAAGGCTCGTTAAAGAGTCGATTGTGACTTGTAGGATCGCTGCTTCCAACAGGTGGCGCTCTAGAGTTCTAGTCCTCTTCCTCTCTGAAGAGGCAATTTGCATAAAAAATACATGGAACACAAAAACTTGATTTAAAGAATAGGTCATTTCCTGATGACACCTTTAAAACCTTCAGGCCAAGCTTGTATTTGACTGTAAGGTAACTGACTTGGGCAGGAGCCCTCCCCCACTGCCATACCCTCTGTATTAAGCTCCACCCATTTGGCTATCTGCCAGATAGAAATAGAAGGGAATTAAAACTGTGCTGTCTGCTACATTTCAACAAGAGCTGCAGAAAAATCCTTGACAGGCGCAACAGGGCAAGGACTTTAGCGTTAATATATTCTCGCCCGTGAAATGAGACAAGGCGCCAATGAAGAGTGTCTATAATGTGGTTGATGTATTCTTACTATCATCACTGACATTAGCCGGGGTACTGGTGCCAGACAATGACCTTCGTTGCATGACTTATACGCTGTGAGCTCTAGCCGGAAAGACATTTTTTCCAGTAGATGTATGTGGCACCGCTACGGGCCATGGCGTAACGCATGTAGCCATGTAGGCACAGTCTAATTAGGGGAGATGTCAGAAGTACCGTGAGGCTCAGACAGTGTATAGGAATCCGGAGACAGCTGACTACACCAAAGAGCAAACAGCATGTACTATGTAAAAAAAAAGAATAACTTCAATGGGTAAAAAATATATCCATCTGGGAATTGCTTGGAAGCCAGGCAGTAAGAATTGATATAAATGGAATATACATGTTTTCAGGGTTTGCTGAAGATGTAAGTGACGTGCTTTGCAAATTCGGTAATGGGGCCGCTGATTTTACTTAATGACCTGAAGGTAGCACAAAGACCAAAGTCTCCATCTCGGCAGACGGCTGTGTAAATTATGTACGACCGGCAGGATATAATTTCACTGCAGTCCTACTTGAATAAACTGCAGGCTTGAGCAGGTAAATGGCAGATGAGATTTAATTCAGATAAATGCAAGGTTATACGTTTGTTAAGCAAGACTGAGCGCACTACATACAAAAGTAAATTGGGCACAATGAGGTCAAGGCTTAATAGAGAAGGATTTTGCAGGAGCTCGTAGACAGCCAGGTATGACATAATGCTCAGCGTCAGGCAGTCACTGTAAAAGCTAATGAGGGGCTTGGAGGAAGATGACTCATCCAATCTCATTGTTGTCCATTGATTGTCTCAGTGGATTACTTAGTGGAAATCTGAGAGCAGCATAATGTAGGGGCCGAGACTCTGATTCCAACAATGTGTCACTTGCTCAGCTGCCAATACAATAAGTGTTTTATCAGCAGGAGATTATCACTACAGGACTAGGTGTCACATGCCTCCTGGTCCAACCACGCCCCCACCACTGATTGGCTGCTTTATGCAGTGCGTACACAGAGAGCAGCCAATCAGTGGTGTGGGCGGAGTTATACTCAGCTCGGCATTCATAGAACTACTACATCTACAGCAGGGAAAACAGGGATTTTATCAAAATTGCTCCAAGCAGCCCAGTAAGTGACACATCGCTGGAATCAGGGTCTCTGCCCCTACATCATGCTGCTCTCAGATTACATAACAAATAATGCTGACAGATTATTTATAATCAGTGACGCACATAATTCCACAAACCCCCGCAAAAGCACTAGCTTTTTAAAACCCTTCCCAAATGGGCAAAATTTATTCTTATGTTTATATTTTTCCTCCCCTTCTCCCAATAGCCATGACTTTTTTTTTCCCCCACGGGCTTGTTTTCCTTTTTTTGTGTACTTTTGAATAACGCTATAGTATAGTTTAATGTACTGAAAAACTGGAAAAATTCCAAGAGTGGTAAAATGGTGAAAAAAAAAATTGAGGTTCTACCATTGTTTTTTTGTTTCGTTTTTTACAGCATTTATTGTGCTATAAAAATGATGAGGAAACACGAGTCTCCAGGTCAGTTCGATTATGGAAAAACCAACATTGGACAGTTTTTTTTTTTTTTTATTTAAGTGGTCTAAAAAATGTTTAAAAAAATAGTTTGTGTTACCATTTTTTGAGACCCGTAACATATTTTTGTTTCAGTTTTTTGCTATAGTTTTTATTGGTACCATTTTGTGGTATCTACAAGGTTTGGATCATATTTTATTGCATTTTTAAGGAGAGGTGCTGCACCCTAAAAACAGCAATTTTTGGCTTTTCGATCTTTCTTTTTTTTATGATATTCACTCTGTGACTTAAATAATTTTATTTTTTGATAGACTAGACATTTTCTGACATATTAAATATGTTTAGTTTTTAAAGCTTTCATTTTTTTACATTTGAATTGAGAAAAGGGGGTGATCCAAATGTATTTTTTTTTATATTTTTTAATACTTTTTATTATTATTTTTTTTGTTTTCCTAGTTGACTTTAATATGATCTTTGTACTATATACCGCAATGCATTAGTATTGGGATTAGACTGTAATACATTGGTATTGAAATATGTACTGAAATTAAGGATCTCCCAGGAAGCTCAGGGGTTAAAGAGAACCTGTCGGTATATTTTTACATATGAAAATAGTGGTATTTCTTTGTAGCCATTTCTTCCCTAATAAAAAGAATACCTTTTTTTGTAGAGGTCTGATTTGCCAGTCTTGCGCAATTTAGCCATATGCAAATCAGGCTGGAAGTCCACTCACTGCGGGTCATTGAAATTGACCTGCTTTCTACTGTTACACACCAGTATCCCAGGCTCTGCTCCCTTCTTCTGAGTCCGCTGCCCTCTGTTGTGCTCCGCATCGTGTTTTGCAGGTTGTCCGGCATGGATCAATGACATCATCTCCTTAGACCTATTTAAGGTCCATCGACACACCTTCTGGTGTCTTGGGATTGAGACTCCGGTGTTCCTTGTTTGGTATGCTCCAAACAAGGAGTTTCAACTCACATTCATCCCTGCTGGGTTCCACTCCATCTGTCCATCTGCTCCTGAGTTTCTAGTTAGCTCTAGACCCCATGATTCCATCTGTCCTCTGGAAGCTGCGCCAACACCTGGGGTCCCACCTGGACCAGAGACTTAGCGGATTCATATCACCTGTTGAGCCCTATCAGCTAAAAGTGCATTGACATGCCCCTAGTGTACTTCCTGCCTAATTTACATATAACTTCTATGCTAGATTTCTTATAACTGGCACATCAGATGTCTACAAAAAAAGGATCATATTTATTGGAGGTCAAGCACGTCCGCAGTTATACCACTATTGACACGTGACAGATTCCCTTTAAGAGTCATACAAGTTTGTCAAAAAAGTTCTCCAATTTTATTAAAAAAAAGTGTATCAATGTGTAATTAAAAGATAGTAGATATAACCTATGAAACATTTTCTGAACGGCGTGTATTTGAATTGCTAGACTTGGTAAAGTGCCAACGATCTCAGAGGTCATATAGACTAAGAGCCAACGTATATTCTAGGAAATCTCACTCTCCTGGGACCATAAAATAGACCTAGGAAATGAAAAAAAAAAAGCAGATATGGATATTGCTTATTCCTCTCCTATTCTCTATTTTGCACGATAATCTGGATTTTTATATTTATTAAAAAAAAAAAAGATTAATAAAGCGAATATTAATCACCCTCGTTACAGTTAATACCCTACGATTATCTGGAGGTTGGAATATTGCTGAATGTACGAAATAAGGATGTTCCAAAATGCCTTCAAATGAATGAGGCTTGTTAGGAATCAACAGGATTAGAAAAGATGGGTTTAACCTAACATTGAGCAAAACAATTTGCAGGATCGTAGCCAAGTGGCGCCATTGGTAGTCCATGGCCGGTAGATCAGAGCACAGCTAAGCTTCTTGCAGTATTTCCAGCGCCGTTCCTGATTAGTAGGAACAGGGACATAATTACTAAACAGAAGAGGCAACAAGGATGTCTCAGGTAGCAGAAGGTTCACAGTGGTCAGGTCAAGTAGCCACGGACTACCGATGTGGCCGCAGATCTGGGCTCCTGGGAGACTTTTTACTCAACCTTAGTTTAACGTACTAACTATATTAAGGTGGCATTTTATGGCTAAATTTTGCCATATAAAAGGTCCACAAGAGATCAAGTGGTGACTCTACATAATGTGACAGGTAGTCTTCAAAAGAACAGCCGTTTACTTAAAGGGGTTGTCCAATATATTGAATGGCGCCATGCTCTTCCGACTTTATACATCCGCCTGCCAAGGGAAATGCTGACAGCTAGTTAATAGGGTTGCCGGATGTCGGACCCTCACCGATCTGATATTGAAGAAGTACAGTAAGGATAGGTTATCAATATATAAGTCCTGGACAACCCCTCTTAGGGTCCCTAAATTTCTAAAAGATCGCAAAAATAGCTGAGTCCATATCCGTTATACAATGCTCAAAGAAAAACATCAACTAAAACGAGTAGGAGGTTGGAAGGTCATTAAAAGCCACAATCTAAAGCCATACGAATTTGGAAAGGAGGCAAACGACCAGAACGAAAATCCATTTCATTCTATTATTATTAAAATATAATGAATCACCTCTAATTAATTATGGTAGACAGTGATCCATAACCCGGAGTATTATGCTTGAGAATGTCTAATAAATTAAAAACTGTTAACACCCGTCTAATAAAACAATCCTGCAATTAACGAGTGTAATTCGAAGGAGCGGTTTTTGGCGTGATAGCCATTCTGGCTTGTGGACGCATTTAATCAATTCTTTTGTACAGTGGTTATTGTATTATTAGTCTCCTTGTACACTTCGCAGGCTCGTCTCTCATCTGTGACACTTGTCTTATGCACCTTCAAGAGTTCTATTCATGGCCACTACTTTGATGACTACATCAGAGCTATGAAAACTCATCCAGTACTTTCTTTAGAAGATATCAGTCAACTTTGACAAGTCCCATCTTATATTCAGGGACAGTTCCATCACGAGGTGTCAGTAGGCAAACATGAATGCTTTACAAAATTAGACTCCTTTAGCTTATTGCTACCCTTCATTCCAGCGTGGGAGGACCTGGTACTTGCCCACCCTTATGTCACACACAGTGTGGGAAAGACTAAGTGCAACATGAAGGGCTGAGGGGAAGGAAGCCCAGACACTAGGGAAAGGGGGAGTGGAAACCTAGACTGATCTAATAACACCCTTCCTACCCTACCGTCCCTATATTGGTTCCACACCAATCGCCAAGCAGGAAACCTAAGCCCTGTATATCCCTAGAGCTAGGCCCTAGATAGGGAGGGGAAGGGGGTGAGCACTGGTCAGCCCCACTACAAACAAAGGGGGAAAACTTAGCTTGAGCAGACACCAGAAAGATAACACCAAACGTCCCCCTAAGGCACCAGAGAGGACGCTAGCCGACTGCTATAGCTCCAAGCCTTCACAAGGGAAAATGTGAAGCAGACTGAGAGTTTATAAACACCCTGACCAGGGTGTGTCAAATCAGAGAAGGAGGGAGGTTGCCGCTGGGTCCAAAAGTCAGAAGGATTAAGAAGGCATCTACAATGTCAAACGCAGTGACCTTCTGCAGCCAGATGCAGAGTGACTGTCTGTTACATCTGACACACCCGTGACACCTTATCCCTTTTTTTTTACATGAGCGCTAATCCTTCCAACGTTGGCAATGGCATTGGTTGTGGAAAGGGAATGAAGACAAGGCATAGGATTAATTGGTGACATCCTGTTGACAGACCACTGAGCAAAAGATGAAGATGGACCACCTTTTTGGTATGCATGTCATTGGTTCAAGCCTACTTATTAAAGGTATTAGTGTTTCCTGGAGCCAGGAGAAGTGTCTTACCCTATCTGGGGGCTCTAGAAACTTGGTGGGACTTAAAGAAGTTGTCCCATAAACAATGTTTATGCCGTATCCACAGGATAGGAAAGAAATGTATAATCATTGATGGTCAGATTATCTCCAATCCCGAGAATAGGGTGCCCAATGTCTAGAGATGAGCAAACTCACTGTAAAGTTTGAGGTTCGTACCGGACACTAGGTGACCACTCATCCCTCAGAATGTCCCCTGTATAAATTGACTGGTAGTGAGCATGTGTGACCTCCTATAGACAGTGAATGGAGCAGTGGTCGTACATGCTCAGTACCGCTTCATTCACACAGAGAACTGTGGGGCCCTTTTTCTTGTGATTGACAGTGATTGTCCAGTGGTTAGACACTCAGAGATCATACAATGTCCTGTATGGTGAGCTGGATCTAATCTTGCTTCTACTGTATATGTTGTTTCTGCCATCTTGTTGAAGAATTGTGCAGGACACTAGGCACGGGACTGAAACGGGCAGAACAAAAAAACGCAATGAGATAAGGTACCTTGTGACAAAATCATTGATCATATCTGACCATAGATCAACTCAACACTAATGATGTCCAGTTGCACGCCAATACATGCAGCGAGATGAGGAGCTCCAAGACAAAAATTTGCATCTTCTTTTTGTGATGTTTCATGCATCCACACCACATATTCCCATCCAAGGTAGTAGAACTTGGTACTTGTCCTGTTTTCCACCATTGAAAGCTACCTGGTCGCCATCGCTTCCAAATTTGCCAATGCTATGTTGTTCGCAGACATGTAAGCCCAACAAAAGGTCAAAAATGGGGGAAGCCAACCTGAGCTAGTCCATAACAACCATTACGGGATGTATATCCCGCCTTATGCAACCTCGTTTATGGACAAATGTAGCAGATGTCTTTGGCAAGAGTCTTAGTCATCCCATATCTGAACATGTCAACGCATTGTAGAACGTACAGTATGAAAATGAAGCTCCACAGTAGATGAATGAATAAAACATTGGATTGCACAGAGGCAAGAAACAAGTTGACATGGTATTAATAGAAAGTAATAACAGTATTATGGGGGTAAGAGCAGATACATTTGTACCTATACACTGTATATCTATTCTTTAGCAATAAGGAGATCCGGTCACCTCACTAAACGGCACTTAACTTTATCTCTGGAGATTGGATACTGTGCGTTTCAAGTGAAAAGCTTTGATAGCTCCAGAACACAGAGGCGTCGAATATGTACAGCTAGTGTCAGTGTGGTTGGTTAATAAAACATAAGCCTCTCACTGCCGGAGGGGTCACTGTTTCTTTCTATGACTCTTGCTGCGTCTTCGCTCTGCTTAATGAGAAACATGTATGGGGGCAGTGGGAAAACCGAGACTCGCCACATTATTGCAAGACATTTTTTTTCTGCAAAACCTAGAAGTCCTTTAGGAAAAACTGTAGCAGCTTGATGTTAGTCAGACAATGGTATTATGTCGGACGTCTGGTATAACGTCTTCATATGGGGCAACGTTTTGATGCAGCTGGATACAAAGTATTTCCAACTCAGCCTGATGGAAAGGAGGAGTGAGAGAGAGAGTTGGAGTGACTACTGCGCTCAGCATCATAGTAGTGCCCATAGAGATAAATGTGGAGCGGAGTACGACAGGCTCTATAGAGGTCATGTGAAACACCCAATTATTAGACTGACAGAGTAATCTGCTTTAATGAATACTGTTCCTCTCTCTACCGACAGGTGTTTCTTGCTCCAGATGACAGCTGTTCCTTGCTATAGTGACAGCTGTTCCATGCTCTTCTGACAACTGTTCCTCTCTTCACTAATAGGTAATCCTTCCTGAAATTATGGCTGCTCCTCACTTTACTGACAGCTGTTCCTTAGCAGGGTTCTCTTCTCAAATAAAAGCTGTTTTGACAGCTGTTCTTTACTGTACTGACAGCTGTTCTTCACTGTACTGACAGCTGTTCTTCACTGTACTGATAGTCGTTCTTTACTGTACTGACAGTCATTCTTTACTGTACTGACAGCTGTTCTTCACTGTACTGACAGTTATTCTTCACTGCACTGACATCTGTTCTTCACTGTACTGATAGTCGTTCTTCACTGTATTGATAGCTGTTCTTCACTGTACTGACATCTGTTCTTCACTGTACTGATAGTCATTCTTCACTGTATTGATAGCTGTTCTTCACTGTACTGACAGTCATTCTTCACTGCATTGATAGCTGTTCTTCACTGTATTGATAGCTGTTCTTCACTGTATTGATAGCTGTTCTTCACTGTACTGACAGTCATTCTTCACTGCATTGATAGCTGTTCTTCACTGTACTGACAGCTGTTCTTCACTGTACTGACAGCTGTTCTTCACTGCACTGATAGTCGTTCTTCACTGTATTGATAGCTGTTCTTCACTGTACTGACAGTCATTCTTCACTATACTGACAGCTGTTCTTCACTGTACTGACAGCTGTTCTTCACTGTACTGATAGTTGTTCTTCACTGTACTGACAGCTGTTCTTCACTGTACTGATAGTTGTTCTTCACTGTACTGACAGTCGTTCTTCACTGCACTGATAGCTGTGCTTCACTGTACTGACAGCTGTTCTTCACTGTACTGACAGTCATTCTTCACTGCACTGATAGCTGTTCTTCACTGTACTGACAGTCATTCTTCACTGTACTGACAGTCATTCTTCACTGTACTGACAGCTGTTCTTCACTGTATTGATAGCTGTTCTTCACTGTACTGACAGCTGTTCTTCACTGTACAGGTAGTTGTTCTTCACTGTACTGACAGCTGTTCTTCACTGTACTGACAGCTGTTTTTCACTGTACTGACAGCTGTTCTTCACTGTACTGACAGCTGCTCCTTGTTTAAAATTACAGCTGTTCCTTGTTTCACAGACAGCTATTTCTTCCTCAAATGACATCTGTTCCATACACTCCTGACATCTGTTCCTTCTTCAATGACAGCTGTTCCCTACACTCCTTACAGCTGCTCCTTACTTTACTGACAGCTGTCCCTTACTCTAATGTCAGCTGATCCTCACTGTACTGAAAGCTTGTCTTCCTGTTTCTGTGACAGCTGTTCCTTCCTTAAATAACGCCTCTTCCTCAGGTCTTGTTCACACATTGTATTTTTGCAGCTTTTTTTCAGCACATCTTTCAAGGGTAAAAAAAAATGCTGCCGTTCATTACAAAATGAATGAGATTTCTGAAATCTCATGTACATGCTGCTTATTTATTCAGTGCAAAATGTAACCATCACTGTGTTTATTTTTCAAATCGGTCAGTTTTTTCAGAATTTTGCAGCAATTTTCACCCATTCAAATGAATGTGATACAAAGATGCAAGTAAAAACACATCAAAAATGTGTACAAAATTTGCGTATTGTATGTAGCGTTTTTTTTGCTAATGCTCTGGTTTTTGGTGCAGAAAAATCTGCTGCAAATACACCACGTAAATGCAACACCCTCTCTCAGATAACACCTTAATCTAGTGACAGTTCTTCCTTACTTAAAATGACAGTTGTTCATTACTGTGGCTTACTCCAGTGACAGCTCTTTCTTACTCTAGTGACAGCTGTTCCTTTTTATTACACTCCTGACAGCTCTTCCTAACTGCAGTGACAGCTCTTCCTTACTCTAGTGGCAGCTCTTCCTTACTCTAGTGGCAGCTCTTCCTTACTCCAGTGACAGCTCTTTCTTACTCTAGTGGCAGCTCTTCCTTACTCTAGTGACAGCTCTTCCTTTTTCTAGTTACAGCTCTGGTTTACTCTAGTGACAGCTCTTCCTTACTCTAGTGACAGCTCTTCCTTTTTCTAGTTACAGCTCTGGTTTACTCTAGTGACAGCTCTTCCTTACTCTAGTGGCAGCTCTTTCTTACTCTAGTGGCAGCTCTTTCTTACTCTAGTGGCAGCTCTTCCTCACTCTAGTGGCAGCTCTTCCTTACTCTAGTGGTGGCTCTTCCTCACTAGTGGCAGCTCTTCCTTCTTATTACACTCCTGATAGCTCTTCCTTTTTCTAGTTACAGCTCTGGCTTACTCTAGTGACAGCTCTTCCTTACTCTAGTGACAGCTCTTCCTTATTCTAGTGACAGCTCTTTCTTACTCTAGTGACAGCTGTTCCTTCTTATTACACTCCTGAAAGCTCTTCCTTTTTCTATTTACAGCTCTTCCTTACTCTAATGGTAGCTCTTCCTAACTCTAGTTACAGCTCTTCCTTACTCTAGTAACAGCTCTTTCTTACTCTAGTGGCAGCTCTTTCTTACTCTAGTGGCAGCTCTTCCCTACTCTAGTAACAGCTCTTTCTTACTCTAGTGGCAGCTCTTTCTTACTCTAGTGGCAGCTCTTCCTTACTCTAGTAACAGCTCTTTCTTACTCTAGTGGCAGCTCTTTCTTACTCTAGTGGCAGCTCTTTCTTACTCTAGTGGCAGCTCTTTCTTACTCTAGTGGCAGCTCTTTCTTACTCTAGTGGCAGCTCTTTCCTAGTGGAAGCTGTTCCTTCTTATTACACTCCTGAAAGCTATTCCTTTTTCTAGTTACAGCTCTTCCTTACTCTTAAAGGCAGCTCTTTCTTACTCTAGTGACTTCTCTTCCTTACTCTAGTGGCAGCTCTTCCCCTACTCTAGTGACAGCTCTTCCTTACTCTAGTGGCAGCTCTTTCTTACTCTAGTGGCAGCTCTTTCTTACTCTAGTGACAGCTGTTTCTTCTTATTACACTCCTGAATGCTATTCCTTTTTCTAGTTACAGCTCTTCCTTACTCTTAATGGCAGCTCTTCTTTACTCTAGTGACAGCTCTTCCTTACTCTAGTGACAGCTCTTCCTTACTCTAGTGACAGCTCTTCCTTACTTCAGTGCCAGCAATTTCTTACTCTAGTGGCAGCTCTTTCTTACTCTAGTGACAGCTGTTTCTTCTTATTACACTCCTGAAAGCTCTTCCCTTTTCTAGTTACAGCTCTTCCTTAATCTAATGGCAGCTCTTCCTAACTGTAGTTACAGCTCTTCCTTACTCTAGATACAGCTCTTCCTTACTCTAGTGGTAGATCTTTCTTACTCTAGTGACAGCTCTTCCTTACTCTAGTGGCAGCTTTCTTACTCTAGTGACAGCTCTTCCTTACTCTAGTGGCAGCTTTCTTACTCTAGTGGCAGCTCTTCCCTACTATAGTGGCAGTTCTTTCTTCCTTACTCTAATGGCAGCTCTTCCTAACTGTAGTAACAGCCCTTCCTTACTCTAGTGACAGCTGTTCCTTACTCTAGTGACAGCTATTACTTCTTATTACACTCCTGACAGCTCTTCCTTTCTCTAGTTACAGCTCTTCCTTACTCTAGTGGTAGATCTTTCTTACTCTAGTGGCAGCTCTTCCGTACTCTAGTGGCAGCTCTTTCTTACTCTAGTGGCAGCTCTTCCGTACTCTTGTGGCAGCTCTTCCGTACTCTTGTGGCAGCTCTTTCTTACTCTACTGGCAGCTGTTCCTTCTTATTACACTCCTGACAGCTCTTCCTTTTTCTAGTTACAGCTCTTCCTTGCTCTAGTGATAGCTCTTCCTTACTCTAGTGACAGCTCTTCCCTACTCTAGTGGCAGCTCTTCCTTACTCTAGTGGTGGCTCTTCCTCACTCTAGTGGCAGCTCTTCCTTCTTATTACACTCCTGATAGCTCTTCCTTTTTCTAGTTACAGCTCTGGCTTACTCTAGTGACAGCTCTTCCTTACTCTAGTGACAGCTCTTCCTTATTCTAGTGACAGCTCTTTCTTACTCTAGTGACAGCTCTTTCTTACTCTAGTGACAGCTGTTCCTTCTTATTACACTCCTGAAAGCTCTTCCTTTTTCTATTTACAGCTCTTCCTTACTCTAATGGTAGCTCTTCCTAACTCTAGTTACAGCTCTTCCTTACTCTAGTGGCAGCTCTTTCTTACTCTAGTGGCAGCTCTTTCTTACTCTAGTGGCAGCTCTTTCTTACTCTAGTGGCAGCTCTTCCCTACTCTAGTGGCAGCTCTTCCTTACTCTAGTAACAGCTCTTTCTTACTCTAGTGGCAGCTCTTTCTTACTCTAGTGGCAGCTCTTCCCTACTCTAGTGGCAGCTCTTCCTTACTCTAGTAACAGCTCTTTCTTACTCTAGTGGCAGCTCTTTCTTACTCTAGTGGCAGCTCTTTCTTACTCTAGTGGCAGCTCTTTCTTACTCTAGTGGCAGCTCTTTCTTACTCTAGTGGCAGCTCTTTCTTACTCTAGTGGCAGCTCTTTCTTACTCTAGTGGCAGCTCTTTCTTACTCTAGTGGCAGCTCTTTCTTACTCTAGTGGCAGCTCTTCCTTACTCTAGTGGCAGCTCTTCCTTACTCTAGTGGCAGCTCTTCCTTACTCTAGTGGCAGCTCTTTCCTAGTGGAAGCTGTTCCTTCTTATTACACTCCTGAAAGCTATTCCTTTTTCTAGTTACAGCTCTTCCTTACTCTTAAAGGCAGCTCTTTCTTACTCTAGTGACTTCTCTTCCTTACTCTAGTGGCAGCTCTTCCCCTACTCTAGTGACAGCTCTTCCTTAATCTAGTGGCAGCTCTTTCTTACTCTAGTGGCAGCTCTTTCTTACTCTAGTGGCAGCTCTTTCTTACTCTAGTGACAGCTGTTTCTTCTTATTACACTCCTGAAAGCTATTCCTTTTTCTAGTTACAGCTCTTCCTTACTCTTAATGGCAGCTCTTCTTTACTCTAGTGACAGCTCTTCCTTACTCTAGTGACAGCTCTTCCTTACTTCAGTGCCAGCAATTTCTTACTCTAGTGGCAGCTCTTTCTTACTCTAGTGACAGCTGTTTCTTCTTATTACACTCCTGAAAGCTCTTCCCTTTTCTAGTTACAGCTCTTCCTTAATCTAATGGCAGCTCTTCCTAACTGTAGTTACAGCTCTTCCTTACTCTAGATACAGCTCTTCCTTACTCTAGTGGTAGATCTTTCTTACTCTAGTGGCAGCTTTCTTACTCTAGTGACAGCTCTTCCTTACTCTAGTGGCAGCTTTCTTACTCTAGTGGCAGCTCTTCCCTACTATAGTGGCAGATCTTTCTTCCTTACTCTAATGGCAGCTCTTCCTAACTGTAGTAACAGCCCTTCCTTACTCTAGTGACAGCTGTTCCTTACTCTAGTGACAGCTATTACTTCTTATTACACTCCTGACAGCTCTTCCTTTCTCTAGTTACAGCTCTTCCTTACTCTAGTGGTAGATCTTTCTTACTCTAGTGGCAGCTCTTCCGTACTCTAGTGGCAGCTCTTCCGTACTCTTGTGGCAGCTCTTCCGTACTCTTGTGGCAGCTCTTTCTTACTCTACTGGCAGCTGTTCCTTCTTATTACACTCCTGACAGCTCTTCCTTTTTCTAGTTACAGCTCTTCCTTACTCTAGTGATAGCTCTTCCTTACTCTAGTGACAGCTCTTCCCTACTCTAGTGGCAGCTCTTCCTTACTCTAGTGGTGGCTCTTCCTTACTCCAGTGACAGCTGTTTCTTCTTATTACACTCCTGATAGCTCTTCCTTTCTCTAGTTACAGCTCTTCTTTTCTCTAGTGACAGCGCTCTTTTACTCTAGAGACAGCTTTTCTTTACTCCAGTGACAGCTCTTCCTTACTTCAGTGACAGCTCTTCCTTACTCCAGTGACAGTAATGGATCATAACTAAGAGGGTTCAAATACACATTAAAAGAAAACTTACAGCCAAGTTGGGAAATAACCCCAATAACAGTAATTTAGGCCAGTATACAGCGAGTGTAAGTAGAGTGCCTAAGGCGCTTTTCTTTTCAGAGCTTAAGATATTGATGACCTGTCGCCAATATTAATATCAGTTCACTGGCGTCACCCAGCACCCTAATTGTCTTCAGCAACAGCAGCAACCGGATGTAAGCAGTAAAAGGAGTCTGTTTACCAGGGGGGACCAGGATGGGCACATTACTACAAGATAGGGACCAGAATGGGCACATTACTACAAGATGGGGACCTGGATGGGCACATTACTACAAGATGGGGACCAGGATGGGCACATTACTACAAGATAGGGACCAGAATGGGCACATTACTACAAGATGGGGACCAGGATGGGCACATTACTACAAGATGGGGACCAGGATGGGCACATTACTACAAGATGAGGACCAGGATGGGCACATTACTACAAGATGGGGACCAGGATGGGCACATTAGTACAAGATGGAGACCAGGATGGGCACATTACTACAAGATGAGGACCAGGATGGGCACATTACTACAAGATGGAGACCAGGATGGGCACATTACTACAAGATTGGGACCAGGATGGGCACATTACTACAATATGAGGACCAGGATGGGCACATTAATACAAGATGAGGACCAGGATGGGCACATTACTACAAGATGAGGACCAGGATGGGCACATTACTTCAAGATGGGGACCAGGATGGTTATGTTACTACAAGATGGGGACCAGGATGGGCACGTTACTATAAGATGGGGACCAGGATGGACATGTTACTACAAGATGGGGACCAGGATGGACATGTTACTACAAGATGGGGACCAGGATGGGCACATTACAACAAGATGTGGACCAGGATGGGCACATTACTACAAGATGGGGACCAGGATGAGCACATTACTACAAGATGGGGACCGGGATGGGGCACAATACTACAAGATGGGGACCAGGATGAGCACATTACTACAAGATGGGGACCGGGATGGGGCACAATACTACAAGATGGGGACCAGGATGGGCACATTACAACAAGATGTGGACCAGGATGGGCACATTACTACAACATGAGGACCAGGATGGGCACATTACTACAATATGGGGACCAGGATGGGCACATTACTACAATATGGGGACCAGGATGGGCACATTAATACAAGATGAGGACCAGGATGGGCACATTACTACAAGAGGAGGACCAGGATGGGCACATTACTTCAAGATGGGGACCAGGATGGTTATGTTACTACAAGATGGGGACCAGGATGGGCACATTACTATAAGATGGGGACCAGGATGGACATGTTACTACAAGATGGGGACCAGGATGGGCACATTACAACAAGATGTGGACCAGGATGGGCACATTACTACAAGATGGGGACCAGGATGAGCACATTACTACAAGATGGGGACCAGGATGAGCACATTACTACAAGATGGGGACCGGGATGGGGCACAATACTACAAGATGGGGACCAGGATGGGCACATTACTACAAGATGGGGACCAGGATGGGCAAATTACTACAAGATGGGGACCAGGATGGGCACATTACTACAAGATGGGGACCAGGATGGGCACATTACTACAAGATGGGGACCAGGATGGGCACATTACTACAAGATGGGAACCAGGATGGACTCATTACTACAATATGGGGACCAGGATGGGCACATTACTACAAGATGGGGACCGGGATGGGGCACAATACAACAAGATGGGGACCAGGATGGGCACATTACTACAAGATGGGAACCAGGATGGGCACATTACTACAAGATGGGAACCAGGATGGGCACATTACTACAAGATGGGAACCAGGATGGACACATTACTACAAGATGGGAACCAGGATGGGCACATTACTACAAGATGGGAACCAGGATGGGCACATTACTACAAGATGGGAACCAGGATGGACTCATTACTACAAGATGGGGAGCAGGATGGGTACATTAATACAAGATGAGGACCAGGATGGGCACATTACTACAAGATGGGGACCAGGATGAGCACATTACTACAAGATGGGGACCGGGATGGGGCACAATACTACACGATGGGGACCAGAATGAGCACATTACTACAAGATGGGGACCGGGATGGGGCACAATACTACAAGATGGGGACCAGGATGGGCACATTACAACAAGATGTGGACCAGGATGGGCACATTACTACAAGATGAGGACCAGGATGGGCACATTACTACAATATGGGGACCAGGATGGGCACATTACTACAATATGGGGACCAGGATGGGCACATTAATACAAGATGAGGACCAGGATGGGCACATTACTACAAGAGGAGGACCAGGATGGGCACATTACTTCAAGATGGGGACCAGGATGGTTATGTTACTACAAGATGGGGACCAGGATGGGCACATTACTATAAGATGGGGACCAGGATGGACATGTTACTACAAGATGGAGACCAGGATGGGCACATTACTACAAGATGGGGACCAGGATGGGCACATTACTACAAGATGGGGACCAGGATGGGCACATTACTACAAGATGAGGACCAGGATGGGCACATTACTACAAGATGGAGACCAGGATGGGCACATTACTACAAGATGGGGACCAGGATGGGCACATTACTACAATATGGGGACCAGGATGGGCACATTAATACAAGATGAGGACCAGGATGGGCACATTACTACAAGATGAGGACCAGGATGGGCACATTACTTCAAGATGGGGACCAGGATGGTTATGTTACTACAAGATGGGGACCAGGATGGGCACGTTACTATAAGATGGGGACCAGGATGGACATGTTACTACAAGATGGAGACCAGGATGGGCACATTACTACAAGATGGGGACCAGGATGGGCACATTACTACAAGATGGGGACCAGGATGGGCACATTACTACAAGATGAGGACCAGGATGGGCACATTACTACAAGATGGAGACCAGGATGGGCACATTACTACAAGATGGGGACCAGGATGGGCACATTAATACAAGATGAGGACCAGGATGGGCACATTACTACAAGATGAGGACCAGGATGGGCACATTACTACAAGATGAGGACCAGGATGGGCACATTACTTCAAGATGGGGACCAGGATGGTTATGTTACTACAAGATGGGGACCAGGATGGGCACATTACTATAAGATGGCGACCAGGATGGACATGTTACTACAAGATGGGGACCAGGATGGGCACATTACAACAAGATGTGGACCAGGATGGGCACATTACTACAAGATGGGGACCAGGATGAGCACATTACTACAAGATGGGGACCGGGATGGGGCACAATACTACAAGATGGGGACCACATTACTACAAGATGGGGACCAGGATGGGCACATTACTACAAGATGGGGACCAGGATGGGCAAATTACTACAAGATGGGGACCAGGATGGGCACATTACTACAAGATGGGGACCAGGATGGGCACATTACTACAAGATGGGAACCAGGATGGACTCATTACTACAATATGGGGACCAGGATGGGCACATTACTACAAGATGGGGACCGGGATTGGGCACAATACAACAAGATGGGGACCAGGATGGGCACATTACTACAAGATGGGAACCAGAATTGGCACATTACTACAAGATGGGAACCAGGATGGGCACATTACTACAAGATGGGAACCAGGATGGGTACATTACTACAAGATGGGAACCAGGATGGACTCATTACTACAAGATGGGGAGCAGGATGGGGACCAGGATGGGACACAATACTACAAGATGAGGACCACATTACTACAAGATGGGGACCAGGATGGACATGTTACTACAAGATGGGGACCAGGATGGACATGTTACTACAAGATGGGGACCAGGATGGGCACATTACAACAAGATGTGGACCAGGATGGGCACATTACTACAAGATGGGGACCAGGATGAGCACATTACTACAAGATGGGGACCGGGATGGGGCACAATACTACAAGATGGGGACCAGGATGAGCACATTACTACAAGATGGGGACCGGGATGGGGCACAATACTACAAGATGGGGACCAGGATGGGCACATTACAACAAGATGTGGACCAGGATGGGCACATTACTACAACATGAGGACCAGGATGGGCACATTACTACAATATGGGGACCAGGATGGGCACATTACTACAATATGGGGACCAGGATGGGCACATTAATACAAGATGAGGACCAGGATGGGCACATTACTACAAGAGGAGGACCAGGATGGGCACATTACTTCAAGATGGGGACCAGGATGGTTATGTTACTACAAGATGGGGACCAGGATGGGCACATTACTATAAGATGGGGACCAGGATGGACATGTTACTACAAGATGGGGACCAGGATGGGCACATTACAACAAGATGTGGACCAGGATGGGCACATTACTACAAGATGGGGACCAGGATGAGCACATTACTACAAGATGGGGACCAGGATGAGCACATTACTACAAGATGGGGACCGGGATGGGGCACAATACTACAAGATGGGGACCACATTACTACAAGATGGGGACCAGGATGGGCACATTACTACAACATGGGGACCAGGATGGGCAAATTACTACAAGATGGGGACCAGGATGGGCACATTACTACAAGATGGGGACCAGGATGGGCACATTACTACAAGATGGGAACCAGGATGGACTCATTACTACAATATGGGGACCAGGATGGGCACATTACTACAAGATGGGGACCGGGATGGGGCACAATACAACAAGATGGGGACCAGGATGGGCACATTACTACAAGATGGGAACCAGGATGGGCACATTACTACAAGATGGGAACCAGGATGGGCACATTACTACAAGATGGGAACCAGGATGGACACATTACTACAAGATGGGAACCAGGATGGGCACATTACTACAAGATGGGAACCAGGATGGGCACATTACTACAAGATGGGAACCAGGATGGACTCATTACTACAAGATGGGGAGCAGGATGGGTACATTAATACAAGATGAGGACCAGGATGGGCACATTACTACAAGATGGGGACCAGGATGAGCACATTACTACAAGATGGGGACCGGGATGGGGCACAATACTACACGATGGGGACCAGGATGAGCACATTACTACAAGATGGGGACCGGGATGGGGCACAATACTACAAGATGGGGACCAGGATGGGCACATTACAACAAGATGTGGACCAGGATGGGCACATTACTACAAGATGAGGACCAGGATGGGCACATTACTACAATATGGGGACCAGGATGGGCACATTACTACAATATGGGGACCAGGATGGGCACATTAATACAAGATGAGGACCAGGATGGGCACATTACTACAAGAGGAGGACCAAGATGGGCACATTACTTCAAGATGGGGACCAGGATGGTTATGTTACTACAAGATGGGGACCAGGATGGGCACATTACTATAAGATGGGGACCAGGATGGACATGTTACTACAAGATGGAGACCAGGATGGGCACATTACTACAAGATGGGGACCAGGATGGGCACATTACTACAAGATGGGGACCAGGATGGGCACATTACTACAAGATGAGGACCAGGATGGGCACATTACTACAAGATGGAGACCAGGATGGGCACATTACTACAAGATGGGGACCAGGATGGGCACATTACTACAATATGGGGACCAGGATGGGCACATTACTACAAGATGAGGACCAGGATGGGCACATTACTACAAGATGAGGACCAGGATGGGCACATTACTTCAAGATGGGGACCAGGATGGTTATGTTACTACAAGATGGGGACCAGGATGGGCACGTTACTATAAGATGGGGACCAGGATGGACATGTTACTACAAGATGGGGACCAGGATGGGCACATTACTACAAGATGGGGACCAGGATGGGCACATTACTACAAGATGGGGACCAGGATGGGCACATTACTACAAGATGAGGACCAGGATGGGCACATTACTACAAGATGGAGACCAGGATGGGCACATTACTACAAGATGGGGACCAGGATGGGCACATTAATACAAGATGAGGACCAGGATGGGCACATTACTACAAGATGAGGACCAGGATGGGCACATTACTACAAGATGAGGACCAGGATGGGCACATTACTTCAAGATGGGGACCAGGATGGTTATGTTACTACAAGATGGGGACCAGGATGGGCACATTACTATAAGATGGCGACCAGGATGGACATGTTACTACAAGATGGGGACCAGGATGGGCACATTACAACAAGATGTGGACCAGGATGGGCACATTACTACAAGATGGGGACCAGGATGAGCACATTACTACAAGATGGGGACCGGGATGGGGCACAATACTACAAGATGGGGACCACATTACTACAAGATGGGGACCAGGATGGGCACATTACTACAAGATGGGGACCAGGATGGGCAAATTACTACAAGATGGGGACCAGGATGGGCACATTACTACAAGATGGGGACCAGGATGGGCACATTACTACAAGATGGGAACCAGGATGGACTCATTACTACAATATGGGGACCAGGATGGGCACATTACTACAAGATGGGGACCGGGATTGGGCACAATACAACAAGATGGGGACCAGGATGGGCACATTACTACAAGATGGGAACCAGAATTGGCACATTACTACAAGATGGGAACCAGGATGGGCACATTACTACAAGATGGGAACCAGGATGGGCACATTACTACAAGATGGGAACCAGGATGGACTCATTACTACAAGATGGGGAGCAGGATGGGGACCAGGATGGGACACAATACTACAAGATGAGGACCACATTACTACAAGATGGGGACCAGGATGGGCACATTACTACAAGATGGGGACCAGGATGGGCACACTACTACAAGATGAGGACCAGGATGGGCACATTACTACAAGATGGGGACCAGGATGGGCACATTACTACAAGATGCGGACATTACTACAAGATGAGGATCAGGATGGGGGACATTACTACAAGATGAGAACCAGGATGGGAATATTTCTACAAGATGGGGAAAGTACTACAAGATTACATTACTATAAGATGTTGGTCAGAATTACGATATGGTGCTAATTGTAAGAAGAAAAAAAAAAATCACTGTATGTGGCCAATTAGGGGACACAAAAAGGAAATAAAAATTGTAAAAATGAAAAAAAAAAAGTTCAAAATAAAAGTATGAAAATTTGTTTTGGACAGTAAAAATGCAGTTTTATGTATAAACTACAGTAAACAAAAATAGTGCACATTTGTTATCGCTGTACCCATAATGACCCAACCTATAAAACTGTACCATAGCCCATACAATGAATGCCATTTAAAAGGATAAAATAAAAAAAATAAAAAAAAATGTTAAAAAAAAATGATCAAAAGGTGTATAGAAAAAAAAATAAGGTATCACTAAAAATTTCATATCATACAGCAAAGAATGCTGCTCTTCAAATTCACATTTTTCCTATGCGTGGACAATATATTCTAACCCCTGCTAGGGGGTATGGGTGCACATACACTATATGAACTGAATAAGTATGTATTATACATTTATAGTAGAAAAAAACATCACAGTGATCAGACCTCAGCAAATGGCCTCACTCAGGCAGGAGGACGGCAGCGAGAGGTTACGGTACAGCTTGTTTGGAGGGGACGACCTTCTCCCAGCGGGCTGTCAGGATGAGATGAGAAGGGGCTGCCATAGACCCTCAGGTGCTCTCTGATTTGTTGAAAAAAGTCGTGTCTTCTCTGCAAACTTGAGCTTTTTACTGAAACTCTTATTATTTATAGTTATTTCTTGTAATTTTTTCAGACACTTAAGACACTCTTAAGACAATTTACATGACAGGGGGAATTATCCTCATTTACTTTGGCGTTTTACATCACATCATTTTCTGTGGAGGGAACATTCTCACTTGATCTTTTCTGTTACTTTTTCAGGTTCAAAAAAAATGCATGAAGGTCAATGGAGGTCATGGCTCCGAGCTAGGAGCAGTGCATGCTGGTACTCTGCGAATGTGACACAACGATATTATTTGCCTTTACCGTTTGTTTCTTTTGCTGAATTTTCTTAAAGTGTATGTGTTCTTTCACACAAAACCTGTAGAAAGGCATGGTGCCCTCATCTAACAAAAATGTAATACACATATCACTATAAGATATTCAGGATGAGTCTCAATTATCATGTTCTGTAACTTACCATATTCTTTTCAGTGGGCAGTTCTTCTTCATCAGCATTCTGCCAGCACTCTAGGTCCTGGAACTTCTTTCTCCTCACTTACCAACATGCATTGCACATGCTAATGTCCAATGGCTCCCCTGCCCTGAAAGCCACCCTTATTGTGCTTAAATGCAATTTGGCAGACAGGAGAGCAGGAGTAGAGGCAAAGACCTGACCCCACTTCCTGTAGAGAGACAAAGACCCCCCACTTTCTGTAGAGAGATAAAGATCTGCCCACTTCCTTTAGAGAGATGAAGACCCGCCCCCACTTCCTGTAGAGAGATGAAGACCCGCCCCCACTTCCTATAGACATGAAGACCCGCCCCCACTTCCTGTAGAGATGAAAACCTGACCCCACTTCCTGTAGAGAGATGGCCAGCCCCCACTTCCTGTAGAGAGATGAAGACCAGTCCCCACTTCCTGTAGAGAGATGAAGACCTGCCCCTTCTTTCTGTAGAGATAAAGATCCGCCCCCACTTCCTGTACAGAGATAAAGATCCGCCCCCACTTCCTGTAGAGAGATGAAGACCCGCCCCCACTTCCTGTAGAGAGATGAAGACCCGCCCCCACTTCCTGTAGAGATGAAGACCAGCCCCCACTTCCTGTAGAGAGATGAAGACCTGCCCCTTCTTTCTGTAGAGATAAAGATCCGCCTCCACTTCCTGTACAGAGATAAAGATCCGCCCCCAC
Organism: Phyllobates terribilis; assembly: GCF_046119375.1. Taxonomy (NCBI): domain Eukaryota; kingdom Metazoa; phylum Chordata; class Amphibia; order Anura; family Dendrobatidae; genus Phyllobates; species Phyllobates terribilis. Next base: position 54,413,815 of record NW_027362772.1, on the reverse strand, counting down.
TTCCTGTACAGAGATAAAGACCCACCCCCACTTCCTGTAGAGAGATGAACACAAGCTCCCACATCCAGTAGAGAGAAAAAGTAGGGTAGGGTATAACTTGCTGAGCACTGGGGGTCTGACGAAAGGTATCCCCAGCAATCTCAAGGATGGAGCGCCACAACCCCAAGAACAGGACTCAGAACCCCTGTCTTGAGTGGAGCAGAGGTGTGCCTCCTCATCCTCCACTTCCTTAAAGAGGTTGTCCACTACTTTAGCATTGATGACCTATCCTTAGTATAGCTTATTAATGTCTGATTGGCTGGGGTTCGACACCCGGCACCCCTCACCGAACAGCTTTTATCGGTGTTGGCGGCTCCGGATGGAAATACTCACTTGCAGAGCTGTCTGTCTTCCGATAGTAGCGGCCAATTGATTTGAATAGGAGGCGGATGTTTAGTATCAAGCCTCGACCACTATCGGAAGATGGCCAGCTACACAAGTGAGTACTTACGACTGGCAGCTGCCGACACCAATGACAACTGATCGGCGGGGGGTGCCGGGTGTCGGACCCCGACCGATCAGACAATGATGATCTATCCTAACAATAGGTCTTCAATGCTAAAGTAGAGGACAATCTCTTTAATGGTCTATGGGACTTCCAGAGTACATTGCTTAGATATTTTCACCAGTTCCATTTACCATGAATAGAGCGGAGCATGCGCATCTCTTCTACATTCAAAACAAAGCCCCATTCTTAGGATCTCTGTGTATCTCCGTTGCCCGAACACCAGCTATGAGCAAGTTATTGTCTATCGTAAGACTAGGGGATAAATTGCCATTGTGGGAAAACCCTTTTGGGTGAATGGATGTTCATGAATGTGCATGATCTGTAGAAGGATGGCGTGACACAGGGGAACAGCAATAGCCAAGAAAGTGGTGAGCGGTAGTGGCCAGGAAAAGGAAAGCAGTGTGGACAAAGAAAATCAGCAGCAACTAGTAAAAGTCACATATCTGTGAATCCACCATATGACCATGAATGTTATCCTCATGGAATAATGACGCTTTCTATTGAATGATAGAAAACAGAGATCATAAAAACTAAAAAGAATTGATATGGAAATTGTGCTTTTTTTTGTCTTACAAGGAATGAAATGTATTTTCTGAAAGTGGAATACCCCTTAATTTCCATATTGACCCCTAAGAACTTTTGCAACCATCAATGGAATCCAACCCAAAAGGTTAGGCACCAGTAAAAACCTTTTCTGGCACGTTGACCAAGTGGCTCTTGGGATTGGTCCAGCCCCGACATAGCGGTTACAACATATGTCCATTAATTTCAATGTTTTATTTGCTTACACGCCACTTGACCTAAAGGAAGGTTACGGTAAATAATAAACCGGCCCATTTACGTTTGGAAGAGATCGAAGCTTTCATCCTCTCCCGTCCGTGCCTAACAAGACTCCACTTTGAGTTGGATGGAAATGACGAGTAAATGAATAGCGATTGTGCTTTATGGAAATGTAACCTGATTTATTGAAATAATGGCGCTCATATCTAGGACACATTTGTCATACAGCGGGACAAGAGATCTATACATGTTTATTAATAACGATTAATAACAGTCAGGCCGTTTGCATGGCAGAATTGATGGCCGGGACTTCTTACGGCTATTTTGCAGAAAATTGTTTTTAATTAACTATTTACGCGCATTTATATTCATTTCATTTTCAACCCCACGAGCTACAGATTAATTAATGAAAAGGAAAGTTGAAAAGCAAACTTTTCGTTTACTGATGATGTATTGTGACACCAGTTATTATGCGGAAAATCGGACGAGGCTTGTTTTATTTTATTCCGATTCGTCATGGATTTAGTTCATTGGCTTTTATGTCGAGGCGTGATCGGTCAATGGAATGGGATTTAACAGATGACATTGAGGTGGGAGTTAAAAGTATAATATCACATTGAAGTGGGAGTTAAAGGGAATCTGTCAGCAGGTTTAATCTTAGAGCAGCATGATGTAGGAGCGTATACCCTGATTCCAGGGATGGGTCACTTGTTCAGCAGCTTGCTTTAGTTTCAATACAATCAGTGTTTTATTAGCTGTAGATTATCACGGAAAGACTAGGTGTCTCATGCCAACCAGTCCAGCTAATCTGTGTAACCCCGCCCCCACCACTGATTGGCACGAAGCTGCCAATCAGTGGTGTGGGTGGGGTTATAAAGGGCACAGCATTCAGAGCACAGCAGATAAAACAGGGAGCAGTCCAGTAAGTGACACATTGCTGGAATCGGGGTCTCTGCCCCTACATCATCTTAGATTACACAGCAAAAACCTGTTGACTGATTCCCTTCAAATAATTGACTTGTGCAAGAAAAAAAAAGGGAGAAAATACAACATTGGAATGCTCAAGGATGTAGACGGAAAGATTATCATTGCTGGTTGGAACGACGTTAGTCGTTAGCCAGTGTTAGTACATAAAATAGAAAAATACATCCAGTATTGACGAAGGGTATTTTCTTGATTCTGGCTTGATTTATTCTTGAACTTCCAGTCTGTGGTCCAGTCGGAGCTCCATTACTGTGTCCGAAATCCATTTCTTACAAGACCTTTGCTTTCACTGTCTGCGCTCATAAAGGGGCTGTCCGGTGAAAACAATCTGTCACCTATACAAACGATAGGCTATACCTTATAGATCTTTGGGGGTCCAACAGCTGGGATCTGCCCCAATCAGCTAGAATGGAGCATGCATAACCGCCGTTCCATTCTATTCCTTATGTGCTGCCTAGCGCTCAGATACATAGGATAGTCAGTTATTTTATTTCTTTTAGGAAAAGTAAAACAAAATATGCTCCAAGGTGGAAAAAAGTAAGGCTGATGAATAAAAGATACTACGACGACCCGTTCACGGGACTTACTATCCTAAAGTCAACCACTCTGCCTCCATCCTCACCCAACAAGCACGTTCGCGAGTGCTACTCTTCTACATATCATCTACTTGTCTAATGAGGCAATAAATTCTCATTATAATATAATTTAATGAAATGCATGAGCAATAAACAGGAAATTAATAGGAAAATGCTCATTAGGCATCAATCGGATTAGCAATGGGGATGGTAATGGTTATAGATTTGTCTTTTCCTGTGCCAAAAAGTGCCCGGGGGTAACAAGTGACATCATTGCTACTGCCCCTCTACACTGCACTTTGTTTTCTCTTCATTAGCTTTCTGTCTTGCCTTATATGTCATCTTCTATATATTCTAAGCCTATAAACATTTTTCTTTGGACACTAGTCCGAGTCTGAATTAATTGAATCAGTTATGAAAGGAGTTGTGTAGTGTAATATTTTAATATAATCTATTGAAGTTGCCAGAAGTCGTCTTCTGTTCAAGATCTTTGTGGTGACAAAGAGCCATTTTTTCTCTGCAGGATCTGTCCTGACCTAAACAGACAATCCATTGTAAATATATGCTGTGTAATGCTTCATTTGTCCTGTGGTGGCGCTTCAGAGAAATAACACTTTCTACCAGATTCCAGTTGATTACTGAGGATCCCAGAAGGTGTATCAGCATTTTGTTAAAAGAAATGAGGATCTAGCAGCATGTTGGACCTCCTGAAATTTTTCTTTTGGCCATAGATTTCATTAGGCGATTACATTTTTCTGTAGGGATATTGGCTCAAGTGAACAGGATAGCTTCTCACAGTTGCCACCGATTAGGTGAAGATGATGGCATTCTCTGATCTACCTTGTCCCAGAGATGCGCTAGAAGATCTGTAGACTGTAAAGACCAAGGAAGCAAGGAAAACTCACTGATGTGTTCCTGAAAGTAATCCATGACTATATGACCCAGTGGTTTGGTGAATTGTCCTCCTGCTAAAGCAAAAACAGCTACCATGAAGGGATGATGTTGGACGACCACAATGCTTAAGTAACTTCTACTGTCCAAAAGGTCATCGACAGGTATCAGAGAGCCCAGGTAGTGCAAAGAGACCATTTCCCATCATGGCTGCATCTCCACCAGCCGGACAGTTTGGGTTCAACAATACATGTTGCCTGTAAAGAATTCTGACCTTCCCTTCAGAATGGTGTCACAGATATCTGGATCCATCAGACCAGGTGATGTTTTTCTACTGCTCAGTGGAGTCTAGCCGTTTCCCTTAGACAGTAATTGCACTAGGACTGGTCTATGTCTGTTATAGCCAGCCGTGCCAAGGATCGATGAGTTGTGCATTCGGACGCTCGTTAGTTGAACACCAGCATTGTTGCCAATTTGCTTGACTGTTCACCGCCTCTTCATCAGAACAATTCTTGGCATCCTCTGACCCTTTTACTTGTTGTTTATGTCTCTTTTTGCTGGATGTTTGTCCTCGATCACACAATTCTCAGTACACTCTCCACATTGTTGAACGAGAAAATAGCACAAGGTTGGAGGTTTCTGCAATACTGACCTGGCTACTCTAACACCGATGTCCAAGCTTCGATCTAAGTCGCTCAGATTAATACGTTTTCCAGAATCTATTGTGGATATACGCAAAAAATGATCCACTGCTCACTTGATTTTATGTTGCCCTCCGGCTCCAATTGTGATAATAAAGTAATCACTTTGTGTTTATGTGCATAAAGTTTTAGGCAGGAGTGGAAAATACGCTGCAGAGTAAGAAGCTTTTAGAAATAGAAGTGTTAATAGTTTATTTTTTATCAATAAATAAAATGCAAAGTAAATGGACAAAAGAGAAATCTAAAGCGCATCAATATTTGATGTGACCAGCCTTTGCTTTCAAAACAGCATCGATTTTTCTAAGTACACTTGCATTTCGAAGGACTATAGTAAGGTGTATAAGTAACCAATTTTAACAAAAAGGTGATAATGATCATCATTTTCATATGTAGGTTGAGACAAGGTCATTAACTGAAACAGAAACCACTGTGTAAGAGGCTTAAACTGGGTGAAGATCAGACAACCTCAGCTACAAAGGTGAGGCTGTTGAAGACAGTTTCATGTCACAGATCATACACCATGGCAAGGCTGGGCGCAGCAAAAAGACACAAGGTAGTTATACTGCATCAGCAAGGTCTCTCACAGGCAAAGATTTCAAAGCAGACTGGAGTTTGAAGATGTGCTGTTCAAGCTCTTTTGAAAAAGCACCAAGAACTAGCCAACTCTGAGAACCAAAGACAAAGTGGTCAAACAAGGAGACTTAGTGCAGCAGGTGAAAAACACATCATGTATACTTCCTTTCAAAATTAGAAGATGTCCAGCACTGTCATTAGCTCAGAACTGGCAGCAACCAGTGGGATCCAGTTACACCCATCTGCTATTTAAAAAAGTCTGGCCAGAAATCTTCATGGAAGAATTGCAGTCAAAAGCCTTAACTTCAACATGCAAACAAGTGCAGAAAAATGGCAGCAGATGCTCTGGACTGATGAGTCAAAATGTGAAATATTTGGCTCTAACAAAAGGCAGTTTGTTTGCTGAAGGGCTGGAGAGCGGCACAATAATGAGTGTTTGCAGGAACAGTGATGCACGTTGAAGGGCCCTGCAAGTTTGAGGGTGCATCTCAGCAGAGATGGGGATTTGGCCAAAATTTATGGAGTCCTCAATGCTGAGAAATCCAGGCAGATACTTATCCATCATATAATACCATCAGGGAGGCGTCTGATAGGCTCCAAATTTATTCTGCTGCACGACAATGACCCTAAACATCCAACCAATGTCATTAAGGATGATGGGTACTGGAAATGATGATTTGACCCTGCAGAGCCCTGATCTCACATCATCCAGTCGGTCTGGGATCACAAGAGACAGAAAGATTAGCACAAGCCTTATACACAGAAGATCTGGGGTCAGTTCTCCAAGATGTTTGGAACAATCTTCCTGCCGAGCACCTTTAAAAACTGTGTGTAAATACAAGTACCTAGAAGAAGTGATAAAGGCAATGGGCGGTCACCAAATACTAATGTGATTTAGATTTCTCCTTTGTTCATTCACTTTGCATTTTAATTGATAAAAATAAACTACCAACACTTCCATTAGCATTCTTACTTTCTGCATGTTTTCCACACCTGCCTAAACTTTTGCACAGTACTGTATATATATATTTGTGTGTATAGTTTTGCATTGTTCTTTTCACGCTCTCGCTTTTCTGCCTTTTCACGCTTGTTTTATTGTAAATAAATGACTCTTGAGATAATCGTATTCTAAAAGAAACAATTGAATAATTGACAAGTGAAGCGTTTTCCGGATGCTTAATTCCTTCTAACCGTCTACGTGAGCCAGACAAAGTCGAGCACGCGGAATGAATGAGAGGCGACTGTGACAGCGTTTGACAATGAGCAGTGCAGTGTATTAATCAATGCGTTATATCGGCAGCAAGGAAAAAGACAAATGGGCACCGAAGGGGCTCTTCTCCTCTGCTGGACCCATCATTGATGTAAATCTTCACAAATCTAGACAATTTTTATTTTAAAGGGATGTGTATTAGGATTGTTGGATATATAGCGCTGATCAAGTCGATACGATGATCGATGAAGTCGATAATTATTTCAATGCTTCATTGAAGTTGAATCGAATCAGTCTGAAATTATCCATCGAATCAGTCTGAAATTATTTCTGAAACACCCAATAGGGCTCACAATTTCTCACACTTGGGCCAATGTCATATGAAGCCAATTAACGTAGCAGTATGTTTTTTGAGTTTGGAATTGTCATGGCTCAACTCCGAGGCTCCATGTGGTGATCTCTGACTGTGGATTGGTTTCCCTCTATGTTGGACCACAACCTATGTTGTCCCTGTCCAACAACTGATAATGCTCTTGATTTGCTTTGTTGCTTCTGTGCAGGTGTCCTCACTTCCTCATTTTGGTTTGTCCTATCACATCTTGGGAGGGACTATTCATACTCTCTTGGCACATGCAGTCTTTGCTGGCTATGTTCCAAGTTAGACGGATGTTTTGAGTCCCAGCTCCCCAGTCAAGGATTATTTTGATGAGGTTTTCTCTATTGCTTCTCCTGAGGTTTGTTTGCGAGTTCCCCTTCCCAGCACTCTTCCCATTTTGTTACACTTAGGGTCCTTTTATACTGAGGGTCTTTTTGGGTTCCTTTCTTTTCCTTCCGTCTTTCATGTATGAGTGCATGAACATGTCTTTAGCCCTGTACCTTACCCTCTGTCTGTGTGCACTACGTTCTGTTGTTGTTTTGGGTTGTTACTTTGGGTTTACTTTTGTATAGTTGAGGGTGCTGCTAAGGACACTTAGGGTCAGGCAACGTTAGGTGGGTTGGCGCCATTGCGTAATTTTAGGGTGCCGACTTCCACAGTCAGGCAGGGACAAATCAGGGTCAAGTTTGCCTAGTCTGTATAGGAACTTGTGGTGTGCAGGTTTAACATCTCCCCTGGTTTGTTCATCCCCGTGCGAGTGTTAGGACGCAGTCATAACAGGAAATTAATCAGAAAACACAGAGGAACCCCACAAAACGAGAGCGGAGCATAGAAAACTCCTAAAGACCCTTTTGCAGGTTAGGACATGCAGAGAATCAGACCTTTACTATAATTATGTCTCTTCTATAGATGTGTACTGAGTTACTCGGCTATGTGCAAAAAAAGGCTCATTAAAGCCGGTCTTGTCCGCCCCCTTGTGGTAGACCTTGAAATGCAATGTTAATTGATCTGATGAGCTTCTTTTCAAGAGTAGAGATGATTTCACTGGTTAACCCCTTCACTTATCCTTTGGTGGTTCGAAAGCCTAATGCAGTCACTGATCTATTCATGATGTTCATCAGTAGTTGACAAAAAATGTGCGACCAATTTTGTCATGAAGATAAATAACTCGCTCTATATCATGGAGGGGCATCCACAGCTCGAGACCCCTTCCATTAACTAGGGTGGCTCTCACTCTAGCAGACACGGCCCATTCATGTATTACATGGTTGGACACCTTCCTTTTAAAAAACGCTGGTCTTGATGAGACACAGTTCGATAAGTCAAGTCAAGAAATCTTGGTTCTGTATAAACCTGACAATGATTAGTGGAACAAGGAAACAAACAAAAAAATTATAATTGTTGTCAGCAGTATATCTTTCCATGTAATAAGTCCTTAGAAAATAAAAGCAAAAAGTGAAGAAAAAAAAAATTATATTATAATATATATATATATATATATATATATATACATATATATATATATACATATATATATATATATATATTATATATATATATATTTATATTATTTTTTTAAATAAAAAACATGGAGTTAGAATGAATAAATAAAAAAAAATTCAGTATCGCCATGTTTGTTAAAGTCCGATCTACCAAAACATTAACATAAATAGCGCAAAAGAGAAAAAAAATCCAGTCGTTGCACCTGCTGCCAAAAATGTAATAAAAAAAAAAAAATCTACATTTCATATGTAATCGTAAGTGGTGTTAATAAAAATGTCAGCTCTCCAATCAAAGAAAAAGTCCTCGAAAAGTTACGGTGACACAAACCAAAAAGTTTAAGAATTTTTGTCAACCATTAAAATAAAAGTTTGGTAATTGAACCGACCTGAAGAATCACATTAAAAAGTATTTACAAAATTAAAACAAAACCGAAAAAACAGCAACGGAATTTTTATTTTTCGGCCATTTCGCCACACCAGAAATTTTAGCCCCTTGTTCAGTAACTTGTATGGCACAACGAATAGAGTAATTCAAAACTACAACTTGTCCTGCCCTCAAATGTCAAAGTAGGCCGAAAAAAAAAAAAGTTATAGCTCTTGTGAGAAAGGGAGGAAGAAAAACCAAAGCGTAAAAATGAAGAGTTAAACGAGTGCTGATCAACTTATAGGGCGTTCGTTATTGCCAGAAATGCCGGTGTACGAGGACCATTCGTTCTACCTTGATGCATTGTGAAGACTCATGGAAGATTAATGGTGAATCGCGCAGAATGAAGCTCTGATAGACAGGTAGCAACGGGGCTCAACGTAGGCCAAGGCCGGGCATAAAACCGCCACATAGGGTCCAATTAGTGAGGATCGGCCTGCAGTAAATCTGGCTCTGAGCTTAACTCTACGTTGTGTTCTTCCCCGGAGATTGAGGACTCTTTTAAAGTTTGGGAATTATTAATGCCTTCTATTTGCCGGGCGGTCGGGTGGACGCCACTCATCGGATTCTCCGACTTTGCTTTGTAGCCTTGTTTGTGTGTCGTGGCGCTGCCTAGACGTATTATTCAAATTATTCAAGCGCGGAAAGCTGAAAGTCCGCTTTCATGTCAATGCCGCATTATCATATCGGGGGTCAGCTCTTCATCTCCCAGAATCCTGGGCAACTCCGACAGGTCAACTCAGCTATCATTAATTATAGACTAGATACTAGAATCTGCGCTTGGTCGCCTCCCGACATTTACTTCTGCTCGTAATGAAGCTGCAGATGCACGGTATGGCAGTGGTTTATTACACGGCTCTTTCAGTCCTGTTAACAATGATGAGCGTTTCCGTGAGCGGCCGGTTGGCTCGGAGGTCTGGATCTGCGGCTGAAGAGGTCAGAGCGAGGGGCTAACACCTGAACAGAATGTTATTTATTTCATCTAATCCTCCGAGATAGACGTGCCTGACCAAACTGTTTTGCCTGCTTGAGAAATTGGAGGATTTCTCTTGACAATGGTTATTAATATGCGCGGTGGCGTCCGGTGCAGAACCTGCTCCAGTGCTAGATGTGAGATGTGGAAATGTCCAGAGTCCCTGCAAAATTACAGAGCGCTTCCGACCTCAACATGTCTACGATACCGAGTGGACACCTATAATAATGCAAAAACAACTTGCGTTGTGGCATATTGTAAAATTCAAAAACCTACCGTGGTCATCTGGACTCGTATCCTTAAAGGGGTCCTCTGCTTTAGACAATGCTTCTTTATTAGGAAGGTTCCCTGATGGGAAGATGATTACAGCTTGTCCCGATGATGGGACACTTTAAACTGCAGGTGTAATGAATGGGAAGAACCTGACAGCTGAGGTGTATTATGAGGTTCTGCAGCAGCTGAGGTGTATTATGAGGTTCTGCAGCAGCTGCGGTGTATTATGAGCTTCTGCAGCAGCTGAGGTGTGTATTATGAGGCTCTGCAGCAGCTGAGGTATATTATGAGGTTCTGCAGCAGCTGAGGTGTATTATGAGGTTCTGCAGCAGCTGAGGTGTATTATGAGGTTCTGCAGCAGCTGAGGTGTGTATTATGAGGTTCTGCAGCAGCTGAGGTGTATTATGAGGTTCTGCAGCAGCTGAGGTGCAATATGATGTTCTGCAGCGGCTGAGGTGTATTATGAGGTTCTGCAGCGGCTGAGGTGTATTATGAGGTTATGCAGCAGCTGAGGTGTATTATGATGTTCTGCAGCAGCTGAGGTGTATTGTGATGTTCCGCAGCAGCTGAGGTGTATGTCGATGTTCTGAAAATATTAATTATAAAAATGCCCGTTGCCTTACACTATAGTTATATTAGATAGATAATAGATATAGTTAACCGCCGCATCTCTTTCTTCCCTATGTCGGGGGTTGATCAGCGATTCACACAAGGAGACGCTCCGCTGCTTTCTCTGCGACTTTGTCTTTGGATTTTATTTGCTTGGGCAGCAGCCCCTATGACGTGTGGACCACTAAACCTGCAGAGGTGTGTATGGTCATAGATATATACACACACACACATAAAGGATTTAGACTCCATATACCTTTAAGCAGAACCTTTCAGGTGAACCCGCCATGCAAAACGCAATGTTCTGACTCTTCGGAGAACTGAAATGAAAGCCAAACAAAACTGTGTAATTTTCTTCCCCAAATACCGAGGCACCAGACCAAGGTAACTACAGGCGTACGGAGCAGCGAGGGACGCGCGGAGCTGAATCCAAATGAAGGCAGCTCGGAAGCCAGGAGAGCGGAGCGTCATTCACCGCGAGCAATTACAGCTGCCATTATAACAACTGTTTGGTGCGGGAGGGGTATTCACTATGGACGTGGTGCCAGGATATGATGATGACGCCAGGGCTTGGGACGAGCGGAGATCTGCATATTCATGTTCATGTGTTGTAGATGGAGTCGGATCCGTGCAATCCTGTCTGGAAGGTGCGATGGCTTTATACTCACTGATGCTGCAGACTGAACATCTTGGGAACGACATTAAAAGTCTTACCTGTCCTGCTGTCATGGGATAGAAGTAATTAAAATCTACATCTGCCTAAAAAAGGGTTAAACTGGTAAGTGCCAAGAACTCCAGGTATAATGCTCCTATGGCTACATACTGCGCCTGGCATTCAGCTGGAAAGGATGTTTGGGAGGAGCATCATCAGCCAATCAGTGATCTGACAATGCTTCTCCCACATATCCTTTCCAGCTGAATGCCAGCCACAGTATACAGCCTCTTAATCTGGCTTTGGAAATGGAGCTCTTAGCACTTACTACATTAAAAGGGTTTTCTAAAGCCCCATTCACATGTCAGTATTTTTCACAAATAAAACATTGACTGGCTATAGTGTATGGGCATGTTCACATATCGGTTGTGTTTTCTAATATCTATGGCGTAGGAGAAGTGTGAAAACTTTTTTTTTTTTTTTTTTTTAAGCAAGAATAACATTCAGTTATGATGATAAAAGCGGACAAGGAAAGAAGAAAAAAATCAGATAAAAAACAAAACAAAATGAGGATATGTGATTGAGCCCTTAAAGAGGTATTCTGGTTGGAAGAAGTTACCACCTACTTAGAGGATAGGTGATAATTTCTAGATCAGTGGGGGTCCAATCATTGATCACCAGAACAGCGAATATTTATCAGAACAGCAGAGTGCACGCTCGGCCAACAGTCCAATAGAGAATAAATGGAGCGGCGGTCTCACGAACTCGCTCTGCTCCATTCTAACGGGGAAAAAAAAAAAGAGCCCTGTTCCGGCGACCTGTGGAGGTCCCAACAGATGGTCACCCACCAATCTTGAAGTTATAAAGGGGTATTCCAGCAGTCAGTAGTCCATGGTCGCTGGATGGGATCCCTGCAATTTGCTTCCCACCTGCCGGCTTTTCTTAATAAGCCAGCCCGGCGAATTGTCATGTGTTTATCATGCCGCAACGATGAAGCAAGGATCCCGTCCATCGGCCAACGACTACTGATGTGGCTTCTAGACTGCGGTCCTGCGAATTGATTCGCTCATTTCCTAACTAGTACCCTTATGGGTAATCCATTTGACTTTTGCAATGGGGCCCTGGTCAGGAGCAGCAACCACTCGTAATACTATGCACCCCTCCTGTGTAACAGTCACGTGTGGCTTTTCACCAGCATGTTGACCCTAAAATGATTTTCCCATATCCAATGACACATGGTCTTACACACCATTTATTTTCTGGAATAATAATTTTGGAGCGACATACAAATACGGACCAATACTGTTACTTTCCACACCCAGAAAAAAAAGTGCTTTTCTTATAATGCAAAAGTAGCTACTTCATCTGTATATAGAGTGAGTGCAATACAAGCTCAGGTGGCACGTTTTCCCACCTCGGACCATGCCGAAAAGTCATCACTGAATGTCCATTGGGCTCCATAGCGTCTGGTTAGCAGTGTGGAAATAGCTCCCCTAGTGGCGGAAGTCATATATTAACTTACACCGGCCATAGTCTAAATATACAGTATTTGTGCAATGTGATCATGGGTAGATTTACATGGTCATTTTCCTTTGTTGGCCACGTATCACAGCTCCCCCCTGGCGTGCTGTATATAGTGCTCATGGAGCCCTCCTTCTTCTGTGAAGCGTACCCCACACTCGATGCATTTATACTCTCCTTTCTCTTCCCACCTGCCCCGCTCCTTCCGATGGGTCTGAAGATGGCGTCGGTAGTTGGATGCTTGGCTGAAACTTTTTTCGCACAGGTTACAAGGGAACGGTCTCTTGCCAGCATGGACGGCCCGATGCCTCTGGTAGTTGGAGCGCTGGTTAAAGCTCTTTCCGCACTGTTGGCACTGGAAGGGTCTCTCTCCCGTGTGAATGCGAAGATGGCGCTTGTATCGAGAGGAGAAGAAGAAAGTCTTGCCACAGATGGGGCAAGCGTGAGACTTCCGGGAGACATGCAAGTTTCTGTGCTTCTCGAAGGTGCGTTGGGCTTGAAACCTTCGCCCACAGTCCTGACATTGGAAGGGCTTAGGATCTTCGTGCACCCACTGGTGGACTCGCAGAGTCTCTAGCTGTGTGAACGCTTGTGGGCACTCGGGGCATCGGTATGGCCTTTCTCCAGTGTGGATACGTATGTGACGGGACAGTTTGGCCGAGCAGTTGAACGCTTTCCCGCACCAGACGCAAACCCGATCCTTTCGATGAGCTTGCTGGTGTCTACGGAAGGCCGGATGGTTGGACAACTGCTTGCCGCACTGTGAGCACTGGTAGCCACGTTGGCCAGTGTGCTGTTCGTGATGACTGTGCAAGGCCAAAAGCCAGCAGAAGCGGCGGCCGCAGTCAGAGCAAGAATAAGGCTTCTCGCTGCCCTCGGTAGCCCCAGCACGGGCCACGTCGCAGTCCTTGCAGGTGTAAGAGAGGTCGGCGGCGTGGTTGCGCCTGTGGAGTTTGTGTGCACGAAGAGTTTGGAAAGTCCGTCCACAGTCGGGGCACGGAGGAGGTGGGGAGTCCTCGGGGGCCATGTGGGTGCCTGAACTGTCCTCCAAAGGGTCTGCAGCACAATAGTGAAGAGCGGTTAAAGGGATGGCATTAATTCATGGAGATGAATCATAAAAATGTTATTTACTGTTTTGATGTGGATCATCTACTTTACTGAACATTACAGTACTCAAGGACTGTACCTAAGACAAAGGCGGCATATATTTTGACAGAATGGCAGTGTGGGGAAAGGGAAGGGTAACTGCACTCTATGAAATCCTACACCTTTGTAGTCTGTGGACTGTATGTACAGTGGCTTGCGAAAGTATTCACCCCCCTTGGCATTTTCCGTGTTTTGCTACCTCACAACCTGGAATTTCACAGCTTTTTTTGAGGGTTTGCATCAGTTCATGTAAAGAACAAGCCTACAACTGTGAACCTTTGATTTTCTTTTTATTGTGAAGCAAACAACAAATAGGACAAAATATTTGGAAACTTCAGTGTTAATAACTATTCACCCCCCTATAGTCAGTACTCTGTAGAGCCTCCTTTTGTGACAATTATAGCAGCAAGTCGCTTTGGATACGTCTCTATGAGCTTTCCACATTTTGCCACTGGCATTTTTGCCCATTCCTCAAGGCAAAACTGCTCCAGCTCCATAAAGTTAGACTATTTCCTCTAGTAAACAGCAATCTTGTCTGACCATAGATTCTCATTTGGATTAAGGTCTGGGCTTTGACTAGGCCACTCTAGAACATTTACACGTTTCCTCTTAACCCACTTGAGTGTAGCTTTAGCAGTATGCTTTGGGTCATTGTCTTGTTGGAAGGTGAACCTCTGTCCCAGTCTCAAATCACTGACAGACTGAAACAGGTTTTGCTCAAGAATATCCCTGTATTCTGCACCATCCATCTTCCCCTTGCCTCATTCCATTTTCCCTGTCCCTGCTGCCGAAAAACATCCCCACTGCACGATGATGCCACCACCATGTTTCACTATGGGGATGGTGTTCTTGGGGTGATAAGCTGTGTTAGTTTGGCACCAGATATAACGTTTACTTTGGAGGCCAAAAAGTTCAATTTTGGTCTCATCTGACCACAGCACCTTCCTCCATACATTTGTGAAGTCTCCCACATGTCTTTTGGCAAACTCAAAAGGAGCCTTACACACAAAAATTGTAAGTAAAGGCTTTTCTCTGCCCACTCTTCCATAAAGACCACCTCTATGGAGTGTACAACTTATTGTGGTCACATGGACAGATAATCCCGTCTCTGCTTTTGAACTCTGCAGCTCCTTCAGGGTTACCTTTGGTCTCTGTGCTACCTCTCTGATTATGCCCTCCTTGCCAAGGCTGAGAGTTTTGGTGGGTGACCCTCTCTTGGCAGGTTTGTTGTGGTACCATGTTATTTTCATTTGATGATAATGGATATGATGGTGCTCCGGGGGATCATCAGAGATTGGGATATTTTTTTTACAACCCAACCCTGACTTGTACTTCTCAACAACTTTGTTCCCTGACTTTTTTGGAGATCTCCTTGGTCTTCATGGTGTTGTTTGGTTAGTGGTATCTCTTGCTTAATGGTGTTGCGGCCTCTGTGGCCTTTCAGACAAGGCAAAGTGTATATACTGACAGACATGTGATACTTAGATTGCACACAGGGGGACGTCCTGTCACTAAGCATGTGACATATGAAGGTAACTGCTTTCAGCCGAAATTTTTAGGGGGCTTCATAGCAAAAGGGGTGAATACATATGCACGTGCAAATTTTTAGTTATTTGATCCCATAAATTTAATTTATGCCTATACAGTTAGGTCCATATATATTTGGACAGAGACAACATTTTTCAAATTTTGGTTCTAGACATTACCACAATGAATTTTAAACATAACAATTCAGATGCAGTTGAAGTTCAGACTTTCAGCTTTCATTTGAGGGTATCCACATTAAAATTGGAATAAGGGTTTAGGAGTTCCAGCTCCTTAACATGTGCCACCCTGTTTTTAAAGGGACCAAAAGTAATTGGACAGATTAAATAATTGTAAATAAAATGTTCATTTCTAGTACTTGCTTGAAAACCCTTTGTTGGCAATAACTGCCTGATGTCTTAAACTCATGGACATCACCAGATGCTGTGTTTCCTCCTTTTTGATGCTCTGCCAGGCCTTCACTGCGGTGGTTTTCAGTTGCTGTTTGTTTGTGGGCCTTTCTGTCTGAAGTTTAGTCTTTAACAAGTAACATGCATGCTCAATTGGGTTGAGATCAGGTGACTGACTTGGCCATTCAAGAATATTCCACTTCTTTGCTTTAATAAACTCCTGGGTTGCTTTGGCTTTAGGTTTTGGGTCATTGTCCATCTGCAGTATGAAACGACAACCAATCAGTTTGGCTGCATTTGGCTGGATCTGAGCACACAGTATGGCTCTGAATACATCAGAATTCATTCGGCTGCTTCTGTCCTGTGTCACATCATCAATAAACACTAGTGACCCAGTGCCACTGGCAGCCATGCATGCCCAAGCCATCACAGTGCCTCTGCCGTGTTTTACAGATGATGTGGTATGCTTTGGATCATGAGCTGTACCACGCCTTCGCCATACTTTTCTCTTTCCATCATTCTGGTAGAGGTTGATCTTGGTTTCATCTGTCCAAAGAATGTTCTTCCAGAACTGTGCTGGCTTTTTTAGATGTTTTTTAGCAAAGTCCAGTCTAGCCTTTTTATTCTTGATGCTTATGAGTGGCTTGCACCGTGCAGTGAACCCTCTGTATTTACTTTCATGCAGTCTTCTCTTTATGGTAGATTTGGATATTGATACGCCTACCTCCTGGAGAGTGTTGTTCACTTGGTTGGCTGTTGTGAAGGGGTTTATCTTCACCATGGAGATTATTCTGCGATCATCCACCACTGTTGTCTTCCGAGGGCGCCCAGGTCTTTTTACATTGATGAGTTCACCAGTGCTTTCTTTCTTTCTCAGGATGTACCAAACTGTAGATTTTGCCACTCCTAATATTGTAGCAATTTCTCGAATGGGTTTTTTCTGTGTTTGCAGCTTAAGGATGGCTTGTTTCACCTGCATGGAGAGCTCCTTTGACCGCATGTTTACTTCACACCAAAACCTTCCAAATGCAAGCACCACACCTCAAATCAACTCCAGGCCTTTTATCTGCTTAATTGAGAATGACATAACGAAGGGATTGCCCACACCTGTCCATGAAATAGCCTTGGAGTCAATTGTCCAATTACTTTTGGTCCCTTTAAAAACAGGGTGGCACATGTTAAAGAGCTGAAACTCATAAACCTTTCATCCAATTTTACTGTGGATACCCTCAAATGAAAGCTGAAAGTCTGAACTTCAACTGCATCTGAATTGTTGTGTTTAAAATTCCTTGTGGTAATGTCTAGAACCAAAATTAGAAAAATGTTGTCTCTGTCCAAATATATATGGACCTAACTGTATTTTTCTCTCTTCACTTCACCAACTTAGACTATTTAGTGCTGAAGCATCACACACAAATTGGATTACAAAAATATTTACACATAGGTTGTAATGTAACAAAATAGGTTAAAAGCCAAGGGGGTGATTATTTTCGCAAGCCACTATAAACAGACGATGAATTTAGAGAGAATCAATGCAGAGTCAGACTACACAGTGTTTGTTTGTAGTCTGGTACCAAGGAGACACATAGATCTGCATTGCATCTGTATACCCTAAACAATAGATGCTTAATTAAGACTATTTACAAAGTCGCTTCGTTATTTGGAAGCGTGCACTACAGAGGCGATCACAGCGGCTCTGCATCAGCACTTACTCGCGCATTTACAGTCGGAGCACGAGGCCTTTATGAAACAAGCAGATTTTTGCTCTAATTTTTTACTGTGTGATTTGCATTTTTACGCCGGTCTGATCTGATGCCGTACTTCTGAAAGAGCAGGAAAGCCACCACCCCGCCCCCTTGGCAAAGCCGTCCCCGGTGACATCACTTTCTGTGATGAAATTTATAAACAAAGACATCAATTATTTAGACTTTCTTTTGTGGAAACGTCGCTGTGGAATTAGCTGAGTTTCCTCCGTTGAGATCTGCAGTCGAGCAGAATTTACCGGCTGATAAATAGAACAGATTGCAATTATACTCATTCCCATGTACGACGGTGGCAGAATCGGAATTCATTAATGTTAATTAGGGAGAATGTATATGATTTTTGCAGTCCCACTGTTTACTTAACGGAGGGGCTGCGCCCCTGATGATCCCAATCATCTGCTAAACCAGAGCCGTGTGATCTAACCGGCCATTAGAAGGTCGTTTATACTGGTAAATGTGTCGGGAATTTCGGACACGAGTATTCATAACCATTGCTCTATTCATTCCTGTATGAACGGAGGATCAAGTGATCGGTGGGACCCCTGGCGATCAGACACTCATTTATCCTTTACCTTGTGTGAAATTAAGTCATCGTATAGCGAATCGCTTGCATTTTAATTCCTCACCATTTCAACATCTCTGCTTGCTGCCAATGGGTGAAAATCTGTCCCGTCCACATAGGTTTATGGCTCCATGCAGGTGTATCGAGTAGGACATAATCAGGTTGGGTTTTGAGATATTGCAAATGTTGAGGAATTGAAAACAAATCTAAGTATTTTAAGAAGTTTTAATTCCTAAATTCTTGACACATGAATATAGAATATATAAATTAATAGAGCTGCGGTCTGACGTGGGCTAAATTGTATGTCCTCCTATAGTAATGCAGCTCGGCAGGACTATAATCGCTTATAATGTAAGCTTACCAAGCTCTTCTTCAGACCTCCCCTTCCAGCAAGATTCTGCTAGGTCCTTCAGATACACTGATATCTTTATGGAGTATTGGTGCCAGAAGAGACTCTACAAAAAAAAAATAATGACTGGTTAGTCTTGGATGCATGAAGGTGTGCCATAGTTGCCTACAAAATGACAATAATCCATCCACTGCCTTACACCATGAAGCTTTCCTTGTAATCCTGAATCCAGTTATGGATGCCACCAGCCATCTTTATTGGCAAGCACAATTAATAGTGGTGTCATCAACCTTCAACACAATCTTTCAGCTTTGTAGATGGAAAGGTGGCATCACTGGTCATACAGGAGTAAGATGGGCAGGTGACATCACTGGTCACACAAGAGTAAGATGGGCAGGTGACATCACTGGTCACAAAAGAGTAAGATGGGCAGGTGACATCACTGGTCACAAAAGAGTAAGATGGGCAGGTGACATCACTGGTCACAAAAGAGTAAGATGGGCAGGTGACATCACTGGTCACTCAAGAGTAAGATGGGCAGGTGACATCACTGGTCACTCAAGAGTAAGATGGGCAGGTGACACCAATGGTCACACAAGAGTAAGATGGGCAAGTGGCATCACTGGTCGTACAGGAGTAAGATGGGCAAGTGACATCACTGGTCGTACAGGAGTAAGATGGGCAGGTGACATCACTGGTTGTACAGGAGTAAGATGGGCAGGTGACATCACTGGTCATACAGGCGTAAGATGGGCAGGTGACCTCATTGGTCGTACAGGAGTAAGATGGGCTGGTGACCTCATTGGTCGTACAGGAGTAAGATGGGCTGGTGACATCACTGGTCGTGCAGGAGTAAGATGGGCAGATGACATCTCTGGTCGTGCAGGAGTAAGATGGGCTGGTGACATCACTGGTCGTGAAGGAGTAAGATGGGCAGGTGACATCACTGGTCACACAAGAGTAAGATGGGCAGGTGGAATCACTGGTAGTACAGGAGTAAGATGGGCAGGTGGAATCACTGGTAGTACAGGAGTAAGATGGGCAGGTGGCATCACTGGTCGTACAGGAGTAAGATGGGCAGGTGACATCACTGGTCGTACAGGAGTAAGATGGGCAGGTGACATCACTGGTCATACAGGAGTAAGATGGGCAGGTGACATCACTGGTCGTACAGGAGTAAGATGGGCTGGTGACCTCACTGGTCGTACAGGAGTAAGATGGGCTGGTGACCTCACTGGTCGTACAGGAGTAAGATGGGCAGGTGACATCACTGGTCATACAGGAGTAAGATGGGCCGGTGACATCAATGGTCGTACAGGAGCAAGATGGGCAGGTGACATCAATGGTCGTACAGGAGCAAGATGGGCAGGTGACATCACTGGTCACACAAGAGTAAGATGCGCCAGTGTGGTTCCCTTCTGCACCTGATCATACTCAGGCGTTTCATGGAAAATAAACCAAAAGAAACTTTTTATTTAGCAAAAAAAAAAAGAGCAAATAAATCTAGAACATTCTTCCGAAGTTTACCTGAATAAACTATTGCAGAAAATCAGGATGTGCTGGGGAGTTTATACTAACAAAGGAGTATGTCTCATTTCACGGTATTACTCACTGATCAGTTAATCGCGATGTGCAGGCTGCACATACTAAATGAAGCCTCCTTGTCTGTAACACGCGTCTCAGTGTGTCCAAACACTCCGTACATGTTGTGCACACAATCAGTGCCAATACTGCACAGTCACAATCTCAGCACCGGCGGCGGAGGGATTTATACCCAACAGAGGAGCAGATTCCACAGGGAAAATGCGTGGATGTATCAAGGGACTGGTAAGGCTGTAGATAAGAGGTGCGAGCAGAATCTCGAGGCACAAAGCACATCGCTAATAATAAGGCTCAGACATAGAACACAGAATACTAATATACAGTATGTGGGGATTTTGGGGAGAGGGGAGGCGGTGGGAAGTTTCTCTACAAATCATGCATCATCTCGTTCAACTTTAGTAAAAGCATACCTGTTACTTCAGGTGAATTTTCAGATAAGCTGTCATGAGGAATAACACTATTTCTGGCCAATATTTGACTTATCTTCTTCATTTTTTCATCATATATCCCCTCTGCAGACTATACGTCTTGTCCCTCAGCTTGAGGGTGGAAACTACCTGCTGTCATGTCTCCAATACACAGCAATGAGGGATTTTTGTCTCTAAGTAGGAAATGTGCAGAAGTAGTAGCAGCATGGAGAACATTATATCAGTACTGAGCAGTGTAGTTGTGAATCCAGCTCCAGGAAGAGGAGGTAGATAAAACACTCACTAGAAAGCAGCAACGCTGTCCTAGTCTGTTCTTTTTTTCTCTTACTCTACATGTCTCACCTCTCCTCTTCATAGGCAGCTGTACTCTGATCCCTCATTCATCAGTTTTGGATTTTAGAAGCTTTACATGGTTAATGATGATTTCAAGAGGGAAGGGGCAGGGCATAAAAGAGGTGGCTCATAAATGGAGAAAGAAGCAGCATTTATGAGCTACTTTTATTTGCTTATACTATTGATTTATGCAAAGCTTCCTAAACGACACTGAGGATCTGTCAACTGTTCAGACCTGTCCACTTATGTGACGACACAGCATTTAATCTTCATTATGCCAGACGTATATTGGCAGTAGGTTAAGAAATATAGACTATTGTTCATATTGTCTGAACGTTGATTTTTGTGAATTGTGGAATGGCTGCTGTTTACCTATTATACCAGCTCCTACAGGTGATTGTGCTATCTTTGAAGGACAGGGACACAGGGTCATTGCACAATCTATATTTAAAAGAAAAAAAAACATCAAATTGCTCAATAACCCAGCATCCCGGTCCTCCAAAGAAAGCAACTCAATCACCTGTAGGAGCTGGTAAAATAGGTAAACATGAGCCATTCCACATTTCACAAACATCAATTCAAGAGTCAACATTCAGACAATATAGACAATAGTCTAGATTTCTTGACCTACTGCAAATATACATCTGGCATAATTGCATACCTGATTAAATATTTTCTCACACTTTAGCTTTGTATATTTTTTCTATTAGTCCTCCTAGAAATGTATGAATAATATACCAGGGGTTTACCATTCTCCTAGTCTCTTATTCTGTACCTCACCTAGCCAGAGTCGGGAGTGACTTAAGAGAGCGTCTCCCCCTCTCTCTCGAGGACACGACAGGTCTACTCATTTCCTAGAGAGACCATTAATTTTAATGAGCACCATGTAATGCTTCATCTAACCTGCAGTGGTGCTGCAGGGGGAACGGAACTCATGCTGTCAGGTTCCCCAAACAGTGACGCTGATTGCAGGAGGTCTGAGAGTCACTTAGGGGGATCTACTTAGCTGTGAGTTTAGGTTCTTGGACCCACCATCGTTCTTGCATCTGTGAAGCTGACATTTCGTGCACTTCCATCAGGTGCTCTGTGGTAGAAATCTACTCATGGCAAATTATTTCTACCTTTTTGGCTTTCTAAAAAGTGCATATAAATGTATTTTTGGAGAAGGTTGTCCCACGCCAATGGCCTATGCTGACAGCCTTATATAATAAAGTGATTACAGAGCATGAAGGCAGGTGCTTACTAGGAATCCATCAAAGTCTTTTATACATAAAACCATGACTATCCTCATTTCCAGCGGCTCCGTCTCCCAGTTAATGCTTTGTGAAGTATTTCATGTTCCATCTCGCTCCCCCGTGTAGAATGTAAAGTAGGCGCATTATTCAAACAAAGCAATATTGATTCAGGTCTATAATTGATTGATCAAGCTGTGAGCAATTATGTGCCTCGGTTACGTGTCTGTCCTACATGTATCTGCGAACTGTATGTTTGTCTTTCTTCAGCTCTCAGGACTGAATACGCCTTAAAGGGGCATGATAGAGTATCGCCAGGCTATCCTCTTTAAAAATTCAACTGTGCACGGATCTGCAACCATGCACATTCATCTGATGAAGTTCCCCTGCATAGCAGATACCAATGTGCTGTTGCAGAGGAAAATGATGAAGGGGAAGAAGAAGCACATCCATTTATTCTCAGGATCAGTGGTGGTGGGGAGTCGCAAAGACCAATCCACCACAATCGTTAGGTGATGGCATTTTCACTGCACCATCACTTTACAAGATGGGATCATCCCTTTAATAATATCTTCCCTGACACATACATAACATATTGGGTACATATATGTGAACAGAGAACATATGAATCCATACATGGCTGTGTTTTACAACTAACTGAGTTTGGAGTACTGATCACAGCTAATTGCCACAGTCAATAGCAAATGCGGCATCCAAGTGGTTAGACAATGATACCCCTTCCTTTGCCACGACATCATCCACACAGCGGAATGATCAACGGGGACAGTCACAAATAATGGTAGTGCTATGTTCTGCTGATATTACCGAATCCTGAAAGGCTATTGCCACCCCATAATCTCTACCACACCGTGCAGGTACCTGCAGTTTATTACAACACCTGGGGGCTTATAAATGTTACTGCAAAACACATGGTCAACAACCTCTCTTGGGTTTTTTTTCTGTACGTTAGACTATACGAGTCTGTGGCAACATTGGGAAATGTACCCATTCGTCTTTCGAAAGTAAGACTTTGAAGAAAACGGGCCACTAAAACCATCTTAGCTCTGAAAAGTAGCTGCGATAGGACCCTCATCTATCTAATCAGTCAGAGTAGAGATTGACGACAAAGATCAGCATGTACAGAAGGTATCCAACCACTCTATTCCTTACACAGATAGCCAATTAATTTAATTACACACTGTGTAATTCTCCATTTCACCTGCGGGAGTGCTGTAGGGAAACTAAACACCTATTTGTTTAATATTGGACCTTTGTAAGCAGACAAGCTCTAACCCTAAGGTAGGTATGAACAAGACCGAGAAGCCAAATGTGCCTAGAAAAGTCCTAGAGGATCCTATCTTTTCTTGATGGCTTTCTTTTGAAGTTCTTGATGGCTGGCTCCTTGATCCAAAGTCTACTATAATAGGTCTCCTCTCAACGTAAAAATTTCAAAGGAAACACAACTTCAGCCTTGTATCTCATGAATTGGGTTGTCCACGATGGACATGAGTCTATCCTGCCAGACGATGCTCTCCAAGATGGGAGGAACCTCTTGGCAGTAGCTAATAAAGAAGACTCTTGATTAGGAGGCCCTTCTGTTGTTAAGAGCATATATAAATATGTTGTCGAAGGAGGAGAAGCTTCAGCCAATTCCGTTGTGTTGTGGCGTTGTGTACACTGCCTTGTATGAACCACCCCTGGTATATACAATCCCTAATAGCTGCCGTTTCAATATAACAAGACTGACGCCGAGGCTGTTCTGCCGGTCACAGTATAGAAGATTTATACGGATACTTCTGCTCCTTATGTCTTCACATCAAACAGGTCCTTGTATGGAGCGACGCAAGGCGTCTTGTCTTAGGAGCGCGCCTAATTAAGAGGGCTCAGATGACAGCGTGAAATACATCACTACAACATTACCATTCCCAGACTAATTTTCACAGTTGTCTGCCAGCTTGTCAATAAGACGATCACAAGATTTCTACTAAGCAAATGTTATCTTACTGAATGGGGAAGTGGGCTCATTACCGTCACAGGTCCCGCCTGCGCAAATGATTTCCAAAATGGAAAAGGTTTGTGAGGAGGACTAAAGTTAATATTCAAAAAAAATAATAATTGTCCCCCTTTTCCCTGTGTCTATATTAACAGGGTCAGCCTGGCTTGTATTGTACCAGGCATGTCCTGTATAGTACTTTGCTGTGAGTGGTACATAGTTGGATGATACCTGTTATGGGTGCTGTCTCACTAGCAAATGTACCAGAGAATTAGCAAAAGGCAAAACAAATTTACAATTTAGTAGCCGTCTGTCAACAGTAGCTTCTTCCTACATTTAGCAGATACACAACACATAGAGAGGAACAGGTGAACCCAAACTAAGCCCATATGGCTATGTGTAGTTTAGCTCAAAGCAATAGCTTCAGCATCAGAAGTACAAGTAGATTATACTGGTGTAGTGTGACAGTATTATAGTAGTTATATTCTTGTACATAGGGGGCAGTATTATAGTAGTTATATTCTTGTACATAGGGGGCAGTATTATAGTAGTTATATTCTTGTACATAGGAGCAGTATTATAGTAGCTATGTTCTTGTTAGTGTTGAGCGAGCACTAAAATGCTCGGGTGCTCGAAGCCCGGGCCGAGCTCACCGTGATACTCGGGTGCTCGACCCGAGCAACAAGCCCAATGTTAGTCTATGGGAGACGGAAGCATTTTTTGCGGCGGAACCCCCGGCAATCTGTAGAAAGCCTAAAAAGTGCCCAAAACGATAGTGACAGTGCTCAAATGACATGGGGACAGCATTTCTGACCCCCAGGTCACTGCTGTCAACAACGTGGTCAGAGGTATTAAGCCACTTTTACGGGGTCACAATGAAACGTTCAAAAACGAAACTGAAACTGCTTTCCTGTGAAATATGTTAAGGAACTTCCTTTCCAGGGTAAAGACTTGTGTATAAGGTAAAATAAATAACCAAAAACAAAAATACTCCTCCACACCTTGGGCTATGTTCACAAGTAGCATATTTTATGCGTTTTTACACTTTTGTATTGTTTTCAACCGTGACAAATGCATTCACCGGGAAATGTCATTTTAACATTTTACAACCTTATCTTGCCATGTGCTGTGTGACACATGCATACAGTGCTGAAAAGAGATGGGAACAGCATGGGGAAGACCCCTGGAAGCATCTCTGACACCCAGGTCACTGCCTAAAAGTGTGCCCATCAGAAGTGATCCTTGCCGCATCAGAAGATGCAGACTTGCAACTATCCCTGTGTAAGTCCTTGTCCCAGGGCAGTGTTCAATTGTACCTCCCCCATTCCTTGCAATGCAAGTGCAAGTATGCAGCCAACCACCCACCCACCCCCAGGCTGCAATACCATACTGCTAGCTTGCACTTGAAATGGGGCCTTTTAGGTATGTGGAGGAGGAATCTGGCCACCATGTCATGGCTGCGTCGGCGGCCTGGTATCCATACTCAGTCCCCAGCCGCCCCACGGCCGGGTGCCCACACACAGTCCCCAGACGCCTGGGGGTGGCCGGGTGTCCATAAACGGTCCCCAGCCGTCCTTATTTGTCCCGGTGCGCCTTATACACAAGCGCGCATACGAAAACGTTACCTGTGCCCTCCCCAGAGCATTTAGTGGGAAGGACAGCCTAACCACAAACACGTGGACAAGTGAATGTGGCCAGGCATGGTCCATCTCACTGACGTCTTCACACTGGGTTAATATTGTGGAAGCCGGGACACAGTTGGACACTGGGATGCAGCACTTCCTCCAGACATAGAGGATTGCGGGTCCTGGGTCAATCAGGCTTCAACACAAAGTTCAGAAGGTAGACAGCAGCAGTGGTCGGCCTCCTACACAACGAGTAAATTATTCATGATCATGAGGCCATCCATCTCCTTAGCTTTCAGTTCCTTGGAATGCAAGCGCATGTTAGAACTCTCCTGTTAGTTTTTTTTTAGTTTGCTGGTCACATGACCATTTTTGCCTATTTAATCCGGCTCCGCCCTCCTGGTCTTGCTGGACTTCATTGTATTTACTACTCTTGAGCTAGCTTGGTGCTCTGTTGCCGTTCTCTGTTAGTTTTGCTAGGTCTTCTGACCTCTATGCTTTTTGTTGTGTGTTTGTCTTTGACTGCTACTATTTCTGCTAGGAGGTGTCCAACTTATCCCAGTCCCTAGTTCTTGTAGGGATCCCTCCCTCACATCTATAGGTCTTCGTTCAGACTAGCCGAGGACTTTAGCGGGTCTGATCGCAGGATCAGGTTCACCGTTACATCGTAGGGATCTAGTTTAGTTCAATTGTAGGGACAGATCTCCTGTCTTTCCTTAGTCCCTGTAGCAGATCATAACAGTAAGTCCAGCCCTAAAAGAAAAAAAAAAAAAAAAAAAAATTTTCTCTAAGGAAAGAAATTTTCTCTAAGGAAAGACCTCCAGTTTTCCATCATGGTCTCAGTTCAAGATTTGGCTCAACGCTTGCAGGGACTCTCTCTGGAGGTGGCCAAGCTCCAACAACACGTGAGTAGCTGTTCTGGAGCACATTTTGTGGAACCAAAGGTACGTCTGCCTGATTTATCTTTTGGCGAACAACAAGATTTTTTTTCTTTTAAAAATGCTTGTTTATTGTATTTTCGTTTGAGACCCGGATCCTCTGGTGATGAATCACAGCGCATAGGGTTCATAATGTCACTTTTGCGCAAAGATCCTCAGGGATGGGCCTTCTCTCTCCAACCTAGTGATCCGTGCTTTAGATCAGTGGATAGTTTTTTTTCTGCTTTGGGTTTGTTGTATGATGATCCTGATCGTGTCTCATCTGCTGAGTCTGAATTGAGACGTTTGAGGCAGGGATCAGGTAATGTGGAAAAATATTGTTCTCACTTCCGTCGGTTGTCTGCCCAGGTGGGGTGGAACGATTCAGCTTTGAAAAGCTTGTTTCTTGCAGGGCTAGGTGAAAGGGTTAAGGATTTACTGATTGCTTATCCCACACCTGGAAACTTGCAGGAGGCTATGCAATTAGCTATACGGGTGGACAGGAGACTGCGTGCAAGGGTTAATGAGAGCAAATCCTCTGCTATGTCAGCTCCGAGTCTTGAGAGGGTCTGTGCTGACAATGGAGAGCCGATGGAGATTGGGGCGATGCCACCCCGCTCTCAGGAAAAAGATCGCAGGCTTTCTGAAGGCTTGTGCTTCTATTGCGGAAATTCTGGTCATTTTATTAAGAACTGTGTGCTTCGTTTGAAGAAAGAAAAAAAAATGGTCAGTTATGCCCGTATTGCCTGTTTAAATTCTAAGGGAGTATTCCTATCTGCCACTACTGCTGCTCAGGATGAATTAATTGAATTTCGAGTATTTGTGGATTGTGGTTCTACTCTGAATGTGATTGATGGGGGATTCTTGGAAAAACTTAGATTAGAACCTAAAACTTTGTCATCCCCTATTGCTGTGGTTTCTGTTGATGGCTCTCCCTTGAAGAGTGTTACTCATAAGATCTGTGAATTTCCCCTCACTATTAATGGTATTCATCAAGAAAATTTGGATTTGGTGGTATTGGATAATTTGCCTTCTCCAGTAATATTGGGGTTACCCTGGTTAAAATTGCACAATCCTGTACTGGATTGGTCTACCAATGAAATTAAGTCCTGGAGCCCTAAGTGTTATGACAAGTGTTGTAACGGACGTATTGCTGCTGTGGATAAAGGGGAATTACCTGTACCTATTCAGGATTTTTGGAGAGTTTTTTCTGAGGAGGAGTCACAAATTTTGCCTCCCCATAGAGACTATGATTGTACCATTGAATTTGTCCCTGGAGCGACTCTTCCTAAAAGTCGTTTATTTAATCTTACTATTCCTGAGAGAAAGGCTTTGGAGAAATACATACAGACAAGCTTGGCCGCCGGTCACATTAGGCCTTCCAAGTCTCCTGTGGCTGTTGGATTTTTTTTTGTAAAAAAAAAAAAGATGGCGGTTTACGTCCTTGTCTGGACTTTCGTGAGATTAATAAAATTACTGTACGCAATCCTTACCCACTGCCATTGATTCCTGATTTATTTAACCAGTTAGTGGGGGCCAAGTGGTTTTCTAAAATTGATCTCCGGGGGGCATACAATTTGTTGCGCATGAAGGAGGTTGATGAATGGAAGACTGCTTTTAACACTCCTGTGGGTCATTTTGAGAATCTGGTTATGCCTTTTGGTCTTACCAATGCTCCAGCATTTTTTCAGAATCTTATTAATGACATCCTTAGACCTTTAATCGGCAAAAATGTGGTTGTGTATTTGGATGACATTTTGATTTATTCGCCTGATCTGGAGTCTCATTGGCGGAGCGTACGTGAGGTATTACAGTTATTAATTGACAATTCGCTTTTTGCTAAGCTAGAGAAATGTGAGTTCGCTGTACAGAGAATTCGTTTTTTGGGCTACATTATCTCCAGTGAAGGTTTTGAGATGGACCCGGTTAAAGTTCAAGCTGTGCAGGAATGGCCTAGGCCTATTGGTTTGAAGTCGATACAGAGGTTTTTGGGTTTCGCCAATTATTACAGAAAATTCATAAAAAATTTTTCTATTATTGTCAAACCGCTGACCAATCTCACCAGGAAAGGTGCTAAAACGGTTCAGTGGACTACTGAGGCCATTGAAGCGTTTGTGTTTCTAAAGGAGAGGTTCACCTCTGCTCCCATCCTTATGCAGCCTCATGTGACTAAGCCGTTTTTGGTTGAGGTTGATGCTTCTTCGGTGGGGGTCGGTGCGGTGTTGTCTCAGGAAAACAAGGATTGAGTACATCCCTGTGCCTTTTTTTAAAAAAAATTTTCTGAGACTGAACTTAATTACGATATTGGTAATCGGGAATTGCTGGCGATTAAACTCGCATTTGAACACTGGCGTCACCTCTTGGAAGGTGCTGAATTTCCCATTCAGGTTTTCACTGATCATAAAAATCTGATCTATCTTGATGCTGCCAAGCGCTTGAATGCCCGTCAGGCTAGGTGGGCACTTTTTTTCTCGCGGTTTAATTTTTCCGTTACTTACATCCCGGGTACCAAGAATGTTAAAGCGGATGCTTTGTCTCGCAGCTTTTCTCCCATGGTCGGTGTTGAGGAGGAAGAGGAGAGCATTTTACAAGAAGGTGTTGTGATTGCTGCTTTGGACTCCGTTTTGGAGGATGAGATTCTTAAAGCTCAGGAGAATGCCCCATCTAACACTCCCCATGGGAGGTTGTTTGTGCCTAGGACCTTTAGGAGAGATTTGTTTGTTGAGTGTCATGAGTCTCGGTTGGCAGGTCATCCAGGAATTTCTGAGACCAAGAGACTTGTGGGTCGCAGTTTTTGGTGGCCTGGATGGCAGAAGGAAGTCATTAAGTGGGTGCGCCAATGTACTGTGTGTGCTAGATCCAAGTCTTCGCATGCTCCTGTTGAGGGGTTGCTTTGCCCTCTGGAGGTTCCTAGTGCACCTTGGACACATCTGGCTATGGACTTTATTACTGACCTTCCTCCCTCTGAAGGTTTCACGGTCATCTGGGTGGTCGTGGACCGTTTTAGCAAGATGTGTCACTTGGTTCCCTTCATCAAACTGCCTTGCGCTAAGACACTCGCTAAGGCCTTTGTCAAGGAAATTGTCAGACTACATGGTGTTCCTACTGACATTGTTTCTGATAGGGGACCTCAGTTCGTGGCTCGTTTTTGGCGTGCCTTTTGTGACAGGTTGGGAGTTCATTTGTCGTTTTCATCTGGATATCATCCTGAGTCTAATGGCCAGACAGAAAGGAAGAACCAGGATGTTGAGCAGTTCTTGCGTTGTTTTGTGGCAGACAATCAAGAGGGGTGGTCTGAGTTTCTGCCACTTGCTGAATTTGCTCTTAACAACCATACATCCTCTTCTGCTGGGTGTTTGCCATTTTTTTGTTGTTCTGGGAGACATCCGTCTTTTGGGTCATTCTCCAAATTGGTTTCGGCTGTGCCTGAGGAGGAGAGTTTTTCCGGTGATTTGGAGAGAGTTTGGACGGATGTGCGTGGTAATCTTCAGGAGGCTAACAAAAAATCTAAGAGGTACTTTGATAGGAAACGGCAAGAGGTTTTGTTTGCTGTTGGTGACATGGTTTGGTTGTCCTCTAAGAATCTGCGATTGAGGATTCCTTCTAAAAAATTGGGTCCCAAGTTCGTAGGGCCCTTTAAGGTGCTTCAGATAGTTAACCAATCTGCTGTTAGGTTGGAGGTTCCTACGTCCTGGAAGATTAACCCGGTGTTTCATGTTTCTCTGTTGAAAAAAGCTGATGTGTCTGATGGTGACACCTCTGCCACTGTTCCTCCGGTGGTGGAGGACGGGGAATATGAAATTTCCCGCATCCTAAATTCTAGACGGTATAGAGGGAGTTTGCAGTATCTCGTCGCTTGGAAGGGTTTCGGACCTGAGGATAACTCATGGGTGAGGGCGGATGATGTTTCTGCTTCCAGACTTGTCAGAGCGTTTCACAGGAGGTTTCCTGGTAAGCCTGGGCCTAGGGGATCCGGAGGATCCTCTTAGAAGAGGGGGTACTGTTAGAACTCTCCTGTTAGTTTTTTTTTAGTTTGCTGGTCACATGACCATTTTTGCCTATTTAATCCGGCTCCGCCCTCCTGGTCTTGCTGGACTTCATTGTATTTACTACTCTTGAGCTAGCTTGGTGCTCTGTTGCCGTTCTCTGTTAGTTTTGCTAGGTCTTCTGACCTCTATGCTTTTTGTTGTGTGTTTGTCTTTGACTGCTACTATTTCTGCTAGGAGGTGTCCAACTTATCCCAGTCCCTAGTTCTTGTAGGGATCCCTCCCTCACATCTATAGGTCTTCGTTCAGACTACCCGAGGACTTTAGCGGGTCTGATCGCAGGATCAGGTTCCCCGTTACATCGTAGGGATCTAGTTTAGTTCTATTGTAGGGACAGTTCTCCTGTCTTTCCTTAGTCTCTGTAGCAGATCATAACAGCGCATGTACTGTATGTAGTAGAGGCTAGGCCTGAGGATTGCTGGATGTTTTCCTGCTACTATCCCAGTTCTATGACTCCCGTTAAAACAAAGCTTCAGGTGATGAATGATGGATGAGGTAGTGGCAAAGGAGAAAGAGCAGGAGGAACAGGGACCATTCACATCAATATCAGGCCAGTCAACCACACATTTCTTGTAGGATATGTTTCTGTACCAAAAGGAGCGGTTCGGCTACACAGATATAGGGCATACAGTGAGTGCAATGCCTAACAAAAATTTCGAGGCACTCCAATGCCCCTTGGAAGTGACATGGAGGTCAGAGGGCCTTAACTAAACTGTTTTTTCCATTTATAGCAACTGGGTCTCCTGTACACTGTTGGCCTAAGCAGTGAATGGAAGGCTTTCCAAAAATTATGAGGAAATGCAATGCCCCTTGAAACAGACGTGTATTACAGCGTACTAAAAACTTTCTACCCATTATTGGGGAGTGGGTCTCCCTTAGTGTTCGCCTATGCATTGAAAAGCAAAAGTTGACTAAAATTAGGAGGAAATGCAATGCCCGTTGGAAGAGTCGTAGAGGTTAGAGGTACATGTAATTAAAAACAACATTTCAATGCCCCTTGGAAGAGCTCTGGAGTTCAGAGTGGTTTAACAAGACTGTTTTAATGCCCCTTGGAAGAGAAGGGGAGGTCACAGTAGCTTAACAAGATGGTTTTAATGTCCCTTGGAAGAGACGTGGAGATCACAGTAGCTTCACAAGACGGTTTTAATGCCCCTTACAAGAGCCATGCAGTACAGCATATTAAAAACATTATTCCCATTATTGGGGAGTGGGTCTCCCATAGTCTTTGCCTATGCCTTCGAAGCAAAAGCTGCCAAAAATTAGGACGGAGGAACTTGCAATGCCCCTTACAAAAGCCATGCAGTACAGCATATTAAAAACATTATTCCCATTATTGGGGAGTGGGTCTCCCATAGTCTTTGTCTATGCCTTCCAAGCAAAAGCTGCCAAAAATTAGGACGGAGGAACTTGCAATGGTGGTAACACGGACCACGGTCACCCTGGTGGTATAGTGGTGGTGGAGGCTGAGGATAAGGAGAAGAGCAAAAAACAGCCGAAATGAGGAAGCGTATACCCATGTGTGGGTGTGAAATGGTGCATGGGAATACACCTCCCAAAATAACACAGTGGATTTGACTTCATGTTACTCTGCTGTCATTTGGTGGTGATGAGAAGTCTGGCCCAATCCAGCCCTTGTTCATTTTGAGAAGGGTCAGCTTGTCAGCATTGTCAGTTGACAGGCGAGTGCGCTTATCAATTATAATTCCCTCAGCGGCACTAAAAACACGCTCCGATAACACGCTAGTGGCAGGGCAGGCCAGGACCTCCAAGGCGTACAGAGCGAGTTCATTCCAAGTGTCCAGCTTGGATACCCAATAATTAAAAGGCACAGAGGAATCACGGAGGACGCGGGTACGGTCGGCAAGGTACTCCCTCACCATCTTTTGAAACTTTCCACTCCTTGTGAGAGTACCCCGCGCCTCAGGGCCTGTAAGCTGGGCGGGTCTCAGAAAACTGTCCCAGAATGTTGACAGTGTTCCCCTGCCTCTGCTGGATTGGAGTTGCGTCTCTCTCGCGTGTACGCCTTGGTTGGGCAACGAACTGTGACCTCTGCCGCTAGCGTGTTCAGATGGGAATTTTTTTAACAGTTCTGCAGCAAGGGCCTTCTGGTACTGCCCCATTTTTGTAGACCTCTCCACCTCAGGAATAAGAGAGTGAAAGTTCTCCTTGTAGCGGGGGGGGGGTCTAAAAGTGTCACCAACTAGTAATGACTGTCACCCAACATTTTGACAACGCGAGGGTCACAGTTAAGGCAGCGTAACATAAAGTCAGCCATGCGTGCCAGACTGGTAACGGTCAAGACTTCCGTGTCCTCACCAACATGATGACTGACCATGCTCTCCTCCTCCTCCTCCTCCCCCGCCTGTCCTCAGGCCACCCACGCTGAACCGAAGGTATGACAGTTGTACAGGTACTACCGTCTACAGCGCATGATACCAGCTCCTGTTCTTCCTCCTCCTCCTCTCCCTCATTGTCCCCCAATGCACGTTGGGATGAGAGGAGGCTGGTCTGTGTGTAATCGCCCGCTACGGCTTCTTGATCCATCTCATCATACTCTGGCTGCAATGCCTCCTCTTTAATTCTCTGCAGAGAGCGTTGCAAAAGACAGACAAGTGGAATGCTGACGCTAATGATGGCGTCATCGCCACTCACCATCTTGGTGGACTCCTCAAAGTTTGTCAAGATGGTACATATGTCAGACATCCAGGTCCACTCCTGAGGTCTTATGTATGGAGTCTGACCTGAATATCGACGGCCTTGTTGCAGCTGGTACTACACAACTGCTCTCTTCTGCTCACAAATCCTTTGCAACATGTGGAGGGTAGAGTTCCAACGTGTGGGGACATCACACACCAGTCGGTGTGCCGGAAGCTGCAAATGCTGCTGCAACACAGCAAGGGCGGCGGAAGCTGTAGCCGACTTCTGAAAATGAGCTGACAGGCGGAGTACTTTGACGAGCAGATCTGGCAACTCGGGGTATGATTTAAGAAACTGCTGAACCACGAGGTTAAGCAATGAGCCAGGCATGGTACGTGTGTGATCTCGCCTCGCCTCAGAGCCGCCACCAGGTTACGGTCATTGTCACACACTACCATGTCTGGATGTAGGTTCAGCGATCTCAGCCACAGATCTGTCTGCTCTTTCACAGCTGTCCACAACTCACAAGCAGTGTGAGGTTTATCACCTAAGCTTATGAGTTTCAGCACAGCCTGTTGCCGCTTGGCTGAGGCAGTACTGCAGTGCTTCCAGCTTGTAACTGATGTGGTGATATCTGAGATGGAGGCTGAACATGTGGAGTAGGAGGAGGAGGAGGATGCGCAGGAGCTGTACACTGTGGGGGCAACTCTGACTGACATAGGGCCCGCAATCCTCGGTGTGGGGAGGATGTGTTCCATCCCAAGGTCCGACTGAGTCTCGGCTTCCACTATGTTTACCCAGTGTGCCGTCAGGGAGATGTACCGTCCCTGGCCACAAGCACTTGTCCACGTGTCCGTTGTAAGGTGGACTCTCCCAGTAACTGCGTTGTTGAGGGCACGGCAGATGTTTTGGGACACGTGCTTGTGTAGTGCGGGGATGGCACACCGGGCAAAATAGTGTCGGCTGGGGACAGATTACCGAGGGATGGACACCGCCATAAGGTTGTGGAAGGATTCCGTCTCCACCAGTCTAAAAGGTAGCATTTCCAACGCAAGCAGTCGTAAAATGTGCGAATTTAGGACTGTGGGCTGTAGGGCGTTGGCTGCGAATTTGAGCTTTCGTTCAAAGCTCTGGGATATGGACAATTGAACGCTGCGGTGGGACGTGGACGTTGATGCTGTTTCTTGAGAAACTGCCATAACAAGGGAAGACTGAGAGGAGGGGGCATCTTTGCATGCAGTATGGACAGGGGATTGCATTGCACGCACAACAGGGGGTTCTCTTACACGCACAACAGCGGAATAAGCAGTTGTGACACCGGCTGACACTGGTCGTGAACCCTGGGGTTCTCCCCACAAAGTCGGGTGCTTTGCTGACATGTGCCTGATCATGCTGGTTGTGGTTAGGCTGGTAGTTTTGTCACCCCTGCTGATGCTGGCCTGGCAGGTGGTACAAATGGCCTTTTTGGGGCTATCAGCAGAGTCTTTAAAAAAATTCCAGACTCTGGAAGACCTACAGGTTGTACTGGCAACGTCCCTCGTCTTGGTGTTACGGGGAACGGTTGCCCGCCTTCTGTCTGCGGCCACCACACTGCTTCTTCCTGCCTGTTGGGGTACTCAGCCTCCCTCCCCCTGTGTGCTGCTGGCCTCGCTCTGCGTGTCCTCCTGCCACGTTGGGTCAGTTACTAGATCATCCACCACCTCCTCCTCTTCCACTTGCGCACCACGATCCTCCTCCTCACTTTGTGGCAATTATGTCTCATCATCGTCCACCTCTTGTGACAAATTGCCAGCGTCGCCTTCCTGTGGCCGTGGCTGTTCAAATATTTGGCCATCGCTACATGGGATCTCCTCTTCCACCACTTCAAGCGGAGCAAGCGAGGGGCACAAATATGGAAATGGACCAGTGAACAGCTCTTCAGAGTGTCCAACTGTGGGATCAGTTGCTGTCTGACGACACTCGGCATGTTGGGAGGAAGGAGCATCAGGGTGAGGAGGAGTATGCGGTCGAGACTCACGGCTACTAACACTTGACCGTGTGGAAGACAGACCGGAGGTGGTGGTGCCCAGGTGACTGGAAGTATTATCTGCTATCCAATTAATAACCTGTTCACACTGATCAGTTCGCAATAGTGGTGCTGTTGTGTGCTTCCCTAGTAATTCGGTGAAGAACTGGGAGCGAGAAGATGTGGCTGTTGGTTGTGGCACATTTTCACCTTGGCCACGGCCCCGTCCTCTGCACTCACCATCACCTGAACGTCCAGTTCCAGGTCCCTTGCCACGCGCCTTGCCCATTGTAAATGAAGTAAAATAGCTTACACTCGCACTATCAATGGCAAAAGGGTAATAAAAAGGAGATTAGAACCGTGGAAGAGGAAAACCACAGTTCTAGTTCTCTGGCCTACACCAGAATCTTTTAAACATATATATTTGTGTCTGAACAGTCAGTGAGACACTCAAAATGTTTTTTTTTTATGCAAAAAGGGCAAAAAAAGTGGATAATACAGAGATTTGAACCGTGGAACTGCAAAACCACAGTTCTAGTTATCTGGCCTACACCAGAATCTTTTAAACAGATATATTTGTGTCTGAACACTCACAGACACACTCAAATTTTTTTTTTTTTCTTTTTTTTTGGGGGGGGGGGGGATACCAAAAGGTTAATAAGACGGGTATTTGTACAGACTGACTGAGGGGGGGGGGGGGGGGAGAGGATTTAGATGAAAAAAAAAGGGATTTTTCCTGGCCCCTGAGACCTGGGGCTAAGTCTAGCAATTTGAGCAGCGGTAGAGCACAGGACTGTAATGCAGTGTTTGTTGGTATAACCAATGCGTCTCCTATACAGCCTGCCTGCCTGCCTGATATCTGGGATGGATATTAGTCCTGAGAAGGACTGTTTGTTTGATTTGGCAGGCTTTAGAGACCCTACACTACCTAGTTCACACTATATATCTCTCCCTAGGTCAGCAGCACTGACCCTACACTGTCTGATCCAGAGCGACTGTGTCCAAGATGGCGGCGCTGGGTTTTAAATACTCGAGGTGACGCTGTGCGGCCAGCCAATCACTGTAATGCCCACAACCAACATGGCTGCAGTATTACAGTGAATGGCTGGCAATGCCTGCATGTTCATTGGCTCTGTAAAGAGCGCCAAACGTGCAGGGCGGAGACCCGAGCTCCCGCCCGAGTAACCCGGAAATACTCGGTGCCCGAGTAGTGAGATGCTCGGGCGAGTACTGAGCAGTGTCGAGCATGCTCGCTCAACACTAGTTCTTGTACATAGGAGCAGTATTATAGTAATTATATTCTTGTACTTAGGAAAAGTATTATAATAGTTATATTCTTGTACATAGGAGCAGTATTATAGTAGTTACAGTGGTGGCCAAAAGTATTGGCACCCCTGCAATTCTCTCAGATAATACTCAGTTTCTTCTTGAGATCTCTCCACAGGAGTTCTATGGGATTCAGGTCCGGACTCATTGCTGGCCACCTTAGAAGTCTCCAGTGCTTTCTCTCAAACCATTTTATAGTGCTTTTGGAAGTGTGTTTTGGGTCATTGTCCTGCTGGAAGACCCATGACCTCTGAGGGAGACCCAGCTTTCTCACACTGGGCCCTACATTATGCTGCAAAATTTGTTGGTAGTCTTCAGACTTCATAATGCCATGCACACGCTCAAGCAGTCCAGTGCCAGAGGCAGCAAAGCAACCCCAAAACATCAGGGAACCTCCGCCATCTTTGACTGTAGGGACCGTGTTCTTTTCTTTGAATGCCTCTTTTATTTTCCTGTACACTCTATGTTGATGCTTTTTGCCAAAAAGCTCTACTTTTGTCTCATCTGACCAGAGAACATTCTTCCAAAATGTTTTAGGCTTTCTCAAGTAAGTTTTGGCAAACTCCAGCCTGGCTTTTTTATGTCTCGGGGTAAGAAGTGGGGTCTTCCAGGGTATCCTACCATACAGTCCCTTTTCATTCAGACGCCGACGGATAGTACGGGTTGACACTGTTGTACCCTCGGACTGCAGGGCAGCTTGAACTTGTTTGGATGTTAGTCGAGGTTCTTTATCCACCATCCGCACAATCTTGCGTTGAAATCTCTCGGCATTTTTTCTTTTCCGTCCACATCTAGGGAGGTTAGCCACAGTGCCATGGGCTTTAAACTTCTTGATGACACTGCGCACGGAAGACACAGGAACATTCAGGTCTTTGGAGATGGACTTGTAGCCTTGAGATTGCTCATGCTTCCTCACAATTTGGTTTCTCAAGTCCTCAGACAGTTCTTTGGTCTTCTTTCTTTTCTCCATGCTCAATGTGGTACACACAAGGACACAGGACAGAGGTTGAGTCAACTTTAATCCATGTTAACTGGCTGCAAGTGTGATTTAGTTATTGCCAACACCTGTTGTTAGGTGCCACAGGTAAGTTACAGGTGCTGTTAATTACACGAATTAGAGAAGCATCACATGATTTTTCAAACAGTGCCAATACTTTTGTCCACCCCCTTTTTTAGGTTTGGTGTGGAATTATATCCAATTTGGCTTTAGGACAATTCTTTTTGTGTTTCTTTCATTGAAGACAAATTAAATGAAGATAATAATACCAAAGAATTTGTGATTGCAATCATTTTCAGGAAGAAACTGAGTATTATCTGACAGAATTGCAGGGGTGCCAATACTTTTGGCCACCACTGTATATAATTGTACATAGGGAGCAGTATTATAGTAGTTATATTCTTGTACATAGAAGCAGTAATATAGTAGTTATATTCTTGTACATAGGGGGCAGTATTATAGTAGTTATATTCTTGTACATAGGAGCAGTATTATAGTAGTTATATTCTTGTACATAGGAGCAGTATTATAGTAGTTATATTATTGTACATAGGGGCAGTATTATAGTAGTTATATTCTTGTACATAGAAGCAGTAATATAGTAGTTATATTCTTGTACATAGGGGGCAGTATTATAGTAGTTATATTCTTGTACATAGGAGCAGTATTATAGTAGTTATATTCTTGTGCATAGGGGCAGTATTATAGTAGTTATATTCTTGTACATAGGAGCAGTATTATAGTAGTTATATTCTTGTACATAGGAGCAGTATTATAGTAGTTATATTCTTGTACATAGGAGCAGTATTATAGTAGTTATATTCTTGTACATAGGGGCAGTATTATAGTAGTTATATTCTTGTACATAGGGGCAGTATTATAGTAGTTATATTCTTGTACATAGGGGCAGTATTATAGTAGTTATATTCTTGTACATAGGAGCAGTATTATAGTAGTTATATTCTTGTACATAGGAGCAGTATTATAGTAGTTATATTATTGTACATAGGGGCAGTATTATAGTAGTTATATTCTTGTACATAGAAGCAGTAATATAGTAGTTATATTCTTGTACATAGGGGGCAGTATTATAGTAGTTATATTCTTGTACATAGGAGCAGTATTATAGTAGTTATATTCTTGTACATAGGGGCAGTATTATAGTAGTTATATTCTTGTACATAGAAGCAGTATTATAGTAGTTATATTCTTGTACATAGGAGCAGTATTATAATAGTTATATTCTTGTA
The DNA here is from genome assembly GCF_046119375.1 of Phyllobates terribilis. Lineage (NCBI taxonomy): Eukaryota > Metazoa > Chordata > Amphibia > Anura > Dendrobatidae > Phyllobates > Phyllobates terribilis. Next base: position 54,375,079 of record NW_027362772.1, on the reverse strand, counting down.
CATAGGAGCAGTATTATAATAGTTATATTCTTGTACATAGGGGCAGTATTATAGTAGTTATATTCTTGTACATAGGAGCAGTATTATAGTAGTTATATTCCTGTACATAGGAGCTGTATTATAGTAGTTATATTCTTGTACATAGGAGCAGTATTATAGTAGTTATATTCTAGTACATAGAAGCAGTATTATAGTAGTTATATTCTTGTACATAGGGAGCAGTATTATAGTAGTTATATTCTTGTACATATGGGCAGTATTATAGTAGTTATATTCTTGTACATAGTGGGTAGTATTATAGTAGTTATATTCTTGTACATAGGGTCAGTATTATAGTAGTTATATTCTTGTACATAGGGGCAGTATTATAGTAGTTATATTCTTGTACATAGGGGCAGTATTATAGTAGTTATATTCTTGTACATAGGGGCAGTATTATAGTAGCTATATTCTTGTACATAGGGGCAGTATTATAGTAGTTATATTCTTGTACATAGGGGGCAGTATTATAGTAGCTATATTCTTGTACATAGGGGCAGTATTATAGTAGCTATATTCCTTGTACATAGGGGGCAGTATTATAATAGCTATATTCTTGTACATAGGGAGCAGTATTATAGTAATTATATTCTTGTACATAGGGGGCAGTATTAGAGTAGTTATATTCTTGTACATAGGGGGCAGTATTATAGTAGTTATATTCTCGTACATAGGGGCAGTATTATAGTAGTTATATTCTTGTACAATGGGGGTAGTATTATAGTAGTTATATTCTTGTACAATGGGGGTAGTATTGTAGTACTGTATAATAACTAATGGACAACATGGTGCCTCAGTGGTTAGTACTGTGGCCTTGTAGCCCTGGAGTCCTGGGTTCAAAACCCACAAAGACGTTTGTATGTTCTGTTGGAAAATTTAGATTGTGAGCTCCAATGGAAAGTGATGATGATGTCTGTAAAGCGCTGTGGAAATTTACAGTGTCATATAAGTGAGTAAAATAAATAGCCAGGTCAGTGACAGTGTCTTCTAGTCACTTAGCAGAAGGAAGTGGTGACACTCATGGCTTAAAAAAATTAATACAATTTGTGCCAGAAAATTGGCGAAAGAAATAGCATAAACTGACACTACTTTGTAGCATGTATCCCTTTTCCTATATTTCTTCTTACATTAGTGTTATTATTTTGGGTATAATTTTGTAGAAATATGGTCATTTCCCTGGAGGTCTATTTAATACGCTTTGACGATCCATAACCGACTAGAATTGATGCCGTCGTCTTTTCTTTTACCTGGCCATTCATTTCTCATATACTGTAGCTTATAACATCCGGACACAATGTTAATCTTCAATTCCTGCACTGACGATTTGTGAGCCTTTAAAAAAAAATAAAAAATCTGATTGTGGCCAGTGAAGAGGGCAATCTCCTGTAAGGTTAGCTGGCCAGGGTAATTATTGTATTTCACGGTTCAGTCACGAGCAGAAAAATATGATATAAAAGTCAGCCCTTGGTTGTTGCAGTGTCGATTTTTTAAGATTAACACTTGAGGTCCTCCAAAAAAAAAAAAAAAAGGAAACTAGAAGGGTGACGGACATTGAGAATTTGGCCCGGGTTTATGTTCCTTCACTTCTTCAAAGATCTGAGAAACTTTCTTAGCTTCCGAAATGATTATGATGGCATGTTTAACTCGGGGGCAAGGACTTTTGCTTACTTTTTGTGTTCCATCGTAATAGTTAATTAAGGGGGTTGTCCACCTCTTTTTTTCACACCCAAAAACCAGGCCCAGCATGATCGAAGAATAAATTTGACTGACCGACTGATCCCCTGCATTAGTCCCCAGCCAGTCTCGATACTTACCCACCTAGCCGGGACGGGCAAGTGATCGCAGCAGCCTCTTCATATAGTCCCAGCTGCAGCAATCACATGTCCGTACGACTGGAAAAGGTATGTACAGACCCCCATTTCTGCTGTAAATTAGTGGCCACAGAGGTCACATGCCTGCCCCTGTCTAAACAAAAAGCAACCAAGACCGGCAGGAGACTCTTGCAGTGCTACGAGGAGCAGCAGGGGATCGGTATGTGGTTTTAGAAGTGGGAAAGGGTGGACGGACCCCTTTAAATTCTCAAAACTTGTCCATTTTTCATCTCACCCTTCAAAAAGTTATATTTGCGTTAACGCAACAATTCTAGGTTTTCTTGGAAGTATTTTCTTTACTCGATCCGCAGGCTTAAAATAATAAAAAGAGCCGTTACTTACCTTACCCAGGTGCAGCTCTGCCTCTCTGCTGCTGTCCTGGTTTTTGTATACAAGCTGCAGCCTTGACATATCAACGCTGCAGCCAATCACGTTTTGTGCCATCTACCAGTAATCACAGCCACAAGGTGGTCCGCCCTTTAATGAGAGACTTAACTACTGGATCAACGATTTCTCCGATCCTGTCAATTGTAGTTTAAGTGTAGCTGTGTCTTACTTTGCATGGACAAAGTGGCAGTAAAGTAAGTGCACCCTCCACCTCTGCTATATCAAATTGCGGGAAGGTGTATGTTTTTTTTTTTTAATTTAGCTCCGATCTATTCAAATCCATTAACTCAGATAAAATTCAGGGGGAGTAATAGTATTTATTGAAACAGGAATGGCAGGAGAGTTGACAGGTCCCCATTACTGCTCAGTAATCAGCTCTTCATGGTCACGTGAGCTCTACGGACTTATTAGTCGTGAACTCTCTCTATAAATACAGCAGACGGCAAAAGAAAAATTGCAAATTTCCAGTTGCTCGATGGCCGACTAGATGTTACAAAATTTCCCCTCCGTGGAAGGGAGCAGCTTAAATCACCTCTTCTGATACGGTGCAGACGACAAGTTTTACTGCGCGTCTACAGACGGGACACGTTCTGTGCACAAATTAGGAGCGTATATTGTGCGCGGCCCGGGAAAGGAAATAATCTCATCTCACTGACGACAGCGAGACTCCGACTTTCTAGAAAAATATATGGAGGCGGCTAAACGTGAATACAAATGCCGGCCGTGAACGTGCTGCGATATTCAAGGGGCCCTTAGTTGAAGCCTCTGTTTAAGCCAACGGCGCTCTCGTCCTGCTCTTCTTACAAACATTGGGTTGATGGTAATAACCCTTCTAAACCCAAAAGGACCCGTTGACTTTTAATTTTTGCATTTTCAATTTTCTTCTTCTTCCAAAAATCATGACCCTTTTTTTTATTTTTCCATCCATGTTGAGGGGCTTGTTTTGGTTTTTTTGCAGGAGTCCTAATTTCGAATGACCATTCATTTGATCCTGTAATGGACTGAAAAATTTTATGTGGCAAAATTGTAGAAAAAAACATCTATTCTGCCATTGATTTTTTTTTTTTTTTTTTTTTTTTTTACAGTGTTCATTGTTTCGTAAAAATGACCCGGAAAAATAATTCTTCAGATCAGTATGACGACAGTCATACCCAACATGTACAAAACCCACTCATTTCGGCAGGACCAGACACGCATTTTATATGTATGGTAGGGTCGCAGATGTCGTCGAAAAGGGTCAGTCATGTTGGGTTCCAATGGGCCCGATCCTTTAGCTTCTGCAAGAGGTTTCTCACTGTTGAAAGCACATGCACATTCAGTTGAGACAAGAGTGTACATGTGTATGGGATGGAGAGGAATATCTGTGAGCCAAATGGGTCCATTCATACTTAGGTTATTTAGGCCTCGATTCATCAGTTTTTGCGCCAGAATTCACAATCTGTCCTGATGAAGAAGCCTGTGAACGTTGATACAAGTTGACTAATAAAATCGCCATTTTCAATACTGACTCCTGGATCTCCTTTCTCATCATATGGTGTCTCTGGCAGCGCAGTTAAAGATCCATCCTCCATGGTTTATCCTTCTGTAGAAATCAGGAGTAGAACTGTTTGAAAACTTGCAAAGTTTTTGTGAAACTTTTGGCGTTTTTTTTTACATTTTTTTATGCCAGTCAGGGCCAATTCTCCAGTTTTCCAAAAAAATCAGCCGAGAGGATATGTGCCCGAAAAATTCATCATAATTTATGCCACAAAAGTATCATAAATTACTCCAGTCACCGACCAGCGTACATTTTTTTGCGGTGGAGCAAGGAAAATAAAAAGATGCACCAAATTCATTAAAAAAAAAACACAACGAATTTGGGGCATACTGTTCCAACCCGTGCGATCTTCAAAAGCCAGCCTTGCTAAATTGGGGTCTTACTTCCCAAAGTCTTTGCAGTTGAGTGTTTAATATGTAGCAGTCAAGCAAGTCCATGACTTTCCTCTATAGGTTACAAGACTGATCCCTAGACGAGCGGCGACGGCAGAAGAGGACCCTAAATGTTCCCATTTATAAAGTATACAATATGAAGCCTCGGGCTGACATATACCAGCCCGCCCCCCCAATGTAACACTGAGACGCGGGGTGCTTTTTGTTTGGGGGTCTTCACATTGTAGATAGGCTGCAGGTGCCATTAAAGACCATTGTGGTCACTGGAGTTTTTTTGACATTTTCTACAGCTCATGGAATTTAAAGGGGTCGTCTTGACCTCTTATATGGCTAAAATTGCAAAGTGCTTGTAGAATAAACAAATCAAACAATTTTGTAATTTATCTCTTATTAAAAATCCTTTCCTAGGTACTCAAGAATGGAGGGATTTTTCCTTCTACAGTTTACAGCTCGTTGCCTAGGTTACAAACCACCTCTGAGGTCTCCTAGGGCTTACAAGTAGGGATGAGCGGACCCGTGGAAGTTATTCCAAAGTTCGATTCAGATACCAGAACTGCACCCGAACTTGAAACCCATTCAAAATATTGGGTACCTGAACTTTTGATCTGGAAAAAAAAAATCTCTCTCTCTCTCTCTCTGCAAGGGACTTCCCCCGGGACCCCGGACATCGCAACGGACTTCCCCCGGGACCCCGGACATCGCAACGGACTTCCCCCGGGACCCCGGATATCGCAACGGACTTCCCCCGGGACCCCGGACATCGCAACGGACTTCCCTCGGGACCCCGGACATCGCAACGGACTTCCCCCGGGACCCTGGACATCGCAACGGACTTCCCCCGGGACCCCGGACATCGCAACGGACTTCCCCCGGGACCCCGGACATCGCAACGGACTTCCCCCGGGACTCCGGACATCGCAACGGACTTCCCCCGGGACTCCGGACATCGCAACGGACTTGTTTTTAAGTTCAGGTTCGCTTATCACTACTTACAAGCTCTTTTCTATGGCGCTTGCACACACTGTCCGCAACTGGCAAGATCTAGGAGTCCAGGATGGCGCGCGAGCGGATGCAATAACTGAGGGAGCCTCTCCCTCTATCTAACCACTTAGATGGCACGAAAACCACTGACTGCGGCACCATAAAGGGTTTAATACGACCAGGATCATCATTTTTCTCCGATCCCGGTCGGATGGAATTAATGAACGGTGACCGATATTTTATTTAGAGGTTGTAATACCATTAACACCAGTGGCTTAAGTCATCATTTGTGATTTGTTTTATATATTTTTTCCTTTTTAATCATGTCCTCGTTGACTTTTTTTGCTCCAAATTTGTCAAAACGGCACATGTGATTCTTGAATTCAATTCTACTATTTTTCTGTTTTTTATCCCTTTTTTGTGCCTTTTTAGAGCAAAATATGTGCAAAAAAATTTAGACAGATGTGCATAAAATAACCCGGGAGGGGGAGGGGGGGGGGGGGGGGCATTTGTGCCAAAAATTATGCGACTTTTTAAAAAAGTTGAGGAATCGTCTGGATAGAAAACACTGCCCTATGTGACAAACATTAAAAAAAACAAAAAAAAAAAAAAAACACAACTTGACAAATAAAAAAAAAAAAAGTTGCAAAATAAAAAAATAAAATAAAAAAGTTGCAAAATAAAAAAAATAAAATAAAAAAGTTGCAAAATAAAAAGTAAAATTAAAATAAAAAATTGCAAAATAAAAAAATTAAATAAAAAAAGGCGCAAATGAAAAATGGGGGGGGGGGGGACACACAAAAAAGGCAAATATAAATTGGACTGATAGATCTTTTAAAAAGCCCCAAATCCCAAAAATAACAGCATTAAAATGCAATTTAAAAAGAAATAAAATAAAATAAAAAAAATGAAAAATAAATAAATAAAATACTCACCAGTGAAACTGCTCCCCTCCCCCACAAATCCTGGACAATCCCTTTAAGCCTGGTCACTCCCCATTGAAGTGAATGGGAGGCTCCTCTGTGTATCTGCACAGTGTCCTGATTGCAGACATCACGTGACTGGGTGGTCTCCGTCCTCTAAGGCACATAGCTAAGCACAGCTCGCCCCCCACCAGTCCCCGGTGTCCCACGTCACAGCCCACCATCTCCCACCACCCTGGTCACATGACCTCCCTCCTCACCTCGTCCCTCCGGGCAGCCTCAGAGGTCAGCGCCTCAACGCCGTTTCCATCACAACCAAGTAGAAAGAAAAAAAAAAAAAAGAACCCGCACAGGTGATGCTCAGCCAATGGGAGGAGTCCTCTTTGCTGCCCGTGACGTCAGCGGTTGCCGAAAACAGGAAGACGGCCCCGTCACGTGATGGTCACTCTGCAGCGGCCATCTTGCAGGAGGCATTACCATTTGCTTTTTTTTTTTTAAATAAAAATAGTCAATATAATTATATATATCTTATAAGGTTAAAAGTTGGAAAATGTAGTAAGATGTATTTGCTTCCATTTTATGACTGGAACCCTATGGCCAATACAAATTTACTAATAAATATCAAACATTGTGCGCTATTGACAGACTATGTACCGCTTTCACCTCAGATTTTTACGTGATTGCGGTTGTAAAACCGTTACCTTTGAATATACCGTACACAATGACGTGGCCCCTAGTGACATTCGTTGTCATGTGACCAAAAATTGCCACGGTTCTTATGTTCTGTGGCGATTTTTTTTACTGTAATTAAAGCGGCTCGGCCGCCATAGCACGTGCGGGCTAATCTGAGGCAACGTGACCGTGGGCAGTATTTCCCGGTCAGGCCTCATTAACACGACCGTGTTAAACGGACGAGTTGTAGCCATAGTTTTCACTGACAGAAAACGTCGCCATTTTGTTCTACGGGGATATTCACACGTCCAAGGCTTTTTTGCACAACAAGTGCCCACAAAAAATGGACACTTGACTGTTTTTGATCCGATGCAGCACAAAGCTGCCATCTTAGTAGCTTGAGAAAACTGCGTATGCAAAAAAAAAAACCACCCAAAAACCTGATGAAACTCTGAGGCTATGTTCACACTTAGTTCTTTGATGCATATTTTTGAAAATCTTTTTCATTATCCAGAAGTTTATGGCTAATTTATCATGTCAAACTTTAAGTAATGACACGGCAGGGGCAACACACAAGTTAAAGGCGCAGTGTCGCCCCTGCCGTGTCATTACTAGCAGACACAGCCGCACAGCGCGCGGCCATGTCTGGTGAAGTGTCGGCAATCAAACAGCGCCAGCGGTCCTGCACAGATGCCGGGGAAGCGGTCCGGGCCTCGACGGAGAGTGGGCCCCTCCTGATGGTCCAGGACCCTGGCACTTGCCCGGGTGCTGACGTCGGCCCTGGGTTCTGGCACCTGCCTGATCTTTATGTCCAAAGTTCGGTTTGGCTAAAGAACGTTACCCGAACTTGAACATGAACCGAAACTCCATTGAAATGAATGGGGACCCGGATTTCGGAGCTGGAAAATTCTCAGTCTCTTTCCGACCTTCCCTCGAAACTCACATTAAAACAGACTTCCGGGAGAAGTCCGTGTTCAGGGTTCAGCAACAGACGCTAAGTGTGTGGTACGAACCCCGAATTTTAAAGTTCGAGTCTGCTCATTTCTATTGCTAAGCAGTATAGATTCTTAGTCGAGCCATGTGCATGAAACAGTCAGTGTAGGAGAAACCAGAAGAAGATGGGGCGACTTGTAGGGGCGCACATTAGGGGAGTTGTCTGCCTTGATAATCCGAGAAAATTGGGCCGATTATGCAAATGATACTCTGATCTGAGTGTCGGCATAGCGCGATCCGATTCTCTAGGATGAGAGAATTGGAGCACACTGTGGAGAAGATGGAGAGCATAATTTCTCCATCTTCTTCATTGTTTCAGTGCTCGGAAATCAAACCACACTTAGATGACATCCAAGTGCCAATGTTTCCCATGCACTCATTGACTTGCATGGATAATCGGATCAAACTCTGACATGCTGCGATTCTTTGGAAGAAAGAATCGAAGCATGGCCGAGTTTGATCTGATTATCAGACATGTGCGTGACCCCATAGAATAACATCGGTCTGAGTGTGATCCAATGTTTTGTTGGATCGCACTCAGACGGAAAATATGGTGGCCTTAAACTGATGGCAGTGCCAACTGGGTTTTGGTGGACCTGTGTGATACAGATAAGTTCTTCGCTCATTAGGTAGACATCAAAAAGTCTGAATGACCATAGGGCCGCCATGATGTGATTTTTGTGATGGCCTTCGGTATAGGAAAGCGTATTCTGCAGCGCTGGGTAGAAATGTATACGCTGCATAACAATGACAGGTGCGATCACCGGAACAACACCCGCGTGTCCCAGCCGCGCAGAACGTAAATGAACACGATGAGGACTGGTGCGACAACAGCCCGTTTATTAGCCAAATCATCAAAACAAGACACAAGATGGTAATCAGACATATGGATAAGAGCTCACACCTGTTCACACCTGTTGTGAGCGTTCCGGACGACACGCTGTTATAACATGCTTTTTTTTTTATTTTTATTTTTTCAAGCAACTGTTGAGAAATCGTTATTCTGATGAGCTGATAGAAACTACAGCAGTCATAGCGCTAATGCACAGATGCAAATTGCAGCCATTTACTATCGCACCATGCAAATTACAATCAATCAGTGCAAACAAGTTGTCGTTCTGCTGCTCGTCTACCGGAGGAATACGTACATTAGACTGCCCGAAAAATGAGTGCAATTCATTTCTGAGTCGTCCCGTTGCAGCATATCTATAAGCCAAATGGGGGCGGCCATGTTTTTTAGAGAAGAAAAGTAGGAGAAGCGGAAAGATGTGGTGCCATCATTTCAGCCATGATGGTACTACTATGCACGATCATGCAAATCCATCCTAGTTTACTACTAACAGCGTAATTAACTGTGTGGGCATTAGTACTGTGCATATTGGCCTCACGGAGTCAACAACAATTCTATCGTAATACTACCGTCATGCACAATTATGTGGAAGCTGCGCCTGTAGTGCTGCTTTTTCTATATGGGCACTACCATGTTGCAACACTCTTATCAGGAGGACACTGGTCGCTCCCATCGGCCCTAGTTAAACTCAAGGCCCCAAAATTGCTACTCTACGACTATGCAGAAGTTTGCGGGCACTACTACTGGGCAGAAAACTCTACTGCATCCCACATTAATACCATAACAATATTATGGATAGAGTAGAGCAAAAAGATGCGCCTACCCTTGTCCGGCATTCACTTCTGTGCCCTGTGGCAGTGCAAACTTCCTTGCCCGGCTTTCGAATCCTGGCATTCTGGGCACCTCTTGCAATTACTAAGCCCTCATTAGATCATGAAAGTTGAGGGAACCTAGTAATTGCAAGAGGTGGCCAAGATGCCGGCATTCGAGTGCCGGGCAAAGAAGGTCCAGCAAGGGTAAGGTGAATCTTTTTGCTCATATGAGTGGCACATCAGTACTACAAGACGGCATATTGGGTGGATTTTCTCCTACGTGGTCTTCAGGCACCAAACAGGTTTCTTGAGATATAGGAATTAGGGGATCCCCTTACATGAGCGTAGTGCCGACCTACAGGACACTGCTGATTCGCCATCCTATTATCATATCATTCATGCTTCTACGATGACGTGGAGCTTGGCATACACACTACCGCTTTATTACACAACACCCAGGTATGACATTGGCATGTGCGCAGAAGAAACTCCATGCATGTACAATACATTAGATATCAGAAACGGCTAATGGCCGGGTATACTGCAGGGCAAGCGACAGAAGGAGGAACCTCACAACGGACAGTGCACTATATTGGTTTATTCCTCGTCTATGCTAATACTAGATTGTTGCTCTGGTATGTTTTGCTCTTACGAGATTTAAAGGCGATGCCACCCAGATAGAGATACATCAAAGCATAAATATAGATTTAGGGGGCCACAGCTCTAGATACATCACACACAAGGCCAGTGGCAGAAGGCAGTCCTTTCTTTTGCCACCTTTTGATTGGTACAGCCATGCAGCAGTACCCTCTCCGCATCCTCCGCCATGCCCCATACAGCTTCCACCAGTAGACGGTAAGTACGGTCTGCAGACAGTTTAGAGGAAGCTTCTTCTCCTCCGCCCCAGCGGGGCACGTAACTCCAGACGAGCTCGGTCAGAGAAAGTGGTTGTGATGTTAGTTGAAGCAGTTGGTCTTCACTTGGGTCTTGTGCCAGGGGGCACTGAATCTCAGCACGCAAGTCCTCAGGACTGCACCCTGTCACTTGTGATATTAGCATCAGCGAATCTTCATCCAAACCAAAACGGGCGCGGAACGACAACAACTTAGAGGAAAGGGTGGCCAGGGCGTCCTGCAAATGCCCTTGACTTGACTTGGCACATACATCCAAACAGATATCATATATGCCCGTCATAAGTCTTCTCCGCTCTCTTCTTACCAGCTGGACAATGATGGTGGGGATGGCATGAAGGAGCCTTTCTCTCACCAACTGTGGAGCCCCCTTCTCTAACGCTACCCTCAGTCCTGGTAGGTCAGTGCCAGCATGGCACTTTTTACTGCCCCCCTCTTGCCCATTGACATCATGTTTGTGTTTCCTATCTCCCTCCCCGCCGATCAGCATACAGTGTTTGCCAGCTGCCACCAAGGCTTCAACCAGTATAGCGCGGGAGCTGTTGTCCATCCCCGAACCCAAAATCAGGTAGACATCACAGGCCTCCGACTGCAAGTTCTGCAAGTACTGCTCCACGGACATTGGGGGTGTCCCAGGCCCAGGGAGTGGCTTCACTACAAGACCAGAAAGTGGGGGCTCACAGAGAGCAGAGACCGTCGCTTCTTTATCGCTGCCCGTCACACCCACAACGGCGGACACAGGCGGAGGGTTATCTAAGAAGATGCTGAGGAGAGAGCAGAACTCTGAAAGTCCTTCTTGGTCACATTGGACCTCAAACACCGACACCAGTTCTTGACAGTGAGGTTCAGTGGTAAAAGGGATGGGCCTGCAAACAAAAGTAGAAAAATTACTTTAAGGCCGGGTTCTCATTGGCGCTTTATCCGCATGCATTTTATAAAGAGGTGTGGATTGGACGACAGGAGATTGGATTGGTGTCCAATCGGTAATTCATATTAATGTAAAGTCAAACAAGACTTCCCTCATTTTTGCCCCTCAAAATTGATGTCCTATTGTGCAATACTACTCACAATCTATGAATAGGTGTGACGCTATTACTAGGAGAAAGCAGTCATTTTTTATGGAAACGGTAATATCAAATTTTTTGTTTGTTTGAAAAAGAGGGGATTCAATTTTTCTATGTATATATTTTTTTTCTAACTTTCTTTGCTTTACATTGCATTTTTTAGTCCACCTAGGAACTGTTTGGTCGCTTGCTCTTTACACTATGATACTTCAGTATGGCAGTATACAGTGAAAAATCATTGTCTCCTATGAAGCCCAGGAGTACCAAGATAGCGACGACATGGGGGGGGGGGCATTTAGCAGACCCATGCCAATCCAGCGATCAAGTCACACACCAGAGGCGATGAGCTTTGGAGCCGTTTGCATCCCCCTCCCATTCCGACAATTGACAGCGGTATCTAAAAGGTTAAAGTGACGCGATCTGAGTCACTCTTCGGTGCCAGATGTATAACACAGCCGGCACCCCTGCTGTATGGAGTAAGTTCAGCTCCTGTGCCCGCTCCATAAAATGATGGCGCATTTCTGGCGTAAACTAACTCTACCCCTAACCCTAAAGGGAATGTTAAAATACAGACACCATAGTGGGAAGATGTAAATTGATGCAAGATCGGAGTCACTCTTCAGTGCCGGCACCCCTGCTGTATGGAGTGAGTTCAGCTCCTTTGCACGCTCCATAAAGTGATGACGTACACTAACTCTAACCCTAAACCTAACCCTAACCCTAAAGGGAATGTTAAAATACAGACACTTTAGGGGGAATACATTAATAATGTACCTTTAATTTAAGTCCCAGCATCTCTGCATGCCCAAATTTCAAGCAGGGCATATGGATATGATAGAGGTAGACCCCGACTCAGGATCGGCCGTGGTGGTCCATGAATTACATGGTCAACTCCTCAAACAACATATATCTGGATCACAGCTTCAATTTAGAAAGGGTTAATGGGTCTCATCGATGGTCATCTCTTACCTCTTCCATTGCAGAATCTCCTTCTCGATATGATCCACCATTCCTTGGAAGTCGTAGTTTTGGGGTTCTAGACCAGACACCAGAAATATACCGGACCCTGGCATCCCATGCCCACCCAGCTGTTCCTGCGCTTTACCCCTCATGCCCATCAATGTTTGCCCTCTCCAGTAACCCTTCCCCTGCTGTCTCTTTTCCGTGTGCATAGTAAGGTCTATATGTGTTTGCACCATACAGACGGGTTTCCCTAAATGTTTTATGGCTGCTAGTATCTGCAGGTCTGCGTCAGTGATCGTCTCCCGAAATGTTACCACCAGGCAGTGCACCGTGTCAGGCTTGATGCTGTCAATATATACTGTAGCAGAGTCACTGGGTTTATACCCCGGGCAATCAAGGAGAGTAACATTAGGTAAAGGTGGATAAGTGTGCCGGTCAACCCCATGTTCTCCACCCTCATCCCTAAAGTAGGAGTCTAGGAAACCAGGACCAAATTGTTCCGTGTGGTTACAAAGAGATCGGACTAGTGTGGTCTTTCCAGAACCTCTTGGTCCGATGATGGCAATGGTGAAGTGTAGAGATTCTGGAGGTGGTGGTGGTGTCTCTGGAGTTGGTGTCTCAGGGGCAGGTGGTCCAGATGCCACATCTTCAGGTATCTCAGCGTCGGCCATGTCTAAAACGGAGAATGGAAAATGTACAATGGAGCGCGATGAGAAAGCATTGACGTACATATCTCCAAAATAGCATCACATGAAAGATTTATAAGGACTTGTGATAAAGTGGTCGGCGGGAGTCACGGGGAGAGGACAGCTGCTGCGGCCAAAGTGGCCCTTCTCCACTTTCTGTAAATATGCCCTCAGCCCTTGCAAAGTGCCTTAGCACAGGGTTAAATTCAGGCTATCCTATCATAAGTTTGTACCCCCGGGCATCACTGCCAGTTACTCTTCTAGGCCATAGCAAAATGGAAAGGTGACAATAATACGAGACAACAATGGGGTTCCACAACAAAGGGGCAGCATTACAGACAAAGGGTCAGGATGGCGGGCAGAAGGGTAGGCCGAAAGGATGCATAAATATATACTTGCCTGCTGTACAATAGACAGGGGGAGTAGCAGGTGACTGCTGTCAGGCCGCTGTGCTGTATACAGCTCTGGGCAGGGAGGGGATATAGCAGCGTCACTGCAGAGGGGAGGAAGGAAAACAGGGACATGTGAGAGGAAGGAGGAGGAGAGATACATATATACACCCTGGATCAGCTGCTGATAGAGGAAGGCCAGGCCCTGACATCCACTGGCCGTCTCCTTCCACCAGGAGATCTGCTGCACCTGAAACCAGTGAGACCCCAACCCCATCCCCACATCTCCCCCTGCATGCCAAGCTTGTCTGATGTCCCCCGCTGTGATACATTGTAACCACACTTGTAAATATTTACAGAAAGACATTGTTTCCTTCCACCCTCCTATTGTAATCAGGTTACCATTTCTTCCCATCCCCCTCCTAATCCCTGCCCTGCCTCCTTTCCTATCCCTAGGTTTGGATTATTCCCTTAAGGCTGTGTTCACATGCATTTTTTTTTCGACTGTTTTTTGATTTTGCACCAAATTACTCAAAAACAATCTCTGGTTTTGCGGCATTTTTATAAGCGTTTTCCTCTTTATTTGATGCGTTTAAAAAAAGTTGTTTTTTTTAGGACAGAAAATATTCGATTCTGCACTTTAAGTAGCTGTGTTTTTTATATGCTTTTTTTCAGCAATAATGGGAAAAAATGTAGCAAAAAACACAGTTCAATGGCTGCTTTATACGCACAGTCTGCAGGAGTTTCCGTGCTGGAACTAATAAATGCAGCGTTTACGCTATGTGTGAACACGGCCTAATAGTCTGCCGCCTCTCTGTATATTCCCTGTTGTACTGATTGCACTGGTGGACATAGACAGAAAAGGACCCCTGTGCAAGAACAATATATGGGCCCTTTGCAGTCCAATAGCTCATCAAAAGGCACAATTCCACCTACTTTGGAGGTAGAAGTGGCCCCTTACTCCTTTTTGGTTGCACCAATCTGTGACCCTCCAGCTGCTGGACCCAGCATGCTCTAATAGCCTCTGGCCCTTCAGTTGTTGAAGGATTACAACACCTAGCATCCTATAGCTGCCGGGGCATGATCTGAACTGTGGTTGATAACAGCTGGGGAGTTGTGTTTCCCCTAAATGAGTCCGGGCTCACAAGTCTGTGAAATGTAGTCTGTAGAAGGACCGCAATTTCTATAGTTGCCAACTGTCGTGGATTTTCTGGGGTTTCTTGGTTGAAAGGGGCAAAATATATGTAAACTTTGAGTTCACGGGGGCATTCTCTGGAAGGATATAGTTGGGGACATCTAGATCAGTGTTTCGCAATCTCCAGTCCTCACGGCCCCCAACAGATCATGTTTTCAGGATTGGACAGGTGAGAGAACCTGTGGCAATTTTTGATGCCTTGATAATAATTCCATCACCTTTGTAAATCTTAGTATACTAATACAAAGAAGCCACGGGTTCTCTCACCTGTCCAATATGGGGAAATCCTGAAAACATGATCTGTTGGGGGCCCTGAGGACTGGAGATTGCGAAACACTGATTAAGGGCTCTTTGACACGTAAGTACCTTCGGTACGAGTGGTGACGGTTTCCACATGTACCGGAGACACTGACACGTGTAGAATGTCCGTTTTTTTGCGGATGCACGGTCCGCAAAAGTGTCTCACACTGAACACGCACATGACGCGCCCCCTGGGACATATTCCTTTGTGAGGGGAATACCCGGCACCGGATCAGATGGGGGGTTGTAGTCTCCGAGCGGCTGTGACCCGGTCCCGTGCCCAGGGCGTCAAGCTCAGTGTTATGTGGCAGTCCTTACTGATGTTATTAAAGTTCGTTGTGTCGACTACGCCACCCGTTGTGATGCGGTCACTGTGGCCGCCGCTGCTGCAGGGTCCGCTGAGGCTGATGGTGGATGCGCAGCTTGATGGGATAACCCCCAACGGGAGGGGTATAGCCTCAGAGGGGACAGGCGCAGAGGATGGGGGTTGTGGTGGTGCGGTGCAGCCGGTAATGATTACAGACTCGGGTAGTGCAGTTAAGGGTCTTTACTTACTGCAGATGTTCCTGGTCACTCTAGCTCCAAGTGACCTCCCGAGCCGTGCTGCGTCCACCAGGTCCTGGATCCGGCCAACCCCCAAACAAGTCCGGAGCGTGGCCCTGAGCTCTCCCTCTGTCCTTCCTTCAGCCGTCCCCACCAGTGATTCACCTAAATCCAGCTCCCTCGGGCCTTCTGTTGGGCAACCTTTGGCCTCAGGTTCCCTGACCCTCCATGTGGTGTGCCTTCAGGGTGAATGTAGTGGGTGACCGTGACAGACTCTGCCCACGGTCTCCGGTCTCTGGCTGGGGAATGTCTTTACCCCCACCAGCTTGGGTTCCGGTACCCTTCTGCTGACTCCTCACCCGGTGTTCTTATTTGGGTTCTTGGGTCCCTTCTTTGTCCCCCTCTGGGTCTTTCTGCACTCCACTCTCTCTCCAGGGCTGTTGTTTCTTTCTCTCTCTCTTGCTGCAGGCTTGTCCTCTGCATCTGACTTCCTCTCTGCGTCTGACCCTGATCTTTGATGGTGCCCACCTTATATAGCCCTCTATGTGTGAGCTCAGGTGACCAGCACCCAATGAGCTCCTACCACTACCCAGACTGCTCCCCCTATCTGCCCCTACACTACATGGGATGTTCCTCCCCCCTCCCACTCCAGCCAGGAACAGGCTCGGTCGCACCTGCACATTTCTAAGTGGGAGTGCCGTCGGCCTGCTCCTCTGGAATGGGATGTATGTAGTGCATGCAGTCTATCTGAGCTCAGTTCCACACTCCTTCCTTACCCGGGAGTGGAATATCACACCTCTGGGTTGAGGTGCAATACTCCTGTAGCAGCCGAATCCTCAGGGTGCTACATTCCCCCCTGGTAAATCACAGCACGTCCTCGGGCTGCAAAGACAAAAAAACACCAAAACATACAACATTTTATAAACATGTAAAACATATTAAATATTATACGAAATACTATATAAATATATATATAAACTTTTTCAGGTAAACAACATTCTCGTCGTCTCTTTCTCTCTTCTGTTCCTCTGGTCACCGTGCAACTCGTGACCAGGTAGAGTGCGACAGTCTTTTAGAAAAATGGTTTTTCCTATAAAACCGGTAGGGGGCGCTTTAGCAAGCGCAACTATGTACAGGGAATTTTGGCCGTTCTCAGTCCCCGGCCAGGTAAAGGGAAAGGGATGGCTGCTCACAGTCCTCAGCCTGGTATGGAAAGGGTTACAGGTAACAGTTCGCTGGTCCCAACGGGGACTATTTTAGCAGCAACAACAGTTCCAGTTTCAGTTTCAGTTCCGATTCACTGTGCCCCGACAGGCAACTATATACAGCCTCCTGCTCTGCCGCACTCAACGGCGTCTGCCTCCTGCTCTTATCTTATGGCTGGTGATTTCTTCAGACCCGTCCGGGTCCTCTTGCTCCTCCTCCTCGCACCGCAACTCCTCCTCCGTCAAGCGATGCACGTGGAGGGCGTAAGGTCCCTTGGCACACTTGTGCCGGGTGAACGTTACCTCGTCACCGACGTAGAGGTCACGGCCTTTGTGACCCTCTGGCAGGTGAGACTCGACATCCCGTCGGGTAACGAAGACGTCACCCATGGTGTTCTGGTCCTTTATGAAGCCCCACCCATGCTGCGCATTAAACTTTATTACCGTCCCGATGGTACGGGGACGATCTGCTGCACGGGGGTCCCTTCTGGTCCGGCTCTTTTGCTCCGCGCTGCGGGTCCGGGCCCATTGCTCTCTGGCCCGCCTCTCCTCCCGCTCTCTCTTGAACTCTGCCAGCTGTTGACGGCAACACTCGGTACGCTCTGCTGCAGCTGCCCGAGTCTCTCCGGTGAACCCCATCAAATCTTCTCCCGTGGGGTCCCACACGAACTGGGCTTCCTCGAGTGGAGGCGAGACCCGAGTCACGGGCTTTGGAGCCGGGATCAGGGGCTCACACAAGGGCCCTAGTCTTTGCTGCCGCTCTAGCTCAGGGTACCCTTCGGGCCAGATGAAGGGCCGCC
Organism: Phyllobates terribilis; assembly: GCF_046119375.1. Classification (NCBI taxonomy): domain Eukaryota; kingdom Metazoa; phylum Chordata; class Amphibia; order Anura; family Dendrobatidae; genus Phyllobates; species Phyllobates terribilis. The sequence continues at coordinate 54,357,566 of NW_027362772.1, read as the reverse complement.
CGTCCGGCCATGTGAGCTGGCCGAAGAGGTCCTCCCCCAGGTGTGGCACCCTTGGTATTACGGGCGCGGGCGCGGTGGTGATGGCGCCCGGGTTGCCCAGGCCTTGCGGCCAGGCCTGGGGCACCTGGAAGGTGAAGGGCACCGTTAGGACGGCGGCGCCCTGGGTTACCTGGCCTTGCGACCAGGCCGGAGGCTCCGCGGAGGTAGATGGCTCTGCTTTGGATGCGGCGCCCGGAAATGCTAGGCCCTGTGACCAGGCCGGAGGCTCCTCTTCCGGCGCCACGCTCCGGGTCACGATGCGTGACGTCATCGGGGTCGCGACGGCGGCTTCCGGTCGGGGCCTAGTCGGCGGCGATGTCATGGCGGTCTCGGGTACGGCCGGGGGACCTTCGGGCTCTGCGACGGGGAGCTGGGGCAGGTAAGCGGTCTTCCGGTATGGGGTATAGGCATCCCCCTTACCTGCTGCCATGCGTCTCGCTCCCTCTTCTGCGCCGTCTCCGGCCTTGGGTCCTCCCGCGTCATCCGCAGAGGCAGTCGATGTCTTCTTCCAAGGGAGCGGGTTAAGTGGACGGGTTCCAGCTTGCTGGGCCATCTCCCGGCCCCACTCCGCCAGGATCTCCCTCTGCACTCGGGCCATCCTTCCCGCGAGGCCCTCCAGGGCACTCCGCGCGCACTCCCGATCTCGGGGAAGCTGCGCCAGGATCTCCGCTAAGCCTAGCGGGGTTGTTGACTCCAGCAGGCTCCTGACCATCGGGTCGGTGCTGCTCTGCTCTGCTTCCGGCAGGCTCCTGGCCAGCGGGCCGGTGCTGCTCTGCCCTCCTTCCTCGGTCTCTAGCAGACTCCTGGCCAGCGGGCCGGTGCTGTTCTGCTTTCTTTCCATCTCCGGGTGAGCTTCTCCGCTACTCCTTGTTAGACCTCTTGCCTCCGGGTGCGCTCGCTCCAGACTGCTCCAAGCGACACCCATCTTTGCTCTTTTCTTTCGTCTCCTCCCACTTCGAGGGCGGTCCCGGGGCAACTCGGTGACTGTCAGCTCCAGGGGTAGTTCTTTCACGCTGACAGACACCTCCAGCATCACAGTCTCTGTTGGTGGGGGCGGTTTCCACTTTTGGCGCCATTTTCTGTCCCGGCCCACGATGGGATGTGGCCTCTTGCCCTCCTTTGGCACGCCCATAATGGCGTCCGCTGCTCTTCCAAGGCGGGAAATCTGCGGTTTTGGCGGGAATCGTCGCCCAGTGGCGGGAAACTCGGCAGATGGCGGGAACAAGCTGGAAATGGCGGACAATCGGCGGGAAACGACTGGTGATGGAGTCCGATGGCGTGGACCCTCCGGAACCGGCAGGAGTCTTCTTTCTAAGGTAAACTTGCTCTTTTCTTCAGGCACGCAGTACCCGGGTGTTGCGGGCACGTAATCCTGCCGACTACGCCAAAGTTGACGCGCCCCCTGGGACATATTCCTTTGTGAGGGGAATACCCGGCACCGGATCAGATGGGGGGTTGTAGTCTCCGAGCGGCTGTGACCCGGTCCCGTGCCCAGGGCGTCAAGCTCAGTGTTATGTGGCAGTCCTTACTGATGTTATTAAAGTTCGTTGTGTCGACTACGCCACCCGTTGTGATGCGGTCACTGTGGCCGCCGCTGCTGCAGGGTCCGCTGAGGCTGATGGTGGATGCGCAGCTTGATGGGATAACCCCCAACGGGAGGGGTATAGCCTCAGAGGGGACAGGCGCAGAGGATGGGGGTTGTGGTGGTGCGGTGCAGCCGGTAATGATTACAGACTCGGGTAGTGCAGTTAAGGGTCTTTACTTACTGCAGATGTTCCTGGTCACTCTAGCTCCAAGTGACCTCCCGAGCCGTGCTGCGTCCACCAGGTCCTGGATCCGGCCAACCCCCAAACAAGTCCGGAGCGTGGCCCTGAGCTCTCCCTCTGTCCTTCCTTCAGCCGTCCCCACCAGTGATTCACCTAAATCCAGCTCCCTCGGGCCTTCTGTTGGGCAACCTTTGGCCTCAGGTTCCCTGACCCTCCATGTGGTGTGCCTTCAGGGTGAATGTAGTGGGTGACCGTGACAGACTCTGCCCACGGTCTCCGGTCTCTGGCTGGGGAATGTCTTTACCCCCACCAGCTTGGGTTCCGGTACCCTTCTGCTGACTCCTCACCCGGTGTTCTTATTTGGGTTCTTGGGTCCCTTCTTTGTCCCCCTCTGGGTCTTTCTGCACTCCACTCTCTCTCCAGGGCTGTTGTTTCTTTCTCTCTCTCTTGCTGCAGGCTTGTCCTCTGCATCTGACTTCCTCTCTGCGTCTGACCCTGATCTTTGATGGTGCCCACCTTATATAGCCCTCTATGTGTGAGCTCAGGTGACCAGCACCCAATGAGCTCCTACCACTACCCAGACTGCTCCCCCTATCTGCCCCTACACTACATGGGATGTTCCTCCCCCCTCCCACTCCAGCCAGGAACAGGCTCGGTCGCACCTGCACATTTCTAAGTGGGAGTGCCGTCGGCCTGCTCCTCTGGAATGGGATGTATGTAGTGCATGCAGTCTATCTGAGCTCAGTTCCACACTCCTTCCTTACCCGGGAGTGGAATATCACACCTCTGGGTTGAGGTGCAATACTCCTGTAGCAGCCGAATCCTCAGGGTGCTACACACAGATGACATCAGTGTGATACGGATCGGCGCATGGGAACCAGCGCCACAGGTATTATTATTTTATTATTATTTTTACAGGTTGGGACACCAGGATCAGACTACCACTACTCTCATCATTGTCCTTGCTTGTGCTGATCGCAGCGCCGGCAAGGAACCATGATGAGGGCAGCTTTCAGCACTGGCGCTTGGGAACAGCGTTACCTGTAGCGCTGATTCCCAGGTGCCAGATGCAACACGTAAAGAGAGGAGAGAACAAGGCGCAATGGGTGACTCAGTATTGCAATTTGTAGAGGGGTGTGGGGATGGCTACTAACCTTATGAAGTTGTGCACCTCTGCACAACCCCAGTGTAAAGCTCCACAAGCTCCGCTCTGTTGGTGGCTGTCATCTATTTCCAGCGGCGTTCACAGATCCTGATCTCTTGGTGGTATATCACGTGGTCAGGTTAGTAGCATGTAATGCGGAGATAGACGCCCAGCTTCACCAACACCCCCGGCAGCGTTCCGGAGGGGTTAAGGCAGCGCAGCTTGGAAAACCAGGGTAGTAATTTTAATTAAATTGCTCCCACAGGTGAAAAAACAATAGATTAAAGGCAGCTCTACCGCACCCCAACAGGGGGAAAAAGGACAGTCAGTGAATATGAATAGCGGTACCAGAGCGCCAATAACAGGGCAAAAATATTAAAAGGACTGATTTATTAATACACACACAACGCGTTTCGGTGGACACAGCCACCTTCATCAGGTGTCACACCTGATGAAGGTGGCTGTGTCCACCGAAACGCGTTGTGTGTGTATTAATAAATCAGTCCTTTTAATATTTTTGCCCTGTTATTGGCGCTCTGGTACCGCTATTCATATTCACTGACAGATGCAACACGTAAAACACACACGGGACACGGATATCTCCGGTACTGGTTTTTCCGGTACCGGAAATATCCGGACGTGTGAAACTAGCCTTAGATGAAGAGTGTGCTGGAGTAAGCATACACAATGTGTGAGCACCCCTTTAGGGATGAGGTATTCCGAACAACTTATTACCCAGAGGGTAAACAGACTATTTAAGGGATGCACTAAAATATGACTTTTAGGCTATGTTTACACATTGCATTTTTTCAGCGTTTTTCTTTCTGCAGCAAATCCTGATCTCTTGGTAGGAGGTTTGTTCAGGATTTTTCTTGCTTTTTTGCTTTGTTTTTTGGTGCATTTTTTTCACTGTCCTTTTTGTCTCTTTATACATGTACATAAAGGTCAGTGAAAAAAAAAAAAAAAAATCTCATTTTGGTTTTGGCACAAAAAACACTGAAAAAATAGACACTTGCGTTTTTGGTGTGTTTTTTTTTTTTCATCACCCATTACTTCCAACGGGTGAAAAAACGCTGAAAGAAGTGACATGCTCTATTTTCCAAAAAAACATGCAAAGCACAAAATCCTTATTAAAAAACAAACAAACCCAAGATGTGTGCATGAGATTTCTGGAATCTCATAGACTTTGCTGGTACTGTAAAACACAGCTGAAAATTTGCATAAAAAAGCATCAAAAAACTCTGAAAAAACGCACCTTATTGATTATTATAAAAAAGTGGTCTATACTTAAAACTACTATAGTGAACCTGTATTGTTCCAATATATGAAAGGGTTACCCCAATTGGAGCCCCCCCACCACACAAACAGCTACAGATATTCAATCTTTTCATATGCACATGCTTTCCTATCTTATATCATGGCTGCAGCTCTAGCCCCCTGAGGAAGCCTGTATAGGCGAAACTGGTTGGGGGAGAGATATACATGTGTGTTTTTTAGTATCTTTAGTGGCATCTGTTAGAAAGAAAATGAAATAGAGAAATACATAAATCGCTACATAGAATCGTGGGCTGCAGCCATGATATAGATAGGAAAGCATGTGCATATGAAAAGATTGAATATCTGCAGCTGTTTGTTTGGGGAGGGGGGCTCCAATTGGTAACCCTTTCATATATTGGAACAACACAGGTCAACTATAGTAGTTTTACATATAAACCACTTAAATAGGGTCTGTTTACCCTCTGTGTGATATGTCGCTGGAGTAAAATGCACCATATTAATTAAGAGATGTGCACCTCTTAAAGGGGTTGTCCAAGCTTGGGGTTCAACCCCCTCCTGGCCGCAGTGACTTCCACTGATCCCATCAGTTCTCCCCTCATCATAAGATCAGAGGAGAACTGATGGAATCAGTGGAGTTCCCAGTGGTTGTACGCACACCAATCTAGCTGATATCACCAATCCAGTTGGTTGGCGATAACTTGCTTTGACCAGAATACCCCTTTAAGAGCAGGTGCATGCGAGTGTATTTTCAGATCCGACAAAACATTGGATCGCACTCGAACAAATGTTAGTCTAGGGTTCGTCTGACAAATCATTGCATGTCCGAGGTTGATCCGATATTTGGATGGCATTCGGCCGTGCAAGTCAATGAGTCTATGGGAAACATCGGACTGCACTCGGGCCCTAATTCTCCATCATTTGTAATTTTCCATCTATTGCAGGTTATGGAAACATTCAGTGAGCTAAGTCTGAAGGAGGTTGAATTCAAGCCACTGGAAGATGAAAATGAAGGACACCATGAGGATCCCCCCCTTGAAGACTGTTGGGACTTTTCCGTGGCTGTTGCAGGAGGACCAGGTGTTGGTAAAACAGTTTTGATACAGGCCCTTCTTGGCTTCAACGAGAATGGCCAAAATTCGAGAGCAGCATTTCTCCATCCTAATAAGCCTGATGGCCCATTGCTGTACCTTCACCCTTCCCACCCCGGTCTAACCTTCTGGGAGCTCCCGCTAGAAGATGGATCTCCCGAGAAGTGGATAACCGAGGCCGACCTTCTGCTTTTGGTCACGGATGCTCAGTTCACGCAAGCCCATGTTGACTTGGCTCTCAGTGCCCTTTCTCAGTCTAAAAGACTCTGCTTAGTGCGCACCAAGGTGGACTGTGATATGCATACCCTAAAGAGGAGGATGAAAGAAGAGTACTCCAGGGTAGAAGTGTTGTCGGCATTGCGCAAGGTCGCCCTCTTGCCATTTAATGACGTGGCAAAGAAGGAAGCTCTACCGCTTTTCCTGATGTCTGGTTTCGAGCCATACAAATTGGATGCGCCATCGTTGAAGGCCAAAATAGAAACTACATCTAAAGAACTTGGCAGGTGGGTAGATACTTGGCCTCTGAGTACTATGGCAACGTAAGAGTAGACCATGGTTTAATGGAAACCTCTACAGAAAACTTCAATAGGAAACCATCAAAATTTATATAAAAAAAAAAAAAAAAAACTTTGGTAAGGGGAGCGCCGAGTCTCTCTTGCTGCTCCTTGTGCCTGTTATTTTCTGCAGCGCTGAGCTCATTAGTTGGCAGACACTGGCAGAGACTCGGCACTTTTCTACTTTGGATGCTCTTGCCACTTTTTCATCACTTACTATCTTGGCTGGTGACTGGCCTTAGCATGGGTGAGACTTCACCATCTCTTGTCCTAGTGGGGGCAGGCTCCTGCTGCAGCCAGCTTCATTACCGTCACATACATAAGTTAGGAGCATGACTGAGCTTCTTTTGACACAAGGAGAACATTTTATTTCTATATTTATCAGTTTAATTTGTAAAATGAGACAAAATAGAGCAAAGAAAAGGAGGCTAATAGGAGAGGAAAAGATTTGCAGGACTCTGGTTGGTAGTCCGTGTCTGCTGGACCAGAGCTCTGCGAACCTCCACGTATCTTCTGCATTCTTGGCGCTTCTTCTAATTAGAAGGTCCTGCAGCACAACACTCGCAAGACATTATGCTGGGCTTTCTGATCAGAAGAGGCACAGTGGATGCTGGCAGATAGGAGGAGGTTCGGAGGGCTAAATGATGTGTAATGAAGGGAGAACATATTAAAAAAAATTGATAGCTGCACTTTGAAGGTGTATTCCCTATCCATAACTTACCGGTCACTGGGACCACCACCAATCCCAAAAACCAGGGCTCTGAAGTGTCCTGTGTGAATGGAGCAGTGGTCGATCATGCGCAGTGCAACTCCCTTCATTCTTTTGGGAGTGCTGAAGACCAGTTGAACTGAGCTCTCTGCTATTTCCTGTGGTCCCATAATGAATGTCTATGATCGACCACCGCTCCATCACAAGAGACACTTCAGAGCCCTGGTTCTCGGGATCACTTGTGGTCTCAGCGATCGTGAAGTTATGCTCTATCACACGGATAGAGGATAACTTCAAAACTTGAGAATACCCCTTCAAGGCTGCAATCACATGTGCAGTTTTTGATGCCATTGTTTTAGCCAACACCAGAAGTGGATCCTGCAGAAATGTAAGCCTGTCCGTTTTATTTCCAATCCCCCTTGAATCCAATTCTGGATGTGTGATTTCATCCTTATGGAGACGACATCCAGTAGTTGCTGCAGTGTAGAAACAATACTGTAATAGGGAGCAGAAACATAAATTTTGCGTCTTAGTTCATCATGTCCTGCTCTTTTCCTACAGAGCCTTGTGTCTTGCACAGCAGGGTTACGAAGTGATCGGCTATGAAGAAATTGCTGAACTACAGTCTGCACTAGAACGAGGCGGGATCTCTGAAATGGTCAGATTTATCCAGAGCAGTTTGGACTCCCTTTTAGACACCCGTTTCGATCTGGCATTAATGGGTGGTAACCCTGGCTTCCGTCACTCTATCTTGAATTCCCTTCGTGGCCTGAAGGATGGAGAGGATGGTTCGGCTCACGGTGGAAATCCAGAAAACCCAATTGAGTATGCCAGTCTTAAATATCCCAAAGCCAGCTTGTGGGATCTTCCTGGAATGGAAAGTCTTGAGTCTCAGCCAAAAAAGTATCTGGAGAGCGTTCACATGAATCGATACGACTTTACTCTGCTGTTCCTCACGCCATGGCAGGAGGCCTCGAGTAGTTACAAATCTCTCGTTCTCGAGCTGAAGAAGGAAGGGAAGAAGAGCATCTTCATCCAAGATTGTGAAGATGATGAGATGCCACCAGGACCAAGAGAAGACGAAGTCTTTGTACTATCACCGGCTAAACTACCAGGGCCAGAGTTTCATAGATTATTGGGTTATCTGGAGAAGAATCTAACCAGTCACAAATTGCGAGCGTTCATGCTCTCCCTCCCAAATCTGTCAGCTGAAGTCATTGAGAAGAAAAAGGAAGCGCTTTCTCAAGAAGTCTGGAAGGTGGCACTTCTCTCCAGCTTGGTGGCTAGCGTTCCTATCCCTGGAGTTGCCATTGCATGCGATCTATCTTTGCTCACTGCCCGTCTGGACACTTATCGCCAAGAACTAGGACTGGATGGTGACTCTTTAGCCAACCTTTCCCATAAGTCAGGGGTGCCGGTTCCAAAGCTCATGGTAGAGATCCAGAGTCCTGCAGGGAAGGGAGTAACGCGTGAGCTCGTTCAGAAATTGTTAGGTTCGGCTACAGGAATTGGGTTGGAAGTGGCAGGAGTTTTCTTGCATAAATTTCCTCTTCTAGGTCCTTTAGCCACTGGTGGGATCGCTTTTCATGCTAGCTACCTTGTGCTGAGCCGATGTTTAGAGGCTATGGCTGAGGATGCCCAGAGAGTACTATCAAGAGCACAGTCACCTGCTTAGACCTGAAGTTACTGTGATGGTGCTTATCGCTACTGCACTTAATAAATACTGCTGCTCACTACTTCTCGTAATGTCACCGGAGTATCTCTAATAGTTGTAGTGTGTCACGATATTGTGATATGAATGGCGCAAGATGACCATGGAACCTGTCACATTGATCATGGCATCCGATCTGCGGGAGGAGATGAGCCGATTGATATGTGACTTTGTGGGAAAATATTTTCGTATGACTTTCTTTCTATCCCTTTAAATCCCTCCTCTTTTTATGCTTAGGAGTCCAGTGGGCGGTCCTAATCAGTGACTGATCCTGTATGGCTGTTAAAAACTAAGTAGAACCGCCCACTGGACTCCTCACTTTTATGGCACGAAATGAAACTTATACTAAATCTTTTCTCATAAAACTATATATCGATCTGCTCAGCTTCTCCTGCTCTATAACATACTGCCCACAGATATGTGACAGGTTTTCTTTTATCAATCTATTCCTTCATCTTTCTAACCAGTTTATAGTATTTCACAAGGAACCTGACATCAGATTTTATAATATAAACTGCATACATTTTGGCCCTGATCAGACTGGTGTACTTACTTTGGAATCCAATTTAGAATGTGTTTTTTTGTTTTTTTGTTTTTGTTTTTGTTTTCTTGTCTGATGTTAAGAAGAGCAGTCATAACTCCAGCCAGAGCTTAATGTCAAGAAGATTATACAGTCATCCTGTATACTAGCCTCATCAGAAATCTAGTTAATAATGTGTGCAGCTTGTACTGTAAAATCTGGATTTAGGATACAGAAACTTTTGGGAGATGTTTTTTGTTTGTTTGTTAAACGCGTGTATTTTGGGCGAAAACTAATTTTTACAATTGGGTTTCATTAAAAATGTTGGCTTTTGCGCAGGTTCTTTGGATAGTGCTGGCTACAGGAGGAGATCACTGAGAATCCCTTGTTGAGCTTTTCCGACAGGGGGGTTTGTAAACCTTTTATCTGAGTTGTGCTGATTTATGACCACTGACCACATCAATGTTGAGCTGAACTCTGATGTGGACCTAAGAGGAGCTCAGGAAAAAAAATGGTAAAAAAAAAAAATCTGACTTCCTAACCAGTGGCTTAACTAGAGTCCGATGGATCCCAAGGCAAAGTTTGGACCTGGGCCCCCACCTGCATGTTGATCAGATGTATGGGCTTTTGTAGTGTTTTTTAGATCCTATGAAGACGTGCGTGTTTGCCCCCATGTATCATTATTATTATTTATTTATATAGCGCCATTGATTCCATGGTGCTGTACATAAGAAGGGGTTACATACCAAGTAAAAATATCACTTACAGTAAACAAACTAACAATGATAGACTGGTACGGAGGGAAGAGGACCCTGCCCTTGCGGGCTTACATTCTACAGGAATGGGGAGGAGACAATAGGTTGGGGGTTGCAGCAGCTTCGGTGTTGTTGAGGAGGCAGCGGGGTCATTGCAGGCTGTAGGCTTTCTTGAAGAGATGGGTTTTCAGGTTCCGTCTGAAGGATCCGGATGTGGTGGATAATCGGACGTGTTGAGGCACAGAATTCCAGAGGCTGGGGGATATTCGGGAGAAATCTTGGAGGCGATTGGGTGAGGAACGGATAAGTGTGGAGGAGAGAAGGAGGTCTTGGGGGGACTGGAGGTTACGTGAGGGAATATATCGGGAGATTAGTTCAGAGATGTACGGAGGAGAGAGGTTATGGATGGCTTTGTAGGTCAGTGTTAGTAGTTTGAACTGGATGCGCTGGGGGAATGGGAGCCAGTGAAGCGATTTGCAAAGGTGGGTAGCAGAGGAGTAGCGAGGCGAGAGATGAACAAGTCGTGCAGCAGAGCTGAGGATGGGCTGGAGGGGTGCGAGAGTGTTAGCAGGTAGGCCACAGAGGAGGATGTTGCAATAGTCGAGGCGGGAGATGATGAGGGCATGCACAAGCAGTTTACTAGATTGAGGGTTGAGGAAAGGACGGATTCGGGAAATATTTTAGAGCTGGAGGCGACAGGAGGTGGTGAGAGCTTGGATGTGGGGTTTGAAGGACAGGGCAGAGTCAAGCGTTACTCCGAGGCAGTGGATTGTCGGTACAGGGGAAAGAGTGATGTAATTTATTGTGATAGAATGATCAGGTGGGAAGGATATGCCAGATGGGGGAAAGATAATGAGTTCAGTTTTGTCCACATTGAGCTTGAGGTGGTGGGAGGAGAAGAACGAGGATATGGCTGATAGACATGCTGGGATTCTGGACAGCAGAGAGGTGACGTCTGGGCCAGAGAGGTAGATCTGGGTGTCATCAGCGTACAGATGGTACTGGAAGCCATAGGATTTTATGAGCTGTCCCAGGCCAAGGGTATAGATTGAGAAGAGTAGGGGTCCTAGGACACAGCCTTGAGGGACTCCAACAGAGAGGGGGCGGGGTGAGGAGGTAGCGTGGGAGTGGGAGACGCTAAATGTGCGGTTAGACAGGTATGAGGAGATCCAGGATAGGGCAAGGTCTTTGACGCCAAAGGAAGAGAGGATCTGTAGTAGGAGGCAGTGGTCGACTGTATTGAAAGCAGAGGACAGGTCAAGAAGAAGGAGTACAGAGAACTGTCTGTTAGCTTTGGCTGTGAGTAGGTCATTGGTGATTTTGGTAAGGGCAGTTTCGGTGGAATGGTGGGGGCGGAAGCCGGATTGTCGGTTGTCGAAGAGAGAGTTAGATGAAAAGTGGGAGGAAAGTTCGGCGTGAACGTGTTGCTCAAGGAGTTTGGAGGCAAATGGGAGCAGCGATATGGGGCGATACCTGGACAGGGCGGATGGGTCGAGGATGGGCGTGATTGTGGCATGTTTGAAGGCAGCAGGGAAGGTACCAGAGGATAGTGATAGGTTGAAGAGATGGGTTAGGGATGGGACGAGTGTGGGGGTGAGGTTGGGGAGGAGGTGGGATGGGGTCGAATGCACATGTGGTGAGGTGTGATTTGGAGAGGAGACGAGTAAGGTCTCTTTCCGTGAAGTTGGGAAGGGAGGTTATAGGGGTAGGGAAATGGTGTGGAAAACAAAGGGGTTGTGGTGGTCGGACAGTAAAGACTTGCCGTGTTTGGTCAATCTTGTTTTTGAAGTGTGTGGCAAACTCCTCAGCAGAGATGAGGGAGGTCGGAGGGGGCAGTGGAGGGCGGAGGAGAGAGTTAAAAGTGTTGAATAGCCGTTTGGGGTTGTAGGATAGGGAGGATATGAGGGTTGTGAAGTAGGCCTGTTTAGCAGAGGTGAGTGCTGATTTGAATGCGAGCACTGCTTGTTTGAATGCAGTGAAGTCTTCTTGAGTATGTGTTTTCTTCAAACGCCGCTCCGCAACCCTGGACGCTTGTCGAAGCTGTTTAGTGAGGTTGTTGTGCCAGGGTTGCCTGTTGGCTCGTCGCGCTCTGCCATGCACAAAAGGGGCGACCGAGTCAATAGCTGATGCGAGAGTGGCATTGTAGAAAGCAGTGGCGCTGTCTGTGTCATGGAGTGAGGATATGAATGTAAGTGGTAGAACAGAGTCAGAGAGTGTGTGTGTGTGTCTAGATGTGCAAGGTTTCTGCGGGGGTGTGCTAGCTGCCAGACATGGGTGACAGATGAGGAGGACAGGGATGAGCAGGTGAGTAGATGGTGGTCAGATAGGGGTAGGGGGGAGGTTGTGAGGTTAGATAGGGAGCAGAGTCGGGTGAAGATGAGGTCTAGTGTGTGTCCGTCTGTGTGGGTGGCTGAGGAGGAACACTGAGTAAGTCCAAAGGATGAAGTAAGCGACAGGAGTTTTGATGCTGTGACTGGCGAGTGTCAGTGGGGATGTTGAAATCGCCCATGATGATTGTGGGAATGTCAGCCGAGAGAAAGTAAAGAAGCCAGGTGGAGAATTGGTCGGTATATGACAGCCACTTGGAGGTTGGAGGGAGAGTAAATGCGGACAGAGTGGACTTCAAAAGAAGGGAGAATAAGGGAGGGAAGAGGAGGAGTAGGGCTAAAGGTGCAATTGTTAGAGAGGAGAAGACCCACTCCTCCACCATGTCTGTCTCCAGGGCGAGAAGTGTGGGTGAAGTGGAGGCTGCCGTAACACAGCGCAGCAGGGGAGGCAGTGTCAGAGGGTGTCAGCCATGTCTCTGTGATGCCCAGGAAGGAGAGATGACGAGAGGTAAAGAGGTTGTGGACAAAATGGAGCTTGTTGCAGACAGAGCGTGCATTCCACGGTGCTCCAGAGAGAGGGAGCAGCAGGGTGGGCGTCAGGGGGACAGGTGTTGCGTAAGAGGGGTTTCGGTAGTTTGTAGTAATGTAGTAATTTCCTTCGTCTTGGTTGCTTCCTGTAATAATCTCCCCCATCCTGGCCCCTGCCTGTAACAGCGTCCCCCATCCTGGGCCCCTTTGAATAATAATGTTCTTCATCCTGGGCCCCTTTGAATAATAATGTCCTCCATCCTGGGCAACGTCCAGTAATAATGCCCCTCATCCTGGGTCCCAACCTATAACAATATCTCCAATCCTGGGCCCCTTCCTGGTATAATGTCCCCCATCCTGGGCCCCTTCCTGGTATAATACACCCCCTCCCATCCTGGGCCCCTTCCTGGTATAATACACCCCCCCCCATCCTGGGCCCCTTCCTGGTATAATACACCCCCCCCCATCCTGGGCCCCTTCCTGGTATAATACACCCCCTCCCCATCCTGGGCCCCTTCCTGGTATAATACACCCCCCCCCCATCCTGGGCCCCTTCCTGATATAATACACCCCCCCCATCCTGGGCCCCTTCCTGGTATAATGCCCCTTCCTTGTATAATGCCCCCCATTCTGGGCCTCTTCCTGGTATCCTGGTATAATGCCCCTTCCTTGTATAATGCCCCCCATCCTGGGCCCATAGGCAGCATATTCTCCAGCACATTTTAAAAAGATGTGTGGGGTCATCCTCTATAACTGGCCTGCAGTGTGTATTGCAGTGCAGGGAGCCGGCGGATCTCTGCTCTGCAATACAGTGGGAACAGAAAATATTCAGACCCCTACATTTTTCACTCTTTGTTTTATTGCAGCCATTTGGTAAATTCTAAAAAGTTCATTTTTTTTCTCATTAAAGTACACTCTGCACCCCATCTTGACTGAAAAAAAAACAAATGTAGAAATTTTTGCAAATTTATTAAAAAAGAAAAACTGAAATATCACATGGTCATAAGTATTCAGACTCTTTGCTCAGTATTGAGTAAAAGTCCCCTTTTGAGCTAGTACAGCCATGAGTCTTCTTGGGAATGATGCAACAAGTTTTTCACACCTGGATTTGGGGATCATCTGCCATTCTTCCTTGCAGATCCTCTCCTGTTCAGTCAGGTTGGATGGTGAACGTTGGTGGACAGCCATTTTCAGGTCTCTCCAGAGATGCTCAATTGGGTGTAGGTCAGGGCTCTGGCTGGGCCAGTCAAGAATGGTCCCAGAGGTGTTCTGAAGCCACTCCTTTGTTATTTTAGCTGTGTGCTTAGGGTCATTGTCTTGTTGGAAGGTGAACCTTCGGCCAAGTCTGAGGTCCAGAGTACTCTGGAAGAGGTTTCCATCCAGGATATCTCTGTACTTGGCCGCATTCATGTTTCCTTCAATTGCAACCAGTCATCCTGTCCCTGCAGCTGAAAAACACCCCCATAGCATGATGCTGCCACCGCCATGTTTCACTGTTGGGATTGTATTGGGAAGGTGACGAGCAGTGCCTGGTTTTCTCCACACATATTGCTTAGAATTATCACCAAAATGTTCTATCTTTGTCTCATCAGACCAGAGAATCTTATTTCTCATAGTCTGGGAGTCATTCATGTGTTTTTGAGCAAACTCTTAGCAGGCTTTCATATGTCTTGCACTGAGGGGAGACTTCCGTAGGGCCACTCTGCCATAAAGGCCCGACTGTTGGAGGGCTGCAGTGATAGTTGACTTTGTGGAACTTTCTCCCATCTCCCTACTGCATCTCTGGAGCTCAGCCACAGTCATCTTAGGGTTCATCTTTACCTCTCTCACCAAGGCTCTTCTCCCACGATTGCTCAGTTTGGCTGGACGGCCAGGTCTAGGAAGACTTCTGGTGGTCCCAAACTTCTTTCATGTAAGGATTATGGAGGCCACTGTGCTCTTAGGAACCTTGAGTAATGCAGAAATTCTTTTGTAACCTTGGCCAGATCTGTGCCTTGCCACAATTCTTTCTCTGAGCTCCTTGGGCAGTTCCTTTGAGCTCATGATTCTCATTTGGTCTGACATGCATTGTGAGCTGTGAGGTCTTATATAGACAGGTGTGTGCCTTTCCAAATCAAGTCCTAGCAGTTTAATTAAACACAGCTGGACTCCAATGAAGGAGTAGAACCATCTCAAGGAGGATCACAAGGAAATGGACAGCATGTGACTTAAATATGAGTGTCTGAGCAAAGGGTCTGAATACTTATGACCACGTGATATTTCAGTTTTTCTTTTTTAATAAATTTGCAAAAATTTCTACATTTCTATTTTTTTCAGTCAAGATGGGGTGCAGAGTGTACTTTAATGAGAAAAAAAATAACTTTTTAGAATTTACCACATGGCTACAATGAAACAAAGAGTGAAAAATTTAAAGGGGTATAAATACTTCCCGTACCCACTGTACATTTCATCTGTATCCAGGTGAAATTGGCACTGGTGTTGCAAACCCCCTCACCCGTACAGGCCCTGTGTGACCGCGATCGTTAGATCTCCGTCCCTAACAGATTCTTAGTTAACTCATTCCGCAACCAGCATTGTGCAAGAAATCAAGAGCCTGTAAAAACCAAACGGTGACAATTTTTTAATGAAACCTAATTGCAAAAATTCTTTCTAGCCTAAACTACTTGCATTTAAGTTAAAAGTAAAATCTCCCCGAAGTGGCCATATTCTTTAAGCACTTTTAAGTTCTATTTGCCTGAACTCAACATTCATTTGTAATATGCAGCGGATTTTCCGTCTATGCACCTCCTATATAATCTATATGGTTACCCTGTGGGCACCTTGAACAGCCGCTTCACCGTTCAATGACCCTCCCTATGTAACGTCCAATACATTCCCTATATCGACAGACCTCCGCTCATCGCCTTTCATAGGTCTGTGAAACGCGTTCTCATGGTTTATAATCTCAGTTAATAATTGGGCGTCTTTATGATGAGGCTTGCTTTATTACACTGCGTCCGCAGGACCGGCGAGAAGCCACGGCATAGCCATAATTATTAATGTATTATACCACATGGAATTTGCTGCCATATACCGCCGCTGTATGCCGAGTAGCCGAGATCCCAGATGCACACAGTAATTAAAATGGTAACAGAAATGCACTTCATTAAATGGACGGAAGTACTGTATCCGCTAATTAATTAAAAATGCAGCCATATGACTTGCGCTATATTTGTGACGCCCAGCGCCACCTGCTGTTTCCGCTGAGACGGTGATGAAATTAGGTGGCCGAGCCTTTATCCTACGGCAGTTTCTGTTGGGAAATTATAATTGCATGTCTGCAAGCATCTGTTTTAATTTATTTGACCTTGTAAAATAAAAGAACATGAAATGAAGTCTGAGTTTTGGTTGTTTCTTACTGTTGTCAGCGTCCTTCACCTTCAATTTACTCCAATCTACTAATGGGACTTTGCCCTAAACCAATCACCTACTGGGCTGCAAGAAGCGGAGGTGTCCTCCGGTTGCCATTAACAGCCCCTTGAAGACTGTAGAGAGTTTTATCTCCCCGAACACAAAAGGAGAGGAAAACCGAGAGAATGATCAAATTAGGACCCTTTTAAGTGTTTGTAGACCCTTCCAAAAAAAACACAGGCTAATTTTTGGGGGTCTCCCTGGTCGTCGTGTACATGCTGTAAGTATGAAACCGGTTGCCACATTGGTCACGTGCCATAAGGTTAACATCACCGCTCAGAGTTGTCAGTAGCTGTCCTGGATTTCCAAAGACACCTAGGCCATCAGAAGGGAGGGTATTTGCAATATTGGGCTTTCTAGGATGGACTGGGGGGCAGGTTTGGGTACGGGATTAAAGCGCCTTCAGAAATGTTGGCAACTATGCAGTAGCAAAGCAAATGACCGCTTTTGAATGACCCTTTTAACATTTGTCAACATGGTCACTTTGTACAGTCATAAAGACGCTGATTTGTGGGCTCCATTGGTGACCGAGCTCAATATGGCTGACACAAATGGATAACCCTTTTAATAATTCGCATTTGCCAACATGGTCACTCTGTACAGTCATAAAGACACTGATTTGTGGGCTCCATTGGTGACCGGTTGACCAAACTAATATGGCTGACAAAGTAATTTCCTAAACTGCTTCTTATTAAGAGCAAGGTTGACCTAACTTGCAATTTTTGGTAGAATTGGTTGGCTATGTGTATGAGGGCCTCCCAACTCAACCTCTGGCATCATCTGGATGGAACATGTTGAATTTCTACTTCCAATCCTTTTTTTGTCAGGGAAGATAAGGCACTATTCAGCCTAGACTGGGTGAGGAGTGCAAGGAATCCTCTGTTCTTCACCCTTAACCCCATCGAAGTTCTGAGGGAGGATTCCCAGAACGTGATCCCCAAAACTGTCTCAGATTGTTGAAGAGTGATATTGTCAGAGTCAAGGTTTTAGACAGAAACAAAGTCTAGGGTGTCAGGACCTAGATTATCACAATGCGAACCAGGTGAAGTGTCCAGGGGACAATACAGGAGTGTCCCGAATTTAGGAACAAGGGCAATAAGCAATCCAAATGAATAGGAACCGGAGCCAAAAAGGTTTAATTTACACTAGTTTGTCATGTCACTTGGTCATCTGTGGCAGCCAGCTGTGTTCATTTCTAAGCCGGTAATCCTCTGCCTGGCATTCTGGGTGCTTCTGCCGCTTACTAGGCCACAAACCAAATTATGACATTGTGTAAGGCCAAATAAGCAGCAGGGGAGCCCTGGATGCTGGGCAGAGGATTGCCAATACAAAAGTGAACAGTGCCTTGGAGTAGCTGCCATGGAGGACCGAACAGTCCACCGGACTAGGGTACTTTGAATTTTTTGCTCATCTGTAGCTTAACCTTAAGACAGGGGTCTCAAACTCGGCTGGGTATATGGGCCACAAATGGAAAAAATTAGAATTTGGGGGGCCGCATTTTTTGTTCAATGTGACATTTTTAGTGATACCATTTATTTTTTGTATACACCTTTTGAACATTTTTCCCGTGTTTATTTTTTTATGGCTTGGGTCGTTATGGATGTGGAGATAATAAACGTGCACTTTTTTGTGTTTACTTTAGTTTACATATTAAACAGCATTTTTAGTGCCCAATATTTTTTCATGCTTTATTTTTATTTTTTTGATTTTTACAATTTTCTTTCCTCCAATTGGCCACATACAGTAAAATTGTCATACCATTAGCATCATATAGTAATAATGGCAAACATCTTGTAGTAATGTCCCCATCTTGTACTAATGTGCCCCAACCAGGTCCCCATCCTGTGGCTATGTGCCCCATCCAGGTCCCCATCCTGTGGCTATGTGCCCCATCCAGGTCCCCATCCTGTGGCAATGTTCCCGATCCAGGTCCCCATCCTGTGGCAATGTTCCCGATCCAGGTCCCCATCTTGTGGCTATGTGACCATCCAGGTTTCCATCTTGTGGCAATGTTCCCCATCCTGGCCCCCATCTTGTACTAATGTGCCTCATCCAGGTACCCATCCTGTGGCTATGTGCCCCATCCAGGTCCCCATCCTGTGGCTATGTGCCCCATCCAGGTCTCCATCTTGTGGCTCTGTGCCCCATCCAGGTCCCCATCTTGTGGCTATGTGCCCCATCCAGGTCCCCATCCTGTGGCTATGTGCCCCATCCAGGTCTCCATCTTGTGGCTCTGTGCCCCATCCAGGTCTCCATCTTGTGGCTATGTGCCCCATCCAGGTCCCCTCTTGTGGCTATGTGCCCCATCCAGGTCCCCTCTTGTGGCTATGTGCCCCCTGTGCTGTTCTTCACACACATAAAAAAAAAAAAGAAGATGATTCTCACCTGTCCTCCGTTCCCTCGGCGGCCTTCCTGCAGATGTGGCCCGCAGGCACCACAGAGTCAGACCCCTTGACGATCCCGACCTGGTCCAGGAGGAGCCGCTGACAGCAGCGCTGCATTGCCGCACACAGACTGTCTCCCAGCACAGCATTTCCAATGTCAGCCGCTGACCAATCAGAGGCCAGCAGCTGACATCTGCATATGGCAATGACATCATACTCACTGCGCCGACACGCAGATATCAGCTGCTGGCCTCTGATTGGCCGGCGGCTGTCATTGGAAATGCTGTGCTGGGAGACAGTCTCTGTGTGCGGCAATGCAGCGCTGCTGTCGGCGGCTCCTCCTGGACCAGGTCGGGATCGTCAAGGGGTTTGTGCCTGCGGGCCACATAAAGCAGCCTCAGGGGCCGCATGCGGCCCGCGGGCCGCGTGTTTGAGACCCCTGCCTTAAGAGATGATTTCCTTTTAGCCATACTGGACATAATCTTCATGTGACATTTGCCTGGGCAACTTGACACCACAGTAGGGTAGTAGAAGCAGAACAGTGGGATGGTCCAGTAGAACTTAGGCAAACCTTGGAGACCTAATCGGAAATTTGAATGGGAGTTACCAAAACAGCCGAGCACCATTCCCAATTCCATTAATGGGACCCACATTCTAATCCCCCCTTCTACTTTACAAGAGTGACCATCCCAAATTACCACCAGAGCTCGGACACCAGTTGTGCCACTCATCAGCTGAACCCCCGCCATCACCTACGAATATTAGGGCCACTGCTTGGGATGCCATTAAGAAAAATGAACCAATAATGGATTATTTTAATCGGAAACCTTACTGTTTTTTACTGGATTTCCTTTTTACATTCCCCCCGTTCGCACTCAAACACACACACGGATAAGCCGGGAATTATTTCATTCATTTCTTTTAATTCACTGCTTGGAAAAATCCTCCCATTATGTAATTTAATACCGTTCAGACAAGTGAATCGCTTTCCATCACCATTCAGCATTATTTAAAATGAATCCTATTCCCCTACAATTGCATTCATATTTCCGCGGTGTAAAGCACAATCTAGTGGCGACGTTATCATTCTGAAATACCGGCGTCGGGATCGCTGATGTTTATGAACGATTACGCCGCGCTTGTAGGTTGCGGCACATACATCTCCCGTATCATAGGAATGGCGGTAACCTTTTCGGAAGCAGTCAATAAATAAATATCACATTGTGTTTGCGGGAGAATCTGGCTCGTCTTTGCTTTTATTTAGTTTATTTGCTTTTTTATTTCTTTGTGGATTTGTTCTCGTCTGCCGGCTTATTGTTATTTATTCAGCTTGATCTCCGCAGCGCTCGCCAGCTTTATATCTCGGCAGATTTACTGTAAATGGTTGATTTCAGACTTAGCTGCTTCTTAACGACGCAAAATGTGAAGATCTTAATGTTCTGTCATCTAAGTATGTTAATGGGATTAGACTTTAGCAATGATGCTTAGAGGGATTCAGACCCACCATAAACAGTGGTCATATACTGACTAAATATCTCACCAACGTCCTATGAATGTGTCCCCAAACAATGCCCCTTCTGAGGTCCAGGTCCAAGAGATTGCACACCACCAATCGGTCAATAATGGATTATCTAAAGGCATAAGTACCATAGAGACTGCCTTGGTGCCTTTGGGAAAAAGGGGACTTCTCTTGGTCTTGGTCTTGGTTGGCCACTTTTCCTTCGGCAAGAACCTGTCAGGGACCCCACTCTACATAGGAACTTCGTCTTTAGCAAACAAGGGGTGCAAAATTGGCTGAAGGTTCATGGATAGGGGAAACAAACGCCAGAACCTTCTATACCAAATCTTGTTTGGTCTTTGGTATGGGGACCTCTTTTGAGTAAACCAAACAATCAAAGGCTATTATGTTTATGGTGAGAAACACCTTGAAATGATTTAATCTTTAAGGAGCCAAAATTTCCGTGAGGCTAAAGCCACCAAATATATGAGCGGCCCATGACAAGATGGCTCTTTTCCGCATGCTTCCCCACTACTCACGCTGTCCATGGCACCGATGCCAACAATGCAGTTGGGACTGACGGAATGAAGCCGAGGTGAGACATGTGCACCCATTCTTGCATTCAAATCAGGGCTGCAGACCCCATTCTCGGGATCACTGAGGGTCCCAGTGTTCTGACGCCCAGCAATCGGCATGCTAGCCCCTATCCTTTGGATAGAGGATAACTTACCTTGTTTGGAATAGCCCTTGAAATATTTCCTGCTTCAAATGTGTGCGGTGATACCCTGGAAGCCTCCTGTTTTGAGAGCTAAAAAAACATAAAGGTTTGCTAATAATATATAGTGCCCCATAATTGGGTTATTTAGTGAACAACGCATATGCATCAGATTGCATGTCACTTTTAGAGTACCCTCTAAGAACAAAGTCTATCCTTGTGCAGGGAAAGGAGGAGATGAAGCCTCATAGCAAAATAAACAGGTCAATACCAATGCATCCCTATCTTGGCAGAAAAGGTCCTATAGCTAGTTGGCTCTCCAATAGAATGAAGCAGTATGGTGGTTCAACCCTCCGGCCATTACCTTTTCTCTCTGTGTGGTAACATTGCCATTACTGCAGAGATGAGGAACCCTAAATCTTTACAGGATCCTCAGAGGTGGTCTTCATGGTTTATGTCACTGACTGGTTACAATTACTTCTTTAATGATACCACCTTCTTATCTAGACCAGATTTTCTGTGGCAAATTTTCTGCTCCATCATGTATTATGTATATTGGCTATTGTTTATGAGAAAACAAGCCCCCCAGAAGACCACTCCTGGGTGAAAACTCATTGAGATGACCACCCAAAATTGAATTAAAAATTGCTTGTCTTAACCAGGTTTCACTATAAAGAAATCGGCACTACCACATGCATCACTAGCATCACTAGAAAGACAGCAGGAACTTAGGGAGATAAATAAGTGGCTTACATATTGGTGCAGGAAGGAAGGTTTCAGGTTCATGAAGAACTTGGCCGACTTCTCTGTCAGCTACAGGCTCTATGGTAGGGAGGAGCTGCACCTCAATGGGGAGGGTGCAGCTATGCTGGGGGAAAAAATGGTCAGATGGATGGAGGAGCTTTTAAACTAGGATCTGGGGGGAGGGAGGGTATTCGTGCTAATGAGGGGATAAAGTAGACAGAGAGTGGGACAGCAGGTGTTAATGGAGATCTAGGGGGGACTGGGATACGCAAGGAAAGTAGGAAACTGAGTAGGAGTAACAAACATGCTAATAGTATTAAATGTCTGCTGGCAAATACAAGAAGTCTCACAAACAAAATTAATGAACTAGAGACTCTTAAGTCGGTCACAGAATATGATATGGTGGGTATTACGGAAACCTGGCCGGGTGAAAGCCTTGACTGGGTGACAAACATGGAGGGATATACTACATTTAGAAAGGACAGGAAAGACAAAAAAAGTGGAGGGGTGTGTATTTTGGTAAGATCCAACTTAAAACCTGTGCTCAATGATGACATTGGGGGAAGCTGCGACAATGTAGAGTCAGTCTGGGTAAATGTAGATGGGGATGGCCATGATGGAAAGCCGCTAATTGGAGTTTGTTACAAGCCTCCTAATATAGCTGAACTGGTAGAGGACGAAATGCTGTGACAAATTAAAAATGCAACAAATAATAATAAGGTCATTATTATGGTAGATGAACCAATCGGGGGAGGTAATCTACTAGATCTGGGTCTGACAAATAGACCAGATGCAATTTCAGATCTACAGGTCCGGGAGTATTTGGGAAACAGTGACCATAATATGGTAAGTTTCAATGTAATATTCAATAAAACATTACAAAAAAGAAATGCAAAAACCTGGAACTTTAAAAAAGCTGATTTCAACAAATTAAGGGAAGAGCTTAATTGTGTAGACTGGGACCATGTCATGGTAACTGGGGATACCGAATGTAAATGGGGCATGTTTAAGGAAATACTACTAGAATCCTGTAGAAAATTGATACCCTCTGGTAATAAAATGTCCAGGAATAAAAATAAACCATTATGGATAAATAAGACAGTACAAAGTTTAAGAAGACAAAAACAATGGGCATTCAAAATCTTGAGGCCGAGAATACAGAAATAGCATTTCAGGAGTATAAAGACCTAAATAAGAAATGTAAAAAAGAAATCAAGCTAGCAAAGTTATCTACAGAGCAGCAAATCACCAGCGACATTAAAATAAATCCCCAAATTTTTATAAATACATCAATGCCAAAAAGAAAAAATCAGATGGTATCGGCCCCTTAAAAGACGATAATAACAAGATAATTATAGAGGACAAAGAAAAGGCTGAGATATTAAACATGCACTTTTCATCCATGTTCACCAACTGACTTTCTGTTCCAGGGATCTTTCAACAGGGCAAAAATCAAATTCACCACTTGATATAACAAGTTTAACACAAAAAGAAGTACGCCTGCATCTGAGCAAATTAAACATTGACAAATCCCCCTGCCCAGATGGTATTCATCCACGGATACTGAGGGAATCGAGCTCAGTAATTGACAAACTGCTGAATCTCATTTTCTTAGACTCTCTTGTAACAGGGGTAGTGCCACAGGTTTGGAGGATAGCCGATGTGGTACAGATATTTAAGAAAGGTAAGAAGGTGGATCCAGGAAACTACTGTCCGGTAAGTCTGACATCAGTAGTGTGCAAAGCTTTTGAGGGCATCATAAGAGATGACCGGCAGAGTTATATTGCAGAGAATAATATAATAAATAATAATCAGCACGGATTCATGAAGAATAGGTCGTGTCTAACCAACATGTTGGGGTTCTATGAGGAGGTAAGTGCAAATCTGGATGTTGGTAATGCGGCTGATGTGATTTATCTGGACTTTGCAAAGGCATTTGATACTGTACCACATAGCAACCTTATACTGAAGCTACAGAAGCTAGGCCTTGGGGGAACTATATGTAGATGGGTAAGGAATTGGCTAAATGATAGGAAACAGTCGTCATAAATGGTACATTCTCTAAATGGGATATAGTCAGCAGTGGGGGGCCGCAGGGATCTGTGCTAGGACCGATTCTGGGAGATGGGATTGAGAGTAAAATGTCAGTCTTTGCTGACGACACTAAACTATGTAGTATATTAAAATCTGATCTTGACTTTATGATATTGCAGAATGATCTGGATAAGATGACTGAATGGGCAAACACTAGGCAAATGAGGTTTAATGTAGATAAATGTCGAGTAATGCATCTAGGACAGAGTAATCCTATTGCTGCATACACATTAGATGGGAGTATACTCACGACTACAGAACAGGAGAAGGACTTGGGTATTCTGGTTACAAGTAAGCTGAGCAGCACTACTCAATGTCAAGCAGCAGCCGCAAAAGCTAATAAGATTTTAGGATGTATAAAAAGAGAAATAAAATCCCGCGATCCCAACGTATTGTTACCCCTTTATAAATAACTGGTGAGGCCACATCTAGAATATGGGATCCAGTTTTGGGATCAACATTTTGAAAAGGATATTCAGACGTTAGAGTCAGTTCAAAGGCGGCAACGAGAATATTACAAGGGATGGAGGCCTCTCATATGATGAAAGGTGGAAAAGTTGAGCTTGTTTAGCTTAGAGGGGATCTCATTTACATGTATAAATATATGTGTGGTCAGTACAAAGGACTAGCACATGACTTATACCTTCCAAAGACCATACTAAGGACCAGGGGGGAATCAATAAGGGTGGAAGAAAGGCGATTCTGGCACCTAAACAGGAAAGGGTTCTTTACAGTCAGAGTAGTCGGACTGTGGAATGCCGACCACAAGAGGTAGTAATGGCCAACACTATAACAGCTTTCAAAAAAGAGCTGGATGATTTCCTCAATACACATACAGTTGAAACCAGAAGTTTACATACATATATAAAAAGACACATCTGCATATTTTCCTCAATATCTGACATGAAATCAGAATAAACCTTTCCCGTTTTAGGTCAATTAGGATTACCATAATTAGTAATATTTTCCAAATGCCAGAATAATGAGAGAGAGAATGTTTTAAGGCATTTTTATTACTTACTGCAAAGTCAAAAGTTTCCATACATTTCATTAGTATTTGGTACCATTGCCCTTAAACTGAATGACTTGGGCGAAACGTTTGGGATATCCTTCCACAAGCTTCTCACAATAGTTGGTCGGAATTTGGGCCCATTCCTGACAAAACTGGTGTAACTGATCCAGGTTTGTAGGTCGCCTTGCTCGCAGCCTTTTCAGCTTTGCCCATACATTTTCAATAGGATTCAGATCAGGGCTTTGCGATGGCCACTCCAAAACATTGACTTTGTTATCATTAAGCCACTTTGTTACCATTTTGGCAGTATGCTTCAGGTCATTGTCCATTTGGAAGATCCATTTCCGCCCAAGCTTTAACTTCCTGTCTGATGTCTTGAGATGTTGCTTCAGTATTGCCACATAATCTTCTTTTCTCATGATGCCATCTATTTTGTGAAGTGCACCAGTCCCTTCTGCAGCAAAACAACCCCACAACATGATGCTGCCACCCCCGTGTTTCAGAGTTGGGATGGTGTTCTTAGGCTTCCAAGCTTCTCCCTTTTTCCTCCAAACATAACGATGGTTATTATGCCCAAAAAGTTCAATTTTAGCTTCATCAGACCACAGGACATGTCTCCAAAAATTAAGGTCTTTGTTCCTGTGTGCATTTGCAAACATTAATTTGGCTTTTTTATGTTTCTTTTGGAGTAATGGCTTCTTCCTGGCAGAGTGGCCTTTCAGCCCATGTTGCTACAGTACTCGTTTCACTGTAGATATTGACACAACCTTACCAGCTTCCACCATCATCTTCACAAGGTATTTTGCTTTTGTCCTTAGGTTGATATGCACATGTCAGACCAAAGCACGTTCACCTCTGGGACACAGAACCCGTCTCCTTCCTGAGCGGTATGATGGCTGGACATTCCCATCTTGTTTGTACTTGCGTATAATTGTTTGTACAGATGAACAAAGCACCTTCGGGTATCTTAAAATTGTACCCAAGGATGAGACAGACTTGTGCAACTCCACAATTCTCTTCCTGATATCTTGGCTGATTTCTTTAGACTTTCCCATGATGCTGCACAAAGAAGCAGTGTGTTTCAGGTGTGCATGAAAATATATCCACAGGGGTGTCTCTAATTAACTCAGATGTTGCCAAAAAACCTATCAGAAGCTTCCAAACACATGAAATCATCATATGGCTAGTCCAGAATTGTTTAAAGGCATAGTAATCTTAGTGTACACTCCCTGACAGAAGTTATGTCGCTTATCCATGTTATGTAAATAAAAGCTTATAACCTGACGTTAAATTCATCCATTGGTTTTATAAATTATTCTTTTGAAAGCTGAAACCCTCCAAAATTTGGTTTCGGTTAAGAAAATAAATTGGCATCAATGCTGAAATATTGATCATTTAATGAACACAGAATGGTCAGATTTTGGCAAGACAAAAGTTTTGTTGTCTGGTCATATATTGCACCAAATCTTAGTTTACATCCTCACCAGTGCTCAGTAAATGATCGATTAATTAGTGGGTGTGTATAAAAAGAAACCCAGCACCCCAGACCTTCACTTGAACAGCCAAAAATCCACCCTGCGACCAAAGCCTTGATTATCAAGAGGCTGAAGACTAGATCCACTGCAGAGGTGGCTGGCACCTTTAATGTGATTCAGCGTCAAGTACAAAGAATTAAAAAAAGATTTGAAGAGACTGGAGATGTGTTTGACAAGTCCAGGTCACACAGACCCTGCAAGACAACTGCTCAGGAGGAACGTTTGTTGGTTAGATAATCCAAAGCAAGCCCCTCTTCCACTGCAGCAGAGCTCCAACAGGCCTGGTCACCTCAAGTCCCTGTGTCAACTAGAACAGTTTGTAGGATTCTGTCTCGAAATGGCCTCCATGGTCGAATCAGTGCCCAGAAGCCAGCACTAAACAAAAGGCAAATAAAAAACGTGTGGCATTTGCAAAGTCCCACAGCCTGCTAAACAGATGGACGCTGGAAAAGTGTCAGAAGGTGGATTTCTCTGATGAATCTTCAGTAGAATTACACCACAGTCCTCGCAAATACTGCAGGAGACCTACTGGAGCCCGTATGGATCAAAAATACCAGAAAACAGTTACATTTGGTGGTGGAAAGATCATGGTCTGGAGTTACATTCAGTATGGGGTGTGCGAAACATTTGCAAGGTGGAAAGCAATATCGATAGCCTAAAATATCAAGAAGTATTAGCTACCTCCTACATTCCAAATCATAAAAGGGGTCAAATTCTGCAGCAGGATGGTGCTCCATCTCATACATCCATCTCTACAACAAAGTTCCTCCAGGCAAAAAAGATCAAGGTGCTCAAGGACTGGCCAGCCCAGTCCCCAGACATGAACATCATTCAGCATGTTTGGGGTAGGATGAAAGAGGAAGCTTGGAAGACAAAACCAAAGAATCTAGATGAACTCTGGGAGGCATGTAAGACGGCATTCTCTGCTATTCCTGATGACTTCATTAATAAATTGTATGAATCATTGTTGAACCGCATGGATGCAGTCCTTCTAGCTCATGGAAGTCACACAAAATATTAAATATGACTCTAATAGCACCACAACTTCATTCACCAATGTTATGCAACATATATTTGTATATTAAGATAATTATTTGTTTGAATATCACATTACTTTCTGTGGGCGACAAAACTTTTGTCTTGCCAAAATCTGACCATTCTGTGTTCATTAAATGATCAATATTTCAGCATTGATGCCAATTTATTTTCTTAACCGAAACCAAATTTGGGAGGGTTTCAGCTTTCAACAGAGTAATTTATAAAACCAATGGATGAATTTAACGTCAGGTTATAAGCTTTAATTTACATAACATGGATAAGCGACATAACTTTTGTCAGGGAGTGTATGTAAACTTTTGACATTGCAGTAAGTAATAAAAATGCCTTAAAACATTCTCTCTGTCTCATTATTCTGGCATTTGGCAAATATTAAAAAATATGGTAATCCTAATTGACCTAAAACCGGAAAGGTTTATTCTGATTTCATGTCAGATATTGAGGAAAACATGCATATGTGTCTTTTTATATAGTGTATGGAAACTTCTGGTTTCAGCTGTAAAATTGTAGGTTACAGTTAAATTAGACAAAATGTTACACCTATAGTATTACATTTATTTCATTAATAGTAATTATATAACTAGCATCATAATTAGGTTTGATCCAGGGTTCTTGGACTGATCGCCTTTTCTCGTGGTCAAGAAGGAATTTTTCCCCAGTGACACAAATTGGCTGAATGTGTCCTGGGGTTTTTGCTTTCTTATGGATCAATATATTTAGGCATAGGGATTTTAGTAAGGTCTAGTGCCCACGAAGCAGAAATGCTCCGGATCTTTTCTGCATCTCCCTGGCAGGAAAAACGCATGCGGATTGTACATGCGTTTTTCCTGCCAGGTAGAAGCGTTTGTCAAGCGTTCTTCACATGCATTTCCGCATGTGGGTTGTCAAGTGCTTTCCAAGCGATTTTAGCATCACTTGGAAAAGTGCTTGACAACTTGGTCACACTATATAAATCCATGCAACCGGCATGGATTTTATATAATGTGACCAAGTTAATAGTTAAAAAAAGAATAAAAATGGTAAAAAAAAACAACAAACAAACATTATACTCACCTTCTGATGGCCCCCGATCTTCTCTGTGGTGCGTCCGGTGTCTTGGGCGGCTCGCAGTGGTGTAAAAGGACCTTCCATGACGTCACTTAGGCATGTGACAAGTCACGCGACCACCGACGTCAGCGGTCGCGTGACCTGTCACATGACTAAATGACGTCATGGAAGGTCCTTTTACACCATCGCGAGCCGCCGGGGAGCCAGGATGCACCGCACAGGAGATCGGGGGCCATCAGAAGGTAAGTATAATGTATATTTTTTATTTTAAATTCTTTTTTTTAACAGGTACTATGGCACCCGGGTCTGGATGATAGTCTCCTCTTCTCCAGACCCGAGTACCATCCACATATTGAATCGCTTAATATCCGCATGTGCACATGTACTCATGCGGATATTAAGCGATTCAATGCAAGTCAATGGCGGCAATTACGCCGCGCTTTCGCAAAAATAATTGGACATGCTGTGGATTTTTCCGCAATGATAATCCACAGCGAAAATTTCCACAGCATGTGCACAGCACATGCGGATTATCATTGGTGACCATGGGGCACGTATTACCAAGCGTTTTTTAAGAATTTTTCGCTGCGGAAATTCCGCGGCTAAAACGCTTGAAAAACACATAGTGGGCACGCAGCCTAATACCTTTATTAGAATCATAAAAGTAATACAAAAGATAAAACTAATTAAAAAATTATAAACTGGTTCATTTTTAATTATACTAGTGAAGCAATAATAAAAATGGTAATAAATAATTAGTGTTGAGCAATACCTTCCGATATCGAGAAATATCGGATCGGATTGGATCGGACCGATACCCAAAAAATATCGGATATCGCAGATTCCGATACCGGAAACCAATGCAAGTCAATGGGACACAAATATCGGAATGAAAATAAACCCTTTCTTTCCTTGTAGGTTAATTCTACATGAAGGAAAACAACTAAGAATAATGTAGAATGTATTGTGGGAGGTGGGGGAGACAATAAAAGCATAGAGGTTTAGCCCAATCAAATGGAATAGCAGGAATTAATATATTTTTTAAGACGTTCGGAGTTACAAAGATATTGACTATGTTAAGCTTTTTTAATATTTTGTCAGATATTTATGTTTCACTACTTCCATGCTCTTCACCTTCTTTTTTACTTCTCCCACACTTTCTCCTTCATCATCATCAGCATCTTTTTCATCAACTTCTTCTTCACCTTCTTCATCTTCTTCTTCTTCACCTTCTTCGTATTATTCTTTTTTTTTTACATTCTTCATATTCTTCTTATTCAACTATTATTCTTCTTCATATTCTACTTCTTCATCTTCTTCATATTCTTCGTCTTCATCATATTCTTATTTGTGACAGGCATTCCTGTAGTTGTTATCTATAAAAGTTTGAACATTACACCTTTCATTCTGCCCGTCACAAAAGATTTACAACAGGATTTGTCCGCGTTCAGTTTGGCCTGCAGCAGCAGGTCTTTTCCAGGGGAACCACGAGGAGGAACGGACTCACCCCCATACACTGCTTAGTCTTCTTCTGCTTATAATTTAGATAATATCTTTTGCTCTGACTTTTAGTCTTATGCTTAATGTTCTTCCGCTTTTTGTTCTGCAGCTTCTTGTACTTCTGCTTCTTGGTTTTCTGTCTCTTGTTCTTCTGTATCTTGGTGGTTGTCTTCTTGTTCTTTGTCCTCTTGGTCATCTTCTTCAGGGTCATCTTCTTGGTCTTCTTCGGGGTGGTCTTCAGGGTCGTCGTCTTCAGGGTCGTCATCTTCGGGGTCCTCGTCTTCTTTGGGGTGGTCTTCAGGGTCCTCGTCTTCAGGGTCCTCGTCAGGGAGATCCAGAGTGATTACCAAAAACCATTTCGAAAAGCTTGAACTTGGAAATGTAGCAGAAGGTACAAGAAGGCTGAGGAACTGCCAAGAACCAGCTGACGGTACTGGAACCCGGATGGGTAGCAGGAGGTACAAGAGCCAATGGAACTACTGAGGACCAGCTGACGGTACTGGAACTCGGTTACTAAGCAGGAGGTACCTGTGCCAGAAAGCACTACCAAGGACCAGCAGACGTTGGTGGAACTTGGATACCGAGAAGGAGGCACCTAAGCCAAAGGCACTGCCGAGAACGAGCTGACGGTACTGGAACCCGGATGGGTAGCAGAAGGTACAAGAGCCAATGGAACTACCGAGGACCAGCTGACGGTACTGGAACCCGGTTACTAAGCAGGAGGTACCTGTGCCAGAAAGCACTACCAAGCACCAGCAGACGTTGGTGGAACTTGGATATCGAGAAGGAGGCAGCTAAGCCAAAGGCACTGCCGAGAACCAGCTGACGGTACTGGAACTCGGATGAGTAGCAGAAGGTACCCATGAAAAAAAAAGTTGCAAGGTCGCGAGCCGGCCGCAGTTACAGTCCTACAGGGGGTGCTTGTCCTATTGGCACTATGGAACCAGCCTTCATTGCCAGATCCCGCAGTCCACATAGGAGTCACCTAAACTGCAGGCACCATAGAGTCGGCTAACCCGACCACAACACGACAGGACAACGCATTGGAGGCAAAGTGACGTTGACACTACCCGGAAACAGCTGGCGTGCTGGAACCAGGCTGGGCAGGAGGGAGTACCCGTGCCAAAGACACTGCCGAGAACCAGCTGACGGTACTGGAACTCGGATGGGTAGCAGAAGGTACAAGAGCCAATGGAACTACCGAGGACCAGCTGACGGTACTGGAACTCGGTTACTAAGCAGGAGGTACCTGTGCCAGAAAGCACTACCAAGGACCAGCAGACGTTGGTGGAACTTGGATACCGAGAAGGAGGCACCTAAGCCAAAGGCACTGCCGAGAACCAGCTGACGGTACTGGAACCCGGATGGGTAGCAGAAGGTACAAGAGCCAATGGAACTACCGAGGACCAGCTGACGGTACTGGAACTCGGTTACTAAGCAGGAGGTACCTGTGCCAGAAAGCACTACCTAGGACCTGCAGGCGTTGGTGGAACTTGGATACCGAGAAGGAGGCTCCTAAGCCAAAGGCACTGCCGAGAACCAGCTAACGGTACTGGAACTCGGATGGGTAGCAGAAGGTACCCATGAAAAAAAAAGTTGCAAGGCCGCGAGCCGGCCACAGTTACCAAAACCCACAGTCCTACAGGGGTTGCTTGTCCTATTGGCACTATGGAACCAGCCTTCATTGCCAGATTCCGCAGCCCACATAGGAGTCACCTAAACTGCAGGGACCATAGAGTCGGCTAACCCGACCACAACAGGACAGGACAACGTATTGGAGGCAAAGTGATGTTGACACTACCCGGAAACAGCTGGCGTGCTGGAACCAGGCTGGGCAGGAGGGAGTACCCATGCCAAAGACACTGCCGAGAACCAGCTGACGGTACAGGAACTTGGATGGGTAGCAGAAGGTACAAGAGCCAATGGAACTACCGAGGACCAGCTGACTGTACTGGAATTCGGTTACTAAGCAGGAGGTACCTGTGCCAGAAAGCACTACCAAGGACCAGCAGACGTTGGTGGAACTTGTATACCGAGAAGGAGGCACCTAAGCCAAAGGCACTGCTAAGAACCAGCTGACGGTACTGGAACCCGGATGGGTAGCAGAAAGTACAAGAGCCAATGGAACTACCGAGGACCAGCTGACGGTACTGGAACTCGGTTACTAAGCAGGAGGTACCTGTGCCAGAAAGCACTACCAAGAACCAGCAGACGTTGGTGGAACTTGGATACCGAGAAGGAGGCACCTAAGCCAAAGGCACTGCCGAGAACGAGCTGACGGTACTGGAACCCGGATGGGTAGCAGAAGGTACAAGAGCCAATGGAACTACCGAGGACCAGCTGACGGTACTGGAACCCGATTACTAAGCAGGAGGTACCTGTGCCAGAAAGCACTACCAAGCACCAGCAGACGTTGGTGGAACTTGGATATCGAGAAGGAGGCAGCTAAGCCAAAGGCACTGCCGAGAACCAGCTGACGGTACTGGAACTCGGATGGGTAGCAGAAGGTACCCATGAAAAAAAAAGTTGCAAGGTCGCGAGCCGGCCGCAGTTACCGAAACCCACAGTCCTACAGGGGGTGCTTGTCCTATTGGCACTATGGAACCAGCTTTCATTGCCAGATCCCGCAGCCCACATAGGAGTCACCTAAACTGCAGGCACCATAGAGTCGGCTAACCCGACCACAACACGACAGGACAACGCATTGGAGGCAAAGTGACGTTGACACTACCCGGAAACAGCTGGCGTGCTGGAACCAGGCTGGGCAGGAGGGAGTACCCGTGCCAAAGACACTGCCGAGAACCAGCTGACGGTACTGGAACTCGGATGGGTAGCAGAAGGTACAAGAGCCAATGGAACTACCGAGGACCAGCTGACGGTACTGGAACTCGGTTACTAAGCAGGAGGTACCTGTGCCAGAAAGCACTACCAAGGACCAGCAGACGTTGGTGGAACTTGGATACCGAGAAGGAGGCACCTAAGCCAAAGGCACTGCCGAGAACCAGCTGACGGTACTGGAACCCGGATGGGTAGCAGAAGGTACAAGAGCCAATGGAACTACCAAGGACCAGCTGACGGTACTGGAACTCGGTTACTAAGCAGGAGGTACCTGTGCCAGAAAGCACTACCAAGGACCTGCAGGCGTTGGTGGAACTTGGATACCGAGAAGGAGGCTCCTAAGCCAAAGGCACTGCCGAGAACCAGCTAACGGTACTGGAACTCGGATGGGTAGCAGAAGGTACCCATGAAAAAAAAACTTGCAAGGCCGCGAGCCGGCCACAGTTACCGAAACCCACAGTCCTACAGGGGGTGCTTGTCCTATTGGCACTATGGAACCAGCCTTCATTGCCAGATTCCGCAGCCCACATAGGAGTCACCTAAACTGCAGGGACCATAGAGTCGGCTAACCCGACCACAACAGGACAGGACAACGTATTGGAGGCAAAGTGATGTTGACACTACCCGGAAACAGCTGGCGTGCTGGAACCAGGCTGGGCAGGAGGGAGTACCCATGCCAAAGACACTGCCGAGAACCAGCTGACGGTACTGGAACTTGGATGGGTAGCAGAAGGTACAAGAGCCAATGGAACTACCGAGGACCAGCTGACTGTACTGGAATTCGGTTACTAAGCAGGAGGTACCTGTGCCAGAAAGCACTACCAAGGACCAGCAGACGTTGGTGGAACTTGTATACCGAGAAGGAGGCACCTAAGCCAAAGGCACTGCTAAGAACCAGCTGACGGTACTGGAACCCGGATGGGTAGCAGAAAGTACAAGAGCCAATGGAACTACCGAGGACCAGCTGACGGTACTGGAACTCGGTTACTAAGCAGGAGGTACCTGTGCCAGAAAGCACTACCAAGGACCAGCAGACGTTGGTGGAACTTGGATACTGAGAAGGAGGCACCTAAGCCAAAGGCACTGCCAAGAACCAGCTGACGGTACTGGAACCCGGATGGGTAGCAGAAGGTACAAGAGCCAATGGAACTACCGAGGACCAGCTGACGGTACTGGAACCCGGTTACTAAGCAGGAGGTACCTGTGCCAGAAAGCACTACCAAGGACCAGCAGACGTTGGTGGAACTTGGATACCGAGAAGGAGCCACCTAAGCCAAAGGCACTGCCGAGAACCAGCTGACGGTACTGGAACTCGGATGGGTAGCAGAAGGTACCCATGAAAAAAAAGTTGCAAGGCCGCGAGCCGGTCGCAGTTACCGAAACCCACAGTCCTACAGGGGGTGCTTGTCCTATTGGCACTATGGAACCAGCCTTCATTGCCAGATCCTGCAGCCCACATAGGAGTCACCTAAACTGCAGGCACCATAGAGTCGGCTAACACGACCACAACACGACAGGACAACGTATTGGAGGCAAAGTGACGTTGACACTACCCGGAAACAGCTGGCGTGCTGGAACCAGGCTGGGTAGGAGGGAGTACCCGTGCCAAAGACACTGCTGGGAAACAGCTGGCGGTGCTGGAACCCAGGGTAAATACTAAAAACAGAGTGGAGCCAGAGGCCTAATTGGAGCAACTTTAAAATCAGTAGTAGACTAGTAGTGTGAATGTGGACAGAGCAGGAGAAATTGCCGTACACACAGCAGGGGAACAGCTGATGTTACTGAACCCCAATAACATGGCCGCAAGTGTTGACTGTGCAGACGGCACTTCTGAGCGCCAACTGGCGGTGTTGGAGTTCAGGGATAATACTAAAAACAGAGGAGCAAGAGGTGTCATTGGAGCAAGTTTTAAATTAGTAGTACAGTGGATGTGGACAGAGCAGGAGAATTTGCTGGACACACAGCTGGGGATCAGCTGACGTTACTGAACCCCAATATCACTGGATCAAGCATTGACTGTGCAGACGGGACTTCTGAGCAGCAACTAGCGGTGTTGGAGCCCAGGGTAAATACTAAAAACAGAGGAGCCAGAGGTATAATTGGAGTTAGTTTTAAATTAGTAGTACAGTGGATGTGGACAGAGCAGGAGAATTTGCCAGACACACAGCTGGGGATCCGCTGACGTTACTGAACCCCAATAACACTGGAGCAAGCATTGACTGTGCAGATGCCACTTCTGAGCAGCAACTGGCGGTGTTGGAGCTCAGGGATTACAGTTCAGGTGGTAGAAATATGAACACAACAGGAGACCTGGATACTGTTGCCAACCAATTATTTATTCTGGAAGAGGACTGGCAAATTCATGCGAGATCCAGGCCTTGTTCATTTTCAGAAAAGTAAGCCGGTCAACGTTATCGGAGGATAGGCGCATGCGACTGTCTGTTAGTACACCACCTGCGGCACTAAAGACGCGTTCCGATAATACACTAGCAGCAGGGCAAGCCAGCACCTCCAATGCATACTGGCTAAGCTCTGGCCATGTATCCAGCTTAGAGACCCAAAACTTGAAGGGGGAAGAGCCGTCTGGGAGTACACTGAGAGGGCAAGACATGTAGTCTGTCACCATCTGACGGAAACGTTGCCTCCTGCTGACTGGAGCCGTCTGTGATGGTGTAGACATTTGTGGCGGCGGGGACACAAAACTTTGCCACATTTGGGCCATACTGGTCTTTCCTTGTGCTGAGGCGCTGCTTCTGCTCCCTCTTTGTGCAGAGCTTCCTCCACTGCCTTGACGCACTGAGCTGCTTTGTAAAGCACTAGCAGCACTGCTCTTGGTTGGAATGGAGAACATGATGGAATGCACCAGTGCGTCTTGGTACTCCCGCATTTTACGTTCCCGGTTCAACGGTGTTATGAGGCTTTGTAAGTTGTCCCGGTAGCGAGGATCTAGGAGGGTGGACACCCAATAATCAGCCGTGTTGAGAATGTGGGCGATGCGGCGGTCGTTTCTCAGGCACTGCAGCATGAAATCAACCATGTGCTGCAGACTGCCAACTGGCCAAGAAACGCTGTCCCCTGCTTGAGGCGTGATCTCTGCCTGCTCTGCATCACCCCACCCTCGCTCTAGATACTGACTACTAGAGCATTGTGTACCTCCCTCCTCTGGACAGATGTCTTCCTCCTCCATTGACTCCTCCTCATCCTCCTCACAAAGTGTCCCCTGCCTAGACCTTTGTGAGGAACCACGTTGCGCAGACTGTACAGAAGCAGATGGCATTTGTGACTCCTCATCCTCCACCTCTCCCAAAACCTGCTCCCTTAGTGCTTGCAGTGTTATTTCAAGCAGGCAGATAAGGGGGATAGTCATGCTGACTAGTGCATCATCTGCACTCGCCATCCGCGTGGAATAATCGAAGGCACGCAAACGTGGCAAATGTCCTTCATAGAGGCCCACTCAGTGGTGGTGAAGTGTGAACGGCGCGCACTGCGACTTGTTTGCGCCTGCTGCAGCTGGTACTCCATTACTGCTG
The DNA here is from genome assembly GCF_046119375.1 of Phyllobates terribilis. NCBI lineage: Eukaryota > Metazoa > Chordata > Amphibia > Anura > Dendrobatidae > Phyllobates > Phyllobates terribilis. The sequence goes on along the minus strand of NW_027362772.1, from coordinate 54,321,744 downwards.
CCTGCTGCTCACACAACCTCTCCAACATATGTAACGTTGAATTCCACCTGGTTTGTAGGTCACATATGATGCGATGTTCCGGAAGACGTAATCGGCGCTGCAGAGCTGCAATGCGCGATCTTGCGTTGCTAGAACGCCGCAAGTGAGAGCACTCTATGCGGACCTTGTGCAGCAGTGCCTCAAGATCCGGATAGTCCCTCAAAAAACTCTGCACGACCAAGTTGAGCACATGTGCCAAACATGGAATGTGAGTGAGGTTGCCTAGGCCCAGAGCTGCCACCAGATTTCGGCCATTTTCACACACTGCCATGCCTGGCTGGAGATTCGCTGGCACAAACCACACGTCGGTCTGCTGCTTGATGGCATTCCAGAGCTCCTGCGCTGTGTGGCTTCGATTCCCCAAAGAAATTAATATTAATACGGCCTGTTGACGTTTGGCCACGGCTGTGCTCATATCGGTCATCATAACAGGTAACCGTTCACGGGTCGATGTGGAGGTAGACCGTGACGGCTCCTGCAGCGCTGATTCAGAGGAACTGGAGTATGAGGAGGAGTCAATGTGTACAGACTGGATTCCTGCAATCCTTGGAGTTGGCAGAACACGTACAGCGCCACTCTCAAGATCTGTACCCGGCTCCACAACATTTACCCAATGGGCAGTGAGGGAAAGGTATCGTCCATGTCCATGCTTACTGGTCCACGCATCGGTGGTCAGGTGGACCTTGCTACTGACGGCGTTTTGTAGCGCATGTTTAATTTTTCCCTCCACATGCTGTTGCAGGGCAGGGACGGCTTGCCTTCTGAAATAAAAGCGGCTGGGCACGTTGTATTGTGGGACTGCCAATGCCATAAAGTTACGGAAGGTGTCAGTCTCCACCAGCCTGAATGATAGCATTTCAAGGGCCAGTAGTTTTGCAATGCCAGCATTCAGAGCCTGTACTCGGGGGTGGTTTGCCGAGTATGGGCGCCTCTTCTCCCATGCCTGTGCTAACGATGGCTGTAGACTGGCCTGGGAGTGTGAGGATGACAGGGAAAGTGGTGCTGTGGGTGGAATTACACTGTGTCTCTGTACAACAGTGCCAGAGGTTCTTCCATGGCGATCCTGTGAGGAAGCCGAACCAGCTGTGTGTGAGCTGGAGGAAGAGGCTACAATACGAGCTGAAGAGGTGGTAGGTGGCGCTGTAGGTTGGCCTAGGTCTTCAGTGTGTTTTTGTAACTCCACCACATGCTTGGTCCGCACATGTTTCCACATATTTGTGGTATTGAGGTTGCTGACACTTTTCCCTCTTTTCACCTTCTGATTACACAGCTTGCATTTGACAAAGCAAATGTCATCTGCAACTGTGTCAAAAAAGGACCAGGCACTGCAAATCTTGGGAGCGCCAGCTTTGGATTTTGGAAGAGCCATGCTCCTAATGGGTGCCGAAGTGGAGGCTACAGGCAACCAAGTCTGCCCCCTCCCTCTCACTCCTTTTTGGGCCGTTCGGGGATTCTATTCCTCAGAGCTGCTCCCACCACCTTCCTGTCCCTCACGCCATGATGGGTCAAGGACCTCATCATCTACACCACCCTCTTCAAACAACTGCTTCTCCTGGGTAGTCTCGACAGCACAGTACGCACCAGAAAGTGGCACCTGAGTCTCATCATCAGATGCGTACTGAGGTGTGCTGCTGACCATAGGCACTGGCCCACCCGCCTCTTCAGATTCAGAGAGACAAAACGGTTGCGCATCACTGCATACTACTTCTTCTTCAAATTCACGAATTCTGCTTGGCTGGCCCCCTCTTTCCAAGCCAAGAGATTCAGAGAACAGAAGTAGAGATGGCTCCTGTCCAGGGCTCTCTGACTGCCTGGGCAATCTGGCAGGTGGTGAAGAGACAGATGGGTGCTCTTCATTGCTCAGGACCTGAGAGGATCTGGAACTAATTGAAGTCGATGCATTAGCTGCCATCCATCCGACAACGGCTTCAATTTGATCCTCCCGCAGCAGTGGGGTACGGCTAGCTCCTACAAAGCTGCGCATAAAGGACTGTTCCGTGGTAAAACTGGGGGATGTTGAGTCACGGGTGCCCGCAGCATGCACAGAATCCCCACGTCCTCTCCCTGCAGGCACAGAATCCTCACGTCCTCTCCCTGCAGAAACTCCACGCCCACGCCCACGACCACGACCACATGCCTTACTCCCTGCCTTCTTCATCTTGGTAGACTGATAAAGATAGGCAGAAAAGTACTAAGGGCTTAGTGTGCTTATTCCTGAACAGCTGCTAACAGGTATAAGAAACACTAATTTAATAAAGTGTGGACTAGACTTTAATATGAGCTAATGTGGCCTACACAACTGTAAAGTGGAGTGTTTGGTGAACTTTATTTAGTTTTTTTTTGTCACAAAAAGACACTGGATGTGCCCAAAGATGTAATAAGGATAGTATCACAAACTTTTTGTAGCTATTACAATGCAGGAAGGTAGCCTACAATGCAATAGATGAGGCTACAAAAAATAGGCTAATACTAATCTGGCTGGGGCTGCAGGGCACAATGCTGCAGAAAGGCTCCTCTATCTACTCCTATATAGTGTGTTTGGAATCAATGTAGCTGAATACGGATGGAACCACCACACTAATAGGAGAAATCAGGAAAAATTATCAATTAGCATAAACGGACAATGTATGAGGCAGTGACGCACGCTGAGCGCACTACAACCAGACGTGGCTGAAGCACACACTACAGGGTGAGCTGCACTCACACACCAGACCTTGCAGACAGGCGTGAACAGTGCAGATGCAGAGCACTGTGAACTAGCGCTGCAAGACAAAAAAAATTCTCTATCTACTCCTATATAGTGTGTTTGGAACCAATTTAGCTGAATACGGATGGAACCACCACACTAATAGGAGATATCAGGAAAAATTATGAATTGGCAAAAAAGGACAATGTATGAGGCAGTGACACACACTGAGTGCACTACAACCAGACGTGGCTGAAGCACACACTACAGGGTGAGCTGCACTCACACACCAGACCTTGCAGACAGCGGTGAACAGTACAGATGCAGAGCACTGTGCACTAGCGCTGCAAGACAAAAAAAATTCTCTATCTACTCCTATATAGTGTGTTTGGAACCAATTTAGCTGAATACGGATGGAACCACCACACTAATAGGAGAAATCAGGAAAAATTATCAATTAGCAAAAAAGGACAATGTATGAGGCAGTGACGCACACTGAGTGCACTACAACCAGACGTGGCTGAAGCACACACTACAGGGTGAGCTGCACTCACACACAGAGACCTTGCAGACAGCGGTGAACAGCACAGAGAACTGTGCACTAGCGCTGCAAGGCACAGCGATTTATAAAGTAGCTTGGGTAAAGCAGAATAGAGCAAATAGGTAGCTAAAACGGTCCCTCAGAACAACAGCATCCTATCCCTAACTGAATTCACAGCAGAGTGAGCTCAAAATGGCGGCGGCGGCTTTTATAGTGCATCATGACATCATTTCAGCAGCCAGTCACAGCCATGCCATTAGTTAACATGCCTACATGCCTAACAGGATGTGCCCACACTTCTTAGGATCCTCATTGGCTGAATAAAATGAAACTGGCTCATTGCATTATGGGAACTTCCGATTCCGGTATACGATATTCTAAAAGTATCGGAATTAAGTATCGGAATTCCGATACCGCGAATATCGGCCGATACCCGATATTTCAGTATAGGAATGCTCAACACTAGTAATAATACATTTGTGAGGCCTAGTCCCAGTAAGTTAGTAAGTTAGTGCAGGGAGTACAATTGGGGGAGGAAGGTTGAACTTGATGGACCTAGGTCTTTATTCAACCTACGCTACTATGTGAATGAATCTGTGGGAGGTTATAAAAGTCCATAAACACTAGTAATCATACACAAGTGTCATTAGCGTATGAGGCGTACTCTAACATTGTAAAACCTTACAGAATCCTCAGAGGCGGTCTTTATGGTTTGCTATGTCACTGATTGGTTGCAGTTACTTCTTCAAGGATACCACCTCCTTATCTAGACCAGACTTCTTGTGACAGATTTTCCCCTCCATCATATGTTACAGTGCTGGCCAAAAGTATTGGCACCCCTGCAATTCTGTCAGGTAATACTCAGTTTCTTCCTGAAAATGATTGCAATCACAAATTCTTTGGTATTATTCTCTTCATTTAATTTGTCTTCAATGAAAAAAACACAAAAAGAATTGTCCTAAAGCCAAATTGGATATAATTCCACACCAAACATAAAAAAGGGGGTGGACAAAAGTATTGGCACTGTTTGAAAAATCATGTGACTTACCTGTGGCACCTAACAGGTGTTGGCAATAACTAAATCACACTTGCAGCCACTTAACATGGATTAAAGTTGACTCAACCTCTGTCCTGTGTCCTTGTGTGTACCACATTGAGCATGGAGAAAAGAAAGAAGACCAAAGAACTGTCTGAGGACTTGAGAAACCAAATTGTGAGGAAGCATGAGCAATCTCAAGGCTACAAGTCCATCTCCAAAGACCTGAATGTTCCTGTGTCTTCTGTGCGCAGTGTCATCAAGAAGTGCCCATGGCACTGTGGCTAACCTCCCTAGATGTGGACGGAAAAGAAAAATTGACGAGAGATTTCAACGCAAGATTGTGCAGATGGTGGATAAAGACCCTCTACTAACATCCAAACACGTTCAAGCTGCCCTGCAGTCCGAGGGCACAACAGTGTCAACCCGTACTATCCGTCGGCGTCTGAATGAAAAGGGACTGTATGGTAGGATACCCAGGAAGACCCCACTTCTTATCCCGAGACATAAAAACTTACCTGAGAAAGCCTAAAACGTTTTGGAAGAATGTTCTCTGGTCAGATGAGACAAAAGTAGAGCTTTTTGGGAAAAAGCATCAACATAGAGTGTACAGGAAAAAAAAGAGGCATTCAAATAAAAGAACACGGTCCCTACAGTCAAACATGGCGGAGGTTTCCTGATGTTTTGGGGTTGCTTAGCTGCCTCTGGCACTGGACTGCTTGACCGTGTGCATGGCATTTTGAAGTCTGAAGACTACCAACAAATTTTGCAGCATAATGTAGGGCCCAGTGTGAGAAAGCTGGGTCTCCCTCAGAGGTCATGGATCTTCCAGCAGGACAATGACCCAAAACACACTTCCAAAAGCACTATAAAATGGTTTGAGAGAAAGCACTGGAGACTTCTAAGGTGGCCAGCAATGAGTCCAGACCTGAATCCCATAGAACACACGTGGAGAGATCTCAAAATGGCAGTTTGGAGAAGGCACCCTTCAAATATCAGGGACCTGGAACAGTTTGCCAAAGAAGAATGGTCTACAATTCCAGCAGAGCATTGTAAGAAACTCATTGATGGTTACCGGAAGCGGTTGTTCGCAGTTATTTTGGCTAAAGGTTGTGCAACCAAGTATTAGGCTGAGTGTGCCAATACTTTTGTCCGGCCCTTTTTTGGAGTTTTGTGTGAAATGATCAATGATTTGATTTTTGCTTCATTCTCTTTTGTGTTTTTTCCTTGCAAGCAAATTAAATGAAGATAATAATACCAAAGAATTTGTGATTGCAATCATTTTCAGGAAGAAACTGAGTATTATCTGACAGAATTGCAGGGGTGCCAATACTTTTGGCCAGCACTGTATGTATTCTGGCCATTGTCTTTGAGAAGACCAACCCCCAGAAGATCACCCCTATGTGAAACCTTTTTGAGACGACCACCTAAAATTGAATTTCAATTGCTTGTCTTAACCAGGATTCACTATATATAAATCCAAAGAAAAAATAATCCCTAGAAAGTTATAAGCATAAAAAACACTAGTAATACTAGTACATTTTATATAAAACTTCCTGTAATTATACTGAATTTTCATTTGTAAGAGTTTCGGTTGGAAATTCGGGTCTCCCCTCCGCCCCGATTATTTGTACGTGCCAAGTTCATGTAGGGTGTTGTGTGTTGACTCATGTACAACTTGCCATTGCCCAATCTAAAATTGCATCACAGGTTTACTACAGGTGCACATAAGAGTATACAAATGTTATAGTAGTATGGACATATAAAAAAAAAAAAAATAACCAATGAGTAACATGACCTTTCTGGAGGTTTCCTATGTGGCCACCAACTCCTCCTATTGGCTTCTTAACTTGTTTTCACTAGGCAACCCCTTTATCACCTTATCCACATGGGTGGGGGTCCGATTGCTGGAACCATCACTGATCTTCAAAACAGGACACTTTTATTCCCATTAAAATGGAGCGGCAGTGCGTATGCTCAACTGCCCCAAGAGTCCAGGACTGCCCCAAAACAATTTGTCTTCACCAAAGATGAATTTACAGATTCCATACCTTCAAGATGGTTCATGGCAGCCACAATCCGACTTGTATTTTTTGGGCCTAAGAGAGAAGATGTCTTTGAGAGGGTCCACCCTCCACCTGCACAGGACATATAAAGAGCCATTTTAACCCCTTCTTTCCCACCGTGGCCAAATCTCATTTTTAGGCTTTCGTTTTTTAACTTACCCTTCTGCCAAGAGTCATAATTTTTTTTGTTTCCATCTACATATTGAAGTTTTTTTTTTTTTTTAAGGATGAGTTGTACATTTGAAGGAACTCCTTACCCTGGCATATCTGGCGTGTCACACTCCATAATGTGAAACGTTACCCCTTAGACCCCAGTCAGAGGCCTCTTATACTGCTAAATCAGATCTTATGCTTTGCACTGAGGAGGGACAACATCCCAAAACATGTGTCTGCAAATTGAGATTCTGGTTTGGCTTTTAAGCGAAGTCATGTGGCAATGCTCGTTAAAGAGTCAATATTTTAGGATTGTTACGTCCAATAGTTGGCACTAGAGTTAAATTTTTATATTTTTTAGAAGTTTTTTTTAGCCCCCTTGGGAGGCTTGAATCTTGAGTCGTCCATTCATCACTTGTTCAATATACTGAAACACCATTGTATTGCAGCATATAGCTAAAATGATGGTCTCCTCTGAAGCCCAACCTGTGGCATGAATTTTGAGATGTCAGCCATAGGGGCACTCCAACAGTTTCTGAGCCTGCTCCAGATACTCGATGTATATATATATGTCACATGCCATGATGTGATTAATTTCATCTTAAGATCTAATAGAATATTAGTAATTCATCCCATAAGAAATTATTCATTATGGATGTTTTCAGATTCTTCAATGGCTCCCTGAGAAGTGTTTCTAATGGTGATTGGCCATTTATTTTGATGGGATAGGGATGGGGGGTAAAGCTGGTAGTGAACTGCTTTTGGGGATCCACAATGTAGCAAATGACTGGCTCAAAATAATTTGTAAATGGGGTTGTTTTCTTCTGGACCACTTCGGGTTGTCTTCTTTTGGACCACTAGAGGTTTTCTTCTTCTGGGCCACTTGGGGTAGACTTCTTCTGTCGTCGTCTGGACCACTTGGAGTTGTCTTTTTCTGTCTGCGTCTAGACCACTTGGGGTTGTCTTCTTCTAAACCACTTGTTTGTTTTTTTCAGTCTTCTTCTGGACAACTTGGGTTGTCTTTTTATGTCCTCAGCTGGACCACTTGAGGTTGGCTTCTTCTGGATCACTTGGATTTGTCTTCTTCTATCTTTTGTTAGGACCACTGGAGGTTGTCTTTAGTCTTTTTCTGAACCACTTATGTTTTTTTATCTGTCTTATTCTTGTCCACTTGGGGTTGTCTTTTTCTGTCTACGTCTGGAGCATTTGGGGTTGTCTTCTCCTGGACCACTTGGAGTTGTCTTCTTTCGTTTTCAGGACCACTCGAGGTTGTCTTCTGTCTTTTTCTGGAACACTCAGGGTTGTCTTCTTCTGGACTACGGATAGATCCTTTGATAATCCAGTGGGCCTGTCAAACCCCAGATAAACTCTTTAAAGACTTCACAACATTGATTAATGATATTGGAGTTAGTCACCATTGCTGAACCAGCTGTTTAGTGATCATAAACATTATGTATAGCCATAATGTGGTTAATCCCCTAAAGGGATCATCAGGCCTTGACTTGCAGGTATCACTAGTACAGAACCATCGCCCTGGCTTTCACCCCTCCCTGGTCCTCCCATGTCAAGAGCAGTAGGACCTGTTTATATTCTGCATCATTTCTAGGATCAACTCTGTGGATGTCACATCTTTTCCTAGAACTACAGCAAAAATCTCAAAATGAAGCTGTTTCTCAGGTCTGGCCTCTACAGCGCCCTCCTGTGTCTGGGTAAGTACTCACTGATATCTAGAATGACAGGATGTAATTCCTTAAGTGGTTTAAAAATGACAAAAATGTCAAGACGCTCGATCCTGTAAAATCTCTCTCTGTAATAATGTGTAATTAATGTGATGTAGGTTTCCAGCCTATTCTCAATTTCTCAGATGGATTAAATAGATCAGCGTTTCGTTGTATCACGCTAATTGCCGGCAACCCACAGAGGACAGGGATAACCAGGCAATTTACTGAACGGTGTCTCACCAAGACCATCTAGTACGGGGTCCGATATTACATTGATGGCAGTGACTACCCTAATTTGCCAGTGTAGATATGTCATTTCACCGCCTGCTATTTTTCTGGACTGTCCTAAATTTCCCCTAATTAATTCTGAATTCTTTAATATGGATAGAATCAGGATACCCAAGATTGAGTCATTGAGAAGCCAGATGACCCAAAAAAGAAGACAGTGGGGTCATGAAGAAGCGCAAATGTCCACCAGAAGTCACTAAAGACTTGATGGCACTTGATGTTTGGGATTTAACTAGAGGGGGTACAAGGGTCGTGCTGAATGCCTGGTGGGGCCCAATGACCCTACACCACGAAATGGTTGGGGTGGCCCAGTAATAGATAAAATTTACATTTTCACACACCTTTTTCAATCCTAAATAGGGTTACAGCTAGAGTGCAACAGTATTATGAATATTACCTGATGGGTGGAGAAGGAAAGCTCCATTTCATAGATTTTGCATTGAGGTCGTGGATCATCGAGATAGACCTCTTGGAGATTGGTATATAATTATCTCAAGACACTACACGATTTGTATTTAATGTAGAACACAAGGTGTGAGGTTGACTGTGTATTATAATTATGGTATACGGATGTTTACTGTGCTGTAGGCTTGCTATGCAGGTAGCTCAGGATTTATTTTGCCATTTTAAACCCATGTTGCAGTTTTATGTGATGATGACTGGATCACTTTAAGAGAAACTTATCCTTTAAAATATACAGCGAATCCCTAGAAAAGCTGTGTTTATTACCGCAAGATTTACGGGCTGCAAATATGACTAAAAGCAAAACTTTGCTTTGAAGATAAAATAATATTCAAGATAGGAAAATTATATATTTGTGTTGGACTTGACTCTGCAAGAACAGTTTAGTTAGTTGGGTGGAACTTCTAGCAGAGAAGGAGGTTCATTTAAAAGCCTATAACTGCTTATATAACTAACCACTATAATACTGCCCCCTATGTACAAGAATATAACTACTATAATACTGCCCCTATGTGGAAGAATATAACCACTATAATACTGCCCTCTATGTATAAGAATATATCTACTATAATACTGCTCCTATGTACAAGAATATAACTACTATAATACTGCTCCTATGTACAAGAATATAACTACTATAATACTGCCCCCTATGTACTAGAATATAACTACTATAATACTGCTCCTATGTACAAGACTATAACTACTATAATACTGCCCCCTATGTACAAGAATATAACTACTATAATACTGCCCCTATGTACAAGAATATAACTACTATAATACTGCTCCTATGTACAAGAATATAACCACTGTAATACTGCTCCTATGTACAAGAATATAACTACTATAATACTGCTCCTATGTACAAGAATATAACTACTATAATACTGCTCCTATGTACAAGAATATAACCACTATAATACTGCACCTATGTACAAGAATATAACCACTGTAATACTGCTCCTATATACAAGAATATAACTACTATAATACTGCTCCTATGTGCAAGAATATAACTATTATAATACTGCTCCTATGTACAAGAATATAACCACTATAATACTGCCCCCTATGTACAAGAATATAACTACTATAATACTGCCCTCTATGTATAAGAATATATCTACTATAATACTGCTCCTATGTACAAGAATATAACTACTATAATACTGCTCCTATGTACAAGAATATAACTACTATAATACTGCTCCTATGTACAAGAATATAACTACTATAATACTGCCCCCTATGTACTAGAATATAACTACTATAATACTGCTCCTATGTACAAGACTATAACTACTATAATACTGCCCCCTATGTACAAGAATATAACTACTATAATACTGCCCCTATGTACAAGAATATAACTACTATAATACTGCTCCTATGTACAAGAATATAACCACTGTAATACTGCTCCTATGTACAAGAATATAACTACTATAATACTGCTCCTATGTACAAGAATATAACTACTATAATACTGCTCCTATGTACAAGAATATAACCACTATAATACTGCTCCTATGTACAAGAATATAACCACTGTAATACTGCTCCTATATACAAGAATATAACTACTATAATACTGCTCCTATGTGCAAGAATATAACTATTATAATACTGCTCCTATGTACAAGAATATAACCACTATAATACTGCTCCTATGTACAAGAATATAACCACTGTAATACTGCTCCTATGTACAAGAATATAACTACTATAATACTGCTCCTATGTACAAGAATATAACTACTATAATACTGCTACTATGTACAAGAATATAACTACTATAATACTGCCCCTATATACAAGAATATAACTACTATAATACTGCTCCTATGTGCAAGAATATAACTACTATAATACTGCTCCTATGTACAAGAATATAACTACTCTAATACTGCCACCTATGTACAAGAATATAACTACTATAATACTGCCCCCTATGTATAAGAATATAACTACCATAATACTGCCCCTATGTACAAGAATATAACCACTGTAATACTGCTCCTATGTACAAGAATATAACCACTGTAATACTGCTCCTATGTACAAGAATATAACTACTATAATACTGCTCCTATGTGCAAGAATATAACTACTATAATACTGCTCCTATGTACAAGTATATAACCACTATAATACTGCTCCTATGTACAAGAATATAACTACTATAATACTGCCCCCTATGTACAAGAATACAACTGCTATAATACTGCCCCCTATGTACAAGAATACAACTACTATAATACTGCTCCTATGTACAAGAATATAACTACTATAATACTGCTCCTATGTACAAGAATATAACCACTGTAATACTGCTCCTATGTACAAGAATATAACTATTATAATACTGCTCCTATGTGCAAGAATATAACTACTATAATACTGCTCCTATGTACAAGAATATAACCACTATAATACTGCTCCTATCTACAAGAATATAACCACTGTAATACTGCTCCTATGTACAAGAATATAACTACTATAATACTGCTCCTATGTGCAAGAATATAACTACTATAATACTGCTCCTATGTACAAGAATATAACCACTGTAATACTGCTCCTATGTACAAGAATATAACTACTATAATACTGCCCCTATATACAAGAATATAACTGCTATAATACTGCTCCTATGTGCAAGAATATAACTACTATAATACTGCTCCTATGTACAAGAATATAACTACTCTAATACTGCCACCTATGTACAAGAATATAACTACTATAATACTGCCCCCTATGTATAAGAATATAACTACCATAATACTGCCCCTATGTACAAGAATATAACTACTATAATTCAGATCCTATGTGCAAGAATATAACCACTATAATACTGCTCCTATGTACAAGAATATAACCACTGTAATACTGCTCCTATATACAAGAATATAACTACTATAATACTGCTCCTATGTACAAGAATATAACTACTATAATACTGCTCCTATGTACAAGAATATAACTACTATAATACTGCTCCTATGTACAAGAATATAACTATTATAATACTGCCCCCTATATACAAGAATATAATTACTATAATACTGCTCCTATGTACAAGAATATAACTACTGTAATACTGCTCCTATGTACAAGAATATAACTACTATAATACTGCTCCTATGTACAAGAATATAACCACTATAATACTGCTCCTATGTACAAGAATATAACCACTGTAATACTGCTCCTATGTACAAGAATATAACTACTATAATACTGCTCCTATGTGCAAGAATATAACTACTATAATACTGCTCCTATGTACAAGAATATAACCACTATAATACTGCTCCTAAGTGCAAGAATATAACCACTGTAATACTGCTCCTATGTACAAGAATATAACTACTATAATACTACCCACTATGTACAAGAATATAACTACTATAATACTGCCCATATGTACAAGAATATAACTACTATAATACTGCCCCTATGTACAAGAATATAACCACTATATTACTGTTCCTATGTACAAGAATATAACTACTATAATACTGCCCCCTATGTACAAGAATATAACTACTATAATACTGCCCCTATGTACAAGAATATAACTACTATAATACTGCCCCCTATGTACAAGAATATAACTACTATAATACTGCTCCTATGTACAAGAATATAACTACTATAATACTGCTCCTATGTACAAGAATATAACTACTATAATACTGCTCCTATGTACAAGAATATAACTACTATAATACTGCTCCTATATACAAAAATATAACTACTATAATACTGCTCCTATGTACAAGAATATAACCACTATAATACTGCCCCCTATGTACAAGAATATAACTACTATAATACTGCCCCTATGTACAAGAATATAACTACTATAATACTGCTACTATGTACAAGAATATAACTACTATAATACTGCCCCTATATACAAGAATATAACTACTATAATACTGCTCCTATGTGCAAGAATATAACTACTATAATACTGCTCCTATGTACAAGAATATAACTACTCTAATACTGCCACCTATGTACAAGAATATAACTACTATAATACTGCCCCCTATGTATAAGAATATAACTACCATAATACTGCCCCTATGTACAAGAATATAACCACTGTAATACTGCTCCTATGTACAAGAATATAACCACTGTAATACTGCTCCTATGTACAAGAATATAACTACTATAATACTGCTCCTATGTGCAAGAATATAACTACTATAATACTGCTCCTATGTACAAGTATATAACCACTATAATACTGCTATTATGTACAAGAATATAACTACTATAATACTGCCCCCTATGTACAAGAATACAACTGCTATAATACTGCCCCCTATGTACAAGAATACAACTACTATAATACTGCTCCTATGTACAAGAATATAACTACTATAATACTGCTCCTATGTACAAGAATATAACCACTGTAATACTGCTCCTATGTACAAGAATATAACTATTATAATACTGCTCCTATGTGCAAGAATATAACTACTATAATACTGCTCCTATGTACAAGAATATAACCACTATAATACTGCTCCTATGTACAAGAATATAACCACTGTAATACTGCTCCTATGTACAAGAATATAACTACTATAGTACTGCTCCTATGTGCAAGAATATAACTACTATAATACTGCTCCTATGTACAAGAATATAACCACTGTAATACTGCTCCTATGTACAAGAATATAACTACTATAATACTGCCCCTATATACAAGAATATAACTGCTATAATACTGCTCCTATGTGCAAGAATATAACTACTATAATACTGCTCCTATGTACAAGAATATAACTACTCTAATACTGCCACCTATGTACAAGAATATAACTACTATAATACTGCCCCCTATGTATAAGAATATAACTACCATAATACTGCCCCTATGTACAAGAATATAACTACTATAATTCAGATCCTATGTGCAAGAATATAACCACTATAATACTGCTCCTATGTACAAGAATATAACCACTGTAATACTGCTCCTATATACAAGAATATAACTACTATAATACTGCTCCTATGTACAAGAATATAACTACTATAATACTGCTCCTATGTACAAGAATATAACTACTATAATACTGCTCCTATGTACAAGAATATAACTATTATAATACTGCCCCCTATATACAAGAATATAACTACTATAATACTGCTCCTATGTACAAGAATATAACTACTGTAATACTGCTCCTATGTACAAGAATATAACTACTATAATACTGCTCCTATGTACAAGAATATAACCACTATAATACTGCTCCTATGTACAAGAATATAACCACTGCAATACTGCTCCTATGTATAAGAATATAACTACTATAATACTGCTCCTATGTGCAAGAATATAACTACTATAATACTGCTCCTATGTACAAGAATATAACCACTATAATACTGCTCCTAAGTGCAAGAATATAACCACTGTAATACTGCTCCTATGTACAAGAATATAACTACTATAATACTGCTCCGATGTACAAGAATATAACCAATATAATACTGCTCCTAAGTACAAGAATATAACCACTGTAATACTGCCCCCCATGTGCAAGAATATAACTACTATAATACTGCTCCTATGTACAAGAATATAACTACTATAATACTGCTTCTATGTACAAGAATATAGCTACTATAATACTGCTCCTATGTACAAGAATATAACTACTATAATACTGTTTCTATGTACAAGAATATAACCACTATAATACTGCTCCTATGTACAAGAATATAACCACTATAATACTGCCCCCTATGTACAAGAATATAACTACTATAATGCTGCCCCTATGTACAAGAATATAACCACTATAATACTGCTCCTATGTACAAGAATATAACCACTATAATACTGCTCCTATGTACAAGAATATAACCACTATAATACTGCTCCTATGTACAAGAATCTAACCACTATAATACTGCCCCCTATGTAGAAGAATATAACTACTATAATACTGCCCCTATGTACAAGAATATAACCACTATAATACTGCTCCTATGTACAAGAATATAACTACTATAATACTGCCCCCTATGTACAAGAATATAACCACTATAATACTGCCCCCTATGTACAAGAATATAACTACTATAATACTGCCCCTATGTACAAGAATATAACCACTATATTACTGTTCCTATGTACAAGAATATAACTACTATAATACTGCCCCCTATGTACAAGAATATAACTACTATAATACTGCCCCTATGTACTAGAATATAACTACTATAATACTGCCCCCTATGTACAAGAATATAACTACTATAATACTGCTCCTATGTACAAGAATATAACTACTATAATACTGCTCCTATGTACAAGAATATAACTACTATAATACTGCTCCTATGTACAAGAATATAACTACTATAATACTGCTCCTATATACAAAAATATAACTACTATAATACTGCTCCTATGTACAAGAATATAACCACTATAATACTGCCCCCTATGTACAAGAATATAACTACTATAATACTGCCCCTATGTACAAGAATATAACCACTATATTACTGCTCCTATATACAAGAATATAACTACTATAATACTGCCCCCTATGTACAAGAATATAACTACTATAATACTGCCCCTATGTACAAGAATATAACCACTATAATACTGCTCCTATGTACAAGAATATAACTACTATAATACTGCCCCATGTACAAGAATATAACTACTATAATACTGCCCCCTATGTACAAGAATATAACTACTATAATACTGCTCCTATGTACAAGAATATAACTACTATAATACTGCTCCTATATACAAAAATATAACTACTATAATACTGCTCCTATGTACAAGAATATAACCACTATAATACTGCCCCCTATGTACAAGAATATAACTACTATAATACTGCTCCTATGTACAAGAATATAACTACTATAATACTGCTCCTATGTACAAGAATATAACCACTATAATACTGCTCCTATGTACAAGAATATAAGCACTATAATACTGCTCCTATGTACAAGAATCTAACCACTATAACACTGCCCCCTATGTACAAAAATATAACTACTATAATACTGCCCCTATGTACAAGAATATAACCACTATAATAGTGCTCCTATGTACAAGAATATAACTACTATAATACTGCCCCCTATGTACAAGAATATAACCACTATAATACTGCCCCTATGTACAAGAATATAACCACTATATTACTGCTCCTATGTACAAGAATATAACTACTATAATACTGCCCCCTATGTACAAGAATATAACTACTATAATACTGCCCCTATGTACAAGAATATAACTACTATAATACTGCCCCCTATGTACAAGAATATAACTACTATAATACTGCTCCTATGTACAAGAATATAAGTACTATAATACTGCTCCTATGTACAAGAATATAACTACTATAATACTGCTCCTATGTACAAGAATATAACCACTATAATACTGCCCCCTATGTACAAGAATATAACTACTATAATACTGCCCCTATGTACAAGAATATAACCATATATTACTGCTCCTATATACAAGAATATAACTACTATACTACTGCCCCCTATGTACAAGAATATAACTACTATAATACTGCCCCTATGTACAAGAATATAACTACTATAATACTGCCCCCTACGTACAAGACTATAACTACTATAATATTGCTCCTATGTACAAGAATATAACTACTATAATACTGCTCCTATGTACAAGAATATAACTATTATAATACTGCTCTCTATGTACAAGAATATAACTACTATAATACTGCCCCTATGTACAAGAATATAACTACTATAATACTGCTCCTATGTACAAGAATATAACTACTATAATACTGCTCCTATGTACAAGAATATAACCACTATAATACTGCCCCCTATGTACAAGAATATAACTACTATAATACTGCCCCTATGTACAAGAATATAACTACTATAATACTGTCCCCTATGTACAAGAATATAACTACTATAATACTGCTCCTATGTACAAGAATATAACTACTATAATACTGCCCCCTATGTACTAGAATATAACTACTATAATACTGCTCCTATGTACAAGAATATAACTACTATAATACTGCTCCTATGTACAAGAATATAACTACTATAATACTGCCCCCTATGTACAAGAATATAACTACTATAATACTGCTCCTATGTACAAGAATATAACCACTATAATACTGCCCCCTATGTACAAGAATATAACTACTATAATACTGCCCCTATGTACAAGAATATAACCACTATATTACTGCTCCTATATACAAGAATATAACTACTATACTACTGCCCCCTATGTACAAGAATATAACTACTATAATACTGCCCCTATGTACAAGAATATAACTACTATAATACTGCCCCCTACGTACAAGAATATAACTACTATAATATTGCTCCTATGTACAAGAATATAACTACTATAATACTGCTCCTATGTACAAGAATATAACTATTATAATACTGCTCTCTATGTACAAGAATATAACTACTATAATACTGCCCCTATGTACAAGAATATAACTACTATAATACTGCTCCTATGTACAAGAATATAACTACTATAATACTGCCCCCTATGTACAAGAATATAACTACTATAATACTGCTCCTATGTACAAGAATATAAGTACTATAATACTGCTCCTATGTACAAGAATATAACTACTATAATACTGCTCCTATGTACAAGAATATAACCACTATAATACTGCCCCCTATGTACAAGAATATAACTACTATAATACTGCCCCTATGTACAAGAATTTAACCGTATATTACTGCTCCTATATACAAGAATATAACTACTATACTACTGCCCCCTATGTACAAGAATATAACTACTATAATACTGCCCCTATGTACAAGAATATAACTACTATAATACTGCCCCCTACGTACAAGACTATAACTACTATAATATTGCTCCTATGTACAAGAATATAACTACTATAATACTGCTCCTATGTACAAGAATATAACTATTATAATACTGCTCTCTATGTACAAGAATATAACTACTATAATACTGCCCCTATGTACAAGAATATAACTACTATAATACTGCTCCTATGTACAAGAATATAACTACTATAATACTGCTCCTATGTACAAGAATATAACCACTATAATACTGCCCCCTATGTACAAGAATATAACTACTATAATACTGCCCCTATGTACAAGAATATAACTACTATAATACTGTCCCCTATGTACAAGAATATAACTACTATAATACTGCTCCTATGTACAAGAATATAACTACTATAATACTGCCCCCTATGTACTAGAATATAACTACTATAATACTGCTCCTATGTACAAGAATATAACTACTATAATACTGCTCCGATGTACAAGAATATAACCAATATAATACTGCTCCTAAGTACAAGAATATAACCACTGTAATACTGCCCCCCATGTGCAAGAATATAACTACTATAATACTGCTCCTATGTACAAGAATATAACTACTATAATACTGCTTCTATGTACAAGAATATAGCTACTATAATACTGCTCCTATGTACAAGAATATAACTACTATAATACTGTTCCTATGTACAAGAATATAACCACTATAATACTGCTCCTATGTACAAGAATATAACCACTATAATACTGCCCCCTATGTACAAGAATATAACTACTATAATGCTGCCCCTATGTACAAGAATATAACCACTATAATACTGCTCCTATGTACAAGAATATAACCACTATAATACTGCTCCTATGTACAAGAATATAACCACTATAATACTGCTCCTATGTACAAGAATCTAACCACTATAATACTGCCCCCTATGTACAAGAATATAACTACTATAATACTGCCCCTATGTACAAGAATATAACCACTATAATACTGCTCCTATGTACAAGAATATAACTACTATAATACTGCCCCCTATGTACAAGAATATAACCACTATAATACTGCCCCCTATGTACAAGAATATAACTACTATAATACTGCCCCTATGTACAAGAATATAACCACTATATTACTGTTCCTATGTACAAGAATATAACTACTATAATACTGCCCCCTATGTACAAGAATATAACTACTATAATACTGCCCCTATGTACAAGAATATAACTACTATAATACTGCCCCCTATGTACAAGAATATAACTACTATAATACTGCTCCTATGTACAAGAATATAACTACTATAATACTGCTCCTATGTACAAGAATATAACTACTATAATACTGCTCCTATGTACAAGAATATAACTACTATAATACTGCTCCTATATACAAAAATATAACTACTATAATACTGCTCCTATGTACAAGAATATAACCACTATAATACTGCCCCCTATGTACAAGAATATAACTACTATAATACTGCCCCTATGTACAAGAATATAACTACTATAATACTGCTACTATGTACAAGAATATAACTACTATAATACTGCCCCTATATACAAGAATATAACTACTATAATACTGCTCCTATGTGCAAGAATATAACTACTATAATACTGCTCCTATGTACAAGAATATAACTACTCTAATACTGCCACCTATGTACAAGAATATAACTACTATAATACTGCCCCCTATGTATAAGAATATAACTACCATAATACTGCCCCTATGTACAAGAATATAACCACTGTAATACTGCTCCTATGTACAAGAATATAACCACTGTAATACTGCTCCTATGTACAAGAATATAACTACTATAATACTGCTCCTATGTGCAAGAATATAACTACTATAATACTGCTCCTATGTACAAGTATATAACCACTATAATACTGCTATTATGTACAAGAATATAACTACTATAATACTGCCCCCTATGTACAAGAATACAACTGCTATAATACTGCCCCCTATGTACAAGAATACAACTACTATAATACTGCTCCTATGTACAAGAATATAACTACTATAATACTGCTCCTATGTACAAGAATATAACCACTGTAATACTGCTCCTATGTACAAGAATATAACTATTATAATACTGCTCCTATGTGCAAGAATATAACTACTATAATACTGCTCCTATGTACAAGAATATAACCACTATAATACTGCTCCTATGTACAAGAATATAACCACTGTAATACTGCTCCTATGTACAAGAATATAACTACTATAATACTGCTCCTATGTGCAAGAATATAACTACTATAATACTGCTCCTATGTACAAGAATATAACCACTGTAATACTGCTCCTATGTACAAGAATATAACTACTATAATACTGCCCCTATATACAAGAATATAACTGCTATAATACTGCTCCTATGTGCAAGAATATAACTACTATAATACTGCTCCTATGTACAAGAATATAACTACTCTAATACTGCCACCTATGTACAAGAATATAACTACTATAATACTGCCCCCTATGTATAAGAATATAACTACCATAATACTGCCCCTATGTACAAGAATATAACTACTATAATTCAGATCCTATGTGCAAGAATATAACCACTATAATACTGCTCCTATGTACAAGAATATAACCACTGTAATACTGCTCCTATATACAAGAATATAACTACTATAATACTGCTCCTATGTACAAGAATATAACTACTATAATACTGCTCCTATGTACAAGAATATAACTACTATAATACTGCTCCTATGTACAAGAATATAACTATTATAATACTGCCCCCTATATACAAGAATATAACTACTATAATACTGCTCCTATGTACAAGAATATAACTACTGTAATACTGCTCCTATGTACAAGAATATAACTACTATAATACTGCTCCTATGTACAAGAATATAACCACTATAATACTGCTCCTATGTACAAGAATATAACCACTGTAATACTGCTCCTATGTATAAGAATATAACTACTATAATACTGCTCCTATGTGCAAGAATATAACTACTATAATACTGCTCCTATGTACAAGAATATAACCACTATAATACTGCTCCTAAGTGCAAGAATATAACCACTGTAATACTGCTCCTATGTACAAGAATATAACTACTATAATACTGCTCCGATGTACAAGAATATAACCAATATAATACTGCTCCTAAGTACAAGAATATAACCACTGTAATACTGCCCCCCATGTGCAAGAATATAACTACTATAATACTGCTCCTATGTACAAGAATATAACTACTATAATACTGCTTCTATGTACAAGAATATAGCTACTATAATACTGCTCCTATGTACAAGAATATAACTACTATAATACTGTTTCTATGTACAAGAATATAACCACTATAATACTGCTCCTATGTACAAGAATATAACCACTATAATACTGCCCCCTATGTACAAGAATATAACTACTATAATGCTGCCCCTATGTACAAGAATATAACCACTATAATACTGCTCCTATGTACAAGAATATAACCACTATAATACTGCTCCTATGTACAAGAATATAACCACTATAATACTGCTCCTATGTACAAGAATCTAACCACTATAATACTGCCCCCTATGTACAAGAATATAACTACTATAATACTGCCCCTATGTACAAGAATATAACCACTATAATACTGCTCCTATGTACAAGAATATAACTACTATAATACTGCCCCCTATGTACAAGAATATAACCACTATAATACTGCCCCCTATGTACAAGAATATAACTACTATAATACTGCCCCTATGTACAAGAATATAACCACTATATTACTGTTCCTATGTACAAGAATATAACTACTATAATACTGCCCCCTATGTACAAGAATATAACTACTATAATACTGCCCCTATGTACAAGAATATAACTACTATAATACTGCCCCCTATGTACAAGAATATAACTACTATAATACTGCTCCTATGTACAAGAATATAACTACTATAATACTGCTCCTATGTACAAGAATATAACTACTATAATACTGCTCCTATGTACAAGAATATAACTACTATAATACTGCTCCTATATACAAAAATATAACTACTATAATACTGCTCCTATGTACAAGAATATAACCACTATAATACTGCCCCCTATGTACAAGAATATAACTACTATAATACTGCCCCTATGTACAAGAATATAACCACTATATTACTGCTCCTATATACAAGAATATAACTACTACAATACTGCCCCCTATGTACAAGAATATAACTACTATAATACTGCCCCTATGTACAAGAATATAACCACTATAATACTGCTCCTATGTACAAGAATATAACTACTATAATACTGCCCCATGTACAAGAATATAACTACTATAATACTGCCCCCTATGTACAAGAATATAACTACTATAATACTGCTCCTATGTACAAGAATATAACTACTATAATACTGCTCCTATATACAAAAATATAACTACTATAATACTGCTCCTATGTACAAGAATATAACCACTATAATACTGCCCCCTATGTACAAGAATATAACTACTATAATACTGCTCCTATGTACAAGAATATAACTACTATAATACTGCTCCTATGTACAAGAATATAACCACTATAATACTGCTCCTATGTACAAGAATATAAGCACTATAATACTGCTCCTATGTACAAGAATCTAACCACTATAACACTGCCCCCTATGTACAAGAATATAACTACTATAATACTGCCCCTATGTACAATAATATAACCACTATAATAGTGCTCCTATGTACAAGAATATAACTACTATAATACTGCCCCCTATGTACAAGAATATAACCACTATAATACTGCCCCTATGTACAAGAATATAACCACTATATTACTGCTCCTATGTACAAGAATATAACTACTATAATACTGCCCCCTATGTACAAGAATATAACTACTATAATACTGCCCCTATGTACAAGAATATAACTACTATAATACTGCCCCCTATGTACAAGAATATAACTACTATAATACTGCTCCTATGTACAAGAATATAAGTACTATAATACTGCTCCTATGTACAAGAATATAACTACTATAATACTGCTCCTATGTACAAGAATATAACCACTATAATACTGCCCCTTATGTACAAGAATATAACTACTATAATACTGCCCCTATGTACAAGAATATAACCATATATTACTGCTCCTATATACAAGAATATAACTACTATACTACTGCCCCCTATGTACAAGAATATAACTACTATAATACTGCCCCTATGTACAAGAATATAACTACTATAATACTGCCCCCTACGTACAAGACTATAACTACTATAATATTGCTCCTATGTACAAGAATATAACTACTATAATACTGCTCCTATGTACAAGAATATAACTATTATAATACTGCTCTCTATGTACAAGAATATAACTACTATAATACTGCCCCTATGTACAAGAATATAACTACTATAATACTGCTCCTATGTACAAGAATATAACTACTATAATACTGCTCCTATGTACAAGAATATAACCACTATAATACTGCCCCCTATGTACAAGAATATAACTACTATAATACTGCCCCTATGTACAAGAATATAACTACTATAATACTGTCCCCTATGTACAAGAATATAACTACTATAATACTGCTCCTATGTACAAGAATATAACTACTATAATACTGCCCCCTATGTACTAGAATATAACTACTATAATACTGCTCCTATGTACAAGAATATAACTACTATAATACTGCTCCTATGTACAAGAATATAACTACTATAATACTGCCCCCTATGTACAAGAATATAACTACTATAATACTGCTCCTATGTACAAGAATATAACCACTATAATACTGCCCCCTATGTACAAGAATATAACTACTATAATACTGCCCCTATGTACAAGAATATAACCACTATATTACTGCTCCTATATACAAGAATATAACTACTATACTACTGCCCCCTATGTACAAGAATATAACTACTATAATACTGCCCCTATGTACAAGAATATAACTACTATAATACTGCCCCCTACGTACAAGAATATAACTACTATAATATTGCTCCTATGTACAAGAATATAACTACTATAATACTGCTCCTATGTACAAGAATATAACTATTATAATACTGCTCTCTATGTACAAGAATATAACTACTATAATACTGCCCCTATGTACAAGAATATAACTACTATAATACTGCTCCTATGTACAAGAATATAACTACTATAATACTGCCCCCTATGTACAAGAATATAACTACTATAATACTGCTCCTATGTACAAGAATATAAGTACTATAATACTGCTCCTATGTACAAGAATATAACTACTATAATACTGCTCCTATGTACAAGAATATAACCACTATAATACTGCCCCCTATGTACAAGAATATAACTACTATAATACTGCCCCTATGTACAAGAATATAACCATATATTACTGCTCCTATATACAAGAATATAACTACTATACTACTGCCCCCTATGTACAAGAATATAACTACTATAATACTGCCCCTATGTACAAGAATATAACTACTATAATACTGCCCCCTACGTACAAGACTATAACTACTATAATATTGCTCCTATGTACAAGAATATAACTACTATAATACTGCTCCTATGTATAAGAATATAACTATTATAATACTGCTCTCTATGTACAAGAATATAACTACTATAATACTGCCCCTATGTACAAGAATATAACTACTATAATACTGCTCCTATGTACAAGAATATAACTACTATAATACTGCTCCTATGTACAAGAATATAACCACTATAATACTGCCCCCTATGTACAAGAATATAACTACTATAATACTGCCCCTATGTACAAGAATATAACTACTATAATACTGTCCCCTATGTACAAGAATATAACTACTATAATACTGCTCCTATGTACAAGAATATAACTACTATAATACTGCCCCCTATGTACTAGAATATAACTACTATAATACTGCTCCTATGTACAAGAATATAACTACTATAATACTGCTCCTATGTACAAGAATATAACTACTATAATACTGCCCCCTATGTACAAGAATATAACTACTATAATACTGCTCCTATGTACAAGAATATAACCACTATAATACTGCCCCCTATGTACAAGAATATAACTACTATAATACTGCCCCTATGTACAAGAATATAACCACTATATTACTGCTCCTATATACAAGAATATAACTACTATACTACTGCCCCCTATGTACAAGAATATAACTACTATAATACTGCCCCTATGTACAAGAATATAACTACTATAATACTGCCCCCTACGTACAAGAATATAACTACTATAATATTGCTCCTATGTACAAGAATATAAATACTATAATACTGCTCCTATGTACAAGAATATAACTATTATAATACTGCTCTCTATGTACAAGAATATAACTACTATAATACTGCCCCTATGTACAAGAATATAACTACTATAATACTGCTCCTATGTACAAGAATATAACTACTATAATACTGCTCCTATGTACAAGAATATAACCACTATAATACTGCCCCCTATGTACAAGAATATAACTACTATAATACTGCCCCTATGTACAAGAATATAACTACTATAATACTGTCCCCTATGTACAAGAATATAACTACTATAATACTGCTCCTATGTACAAGAATATAACTACTATAATACTGCCCCCTATGTACTAGAATATAACTACTATAATACTGCTCCTATGTACAAGAATATAACTACTATAATACTGCTCCTATGTACAAGAATATAACTACTATAATACTGCCCCCTATGTACAAGAATATAACTACTATAATACTGCCCCCTATGTACAAGAATATAACTACTATAATACTGCCCCCTATGTACAAGAATATAACTACTATAATACTGCCCCTATGTACAAGAATATAACCACTATATTACTGCTCCTATGTGCAAGAATATAACTACTATAATACTGCCCCCTATGTACAAGAATATAACCACTATAATACTGCCCCCTATGTACAAGAATATAACTACTATAATCCTGCCCCTATGTACAATAATATAACGACTATAATACTGCCCCCTATGTACAAGAATATAACTACTATACTACTGCCCCTATGTACAGGAATATAACCACTATAATACTGCTCCTATGTACAAGAATATAACCACTATAATACTGCTCCTATGTACAAGAATATAACCACAATAATACTGCTCCTATGTACAAGAATCTAACCACTATAATACTGCCCCCTATGTACAAGAATATAACTACTATAATACTGCCCCTATGTACAAGAATATAACCACTATAATACTGCTCCTATGTACAAGAATATAACCACTATAATACTGCCCCCTATGTACAAGAATATAACCACTATAATACTGCCCCCTATGTACAAGAATATAACTACTATAATACTGCCCCTATGTACAAGAATATAACCACTATATTACTGCTCCTATGTACAAGAATAACTACTATAATACTGCCCCCTATGTACAAGAATATAACTACTATAATACTGCCCCTATGTACAAGAATATAACTACTATAATACTGCCCCCTATGTACAAGAATATAACTACTATAATACTGCTCCTATGTACAAGAATATAACTACTATAATACTGCTCCTATATACAAAAATATAACTACTATAATACTGCTCCTATGTACAAGAATATAACCACTATAATACTGCCCCCTATGTACAAGAATATAACTACTATAATACTGCCCCTATGTACAAGAATAAAACCACTATATTACTGCTCCTATATACAAGAATAAAACTACTATAATACTGCCCCTTATGTATAAGAATATAACTACTATAATACTGCCCCTATGTACAAGAATATAACTACTATAATACTGCCCCCTATGTACAAGAATATAACTACTATAATACTGCCCCTATGTACAAGAATATAACCACTATAATACTGCTCCTATGTACAAGAATATAACTACTATAATACTGCTCCTATGTACAAGAATATAACCACTATAATACTGCTCCTATGTACAAGAATATAAGCACTATAATACTGCTCCTAGGTACAAGAATCTAACCACTATAATACTGCCCCCTATGTACAAGAATATAACTACTATAATACTGCCCCTATGTACAAGAATATAACCACTATAATACTGCTCCTATGTACAAGAATATAACTACTATAATACTGCCCCCTATGTACAAGAATATAACCACTATAATACTGCCCCCTATGTACAAGAATATAACTACTATAATACTGCCCCTATGTACAAGAATATAACCACTATATTACTGCTCCTATGTACAAGAATATAACTACTATAATACTGCCCCCTATGTACAAGAATATAACTACTATAATACTGCCCCTATGTACAAGAATATAACTACTATAATACTGCCCCCTATGTACAAGAATATAACTACTATAATACTGCTCCTATGTACAAGAATATAAGTACTATAATACTGCTCCTATGTACAAGAATATAACTACTTTAATACTGCTCCTATGTACAAGAATATAACCACTATAATACTTCCCCCTATGTACAAGAATATAACTACTATAATACTGCCCCTATGTACAAGAATATAACCACTATATTACTGCTCCTATATACAAGAATATAACTACTATACTACTGCCCCCTATGTACAAGAATATAACTACTATAATACTGCCCCTATGTACAAGAATATAACTACTATAATACTGCCCCCTATGTACAAGAATATAACTACTATAATATTGCTCCTATTTACAAGAATATAACTACTATAATACTGCTCCTATGTACAAGAATATAACTATTATAATACTGCCCCCTATGTACAAGAATATAACTACTATAATACTGCCCCTATGTACAAGAATATAACTACTATAATACTGTCCCCTATGTACAAGAATATAACTACTATAATACTGCTCCTATGTACAAGAATATAACTACTATAATACTGCCCCCTATGTACTAGAATATAACTACTATAATACTGCTCCTATGTACAAGAATATAACTACTATAATACTGCTCCTATGTACAAGAATATAACTACTATAATACTGCTCCTATGTACAAGAATATAACTAGTATAATACTGCCCCCTATGTACAAGAATATAACTACTATAATACTGCCCCCTATGTACAAGAATATAACTACTATAATACTGCCCCTATGTACAAGAATATAACTACTATAATACTGCCCCTATGTACAAGAATATAACCACTATATTACTGCTCCTATGTGCAAGAATATAACTACTATAATACTGCCCCCTATGTACAAGAATATAACCACTATAATACTGCCCCCTATGTACAAGAATATAACTACTATAATCCTGCCCCTATGTACAATAATATAACGACTATAATACTGCCCCCTATGTACAAGAATATAACTACTATAATACTGCCCCTATGTACAAGAATATAACCACTATAATACTGCTCCTATGTACAAGAATATAACCACTATAATACTGCTCCTATGTACAAGAATATAACCACTATAATACTGCTCCTATGTACAAGAATCTAACCACTATAATACTGCCCCCTATGTACAAGAATATAACTACTATAATACTGCCCCTATGTACAAGAATATAACCACTATAATACTGCTCCTATGTACAAGAATATAACTACTATAATACTGCCCCCTATGTACAAGAATATAACCACTATAATACTGCCCCCTATGTACAAGAAGATAACTAGTATAATACTGCCCCTATGTACAAGAATATAACCACTATATTACTGCTCCTATGTACAAGAATATAACTACTATAATACTGCCCCCTATGTACAAGAATATAACTACTATAATACTGCCCCTATGTACAAGAATATAACTACTATAATACTGCTCCTATATATAAAAATATAACTACTATAATACTGCTCCTATGTACAAGAATATAACCACTATAATACTGCCCCCTATGTACAAGAATATAACTACTATAATACTGCTCCTATGTACAAGAATATAACTATTATAATACTGCTCTCTATGTACAAGAATATAACTACTATAATACTGCCCCTATGTACAAGAATATAACTACTATAATACTGCTCCTATGTACAAGAATATAACTACTATAATACTGCTCCTATGTACAAGAATATAACCACTATAATACTGCCCCCTATGTACAAGAATATAACTACTATAATACTGCCCCTATGTACAAGAATATAACTAGTATAATACTGTCCCCTATGTACAAGAATATAACTACTATAATACTGCTCCTATGTACAAGAATATAACTACTATAATACTGCCCTCTATGTACTAGAATATAACTACTATAATACTGCTCCTATGTACAAGAATATAACTACTATAATACTGCCCCCTATGTACAAGAATATAACTACTATAATACTGCCCCCTATGTACTAGAATATAACTACTATAATACTGCTCCTATGTACAAGAATATAACTACTATAATACTGCCCCCTATGTACAAGAATATAACTACTATAATACTGCCCCCTATGTACAAGAATATAACTACTATAATACTGCCCCTATGTACAAGAATATAACCACTATATTACTGCTCCTATATACAAGAATATAACTACTATACTACTGCCCCCTATGTACAAGAATATAACTACTATAATACTGCCCCTATGTACAAGAATATAACTACTATAATACTGCCCCCTATGTACAAGAATATAACTACTATAATATTGCTCCTATGTACAAGAATATAACTACTATAATACTGCTCCTATGTACAAGAATATAACTATTATAATACTGCCCCCTATGTACAAGAATATAACTACTATAATACTGCCCCTATGTACAAGAATATAACTACTATAATACTGTCCCCTATGTACAAGAATATAACTACTATAATACTGCTCCTATGTACAAGAATATAACTACTATAATACTGCCCCCTATGTACTAGAATATAACTACTATAATACTGCTCCTATGTACAAGAATATAACTACTATAATACTGCTCCTATGTACAAGAATATAACTACTATAATACTGCTCCTATGTACAAGAATATAACTAGTATAATACTGCCCCCTATGTACAAGAATATAACTACTATAATACTGCCCCCTATGTACAAGAATATAACTACTATAATACTGCCCCCTATGTACAAGAATATAACTACTATAATACTGCCCCTATGTACAAGAATATAACCACTATATTACTGCTCCTATGTGCAAGAATATAACTACTATAATACTGCCCCCTATGTACAAGAATATAACCACTATAATACTGCCCCCTATGTACAAGAATATAACTACTATAATCCTGCCCCTATGTACAATAATATAACGACTATAATACTGCCCCCTATGTACAAGAATATAACTACTATAATACTGCCCCTATGTACAAGAATATAACCACTATAATACTGCTCCTATGTACAAGAATATAACCACTATAATACTGCTCCTATGTACAAGAATCTAACCACTATAATACTGCCCCCTATGTACAAGAATATAACTACTATAATACTGCCCCTATGTACAAGAATATAACCACTATAATACTGCTCCTATGTACAAGAATATAACTACTATAATACTGCCCCCTATGTACAAGAATATAACCACTATAATACTGCCCCCTATGTACAAGAAGATAACTAGTATAATACTGCCCCTATGTACAAGAATATAACCACTATATTACTGCTCCTATGTACAAGAATATAACTACTATAATACTGCCCCCTATGTACAAGAATATAACTACTATAATACTGCCCCTATGTACAAGAATATAATTACTATAATACTGCTCCTATATACAAAAATATAACTACTATAATACTGCTCCTATGTACAAGAATATAACCACTATAATACTGCCCCCTATGTACAAGAATATAACTACTATAATACTGCTCCTATGTACAAGAATATAACTATTATAATACTGCTCTCTATGTACAAGAATATAACTACTATAATACTGCCCCTATGTACAAGAATATAACTACTATAATACTGCTCCTATGCACAAGAATATAACTACTATAATACTGCTCCTATGTACAAGAATATAACCACTATAATACTGCCCCCTATGTACAAGAATATAACTACTATAATACTGCCCCTATGTACAAGAATATAACTACTATAATACTGTCCCCTATGTACAAGAATATAACTACTATAATACTGCTCCTATGTACAAGAATATAACTACTATAATACTGCCCTCTATGTACTAGAATATAACTACTATAATACTGCTCCTATGTACAAGAATATAACTACTATAATACTGCCCCCTATGTACAAGAATATAACTACTATAATACTGCCCCCTATGTACTAGAATATAACTACTATAATACTGCTCCTATGTACAAGAATATAACTACTATAATACTGCCCCCTATGTACAAGAATATAACTACTATAATACTGCCCCCTATGTACAAGAATATAACTACTATAATACTGCCCCCTATGTACAAGAATATAGCTACTATAATACTGCTCCTATGTACAAGAATATAACTACTATAATACTGCCCCCTATGTACAAGAATATAACTACTATAATACTGCCCCCTATGTACAAGAATATAACTACTATAATACTGCCCCCTATGTACAAGAATATAATTACTATAATACTGCCCCCTATGTACAAGAATATAACTACTATAATACTGCCCCCTATGTACAAGAATATAACTACTATAATATTGCTCCTATGTACAAGAATATAACCACTATAATACTGCTCCTATGTACAAGAATCTAACCACTATAATACTGCCCCCTATGTACAAGAATATAACTACTATAATACTGCCCCTATGTACAAGAATATAACCACTATAATACTGCTCCTATGTACAAGAATATAACTACTATAATACTGCCTCCTATGTACAAGAATATAACTACTATAATACTGCCCCCTATGTACAAGAATATAACTACTATAATACTGCTCCTATATATAAAAATATAACTACTATAATACTGCTCCTATGTACAAGAATATAACCACTATAATACTGCCCCCTATGTACAAGAATATAACTACTATAATACTGCTCCTATGTACAAGAATATAACTATTATAATACTGCTCTCTATGTACAAGAATATAACTACTATAATACTGCCCCTATGTACAAGAATATAACTACTATAATACTGCTCCTATGTACAAGAATATAACTACTATAATACTGCTCCTATGTACAAGAATATAACCACTATAATACTGCCCCCTATGTACAAGAATATAACTACTATAATACTGCCCCTATGTACAAGAATATAACTAGTATAATACTGTCCCCTATGTACAAGAATATAACTACTATAATACTGCTCCTATGTACAAGAATATAACTACTATAATACTGCCCTCTATGTACTAGAATATAACTACTATAATACTGCTCCTATGTACAAGAATATAACTACTATAATACTGCCCCCTATGTACAAGAATATAACTACTATAATACTGCCCCCTATGTACTAGAATATAACTACTATAATACTGCTCCTATGTACAAGAATATAACTACTATAATACTGCCCCCTATGTACAAGAATATAACTACTATAATACTGCCCCCTATGTACAAGAATATAACTACTATAATACTGCCCCTATGTACAAGAATATAACCACTATATTACTGCTCCTATATACAAGAATATAACTACTATACTACTGCCCCCTATGTACAAGAATATAACTACTATAATACTGCCCCTATGTACAAGAATATAACTACTATAATACTGCCCCCTATGTACAAGAATATAACTACTATAATATTGCTCCTATGTACAAGAATATAACTACTATAATACTGCTCCTATGTACAAGAATATAACTATTATAATACTGCCCCCTATGTACAAGAATATAACTACTATAATACTGCCCCTATGTACAAGAATATAACTACTATAATACTGTCCCCTATGTACAAGAATATAACTACTATAATACTGCTCCTATGTACAAGAATATAACTACTATAATACTGCCCCCTATGTACTAGAATATAACTACTATAATACTGCTCCTATGTACAAGAATATAACTACTATAATACTGCTCCTATGTACAAGAATATAACTACTATAATACTGCTCCTATGTACAAGAATATAACTAGTATAATACTGCCCCCTATGTACAAGAATATAACTACTATAATACTGCCCCCTATGTACAAGAATATAACTACTATAATACTGCCCCCTATGTACAAGAATATAACTACTATAATACTGCCCCTATGTACAAGAATATAACCACTATATTACTGCTCCTATGTGCAAGAATATAACTACTATAATACTGCCCCCTATGTACAAGAATATAACCACTATAATACTGCCCCCTATGTACAAGAATATAACTACTATAATCCTGCCCCTATGTACAATAATATAACGACTATAATACTGCCCCCTATGTACAAGAATATAACTACTATAATACTGCCCCTATGTACAAGAATATAACCACTATAATACTGCTCCTATGTACAAGAATATAACCACTATAATACTGCTCCTATGTACAAGAATCTAACCACTATAATACTGCCCCCTATGTACAAGAATATAACTACTATAATACTGCCCCTATGTACAAGAATATAACCACTATAATACTGCTCCTATGTACAAGAATATAACTACTATAATACTGCCCCCTATGTACAAGAATATAACCACTATAATACTGCCCCCTATGTACAAGAAGATAACTAGTATAATACTGCCCCTATGTACAAGAATATAACCACTATATTACTGCTCCTATGTACAAGAATATAACTACTATAATACTGCCCCCTATGTACAAGAATATAACTACTATAATACTGCCCCTATGTACAAGAATATAATTACTATAATACTGCTCCTATATACAAAAATATAACTACTATAATACTGCTCCTATGTACAAGAATATAACCACTATAATACTGCCCCCTATGTACAAGAATATAACTACTATAATACTGCTCCTATGTACAAGAATATAACTATTATAATACTGCTCTCTATGTACAAGAATATAACTACTATAATACTGCCCCTATGTACAAGAATATAACTACTATAATACTGCTCCTATGTACAAGAATATAACTACTATAATACTGCTCCTATGTACAAGAATATAACCACTATAATACTGCCCCCTATGTACAAGAATATAACTACTATAATACTGCCCCTATGTACAAGAATATAACTACTATAATACTGTCCCCTATGTACAAGAATATAACTACTATAATACTGCTCCTATGTACAAGAATATAACTACTATAATACTGCCCTCTATGTACTAGAATATAACTACTATAATACTGCTCCTATGTACAAGAATATAACTACTATAATACTGCCCCCTATGTACAAGAATATAACTACTATAATACTGCCCCCTATGTACTAGAATATAACTACTATAATACTGCTCCTATGTACAAGAATATAACTACTATAATACTGCCCCCTATGTACAAGAATATAACTACTATAATACTGCCCCCTATGTACAAGAATATAACTACTATAATACTGCCCCCTATGTACAAGAATATAGCTACTATAATACTGCTCCTATGTACAAGAATATAACTACTATAATACTGCCCCCTATGTACAAGAATATAACTACTATAATACTGCCCCCTATGTACAAGAATATAACTACTATAATACTGCCCCCTATGTACAAGAATATAATTACTATAATACTGCCCCCTATGTACAAGAATATAACTACTATAATACTGCCCCCTATGTACAAGAATATAACTACTATAATATTGCTCCTATGTACAAGAATATAACCACTATAATACTGCTCCTATGTACAAGAATCTAACCACTATAATACTGCCCCCTATGTACAAGAATATAACTACTATAATACTGCCCCTATGTACAAGAATATAACCACTATAATACTGCTCCTATGTACAAGAATATAACTACTATAATACTGCCTCCTAGCTGTGAGGACGTGTCTGAGTAGCT
Organism: Phyllobates terribilis; assembly: GCF_046119375.1. NCBI lineage: Eukaryota > Metazoa > Chordata > Amphibia > Anura > Dendrobatidae > Phyllobates > Phyllobates terribilis. The sequence continues at coordinate 54,286,719 of NW_027362772.1, read as the reverse complement.
CTCCTGATGTCTGGAGCAAGCCCGGGGAGGGGCCACCCTGGGCGGGGAAGCTCCCCAAGCAAGGCCCAGGCTTCCCGGCCTACACTGGGAGACAACTTCCAGGCTTCTTCTAATGGGAATACAAATCCCAGAGTCATCGTTAAGCAATGCAAAGCAACAAGCCAAAGCTCCACTGTTTCCAAGAAGGAAGAAAGCAGAGTGAATGTGAGTAAAGTTATGGAAGGAACAGCAGCTCCAGTTACAGCAAAGAAACCTGAAGTGAAACTGTTAGTAAGTAAAGAAATGCAGCAAAGTCCAAAACCAAGTAATTCCCCAAAGGAATCTTCTGTCAGCAAACAGAGGCAGCCTGGTGCAGAGAAGGTGAGGCCGCTCTCATCACCGGCCTCAGGTGTGCAGCTCACTCCTCCACACAGGCAGAGACGGACATCTCTGGAGAGGCAGACATTGCAAGAAAACCTGCAGCAGCAAGACACGGTGACCGGCATGGCGCGCTCAGGACGCACAAGGGCACAGGCGAGTGGCAGCACTAAGAGTGCTGTGGAGCCCGGAGCCAGCAGTGGTACCATAAAGTCATCTGTGGTAAAACCAAGGAGACCTCTGTGTTCAAAAACCCAGAGCCATTGTCCAAGCCTCAGAAGGAGACGGCGCGTGCACCCGAGCTGCAGCTGGCAGAGGAGATACCTGGCCTGGTAAAGAAGATGGGTGAGTTACAGCAGCAAAGACAAATGCTGCAAATGGAGATTGATGTGATCTATAAACTGAAGGCTGCTAATCCTGACAGTAATGCTATGTGTGACCAGAGACTTTACTCACTGGGAGTGGAGCTGGCGAATGTGGTCAGGGACATAGACTGTATCCTGGAGAGGATGGGGCCCCTGGCAGAGACCTACAGAAACCGGGAGCGGTTCACCTCTCACAAGCAGGACTTTGTTGTGGAGTCCAGGACCTCTGATGCTGGATTAGGGTCAGAGACTGTACAGGATGAACCCCTGAAGCAGCAGACACGACCTGTGTTACAAGCTGCACGTTTCTGTTTCCAGGAGGGACAAATACTGCAGCAGCAGCAGACTGTAGCTGAGCCTGAGCAGCAACATGTACCTCAGAATCCAGTAGAGGCACCACAAGTCCCAGAATGCTCAACACAAGAGCAGGACATTGCATGTATGATTGTGTGTATTGATGGTGCACAGCACAGCCCTAATGCTGATGCACAGGCTGGGGATGACCCCACTTTACCCAGGGGCTCTGAGGCTGGAGGGGGCTCGCAGTCTGTGGTGGATGTCACATTGCCTCATAAAGATATTGTGGTTGATAATGATGTGTGTGATTTTCCCCCTTTGATACCTAATGCACAAGAGGTGACAGGTCCCCCTGCAGCGGACCCTCCCCCTGTTAGTCAGCCCAGTGTGACCCCACAGGTTCCCCACAGTAATGCCTGGAGCCGTGGTGCTCCGTCCTTCACCTCTGGCACCAACTATACCGACCAGGCCTTCAAAAGAAGGAACGTGGTGCGATTTAAGCATAGAGGTCTCAAGGAGGATCTGCCGGACAGGAGGTTTGTGGTCAGGGAGCTACTGTGTCGTCAGATGGGGTTTGCGCCATTAAATATCTTGGCAGTGATTAATCTTCCAGACAGACAGGGATATGATGTCAGTTTTAAAATCATGCCTGATCTGGACAGATTCTGGGCTAATTTCCCTAAGTTCAGGGACACGGATGGATGGAACAAATTTATCTTTGTTCCCATTTCCAGGCCAGATACAGTCACTGTAAATATCATCTTCTGGAATGAGGCTGTTCCCCCGCAGGACATTGTGGTGTGGCTCCGGAGGCATTGTGACCTCGTCTCTGACCTCACCAAGAATCGTGACGTTGATGGTATCTGGACGGGAGGGTGGAAGGTCCTGGTGAAGCTGCGCCAGTGTAACAATGTCACTGCCCACTTACCCAACTCCTTCTTCATTGGGCGGGAGAAAGGTGTTTGCTTCTATCCTGGGCAGCCTCGTAAGTGTTTTAAATGTGGCAAAGCGGGTCACCTGGCAAATTCCTGTACTGTGGTCAAGTGCAGTCTGTGCGGGGAAGTCGGCCATGTAGCTGCAGACTGCCAGAATATAAGGTGTAACCTGTGTGGGAAGATCGGCCACCCTCACAAGGACTGTCCCGATGCTTGGCATAACATCTGCAGGGACTTTCCTGATGAGGATTTGGTGGTAGGAGCAGAGGCTCAGGAGGAGGAGGCCTTAATGTCAGGGGAGATACTCACTAGATCAGAGGTCCACCAAGGGTCAGACCATGTAACACCAGAGCAGCAGTGTGAAGAGGGTGCACAGGGGAGCATGGAGGTTGTCCTTCAAGGCCAGCCGCCCCAAGAGGCCTGCACATCTGTATCACCATCTCTACCTGATAATAGTAACAGCAAGCAGACCAAAAGGAGGAAAAAAGACACGTCCTCCCGTAAACCCGAGGAACAATATGATGCTGACCATAAAGCTAAGAAAAAAGTCAGCAGTGGTGTTGGTGTGATGGTCGTATCTAACAGATATGAAGTTCTATCTGAGTCAGATGGAGATTTTGATCAGGAATTGAAAAGAATAGAGGCCGAGTGTGAGAGGGAAACAGAGGACCCTCCGCCTACAAAGCGGAAACCCTTACCTATAGACTCTAATGTAGCGTCAGACATGGAGACCAGTAGTGGACAGAACACCTCTGAGTTATGATGACGGGTTCTACTTCTCTGCTCCTCTTATACTGTGTTCTTATGGCTGGATTTTCCCTAAAATTTACATCAAGTAATGTGAACAGCATTAAGGTGAGGAGGACGAGACATGCGGTGTATGACCATCTGAGATACCTTGATGCAGATGTCTTTTTCCTACAGGAAACAAGATTGACATCTCTGGGGCTTATGAGAGAGGCTGAGAGGGAATGGAGATCTGGTCCGTCATTCTGGTCACTGGCTGTGGAGCCTTATGCCGGGGTCGCTATCCTGTTTAACACCAATAATGTGACTTTACATAGAATGACGGAGGTGGTTATGGGAAGGTGTCTGGTCCTGGAAGCCACTGTTCAGGGTAGACGGCTCCGGCTTATTAACATCTATGGGCCTCAGACAGTGACTGACAGGATCCAGCTGTTCAATAATGTGAAGCCATATCTCTTCACCTCTCTCCCGGTGGTGATGGCGGGTGACTTTAATGCCATAATGACATCTGGTGACAGTATCTCAGACAGGACAGTGACCAGGGATGGCAAAGTCTTAAAAAACATAATTTTGCAGACCGGACTAACTGACGCTTTTACGCAAAGAGGTCGGACGCCAAAATTTACTTACTCATGTTCCAACAGAAGTAGTAGGATAGATTTGGCTTTTGTGAGTCCTACTGAAGTTGTCAGTGCCATCAGTGAGAAAACCGTTCCTTTCTCTGATCACCTTGCCTTGTGTTTCTGCCTGGGGGCCACTAACCGTCCTGACATCGGTAGAGGGTTGTGGAAGCTAAACTCCAGCCTCCTGGATGACATGCATGTTCGGAGTTGTGTCCACTTCCTTTTTCAGGGTCATTTACAGAGGGTAGATTTCTATGACAACATGGCCGACTGGTGGGAGGACATCAAGGATGATATCAGATCCCTCTTGAAGAGACTGTCAGTTAATAAAGGGAGGAACAAGTACAGCCAGTACCTAAGACTTCGTAAGGAATTGGAGTCACTCTATTCGGCGGACGGGGATGACAAAGAGAGGATTGACCGGCTGAAATCTGAGATAAGGCAGTATCAGTACAGCAGGTATACCTCCCTGGTTCTTGAGCGGGATTATGGGACCTTGGGGGCACCTGATCCCTTTGAGAATTGCCAGGAGCGGGTGGCTAATAAATTGGTCACAGGTCTCACCAACTCCCAGGGTGTATTGCAGGAATCTCGGGAGGGTATCCTGGGAGTCGTGAGATCTTATTATACTGACTTGTTTCAGAGGAAAGTTTTGGATAAAGACAAGATGGCTCAATTCTTGGAGGCAACTCCAATGCCTGACACTAACGATCTGGACTTTTCTCCTTTGACAGCAGAATTAACGGTGCAGGAAGTTAAGGAGGCCATTAATAAGTTACATCTGAAGAAGGCACCAGGTCCAGATGGTTTAACAGCAGAATTCTATAAGAAATTCAGAGACCTCCTGGCTCCAATTCTTGTGGATGTTTACAAAAATTGTCTAGAAAATCACCTGATGCCTTCATCCATGAGAGTGTCTTCGTTAATTCTCCTGTCTAAAGGTAAAGAGCCAAGCGACATCAAGAACTAGAGGCCGATTGCCCTCTTGAATGTAGACAGGAAGATTCTGGCAAAGATCCTGTTTTCTAGGTTAGTTTGTTTGTCCCCGGCACTGTTGGCAGGCTCTCAGTTTGGCACAGTAAAAGGGCGGAATATCTCTGGAGCAGTCATCTCGATACGGGAGATGTTTGAGAGATGTAAAGTTCTGCGGTGTGGGAGATATGTTGTCAGTCTGGACCAGGCTAAAGCCTTTGACAGGGTTGATCACGATTATCTGTGGGCCACTTTGTCAAAGTACGGTGTTCCGGGACAATTCATGGATTGGCTGAAGACTTTGTATAGAGAGGCGGTGAGCTTTCCTCTGATTAATGGTTGGCAGGGTGATACTTTTGGAGTTGAGGCAGCCTCCACCCATATTAAGATCCTAGGGGTTAAATTTGGGAGGGATGATAATGGCAAGCTAAATTGGGAAGAGAAATTGGAAACCGGAAATGCAAAGGTTCAGCGATGGAAGAACTGGAGGCTGACCTACAGAGAAAGGGTCGCTATGTTGAAGACTTACTTGGTTCCCGTCTTCTTGTACGTCTTTGTCATTTTTCCTTTGCCAGAATCTTTCTCGGCGAGGCTCCTCAGCCTGTTCTTCCAACTCTTGTGGGGGAATAGGTTGAACCCAGTAAAAAGAGGGATTACTTACCTGCAGCGGAGAGAGGGTGGGCTGGATATGCTAAATCCGAGGGTCTTCTTTGACTCCATGTTTCTGAAAGTTAATTTTGGTAACCTGGATTCAAGTGCCCTGTGGGTAAATAGTATCAGGGATTGGATATTGCCTTTTGCAGAGTCTTGGGTGCGAGGCGGCAGTCTCAAGAGGAGGAGATGGACAGGTGACCACCTCCCCCAGTATCTGGAATATGGTCTCAGGTGTCTGAAGAAGTGGGGAGCAGAGAAGTATGAAATTGAGAATAAGACCAGGAAGGACCTGTATGTCAGGATATGCCGGACTTTCTTTTGTGTGCAGCCTGCACTGAGAGACTGCACAACTACCACCTTGCTGGAAAGTCTGAGGTTTCTCAATGCAGCGAGACTCCCAGCTAAGTTTTTTGACATCGCCTGGCTGTCGCTACATGGAAGACTATATGTTCGGGGTAACCTTAAGTACCTTAGTGTGTCAGATCGAATGTGTCCCCTGGGCTGTCAGCAAGAAGAGACAATGGCACATTTTATAACGGAGTGCTGGGGCGGGAGGAAAATATGGGAGGAAATATCTTGTAAGTTAAAAGTCCCAAGATTGCTGACCCTAAAATACCCAGATATCATCTATGGTGTCCCATCTACTGTAAGTAACATTGACCGGGGGACCATGTATCTGATAATAACAGTCATAAAATACTATCACTGGCATACGAGAACCCGCGTCTCCATCAGCAGTGAACCCTTCCATCATACCGCAGCCGTGAGCCTGATCCTGTCTGAATTGAGGTGTATAAAATGTCTAGAGATCAGGAAAAATGGTAAAAACAAAACATTATGGAGGAATGTACACATGGATTAATGTTGATATACAGTACAGACCAAAAGTTTGGACACACCTTCTCATTTAAAGATTTTTCCGTATTTTCATGACTTTGAAAATTGTACATTCATACTGAAGACATCAAAACTATGAATTAACACATGTGGAATTATATACTTAACAAAAAAGTGTGAAACAACTGAAAATATACCTTATATTCTAAGTTCTTCAAAGAAGCCACCTTTTGCTTTGATGACTGCTTTGCACACTCTTGGCATTCTCTTGATGATCTTCAAGAGGTAGTCATCGGAAATGGTCTTCCAACAATCTTGAAGGAGTTCCCAGAGATGCTTACCACTTGTTGGCCCTTTTGCCTTCACTCTGCGGTCCAGCTCATCCCAAACCATCTCGATTGGGTTCAGGTCTGGTGATTGTGGAGGCCAGGTCATCGGGCGTAGCACCCCATCACTCTCCTTCTTGGTCAAAAAGCCCTTACACAGCCTGGAGGTGTGTTTGGGGTCATTATCCTGTTGAAAAATAAATAATGGTCCAACTAAACACAAACCGGATGGAATAGCATGCCACTGCAAGATGCTGTGGTAGCCATGCTGGTTCAGTATGCCTTCAATTTTGAATAAATCCCCAACAGTGTCACCAGCAAAGCACCCCCACAGCATCACACCTCCTCCTCCATGCTTCACGGTGGGAACCAGGCATGTAGAGTCCATCCGTTCACCTTTTCTGCGTCGCACAAAGACACGGTGGTTGGAACCAAAGATCTCAAATTTGGACTCATCAGACCAAAGCACAGATTTCCACTGGTCTAATGTCCATTCCTTGTGTTCTTTAGCCCAAACAAGTCTCTTCCGCTTGTTGTCTGTCCTTAGCAGTGGTTTCCTAGCAGCTATTTTACCATGAAGGCCTGCTGCACAAAGTCTCCTCTTAACAGTTGTTGTAGAGATGTGTCTGCTGTTAGAACTCTGTGTGGCATTGACCAGGTCTCTAATCTGAGCTGCTGCTAACCTGCGATTTCTGAGGCTGGTGACTCAGATAAACTTATCCTCAGAAGCAGAGGTGACGCTTGGTCTTCCTTTCCTGGGGCGGTCCTCATGTGAGCCAGTTTCTTTGTAGCGCTTGATGGTTTTGCAACTGTACTTGGAGACACATTCAAAGTTTGCCCAATTTTTCGGACTGACTGACCTTAATTTCTTAAAGTAATGATGGCCACTCGTTTTTCTTTACTTAGCTCCTTTTTTCTTGCCATAATACAAATTCTAAGAGTCTATTCAGTAGGACTATCAGCTGTGTGTCCGCCAGACTTCTGCACAACACAACTGATGGTCTCAACCCCATTTATAAGGCAAGAAATCCCACTTATTAAACCTGACAGGGCACACCTGTGAAGTGAAACCATTTCCGGTGACTACCTCTTGAAGTTCATTAAGAGAATGCCAAGAGTGTGCAAAGCAGTCATCAAAGCAAAAGGTGGCTACTTTGAAGAACCTAGAATATAAGACATATTTTCAGTTGTTTCACACTTTTTTGTTAAGTATATAATTCCACATGTGTTAATTCATAGTTTTGATGCCTTCAGTGTGAATGTACAATTTTCAAAGTCATGAAAATACAGAAAAATCTTTAAATGAAAAGGTGTGTCCAAACTTTTGGTCTGTACTGTACAATAACAAATCAATTTTTGTTGGTTAATCGTTTCATTTTTTTTTTTTTTTCCTCTCGCCCTATTTCGAGAGCAATGGACTTGAGCTAATTCTACTGTAATATTTTTATGTTATTAGATTTTTATTGTTTTTGTTTCTGTTGAATTATTATGGTTTTGCTTTTGTTTTTTGATCGGATTGTATTGTAATATGTACTGTTTGTTTTTTACTAATAAAAATTGCCCCTATGTACAAGAATATAACCACTATAATACTGCCCCCTATGTACAAGAATATAACTACTATAATACTGCCCCTATGTACAAGAATATAACTACTATAATACTGCCCCTATGTACAAGAATATAACCACTATATTACTGCTCCTATGTACAAGAGTATAACTACTATAATACTGCCCCCTATGTACAAGAATATAACTACTATAATACTGCTCCTATGTACAAGAATATAACTACTATAATACTGCTCCTATGTACAAGAATATAACTACTATAATACTGCTCCTATGTACAAGAATATAACTACTATAATACTGCCCCCTATGTAGAAGAATATAACTACTATAATACTGCCCCCTATGTACAAGAATATAACTACTATAATACTGCCCCTATGTACAAGAATATAACCACTATATTACTGCTCCTATGTACAAGAATATAACTACTATAATACTGCCCCCTATGTACAAGAATATAACTACTATAATACTGCCCCTATGTACAAGAATATAACCACTATAATACTGCTCCTATGTACAAGAATATAACTACTATAATACTGCTCCTATGTACAAGAATATAACCACTATAATACTGCTCCTATGTACAAGAATATAACCACTATATTACTGCTCCTATGTACAAGAATCTAACCACTATAATACTGCCCCCTATGTACAAGAATATAACTACTATAATACTGCCCCTATGTACAAGAATATAACCACTATAATACTGCTCCTATGTACAAGAATATAACTACTATAATACTGCCCCCTATGTACAAGAATATAACCACTATAATATTGCCCCCTATTTACAAGAATATAACTACTATAATACTGCCCCTATGTACAAGAATATAACCACTATATTACTGCTCCTATGTACAAGAATATAACTACTATAATACTGCCCCCTATGTACAAGAATATAACTACTATAATACTGCCCCTATGTACAAGAATATAACTACTATAATACTGCTCCTATGTACAAGAATATAACTACTATAATACTGCTCCTATGTACAAGAATATAACTACTATAATACTGCTCCTATATACAAAAATATAACTACTATAATACTGCTCCTATGTACAAGAATATAACTACTATAATACTGCTCCTATATACAAAAATATAACTACTATAATACTGCCTCCTATGTACTAGAATATATCTACTATAATACTGCTCCTATGTAGAAGAATATAACTACTATAATACTGCTCCTATGTAGAAGAATATAACTACTATAATACTGCTCCTATGTACAAGAATATAACTACTATAATACTGCTCCTATGTACAAGAATATAACTACTATAATACTGCTCCTATATACAAAAATATAACTACTATAATACTGCTCCTATGTACAAGAATATAACCACTATAATACTGCCCCTATGTACAAGAATATAACTACTATAATACTGCCCCTATGTACAAGAATATAACCACTATATTACTGCTCCTATGTACAAGAATATAACTACTATAATACTGCCCCCTATGTACAAGAATATAACTACTATAATACTGCCCCCTATGTACTAGAATATATCTACTATAATACTGCTCCTATGTAGAAGAATATAACTACTATAATACTGCTCCTATGTACAAGAATATAACTACTATAATACTGCTCCTATGTACAAGAATATAACTACTATAATACTGCCCCTACGTACAAGAATATAACTACTATAATACTGCTCCTATATACAAAAATATAACTACTATAATACTGCTCCTATGTACAAGAATATAACCACTATAATACTGCCCCCTATGTACAAGAATATAACTACTATAATACTGCCCCTATGTACAAGAATATAACCACTATAATACTGCCCCCTATGTACAAGAATATAACTACTATAATACTGCCCCTATGTACAAGAATATAACCACTATATTACTGCCCCTATGTACAAGAATATAACCACTATATTACTGCTCCTATATACAAGAATATAACTACTATAATACTGCCCCCTATGTATAAGAATATAACTACTATAATACTGCCCCTATGTACAAGAATATAACTACTATAATACTGCCCCCTATGTACAAGAATATAACTACTATAATACTGCCCCTATGTACAAGAATATAACCACTATAATACTGCTCCTATGTACAAGAATATAACTACTATAATACTGCTCCTATGTACAAGAATATAACCACTATAATACTGCTCCTATGTACAAGAATATAACCACTATAATACTGCTCCTATGTACAAGAATCTAACCAATATAATACTGCCCCCTATGTACAAGAATATAACTACTATAATACTGCCCCTATGTACAAGAATATAACTACTATAATACTGCCCCTATGTACAAGAATATAACCACTATAATACTGCTCCTATGTACAAGAATATAACTACTATAATACTGCCCCTATGTACAAGAATATAACCATTATAATACTGCCCCCTATGTACAAGAATATAACTACTATAATACTGCCCCTATGTACAAGAATATAACCACTATATTACTGCTCCTATGTACAAGAATATAACTACTATAATACTGCCCCCTATGTACAAGAATATAACTACTATAATACTGCCCCTATGTACAAGAATATAACTACTATAATACTGCCCCCTATGTACAAGAATATAACTACTATAATACTGCTCTTATGTACAAGAATATAACTACTATAATACTGCTCCTATGTACAAGAATATAACTACTATAATACTGCTCCTATGTACAAGAATATAACCACTATAATACTGCCCCCTATGTACAAGAATATAACTACTATAATACTGCCCCTATGTACAAGAATATAACCACTATATTACTGCTCCTATATACAAGAATATAACTAGTATAATACTGCCCCCTATGTACAAGAATATAACTACTATAATACTGCCCCTATGTACAAGAATATAACTACTATAATACTGCCCCCTATGTACAAGAATATAACTACTATAATATTGCTCCTATGTACAAGAATATAACCACTATAATACTGCTCCTATGTACAAGAATATAACCACTATATTACTGCTCCTATGTACAAGAATCTAACCACTATAATACTGCCCCCTATGTACAAGAATATAACTACTATAATACTGCCCCTATGTACAAGTATATAACCACTATAATACTGCTCCTATGTACAAGAATATAACTACTATAATACTGCCCCCTATGTACAAGAATATAACCACTATAATATTGCCCCCTATTTACAAGAATATAACTACTATAATACTGCCCCTATGTACAAGAATATAACCACTATATTACTGCTCCTATGTACAAGAATATAACTACTATAATACTGCCCCCTATGTACAAGAATATAACTACTATAATACTGCCCCTATGTACAAGAATATAACTACTATAATACTGCTCCTATGTACAAGAATATAACTACTATAATACTGCTCCTATGTACAAGAATATAACTACTATAATACTGCTCCTATATACAAAAATATAACTACTATAATACTGCTCCTATGTACAAGAATATAACTACTATAATACTGCTCCTATATACAAAAATATAACTACTATAATACTGCCCCCTATGTACTAGAATATATCTACTATAATACTGCTCCTATGTAGAAGAATATAACTACTATAATACTGCTCCTATGTAGAAGAATATAACTACTATAATACTGCTCCTATGTACAAGAATATAACTACTATAATACTGCTCCTATGTACAAGAATATAACTACTATAATACTGCTCCTATATACAAAAATATAACTACTATAATACTGCTCCTATGTACAAGAATATAACCACTATAATACTGCCCCTATGTACAAGAATATAACTACTATAATACTGCCCCCATGTACAAGAATATAACCACTATATTACTGCTCCTATGTACAAGAATATAACTACTATAATACTGCCCCCTATGTACAAGAATATAACTACTATAATACTGCCCCCTATGTACTAGAATATATCTACTATAATACTGCTCCTATGTAGAAGAATATAACTACTATAATACTGCTCCTATGTACAAGAATATAACTACTATAATACTGCTCCTATGTACAAGAATATAACTACTATAATACTGCTCCTACGTACAAGAATATAACTACTATAATACTGCTCCTATATACAAAAATATAACTACTATAATACTGCTCCTATGTACAAGAATATAACCACTATAATACTGCCCCCTATGTACAAGAATATAACTACTATAATACTGCCCCTATGTACAAGAATATAACCACTATATTACTGCCCCTATGTACAAGAATATAACCACTATATTACTGCTCCTATATACAAGAATATAACTACTATAATACTGCCCCCTATGTATAAGAATATAACTACTATAATACTGCCCCTATGTACAAGAATATAACTACTATAATACTGCCCCCTATGTACAAGAATATAACTACTATAATACTGCCCCTATGTACAAGAATATAACCACTATAATACTGCTCCTATGTACAAGAATATAACTACTATAATACTGCTCCTATGTACAAGAATATAACCACTATAATACTGCTCCTATGTACAAGAATATAACCACTATAATACTGCTCCTATGTACAAGAATCTAACCAATATAATACTGCCCCCTATGTACAAGAATATAACTACTATAATACTGCCCCTATGTACAAGAATATAACTACTATAATACTGCCCCTATGTACAAGAATATAACCACTATAATACTGCTCCTATGTACAAGAATATAACTACTATAATACTGCCCCTATGTACAAGAATATAACCATTATAATACTGCCCCCTATGTACAAGAATATAACTACTATAATACTGCCCCTATGTACAAGAATATAACCACTATATTACTGCTCCTATGTACAAGAATATAACTACTATAATACTGCCCCCTATGTACAAGAATATAACTACTATAATACTGCCCCTATGTACAAGAATATAACTACTATAATACTGCCCCCTATGTACAAGAATATAACTACTATAATACTGCTCTTATGTACAAGAATATAACTACTATAATACTGCTCCTATGTACAAGAATATAACTACTATAATACTGCTCCTATGTACAAGAATATAACCACTATAATACTGCCCCCTATGTACAAGAATATAACTACTATAATACTGCCCCTATGTACAAGAATATAACCACTATATTACTGCTCCTATATACAAGAATATAACTAGTATAATACTGCTCCTATGTACAAGAATATAACTACTATAATACTGCTCCTATGTACAAGAATATAACTACTATAATACTGCCCCTATGTACAAGAATATAACTACTATAATACTGCTCCTATGTACAAGAATATAACTACTATAATACTGCTCCTATGTACAAGAACATAACCACTATAATACTGCCCCCTATGTACAAGAATATAACTACTATAATACTGCCCCTATGTACAAGAATATAACTACTATAATACTGTCCCCTATGTACAAGAATATAACTACTATAATACTGCTCCTATGTACAAGAATATAACTACTATAATACTGACCCCTATGTACTAGAATATAACTACTATAATACTGCCCCCTATGTATAAGAATATAACTACTATAATACTACCCCTATGTACAAGAATATAACCACTATATTACTGCTCCTATGTACAAGAATATAACTACTATAATACTGCCCCCTATGTACAAGAATATAACCACTATAATACTGCCCCCTATGTACAAGAATATAACTACTATAATACTGCCCCTATGTACAAGAATATAACCACTATAATACTGCCCCCTATGTACAAGAATATAACTACTATAATACTGCCCCTATGTATAAAAATATAACTACTATAATACTGTCCCCTATGTGCAAGAATATAACTACTATAATACTGCTCCTATGTACAAGAATATAACTACTATAATACTGTCCCCTATGTACTAGAATATAACTACTATAATACTGCTCCTATGTACAAGAATATAACTACTATAATATTGCCCCCTATTTACAAGAATATAACTACTATAATACTGCCCTATGTACAAGAATATAACCACTATATTACTGCTCCTATGTACAAGAATATAACTACTATAATACTGCCCCCTATGTACAAGAATATAACTACTATAATACTGCCCCCTATGTACTAGAATATATCTACTATAATACTGCTCCTATGTAGAAGAATATAACTACTATAATACTGCTCCTATGTAGAAGAATATAACTACTATAATACTGCTCCTATGTACAAGAATATAACTACTATAATACTGCTCCTATGTACAAGAATATAACTACTATAATACTGCTCCTATATACAAAAATATAACTACTATAATACTGCTCCTATGTACAAGAATATAACCACTATAATACTGCCCCTATGTACAAGAATATAACTACTATAATACTGCCCCTATGTACAAGAATATAACCACTATATTACTGCTCCTATGTACAAGAATATAACTACTATAATACTGCTCTCTATGTACAAGAATAGAACTACTATAATACTGCTCTCTATGTACAAGAATAGAACTACTATAATACTGCTCCTATGTACAAGAATATAACTACTATAATACTGCTCCTATGTACAAGAATATAACTACTATAATACTGCTCCTATGTACAAGAATATAACTACTATAATACTGACCCTATGTACAAGAATATAACTACTATAATACTGCTCCTATGTACAAGAATATAACTACTATAATACTGCTCCTATGTACAAGAATATAACCACTATAATACTGCCCCCTATGTACAAGAATATAACTACTATAATACTGCCCCTATGTACAAGAATATAACTACTATAATACTGTCCCCTATGTACAAGAATATAACTACTATAATACTGCTCCTATGTACAAGAATATAACTACTATAATACTGCCCCCTATGTACTAGAATATAACTACTATAATACTGCTCCTATGTACAAGAATATAACTACTGTAATACTGCTCCTATGTACAAGAATATAACTACTATAATACTGCTCCTATGTACAAGAATATAACTACTATAATACTGCCCCCTATATACAAGAATATAACTACTATAATACTGCCCCCTATGTACAAGAATATAACTACTATAATACTGCCCCCTATGTATAAGAATATAACTACTATAATACTGCCCCTATGTACAAAAATATAACCACTATATTACTGCTCCTATGTACAAGAATATAACTACTATAATACTGCCCCCTATGTACAAGAATATAACCACTATAATACTGCCCCCTATGTACAAGAATATAACTACTATAATACTGCCCCTATGTACAAGAATATAACCACTATAATACTGCCCCCTATGTACAAGAATATAACTACTATAATACTGCCCCTATGTATAAAAATATAACTACTATAATACTGTCCCCTATGTGCAAGAATATAACTACTATAATACTGCTCCTATGTACAAGAATATAACTACTATAATACTGTCCCCTATGTACTAGAATATAACTACTATAATACTGCTCCTATGTACAAGAATATAACTACTATAATACTGCTCCTATGTACAAGAATATAACTACTATAATACTGCTCCTATGTACAAGAATATAACTACTATAATACTGCTCCTATGTACAAGAATATAACTACTATAATACTGCCCCCTATGTACAAGAATATAACTACTATAATACTGCCCCCTATGTACAAGAATATAACTACTATAATACTGCTCCTATGTACAAGAATATAACTACAATAATACTGCCCCCTATGTACAAGAATATAACTACTATAATACTGCCCCCTATGTACAAGAATATAACTACTATAATACTGCCCCCTTGGTACAAGAATATAACTACTATAATACTGCCCCCTATGTACAAGAATATAACTACTGTAATACTGCTCCAATGTACAAGAATATAACTGCTATAATACTGCCCCCTATATACAAGAATATAACTACTATAATACTGCCCCCTATATACAAGAATATAACTACTATAATACTGCCCCCTATGTATAAGAATATAACTACTATAATACTGCTCCTATGTACAAGAATATAACTACTATAATACTGTAGGATCACAGATATTGGTATAAGAGATTAAGTTCTGACAGATTATTTTATCTTTGGTTCCTCTATGTTTAGCCGTCAGCCTCCAGTGTTACCACTTCAAGGGTCATCCTCATCATGCTACCACAGAACAGACAGTTATGACATGTGACAGTACACAGCCTTACTGCAGCTCTACAATTATGACATATAAGGGTGAGTAGATCTTTTGGTCATCTTTACAGTGTTCTTCCACTCCTGACACTTCATTGGTATAATACAGAACATAGCATTGGTGGGGTGCATGAGGTCCTCCTTCATCAACTATATTTGAAGGCCCCCATATCCCAGTGGAGATTGATACCATGCCTTCTGATATTCCATTACTTGTTTGTATAAGGTCACAGTCATAACACCCAACTGGCTCCCTACTCTAAGAGATTTTTAAGACCATTTTTACTTGTTAATGATCTTCTTATTCAGTTTTGCCCTTCAAGAAAAATGTCTCCCCTACATCTAGAACAGGAGTCCTCAGTAAATAGCCAGATATATGTATGTACTAGGTAAATAATTATGATGAAATATTACCATTCTTAGGTTTGCTGCATGTTGGTGTCCTAACAAAGGGATGTTCTTCTGGAGAAACCTGCAACCAAACCGTGACAGGCTCCCTCAAACACATTGACACCAGTCAGACAAGTCATTGCTGTGATAAAGAACTCTGTAACCAAGACTTAGTGCCAGGTTAGTAGATCTTTTATATCCTTGTATCCATACCAGGACATTCTAGAGAAGGTGTTCAAGTTGGGTGAACCACCATTTCAACCATTTGATTTCTGTTAAGTGCCTTTCTGAAAATCCTTCTGAACCACGTTCTTTATGGCCAGACTATGGCCAGACTCAGTATACCATCTCAATTTCAGATCTCGGAGAGGATTCCTGGACCGAGTGTTTGGCGTGTCAAGGACAACCTTTAGCTTGTGGTGGCAGTGACCTTCCGAGTCTGCGATGTGGACCTTCTCAAAAATCTTGTATTGAGTTGTCCATCACCACCACATTGAGTCAAGGTAGGTTTTACCAGCGCTGAAAGGGGCTTTGGAGAGTACAAAAACATAAAGTGGGTGTGTGGATGGTTACATACTCTCATTTCTGGTAGCCTATTAGGGTTTTCTAATTCTATAGGGACTTCCAATTTAACATGATTGGAGTAGTGGTTGTGGGGTCACCTGGGAACCCATATTAAGACTTGGTAGCACTCACCCCATGCAATTCTGTGCCACATGGATGTAAGATTGCTGGGCAGACCTTTTGAGATTGTGTCTAGCCCCTATTGTTGGTTGGTGGGGATCCTGATTTTGAGACCAAGGGCAGGAAGTAATGAGTGGAAGGGGTGAGGGCGCACCTGGGTCCTGGAGTCCAGAGTGGCCCGAAAGGTCAGTTTAGTCCATGTGAAAGAAAAAAACAATACTATTGAAGACCAGTGTTAGTTGGGGACCTTTTAGGAGATTTTGCAGGGCTTGAACTTAGACTCCAGTGGTAAGGCTGGCAACTCACTCAGATTTCCTAGAAGTTACCCGTTTTAGGGCCACTCGCCTGATTTGAGCAGGGCAGGGATCAAGTAGTTCTACCTCCCCAATGTTGGTTACCAACACTCTTGTAATATTTGTAGTGGTGGAGGGACCCATCAACTTTCTATCTGGTTGATCTCAACCATAACTTGAGCTCTTCTGACCCATGGTTTGAGTGATCGCTTGGGGTCCCAAGATCCGGAACCCCAATGATCAACAGTTGGGGGCCGAAACATTTCAAACATTATTTCAAAGTTACCCTATAAATGAAGAGAAGACAAACAACGGCAATCACACTGAATACCGAATAGACCGTAGTAGAATTTTATTCCGCTGCCAAAATTAGAAAACATAAAGGAAAAATCGAGATATCGTTACAATCCCGTTAAAATTGATAGAATTGTGCGTATTTGTTCCTAATTTTTTGTGACGTGAGCAGAGACGTATAATAGCATAATAAAATGGTTAATGTGTATTTTCCTTGTGCTTTGTGGTGGGGATATTATTGCAATGTCCTGCCTTATATTTTATGCGCCCGGATCCGCCCTCCGCTTGTTTTTTACTCGCCACGATAAAATGTTTTTGCCTATTGTCATATAACTTGTATATTTCAATGTGTTTTCTTTACAAAGATTTAGGCGCGGCTTCGCAAATATCAGTAGAAGGATGAGACAGGATCAGGAATATTTCACTCTTTTCTCCAAAATTTTCATTATTTCATTGTTTATCCTAATTTACTTAAAAGAGGGTTTCTCTTGTTGGTCAATGGATAAAATTGCAAAGTGCTTGTAATTTCGAGCAACTTTGCAATTTGGCTCTTGTTAAAAATCCTCTCCATTCTCATGAACTGAACGATTTTTAATTCTATAGTTTTCCTAGATTACCGGCCACCGCTGCGAAGTATAAGAGGTGGTCGGTTTCCTAGACAAGGAGCGCACACTTGCAAGCATTCCAGCCAGCTTTAGTGCCCCTGCACTCAACCGATACTGCAGCCACAGTGCCCCATATCAGAATCCAACCACGACACAGCGGCCTCATGTCATAGCCACATTATCCATCAACAGTGTTGGCCACGTTGACCCCACTACTAGGTCTCGAACAATGGCAACCATCCTGATATCAAAAGAGTGCCATCCACATTGCCTCTATAACAGTTTCAGTCATAATGTATCATTTCAGAGCCACCCACAGTGCCTCCATAATAGTGCAAATCACAGTGTCTCTATGACTGTCATCTACACTACCTCTATAACAATGCCAACCACAAAACCTCCATAACAGTGCCAATCACAGTGTCTCTATAACTGTGTAATCTACACTACCTCTATAACTGAGCCAACCACAGTGCCCCCATAACAGTGCCAATCACAGCGTCTCTATAACTATGTCATCTACTATACCTCTATAACAGAGCCAACCACAATGCCTCCATAACAGTCTCAATCACAGCGTCTCTATAACTGTGTAATCTACACTACCTCTATAACTGAGCCAACCACAATGTCTCCATAACAGTGCCAATCACAGCGTCTCTATAACTATGTCATCTACTATACCTCTATAACAGAGCCAACCACAATGCCTCCATAACATTGCCAATCACAGCGTCTCTATAACTATGTCATCTACTATACCCCTATAACAGAGCCAACCACAATGCCTCCATAACATTGCCAATCACAGCGTCTCTATAACTGTGCCACAGTGCCCTTTATATCCCAGTTTCCTGGAACGCTATGAATGTGACAGAAGGGAAATCTGAATATTGCAGTTAACAGCAGCCACCCCTGAATTTACAGGTTGTGAATGGCGTTAATTAGAGCCGTCTGATCAGTGATCGCACCCATCATCCAGTCTTGTTGCCATAAAGTACAATTGAATACAACAGTATCCTGCAATAACCACATAAAACCCTTCTCCAGAGAGGTCAGCGGGACGCTGCAGAGACTGCCATAGCCGCACTTAGGCCTCTGTGTTACGTCCTGCTCCCTGGAAATCTAAATTATTCATAATGACACACTCCGTCTTGTCCTGAGTACCAGTGCATTAGTCCTGACAGATTAAGATGGGCTCAAGAGTTGGATAATCCCCTTAATAACCCTATTGCCATTTAGGCAAAAAGGAAAATAAAATGGGAAGGCGATGAACAGAGAGCGGGAAACGGCCGCCCGTGCCCTGATGTGACAGGTAAATCTTCATGTACAGGAATAGAGTGGTATTAATTCCTACTTCACGTACACACCTCTCCCGACATCGACATCCCTCTGTAATTATATGGACTGTGTTATGGACGCGAGGCCCCTGATGTAGAGATGTAACGCCTGCATGGCTACAGTCACCGTCACATAGAAAGGTTTTATTTACAGTATATACATTTATAGGATATATTAATGTGGCGCCCCTGAGGGTTCGACCGCCACAGGAATGCTGCACTTCTTTAATGGAGTGTGGTGTTCCTCCTCTGAGGTAAGCCTGGTGTGATGGTAGTGTTCCAGCCTTTTGCATCCAACACCACATTTCCACCAGAGGGAGCTAGTATGCACTAGGTGCTGCTCCCCTGGTTACAGGGAGACTGGGGAACACAAAGTGGTAGGAACAAGTTAGTGGGTGAGGGTGGAGGAACAGTTAGTTTGTGACACTTCTAATTTCATATTTAATAGAATGCCATCTTTTATCTTGGTCCTTCTGTCCCGGTCTGCCTTGTGCAGAGTCCAGTCCGTCAGACCTGTGTGGTCTCTGGCGGTCTTTCTGTCAAGTGGTCGTACTGTGCTGTCAAAATACTGTGTGTATGTGACTTCCCTCCGGGAGCGCAGATCCTGTGTGGGCCCGCACTGGCATGGGACACAGCCCTCGTACCCTGATCTTGGGATGAGTGGTAGGTTGCAGACAAGGAATGTCTCAACCCGGCTGAGGACCAGGATCAAGAAGGCCCGGGAGCTTTAGAGTGTGGCTCCCTAGCAAATGGGTCCCAGGGAGGATGCAGACGGAGCGGAGCACGCCACCTGTCCTCGCCTACCTGATCTATTCAGAGGGATTCCGGCTGCAAGAGGGGTATAGGCCCCCGACACCCGACCTCGTACTCTATGTCCAGGACGGGAAAGCCCGGTTAGGCCCTGAGGATCCCGCCGGCCTTGGGATGGAGAGGAATTGCCACCCGAGCCATACACCTGAGAGGAGCTCAGAGGGAGACCCGGCCTATCTACACACGCACAGACGGGAGAGGGGAAAGTCTGTAGTGCAGGAACACTCTGGTGTAGGGATGCTACCGAACACTGGACTTCCTCGGAGGTAGTCGGACCCCCGTCCCTGGTGGCCGCAGGACTCCGCGAGGAGCAGGGAGAAGCCGTGCGCTGCTTGAGAGAACTGTGAGTAAAGCCTCGGAAATTCATCCCTATGGCCTCCGGACTGTTCATTACGTGCCATACCACGCGACACGGTGCCCGTACTCCCACACTACTACCCCCCCTTTATCCCGTCCTGTCTGCCCTGAGGCCACGCTCCGCCTGTGGGGAGCAGCGAGAACTTTGGCCGCCATGACACCGGGCCTCAGCGGACTGTGTCGGCGCTGGCGGCGCATCACCAGACACCGCAGGTGGCGTAGTCGACAATTACCACTCAACCCGGAAAGCCCTAACATAATTTTTAATGTGACGGCCCTGGGCACGGAACGGGTCCAGGCCACGAATGCTTCCCCCAACATCTGACCCGGCTCCGAGTACCCCCATCTTCCCAGGGCAGGGCTGAGAGCGTCACATTAATATATATGTATATTAGATATTTCATATTTAGAGACACATTTTCTGTTTCTCGTCATGATAGAGACCCGGCACACCATGATAAAAAGCTGCAGTAATACATCCACCTGTCCCGGGCTCTCGGCATTCAGCAACGGGCAAAATCCGCTATCATATGCCTCCAGCCATCACTGCTGTAAAGGAAGTCAGTGCAACCGAGGGCACTTCAAGGGTAAGAAGTGGAAAAAATGTCATCCTGGTCCAATGGCCCTTGGCAGCGGTGGGATATTATGGGCAACAGGTGAACCGTCAGTTCTTGAAGCTGATGTCTTCGAAGATGGAAAAATGAGGAAGCGGAAAGGTCAGAGTGACTGTGACGAGGGCCAGAGTGACTGTGATGTCTAGACAAATGGGTCATATCATTTGCATAATAGCAGGTCTTGTGGGGTATTCCCAGTATACAGCGAGTCTTGTGGGGTGTTCCCAGTATTTGGCAGGTCTTGTGGTATGTTTCCAGAGTATGGCAGGTCTTGTAGGGTGTTCCCGGTATACGGCAGGTCTTGTAGGGTGTTCCGGTATACGGTAGGTCTTGTAGGGTGTTCCTGGTATACAGCAGGTCTTGAGGGGTGCTGCCGGTTTATTGTAGGTCTTGTGGGGCTTTTCCTGTATGTGGCAGATCTTCATTGGTGATCCCAGTATACTAAAGGCCTTGTGTGGTGTTCCTGGTATACAGCAGGTCTTGAGGGGTGCTGCCGGTTTATTGTAGGTCTTGTGGGGCTTTTCCTGTATGTGGCAGATCTTCATTGGTGATCCCAGTATACTAAAGGCCTTGTGTGGTGTTCCCATTATACGTCAGGTCTTGTGGGGTGTTCCTGATATAGTGTAGGACTTGTGGGGTGTTTCCAGTATGTTGAAGATCTTGTGGGTGGCACCAGTATGCAGCAGGTCATGTAAGATGTTTATGGTATATGGCAGGTCTTGTGGGGTGTTCCCGGTATATGTCTGGTCTTGTGGGGTGTTCCTAGTATATTGCAGGTCTTGTGGGGTGTTCCCTGTATATTGCAGGTCTTGTGGGGTGTTCCCAGTAGACAGCAGCTCTTGTGGGGTCTTCCTGCTATGCGACAGGTCTTGTGGGGTGTTACCAATATACAGCAGGGCTTGTGGGGTATTCCTGGTATATGGCAGGTCTTGTGGGGTGTTCCTAGTATATTGCAGGTCTTCTGGGGTGTTCCCTGTATATTGCAGGTCTTGTGGGATGCTCCCAGTAGACAGCAGCTCTTGTGAGGTCTTCCTGCTATGCGACAGGTCTTGTGGGGTGTTACCAATATACAGCAGGGCTTGTGGGGTATTCCTGGTATATGGCAGGTCTTGTGGGGTGTTCCTAGTATATTGCAGGTCTTGTGGGGTGTTCCCAGTAGGCAGCAGCTCTTGTGGGGTCTTCCTGCTATGCGACAGGTCTTGTGGGGTGTTACCAATATACAGCAGGGCTTGTGGGGTATTCCTGGTATATGACAGGTCTTGTGGGGTGTTCCTGGTATATGGCAGGTCTTGTGGGGTGTTCCCGGTATATGGTGGGTCTCGTGGGGTGTTCTCGGTATATGGCAGATCTGGTATATAGCAGGTCTGGTGAGGTTGTCTCGGTATACAGACAGCAGTTCTTGTGGGGTGTTCTCAGTATACTGCAGTTCTTCTTGGGTATTATTGGTATATGGCAGGTCTTCTGGGGTGTTCTCGGTATACAACAGGTCTTGTGAGGTATTTCCATTATACAGCAGGTCTTGTGGGATGTTTCTGGTATATGGCAGGTCTTGTGGGGTGTTCTCAGTATATGGCAGGTCTTGTGGGGTGTTTTCGGTATATGGCAGGTCTTGTGGGGTGTTCTGTGTATATGGCAGGTCTTATGGGGTGTTCTCGGTATGGCATATTTTATTGACTATTGAGTGCCACCATATTTCTACCTTTGAAGAGTGTCTAAACATATCTTGTTATCAACATCTCTCAGATGCAGATCCGGGGTCGGAGAACGGACTAGAGTGTTACAGTCACTCATCTCCTGGAGTGTCTGGCACAATGCAGTGCCGCGGGCCGATGACCCAGTGTATGGACCTGATAGGTGAGAGTTCATGATCTTGTCCCACAGTACGGTCTCTGCCATACACGACATCTCCTGTCACCATAAATCTTATGCTTGCCTTCACATTTTCTCCACAGGGTCCTCTCCGGATGATGTGGTGATGAGCGGGTGTGCTACTGAAGCTTTCTGTCAAGGCCTGTACCCCCAATTCAACATCCCAGGATGGGAGAGCACCCTGTGCTGCGGCGATTCACGCTGTAACCACAACCACAAAAAGGGAACTAAAGGCGGCTCTGACAAATAAGAAGCTGAAATCCTAAATGATACCAAGCCCCATTCAATTCTACATTGTCCTATAGCTGACAAATCCCAACTGTCCCAAATTTGCCGGGACGGTCCTGACTTTTTAGAAACATTGACGTTAAAATTGTTTCATCCTGGGTAAAAAAGTGTGAGATTACATAAGCTCCACCCACATATGGGTGGGTCTTGTGGGATTGGCTAGATACAAAGTCTGCCTGTGTTTTCTTTTTGATCTTCTAGGATTCTATCACCATGACAACACCTTTTTCAAATTCAGGTGATTCCGTGATCAGCAGCTACTGGCTACACATTTCCACTGCGGTGGCTACTACAGGGGAAAAGTGGTATTACACCCTACAATCTGGCTACACAGAGAGGGTTGTGAATGTGGGGACATCCATATGCCTTAAAGGGGTATTCCAATAGTAAAAAAATATCACTTAATCACTAGATATGGTAATAAATGTTTGATCTATGGGGGTCAGATAATAAGATCTGCCACCCAGAAAAAAGCAAAAATCCATGGCATTGACAAAGATAGCCAAGTGCTGTTCTCCATTATCTCTATTATTCAGACACAGATTGGATGGACCAGCAGTGCGCAGACCTTCCATCCAAACAGGGGACACTGGATCCCTGTTCTGACAATCTGTGGGGTTTGGACCCCCGAGGATCGAGCAGTTATCACCTATGTAATATATCGGTGATATTTTTGTTATATCTGGAATACCCCTTTAATTAGGGCTGACTGTGCATTTCCTCTGTAGCGGCCACTAGAGGTGACAAATAGTAGTACATTCTTAATCAGCAGCTTTCTACTTTGGTTATTATAGGAGGTTGTTAGCCAAGTTCATGGTGATTATACCGTACTATGGTGCAGAATACACCACAGCGATACTCCCCATTTTACTATGATGTAGCATTGGAATATCAATAGGATCCCTATATAAGTCAGCCTAGAACCTGTTCAGAACTTGGTTTGATCCATGATTTAAAAATTGTAAAAAAAAAATTAAGGAGACGTTACAGCCTTAACCGCAGTCTGTAACATTTTGTGTTTTAATAAAAAAATAATAATAAAAGTGAGTGTAAGATTTTTTATATTTTGCATATATCAGCTCTTAACCTACAAATGTAGGAACCTCACAGCGCTTTGGGAAGCTGAGATCTGGGGCGTTATTTGATGGTGTAATACTTTGTCCCACCACTAGATAAAGCTCTGCTATATGTATTAATTTAGTATGTGATCTATTTCCTGTCCCACCACCAGGTGGAGCTGTTAATCAGCACTAGTCTGAGACATTCTTCTTCCCCCTTTTGCAATACATTGGCCTTGATTCAGAACTTATGATTATACCTTTGAGAAGTCACTCCCTTCATTTCTGGGACATTTCAGCCCATAAAATTCTAAGCGTCACAAAAATGACAAATCTCAAAGTCATCCATGATCTCCTCCTTCTACATCAGATTACTGCCAACATCAAGAGCGATTCTCAGTGTCAATGCGATTTCGGTGATACCAAACCTGCATAGTTTTTTTTTTTATATATATATATTTTAGTAGCTAAAAAAAATTCCAAATTTAAAAATTAAAAATTTGATTTATGTCACCATTTTTCCTAGACCGGTAACTTGTTTTTAATGTTCCGAGCTGTATTTTGTATTGGCACATATGTTTATTTAATTTTGAAGGAAGATCTTGACTAAAAACAGCAATTCTGGCGTTTTTTTTTTCTTTACAGCAAGGGTTAATTAATTTTAGAATTACAGACGTGGTGATATAAAAAACATTTTTCATTATTTTTTAATTTATTATTACTTATTATTATATATTATATTTATATTATATTATTTATTGTGTTGTATTTTTATTTATTTATGTTTATTTTTAATACTATATTTATTATCTTTATATTAGATTATTTATTCTATTTTATTAATTATTTAGGATTTTTTAATTTATTGACCTGCACCATACATTTTTAAAAAAATTTTTTTTTTTTCTCTAGTCCTATTTAGTGGCTGTCCTCTTTCAAAGATCATTACTACAAAGCCTCAGTGATGCAAAAAACAAGCAAACTGGGCATTTATCCACTCACCCGCAGGCCAGCGTATTCGCCTTTGATTATTCATTTTTGTTGATCAGCTGCAGCGGTGTTGTCATCACTGCAGCCAATCATGAGCTCAGCGACTTGTACCTTCCACATCAGCAGGGCTGATGAGCTCAGTGATTGCCTGCAGCACTTTCAAGGTGACGTCTCAACTGCAGCCTGTGCGCAACAACCGCAGAAGTGGCGGAAAGCGGCACTGGACCTGGGGAGGGTGAATAAAAGACCCCCGAGTCTGTGGATCAGTAATCTTTGAAAGAAGATAACTCCCTTAAACCTGCGATCTACTTTAAGATATTCTAAATACTGCAATGCTTCAATACTCCTGGGCTTCACAGGAGTACAAAGATGGCAGCAATGGGGCAAAACATAGGCCCACCTTGATCAGGGTGCTGGAGGGCCAATAGGAACACATATTATACTAGTATTTGAGTGGGACTTCCCTTTTACCATCAACAGTCGTGACACGAATTTTGGTTTCCACGTTTGCCGCTGACCTGCTTACATCATTTCACTGATCTTCTCGCTAGCTCGAGAGAAAGTGTTAACGAGGACAAGACAGCTGATATTACTCTGTCATACTGATTGAATTATAATACTAGTTGCTTAAAAAAGGGTCTGGTGATGGAAATCATTGTCTTCTTCTGTGAACCATGGTTACCTCCAAGGAAACACGTGTAATCATCATTAGCTTTGCATCAAAAGGGCATTACAGGCAAGGACATTGCCACTGAGTCAACCACTGATCAGATAATCAAGAACTTCAAAGATATGGGTTCAATTGTTGTGAAGAAAGTACAGCAAGTGCCAGGACAGTCTCCTAAAGAGGATTCAACTGTGGGATCAGTTCACCACCAGTGCAGAACTTGCTCAGAGATGGCAGCAGGCAGGGATCAGTGCATCTGCATGTACAGAAAGGAAGCAAAGAAGCCACTTCTCTTAAAAAAAAGGACTGAAATTCTGCAGGAAGTACAGGAATTTTACTGCAGAGGTCTGGGGTAAAGATATTTTCTCCGATGAAGCCCCCTTTACACTGTTTGGGAGAATGATTGTCCGAGAAGAAATGGTGAGCGCTACCATGAGTCCTGTGTCCTATCAGCTATAAAGCCTCCTAAGATCATTCATGCGTGGGGGCTTTTCATCCATAGGGTCTCACTCACTGTTTTGCATGAATAAGGAATGTGATCTAAACATCCTTCGGGAGCAACGTCTCCTAATGATCAGGACAATGTGGTGATGATGCTTTTTCCAACATTATGGAGACCATGTTGCCAACTGAGTGGCTCGGTGAACAAAACATTGAAATTTTGGGTCCGCTGCCAGGAGTCCCATTGAGAACCTGTGGTCAATCCTCAAAAAGTGGGTGGACAAACAAAGACTCAGAAATTGTGATAAACTCCGAGCACTGATGAGACAAAGGGTGGTCATCAGTCAGGATATTGCCCAGGAACCGACATCCAACTACCGATGCGAAGAGCAGAAGTCTGCAGAAATAAGGGTCAACATTTGAAATATTGAGTCTTTTAATAAACTTCATGAATTTTGTCAATAAAAGTTTTAAAACTTCTGAAATGTTAATTGTTCTTCAATAACCATACAAACATCCAAGAGTGAAAAACTCTGAATCGGCAAAACGTGAAAACCAAAATTTGTGTCAGTCTCAAAACTTTTGGCAACAACTGGAATCTTGCTCCCTTCCACTTTGGATGATCTCTTTTTGGTAAAACGTTCTTACTGCTACTCTACAGATTACCCCGGCAATCATGTGTAATCGGTAGAGGAATATGATAGTGTTCAATTTCCCCACAGCTCCCCCACAGGAGAAATGAAGTATTATACAGTTTTCATTAAAAGCAATGAGTTGTCCATGTGAGGTATGGACATGTCGGGTCCTCCAGAGCGAGAAACGCTCTTTGTAGTCACTCTTCACTCTGGCTGAATGGGAAATCCTATTTGTAATGGGTTGTCAAAACTAGACAGTGTTACTAAACCCTACTAAATCCCTACGTCATTTCGGAGCAATAATGAGAATGACACTGGTCACGTGGTGCAGGTAGCGTAACGGACGCAGTCTTGTTGATATTGCCGTTTCTCCTTTTTTCCTGTTGTCTCGCCCGTAACACACCCAAACAGTCTCTGCATTCCAGTGAAGACATTTCCTGGCCGTGTGTATATATATATATATATATATATATATATATCTACAATGTATGACCCTTACAACCAGTTTTTTGGTATGAAAAAATATATATTTTAAGATGTATCAAAATGACCTCCGGAGTTCTTAAGTAACGCTGCAAAACTTCCCTCAGATACTTTTATTTTTATTTCCTCCTTGAAATTTCCGGATAGAAGAATACCTAGAAGTCTTTTCTCCGTGACCTTGAAGAGAAGAACATTTTTTTTTGCCGCTGATGAGATAACGCAAATCTGTGTTTCTCAAAACTATGGTCAGATAAAGAATCCAATTAAGACTGTATCACTTCCACTAAATCGCTGGATGAAAGTCCGTGTACGCTGGCGTATTAGCTGTAACGTCCATTATTATTAAAGATACGGAACATTCTACCGCAATCTGACTGCAAACAGGTGGACGTTGCTTCATGCATGGACCTGAAACACTAAGCTGCTAGTAATTAGGGACTTTGGAGGATAAGGGAACTATACCACTGGACACCAGAGATTAGGCTCCTAAACCACCATCCCTGGTCCTTAGAGACTGCTATTGTTTTTCCTTTGTTCTGTTCTTGAGATACAGTGGGGAAAATAAGTATTTGATACGCTGCCGATTTTGCACGTTTTCCCACCTACAAAGAATGGAGAGATCTGTAATTGTTATCGTAGGTACACTTCACCTGTGAGAGACAGAATCTAAAAATTAAAACCAGAACATCACATTGTATGATTTTTACATAATTATAATTGCATTTTATTGCATGAAATAAGTATTTGATCACCTACTAACCAGCAAAAATTCTGGCTCTTACAGACCTGTTAGTTGTCTTTAAGAAGTCCTCATCAGGATTAAAATCCTGTAGGGCACGCAAGGTCCCCCTGCTCACACCAGCACATGTCCAGGCCCAATGACCATCTGGACGATCCAGAAGAGGCATGGGAGAAAGTCATGTGGTCAGATGAGACCAAAATAGAACTTTTTGGTATCAATTCCACTCGCCGTGTTTGGAGGAAGAAGGATGAGCACAACCTCAAGAACACCGTCCCAACCGTGACGCATGGTGGCAGAAACATAATACTTTGGGGGTCCTTTCTGCAAAGGGGACAGGATAACTGCACCGTATTGAAGGGAGGATAGATGGGGTCATATATCGCAAGATTTTGTACAACAACCTCCTTCCCTCAGTAAGAGCATTGAAGATGGGCCGTGGCTGTGCCTTCCAGCATGACAGTGACCCAAAACACACAACCAGGGCAACTAAGGAGTGGATCCGTAAGAAGCATTTCAAGGTCCTGGAATGGCCAAGCCAGTCTCCAGACCTGAACCCAATAGAAAATCTTTAATTATACTTATTTTCCCCACTTTATGGTCCCTTCTTCCCTGTATATAAGTCTAGAGTTTATAACCAAGTGGGTGTGATCCTCTGCTCTTCTCTTGAGGACCACGCCTCAAGCCTACATACGGCCATACTGATGGAAAAATAAAAAAGTTATGGCTCTTGAAATAAGGGGAGGAAAAAAAATGAAACCTCACAAATGAAAAATCGCCTCGTCCCTAAGGGGTTAATGGCTCAGTCTGCAACATAGTGACTTAAACCAATCGGCTGGATGGTGGCTCATTTTTGTAAGGTACCAGTGTCTAACGTTCACTTTTCTGGTAGTCCTTGAAGATTCCGAAAAAAGGGAGTAAATATGGGTATCACCAAACTTTATATTTCCCAAGAAGACAGATCCAAAAATTGTCTTACCCCCATTCCATGAGCTAAGTGAACCTGATCTACAATCTACTCCTCTCTGTCCTCTTTTAAGGAGTCCAGTTGCTAAACCTGTAGGGGGTCAACTTTAAAATTTGCGATTGCGCTCCCACAAATCCCAAAAAAAAGTAATTTCTGCTTTCGACAGGCAGCGTCGTGTGACAATATTGCAGATCACCAGAGGAGACCGATGAAATTTGGATAGTTGTGGGACATCAGACAAAGTGTTGGAGAAACACTGAACCCCCCGGGAAGTAATCTTTAGGGGGCTACGCTTTGTCTTGGAGGAAACTGAATTTATAATTTGCTTTTCAATTATCTCTCAGTCTACCTGCTTCCTACCGGAGGAGCACGTGCAGGAAGCAACCTGAAATCTGCTGTAGTAATTATCTTGTTTTGATAAGATTGGTGCCGTGTCGCCCGGGTGGAGAGCCGGGGTTCCTAAAACAATAATGCAGATTTAATGAAAATCCGCACAGTGAGCGCAGGGTCTTCGCTACCTGAGAGCGGCACCGAGCACTCCAAAATAAATTGTTCCATGGTAATGAATCTGATATAGATAAAAGAGAAGATCCAGATCTATCGGGGGATGTGAGGAGACTTCTCTGCGGCACACATCAGCCAGGTGTCCTCCAAAGGTCTTCTTTATTAAGAAGAAACTTCTTAAATCCGGCATACTCTTAGACCTAAATGTTTATGCCAAGGAGCGTACAATTGTTAACTCCTTGTGGACACAGCAAATACGGGACTGACGGAGAAAGCCATGGACTGGTGGTGAAGAAGGGACACCACTGCTCCATCCACACGGGGGACTAAAGGGACTTTTGGATCAGTGAAGGTCAGAACCTGACAACAGACCCCCAGAGATCTCATCTATTTCTATGTATCCATATCTATCCATCTGTCTATCTAAAAAAAAACTCCAAAAGATGTCTATCTATAGTGAGAAACCTGACCAGCACCTCCTAAGTGTGAACAGGTGCCAGCTGCAGTAACTGCATAATATACAACGAGAAAGCCCAGCAGCGCTCTGTGAGGGCCAAGATACATGAAAACAATGACAACATTGGATCTGAACTGTAGCGTTACTCAGTAAGCTGTACTTACAAAAAAACAAAGGTTCTCAGCTCATAAATTGGCCAATTCATGTGTGCCCATCAACCTCGGCAAGGTGACCTCCCCTGATGGGTCCTGCTCTACCCTACGTGCCGCTTTTGGGCTACAAGCCTACAACTAAACGGACAAACATGTCTTCTCCTGGGCGAAAACATCTACAATTTAAATGGGCCAAGAAGAACTGGTTGCACATCACCTAAAAGATGAGGCAGAAACATTTTATATATATATCTATTATCTATCTATTTATCATATCTATCTATTATCCATTATCTGTCTATTATCTATCATCTACCTATTATCTATTATCTATCTATTATCTATCTCTCATCTATCTATCATCTATCTATCATCTATCTATTATCTATCTATTTATCATATCTATCTATTATCTATCTATTATCTGTCTATTATCTATCTATCTATTATCTAACTATCTATTATCTATCAGCTATCTATTATCTATCTATTATCTATATATCATCGATCTATTATCTATCTATCTATTGTCTATCTATCTATCTATCTATTATCTATCTATCTATCTATTATCTATCTATCATCTATCTATTATCTATCTATTATCTATCTATTATCTATGATCTATCTATTATCTATGATCTATCACCTATCTATTATCTATCTATTATCTATCTATTATCTATTATCTATCAACTATCTATTATCTATCTATCTATTATCTAACTATCTATTATCTATCAACTATCTATTATCTATCTATTATCTATATATCTATCTATTATCTATCTATCTATCTATCTATCTATTATCTAACTATCTATTATCTATCAGCTATCTATTATCTATGATCTATCTATTATCTATCTATCTACAGTATCTATTATCTATCTATTATCTATGATCTATCTATTATCTATTATCTATCATCTATCTATTATCTATCTATCTATCTATTATCTATCTATCTATTATCTAACTATCTATTATCTATCAGCTATCTATTATCTATCTATTATCTATATATCATCGATCTATTATCTATCTATCTATTATCTATCTATTATCTATCTATTGTCTATGATCTATCTATTATCTATCATCTATCTATTATCTATCTATTATCTATCAACTATCTATTATCTATCTATCTATCTATTATCTAACTATCTATTATCTATCAACTATCTATTATCTATCTATTATCTATCTATTATCTATATATCATCGATCTATTATCTATCTATCTATTGTCTATCTATTATCTATGATCTATCTATCTATTATCTATCTGTTATCTATTATCTATCAATCTATCTATTATCTGTCATCTAACTATTATCTATTATCTATCTGTTATCTATTTTCTATTATCTATCAACTATCTATTAATTATCTATCATCTATCTATTATCTATTATCTATCTATTATCTATCATCTATCTATTATCTATCTACTATCTATTATCTATCTATTATCTATCTATCTATATATATATCTATCTATTATCTATCTATTATCTATCTATCTATTATCTATCTATTATCTATCTATCTATCTATCTATTATCTATCTATTATCTATTATCTATCTATTATCTATCTATTATCTATCTATCATCTATCTATCTATCTATCTATTATCTATCTATTATCTATTATCTATCTATTATCTATCTATTATCTATCTATTATCTATCTATCATCTATCTATTATCGATCTATTATCTATCATCTATCTATCTATCTATTATCTATCTATTATCTATTATCTATCTATTATCTATCTATTATCTATCTACCTCCTTTACATATAATGTCGTCTTTTCTTCTTTTGTTGCCCCCGTCCTTTCATTGCTGCGGGGGTTTTTCGTTCTCATATACTACAGAGAACACTGAAATATGTAGACGGGGCAGAAAGACAGAAAATGTCAGGGCGGGGAGGGGACGACTGACGGCGGCGGTGGGTGGATCAGTCACGCAGAATGAGCCCAGGAGAGAGAAACAGGTGCAAGAATGAAAAAAAGGGCCAAATAATGAAAATGACCGTGTGGCTGAGCGTCCTGCTCCTCTGGGTGTCCCTATCACCAGGTCAGTACGTTACATGTCTCCAGGGGGCTGCGAAACTGCATTGGTGTAGTTATGGATGTAGCAGAGCTGAACATGTTGGGCAATTGAGTATTTTGTATACAGTAACAGCTCACTTACTAGCTGCTTAGTTGTAAAATGCCGTATTAGAGCCCTAGTCTTGTATTAACCTGGCGAAAGTCAGAGAGGCTTGTTTGTGCCCCCCCGGCACTCAGCACCTGGGCATATGCCCATATTGCCCATCCTTAGTTGCATCTGTAATCTAGGCCACCACTAAGTGCAGCTTACTGAACACGGATTTAGTTCTGAGTTTAACTCCTTAAAGAC
The DNA here is from genome assembly GCF_046119375.1 of Phyllobates terribilis. Lineage (NCBI taxonomy): Eukaryota > Metazoa > Chordata > Amphibia > Anura > Dendrobatidae > Phyllobates > Phyllobates terribilis. The sequence goes on along the minus strand of NW_027362772.1, from coordinate 54,253,723 downwards.
ACAGCCAAATTGTGCTACATGTAACCATATAATGTACTGAAAAACAGAAAAAAATGTTGAAAAAATTAAATTCTGCCATTTTGGGAGTGGTTTCACTTTATGGCTTTCGTTGCGCAGCGATTTAATTCTCCAGGTCGGTACGATTATGGAGACACCAAACTTATATAGCTTTCTTTTGTGATTTACATAAATTGTGAAGTTTTCAAAAAGAAAAATTGGTTTGTGTGGCCCTTTTCTCAGACCCAAAACTTTTTTATTTTTCCATCTATGGAGCTGTGCGAGGGCTTGTTTTTCATTTGTCTTTTTTGGGGGGAGGGGCATGTTGAACGGATGTTTTTTGGGGGGTTACTTAGAATGTTTGATTTACTTTTTAATTGTATTTTTTTGTAGGAAACAAAACAAAAAGAATCAGCAATTTTTGGTGTTTAAATTTTATGTCCCTTTTTAATTTTTTTTTGTAAGGAAAATAAGTTCTCACCAATGGATAGTAATGTTATTACAGATATAAAGGGTTAAATGAAAATTGGGTTAATCAGCAAATTAGGAGGATGCTGATCTAGAAAACATCTGCAGCTGCAGGAGAGGATGCAATGTGCGGTGCCATCTTCAATAAAGCAAGCGGCGCAGTGGCATTTAGCTCATGACTACAGAGGCTCCGGGCAGAATAAGAGTTTTCTTCCCTCTCTTCCCATCTCCGGTTCCACGACTCCCTCAGTCAACAGAACTGTGTAATTACCATTGTAAGGGGCACAAGATTCTGCTTTAATGGCTAACCAAGTTTTTACAGCCTCATTAGATTGGACTCTTGAGAGCCAAGTTCCTCCAAATGCAAAATCTCTTAGTTGGGGACTCTCGTAGTTGGTGATTCTCCCAGTTGGTCACTCTCCCAGGTGGTGACTATTTCAGTTAATGACTCTCCCAGTTGGTGATTCTGGTAATTGGTGAGTCTCCTAGTTGGTGACACTCCTAGTTGGTGAGTCTCCTAGTTGATGATTCTCCTAGTTGTACACTCTCCCAATAGGTGACCATTCCAGTTGGTGACTCTCCTAGGTGATGATTCTCCTAGTTGGTCACTCCCCCAGTTGGTGACTCTCCCAGTTGGTGAGTCTCCTAGTTGGTGACTCTCCTAACTGGTGAGTCTCGTAATTGGTGACTCTCCCAGTCGGTGATTCTCCAAGTTGGCGAGTCTCCTAATTGGTGACTCTCTTAGTTGGTGACTCTCCCAGTTGGTGACTCTCCTAATTGGTGACTCTCCTAATTGGTGACTCTCCTAATTGGTGACTCTCCTAGTTGGTGAGTCTCCTAGTTGGTGAGTCTCCTAATGGGTGACTCTCCCAGTTGGTGAGTCTCCTAATTGGCGACTCTCCTGGTTGGTGACTCTCCTGGTTGGTGACTCTCCTAATTGGTGACTCTCCTAATTGGTGACTCTCCCAGTTGGTGACTATCCCAGTTAGTGACTTTCCCAGTTGATGACTCTTCCAGTTGGTGAGTCTCCTAATTGGTGCTCTCCTAATTGGTGAGTCTCCCAGTTGGTGACTCTTCCATTTGGTGACTCTCCCAGTTGGTAACTCTCCCAGTTGGTGACTCTCCTAGTTGGTGACTCTCCTAGTTTGTGACTCTCCCAGTTGGTGACTCTCCTAGTTGGTGACTCTCTTAGTTGATGACTCTCCTAGATGGTGATTCTCCTAGATGGTGACTCTCACAGTTGGTGGCCATCCAGATGGAGTGCGATGGTACCATTTGTTCAATGGGGTCTAATCAAGGTCTCGCACTTAGAAGGTCACTCTATATTTAATGGGCATTTGTGGATTTCTTTTTATTGAAAATGTAACTCTATTTTTTTTAACTCTTTTTGCCTTAGTGCTAACCCTGAAATGTATCACTTGCTCAGGATATCCGTACGACTGCCAGGAATCTACCCAACTCTGCACCCTAAACCAGACCAGCTGTATGTCACAGTCGTTCACAGTTGTAAGTGGTAAGGTGCCCATATCTCTGCTTTACCCACACATTACTCCATCCTACATAAGCAATGAAGACCAAACATTGGGATTTTGGGGGCCATAAGATGCCGCTGTGGCTATACGCATGCAACTTTTTTTTCACCAAACTGCGTTGTAACTAGGATATGGGATGCTCATTGTGGATTTCTTAAAAAAATATCTACAGGTGCAGCAATAGGATGCAATGCTACTCTATAAAACCTTGTTTCATTTTTTTTTTTATAAAAATCTGATTATTTAGGCAATAGGAGGTACACAATAGTCTGGTTTTAGCAGTGCCAAATCCTCACTTGATGGACAATTTTGTCTTGAACTCTAGAAATGAATTATCTATAATAATCCAATAGATGGGGTACGTCCATACTGACAAACTCCAATTGTTGGACAGAGGACCCTTAACATCCAGTCTTTAGCGTTTCCCAATCTCAGCATATCATCCTGCACAATTAATCAGATTTTTCCATAATTTAGAGAGTTTTCCATAGCAGAACAAGTCACACAGCACAAAGCCATGAAAACCCCTATTGCAGGTAGTACCTCTGGACCCTTACCCATATAGTATGCTGAGGATAAAAAGGTGCATAAATGGGAAATTATTTTTAAAGTGCAGCCCTGCTTATATTTATAGAAGTAAGTAAAATCGAATGTTTTATTTTTGTGTCACAAAAAATAAAAGGGTAAATCAGGTGTTACATGTATTTAAAAAATGTTGGAAAAATGTTATTCTCATATCACAGCTCACCTCCTCCTCCTCCTGTACAATGATTGATAACACCTCTATATACAGTAAATAACACAGGATCCACCATTCATAATAGGTGATGTCACAGCTCACCTCCTCCTCCCGTACAATGACTGATAACACCTCTATATACAGTACATAACACAGGATCCACCATTCACAATATGTGATATCACAGCTCACCTCCTCCTCCTGTGCAATGACTGATAACACCTCTATATACAGTAGATAACACAGGACCCACCATTCACAATAGGTGATGTCACAGCTCACCTCCCCCTCCTGTACAATGACTAATAACACCTCCATATACAGTACATAACATAGGATCCACCATTCACTATAGGTGATGTCACAGCTCACCTCCTCCTCCTGTGCAATGACTGATAACACCTCTATATACAGTAGATAACATAGGATCCACCATTCACTATAGGTGATGTCACAGCTCACCTCCTCCTCCTGTACAATGACTGATAACACCTCTATATACAGTAGATAACACAGGATCCACCAGTCACAATAGGTGATGTCACAGCACACCTCCTCCTCTTCCTGTACAATGACTGATAACACCTCTATATACAGTAGATAACACAGGATCCACCATTCACAACAGGCTATGTCACAGCTCACCTCCTCCTCCTGTACAATGACTGATAACACCTCTATATACAGTAGATAACACAGGATCCACCATTCTCAATAGGCGATATCACAGCTCACCTCCTCCTCCTCCTGTACAATGACTGATAACACCTCTATATACAGTAGATAACACAGGATCAACCATTCACAATAGGTGATGTCACAGCTCACCTCCTCCTCCTGTACAATGACTGATAACACCTCTATATACAGTAGATAACACAGGATCCACCATTCACAATAGGTGATGTCACAGCTCACCTCCTCCTCCTGTACAATGACTGATAACACCTCTATATACAATAGATAACACAGGATCCACCAGTCACAGCTGACTCTGCTCCATCACAATGACCTTTTGACACGCTCATTAGATGCTTCAATACAAAAGATAAGGTCTGAGTCAATCTATTGCTGCTAATGTACATGTGATATGGAAAAAAAACCTTTGCCAAAAATAAAATAAAAAAACATATAATACAAAAAACCTGATTTAAATAGTAGGTTATTTTCTGAGGACATATTCCTTTTAACCGCTTCCCAACATGCGCCGTATATATACTGCTCTGCTGGAGTTGTGTTCCCGCAGAGAGCAGTATATATACGGCGCAGTGATCGCACGGGCTCACGCTGAGCGCTGCCTCAATCACATGCAGGTGTCAGCTCTATGTGAGCGCCGATCACGGGCGTTTAACCACTGTGATGCCGCTGTCAATAGTGACAGTGACATCGCGGGGCATCGCAGAGGGAGAGCTGAGCTGAGACACTGATCTGATGCTCTGCAATGCAGAAGCATTGCAGGGTATCAGATCAGCGATCTGTCACTTTGAAGGTGATGTCCCATCCTGGACAATGTAAAAAAGTCAAAAAAAATAAAAAATAAAAAAAAAAAAGACAAAATAAAGAACAAAAAAAATATTCATCCAATAAATACATTTATTATTATAAAATAAACAAAAAAAGTACACATATTTGGTATTGCCGCGTCCGGAACGACCCAACCTATAAAACTGTCCCACTAGTTAACCCCTTCAGTGAACACCGTAAAAAAAATAAATAAAATAAAATGAAGCAAAAAACTATACTTTATCATCATACCGCCAAACAAAAAGTGCAATAAAATGCGATAAAAAAGATGAATGTAATTAGAAAATGGTATAGCTGAAAACGTCATTTTGTCCCGCAAAAAAACAAGCTGCCATACAGCTCCGTCAGTGGAAAAATAAAAAAGTTACACCTCCCAGAATAAAGCGATGCAAAAATAATTAATTTTTCTATAAAATAGTTTTATTGTGTAAAAGTTACAAAACATAAAAAAACAATATAAATGTGGTATTGCTGTAAACGTACTGACCAGAAGAATAACACTGCCTTATCAATTTTACCACACGCGGAACAGTATAAAAATCAAATAAAACACAATTTCTTAATTGCTGTTTTTTTTTCATTCTGCCTCCCAAAAATCGAAATAGGAAGTGATCAAAAAATGTCATGTGCCCTAAAATGGTACCAATAAAAACGTCGTCGTCCCACAAAAAACAAGCCCTCCCATGACTATGCCAAAATATGGAAAAATTATAGCTCTCAAAATATGGGGATGAGAAAACTAGTTTTTACAAAAAAAGGATCTTTTAGTGTGTGACAGCTGCCAAACATAAAAACCTGAAATAAATCTGGTATCTCTGTAATCGCACCGATACGAAGAATAAAGTTGCATAATCACTTATACCGCACGTTGAACGGCGTAAAAAATAAATAAAACCAATTCTTCACCTGCTACTGATTTGTTCATTCTGCCTCCCAAAGATTGCAGTAAGGCTCTGCCCACATTTATCCTGCACTCTGCGCTGAACGCTTACACCTGGGTTTCCGTGTAAGTCTCTGAAATATGTGATTCAGACAAAACCCCCGGCAGAAGATTTCCTATAGTGAGGCAGATGAAGTCACTGTGGACTCCGTCTGGCCTGTGATCCGGCGGTGTCTGTCTTTTTAGGCGTGCTTAAAAGGGCCATCGGCCACAGTTTTGTGCACTTCTGAAAAGAAGGACACCACTGAACAGAGGCCAGACGGAGTCCAGAGTAACTCTACTGCCTCATTATAGTGAATGGATTCCTTGGGGGTTTCAACTGAATCACGTCACTCGGAGATTTAGATGCAAACCCCAAAGTAAATGCTCAGCATAGAGCGCAGGATAAATGTGATCCCAAATGTTATGTAAAATGTTCCCAATAAAATCTTCAACTCAATCCACAGAAAAAGCAAGTACCCATTCAGGTCTGTCATCTGTTATAGGGGGCTTCCACATTACTGGTACTACAAAGGCTCTGGAAAATCGCTATTGCTCCTTGCCCCCAAAATAAATCCAGCGAATTCTGCGCTACCAAATCCAAATGCCACCCCTCCCGTCTAAGCCCCAGTGTGTCTAAACCACATTTAGTGTCCACATGTTTGGCATTCTTGTAGCGATACTGGTCACTACAACATACTGGTCACTACAACGTACTGGTCACTACAACGACAGTTTGCAATTTTCACTCAGCAACATCCACTGCTGCTTGTTTCTGGAAAACACCCATGGAGTCAAAATCATCATTAAACCTGTAGATAAATTCCCAAAGGCATATAATTTCTAAAATGGGGTAATTTGAGGGGAATTCTGCTCTTCTAGCACATAGGGGCTCTGTTCTCCAAACGCGACATGTAGTCTGCTAATTATTCCAGCAAATTTTACATTGAAAAAGTCAGATGGCGCTCCTTCCCTTCCAAGGCCTTCCGTGCGCCCAAACAGTAGTTTTCCTCCACATATTGGGCATCGGCGTACTCAGGAGAAATTGCACAACAAATTGTATGGTGCAATTTCTCCGGTTACCCTTATGAAGATGCAAAATTTGGGGCTAAAAAAATTTTTTGTGGGAAAAATGTGATTTTTTTATTTTAAAGGCTCAATGTTCTAAACTTCTGTGAAGCACCTGGGGGTTAAACATGCTCACCACACATCTAGATAAGTTCCCTGAGGGGTCTAGTTTCCAAAATGGTGTCACTTGTGGGGGGTTTCCACTGTTTAGGCACATCAGGGGCTCCTCAAATGCAACATGACGTCCACTAATTATTCTAGCAAATCTTACATTGAAAAAGTCAAATGGCGCTCCTTCCCTTCAGAGCCCTGCCATGCCCCAAAACAGTGGTTTTCCCCCACACAGTATAGTGTGCTGAGGAGAAATGGCACAACAAATTTTGGGGTCCATTTTCTTCTGTTACTGTTGTGAAAGTAAAAAAAATTGGGTCTAAAGGAAAATTTGTGTGAAAAAAAGTTAAATGTTTATTTTTTCCTTCTACATTCCTTTAATTCCCATGAAGTACCTGGAGGGCTAATATACTTCTTGAATGTGGTTTTGAGCACGTTGAAGGGTGCAGTTTTTAGTATGGTGTCACTTTTGGGTATTTTCTGTCTTATAGACCCCTCAAAGTCACTTCAAATGTGATGTGAATGGTTTTGTAAATTTTGTGGTAAAAATGAGAAATTGTTGGTCAACTTTTATCCCTTCTAATTTCCTAACAAAAGATATTATGTTTCAAAAATTGTGCTGATGTGATGTAGACATGTGGGAAATGTTATTTATTAACTATTCTGTGTGACATATCGCTCTGATTTAAGGGCATAAGAATTAAAAGTTTGAAAATTGCAAAATTTTCAAAATTTTTGCCAAATTTACGATTTTTTTTTTACAAATAAACTCAAGACATATCAAATTTTTTCCACTATCATGAAGTACAATATGTCACAAAAAAACAATCTCAGAATCAGGGGGATCCGTTGAAGCGTTCCAGAGTTATTACTGTAGCTTATAAAGTGACAGTGGTCAGAATTCAAAAAGTTGGCTTGGTCAGCAAGGTGAAAGCAGGCTTCGGGGTGAAGGGGTTAATAGTATACACATCTGATGAGTAGAGATAAGAAAACATGTTTGCAAATCGATTTTGAAGAAATTGGGTAAAATGATACATTTTGGGATCGCTAATGGCCTTGGAAGAGGTAATGGTTAAATTAAGGTGTGCACTTCATTTAACGAGACGGTCAGTCCTTCGGGTCTGTAAAAGTAGATTTTAAGATTACACCATGTACAGGTTGGTTTGGTCTTTTTAAAACGCAGTTATTTGAGTAAATCTGTCAGACTGCCGCAGTTCGGTTCTGAGAATCTGTGTTCCTCAGCAGGAGCCAGCAGCCTCCTCAGCACAGCCACTTACTGTGGAAACCCAGGGATTTCTTTTATGCACCAAATAACCCGTCAAACTGCCTATTCTTCCCAACAAAGATCTTTTTGCATTCAACATTTAACTATAGAAACATCGGGAACAGTTTTGTAGCACAAAGCACTTATCTCTTTTATACCTTTTTTTTTTGCAATAAAACTTAAAGGGCCATTATCTCCAAAAATAGATTGTTTACTGTCACAAAAACAACTGAATGTTCACTGGATTGCAAGAGTCGCATGGTGCACGGTGAATACATGTGCATATGAATACTCTAATACTGACCTATATGCAAGGGAATATAACTACTATAATACTGCCTCTATGTACAAGACTATAACTGCTATAATACTGCCCCTATGTACAAGAATATAACTGCTATAATACTGCCCCCTATGTACTAGAATATAACTACTATAATACTGCCTTTATGTACAAGACTATAACTACTATAATACTGCCCCTATGTACAAGAATAAAACTACTATAATACTGCTCCTATGTACAAGAATATAACTACTATAATACTGCCCCCTATGTACTAGAATATAACTACTATAATACTGCCCCTATGTACAAGAATGTAACTGCTATAATACTGCCCCCTATGTACTAGAATATAAGTACTATAATACTGCCCCTATTTACAAGAATATAACCACTATAATACTGCTCCTATGTACAAGAATATAACTACTATAATACTGCTATTATGTACAAGAATACACCTACTATAATACTGCTCCTATGTACAGGAATATAACTACTATAATACTGCTCCTATGTACAAGAATATAACTACTATAATACTGCTATGTACAAGAATACACCTACTATAATACTGCCTCTATGTACAAGAATATAACTACTATAATACTGCCCCCTATGTACAAGAATATAAATACTATAATACTGCTCTTATGTACAAGAATATAACTACTATAATACTGCTCCTGTGTACAAGAATATAACTACCATAATACTGCTCCTATGTACAAGAATATAACTACTATAATACTGCTCCTATGTACAAGAATATAACTACTATAATACTGCTCCTATGTACAAGAATATAACTACTATAATACTGCTCCTATATACAAGAATATAACTACCATAATACTGCTCCTATGTACAAGAATATAACTACTATAATACTGCTCCTATGTACAAGAATATAACTACTATAATACTGCTCCTATGTACAAGAATATAACTACTATAATACTGCCCCTATTTACAAGAATATAACCACTATAATACTGCCCCTATGTACAAGAATATAACTACTATAATACTGCCCCCTATGTACAAGAATATAACTACTATAATACTGCCCCCTATGTACAAGAATATAACCACTATAATACTGCCCCTTTGTACAAGAATACAACTACTATAATACTGCCCCCTATGTACAAGAATATAACCACTATAATACTGCCCCTATGTACAAGAATATAACTACTATAATACTGCCCCCTATGTGCAAGAATATAACTACTATAATACTGCCCCCTATGCACAAGAATATAACCACTATAATACTGCCCCTTTGTACAAGAATACAACTACTATAATACTGCCCCCTATGTACAAGAATATAACTACTATAATACTGCTCCCTATGTGCAAGAATATAACTACTATAATACTGCTCCTATGTACAAGAATATAACTACTATAATACTGCCCCCTATGTACAAGAATATAACTACTATAATACTGCTCCCTATGTGCAAGAATATAACTACTATAATACTGCTCCTATGTACAAGAATATAACTACTATAATACTGCCCCCTATGTACTAGAATATAACTGCTATAATACTGCCCCTATTTACAAGAATATAACCACTATAATACTGCCTCTATGTCCAAGAATATAACTACTACAATACTGCCCCCTATGTCCAAGAATGTAACTACTATAATACTGCCCCTATTTACAAGAATATAACCACTATAATACTGCCCCTATGTACAAGAATATAACTACTATAATACTGCCCCTATGTACAAGAATATAACCAATATAATACTGCCCTCTATGTACAAGAATATAACCACTATAATACTGCCCCTTTGTACAAGAATACAACTACTATAATACTGCCCCCTATGTACAAGAATATAACCACTATAATACTGCCCCTATGTACAAGAATATAACTACTATAATACTGCCCCCTATGTACAAGTATATAACTACTATAATACTGCTCCTATGTACAAGAATATAACTACTATAATACTGCCCCCTACGTACTAGAATATAACTGCTATAATACTGCCCCTATGTACAAGAATATAACCACTATAATACTGCCTCTATGTACAAGAATATAACTACTATAATACTGCCCCCTATGTACAAGAATATAACTACTATAATACTGCCCCTATTTACAAGAATATAACCACTATAATACTGCCCCTATGTACAAGAATATAACTACTATAATACTGCCCCCTATGTACAAGAATATAACTACTATAATACTGCCCCCTATGTACAAGAATATAACCACTATAATACTGCCCCTATGTACAAGAATATAACTACTATAATACTGCCCCTATGTGCAAGAATATAACTACTATAATACTGCTCCTATGTACAAGAATATAACTACGATAATACTACCCCCTATGTACAAGAATATAACTACTATAATACTGCCCCTATGTACAAGAATATAACTACTATAATACTGTCCCCTATGTACAAGAATATAACTACTATAATACTGCTCCTATGTGCAAGAATATAACTACTATAATACTGCCCCTAGGTACAAGAATATAACTACTATAATACTGCCCCCTATGTACAAGAATATAACTACTATAATACTGCCCCCTATGTACAAGAATATAACCACTATAATACTGCCCCTATGTACAAGAATATAACTACTATAATACTGCCCCTATGTGCAAGAATATAACTACTATAATACTGCTCCTATGTACAAGAATATAACTACTATAATACTACCCCCTATGTACAAGAATATAACTACTATAATACTGCTCCTATGTGCAAGAATATAACTACTATAATACTGCCCCCCATGTACAAGAATATAACGACTATAATACTGCCCCCTATATACAAGAATATAACTACTATAATACTGCCCCCTTTGTACAAGAATATAACTACTATAATACTGCTCCTATGTGCAAGAATATAACTACTATAATACTGCCCCCTATGTACTAGAATATAACTACTATAATACTGCCCGATGTACAAGAATATAACTACTATAATACTGCTCCTATGTGCAAGAATATAACTACTATAATACTGCCCCTATTTACAAGAATATAACCACTATAATACTGCCCCCTATGTACTAGAATATAACTACTATAATACTGCCCCCTATGTACTAGAATATAACTACTATAATACTGCCACTATGTACAAGAATATAACTACTATAATACTGCCCCCTATGTACAAGAATATAACTACTATAATACTGCCCCTATTTACAAGACTATAACCACTATAATACTGCCCCTATGTACAAGAATATAACTACTATAATACTGCCCTCTATGTACAAGAATATAACTACTATAATACTGCCCCTATGTACAAGAATATAACCACTATAATACTGCCCCTAAGTACAAGAATATAACTACTATAATACTGCCCCCTATGTACAAGAATATAACTACTGTAATACTGCCCCCTATGTACAAGAATATAACTACTATAATACTGCCCCTATGTACAAGAATATAACTACTATAACACTGCTCCTATGTACAAGAATATAACTACTATAATACTGCTCCTATCTACAAGAATATAACTACTATAATACTGCCCCTATGTACAAGAATATAACTACTATAATACTGCTGCTAAATACAAGAATATAACTACTATAATACTGCTCCCTATGTACAAGAATATAACTAGTATAGTACTGCCCTAACTACAAGAATATAACTACTATAATACTGCCCCTATGTACAAGAATATAACTGCTATAACAGTGCTCCTATGTACAAGAATATTACTACTATAATAGTGCCCCTATGTACAAGAATATAACTACTATAATACTGCTCCTATGTACAAGAATATAACTACTATAATACTGCTGCTATATACAAGAATATAACTAGTATAATACTGCTCCCTATGTGCAAGAATATAACTAGTATAATACTGCTCCTATGTACAAGAATATAACTACTATAATACTGCCCCCTATGTACAAGAATATAACTAGTATAATACTGCTCCTATGTACAAGAATATAACTATTATAATACTGCCCCTATGTACAAGAATATAACTACTATAATACTGCCCCCTATGTACAAGAATATAACTACTATAATACTACACCCTATGTACAAGAATATAACTACTATAATACTGCCCCCTATGTACAAGAATATAACTACTATAATACTGCCCCCTATGTATAAGAATATAACTACTATAATCCTACCCCCTATGTACAAGAATATAACTACTATAATACTGCCCCTATGTATAAGAATATAACTACTATAATACTGCCCCCTATGTACAAGAATATAACTACTATAATACTACCCCTATGTACAAGTATATAACTACTATAATATTGCTCCTATGTACAAGAATATAACTACTATAATACTGCCCCTATGTACAAGAATATAGCCACTATAATACTGCCCCCTATGTATAAGAATATAACTACTATAATACTGCTCCTATGTACAAGAATATAACTACTGTAATACTGCTTCTATGTGCAAGAATATAACTACTATAATACTGCTCCTATGTACAAGAATATAACTACTATAATACTGCCCCCTATGTATAAGAATATAACTACTATAATACTGCTCCTATGTACAAGAATATAACTACTGTAATACTGCCCCTATGTACATGAATATAACAACTATAATACTGCTCCTATGTACAAGAATATAACTACTATAATACTGCTCCCTATGTACAAGAATATAACTACTATAATACTGCCCCTATGTACAAGTATATAACTACTATAATATTGCTCCTATGTACAAGAATATAACTACTATAATACTGCCCCATGTACAAGAATATAGCCACTATAATACTGCCCCCTATGTACAAGAATATAACTACTATAATACTGCCCCCTATGTATAAGAATATAACTACTATAATACTGCTCCTATGTACAAGAATATAACTACTATAATACTGCCCCCTATGTATAAGAATATAACTACTATAATACTGCTCCTATGTACAAGAATATAACTACTATAATACTGCCCCCTATGTATAAGAATATAACTACTATAATACTGCCCCCTATGTACAAGAATATAACTATTATAATACTGCCCCTATGTACAAGTATATAACTACTATAATATTGCTCCTATGTACAAGAATATAACTACTATAATACTGCCCCTATGTACAAGAATATAGCCACTATAATACTGCCCCCTATGTATAAGAATATAACTACTATAATACTGCTCCTATGTACAAGAATATAACTACTGTAATACTGCCCCTATGTACATCAATATAACAACTATAATACTGCTCCTATGTACAAGAATATATCTACTGTAATACTGCTTCTATGTGCAAGAATATAGCTACTATAATACTGCTCCTATGTACAAGAATAAAACTACTATAATACTGCCCCCTATATACAAGAATATAACTACTATAATAATGCTCCTATGTACAAGAATATAACTACTATAATACTGCCCCCTATGTACAAGAATATAACTACTATAATACTGCTCCTATATACAAGAATATAACTACCATAATACTGCTCCTATGTACAAGAATATAACTACTATAATACTGCTCCTATGTACAAGAATATAACTACTATAATACTGCTCCTATGTACAAGAATATAACTACTATAATACTGCCCCTATTTACAAGAATATAACCACTATAATACTGCCCCTATGTACAAGAATATAACTACTATAATACTGCCCCCTATGTACAAGAATATAACTACTATAATACTGCCCCCTATGTACAAGAATATAACCACTATAATACTGCCCCTTTGTACAAGAATACAACTACTATAATACTGCCCCCTATGTACAAGAATATAACCACTATAATACTGCCCCTATGTACAAGAATATAACTACTATAATACTGCCCCCTATGTGCAAGAATATAACTACTATAATACTGCCCCCTATGTACAAGAATATAACCACTATAATACTGCCCCTTTGTACAAGAATACAACTACTATAATACTGCCCCCTATGTACAAGAATATAACTACTATAATACTGCTCCCTATGTGCAAGAATATAACTACTATAATACTGCTCCTATGTACAAGAATATAACTACTATAATACTGCCCCCTATGTACAAGAATATAACTACTATAATACTGCTCCCTATGTGCAAGAATATAACTACTATAATACTGCTCCTATGTACAAGAATATAACTACTATAATACTGCCCCCTATGTACTAGAATATAACTGCTATAATACTGCCCCTATTTACAAGAATATAACCACTATAATACTGCCTCTATGTCCAAGAATATAACTACTACAATACTGCCCCCTATGTCCAAGAATGTAACTACTATAATACTGCCCCTATTTACAAGAATATAACCACTATAATACTGCCCCTATGTACAAGAATATAACTACTATAATACTGCCCCTATGTACAAGAATATAACCAATATAATACTGCCCTCTATGTACAAGAATATAACCACTATAATACTGCCCCTTTGTACAAGAATACAACTACTATAATACTGCCCCCTATGTACAAGAATATAACCACTATAATACTGCCCCTATGTACAAGAATATAACTACTATAATACTGCCCCCTATGTACAAGTATATAACTACTATAATACTGCTCCTATGTACAAGAATATAACTACTATAATACTGCCCCCTACGTACTAGAATATAACTGCTATAATACTGCCCCTATGTACAAGAATATAACCACTATAATACTGCCTCTATGTACAAGAATATAACTACTATAATACTGCCCCCTATGTACAAGAATATAACTACTATAATACTGCCCCTATTTACAAGAATATAACCACTATAATACTGCCCCTATGTACAAGAATATAACTACTATAATACTGCCCCCTATGTACAAGAATATAACTACTATAATACTGCCCCCTATGTACAAGAATATAACCACTATAATACTGCCCCTATGTACAAGAATATAACTACTATAATACTGCCCCTATGTGCAAGAATATAACTACTATAATACTGCTCCTATGTACAAGAATATAACTACGATAATACTACCCCCTATGTACAAGAATATAACTACTATAATACTGCCCCTATGTACAAGAATATAACTACTATAATACTGTCCCCTATGTACAAGAATATAACTACTATAATACTGCTCCTATGTGCAAGAATATAACTACTATAATACTGCCCCTAGGTACAAGAATATAACTACAATAATACACCCCCTTTTTACAAGAATATAACTACTATAATACTGCCCCCTATGTACAAGAATATAACCACTATAATACTGCCCCTATGTACAAGAATATAACTACTATAATACTGCCCCTATGTGCAAGAATATAACTACTATAATACTGCTCCTATGTACAAGAATATAACTACTATAATACTACCCCCTATGTACAAGAATATAACTACTATAATACTGCTCCTATGTGCAAGAATATAACTACTATAATACTGCCCCCCATGTACAAGAATATAACGACTATAATACTGCCCCCTATATACAAGAATATAACTACTATAATACTGCCCCCTTTGTACAAGAATATAACTACTATAATACTGCTCCTATGTGCAAGAATATAACTACTATAATACTGCCCCCTATGTACTAGAATATAACTACTATAATACTGCCCGATGTACAAGAATATAACTACTATAATACTGCTCCTATGTGCAAGAATATAACTACTATAATACTGCCCCTATTTACAAGAATATAACCACTATAATACTGCCCCCTATGTACTAGAATATAACTACTATAATACTGCCCCCTATGTACTAGAATATAACTACTATAATACTGCCACTATGTACAAGAATATAACTACTATAATACTGCCCCCTATGTACAAGAATATAACTACTATAATACTGCCCCTATTTACAAGACTATAACCACTATAATACTGCCCCTATGTACAAGAATATAACTACTATAATACTGCCCTCTATGTACAAGAATATAACTACTATAATACTGCCCCTATGTACAAGAATATAACCACTATAATACTGCCCCTAAGTACAAGAATATAACTACTATAATACTGCCCCCTATGTACAAGAATATAACTACTGTAATACTGCCCCCTATGTACAAGAATATAACTACTATAATACTGCCCCTATGTACAAGAATATAACTACTATAACACTGCTCCTATGTACAAGAATATAACTACTATAATACTGCTCCTATCTACAAGAATATAACTACTATAATACTGCCCCTATGTACAAGAATATAACTACTATAATACTGCTGCTAAATACAAGAATATAACTACTATAATACTGCTCCCTATGTACAAGCATATAACTAGTATAGTACTGCCCTAACTACAAGAATATAACTACTATAATACTGCCCCTATGTACAAGAATATAACTGCTATAACAGTGCTCCTATGTACAAGAATATTACTACTATAATAGTGCCCCTATGTACAAGAATATAACTACTATAATACTGCTCCTATGTACAAGAATATAACTACTATAATACTGCTGCTATATACAAGAATATAACTAGTATAATACTGCTCCCTATGTGCAAGAATATAACTAGTATAATACTGCTCCTATGTACAAGAATATAACTACTATAATACTGCCCCCTATGTACAAGAATATAACTAGTATAATACTGCTCCTATGTACAAGAATATAACTATTATAATACTGCCCCTATGTACAAGAATATAACTACTATAATACTGCCCCCTATGTACAAGAATATAACTACTATAATACTACACCCTATGTACAAGAATATAACTACTATAATACTGCCCCCTATGTACAAGAATATAACTACTATAATAGTGCCCCCTATGTATAAGAATATAACTACTATAATCCTACCCCCTATGTACAAGAATATAACTACTATAATACTGCCCCTATGTATAAGAATATAACTACTATAATACTGCCCCCTATGTACAAGAATATAACTACTATAATACTACCCCTATGTACAAGTATATAACTACTATAATATTGCTCCTATGTACAAGAATATAACTACTATAATACTGCCCCTATGTACAAGAATATAGCCACTATAATACTGCCCCCTATGTATAAGAATATAACTACTATAATACTGCTCCTATGTACAAGAATATAACTACTGTAATACTGCTTCTATGTGCAAGAATATAACTACTATAATACTGCTCCTATGTACAAGAATATAACTACTATAATACTGCCCCCTATGTATAAGAATATAACTACTATAATACTGCTCCTATGTACAAGAATATAACTACTGTAATACTGCCCCTATGTACATGAATATAACAACTATAATACTGCTCCTATGTACAAGAATATAACTACTATAATACTGCTCCCTATGTACAAGAATATAACTACTATAATACTGCCCCTATGTACAAGTATATAACTACTATAATATTGCTCCTATGTACAAGAATATAACTACTATAATACTGCCCCATGTACAAGAATATAGCCACTATAATACTGCCCCCTATGTACAAGAATATAACTACTATAATACTGCCCCCTATGTATAAGAATATAACTACTATAATACTGCTCCTATGTACAAGAATATAACTACTATAATACTGCCCCCTATGTATAAGAATATAACTACTATAATACTGCTCCTATGTACAAGAATATAACTACTATAATACTGCCCCCTATGTATAAGAATATAACTACTATAATACTGCCCCCTATGTACAAGAATATAACTATTATAATACTGCCCCTATGTACAAGTATATAACTACTATAATATTGCTCCTATGTACAAGAATATAACTACTATAATACTGCCCCTATGTACAAGAATATAGCCACTATAATACTGCCCCCTATGTATAAGAATATAACTACTATAATACTGCTCCTATGTACAAGAATATAACTACTGTAATACTGCCCCTATGTACATCAATATAACAACTATAATACTGCTCCTATGTACAAGAATATATCTACTGTAATACTGCTTCTATGTGCAAGAATATAGCTACTATAATACTGCTCCTATGTACAAGAATAAAACTACTATAATACTGCCCCCTATATACAAGAATATAACTACTATAATAATGCTCCTATGTACAAGAATATAACTACTATAATACTGTCCCCTATGTACAAGAATATAACTACTATAATACTGCTCCTATGTGCAAGAATATAACTACTATAATACTGCCCCCCATGTACAAGAATATAACGACTATAATACTGCCCCCTATATACAAGAATATAACTACTATAATACTGCCCCCTTTGTACAAGAATATAACTACTATAATACTGCTCCTATGTGCAAGAATATAACTACTATAATACTGCCCCCTATGTACTAGAATATAACTACTATAATACTGCCCGATGTACAAGAATATAACTACTATAATACTGCTCCTATGTGCAAGAATATAACTACTATAATACTGCCCCCTATGTACTAGAATATAACTACTATAATACTGCTCCTACTCACAAGAATATAACCACTTTAATACTGCCTCTATGTACAAGAATATAACTACTATAATACTGCCCCCTATGTACAAGAATATAACTACTATAATACTGCCCCTATTTACAAGAATATAACCACTATAATACTGCCCCTATGTACAAGAATATAACTACTATAATACTGCCCCCTATGTTCAAGAATATAACTACTATAATACTGCCCCCTAAGTACAAGAATATAACTACTATAATACTGCCCCCTATGTACAAGAATATAACTACTGTAATACTGCCCCCTGTGTACAAGAATATAACTACTGTAATACTGACCCCTATGTACAAGAATATAACTACTATAATACTGCCCCCTATGTACAAGAATATAACTATTATAATACTGCTCCTATGTACAAGAATATAACTACTATAATACTGCTCCCTATGTACAAGAATATAACTACTATAATACTGCTCCTATGTGCAAGAATATAACTACTATAATACTGCCCCCATGTACAAGAATATAACGACTATAATACTGCCCCTATATACAAGAATATAACTACTATAATACTGCCCCCTTTGTACAAGAATATAACTACTATAATACTGCTCCTATGTGCAAGAATATAACTACTATAATACTGCCCCCTATGTACTAGAATATAACTACTATAATACTGCCCGATGTACAAGAATATAACTACTATAATACTGCTCCTATGTGCAAGAATATAACTACTATAATACTGCCCCCTATGTACTAGAATATAACTACTATAATACTGCTCCTACTCACAAGAATATAACCACTTTAATACTGCCTCTATGTACAAGAATATAACTACTATAATACTGCCCCCTATGTACAAGAATATAACTACTATAATACTGCCCCTATTTACAAGAATATAACCACTATAATACTGCCCCTATGTACAAGAATATAACTACTATAATACTGCCCCCTATGTTCAAGAATATAACTACTATAATACTGCCCCCTAAGTACAAGAATATAACTACTATAATACTGCCCCCTATGTACAAGAATATAACTACTGTAATACTGCCCCCTGTGTACAAGAATATAACTACTGTAATACTGACCCCTATGTACAAGAATATAACTACTATAATACTGCCCCCTATGTACAAGAATATAACTATTATAATACTGCTCCTATGTACAAGAATATAATTACTATAATACTGCTCCCTATGTACAAGAATATAACTACTATAATACTGCCCCCTATTTACAAGAATATAACTACTATAATACTGCTCCTATGTACAAGAATATAACTACTATAATACTGCTCCTATGTACAAGAATATAACTACTATAATACTGCCCCCTATGTATAAGAATATAACTACTATAATACTGCCCCCTATGTACAAGAATGTAACTACTATAATAGTGCTCCTATGTACAAGAATATAACTACTATAATACTGCCCCTATGTACAAGAATATAACTACTATAATACTGCTCCTATGTACAAGAATATAACTACTTTAATGCATTTTTTACAGTGAATGGGAGCGTTACAGAATGGACAAACAAGGGCTGTTCACAAGGACTTGTCTGTAATGAGACAATTTACACAGATTTGGGCTTCAATAAAACCTATATCAGTTCCAAGTGCTGCAACACAGACTTATGCAACACTGACACCTACTATGGTACGTTTCAAGAAAGTTGGTCAGACTATTCATCCTATGTTGTCAATAGTTTATATTTTCTATTTATCCACAGTTTGTAAAAGGTTCTAGCTCAACCGATGCAGTTGATGGTGCAAATTTTTTAAAAGCCGACTGTCCAAATTTTAAGTATATGTGGGGTCCTAAGTGCCCCATTAATTCACAAATGGCACCAATGGTGCCCACTGCCCAATTCTAGAAGTCTATTTGTATGGGACCTTTGGTAGCCTTCCCTCCGAGAAGCAGAAGGGTATAGCCTTGCTTCTTCTTATGATCACCAATATGGTGTTTTTGGGTTTCCTGGTAACTTTTAAGGAAAGGACATGTTGCAAAAGAGAAGGTCATGGTGCAGAGCACTTTAGATTGAAAGCAATTTCTTGTCTATGTGGGAATAGAAAATGTCGTTTTAGGAAAGATCATCCGATTGTGGCCGTTTTCTTCCTAATTATTCAGGAATTTCGTTTTTTCTTTTCCAGCACGGGTCCCCGTTGCCGCTCTATTTTGTGAGTCCTGTGAGGGTAACACTGTGACCTGTGCAGCGTCCAACCTGACGTCTCTCCAATGTGCCGGAGTACAAGATCGCTGCATGACGGTCCAAACTGTGTATGTCAATGGTGAGACTAGACCGTGAAGCATGTATGGACACCTCACCACAGATCCCATCCTAATAATTCTCCTATTTATGCAGGTTCCAGCTCGAATGTTGTGTATAAAGGTTGTGCAACGGGTAACCTTTGCGGGCGGCGGTTGTATTATAACACCGGAGGTCCCAGGGTTTACACGGAGGTGTCATGCTGTGGGAACAAGTACTGCAACCATGGCGTCCAACAAGGTAGTGTGCACTCAAAAGCAAAGGAGACATTTTTCTTACATTTTTAGACAGTGCCTTGTGTATTTTACCTAGATACAGAATTGGGCTGTTGGGTTTCCATATGTCCCATCATTTCATTTTCAGTTGTTACTAAGAGGTAGAGGTTTACAAACTGGTTACTTTAGCATAAACCGGCTCCCATAAAATATTACCCATGCAGGGGTGGACATATCAACATATCATTGGTGCAGCCTGGGACCCAAGAGGTAAGAGGGCCACTACCACCTCCAAAGCATCAAATAGCTTCTGTTATAGCAGAATTATTGAACAGCAAAGTGCCCATATACTGTTCTTGCACAGGGGGCCCTTTTCTGTCTGTGTCCACCACTGGACCCATGGATCTCTTTTTGGAGTTGGTTGGTGAAATGGAGGGTGGTGACATGAGCTTGAAGTGACCCTTTCCATTCCCAATAATGAACTTTGGGGCAATTCCCTTCCCATTATTTGTTAAGACCGTGGTCTTCTTGGCAGCGTTCTCCACCAGGAGCAAGGTACACTCTTTTTTACGCCCCGTAGTGTAGCCCCTAGGTAGCTGTCAGCTCAAAGATCATTAAGCCGACATTTATTCTGACTCCTCCCTACACAGGGTCTCTCGGCTCGGTTCCTCTGGCGTTGGCAAAAGATCACTTATCTGAAATCTATTCTGACTCCTCCATACACAGGGTCTCTCGGCTCGGCTCCTCTGGCGTTGGCAAAAGATCACTTATCTGACATCTATTCTGACTCCTCCATACACAGGGTCTCTCGGCTCGGCTCCTCTGGCGTTGGGAAAAGATCACTTATCTGACATCTATTCTGACTCCTCCATACACAGGGTCTCTCAGCTCGGCTCCTCTGGCGTTGGCAAAAGATCACTTAGCCGACATCTATTCTGACTCCTCCATACACAGGGTCTCTTGGCTCGGCTCCTCTGGCATTGGCAAAAGATCACTTAGCTGACATCTATTCTGACTCCTCCATACACAGGGTCTCTTGGCTCGGCTCCTCTGGCATTGGCTTATCTAAAAGAGAACCAAAATGTTATGCTAGAGTAGCAACTCACTCGGGATAATAGGCAAAGCTAAAAACTGCAACTGACCCTTCTGGTTCCTGTATAGACTAGAGATCCTGACCCCACAGCCCCCAGTGGTTCCTACGTAAGCAAAGATAGTCCTAACCACAGAGTAGAAGGCAACTCGAATATATACTGCCTGAAAGGTCGTGGAGTGCTTCACGTTCCTCCTAGAGAACCAAAGGACAGAGTAGAGTGTAAATTACCTACAAAAAGTAAAGCATGCTGAAAAAAGGAAGGATCCCAAAGTGAGTAAAATAAGCCGCGAAGTACAAAATAAAGTATGTACTGTTAGATTACATGCCGCCTATTTCCTAAAACGGAACAGAAGATAGGTGCAAGGTAAAGTACAGAAACAGCAAAGAGAAAAATCTTATCTGGAATTTCATTGACTGGCTTTAAACAAGAACAGAATGTCTGAACATCCAAATGAAACTATCACCAGCAGGAAATGCTAGAAGGGGAAAAGATTATAAAGCCGCACCCAAAAGGTGATAGGACAAACAAATGACAACACCTGTGTTATGATAAACAGACTGCAGCCAGAATAGTAAAACCTAAACACCCGGAGAAAAGGTGTGTTGGCAGAAAGAAAAACTGACCACAAAACACAAGCTCAAGGGTTCTAACCCAGGAGCATGATATAAAGGATCCCTTATATGACAGAAGGACAACATGGTCCTTGCAACTTTACTATATTTGCTAAGATTACAGGGTTTGTTGCGTCCCCTTGGAAAAGTTGATCCAAATCCATTCCATGTCCACACGCACCCTTCCTCAATAGGGAGCATCAGATGAACACGATACGTCACGTTTATACAAACCAGATGTTACTGGGATCAAAAGAAGTGCAAACTATTTCCATTAATTCTTTTTTTTCTCCAACAGTGACAGTGAATGAGACCCTAAATGGCATTCAGTGCTATGCATGCAACGAAACTGGCAAAGGAGAGTGCACAGCACCCATCACCAACAAAGTCTCGTGTATGGGAAACATGACCTCATGCCTGGATATAGTAGGTAATACCACAGTGAAAAGTTACTTTCTGTGTCCAAAAAGTTGTCTGGTTTCTTGCAAAAATTGAACCATAAGTGTACGAAGGTTGTGTTGAAGCTCAGTTCCATTCACTTCAGTGGAGCTGAGCGGATTTTATATGTTGGCTTGGTTAATATAATGAATATGTACAGACCACCGCTGGACTCACTCTGTTCTCTGGATCTTTGTACAGGATTTCCTCGGGGAAACACTTTGATGCGAGGTTGCTGCTCCAATGACGTATGCTACGGTCTAGCCGCTTCGCCATTTCTACAGCCCAGCCAAAAAGTGCACTGCTGCCAGGGCAATCTGTGCAACAGTGGAAATATTGCATCATATTACAAATCGGGCTCCACCTTGGCGGCACACGGGAGTGTGTTCCTGATAGGGAGTGCCCTTCTGCTGCTTATGAAGGGGTTATGGACATTGCTGTGATTGGTACCACTTGGTGGCATGACGAAGAAGAAGACTACTTACTCCTACATCGTGAAACTCTGGAGTCTACCATATTCCTACCAGTCTAGATATCCCCTTCAGCCCGAGCTCCAGCAGCTTCTAGCGTCATACAGAAGTGTTCAACTCTGGGCACAGCTCACTGAAAAGGCTGCAGCTTCCACACATTTCTCTGCAGCACTAACACACAGACTTCTCAACTTTCCTAGCTGATCCCTGCAGTCTCCATTCAGAGAGAGACCCTAGCTTGTCTCTCTCTCAGCTATAACTCACATTTTGGCTGGTCACACACCAGCAGGACACTTGACTTTGCTCAACATCCAGCAGACTGACACACCGGTTCTTAGCTAAAGCTAGCTAAGTGCATCTAATTAGGACCTGCAGTGCTATGTTTTAATGTTTTAACCTAGTCCTACCTGACTTTGCTACAGCCCCCATAATAGTTCTGGACACATTTTTACATACTTGCTCTTTTCCTCATCACACTGGAAGAAACAAGCGCCAATCAGCTGTTCCAAAAATGTAAGATTCTATGTTACCAACATTAGATGAAGGACCCATGTTCAAAAAATATATATTCTTTAATAAACAATAATAAAAAAGACAAAAAAAAGATGTAAGAGCATGTATAATGATAAGTAGACCTACACAGACAACGAGAAGTAGAGACCATCTTCAAAGGAGAGAAAACATGCCCCATGTAGACAAAAGTAACTTGCAAAAATACATATACGTATTGACTGGATGCAAACATATAAATGCCAAAAACAAACTGCAATATAATCCTGGTAGGAGTCGTATTAATTTTTGTCAAGAAATAACTGTAAAAGTGACATACAGGACTGCATATAAAACTAATTGAAACCAAGTGCATAAATGCAATAAATAAACTGCAGCACAGTTTGACTAAAGTGCTGTATGCAAAATGCACAAGGCAAAGGCCAAAAAAGCGTTATAGGTATGTGTCTTTTGTGGTTATATGAATGTAAATTACAAGAAAGGTAAGTGGATGTGAATACCTAGCAAAGAGAATGACAAATAGCTCCCGAGACGATGCGCGTTTCGCAGGATTGCTTCATCAGGGGAACCAGAGATTGCCCATAGAGACTTTTCCATTAAGGGGGTTACTGGTGAGAGAGAAAATTTTTGCCCTGTAACAGCCGGATAGTCCTGTAGATCTGTAAATGTACTGCTATATTACAGATGTTTGGGAGATGTGAGGATCTACAGAGTTGAATCAGTCGCTGAGATTTGAGCTCTGTAAACGCTTAAAATAGGAAGGCAACTAGCAACAGGATACCTAAAGATGCCTAACAGACATATATAGTAACATAGAAAAAGTTGTTTCCATTCACCAGGGAGATATCTCCACTACCGCATGTATGTTATTGCCGAAGTCCAGTAAACCCGTCGGTCAAGGCAGGTAAATAAGCCCATAGAGTTACAAACAAAACTGGTAACTTCGTAAAATATGTGACTTTATTGAAAAAATCATCATTACAGAGGAAAAATAGATGTTAACGCGCTTCGAATCAATTTAACATTACGATTAAGACTGTTGAGTCGAAACGCGTCAACATCTATTTTTCTATGTAATGATTTTTTTTTATGGATTTTCAATTAATACATAGAAAAATAGACGTTGATGCATTTCAACTCAACAATCTTAGTCGTAATGTTACGTTGAGTCGAAACTCGTCAATATCTATTTTCCTGATTTTTTAATGGCTTTTCAATAAATTCACATATGTTATGAAGTTACCAGTTTTTTTGCAACTCTATGGATGTATAATAACATAGTCTGCATAAGTTGCAATGCCAATTGGGCATATAAAAGTACCCATACACCTTCAATAATTGCTGTTATTATTTCCAAGCTACCTTTCCATGCTGCTGCCAAACACGTCAGGTGACCTCTTATATCACCTGAGACCAAAAGGATCAGGGTTTGGGATTTAACATGCTTGAGGTTTAATTTACCTGGCAGAGAGGATGAGGAGGTCGCTCAGAAGTCCATTGGGGGCTTCTGTCTGAACATTCGAAAAATGGTATTCACCTGCTCCTCTAATGTAGCCACTGACTTCATTTAGTCAAATGGAGTCCAAAATATGAATGAGTCCATTTTACCTTTTTTACACCAGTGATCATTCCCCAAGCTACAATGTTACAAGTCTGAGTACTGTTTTTTTCGGTATTTAGATGGAAACCCCTGAGTGAGCGGGCAGCGAAACATGATGTGAACACAGCTTTAAATATAAAAACTACACCTATGCTACATCTGGACACAAGAGATTATAAAAGAGACCCATATCTTGTCGTTGGAAAGAGTCTTAAGAGCTTTCAGGTTGACTGCCCATCAACAATTGTATAGGTCAAAGATGACAAAGAGGGTGGGGTCCTGGTATAAGTGCCTATTTGTATATATACCTTATGAACATAAGAATTAAGGTGTTTCTTCAAATTGTTATTCTTAATTTATTTCATAGTAAAGTCAACTTTCTGGATTTATCAGCGGTGGTTCATTATCTGAGTTTTTTGGGTGAACAGTGTCATATACTGTACATGTACAAGATGTGCTTGTTAAAGTTAAAAAAAAAATCCTGCGTGAGTCACCATAGTCTTCATAGACTTGTCACATCTATAAATAATCAGAAGATTCTGGCAGAAGCTGACTTATAAGATGGTGCCTCAAGGGTTCGGTTACATGTGAAGAACGTTCTTACTTTTCTTAACTCGATTCTGCGTCATGAGACCTGTAAATTCATCTTAAAACTGCGGAGAAAAGACGTTGTCATCATTTTTTCTTTTTTTACAACTGTAAGTAAAAAAAATATTAAAAAGAAAATGAGGAGAAAGTTGTCATGTTTGACCTCCAGGACCTTACATGGACCAGTGGTAATCGACCATTAATCTTGAACATGATCTTCCAATTTCTTGGTTTCAAAGGTTGAAAATCACTAATCATCTTCATTTTCTTAATTATAAGAATATTTATGGTTTATGGTAACCAAATGGTTACTAGGGTGTTGAAGCTCCTTTGAGTAATCGTCAGTGGCCCGTGCTCATGACATCCCTTTGGCGTATGTCAAAAGGGGAATCTACTTTATAAAATGATCATAATTCCTAGATGACAGATAGGAGACTTATATCATCTTGGGGAACGGAGACATACAATGGGACCATTAAGGAGTTCCTCTAACTCCAGACCTTCGTGACTATGACTTTCAGTGTCCAATTGGTGGGGTTCAACTGCTGTAGCTTCAGAATGTAGTGATTGAATTATCAGGAAACCACTTCAGTTCCTGGCAGCTCTGCTCTTATGGATGGCCTGATAACAGAAAGGTCAACCATGTGGTTTTCCCAAAAAGTTGACACCCACCAACAGGATCTGAAATGGCAGGAAGTGCAGGTTCTTTCTTCTTTCAATTGTACATCCTTCACAACCTTTAGTACATGACATAGTAGACATCCTTAGTATTAAACATGATGTTACGCTCTACACAGACCATTGGAGAAGTTGTGAAGCCCTTAGCTCCTTCAAAATTGGCAAACTTTAAAGACACTTCCACTAACCAGGTATACAAAAAATGTGCACAAATATGTGCAACTTTTTGATAGTGAGAGTGATCAATTAGTGGAACAGGCGGCCACGAGAGGTGGTGAGTTCTCCTTCAATGGACGTCTTCAAACAGAGGCTGGATAGACATCTGTCTGAGATGGTTTAGTGAATCCTGAATTGAACAGGGGGTTGGACATGATGACTCTGGAGGTCCCTTCCAACTCTAACATTTTATAATTCTATGTGATGAACAAAGATCAGAAAAGTAAAAAAGAAGAGGAAACTCGAAAACACAAAATCTAAAAAGTACGAGGCACAAAATCACAAAATGGGACCTTTAAGGGTTTCTCTTGCTCCAGACATTCATGGCAATGGCTTTCAATGTCCGACTGGTGTGACTTCCATAGAATGAAGGGGTTGAATAATCAGGAAACAACTTCAGTTCCTGGCAGCTCTGCTTGTTAAGGAAGCTGCATGGTTGGACCAATACATCAGAGGTCAACCATATGGTCTTCACAAAAAGTTGACATCAACAGGAACTGAAGTGGAAGCCAGAGTAGCAACCAGACTCCTAGCATTTGGATTTTGGAAACGTAGTCTTCTCAGGCTTTCTGGCCTTTTGTCTTTTGCAGGGGTACATCAGTAGTAATTAAAGCAATCACATACTTTTACATAGTCTGTTCGAAAAGACTACGAGGTTGACCAACTTTAAAAATGACTTCCACCAATCATGCATGCAGAAAATGGTTCTAATGTTGAGCACAAATACATGATGTACAAAGGTCGTAAAAGTTACAAAAGAGGAAATTAAAAAATGCAAAATTTAAAAAGTACGAAAGAGGCGTATCGGGTGTGTTCGGGCACACCCAGACAACACAAACATACCGCACAAAGTTCTACTGTGAAAAACATCCGGAAAAGTAGGGCAACAATATGAGAATTAAGAGACATAAATCATCTATGCGATTGTCCTATAGTCATATACTGAGAAAAAAAGAGGGAAAAGTAACTGCCAAAAATGATCTCCTTGAGTATAAATAGCAACCAATATATAGTACATCCGACAAGGGGTCAATGTGTTAAAAAAAACCTTTATTATAACAATTTGGGTTCATGGCGGCAAAGAAAAGAGCGCACACACATATATATAGTGATACCATATAATAGTGAGGAGGTATAATGTAAATATTTGAATTGCAGAGACACCAGGGCTGGATAGTAGTAGCTCCAATTGTGCTAATGCATACTGATAGTATATCCTAGGTCACATAGTAAAAGGATATAATCCTAAGTAATAAAAGCCAATATAGGCATTCCCAAGATAATGACCTTTTGGTATATACAGTACAGACCAAAAGTTTGGACACACCTTCTCATTTAAAGATTTTTCTGTATTTTCATGACTATGAAAATTGTACTTTCACACTGAAGGCATCAAAACTATGAATTAACACATGTGGAATTATATACTTAACAAAAAAGTGTGAAACAACTGAAAAGATGTCTTATATTCTAGGTTCTTCAAAGTAGCCACCTTTTGCTTTGATGACTGCTTTACACACTCTTGGCATTCTCTTGCGCCAAATTTAAATATCGTCCGCGACCAATCACCGATCTTGGCTCCACATTTAAACACCGCTGTGCTGATTGGTCGCGGCCGATATTTGAATTTGGCGCCCAAATCGGTGCCAGCGCCAGCGACCAATCAGCGATTTTTAACACAAATGTCCGGACCTTTGTAACACCATGCAGATACTGTGGGGACATCAGCGGCTAGGGTGTGAAGGGAGGACCGGGGAGCGGCGCTGCGAGTCCGGATACTTCTGCTGCGAGCAGTCGCTCATCTCCCAGCTTCTCGGAGTGGAAGTAGCCGCACAGGCAGCGGCGCTCCCCGGTCCTCACTAATACGATTCCGCTCCCCGCTCACCAATACGATTCGCTGATTGGTCGCGCTCTCCGCACGCGACCAATCAGTGATCTTGGCGCTAAAGTTAAACACCGCTGTGCTGATCGGTCGCCGACGCTGTGCGCGACCAATCACCAATTTGGGCGGCACATTTAAATAGCGTCCGCGACCAATCAGTACAGCGGTGTTTAAATGTGGAGCCAAGATCGGCGATTGGTCGCAGCCGATATTTAAATTTGGCGCCGAAATCGGTGATTGGTCGCGGGCAGCGCCAGCGACCAATCAGCGTTTTTTAACACAAATGTCCGGACCTTTGTAACACCATGCAGATACTGTGGGGACATCAGCGGCTAGGGTGTGAAGGGAGGACCGGGGAGCGGCGCTGCGGGTCCGGTTACTTCTGCTCCGAGCGCCCGCTCATGTCCCGGGCTCTCGGAGCGGAAGTATCCGCACAGGCAGCGCCGCTGACATCCATGCGGCTAGGGCGTGAAGGGAGAACCGGGGAGCGGCGCTGCGGGTCCAATTGGTCGCGGCCGCTATTTAAATGTGCCGCACAAATCGTTGATTGGTCGCGGACTTGGCCCGCGACCAATCACTGATCTTGCGGCCAAATTTAAACACTACTGTGCTGATTGGTCGTGGACGCTGCCCGCGACCAATCACCGATTTGGGCGCCAAATTTAAATACACTTTAGTAATATGGAATATACCCATACATATATTGATAGGGTTTCATTTTGGCATAATGCACCTTAATATACATAAAGTACCTTATTATATTATGAAGAATAATGGGTAGAGAGCTTCTCTTTTTGCACATTCATTAAGCACCATGCACTTTTTTATGACAGTACATGCGTCATTCATTTGTACATTAACATGCACAGTGCACTTTCTTGCATTATATATAGATATGTATGTGCATTATATGCATTTGTATTTTTATGAATGCATATGTGTAGCGGTGAATTCACATATATATACTCATTAATATTAACTTTATTTATGCACATCACATACACTTTCTTTATTCATTTCACATTTTTTTAAATCACTATGTATTTATGTAATAGTTAATAATGTTAATAATGTTCTGCATACTGTATTTTGGATATTGTTTTATTAAAAATCACCCCATTTTTATAAGTAAGGGGCTAGCTCCTCCATATACCACTGAGTTCACTTGGTAGATTACTTTTTACCGCATTGTGCGCATGCGCATCTTTCTCTATCCTCGTTGGTTTCCGTGAGCGCTCTGTTATAACAGCATGCGTTCCAGCATGCGGGTCAGTGGGCATATCCGGCGGAAGCCTCTAGTTATATTGGAGGAGGAGCAGATGCGTCATGCGCCGACAAAGTCCGGCGAGTTTTCCTCCCCTATTCTCCTTGAACATTCTGATAGGTCAACATGATATTTAAAAACACATCCTCCTCTCATCCCGACACACGCCCCCGGAAGAAGCTAGCGGGCGAAACGCGCGTCGGGTGAAGGGGGACGGCGTCCTGCCAGGACTTTAACTACTTTTCTGTACGGCTCATCTGCTGGCATAACCGTGTTCAGGTACATGGCTTCTTTCATATTGTAACATACCTGGCGGCGTCCTTGCATAGTGGTCCATCTCCCACTGTGCAAGAGCGCGCACTTGATCTCCAATCCAGAATGTCTCTCTGGCTTCCCTCCATGCTGTCTGTTTGCCTCTGTTTCTGCTGCTTAAGGGCAGCGCCCGATCACTTCCTGCTTTTTGTACCTGCTGCAGGCACACCCCTTGTGCGTCCTCAGCCTATTGCTGTCTGTCACCTGCTATTTAAACCAGCTGCTCCAATTAACCCATGCCTGAGCACCTTGCCCTGTCAGTTGGCTTCTTGTCTCTGACATGCCAGGTCCTGTGTATGTTACCTGTCTTGCAGTATCTGTTCCCGTGTCTGTACTGAGTCCTACCTGTGTACTCTAACCTGCAGTCTGTACATGCTCTCTAGCCTGTTGTCTTCTGCCTATCCTGGAGGCTGTATTTCCAGGCCAGTGTGAACACGCTCCTAGCCTGTTCTTTCCGCCTT
This sequence comes from Phyllobates terribilis, assembly GCF_046119375.1. Lineage (NCBI taxonomy): Eukaryota > Metazoa > Chordata > Amphibia > Anura > Dendrobatidae > Phyllobates > Phyllobates terribilis. Next base: position 54,222,630 of record NW_027362772.1, on the reverse strand, counting down.
CTAGGGGCTGCATACCTAGACCTGTTCCTGTATCTTGCCTGTTCTTGTCTGTATACTCTCCTAGCCTGTTACCTGTTTTTTCCATGTCCGTACCTTCCCTTTTCTTGCAGAATCTGATCCCGTACCTATCTCCTACTCGTTGTCTCTGTACTCCCGTTTGTGAGTTTAGAGTCCACTCGCTACTTCATTGCAAGTATCCTGTGTGTACCTGGTTCTGCCTTTCCCTTCCCGTCTGTTCCGTGTGAACAGAGCCCTGTCCCCTCCGCTCTGCCTTGCTTGCCACTTCGGCGGTTCTTGCCTGCTCAGCCCTGTCCACCGCGTCTGCGGTTTCGCTTTGCTCAGCCCTGTCCACCACGTCTGAGGTTTCGCTTTGCTCAGCCCTGTCCACCGCATCTGCGGTTTCGCTTTGCTCAGCCCTATCCACCGCATCTGCGGTTTCGCTTTGCTCAGCCCTGTCCACCGTGTCTGCGGTTTCGCTTTGCTCAGCCCTGTCCACCGTGTCTGCGGTTTCGCTTTGCTCAGCCCTGTCCACCGCGTCTGCGGTTTCGCTTTGCTCAGCCCTGTCCACCGTGTCTGCGGTTTCGCTTTGCTCAGCCCTGTCCACCGTGTCTGCGGTTTCGCTTTGCTCAGCCCTGTCCACCGCGTCTGCGGTTTCGCTTTGCTCAGCCCTGTCCACCGCGTCTGCGGTTTCGCTTTGCTCATGTTAGAACCTTGCTCTTAGGTTTTTTTTCCTTTGCTGATCACATGACCTTGTTGGCCTATTTAATCCTGCTCCGCCCTTCTGGCTTTGCTGGACTTCATTGTATATCTACTTTCTAGCTAGCCTGTGCTCTGTGTCTTGCTCTGTTAGTTTGCTTGGTCTACTGACCTCTCCCGTTTGTGAGTTTAGAGTCCACTCGCTACTTCATTGCAAGTATCCTGTGTGTACCTGGTTCTGCCTTTCCCTTCCCGTCTGTTCCGTGTGAACAGAGCCCTGTCCCCTCTGCTCTGCCTTGCTTGCCACTTCGGCGGTTCTTGCCTGCTCAGCCCTGTCCACCGCGTCTGCGGTTTCGCTTTGCTCAGCCCTGTCCACCACGTCTGAGGTTTCGCTTTGCTCAGCCCTGTCCACCGCATCTGCGGTTTCGCTTTGCTCAGCCCTATCCACCGCATCTGCGGTTTCGCTTTGCTCAGCCCTGTCCACCGTGTCTGCGGTTTCGCTTTGCTCAGCCCTGTCCACCGTGTCTGCGGTTTCGCTTTGCTCAGCCCTGTCCACCGCGTCTGCGGTTTCGCTTTGCTCAGCCCTGTCCACCGTGTCTGCGGTTTCGCTTTGCTCAGCCCTGTCCACCGTGTCTGCGGTTTCGCTTTGCTCAGCCCTGTCCACCGCGTCTGCGGTTTCGCTTTGCTCAGCCCTGTCCACCGCGTCTGCGGTTTCGCTTTGCTCATGTTAGAACCTTGCTCTTAGGTTTTTTTTCCTTTGCTGATCACATGACCTTGTTGGCCTATTTAATCCTGCTCCGCCCTTCTGGCTTTGCTGGACTTCATTGTATATCTACTTTCTAGCTAGCCTGTGCTCTGTGTCTTGCTCTGTTAGTTTGCTTGGTCTACTGACCTCTATGTTCTATATATTTTGTTTGTTCGTCTGTCTGCTACTATTTCTGTTAGGAGGTGTCCCATATTCCTCCCAGTCCTTAGTACTTGTAGGGATTCCTTCCCCACATCTATAGGTCTCCGTACAGACTAGCTTAGGACTTTAGCAGGTCTGATCGCAGGATCAGGTCCCCTGTTACATCGTAGGGATTAAGCTGAGTTCTATCGTAGGGACAGATCTCCTCTCTTTCCTTAGCTCTGGTAGCAGAACTTAACAGTAAGTCCAGCCAGCAAATTCTCTAAGGAAAGATTTTTCTGTTCCATCATGGTGTCGGTTCAGGATTTGGTTCATCGCCTGCAGGGACTCTCTCTGGAGGTGGCCGAGCTCCGTCAGCACGTGAGTAACTGTCCTGGAGCACATTTCTTGGAGCCTAAGGTATGTTTGCCGGATTTATTTTTTGGTGAACACCGAGAATTTTTTTCATTTAAAAATGCTTGCTTATTGTATTTTCGTTTGAGACCTAAGTCCTCTGGGGATGAATCCCAGCGCGTAGGGTTCATAATGTCACTTTTGCGCAAAGAGCCTCAGGAGTGGGCCTTTTCTTTGCAACCTAGTGATACATGCTTCAGATCAGTGGATAGTTTTTTTTCTGCTTTGGGACTATTATATGATGATCCTGACCGTGTCGCATCAGCTGAGACTGAGTTGAGACGTTTAAAACAGGGATCAGGTAATGTGGAAAAATATTGTACTCATTTCCGTCGTTGGTCTACTCAAACAGGGTGGAACGATTCTGCTCTGAAAAGTCTATTTCTTGCTGGGCTCAGTGAAAGGGTTAAAGACCTGCTAATTGCTTATCCTACACCTGAAGATTTGCAACAGGCTATGCAATTAGCTATACGGGTGGATAGAAGACTGCGTGCAAGGGTTAATGAGAGCAAATCCTCTGCTATGTCAGTTTCTGGTTATGAGAATGTGTGTACTAACAGTGGTGAACCGATGGAGATTGGATCGGTGGCACCTCGCTCTCAAGAAAAAGACCGTCGATTTTCTGAAGGCTTGTGTTTCTATTGCGGAAAATCTGGTCATTTGATTAAAGGCTGTGAGCTTCGTATGAAGAAAGAAAAAAAAATGGTCAGTCACGCCCGTATTGCCTGTTTAAATTCCAAGGGTGTATTTTTAGCTGCTTCCACGATTGCTCAGAAAAAATTAATGGAATTTCGGGTGTTTGTTGAGTGCGGGTCTACTTTGAATGTAATTGATGGGGGATTCGTGGAAAGACTCAATTTAAAACCTGAACCTTTATCATCCCCCATTGCTGTGGTTTCTGTGGATGGTTCCCCTTTGAAGAATATTACTCTCAAGGTCTGTGAATTTCCTCTCACTATTAATGGTGTTCACCATGAGAAATTGGATTTGGTAGTGTTGAATAACTTGCCTTCTCCAGTAATATTGGGATTGCCCTGGTTAAAATTTCACAATCCTGTACTGGATTGGTCTACCAGTGAAATTAAATCCTGGAGCCATAAATGTTATGACAAGTGTTGTAACGGGCGTATTGCAGCTTTGGATAGGGGAGAATTGCCTGTTCCTATTCAGGATTTTTGGAGAGTTTTTTCTGAGAAGGATTCGCAGGTTTTGCCTCCCCATAGAGACTATGATTGTTCTATTGAATTTGTCCCTGGAGCGACTCTTCCTAAAAGTCGTTTATTTAACCTTACTATTCCTGAGAGGAAGGCTTTGGAGGAATACATACAGACAAGTTTGGCCGCCGGTCACATTAGGCCCTCTAAGTCTCCTGTGGCGGTTGGATTTTTTTTTGTAAAAAAAAAGGACGGCGGTTTACGTCCTTGTCTGGATTTTCGTGAGATTAACAAAATTACTGTACGCAATCCTTACCCACTGCCATTGATTCCTGATCTGTTTAACCAGTTAATGGGGGCCAAGTGGTTCTCTAAAATTGACCTTAAGGGGGCATACAATCTGTTGCGCATGAAGGAGGGTGACGAATGGAAGACTGCTTTTAACACTCCTGTGGGTCATTTTGAGAATCTGGTTATGCCTTTTGGTCTTACTAATGCTCCTGCATTTTTTCAGAATCTGATTAATGACATCCTTAGACCTTTGATCGGCAAAAATGTGGTTGTGTATTTGGATGACATTTTGATTTATTCGCCGGATCTGGAGTCTCATTGGCGGAGCGTGCGTGAGGTATTACAGTTATTAATGGACAATTCGCTTTTTGCTAAGCTGGAGAAATGTGAGTTCGCTGTACAGAGAATTAGTTTTTTGGGCTACATTATCTCCAGCAAAGGTTTTGAGATGGATCCGGTTAAGGTTCAGGCTGTGCAGGAATGGCCTAGGCCTATTGGTTTGAAATCGATACAGAGGTTTTTGGGTTTCGCCAATTACTACAGAAAATTCATAAAAAATTTTTCTAGTATTGTCAAACCTCTGACTGATCTCACCAGGAAAGGTGCTGATGCGGTTCAGTGGTCTTCTGAGGCCATTGAAGCTTTTGTGTATCTCAAGGAGAGGATCACCTCTGCTCCCATCCTTATGCAGCCTGATGTTACTAGGCCGTTTTTGGTTGAGGTTGATGCTTCCTCTGTGGGGGTTGGCGCAGTATTGTCTCAGGATAACGGGGATGGATTACATCCCTGTGCCTTTTTTTCAAAAAAATTTTCGGAGACTGAACTGAATTACGATATTGGTAATCGGGAATTATTGGCTATTAAACTCGCATTTGAACACTGGCGCCACTTCTTGGAAGGTGCGGAATTTCCCGTTCAGGTTCTTACGGATCATAAAAATCTGATATATCTTGATGCTGCCAAGCGCCTGAATGCCCGTCAGGCTAGGTGGGCACTGTTTTTCTCGCGGTTTAATTTCTCCGTTACTTACATCCCTGGTACTAAGAATGTTAAGGCGGATGCCTTGTCTCGCAGTTTTTCTCCCATAGTCGGTGCTGAGAAAGAGGAGAACATTTTACAAGAAGGTGTTGTGATAGCTGCTTTGGACTCCGTTTTGGAAAATGAGATTCTTAAAGCACAGGAGAATGCCCCTTCTAACACTCCTCATGGGAGGTTATTTGTGCCTGGGACCTTTAGGAGAGATTTGTTTGTTGAGTGTCACGAATCTCGGTTGGCAGGTCATCCCGGAATCTCTGAGACCAAGAGACTGGTGGGTCGCAGTTTTTGGTGGCCTGGATGGCAGAAGGAAGTCATTAAGTGGGTGCGTCAATGTACTATATGTGCTAGATCTAAGTCCTCACATACTCCTGCTGCGGGGTTGCTTTGTCCTTTGGAGGTTCCCAGTGCTCCTTGGACACATTTGGCTATGGACTTTATAACTGACCTTCCCCCCTCTGAGGGTTTTACTGTCATCTGGGTGGTCGTGGACCGTTTTAGCAAGATGTGTCACTTGGTTCCTTTCGTCAAACTGCCCTGCGCTAAAACTCTCGCTAAGGCCTTTGTCAAGGAAATTGTCAGACTTCATGGCGTTCCTACTGACATTGTTTCTGATAGGGGTCCTCAGTTCGTGGCTCGTTTTTGGCGTGCCTTTTGTGATAGGTTGGGAGTTCATTTGTCGTTCTCGTCCGGATATCATCCTGAATCTAATGGCCAGACAGAAAGGAAAAACCAGGATGTTGAGCAGTTCTTGCGTTGTTTTGTGGCAGACAATCAAGAGGGGTGGTCTGAGTTTCTGCCACTTGCTGAATTTGCTCTGAACAATCATACATCTTCTTCTGCTGGTTGTTCGCCTTTTTTTTGTTGTTCTGGGAGACATCCGTCGTTTGGGTCGTTCTCCAAGTTGGGATCTGCCGTGCCTGAGGAGGAGAATTTTTCCGGTGATTTGGAGAGAGTTTGGACGGATGTGCGTGGTAATCTTCAGGAGGCCAACAGAAAATCTAAAGACTACTTTGATAGGAAACGACAGGAGGTTTTGTTCGCTGTTGGTGACATGGTTTGGTTGTCCTCTAGGAATCTGCGGTTGAGGATTCCTTCAAAGAAATTGGGTCCCAAGTTTGTAGGGCCCTTTAAGGTGCTTCAGGTTGTCAACCAATCTGCTGTTAGGTTGGAGGTTCCTACCTCCTGGAGAATTAATCCGGTATTTCATGTCTCTCTGTTGAAAAAAGCTGTTGTATCGGATTGTGACGCCTCTGCCTCTGTTCCTCCGGTGGTGGAGGACGGGGAATATGAAATTTCTCGCATCCTTAACTCTAGACGGTATAGAGGTAGTTTGCAGTATCTTGTGGCCTGGAAAGGTTTCGGTCCCGAGGATAACTCTTGGGTGAGGTCGGATGATGTTTCCGCGTCCAGACTTATCAGAGCGTTTCACAGGAGATTTCCTGATAAGCCTGGTCCTAGGGGATCCGGAGGATCCTCTTAGAAGGGGGGGTACTGTTAGAACCTTGCTCTTAGGTTTTTTTTCCTTTGCTGGTCACATGACCTTGTTGGCCTATTTAATCCTGCTCCGCCCTTCTGGCTTTGCTGGACTTCATTGTATATCTACTTTCTAGCTAGCCTGTGCTCTGTGTCTTGCTCTGTTAGTTTGCTTGGTCTACTGACCTCTATGTTCTATATATTTTGTTTGTTCGTCTGTCTGCTACTATTTCTGTTAGGAGGTGTCCCATATTCCTCCCAGTCCTTAGTACTTGTAGGGATTCCTTCCCCACATCTATAGGTCTCCGTACAGACTAGCTTAGGACTTTAGCAGGTCTGATCGCAGGATCAGGTCCCCTGTTACATCGTAGGGATTAAGCTGAGTTCTATCGTAGGGACAGATCTCCTCTCTTTCCTTAGCTCTGGTAGCAGAACATAACAGCTCAGCCCTGTCCACCACGTCTGCGGTTTCGCTTTGCTCAGCCCTGTCCACCGCATCTGCGGCTCCGAATTTGTCTCCCAGTCTGTACTGGACCCTACCCAGCCTGCGCTCTAGTCTGCCTGTTCCTGTATTTCCCGGTGTGGGTCAACAGCCGTGTCCGGAGTCTGACCTGGAGCAGACCCTGGTCCCTCTGCTCGCTTCCTCCCTGGTGCACTGGCGTCGTATGCCGTCGTGCGACCTTGGTCGGATCGGGCAGATACTTAGTTACGCCCCTCCAGGCACTCTCCGGTTCATGGCACAGTGGAACTACTAAACACGCACACGCCAGTCAGTCCGGGCGTGTGCATTACACATATGAAATGATTGCTACACACGGTGCTAACATTTTGGAAAAGATTAAGCAGTCTTCTTACATTTATATATTGTAATATATTCTGCATAAATTTAAATACCCTTTTGCTATGTTTATGTAGTGGGAATTATTACTTGTTCTAAAGAAGGGGTTCATGTCCCCTCATTGATTAATACCCATTATATACCTTTATAGCCATTTCTGATATCATAGATCATTTTGTAGATATATTTACAAAAAACCCTGTGTCTTCATGAAAGCTTTATGAACAGTATAGTAGTAATAATATTACACTAGGTTAGTCAATTTTTGAGCCTATTTGATATTGCATAACCTTTATATTCTGGGCAGGAGCTAGTCCCCTTATACTGGGCACTCTGTTGTTTAATTTTAACCATGTTATATGTATAATTTGAATTGTCATGATTTTAATTGATTGATGAAATAAAATTACGTCTATACACTAATGGATCTCTTTGTTTTTCTGCGCTTATAACTAAGTGTAGAGGTGGTGATTTATATATATATTCAGCCTACACACGCATGCTCACATGTATAATTACACACACTCATGGGCATATGACCATATACAAACATATTAAACCTCCTTAGACGAGGAAAAATAAAAGATTAAAGGGAAGGAAAAATAACACCATGTACTGAAAACAGGCATAACAACATATCATAGTCACATATGAGGTTCATCCATTTATACACTCACAAGTACAACCATAGTATTTAAATATAAATATCAGTACATTATGGTCATGACATGTTCCTGTAGCATTTCCAATGCACTTCATCAAAAGGATAACCTTCCCAATAGATGTATACTGTAATGCTGCAACCACTTCATGCTTGTCGTGCCAATGCACATGTTCAAAACCTTTCACCATGTTACAATACGAAATGTGTGGCAGCTAAAAATAAAAGCAAAAATTAAAATCAAGAATAAAACACAATATGGGACATATCACTAAAACGTTAAATATGGTGGAACCCTTTCACAAAAATGGGACAAAACTTAAATTTTCATTGAGGCCCAGGAGGTCAACTGTATCAAGGGACCAGATCCATTTCGCCTCCAATCTGGCCAGGCGGTTACTCACATTTCCACCTCTTATATTAGAGACAATCCTGTCAATCCCTCTCACATCAAGTCCAGAGGCATCACAATTGTGGTAGATCTTAACCCCTTAAGCCCCGAGGGTGGTTTGCACGTTAATGACCAGGCCAATTTTTACAATTCTGACCACTGTCACTTTATGAGGTAATTACTCTGGAACGCTTCAACGGATCCCCCTGATTCTGAGACTGTTTTCTCGTGACATATTGTACTTCATGATTGTGGAAAAATTTCTTCGATATCACTTGCGTTTATTTGTGAAAAAAACAGAAATTTGGCGAAAATTTTGAAAATTTTGCAATTTTCAAAATTTGAATTTTTAAGCCCTGAAATCAGAGAGATATGTCACACAAAAGAGTTAATAAATAACATTTCCCACATGTCTACTTTACATCAGCACAATTTTGGAACCAAAATTTTTTTTTGTTAGGGAGCTATAAGGGTTAAAAGTTGACCAGTGATTTCTTATTTTTCCAACAAATTTACAAAACCATTTTTTTAGGGACCACATCATATTTGAAGTCACTTTGAGGGGTCTTTATGACAGAAAATACCCAAAAGTGACACCATTCTAAAAACTGCACCCCTCAAGGTGCTCAAAACCACATTCAAGAACTTTATTAACCCTTCAGGTGCTTCACAGGAATTTTTTGAATGTGGAAGAAAAAAATTAACATTTAACTTTTTTCACAAAAATGTTACTTTAGACCCAATTTTTTTTATTTTCACAGGGGTAACAAGAAAAAATGGACCCCAAAATTTGTTGTGCAATTTCCCCTGGGCACGCAGATACCCAATATTTGGGGAAAAAACACTGTTTGGGCGCACGGCAGGGCTCAGAAGGGAAGGAGCGCCATTTGACTTTTTGATTGTAAAATTTGCTTGAATAATTAGCGGACGCCATGTTGTGTTTGGAGAGCCCCTGTGTGCCCAAACTTTGGAGCTCCCCCACAAGTGACCCCATTTTGTAAACTAGACCCCCCAAACGCAACATGGTGTCCGCTAACAATTTGAGCCGACAATTTGTTAGCGGATATCATGTTGCGTTTGGAGAGTCCCTGTGTGCCCAAACATTGGAGCTCCCCCACAAGTGACCCCATTTTGGAAACTAGACCCCCCAAGGCACCTATCTAGATTCATAGTGAGCACTTGGAACCCCAGGTGCTTCACAAATTGATTCATAAAATGAAAAAGTGGTTTTTTTTTCACTTTTTCATTTTTACGAATCAATTTGTGAAGCACCTGGGGGTTCCAAGTGCTCACTATGCATCTAGATAGGTGCCTTGGGGGGTCTAGTTTCCAAAATGGGGTCACTTGTGGGGGAGCTCCAAAGTTTGGGCACACAGGGGCTCTCCAAACGCAACATGGTGTCCGCTAACAATTTGAGCCGACAATTTGTTAGCGGATATCATGTTGCATTTGGAGAGTCCCTGTGTGCCCAAACATTGGAGCTCCCCCACAAGTGACCCCATTTTGGAAGATAGACCCCCCAAGGCACCTATCTAGATTCATAGTGAGCACTTGGAACCCCAGGTGCTTCACAAATTGATTCATAAAAATGAAAAAGTGTTTTTTTTTTCACTTTTTCATTTTTACGAATCAATTTGTGAAGCACCTGGGGGTTCCAAATGCTCACTATGCATCTAGATAGGTGCCTTGGGGGGTCTAGTTTCCAAAATGGGGTCACTTGTGGGGGAGCTCCAATGTTTGGGCACACAGGGACTCTCCAAATGCAACATGGTATCCGCTAACAAATTGAATGGAAAATTGGCTCAAATTGTTAGCGGACACCACGTTGCGTTTGGAGAGCCCCTCTGTGCCCAAACTTTGGAGCTCACCCACAAGTGACCCCATTTTGGAAACTAGACCCCCCAAGGCACCTTTCTAGATGCATAGTGAGCACTTGTAACCCCCAGGTGCTTCACAAATTGATTTGTAAAAATGAAAAAGTGAAAAAAAAAACACTTTTTCATTTTTATGAATCAATTTGTGAAGCACCTGGGGTTCCAAGTGCTCACTATGCATCTAGATAGGTGCCTTGGGGGGTCTAGTTTCCAAAATGGGGTCACTTGTGGGGGAGCTCCAATGTTTGGGCACACAGGGACTCTCCAAATGCAACATGGTATCCGCTAACAAATTGAATGGAAAATCGGCTCAAATTGTTAGCGGACACCACGTTGCGTTTGGAGAGCCCCTCTGTGCCCAAACTTTGGAGCTCCCCCACAAGTGACCCCATTTTGGAAACTAGACCCCCCAAGGCACCTTTCTAGATGCATAGTGAGCCCTTGGAACCCCCAGGTGCTTCACAAATTGATTTGTAAAAATGAAAAAGTGAAAAAAAAACACTTTTTCATTTTTATGAATCAATTTGTGAAGCACCTGGGGTTCCAAGTGCTCACTATGAATCTAGATAGGTGCCTTGGGGGGTCTAGTTTCCAAAATGGGGTCACTTGTGGGGGAGCTCCAATGTTTGGGCACACAGGGACTCTCCAAATGCAACATGATATCCGCTAACAAAATGTCGGCTCAAATTGTTAGCGGACACCATGTTGCGTTTGGAGAGCCCCTGTGTGCCCAAACTTTAGAGCTCCCCCACAAGTGACCCCATTTTGGAAACTAGACCCCCCAAGGCACCTATCTAGATGCATAGTGAGCACTTGGAACCCCCAGGTGCTTCACAAATTGATTCGTAAAAATGAAAAAGTGAAAAAAAAAACACTTTTTCATTTTTATGAATCAATTTGTGAAGCACCTGGGGTTCCAAGTGCTCACTATGCATCTAGATAGGTGCCTTGGGGGGTCTAGTTTCCAAAATGGGGTCACTTGTGGGGGAGCTCCAAAGTTTGGGCACACAGGGGCTCTCCAAACGCAACATGGTGTCCGCTAACAATTTGAGCCGACAATTTGTTAGCGGATATCATGTTGCATTTGGAGAGTCCCTGTGTGCCCAAACATTGGAGCTTCCCCACAAGTGACCCCATTTTGGAAACTAGACCCCCCAAGGCACCTATCTAGATTCATAGTGAGCACTTGGAACCCCAGGTGCTTCACAAATTGATTCATAAAATGAAAAAGTGTTTTTTTTTTCACTTTTTCATTTTTACGAATCAATTTGTGAAGCACCTGGGGGTTCCAAGTGCTCACTATGCATCTAGATAGGTGCATTGGGGGGTCTAGTTTCCAAAATGGGGTCACTTGTGGGGGAGCTCCAAAGTTTGGGCACACAGGGGCTCTCCAAACGCAACATGGTGTCCGCTAACAATTTGAGCCGACAATTTGTTAGCGGATATCATGTTGCATTTGGAGAGTCCCTGTGTGCCCAAACATTGGAGCTCCCCCACAAGTGACCCCATTTTGGAAGCTAGACCCCCCAAGGCACCTATCTAGATTCATAGTGAGCACTTGGAACCCCAGGTGCTTCACAAATTGATTCATAAAAATGAAAAAGTGTTTTTTTTTTCACTTTTTCATTTTTACGAATCAATTTGTGAAGCACCTGGGGGTTCCAAGTGCTCACTATGCATCTATATAGGTGCCTTGGGGGGTCTAGTTTCCAAAATGGGGTCACTTGTGGGGGAGCTCCAATGTTTGGGCACACAGGGCCTCTCCAAACGCAACATGGCGTCCGCTAACAATTTGAGCCGATTTTCCATTCAATTTGTTAGCGGACACCATGTCGCGTTTGGAGAGCCCGTGATGTGCCTAAACAGTGGAGCTCCCCCACAAGTGTCCCCATTTTGGAAACTATACCCCTCAAGGATTTTATTAAGGGGTATAGTGAACATTTTGAACCCAGAGGTACGGCACAGAATTTGTTTACATTAGGTCATCATATTGAATAAGTTGTCACTATTCTTGAGCGCAAGTGCTCGCTACTTGAGTTTGCATCGGGTACTCAGGTATGCACCATGTACAGCGTGTGCTCGAGTCACATGCTCGAGTCCCTGCTCCGCATGTTTCACAGTTATTAGACACCCAAAAAAAAACATGCGGGGATCGCTCGTGCATGGCAGGCAATCCCCGTAAAGTTTTTTTGGCCGCGAAGCATATGGGGCAGAGACTCGAGCATGTCACTCAAATACCCACGATACTCAATGCATACCAGAGCACCCGATGCAAACTCAAGTAGCGAGCACTTGCGCTCAACACTAGTCGCCATATCGTCATCTTTTTTTCTTACTTTTGAAAAAAATCCCAACCCCAGCCCTAACCCTAGCACAACCCTAGCCCTAGCACAACCCTAGCCCCAGCACAACCCTAGCCCCAGCACAACCCTAGCCCCAGCACAACCCTAGCCCCAAACCCAGCCCTAACCCTAGCCCAATCCTAACCCAAGAGTTTATTTTTGACGCCGTTCCTTGTGCGGTATAAGTGATTAGACGACTTTATTCTTCAGGTCGGTGTGATTACAGCAATGCCAGAATCATATGGGGTTTTTATGACTGACAGCTGTCACACACTAAAAGACACATTTTTTGTAAAATCTAGTTTTTGCATCGCCATATTTTGAGAGCTATAATTTTTCCAGATTTTGGCAGACAGTCATGTGACGGCTCGTTTTTTGCGGGATGACTTGACGTTGTTATTGGTGCCATTTTCAGGCACGTGACATTTTTTGATCGCTTTCTATTCTGATTTTTGGGAGGCAGAATAAACAAAAACCAACAATTCAGGAATTGTTGTTTTTTTTTTTTTTTTATTCTGTTCCGCGTGTGGTAAAATTGATGAGGTAGCTTTATTCTTCGGGTCAGTACGTTTACAACGGTACCACATTTGTATCATTTTTCTATGTTTTGGCGCTTATACACAATAAAAGCTATTTTATAGAAAAAAATATTTTTTAGCATCACTTTATTCTGAGAGCTATAACTTTTTTATTTTTCGGCTGATTGAGCTGTATGGCGGCTTGTTTTTTGCGGGACGAGATGTCGTTTTTAGCGGTACCATTTTTATTTATATGCGTCTTTTTGATCGCGTGTTATTCCACTTTTTGTTTGGCAGTATGGTGATAAAGCATTGTTTTTTGCTTCGTTTTTTTTTTTTTTTTTTGCTGTGTTCACTGAAGGGGTTAACTAGTGGGACAGTTTTATAGGTCAGGTTGTTCCGGACGCGGCGATACCAAATATGTGTACTTTTATTGTTTTTTTTTTTATTTTTTTATAATAATATTTATTGATGGGTACATTATATTTTTATTTTTGGTGGATTATTTTTTTAATTTTTTTTTTTATATTTTTGCAATTTTTTTTTTTTTTTTTCCACTTTCAGACAGTTTATACACTTTATTACTTTGTCCCACTCTGGGACTTTCACTTTTTTTTCTCTGATCGCCTGCATGGCACAGGAATGCAGCACCATCCCTATGCCATGCAGGCTATCAGCGGTGCACAGTGTGAAGATTGTTTGGAGATGCACTGCGCATGTCCAAACAATCTTCCTGCTGTCTGGTGACCCGGATGTTGTCATGACGACATCGGGTCGTCATGGCAACACCCGGGAAGCCTTTGCAGACTGCGCTGGAAGCCGGAAGAGGAGGTGAGTATCGGCGATCACCTCCCCTTGCCCCCGCAATGCCGCGATCGACTTCGATCGACTTCGATCGCAGCATCGCAGGGGTTAATGTGCTGGGAGCGGTGCAGGACCGCTCCCTGCACATAGTACCGGGTGTCAGCTGTGACAATCAGCTGACACTCGGCGGCGATCGCGCCCGCACAGCCTGTGTGCGCGCGCAATCGCGATGACGTACTAATACGGGTCTGGCTCTTAAGTCCCAGGGCACAGACGCGTATTAGTACGTCAGATGTTGTTAAGGGGTTAAAATGCCTAGGGATTGTCTTTAATGTGAGTGGATCATCAATCTCCTTGCCAGCATTTATTCTATCCACATGTTCTCTCACTCTTACTTTTAGTTGACGTGTGGTTAAATCTACATAAATTTTATTGCAGGGACATGTGGCAAAATATATAACTGCTGTAGTATTACATGTAATTGTGTGTGTTATATTAAATGTCTTGGTGCCCATGCTGTTGTAAAAAGTTTTAGCACAAACTATATTCGGGCACGCAACACATTTACCACAAGGTGTACATCCCCATGGGGACTTTGTGGTATTCAGGAAAGTAGTCTTGTCATTTATGTAATGGCTTTTCACCAATGTGTCTCGCAAATTGTTGAAACGTCTAAAGGTGATACTTGGTTTTTGTTCCAAATATTTGGCCAAAATTGGATCTGCCAATAGAATTGGCCATGATTTCTCCAAACATTTACGTATGGTCCCTGAGTTGGCATAGCATTGAGTTATAAATCTAACTTCATTCTTTTTAGCCATTTCTTTCGGATTCTTAGAATATAGCAGCTCATGTCTGGAGGTATGTCTAGCTCGGTTATATGCTCTTTTTACAGACCTCTTACTATAACCTCTATCATAAAATCTCTCTTTAAGATCTTCAGATTGCCGTTCAAAGTCCTCATCATTAGAGCAAATGTGTTTGAGACGTAAAAATTGGCCGATGGGTATGGATTGAATCATCTTGGAAGGATGGGATGATGAGGCATGTAGGAGGGCATTTACGGATGTGGATTTCCGAAAAAGATCAGTTTGTAGACAATTTTGATTGTCCCTATATATTTTGACGTCCAAAAAATCAATCAAATTAGCATCACAATGGTAGGTTAGATGAATGTTATACTCATTGTGATTCAGTACGGACATGAATTGCATCAGAGTTTCCTCTGAATCCTGCCAGACAAAAAATACATCATCGATGTACCGCGTCCAAAGGGGGACGCAGTCCATCAGTGCATATCTGTCTGACAGGAAGAGGTCCCTTTCCCACAGCCCCAGGAACAGGTTAGCGTAGGATGGTGCGAAGGCCGCCCCCTTCACTGTTCCCTGGAGCTGTAGGAAAAAGGACCCCTTAAAGGTGAAAAAATTATGAGATAATGTGAACTGAAGAAGTTGAAGAATGAAATTCGTCATAGATGATGATGTATCAGATGAATCTAGAAAGAATTTCACTGCTGTTAGTCCATCACTATGTCTAATGTTGGTGTATAATGATTCAACATCGCAAGTTGTTAGCAGTATGTTGGTATCCACATGCAACCCATCTATCTTTCTAAGGAATTCACTTGTGTCCTTAATGAAGGATGGCAATGTTTCAACCAAAGGTTGTAACAGAGAGTCGATGTATTTGTTTACTTTCCTCTCTCAGATATGATGGGACTACCTGGGGGGATGGTGGCATTTTTATGCACTTTTTGTAATATATATAACGTTGGAATCACAGGTTCCTGGACTAATAGTGCTGACACTAATTCCTTAGAGATTACCCCATTATCTCTCGCTCTATGTAACAAATTAGTCAATTCCATATTGAATCTTATCAAAGGATTGAACGTCAATTTCTTATAACAATCCACATTACGTAACTGCCTAAACGCCTCTGCCTCGTACATAACCTTTGGCCAAATAACTATGTTACCGCCTTTGTCAGCAGGTTTATAGACCACGTCATTCAATTCCTGGAGTGTTTTAATTGCTATTCTCTCATCCCTGCTTAAATTGTCTACTTTTGGGTATATGGGTATTTTGTCCAAATCCTTACTGAAAAAATTTAAAGAAAAGTTCAACGTTAGGGCACGAGGAGAGGGGGGTGGAATTTCTTTGACCTCAATTGGATTGATGCCGGTATGTTACCTCCCTCTTCCATGTTGTG
The DNA here is from genome assembly GCF_046119375.1 of Phyllobates terribilis. Lineage (NCBI taxonomy): Eukaryota > Metazoa > Chordata > Amphibia > Anura > Dendrobatidae > Phyllobates > Phyllobates terribilis. The sequence continues at coordinate 54,207,039 of NW_027362772.1, read as the reverse complement.
TTCTATAGCAAGTTCCTCCAAAATGCCTAGTGCCTCTTGTTCTTTTTCTGTAGGGAACATAGTAACCTCATCTTTATTATGAAAGAAGCGCTTGAAAATCAACGATCTCGCAAAAATATGCAAATCTTTCACCATAGTGAATTTATCAAATGTAGCTGTCGGGCAAAATGTAAAGCCTCTCTGTAATACATCCAACTCAGTTTCAGACAGGGTGTGATTACTTAAATTGATTACCTTGAAGTTAGATCGTTTGATTTCCGGCGATTGTCCATAATATCGTTTATTTGGTAGATATCTTAAGTTGTGCTAGCGTTTAGGAGTGCCAATCACTTGAACTGAAGTAGATGAGGAGGCCTCTGATATATCGCCAACGGAGATAATAGAAGAGAACGATGGAGTACGGTCTCTACTTTGATTGTCCTTAGTTGGTTTTCTCCATTTATGCATTCTATTTAGGGACAGATCCTTTTGATCCCTTCCTACCAATTTATCTAGCAGATATACATTTTGTCACTATGTGGATTAATTGGACCAGTAAGAATATATATAAATACAAATGTATATTATCTGCTTGTCCTCCGCAACGTTTTTCTTTTGAGTATAAATAGATTGGGCATGGTAATGTCTGAAATACCTGATCCTTCTTTCTTCCAACACCATACACATCAGACTATTGGTTGATCCCATCACAATCAGTTTGATCCCTATACAAGCACCTGGACACCCACAGTCAGTGAGATAGCTATGCTGCTGTCACCGAATTCCTAAAATATTTGAAAGGTGCTGTTACATGTCTTTGAACCAGAAGATCAGGTATCTTTTTGTCTATTGCTGGACACACCAAAGCTCCACTGGAATTCTATACATTCCTTACATAGATTTGCCAGGCTGAACTGTCTGCAGATGGTCTTCGATCAACAAGGGCTTGTTTCGTAGGACATGGAACCATGTTGACAGAAATGTTTAAGAAGTTTGGGAGTGGAGGTACTACAGGTGTGAGAACAATAGAGATGGAGAAGAGGGCAACTCGTCAGATTACTCTGGGGTGTTCTTTTGTTACTATAATGTCGTAGGTTCATGAGGTTTAAGACCAAGAGTAGATTCAAGATGCAAAAGGTAGATGTCCCAAAAGGCCCCACTGGGGCTCAATACGTGGCTCTATAGCCCCTACTATAATGTAGTAGGTTCATGAGGTTTAAGACCAAGAGTTGAGCCAAGATCCAAAAGGTAGATGTCCCAAACGGTCCCACTGGGGCTCAATACAAAGCTCTGTGGCCCCTACTATAATATATTAGGTTCATGAGATTTAAGACCAAGAGTAGAGCCAAGATCCAAAAGGTAGATGTCCCAAAAGGCTCCACTGGGGCTCAAGACAAAGCTGTATGGCTCGTACTATAAATGTAGTAGGTTCATGAGGTTTAAGACCAAGAGTAGAGCCAAGATCCTAAAGGTAGATGCCCCAAAAGGTTCATTTACAACAGTTCCCACTTGGGTTCAATACAAAGTTCTGTGGCCCCAACTTACAGATCAGCCTCTTCTCAACGTCTAGTCTGTCTATTACCAACACCCTGTGGGTGGCTCAAATGTCGGAGCTAGGTCAAAACACTCCTGAGTCGAGGTCTGACACACCCAAGTACCCGTCCTTTATGTAAAAGTTGTTGAACCGTGGTGGGTGGAAGTGGAGGATGTCCTGGATACAAAGAAACCCTTTGTAGAGTGACAACCATGTCTACTAAACTCAGCAGAAGAGAAAAATAAATGTCTGGAGATGTAACTTGTGAAGGCGCTGAACCATGAAGCCTAAAGAGTGATAGGAAATTATCATTTTCTGCAATGTTGTGAAATTATCATATTTCTATTACAGAAGAAGATACAAGTAAGGGGTTATTCTCATGATTGTAGTTCAGGAGCACAATGTCCCGGATTTCTGCTTGTCTGGGGTCAATATGCGCCTGAAGATTAGCAGCAACATAGTAGCACAAAGTGGATCCACCAATCCAGACAGCTTCAAAGCAGTGCTTACAAGCTCTATAGCAAATAGCTTGCAAGCGTTGCGCTCCTCGGTCTGAACTGTGAGCGCTCTCATGATGCAAGTAAAAGCAGTTCTGCCTCTGCAGCATCGGAGGAGAGCAGGAACACTTAAACTGGCCAGATCCAACAATCTGCCGAGCTTCAGAGAAGTGCTTACAAGCTCTATAGCAAAGATCTTGTAAGTGCTGTGCTCCTTGTTTGAACTGTGCACACTTCCATGATGTAAGTAGAAGCAGCTTTGGCTCTGCAACATCGTGGGAGTGCGGGAACACTGAAACTGTCCAGATCCAGCGATCCGGCCAGCTTCAGAGCAGTGCTTACAAACTCTATAGCAAAGAGCTTGCAAGTGCTGCACTCCTTGGTCTGAACTGTGCATTCTACCATGGTGCAAGTAGAGGCAGCTTTGCCTCTGCAGCATTGGAGGAGAGTGGGGACACAGAAACTATCCAGATCCAGCGATCCGGCCAGCTTCAGAGCAGTGCTTACAAGCTCTATAGCAAAGAGCTTGCAAGTGCTGCAATCCTTGGTCGGAACTGTGCATTCTCTCAAGGTGCAAGTAGAGCCTGCTTTGCCTCTGCAGCGTTGGAGGAGAGTGGGGACACTGAAACTATCCAGATCCAGCCAGTTTCAGAGCAGTGCTTACACGCTGTATAGCAAAGAGCTTGCAAGTGCTGCCTTCCATGATGCAAATAGAGGCAGCTTTGCCTCTTCAGCATCGAAGGAGTGCAGAGACACTGAAATTGGCCAAATCCAGCAATCCGACTTACTTATGAGTATTATTTACAAGCTCTAGGGCAAAGAGCTTGTAAGTACTGCGCTCCTTGGTCCTAACTGTGCACTCTTCCATGATGCAAGTAGAGGCAGGATTGGGGAAGAGCGAGGACAATTAAACTGGCCAGATCCAACAATCCGCCCAGCTTCAGAGCACTACTTACAAGCTCTATAGCAAAGAGCTTGTAAGGGCTGTACTCCTTGGTTTGAACTGTGCACTCTTCCATGATGCAAGTAGAAGCAGCTTTGGCTCTGCAGCATCGTGGGAGTGCGGGGACACTGAAACGATCCAGATCCAGTGATCCGGCCAGCTTCAGAGCAGGGCTTATAAGGTCTATAGCAAAGAGCTTGCAAGTGCTGCACTCCTTGGTCTGAACTGTGCACACTTCCATGATGCAAGGAGAAGTCGTTTTAGCTCTGCAGCATCGTAGGAGTGCGGGGACACTGAAACTGGCCAGATCAAGCGATCCAACCTGCTTCAGAGCAGTGCTTACAAGCTTTTGTAAGCGCTGCGCTCCTTGCTTAGGAAACTTGGCATGGAGTAGCAAACAATAGAAATAAAAATACTTACATTCCTGTAGACAAAGTGCATTTTTAATAATAGAATTGTAAAGCTGCTTATATTGCAATTGTACCCATTTATGATGAGAAAACCCCTTTAAGAACATTAGTCAAGATAATGATTCGAGCGGTTTGTCGCTATACGAACCTTATATGTTATTCTCTCTAAAGCTGCTCATACACCGCAGATCACTTTTGAGAATAAAAGGATCAGGCATGTTGAAATCCAGCAGCCTAATCCATGATTTTTCCAAGATCTGTCAGCTTATTCCACGCACCGAAATCAAAATACATGTACGTACATCTGAGTCGATCGTGCATATGTACACTGTGTTCCAAATTATTATGCAAATAATATTTTCTCAGATTTTCCCAAATTACCTATATGAATTGCAGTCATTGTAATTTTCCAGTCAAATAACTATTAGAGTACAATTGAAAGGTTTTTGTACAAACTGCCGATGATAACAGTATATTTTTTTAAAAATAAAACACTCAAACTGCACTCAAAATGCATGTTCCAAATTATTATGCACAGCAGAGTTTTCAACCTTTTCATTTTAATAAAGAACAAAAAAATGGTCATTTTTGAAATTATAAGCATTAGCAGGTTATTACAAACTGAAATCAAACAGTTTTCAACTCAAAACTTTATTCTAGGTGATGTTACATTTGCACATAGGACCCCTTGTCCGAAAGGAGCTTCTGAACTCTCTCATTCATTGAATTTGTCAGGTTTTGGATGGTTTCTGCTTTAATTGTTTTGCATGAGGACAGAATACCCTCCCAGAGCTGTTGCTTAGATATGAACTGCCTCCTGCCATCATACACACTCCTTTTGATGATGCTCCAGAGGTTCTCAATGGAGTTGAGGTCAGGGGAGCATGGGTGCCAAACCATAAGTTTGTCCCCTTTTATGCCCATAGCAGCCAGAGATGCAGATGTGTTATGTGCAGCATGAGACGGTGCATTATCATGCATGAAATGATCTCGATGGTCCAGATGGATGGAGTGAAGGATGGCTGGTTGATGGACACCCCATGCAAACACGGCTACGGCGCTAACAAGGAGGAGGTGGAGTAATGTTTTGGGCTGGAATCATGGGGAGAGAGATTGTCGGCCCTTTTAGGATCCCTGAAGGGGTAAAGATGAACTCCATAATGTATGTTGAGTTTCTCAAACAGCACTTCCTTCCATGGTTCAAGAAGAAGAACCGTGCATTCCGCAGCAAGATCATTTTCATGCATGATAATGCCCCGTCTCATGCTGCACATAACACATCTGCATCTCTGGCTGCTATGGGCATAAAAGGGGACAAACTTATGGTGTGGCCCCAATGCTCCCCTGACCTCAACCCCATTGAGAACCTCTGGAGCATCATCAAAAGGAGTGTCTATGATGGCGGGAGGCAGTTCACATCTAAGCAACAGCTCTGGGAGGGTATTCTGTCCTCATGCAAAACAATTGAAGCAGAAACCATCCAAAACCTGACAAATTCAATGAATGAGAGAGTTCAGAAGCTCCTTTCGGACAAGGGGTCCTATGTGCAAATGTAACATCACCTAGAATAAAGTTTTGAGTTGAAAACTGTTTGATTTCAGTTTGTAATAACCTGCTAATGCTTATAATTTCAAAAATGACCATTTTTTTGTTCTTTATTAAAATGAAAAGGTTGAAAACTCTGCTGTGCATAATAATTTGGAACATGCATTTTGAGTGCAGTTTGAGTGTTTTATTTTTTTAAAAATATACTGTTATCATCGGCAGTTTGTACAAAAACCTTTCAATTGTACTCTAATAGTTATTTGACTGGAAAATTGCAATGACTGCAATTCATATAGGTAATTCGGGAAAATCTGATTAAATATTATTTGCATAATAATTTGGAACACAGTGTATGGCGGCTGGGGAAAATGAAAATTCGTCCAACAGCCACATCTAAAGATATAATAGCTGAGGTGTCTTATGAGGTTCTGCAGCAGCTGAGGTGTGTCAGATGTGTAGTATGACCGTTTAGAACAATGTATCAGATGACATTACATAGTATCTTCCAGTATGTGTCAATAATAACAATAACGTTGCTGTAATTGATGATTTCTTCAGACTTTGGTATCCAGAAACCAAGGCTGGTAAAATGGAAATTGATTACGACTGCGATGCACGTCAGGCCCAATGAATAACACATAATGGCATTTACCGTTTTGGGTGTTTCCTCTGTCTATAGGTCAAGTGTTCCTTTCTGTAAAATTTACAATTTTTTTCAGCATTTTTTTTTGGCAATGAAGGGAGGGGAAAAAAAGAAAGAGGCGAGGTGTGTCCTTCATTACTACCAAACCAGTTCTGAGCTATGTCCTCAATTCTCCATAGTGCTATTCAGCAGAGAGACAGGTGCGGACAAAGCCTCCCCCCGCAGACCGTCCAACATTGGCTGGGGGGAGAGAGCCTAGGGGCTGACCTGGACACCTGGATATAATGGAGAAAGGCTGGACGCTGCTACTACTCTGCCTCCACCTCTCACAAGGTGAGTGCCCATCCCTGAGACCCCCGTACTGTCAGTCTATACCTGCCAGAGTGAGATCTGTCTGGAGGATACACTTACACAATTTCTATATTAGAGTCTTGTCCAGTTTAGAGTTTTCGTAAATCTTTTATATCTTTTCAGTTATATAGATGATTCTATCATTCAACACAACTCATAGTAGTATCGCGATATGTAACCTGTAGTTTTACATGGGACTGACAGTAAACCTACTGTCAGCTGTCACAGTCAAATTCAGCTCCGCTACATAGGTATAGATTACATGTGTCACATAATACTAAGAGACCGACAGCAGAGGTCAGGGGAAAAATAAAGCTCTAATGTTGTAAAACTACAACTCCCGGCATTCTCTGACCACCATCGACTGGAAGCTGCATATCCTTGGCTTAGAAGTTGCTATGCTAGCTGATAAATGGGTCATAACTAGGGATGAGCGGACCCGTAGAAGTTCGGGTTTTGGTACCCAACACAAACTTTATTCCAGAGTTCGGTTCGGGTAGGAGAACTGTACCCCAACTTGAACCAAAACCCAAACCCCATTGAAAAGAATGGGAACCCAAACTTTTGAGCTGGATAAAATTCTCGACTTTCCCCGGAACTCCGAACATTGCAATGGATTTTCCCCAGAACTCCGAACATTGCAACTGACTTCCCCCGGAGCTCCGAACATTACAACTGACTTCCTCTGGAACTCCGAACATTGCAACTGACTTCCCCCGGAACTCCGAACATTGCAACTGACTTTCCCCGGAACTCCGAACATTGCAACTGACTTTCCCCGGAACTCCAAACATAGCAACTGACTTTCCCCAGAACTCCGAACATTGCAACTGACTTTCCCCGGAGCTCCAAACATTGCAACTGACTTCCCCCAGTACTCCGAAAATTGCAACTGACTTACCCCGGAACTCTGAACATTGCAACAGACTTCCCCCGGAACTCCGAACATTGCAATGGACTTCCCCCGTAAATCCGAACATTGCAATGGACTTCCCCTGGAACTCTGAACATTGCAACGGACTTCCCACGGAACTCCAAACATTGCAACGGACCTCCCCGGGAACTCTGAACATTGCAACGGACTTCCAAGAAAAGTTTGTGTTCTGTGTTTAGCACCGGACACTGACTGTCCGATACGAACCCTGAACTTTTAAGTTTGGGTTCGCTCATCTCTAGCCATGACATTGGATTTGTGATGGCTATAATTAGACGTAAATGAGAAGGATAGTATATATACTGTATATTGGGTGGATTAGAATGGGGTTGACATCCATATGGTTGCTAGTTAAAAGGTATAGAGTTGTAGCAATAATCTCATTCAAGTGTAGGACCCCTTTGACCAGTGTTGGACTGGGTACCAGGGGCCCACCAGTACTGAAACTCAGGGCCAACTGTTCAACTACGTGTGATATTACCTGACCATCATTCATAAACTTGTCTATGCTTCGATATAATTAACTGGGTAGTTTGTCAAAGCAATGATGAGATGCTACTTTCCTACGTAAATAATACATTAAGTGAACTGTGCAAACAACTGCTAATTTGGGAGGCCTACCAGGGGATTTACCTGTTCTCCAATGTGCCAGTCCAAGTTGGTGAATGACTTTATTAAGGGGGCCCAGCACCAGTGTTTTTCAGAAGTTAAACTTCAAAGAATTCAACTAGTTACCATTATGGAGTATGTATAATATGTTCCCTACTAGTTCTTGGAAGATTCTTTCACCCCTTGTACTCTGGTTCCACTACACTGGCATGCTAATTTCCATTGAATTCCAACCCTAGATTGCCTATATATCTGCTGGAGATGAGGAAACTAGCAGACATCTTTAAATGATGCCAAGATAGGGGTAGATTGATCATTTGGAGATCAACTCAGTGCCATGGGTCACTTTTGTACGAAGATGTTTCTTTACCCAGTGCAAATATTCAGCTTGCTACCATAGTCATATAACTAGATAATATAGAAAAAAAACACACCCATTCCCCCACTTTTCTATTTTGATCTTGGAGATTCCCATTGCTGGGTGTTTTTCGAAATTGAAGGAAATACTAGCTTCAGTTTGTATTTTTCTATAAAATTACTTTTTTTATTAATAATCATTAAAATCTATTGTTTTTTTTTCTTCTTTTTCCGCATTGAAATGGATTTGATTGATTAACAAAGATGTATTTTTTTTTAAAGAAAAATATAGATTGAGGTGGATAGACTATGATTTCCTTCATGTAACTAGAACAGTTGCACAGTGCGGATTTTTATTTAGATCCTTGGCAACATATGGCCTGTGCTTTACCTCTGCTGATGGCTCATGGCTAAAAAAGGAGCCCATAATTGTTCCTAAGTCTCCAACCTCAAACACTTCCAAAAACATTAAGTTTGGGGCTACATGGCGACTTGGGTCCTACGCAGGGTTGGGCAGCAAAGACCGCTCTGTGCAGCTATTACATTGCAGATGAGTGGGGTTGAATTCTGCCCACTACGGTACCTTGAAAAGCAAGTTGCTAAAAGTCAGCTTTGGTTGGATTTTTTGTGACATGCTTGCCACGGTTGCAGTACCTTGTAACTTCAATCACCTGCATTTCACTGTGATGTAGCAGTAGCATAGAGCAATCTTTGATGGCAGCCGAAGTTGCCATCTAGCTTTTAACTAGTCCAATCTGAGTGGTCACTCATCCCTCCACAAATGTTTCTGTCACTTCTATATCCATTATGTAAAACCATGTCTACTGACAATAGGAGAAAAGTTTTGTCATTGGAGGGGTCTATTTAATAGAGGGGCATCTTCCTCTATTGGCATTAGCCAGTTCTTGACAGCTTGGGACCGCTCAGTAAGTGTTCCTCAGCCTGTGTCTTCCTCAGCTGTTGATGCGTGGAGATTGGAGTTTCTCAAGGCTGGAGGGCCATATGATGCAGACTACTGGCATTAACAATAGAAAAAATTTAACATAGTAGCATCTCGGACAAATAGCATTGAGACCCTGGGGGCGTCTCTGGAATAGACCCCCAATGGTTGGTACTTCCATTCAAAGGATGCTATGGTTAATATGCAACTGTTAGCGCTGACCAACTATCACTGATCATGGTGGGCTTTGTTTCTTGGGTGCATAGTATCTCTAGTAAGCTCGGACTGCACATTTTTTTTGCAAAGTCAGATGAATGAACTTGGAACTTATTAGAAAGTTTTTCTGAAGAGTTGCACTGAACTTCCATTCCTGGAATTCGTCTCCCGTTACAGGAGGTCATGCACCATGATGACCTTATATCAAGATTTACTTTCTGTAGCCCTATGGGACTGAGAAACCTTTGGTTCCCATAAGAAATGGTTCTGATTGCCCAAATTCCTTCTGGCCCCTTTTCCTGTGTCCTTGCCTCTGGTTATGGGTAGGTCTTCTCATGGGTCAGTCCAACCCTGATCTCAGGCCCATTACGGTAGTATCATGGAAACACATAGTCTGCCGGGACCTAAAGTCGTCCTTCTACTTTACATACCTTACATACTGCACGTCATTACAATTGTGTCAAACAATCCAAAGGTGACGAGTCTCATCAGTGACGAGAAGCAGGAGCCATAATTACCTCCGATCCCAAACATTTACCCCTCAAGCATCTAATAAGTTTGAGAAGCAGAGAGGACTCCCTGTACATACACCCCGCAAAATGATCACAGGCTGATGATGGGTTTCCAAAAAAAGGACTAAAACATCAAAAAAAAAAAAAAACATTACTGATGTTCAATTCTTTATATATACAGTATATTTATATATATATATATATATATATATATATATATATATATATATATATATATATATATATATAATTCCATAAAAAAGAGTACGCTTTCAGGGTTAAATTAATAAAAAAGCTGTAATATATTAACTATAAAGTATTAAAAAAGGCTGATTAAACTGCAAAGAAAAAAAAATGTGGTTAAAAATTGCTTTAAAAACAAGCAACTTTGCAATTTACCTCTTATTAAAGGGAATCTGTCACCAAGTTTTTGCTACCTAATCTGACAGCAGCATAATGTAGGGGCAGAGACCCTGATTCCAGTCATGTGTCACTTAGTTTACTGGGTGCAGCAGTTGTGATAAAATCCCTGTTTTTTCTGCAGAGCTGTGTTTAACCCCGCCCACACCACTCATTGGCCGCTTTCTGTGTAAAATCAGTGTTGGGGGCGTGGTTGGACCAGGGGCAGGAGACACCTAGTCCTGTAGTGATAATCTCCTGCTGATAAAACACTGATTTTATTGAAACAGCAAAACAGCCTCGTAAGTGATACATTGCTGGAATCAGAGATTCTGCACCTACATTATGCTGTTCTCAGATTCCATAGCAGGAACCTCCTGACAGATTCCCTTTAAAAAAATCTTCTCTCTTCTCCAGAACAGAGGGATGATTAGTTCTATAGTTTACAGCTATCAGAGGGTGGCAGTTTCTTAGATGAGGAGCACAGCGCTTATAAGCTTTTTTGCTAAAGAGCTTGTAAGCACTGATCTGATTGCTGGTCCCGGATAGCTTCCCTGTGTTTCAGAAAGAAATCTGCCTCTATCAGCGGTGCGACCATGCCGCTGGTCTGAACTATCAATCACCAGGAGCGCTCTGTTCCCAGCAAGCAGGAAGCAGAGGCAGAGGAGCGGTGTGCTCCTGAATATTAATCTTGAGAAAACCCCTTTAAAGGTGTTTTCCAAAGATAGTTAAATATCCCTTTTCCTACTAACGGCTTACTCAGACGTCTGTGCCCATCGGTCAGAGCATGGACCGCTAAAGCTCGGACTGGCCATGTAGAATGACAGCTTCATATATTTCTATGAGTCTGTACACTGCAGTCCAAGATCAGACCGAAATCCATGGATTAGAGAACCCTAACTAAGACCCTGAGTGTTCTTGAGAACCTGTCTGAAAGAGGCGAAGATTGAGTATGTGCATTTCGACTCCACTGGTTTTCTATGGTACTGCTGGAAATAGCAGACTATATAGCTTTTTCCAGCAGTCTCATAGACAATCAATGGAGTGGATGTCGAGCATGGATCTGTCAGGGCATAATGAGCGTTGTAGTTTTGCAACAGTCTCAAGCCCTTCCCATAGAAAACATCTTCTAATTGCTTTGCGCATGATATCACAAAGTATCGTCTCCGTACATAGATTTACCTTTACGACTGGGCTCTGTTTTTCCCCAACCTGCGTGCAGCCACCAGATAATGGCAGAGCCTTCCCGTGTAATTATCGCCCGCGCCCCAGCTGAAACACGTCGCCTTGATGTTTCCCGGTGATTGAAGACTTGTTATCTCCCTTTTTAGCAATTTGCTCTTTCATATTTTACAAGCGGCATTATCTGAGGCAGCGTTGTCTGCTCTGGCTGTGCGGAGATAAGCCTGTTTGTTTCTGCCGTTATCCATAATAAATTCATTGAAGATGGAAAATTAGAGATCTTTCTGCTTCATAAACTTACAAATGAGTCTGAATTTACTTATTTTTGATATAGAAGAAAAAAAAAACAATAAAAAGTCGACGTAATAAATCCGGGATAATTGACAATAATCGCTGTATTATTAGATCTCGTAATTACCGTACCTGGAGTGCCGCAGCAAAGGAGGCGCCACTGAATCCTCAGATATCGTAAGAGCTTGGCCCAAGATAAGAGATTGGTGGCGGATCGCTGGGATTTACCACAATTTGTGACGACACAAATGAACGTTTTTTTGGAGGGAAATTGCACAAATGGCAATTCCTCAATCCACTGTTATCATTGACTTACTGACTGGTTATAATCACAGCGGCAGATTGACGAGAAGAGTCATGTAAGAGGTCAGGATCAGATCACAGGTCGTCCGGGGATAAAGCTGCAGAAGACGGATGTATTCTGGGTGGAGTAATCCTATAATCGAGGTATGATCTATTGTGACAAGCCTGCAAAACGTGACAAGGATCTGCACCACTGACAGCAGCTGAAGAAGCAGAGGATTCCTGGTAGACGACTCTGGAAAGGGATAAAGAAAGCATTATGGGGTTCACAGCCACATTATCAGGCTCAGATGACCCACGTGAACCCACCTGAAGAGCGATCATTGTATGTAAAGCACAGCCTCACAATGTCAACCTTACAGAACTGACACAGTATACGAGAGATAATAGATAGATAATAGATAGATAATAGATCGATAGATAATAGATAGATAGATGATAGGTAATAGATAGATGATAGATAGATAATAGATAGATAGATAATAGATAAATGATAGATATATAATAGATAGATAGATGATAGATAGATGATAGTTAGATAATAGATAGATGATAGATAGATAATAGATAGATAATAGATAGATGATAGATAGATAATAGATAGATAATAGATAGATGATAGATAATAGATGATAGATAATAGATAGCTAATAGATAGATGATAGATATATAATAGATAGATAGATAGATAGATGATAGATAATAGATAGATAGATAGATGATAGATAATAGATAGACAATAGATAGATTATAGATAATAGATATATATTGTAGTTAGATAGATATATCCATCTATTATCTATCTATCTGAGTCTTCATATCAATTAGTAAAATACAAATTATGAACCTTAATTTTATGCTTTGACCCTAATGCAGAAATAAGTGGATTATGATGAGGAACTGTCCATTCTGTCCGGTGCTGAAATCCCTTTTCCCGGATCCCACAGTCTCCCGGATGATTCTCAGAGCAGATGCAGCAGATCCACATCTGACTATGCAGCAGAGCTGAGCTCGTCACTTAACAAACCTTGAATTTTAATGAACGTAATGGGCAAAATAAACAGTTTAAATTCCTTCAACAACACAGAAGCATCAGAAATTGGGGAATTTCCCTCCATTTGTGGCACTGACGTCCCTAATTGTTCTGATTTCTATGCAGAGGAAGTGATGCATCCCACATGACGACCGTGCGCATGATGTAGGGCTGTGCGCTGCTTCTCTAGCAATCTGAAGCATGTAGGGCTGGGCCTCGGCTATAGGACGCTTGCAATATTTCTGGACTTTACAGAATGTGCTGCTTTTGTCTTTATAAATCTTGGCAAACGTCTTTTCATCTCATATTGTCTGTATGTGTATATACCACAGCCTCCACCATGACGCCCACGTCTTTGTATACTTATAATAGTTTCTATTTAAAGCTCCAGGAGCAAATGTCACAGCCCCCGGGGGGCAAAGGGCTGGACCAGGATTACACAAGGGACGTGACTACAAAGAGTTTCCTGCTACAAGAAAGACATTTGCTTTTATTACCAAACCTTCCCCAAATGACATTGCCTTTGTAAAGTTTTACAATTTCACAACATGCTTCTTCTAACAGAGCATAAGACTTTTTGAGACCTCTGCTTGCTGTCATGTCATGTAAAAGGAACCTTCAATGTATGAAAAAGAATTAAGACAGCAAGCAGAGGTCTTGAAAATAATTGATGCAAAAAGTATGTTGGAAACTTGTAAAACTTTTCAGAATGTGTGCTGCTGCAGCTGCTGCTCATTTTGTGCTACATAGAGACAGGAGAGCAGGAGTCCCTCATGTCTGTGTGTGCTATAGAGACAGGAGAGCAGGAGTCCCTCATGTCTGTGTGTGCTATAGAGACAGGAGAGCAGGAGTCCCTCATGTCTGTGTGTGCTATAGAGACAGGTGAGCAGGAGTCCCTCATGCTTGTGCGTGCTATACAGACAGAAGAGCAGGAGTCCCTCATGTCTGTGTGTGCTATAGAGACAGGAGAGCAGGAGTCCCTCATGTCTGTGTGTGCTATAGAGACAGGAGAGCAGGAGTCCCTCATGTCTGTGTGAGCTATACAGACAGAAGAGCAGGAGTCCCTCATGTTTGTGTGTGCTATACAGACAGAAGAGCAGGAGTCCCTCATGTTTGTGTGTGCTATAGAGACAGGAGAGCAGGAGTCCCTCATGTCTGTGTGTGCTATAGAGACAGAAGAGCAGGAGTCCCTCATGTCTGTGTGTGCTATAGAGACAGGAGAGCAGGAGTCCCTCATGTCTGTGTGTGCTATAGAGACAGGAGAGCAGGAGTCCCTCATGTCTGTGTGCTATAGAGACAGGAGAGCAGGAGTCCCTCATGTCTGTGTGTGCTATAGAGACAGGAGAGCAGGAGTCCCTCATGTCTGTGTGTGCTATACGGACAGGAGAGCAGGAGTCCCTCATGTCTGTGTGTGCTATACAGACAGGAGAGCAGGAATCCCTCATGTCTGTGTGTGCTATAGAGACAGGAGAGCAGGAGTCCCTCATGTCTGTGTGTGCTATAGAGACAGGAGAGCAGGAATCCCTCAGGTCTATGTGTACTATACAGACAGGAGAGCAGGAGTCCCTCATGTCTGTGTGTGCTATAGAGACAGGAGAGCAGGAGTCCCTCATGTCTGTGTGTGCTATACGGACAGGAGAGCAGGAGTCCCTCATGTCTGTGTGTGCTATACAGAAAGGAGAGCAGGAATCCCTCATGTCTGTGTGTGCTATAGAGACAGGAGAGCAGGAGTCCCTCATGTCTGTGTGTGCTATAGAGACAGGAGAGCAGGAATCCCTCAGGTCTATGTGTACTATACAGACAGGAGAGCAGGAGTCCCTCATCTGTGTGTGCTATACAGACAGGAGAGCAGGAATCCCTCAAGTCTGTGTGTGCTATACAGACAGGAGAGCAGGAGTCCTTCATGTCTGTGTGTGCTATAGAGACAGGAGAGCAGGAATCCCTCATGTCTGCGTGTGCTATAGAGACAGGAGAGCAGGAGTCCCTCATGTCTGTGTGTGCTATAGAGACAGGAGAGCAGGAGTCCCTCATGTTTGTGTGTGCTATACAGACAGAAGAGCAGGAGTCCCTCATGTCTGTGTGTGCTATAGAGACAGAAGAGCAGGAGTCCCTCATGTCTGTGTGTGCTATACAGACAGAAGAGCAGGAGTCCCTCATGTCTGTGTGTGCTATACAGACAGAAGAGCAGGAGTCCCTCATGTCTGTGTGTGCTATAGAGACAGGAGAGCAGGAATCCCTCATGTCTGTGTGTGCTATAGAGACAGGAGAGCAGGAGTCCCTCATGTCTGTGTGTGCTATAGAGACAGGAGAGCAGGAGTCCCTCATGTCTGTGTGAGCTATACAGACAGAAGAGCAGGAGTCCCTCATGTTTGTGTGTGCTATACAGACAGAAGAGCAGGAGTCCCTCATGTTTGTGTGTGCTATAGAGACAGAAGAGCAGGAGTCCCTCATGTCTGTGTGTGCTATAGAGACAGGAGAGCAGGAGTCCCTCATGTCTGTGTGTGCTATACAGACAGAAGAGCAGGAGTCCCTCATGTCTGTGTGTGCTATAGAGACAGGAGAGCAGGAGTCCCTCATGTCTGTGTGTGCTATAGAGACAGGAGAGCAGGAGTCCCTCATGTCTGTGTGCTATAGAGACAGGAGAGCAGGAGTCCCTCATGTCTGTGTGAGCTATACAGACAGAAGAGCAGGAGTCCCTCATGTTTGTGTGTGCTATACAGACAGAAGAGCAGGAGTCCCTCATGTTTGTGTGTGCTATAGAGACAGAAGAGCAGGAGTCCCTCATGTCTGTGTGTGCTATAGAGACAGGAGAGCAGGAGTCCCTCATGTCTGTGTGTGCTATACAGACAGAAGAGCAGGAGTCCCTCATGTCTGTGTGTGCTATAGAGACAGGAGAGCAGGAGTCCCTCATGTCTGTGTGTGCTATAGAGACAGGAGAGCAGGAGTCCCTCATGTCTGTGTGCTATAGAGACAGGAGAGCAGGAGTCCCTCATGTCTGTGTGTGCTATAGAGACAGGAGAGCAGGAGTCCCTCATGTCTGTGTGTGCTATACGGACAGGAGAGCAGGAGTCCCTCATGTCTGTGTGTGCTATACAGACAGGAGAGCAGGAATCCCTCATGTCTGTGTGTGCTATAGAGACAGGAGAGCAGGAGTCCCTCATGTCTGTGTGTGCTATAGAGACAGGAGAGCAGGAATCCCTCAGGTCTATGTGTACTATACAGACAGGAGAGCAGGAGTCCCTCATCTGTGTGTGCTATACAGACAGGAGAGCAGGAATCCCTCAAGTCTGTGTGTGCTATACAGACAGGAGAGCAGGAGTCCTTCATGTCTGTGTGTGCTATAGAGACAGGAGAGCAGGAATCCCTCATGTCTGCGTGTGCTATAGAGACAGGAGAGCAGGAGTCCCTCATGTCTGTGTGTGCTATAGAGACAGGAGAGCAGGAGTCCCTCATGTTTGTGTGTGCTATACAGACAGAAGAGCAGGAGTCCCTCATGTCTGTGTGTGCTATAGAGACAGAAGAGCAGGAGTCCCTCATGTCTGTGTGTGCTATACAGACAGAAGAGCAGGAGTCCCTCATGTCTGTGTGTGCTATACAGACAGAAGAGCAGGAGTCCCTCATGTCTGTGTGTGCTATAGAGACAGGAGAGCAGGAATCCCTCATGTCTGTGTGTGCTATAGAGACAGGAGAGCAGGAGTCCCTCATGTCTGTGTGTGCTATAGAGACAGGAGAGCAGGAGTCCCTCATGTCTGTGTGAGCTATACAGACAGAAGAGCAGGAGTCCCTCATGTTTGTGTGTGCTATACAGACAGAAGAGCAGGAGTCCCTCATGTTTGTGTGTGCTATAGAGACAGAAGAGCAGGAGTCCCTCATGTCTGTGTGTGCTATAGAGACAGGAGAGCAGGAGTCCCTCATGTCTGTGTGTGCTATACAGACAGAAGAGCAGGAGTCCCTCATGTCTGTGTGTGCTATAGAGACAGGAGAGCAGGAGTCCCTCATGTCTGTGTGCTATAGAGACAGGAGAGCAGGAGTCCCTCATGTCTGTGTGTGCTATAGAGACAGGAGAGCAGGAGTCCCTCATGTCTGTGTGTGCTATACGGACAGGAGAGCAGGAGTCCCTCATGTCTGTGTGTGCTATACAGACAGGAGAGCAGGAATCCCTCATGTCTGTGTGTGCTATAGAGACAGGAGAGCAGGAGTCCCTCATGTCTGTGTGTGCTATAGAGACAGGAGAGCAGGAATCCCTCAGGTCTATGTGTACTATACAGACAGGAGAGCAGGAGTCCCTCATCTGTGTGTGCTATACAGACAGGAGAGCAGGAATCCCTCAAGTCTGTGTGTGCTATACAGACAGGAGAGCAGGAGTCCTTCATGTCTGTGTGTGCTATAGAGACAGGAGAGCAGGAATCCCTCATGTCTGCGTGTGCTATAGAGACAGGAGAGCAGGAGTCCCTCATGTCTGTGTGTGCTATAGAGACAGGAGAGCAGGAGTCCCTCATGTCTGTGTGTGCTATACAGACAGAAGAGCAGGAGTCCCTCATGTTTGTGTGTGCTATAGAGACAGAAGAGCAGGAGTCCCTCATGTCTGTGTGTGCTATACAGACAGGAGAGCAGGAGTCCCTCATGTCTGTGTGTGCTATACAGACAGAAGAGCAGGAGTCCCTCATGTCTGTGTGTGCTATAGAGACAGGAGAGCAGGAGTCCCTCATGTCTGTGTGTGCTATAGAGACAGGAGAGCAGGAGTCCCTCATGTCTGTGTGCTATAGAGACAGGAGAGCAGGAGTCCCTCATGTCTGTGTGTGCTATAGAGACAGGAGAGCAGGAGTTCCTCATGTCTGTGTGTGCTATAGAGACAGAAGAGCAGGAGTCCCTCATGTCTGTGTGTGCTATAGAGACAGGAGAGCAGGAGTCCCTCATGTCTGTGTGTGCTATACAGACAGAAGAGCAGGAGTCCCTCATGTCTGTGTGTGCTATAGAGACAGGAGAGCAGGAGTCCCTCATGTCTGTGTGTGCTATAGAGACAGGAGAGCAGGAGTCCCTCATGTCTGTGTGCTATAGAGACAGGAGAGCAGGAGTCCCTCATGTCTGTGTGTGCTATAGAGACAGGAGAGCAGGAGTCCCTCATGTCTGTGTGTGCTATACGGACAGGAGAGCAGGAGTCCCTCATGTCTGTGTGTGCTATACAGACAGGAGAGCAGGAATCCCTCATGTCTGTGTGTGCTATTCAGACAGGAGAGCAGGAGTCCTTCATGTCTGTGTGCGCTATAGAGACAGGAGAGCAGGAATCCCTCATCTGTGTGTGCTATACAGACAGGAGAGCAGGAATCCCTCATGTCTGTGTGTGCTATACAGACAGGAGAGCAGGAGTTCCTCATGTCTGTGTGTGCTATAGAGACAGGAGAGCAGGAATCCCTCATGTCTGCGTGTGCTATAGAGACAGGAGAGCAGGAGTCCCTCATGTCTGTGTGTGCTATACGGACAGGAGAGCAGGAGTCCCTCATGTCTGTGTGAGCTATTCAGACAGGAGAGCAGGAGTCCCTCATGTCTGTGTGTGCTATACAGACAGGAGAGCAGGAGTCCCTCATGTCTGTGTGTGCTATACAGACAGGAGAGGAGGAGTCCCTCATGTCTGTGTGTGTTATAGAGACAAGAGAGCAGGAGTCCCTCATGTCTGTGTGTGCTATAGAGACAGGAGAGCAGGAGTCCCTCATGTCTGTGTGTGCTATACAGACAGAAGAGCAGGAGTCCCTCATGTCTGTGTGTGCTATACAGACAGGAGAGCAGGAAACCCTCATGTCTGTGTGTGCTATAGAGACAGGTGAGCAGGAGTCCCTCATGTCTGTGTGTGCTATAGAGACAAGAGAGCAGGAGTCCCTCATGTCTGTGTGTGCTATAGAGACAGGAGAGCAGGAGTCCCTCATGTTTGTGTGTGCTATACAGACAGGAGAGCAGGAATCCCTCATGTCTGTGTGTGCTATAGAGACAGGTGAGCAGGAATACCTCATGTCTGTGTGTGCTATAGAGACAGGTGAGCAGGAGTCCCTCATGTCTTTGTGTGCCATAGAGACAGGAGATCAGGAGTCCCTCATGTTTGTGCGTGCTACACAGACAGGAGAGCAGGAATCCCTCATGTCTGTGTGTGCTATAGAGACAGGTGAGCAGGAATCCCTCATGTCTGTGTGTGCTATAGAGACAGGTGAGCAGGAATCCCTCATGTCTGTGTGTGCTATAGAGACAAGAGAGCAGGAGTCCCTCATGTCTGTGTGTGCCATAGAGACAGGAGATCAGGAGTCCCTCATGTTTGTGCGTGCTACACAGACAGGAGAGCAGGAATCCCTCATGTCTGTGTGTGCTATAGAAACAGGTGAGCAGGAATCCCTCATGTCTGTGTGTGCTATAGAGACAGGTGAGCAGGAATCCCTCATGTCTGTGTGTGCTATAGAGACAGGAGAGCAGGAGTCCCTCATGTCTGTGTGTGCCATAGAGACAGGAGAGCAGGAGTCCCTCATGTTTGTGCGTGCTACACAGACAGGAGAGCAGGAATCCCTCATGTCTGTGTGTGCTATAGAGACAGGTGAGCAGGAATCCCTCATGTCTGTGTGTGCCATAGAGACAGGAGAGCAGGAGTCCCTCATGTTTGTGTATGCTATACAGACAGGAGAGCAGGAGACCCTCTTGTCTGTGTGTGCTATACAGACAGGAGAGCAGGAGTCCCTCATGTCTGTGTGTGCTATAGAGACAGGTGAGCTGGAGTTCCTCATGCCTGTGTGTGCTATAGAGACAGGTGAGCAGGAATCCCTCATGTCTGTGTGTGCTATACAGACAGAAGAGCAGGAGTCCCTCATGTTTGTGTATGCTATACAGACAGGAGAGCAGGAGACCCTCATGTCTGTGTGTGCTATACAGACAGGAGAGCAGGAGTCCCTCATGTCTGTGTGCTATAGAGACAGGAGAGCAGGAGTCCCTCATGTCTGTGTGAGCTATACAGACAGAAGAGCAGGAGTCCCTCATGTTTGTGTGTGCTATACAGACAGAAGAGCAGGAGTCCCTCATGTTTGTGTGTGCTATAGAGACAGAAGAGCAGGAGTCCCTCATGTCTGTGTGTGCTATAGAGACAGGAGAGCAGGAGTCCCTCATGTCTGTGTGTGCTATACAGACAGAAGAGCAGGAGTCCCTCATGTCTGTGTGTGCTATAGAGACAGGAGAGCAGGAGTCCCTCATGTCTGTGTGTGCTATAGAGACAGGAGAGCAGGAGTCCCTCATGTCTGTGTGCTATAGAGACAGGAGAGCAGGAGTCCCTCATGTCTGTGTGTGCTATAGAGACAGGAGAGCAGGAGTCCCTCATGTCTGTGTGTGCTATACGGACAGGAGAGCAGGAGTCCCTCATGTCTGTGTGTGCTATACAGACAGGAGAGCAGGAATCCCTCATGTCTGTGTGTGCTATAGAGACAGGAGAGCAGGAGTCCCTCATGTCTGTGTGTGCTATAGAGACAGGAGAGCAGGAATCCCTCAGGTCTATGTGTACTATACAGACAGGAGAGCAGGAGTCCCTCATCTGTGTGTGCTATACAGACAGGAGAGCAGGAATCCCTCAAGTCTGTGTGTGCTATACAGACAGGAGAGCAGGAGTCCTTCATGTCTGTGTGTGCTATAGAGACAGGAGAGCAGGAATCCCTCATGTCTGCGTGTGCTATAGAGACAGGAGAGCAGGAGTCCCTCATGTCTGTGTGTGCTATAGAGACAGGAGAGCAGGAGTCCCTCATGTTTGTGTGTGCTATACAGACAGAAGAGCAGGAGTCCCTCATGTCTGTGTGTGCTATAGAGACAGAAGAGCAGGAGTCCCTCATGTCTGTGTGTGCTATACAGACAGAAGAGCAGGAGTCCCTCATGTCTGTGTGTGCTATACAGACAGAAGAGCAGGAGTCCCTCATGTCTGTGTGTGCTATAGAGACAGGAGAGCAGGAATCCCTCATGTCTGTGTGTGCTATAGAGACAGGAGAGAAGGAGTCCCTCATGTCTGTGTGTGCTATAGAGACAGGAGAGCAGGAGTCCCTCATGTCTGTGTGAGCTATACAGACAGAAGAGCAGGAGTCCCTCATGTTTGTGTGTGCTATACAGACAGAAGAGCAGGAGTCCCTCATGTTTGTGTGTGCTATAGAGACAGAAGAGCAGGAGTCCCTCATGTCTGTGTGTGCTATAGAGACAGGAGAGCAGGAGTCCCTCATGTCTGTGTGTGCTATACAGACAGAAGAGCAGGAGTCCCTCATGTCTGTGTGTGCTATAGAGACAGGAGAGCAGGAGTCCCTCATGTCTGTGTGTGCTATAGAGACAGGAGAGCAGCAGTCCCTCATGTCTGTGTGCTATAGAGACAGGAGAGCAGGAGTCCCTCATGTCTGTGTGTGCTATAGAGACAGGAGAGCAGGAGTCCCTCATGTCTGTGTGTGCTATACGGACAGGAGAGCAGGAGTCCCTCATGTCTGTGTGTGCTATACAGACAGGAGAGCAGGAATCCCTCATGTCTGTGTGTGCTATAGAGACAGGAGAGCAGGAGTCCCTCATGTCTGTGTGTGCTATAGAGACAGGAGAGCAGGAATCCCTCAGGTCTATGTGTACTATACAGACAGGAGAGCAGGAGTCCCTCATCTGTGTGTGCTATAGAGACAGGAGAGCAGGAATCCCTCAAGTCTGTGTGTGCTATACAGATAGGAGAGCAGGAGTCCTTCATGTCTGTGTGTGCTATAGAGACAGGAGAGCAGGAATCCCTCATGTCTGCGTGTGCTATAGAGACAGGAGAGCAGGAGTCCCTCATGTCTGTGTGTGCTATAGAGACAGGAGAGCAGGAGTCCCTCATGTCTGTGTGTGCTATACAGACAGAAGAGCAGGAGTCCCTCATGTTTGTGTGTGCTATAGAGACAGAAGAGCAGGAGTCCCTCATGTCTGTGTGTGCTATACAGACAGGAGAGCAGGAGTCCCTCATGTCTGTGTGTGCTATACAGACAGAAGAGCAGGAGTCCCTCATGTCTGTGTGTGCTATAGAGACAGGAGAGCAGGAGTCCCTCATGTCTGTGTGTGCTATAGAGACAGGAGAGCAGGAGTCCCTCATGTCTGTGTGCTATAGAGACAGGAGAGCAGGAGTCCCTCATGTCTGTGTGTGCTATAGAGACAGGAGAGCAGGAGTTCCTCATGTCTGTGTGTGCTATAGAGACAGAAGAGCAGGAGTCCCTCATGTCTGTGTGTGCTATAGAGACAGGAGAGCAGGAGTCCCTCATGTCTGTGTGTGCTATACAGACAGAAGAGCAGGAGTCCCTCATGTCTGTGTGTGCTATAGAGACAGGAGAGCAGGAGTCCCTCATGTCTGTGTGTGCTATAGAGACAGGAGAGCAGGAGTCCCTCATGTCTGTGTGCTATAGAGACAGGAGAGCAGGAGTCCCTCATGTCTGTGTGTGCTATAGAGACAGGAGAGCAGGAGTCCCTCATGTCTGTGTGTGCTATACGGACAGGAGAGCAGGAGTCCCTCATGTCTGTGTGTGCTATACAGACAGGAGAGCAGGAATCCCTCATGTCTGTGTGTGCTATTCAGACAGGAGAGCAGGAGTCCTTCATGTCTGTGTGCGCTATAGAGACAGGAGAGCAGGAATCCCTCATCTGTGTGTGCTATACAGACAGGAGAGCAGGAATCCCTCATGTCTGTGTGTGCTATACAGACAGGAGAGCAGGAGTTCCTCATGTCTGTGTGTGCTATAGAGACAGGAGAGCAGGAATCCCTCATGTCTGCGTGTGCTATAGAGACAGGAGAGCAGGAGTCCCTCATGTCTGTGTGTGCTATACGGACAGGAGAGCAGGAGTCCCTCATGTCTGTGTGAGCTATTCAGACAGGAGAGCAGGAGTCCCTCATGTCTGTGTGTGCTATACAGACAGGAGAGCAGGAGTCCCTCATGTCTGTGTGTGCTATACAGACAGGAGAGGAGGAGTCCCTCATGTCTGTGTGTGTTATAGAGACAAGAGAGCAGGAGTCCCTCATGTCTGTGTGTGCTATAGAGACAGGAGAGCAGGAGTCCCTCATGTCTGTGTGTGCTATACAGACAGAAGAGCAGGAGTCCCTCATGTCTGTGTGTGCTATACAGACAGGAGAGCAGGAATCCCTCATGTCTGTGTGTGCTATAGAGACAGGTGAGCAGGAGTCCCTCATGTCTGTGTGTGCTATAGAGACAAGAGAGCAGGAGTCCCTCATGTCTGTGTGTGCTATAGAGACAGGAGAGCAGGAGTCCCTCATGTTTGTGTGTGCTATACAGACAGGAGAGCAGGAATCCCTCATGTCTGTGTGTGCTATAGAGACAGGTGAGCAGGAATACCTCATGTCTGTGTGTGCTATAGAGACAGGTGAGCAGGAGTCCCTCATGTCTGTGTGTGCCATAGAGACAGGAGATCAGGAGTCCCTCATGTTTGTGCGTGCTACACAGACAGGAGAGCAGGAATCCCTCATGTCTGTGTGTGCTATAGAGACAGGTGAGCAGGAATCCCTCATGTCTGTGTGTGCTATAGAGACAGGTGAGCAGGAATCCCTCATGTCTGTGTGTGCTATAGAGACAAGAGAGCAGGAGTCCCTCATGTCTGTGTGTGCCATAGAGACAGGAGATCAGGAGTCCCTCATGTTTGTGCGTGCTACACAGACAGGAGAGCAGGAATCCCTCATGTCTGTGTGTGCTATAGAAACAGGTGAGCAGGAATCCCTCATGTCTGTGTGTGCTATAGAGACAGGTGAGCAGGAATCCCTCATGTCTGTGTGTGCTATAGAGACAGGAGAGCAGGAGTCCCTCATGTCTGTGTGTGCCATAGAGACAGGAGAGCAGGAGTCCCTCATGTTTGTGCGTGCTACACAGACAGGAGAGCAGGAATCCCTCATGTCTGTGTGTGCTATAGAGACAGGTGAGCTGGAGTTCCTCATGTCTGTGTGTGCTATAGAGACAGGTGAGCAGGAATCCCTCATGTCTGTGTGTGCCATAGAGACAGGAGAGCAGGAGTCCCTCATGTTTGTGTATGCTATACAGACAGGAGAGCAGGAGACCCTCTTGTCTGTGTGTGCTATACAGACAGGAGAGCAGGAGTCCCTCATGTCTGTGTGTGCTATAGAGACAGGTGAGCTGGAGTTCCTCATGCCTGTGTGTGCTATAGAGACAGGTGAGCTGGAGTTCCTCATGTCTGTGTGTGCTATAGAGACAGGTGAGCAGGAATCCCTCATGTCTGTGTGTGCTATAGAGACAGAAGAGCAGGAGTCCCTCATGTTTGTGTATGCTATACAGACAGGAGAGCAGGAGACCCTCATGTCTGTGTGTGCTATACAGACAGGAGAGCAGGAGTCCCTCATGTCTGTGTGTGCTATAGAGACAGGTGAGCTGGAGTTCCTCATGCCTGTGTGTGCTATAGAGACAGGAGAGAAGGAGTCCCTCATGTTTGTGTGTGCTATACAGACAGGAGAGCTGGAGTCCCTCATGTCTGTGTGTGCTATACAGACAGGAGAGCAGGAGTCCCTCATGTTTGTGTGTGCTATAGAGACAGGAGAGCAGGAGTCCCTCATGTTTGTGTGTGCTATAGAGACAGGAGAGCAGGAGTCCCTCATGTCTGTGTGTGGTACAGAGACTGAGGAGCAGGAATCCCTCGTGTATGTGTGTGCTATAGAGACAGGAGAGCAGGAGTCCCTCATGTCTGTGTGAGCTATAGAGACAGGAGAGCAGGAGTCCCTCATGTCTGTGTGTGCTATACAGACAGAAGAGCAGGAGTCCCTCATGTCTGTGTGTGCTATAGAGACAAGAGAGCAGGAGTCCCTCATGTCTGTGTGAGCTATAGAGACAGGAGAGCAGGAGTCCCTCATGTCTGTGTGTGCTATACAGAAAGAAGAGCAGGAGTCCTTCATGTCTGTGTGTGCTATAGAGACAGGAGAGCAGGAGTCCCTCATGTCTGTGTGTGCTATACAGACAGAAGAACACGAGTCCCTCATGTCTGTGTGAGCTAT
The DNA here is from genome assembly GCF_046119375.1 of Phyllobates terribilis. Taxonomy (NCBI): domain Eukaryota; kingdom Metazoa; phylum Chordata; class Amphibia; order Anura; family Dendrobatidae; genus Phyllobates; species Phyllobates terribilis. The sequence continues at coordinate 54,182,351 of NW_027362772.1, read as the reverse complement.
ACAGACAGGAGAGCAGGAGTCCCTCATGACTGTTTGTGCTTTACAGACAGAAGAGCAGGAGTCCCTCATGTCTGTGTGAGCTATACAGACAGGAGAGCAGGAGTCCCTCATGTCTGTGTGTGCTATACAGACAGGAGAGCAGGAGTCCCTCATGTCTGTGTGTGCTATACAGACAGGAGAGCAGGAGTCCCTCATCTGTGTGTGTGCTATACAGACAGAAGAGCAGCAGTCCCTCATGTCTGTGTGTGCTATAGAGACAGGAGAGCAGGAGTCCCTCATGTCTGTGTGTGCTATACAGACAGAAGTGCAGGAGTCCCTCATGTCTGTGTGTGGTATAGAGACAGAAGAGCAGGAGTCCCTCATGTCTGTGTGTGCTATACAGACAGGAGAGCAGGAGTCCCTCATCTGTGTGTGTGCTATACAGACAGGAGAGCAGGAGTCCCTCATCTGTGTGTGTGCTATACAGACAGAAGAGCAGGAGTCCCTCATGTCTGTGTGTGCTATAGAGACAGGAGAGCAGGAGTCCCTCATGTCTGTGTGTGCTATAGAGACAGGAGAGCACGAGTCCCTCATATCTGTGTGTGCTATACAGACCAGAGAGCAGGAGTCCCTCATGTCTGTGTGAGCTATACAGACAGGAGAGCAGGAGTCCCTCATGTCTGTGTGTGCTATAGAGACAGAAGAGCAGGAGTCCCTCGTGTCTGTGTGTGCTATACAGACAGAAGAACAGGAGTCCCTCATGTCTGTGTGAGCTATACAGACTGGAGAGCAGGAATCCCTCATGTCTGTGTGTGCGATAGAGACAGGAGATCAGGAGTCCCTCATGTCTGTGTGTGCTATACAGACAGGAGAGCAGGAAACCCTCATGTCTGTGTGTGTTATACAGACAGGAGAGCCGGAGTCCCTCATGTCTGTGTGTGTTATAGAGACAGGAGAGCAGGAGTCCCTCATATTTGTGTGTGCAATAGAGACAGGAGAACCGGAGTCTCTCATGTCTGCGTGTGCTATACAGACAGGAGAGGAGGAGTCCCTCATGTCTGTGTGTGCTATAAAGACAAGAGAGCAGGAGTCCCTCATGTCTGTCTGTGCTATAGTGACAGGAGAGCAGGAATCCCTCATGTCTGTGTGTGCTATACAGACAGGAGAGGAGGAGTCCCTCATGTCTGTGTGTGCTATAAAGACAGGAGAGCAGGAGTCCCTCATGTTTGTGTGTGCTATACAGACAGGAGAGCAGGAATCCCTCATGTCTGTGTGTGCTATAGAGACAGGTGAGCAGGAATCCCTCATGTCTGTGTGTGCTATACAGACAGGAGAGCAGGAGTCCCTCATGTCTGTGTGTGCTATAGAGATAGGAGAGCAGGAGTCCCTCATGTCTGTGTGTGCTATAGAGACAGGAGAGCAGGAGTCCCTCATGTCTGTGTGAGCTATATAGACAGGAGAGCAGGAATCCCTCAAGTCTGTGTGTGCTATAGAGACAGGAGAGCAGGAGTCCCTCATGTCTGTGTGTGCTATAGAGACAGGTGAGCAGGAGTCCCTCATGCATGTGCGTGCTATACAGACAGGAGAGCAGGAATCCCTCATGTCTGTGTGTGCTATAGAGACAGGTGAGCTGGAGTTCCTCATGTCTGTGTGTGCTATAGAGACAGGAGAGCAGGAGTCCCTCATGTTTGTGTGTGCTATACAGACAGGAGAGCAGGAGACCCTCATGTCTGTGTGTGCTATAGAGACAAGTGAGCTGGAGTTCCTTATGTCTGTGTGTGCTATAGAGTCAGAAGAGAAGGAGTCCCTCATGTCTGTGTGTGCTATAGAGACAGGAGAGCAGGAGTCCCTCATGTCTGTGTGTGGTATAGAGACTGAAGAGCAGGAATCCCTCGTGTATGTGTGTGCTATAGAGACAGGAGAGCAGGAGTCCCTCATGTCTGTGTGTGCTATAGAGACAGGAGAGCAGGAGTCCCTCATGTCTGTGTGTGCTATAGAGACAGGAGAGCAGGAGTCCCTCATGTCTGTGTGTGCTATACAGACAGAAGAGCAGGAGTCCCTTATGTCTGTGTGCGCTATAGAGACAGGAGAGCAGGAGTCCCTCATGTCTGTGTGTGCTATAGAGACAGGAGAGCAGGAGTCCCTCATGTCTGTGTGTGCTATAGAGACAGGAGAGCAGGAGTCCCTCATGTCTGTGTGTGCTATACAGACAGAAGAGCAGGAGTTCCTTATGTCTGTGTGCGCTATAGAGACAGGAGAGCAGGAATCCCTCATGTCTGTGTGTGCTATACAGACAGAAGAACACGAGTCCCTCATGTCTGTGTGAGCTATACAGACAGGAGAGCAGGTGTCCCTCATGTCTCTGTGAGCTATACAGACAGGAGAGCAGGAGTCCCTCATGTCTGTGTGTGCTTTACAGACAGAAGAGCAGGAGTCCCTCATGTCTGTGTGAGCTATACAGACAGGAGAGCAGGAGTCCCTCATGTCTGTGTGTGCTATACAGACAGGAGAGCAGGAGTCCCTCATGTCTGTGTGTGCTATACAGACAGGAGAGCAGGAGTCCCTCATCTATGTGTGTGCTATACAGGCAGAAGAGCAGGAGTCCCTCATGTCTGTGTGTGCTATAGAGACAGGAGAGCAGGAGCCCTTCATGTCTGTGTGTGCTATACAGACAGAAGTGCAGGAGTCCCTCATGTCTGTGTGTGGTATAGAGACAGAAGAACAGGAATCCCTTGTGCATGTGTGTGCTACAGAGACAGGAGAGCAGGAGTCCCTCATGTCTGTGTGTGCTATAGAGAAAGGAGAGCAGGAGTCCCTCATGACTGTGTGTGCTATAGAGACAGGAGAGCAGGAGTCCCTCAAGTCTGTGTGCGCTATACAGACAGAAGACCAGGAGTCCCTCATGTCTGTGTGTGCTATAGAGACAGGAGAGCAGGAGTCCCTCATGTCTGTGTGTGCTATACAGACAGAAGAACAGGAGTCCCTCATGTCTGTGTGAGCTATACAGACAGGAGAGCAGGTGTCCCTCATGTCTGTGTGAGCTATACAGACAGGAGAGCAGGAGTCCCTCATGTCTGTGTGTGCTATAGAGACAGAAGAGCAGGAGTCCCTCATGTCTGTGTGAGCTATACAGAGAGGAGAGCAGGAGTCCCTCATGTCTGTGTGTGTTATACAGACAGGAGAGCAGGAGTCCCTCATGTCTGTGTGTGCTATACAGACAGAAGAGCAGGAGTCCCTCATCTGTGTGTGTGCTATACAGACAGATGAGCAGGAGTCCCTCATGTCTGTGTGTGCTATAGAGACAGGAGAGCAGGAGTTCCTCATGTTTGCGTGTGCTATAGAGACAGGAGAGCACGAGTCCCTCATATCTGTGTGTGCTATACAGACAGAAGAGCAGGAGTTCCTCGCGTCTGTGTGTGCTATAGAGACAGGAGAGCAGGAGTCCCTCATGTCTGTGTGTACTATACAGACAGAAGAACAGGAGTCCCTCATGTCTCAGTGAGCTATACAGACAGGAGAGCAGGAGTCCCTCATGTCTGTGTGTGGTTTACAGACAGAAGAGCAGGAGTCCCTCATGTCTGTGTGAGCTATACAGACAGGAGAGCAGGAGTCCCTCATGTCTGTGTGTGCTATACAGACAGGAGAGCAGGAGTCCCTCATGTCTGTGTGTGCTATACAGACAGGAGAGCAGGAGTCCCTCATCTGTGTGTGTGCTGTACAGACAGAAGAGCAGGAGTCCCTCATGTCTGTGTGTGCTATAGAGACAGGAGAGCAGGAGTCCCTCATGTCTGTGTGTGCTATAGAGACAGGAGAGCAGAAGTCCCTCATGTCTGTGTGTGCTATAGAGACAGGAGAGCAGGAGTCCCTCATGTCTGTGTGTGCTATACAGACAGAGGAGCAGGAGTCCCTCATGTCTGCGTGTGCTATAGAGACAGGAGAGCAGGAGTCCCTCATGTCTGTGTGTGCCATAGAGACAGGAGAGCAGGAGTCCCTCATGTTTGTGCGTGCTACACAGACAGGAGAGCAGGAATCCCTCATGTCTGTGTGTTCTATAGAGACAGGTGAGCTGGAGTTCCTCATGTCTGTGTGTGCTATAGAGACAGGAGAGCAGGAGTCCCTCATGTTTGTGTATGCTATACAGACAGGAGAGCAGGAGACCCTCATGTCTGTGTGTGCTATACAGACAGGAGAGCAGGAGTCCCTCATGTCTGTGTGTGCTATAGAGACAGGTGAGCTGGAGTTCCTCATGCCTGTGTGTGCTATAGAGACAGGAGAGAAGGAGTCCCTCATGTTTGTGTGTGCTATACAGACAGGAGAGCTGGAGTCCCTCATGTCTGTGTGTGCTATACAGACAGAAGAGCAGGAGTCCCTCATGTCTGTGTGTGCTATAGAGACAGGAGAGCAGGAGTCCCTCATGTCAGTGTGTGCTATAGAGACAGGAGAGCAGGAGTCCCTCATGTCTGTGTGTGGTACAGAGACTGAAGAGCAGGAGTCCCTCATGTCTGTGTGTGCTATACAGACAGGAGAGCAGGAGTCCCTCGTGTATGTGTGTGCTATAGAGACAGGAGAGCAGGAGTCCCTCATGTCTGTGTGAGCTATAGAGACAGGAGAGCAGGAGTCCCTCATGTCTGTGTGTGCTATACAGACAGAAGAGCAGGAGTCCCTCATGTCTGTGTGTGCTATAGAGACAGGAGAGCAGGAGTCCCTCATGTCTCTGTGAGCTATAGAGACAGGAGAGCAGGAGTCCCTCATGTCTGTGTGTGCTATACAGACAGAAGAGCAGGAGTCCCTCATGTCTGTGTGTGCTATAGAGACAGGAGAGCAGGAGTCCCTCATGTCTGTGTGTGCTATACAGACAGAAGAACACGAGTCCCTCATGTCTGTGTGAGCTATACAGACAGGAGAGCAGGAGTCCCTCATGTCTGTTTGTGCTTTACAGACAGAAGAGCAGGAGTCCCTCATGTCTGTGTGAGCTATACAGACAGGAGAGCAGGAGTCCCTCATGTCTGTGTGTGCTATACAGACAGGAGAGCAGGAGTCCCTCATGTCTGTGTGTGCTATACAGACAGGAGAGCAGGAGTCCCTCATCTGTGTGTGTGCTATACAGACAGAAGAGCAGCAGTCCCTCATGTCTGTGTGTGCTATAGAGACAGGAGAGCAGGAGCCCCTCGTGTCTGTGTGTGCTATACAGACAGAAGTGCAGGAGTCCCTCATGTCTGTGTGTGGTATAGAGACAGAAGAGCAGGAGTCCCTCATGTCTGTGTGTGCTACAGAGACAGGAGAGCAGGAGTCCCTCATGTCTGCGTGTGCTATAGAGACAGGAGAGCAGGAGTCCCTCATGTCTGTGTGTGCCATAGAGACAGGAGAGCAGAAGTCCCTCATGTTTGTGCGTGCTACACAGACAGGAGAGCAGGAATCCCTCATGTCTGTGTGTTCTATAGAGACAGGTGAGCTGGAGTTCCTCATGTCTGTGTGTGCTATAGAGACAGGAGAGCAGGAGTCCCTCATGTTTGTGTATGCTATACAGACAGGAGAGCAGGAGACCCTCATGTCTGTGTGTGCTATACAGACAGGAGAGCAGGAGTCCCTCATGTCTGTGTGTGCTATAGAGACAGGTGAGCTGGAGTTCCTCATGCCTGTGTGTGCTATAGAGACAGGAGAGAAGGAGTCCCTCATGTTTGTGTGTGCTATACAGACAGGAGAGCTGGAGTCCCTCATGTCTGTGTGTGCTATACAGACAGAAGAGCAGGAGTCCCTCATGTCTGTTTGTGCTATAGAGACAGGAGAGCAGGAGTCCCTCATGTCTGTGTGTGCTATAGAGACAGGAGAGCAGGAGTCCCTCATGTCTGTGTGTGGTACAGAGACTGAAGAGCAGGAGTCCCACATGTCTGTGTGTGCTATACAGACAGGAGAGCAGGAGTCCCTCGTGTATGTGTGTGCTATAGAGACAGGAGAGCAGGAGTCCCTCATGTCTGTGTGAGCTATAGAGACAGGAGAGCAGGAGTCCCTCATGTCTGTGTGTGCTATACAGACAGAAGAGCAGGAGTCCCTCATGTCTGTGTGTGCTATAGAGACAGGAGAGCAGGAGTCCCTCATGTCTGTGTGAGCTATAGAGACAGGAGAGCAGGAGTCCCTCATGTCTGTGTGTGCTATAGAGACAGAAGAGCAGGAGTCCCTCGTGTCTGTGTGTGCTATACAGACAGAAGAACAGGAGTCCCTCATGTCTGTGTGAGCTATACAGACTGGAGAGCAGGAATCCCTCATGTCTGTGTGTGCGATAGAGACAGGAGATCAGGAGTCCCTCATGTCTGTGTGTGCTATACAGACAGAAGAGCAGGAGTCCCTCATGTCTGTTTGTGCTATAGAGACAGGAGAGCAGGAGTCCCTCATGTCTGTGTGTGCTATAGAGACAGGAGAGCAGGAGTCCCTCATGTCTGTGTGTGGTACAGAGACTGAAGAGCAGGAGTCCCTCATGTCTGTGTGTGCTATACAGACAGGAGAGCAGGAGTCCCTCGTGTATGTGTGTGCTATAGAGACAGGAGAGCAGGAGTCCCTCATGTCTGTGTGAGCTATAGAGACAGGAGAGCAGGAGTCCCTCATGTCTGTGTGTGCTATACAGACAGAAGAGCAGGAGTCCCTCATGTCTGTGTGTGCTATAGAGACAGGAGAGCAGGAGTCCCTCATGTTTGTGTGTGCTATAGAGACAGAAGAGCAGGAGTCCCTCATGTCTGTGTGTGCTATAGAGACAGGAGAGCAGGAGTCCCTCATGTCTGTGTGTGCTATACAGACAGAAGAGCAGGAGTCCCTCATGTCTGTGTGTGCTATAGAGACAGGAGAGCAGGAGTCCCTCATGTCTGTGTGTGCTATAGAGACAGGAGAGCAGGAGTCCCTCATGTCTGTGTGCTATAGAGACAGGAGAGCAGGAGTCCCTCATGTCTGTGTGTGCTATAGAGACAGGAGAGCAGGAGTCCCTCATGTCTGTGTGTGCTATACGGACAGGAGAGCAGGAGTCCCTCATGTCTGTGTGTGCTATACAGACAGGAGAGCAGGAATCCCTCATGTCTGTGTGTGCTATAGAGACAGGAGAGCAGGAGTCCCTCATGTCTGTGTGTGCTATAGAGACAGGAGAGCAGGAATCCCTCAGGTCTATGTGTACTATACAGACAGGAGAGCAGGAGTCCCTCATCTGTGTGTGCTATACAGACAGGAGAGCAGGAATCCCTCAAGTCTGTGTGTGCTATACAGACAGGAGAGCAGGAGTCCTTCATGTCTGTGTGTGCTATAGAGACAGGAGAGCAGGAATCCCTCATGTCTGCGTGTGCTATAGAGACAGGAGAGCAGGAGTCCCTCATGTCTGTGTGTGCTATAGAGACAGGAGAGCAGGAGTCCCTCATGTCTGTGTGTGCTATACAGACAGAAGAGCAGGAGTCCCTCATGTTTGTGTGTGCTATAGAGACAGAAGAGCAGGAGTCCCTCATGTCTGTGTGTGCTATAGAGACAGGAGAGCAGGAGTCCCTCATGTCTGTGTGTGCTATACAGACAGAAGAGCAGGAGTCCCTCATGTCTGTGTGTGCTATAGAGACAGGAGAGCAGGAGTCCCTCATGTCTGTGTGTGCTATAGAGACAGGAGAGCAGGAGTCCCTCATGTCTGTGTGCTATAGAGACAGGAGAGCAGGAGTCCCTCATGTCTGTGTGTGCTATAGAGACAGGAGAGCAGGAGTTCCTCATGTCTGTGTGTGCTATACAGACAGAAGAGCAGGAGTCCCTCATGTTTGTGTGTGCTATAGAGACAGAAGAGCAGGAGTCCCTCATGTCTGTGTGTGCTATAGAGACAGGAGAGCAGGAGTCCCTCATGTCTGTGTGTGCTATACAGACAGAAGAGCAGGAGTCCCTCATGTCTGTGTGTGCTATACAGACAGGAGAGCAGGAGTCCCTCATGTCTGTGTGTGCTATAGAGACAGGAGAGCAGGAGTCCCTCATGTCTGTGTGCTATAGAGACAGGAGAGCAGGAGTCCCTCATGTCTGTGTGTGCTATAGAGACAGGAGAGCAGGAGTCCCTCATGTCTGTGTGTGCTATACGGACAGGAGAGCAGGAGTCCCTCATGGCTGTGTGTGCTATACAGACAGGAGAGCAGGAATCCCTCATGTCTGTGTGTGCTATTCAGACAGGAGAGCAGGAGTCCTTCATGTCTGTGTGCGCTATAGAGACAGGAGAGCAGGAATCCCTCATCTGTGTGTGCTATACAGACAGGAGAGCAGGAATCCCTCATGTCTGTGTGTGCTATACAGACAGGAGAGCAGGAGTTCCTCATGTCTGTGTGTGCTATAGAGACAGGAGAGCAGGAATCCCTCATGTCTGCGTGTGCTATAGAGACAGGAGAGCAGGAGTCCCTCATGTCTGTGTGTGCTATACGGACAGGAGAGCAGGAGTCCCTCATGTCTGTGTGAGCTATTCAGACAGGAGAGCAGGAGTCCCTCATGTCTGTGTGTGCTATACAGACAGGAGAGGAGGAGTGCCTCATGTCTGTGTGTGTTATAGAGACAAGAGAGCAGGAGTCCCTCATGTCTGTGTGTGCTATAGAGACAGGAGAGCAGGAGTCCCTCATGTCTGTGTGTGCTATACAGACAGAAGAGCAGGAGTCCCTCATGTCTGTGTGTGCTATACAGACAGGAGAGCAGGAATCCCTCATGTCTGTGTGTGCTATAGAGACAGGTGAGCAGGAGTCCCTCATGTCTGTGTGTGCTATAGAGACAAGAGAGCAGGAGTCCCTCATGTCTGTGTGTGCTATAGAGACAGGAGAGCAGGAGTCCCTCATGTTTGTGTGTGCTATACAGACAGGAGAGCAGGAATCCCTCATGTCTGTGTGTGCTATAGAGACAGGTGAGCAGGAATACCTCATGTCTGTGTGTGCTATAGAGACAGGTGAGCAGGAGTCCCTCATGTCTGTGTGTGCCATAGAGACAGGAGATCAGGAGTCCCTCATGTTTGTGCGTGCTACACAGACAGGAGAGCAGGAATCCCTCATGTCTGTGTGTGCTATAGAGACAGGTGAGCAGGAATCCCTCATGTCTGTGTGTGCTATAGAGACAGGTGAGCAGGAATCCCTCATGTCTGTGTGTGCTATAGAGACAGGAGAGCAGGAGTCCCTCATGTCTGTGTGTGCCATAGAGACAGGAGATCAGGAGTCCCTCATGTTTGTGCGTGCTACACAGACAGGAGAGCAGGAATCCCTCATGTCTGTGTGTGCTATAGAAACAGGTGAGCAGGAATCCCTCATGTCTGTGTGTGCTATAGAGACAGGTGAGCAGGAATCCCTCATGTCTGTGTGTGCTATAGAGACAGGAGAGCAGGAGTCCCTCATGTCTGTGTGTGCCATAGAGACAGGAGAGCAGGAGTCCCTCATGTTTGTGCGTGCTACACAGACAGGAGAGCAGGAATCCCTCATGTCTGTGTGTGCTATAGAGACAGGTGAGCTGGAGTTCCTCATGTCTGTGTGTGCTATAGAGACAGGTGAGCAGGAATCCCTCATGTCTGTGTGTGCCATAGAGACAGGAGAGCAGGAGTCCCTCATGTTTGTGTATGCTATACAGACAGGAGAGCAGGAGACCCTCATGTCTGTGTGTGCTATACAGACAGGAGAGCAGGAGTCCCTCATGTCTGTGTGTGCTATAGAGACAGGTGAGCTGGAGTTCCTCATGCCTGTGTGTGCTATAGAGACAGGTGAGCTGGAGTTCCTCATGTCTGTGTGTGCTATAGAGACAGGTGAGCAGGAATCCCTCATGTCTGTGTGTGCTATAGAGACAGAAGAGCAGGAGTCCCTCATGTTTGTGTATGCTATACAGACAGGAGAGCAGGAGACCCTCATGTCTGTGTGTGCTATACAGACAGGAGAGCAGGAGTCCCTCATGTCTGTGTGTGCTATAGAGACAGGTGAGCTGGAGTTCCTCATGCCTGTGTGTGCTATAGAGACAGGAGAGAAGGAGTCCCTCATGTTTGTGTGTGCTATACAGACAGGAGAGCTGGAGTCCCTCATGTCTGTGTGTGCTATACAGACAGGAGAGCAGGAGTCCCTCATGTTTGTGTGTGCTATAGAGACAGGAGAGCAGGAGTCCCTCATGTTTGTGTGTGCTATAGAGACAGGAGAGCAGGAGTCCCTCATGTCTGTGTGTGGTACAGAGACTGAGGAGCAGGAATCCCTCGTGTATGTGTGTGCTATAGAGACAGGAGAGCAGGAGTCCCTCATGTCTGTGTGAGCTATAGAGACAGGAGAGCAGGAGTCCCTCATGTCTGTGTGTGCTATACAGACAGAAGAGCAGGAGTCCCTCATGTCTGTGTGTGCTATAGAGACAAGAGAGCAGGAGTCCCTCATGTCTGTGTGAGCTATAGAGACAGGAGAGCAGGAGTCCCTCATGTCTGTGTGTGCTATACAGAAAGAAGAGCAGGAGTCCTTCATGTCTGTGTGTGCTATAGAGACAGGAGAGCAGGAGTCCCTCATGTCTGTGTGTGCTATACAGACAGAAGAACACGAGTCCCTCATGTCTGTGTGAGCTATACAGACAGGAGAGCAGGAGTCCCTCATGACTGTTTGTGCTTTACAGACAGAAGAGCAGGAGTCCCTCATGTCTGTGTGAGCTATACAGACAGGAGAGCAGGAGTCCCTCATGTCTGTGTGTGCTATACAGACAGGAGAGCAGGAGTCCCTCATGTCTGTGTGTGCTATACAGACAGGAGAGCAGGAGTCCCTCATCTGTGTGTGTGCTATACAGACAGAAGAGCAGCAGTCCCTCATGTCTGTGTGTGCTATAGAGACAGGAAAGCAGGAGCCCCTCGTGTCTGTCTGTGCTATACAGACAGAAGTGCAGGAGTCCCTCATGTCTGTGTGTGGTATAGAGACAGAAGAGCAGGAGTCCCTCATGTCTGTGTGTGCTATACAGACAGGAGAGCAGGAGTCCCTCATCTGTGTGTGTGCTATACAGACAGGAGAGCAGGAGTCCCTCATCTGTGTGTGTGCTATACAGACAGAAGAGCAGGAGTCCCTCATGTCTGTGTGTGCTATAGAGACAGGAGAGCAGGAGTCCCTCATGTCTGCGTGTGCTATAGAGACAGGAGAGCACGAGTCCCTCATATCTGTGTGTGCTATACAGACCAGAGAGCAGGAGTCCCTCATGTCTGTGTGAGCTATACAGACAGGAGAGCAGGAGTCCCTCATGTCTGTGTGTGCTATAGAGACAGAAGAGCAGGAGTCCCTCGTGTCTGTGTGTGCTATACAGACAGAAGAACAGGAGTCCCTCATGTCTGTGTGAGCTATACAGACTGGAGAGCAGGAATCCCTCATGTCTGTGTGTGCGATAGAGACAGGAGATCAGGAGTCCCTCATGTCTGTGTGTGCTATACAGACAGGAGAGCAGGAAACCCTCATGTCTGTGTGTGTTATAGAGACAGGAGAGCAGGAGTCCCTCATATTTGTGTGTGCAATAGAGACAGGAGAACCGGAGTCTATCATGTCTGCGTGTGCTATACAGACAGGAGAGGAGGAGTCCCTCATGTCTGTGTGTGCTATAAAGACAAGAGAGCAGGAGTCTCTCATGTCTGTCTGTGCTATAGTGACAGGAGAGCAGGAATCCCTCATGTCTGTGTGTGCTATACAGACAGGAGAGGAGGAGTCCCTCATGTCTGTGTGTGCTATAAAGACAGGAGAGCAGGAGTCCCTCATGTTTGTGTGTGCTATACAGACAGGAGAGCAGGAATCCCTCATGTCTGTGTGTGCTATAGAGACAGGTGAGCAGGAATCCCTCATGTCTGTGTGTGCTATACAGACAGGAGAGCAGGAGTCCCTCATGTCTGTGTGTGCTATAGAGATAGGAGAGCAGGAGTCCCTCATGTCTGTGTGTGCTATAGAGACAGGAGAGCAGGAGTCCCTCATGTCTTTGTGAGCTATATAGACAGGAGAGCAGGAATCCCTCAAGTCTGTGTGTGCTATAGAGACAGGAGAGCAGGAGTCCCTCATGTCTGTGTGTGCTATAGAGACAGGTGAGCAGCAGTCCCTCATGCTTGTGCGTGCTATACAGACAGGAGAGCAGGAATCCCTCATGTCTGTGTGTGCTATAGAGACAGGTGAGCTGGAGTTCCTCATGTCTGTGTGTGCTATAGAGACAGGAGAGCAGGAGTCCCTCATGTTTGTGTGTGCTATACAGACAGGAGAGCAGGAGACCCTCATGTCTGTGTGTGCTATAGAGACAAGTGAGCTGGAGTTCCTTATGTCTGTGTGTGCTATAGAGACAGAAGAGAAGGAGTCCCTCATGTTTGTGTGTGCTATACAGACAGAAGAGCTGGAGTCCCTCATGTCTGTGTGTGCTATACAGACAGGAGAGCAGGAGTCCCTCATGTCTGTGTGTGCTATAGAGACAGGAGAGCAGTAGTCCCTCATGTCTGTGTGTGGTATAGAGACTGAAGAGCAGGAATCCCTCGTGTATGTGTGTGCTATAGAGACAGGAGAGCAGGAGTCCCTCATGTCTGTGTGTGCTATAGAGACAGGAGAGCAGGAGTCCCTCATGTCTGTGTGTGCTATAGAGACAGGAGAGCAGGAGTCCCTCATGTCTGTGTGTGCTATACAGACAGAAGAGCAGGAGTCCCTTATGTCTGTGTGCCCTATAGAGACAGGAGAGCAGGAGTCCCTCATGTCTGTGTGTGCTATAGAGACAGGAGAGCAGGAGTCCCTCATGTCTGTGTGTGCTATAGAGACAGGAGAGCAGGAGTCCCTCATGTCTGTGTGTGCTATACAGACAGAAGAGCAGGAGTTCCTTATGTCTGTGTGCGCTATAGAGACAGGAGAGCAGGAATCCCTCATGTCTGTGTGTGCTATACAGACACAAGAACACGAGTCCCTCATGTCTGTGTGAGCTATACAGACAGGAGAGCAGGTGTCCCTCATGTCTGTGTGAGCTATACAGACAGGAGAGCAGGAGTCCCTCATGTCTGTGTGTGCTTTACAGACAGAAGAGCAGGAGTCCCTCATGTCTGTGTGAGCTATACAGACAGGAGAGCAGGAGTCCCTCATGTCTGTGTGTGCTATACAGACAGGAGAGCAGGAGTCCCTCATGTCTGTGTGTGCTATACAGACAGGAGAGCAGGAGTCCCTCATCTGTGTGTGTGCTATACAGGCAGAAGAGCAGGAGTCCCTCATGTCTGTGTGTGCTATAGAGACAGGAGAGCAGGAGCCCTTCATGTCTGTGTGTGCTATACAGACAGAAGTGCAGGAGTCCCTCATGTCTGTGTGTGGTATAGAGACAGAAGAGCAGGAATCCCTTGTGCATGTGTGTGCTATAGAGACAGGAGAGCAGGAGTCCCTCATGTCTGTGTGTGCTACAGAGAAAGGAGAGCAGGAGTCCCTCATGACTGTGTGTGCTATAGAGACAGGAGAGCAGGAGTCCCTCAAGTCTGTGTGCGCTATACAGACAGAATACCATTAGTCCCTCATGTCTGTGTGTGCTATAGAGACAGGAGAGCAGGAGTCCCTCATGTCTGTGTGTGCTATACAGACAGAAGAACAGGAGTCCCTCATGTCTGTGTGAGCTATACAGACAGGAGAGCAGGTGTCCCTCATGTCTGTGTGAGCTATACAGACAGGAGAGCAGGAGTCCCTCATGTCTGTGTGTGCTATAGAGACAGAAGAGCAGGAGTCCCTCATGTCTGTGTGAGCTATACAGACAGGAGAGCAGGAGTCCCTCATGTCTGTGTGTGCTATACAGACAGGAAAGCAGGAGTCCCTCATGTCTGTGTGTGCTATACAGACAGAAGAGCAGGAGTCCCTCATCTGTGTGTGTGCTATACAGACAGATGAGCAGGAGTCCGTCATGTCTGTGTGTGCTATACAGACAGGAGAGCAGGAGTTCCTCATGTCTGCGTGTGCTATAGAGACAGGAGAGCACGAGTCCCTCATATCTGTGTGTGCTATACAGACAGAAGAGCAGGAGTTCCTCGCGTCTGTGTGTGCTATAGAGACAGGAGAGCAGGAGTCCCTCATGTCTGTGTGTACTATACAGACAGAAGAACAGGAGTCCCTCATGTCTCAGTGAGCTATACAGACAGGAGAGCAGGAGTCCCTCATGTCTGTGTGTGGTTTACAGACAGAAGAGCAGGAGTCCCTCATGTCTGTGTGTGCTATACAGACAGGAGAGCAGGAGTCCCTCATGTCTGTGTGTGCTATACAGACAGGAGAGCAGGAGTACCTCATCTGTGTGTGTGCTATACAGACAGAAGAGCAGGAGTCCCTCATGTCTGTGTGTGCTATATAGACAGGAGAGCAGGAGCCCCTCGTGTCTGTGTGTGCTATACAGACAGAAGTGCAGGAGTCCCTCATGTCTGTGTTTGCTATAGAGACAGGAGAGCAGGAGTCCCTCATGTCTGTGTGTGCTATAGAGACAGGAGAGCAGGAGTCCCTCATGTCTGTGTGTGCTATAGAGACAGGAGAGCAGAAGTCCCTCATGTCTGTGTGTGCTATAGAGACAGGAGAGCAGGAGTCCCTCATGTCTGTGTGTGCTATACAGACAGAGGAGCAGGAGTCCCTCATGTCTGCGTGTGCTATAGAGACAGGAGAGCAGGAGTCCCTCATGTCTGTGTGTGCCATAGAGACAGGAGAGCAGGAGTCCCTCATGTTTGTGCGTGCTACACAGACAGGAGAGCAGGAATCCCTCATGTCTGTGTGTTCTATAGAGACAGGTGAGCTGGAGTTCCTCATGTCTGTGTGTGCTATAGAGACAGGAGAGCAGGAGTCCCTCATGTTTGTGTATGCTATACAGACAGGAGAGCAGGAGACCCTCATGTCTGTGTGTGCTATACAGACAGGAGAGCAGGAGTCCCTCATGTCTGTGTGTGCTATAGAGACAGGTGAGCTGGAGTTCCTCATGCCTGTGTGTGCTATAGAGACAGGAGAGAAGGAGTCCCTCATGTTTGTGTGTGCTATACAGACAGGAGAGCTGGAGTCCCTCATGTCTGTGTGTGCTATACAGACAGAAGAGCAGGAGTCCCTCATGTCTGTGTGTGCTATAGAGACAGGAGAGCAGGAGTCCCTCATGTCTGTGTGTGCTATAGAGACAGGAGAGCAGGAGTCCCTCATGTCTGTGTGTGGTACAGAGACTGAAGAGCAGGAGTCCCTCATGTCTGTGTGTGCTATACAGACAGGAGAGCAGGAGTCCCTCGTGTATGTGTGTGCTATAGAGACAGGAGAGCAGGAGTCCCTCATGTCTGTGTAAGCTATAGAGACAGGAGAGCAGGAGTCCCTCATGTCTGTGTGTGCTATACAGACAGAAGAGCAGGAGTCCCTCATGTCTGTGTGTGCTATAGAGACAGGAGAGCAGGAGTCCCTCATGTCTGTGTGAGCTATAGAGACAGGAGAGCAGGAGTCCCTCATGTCTGTGTGTGCTATAGAGACAGGAGAGCAGTAGTCCCTCATGTCTGTGTGTGGTATAGAGACTGAAGAGCAGGAATCCCTCGTGTATGTGTGTGCTATAGAGACAGGAGAGCAGGAGTCCCTCATGTCTGTGTGTGCTATAGAGACAGGAGAGCAGGAGTCCCTCATGTCTGTGTGTGCTATAGAGACAGGAGAGCAGGAGTCCCTCATGTCTGTGTGTGCTATACAGACAGAAGAGCAGGAGTCCCTTATGTCTGTGTGCCCTATAGAGACAGGAGAGCAGGAGTCCCTCATGTCTGTGTGTGCTATAGAGACAGGAGAGCAGGAGTCCCTCATGTCTGTGTGTGCTATAGAGACAGGAGAGCAGGAGTCCCTCATGTCTGTGTGTGCTATACAGACAGAAGAGCAGGAGTTCCTTATGTCTGTGTGTGCTATAGAGACAGGAGAGCAGGAATCCCTCATGTCTGTGTGTGCTATACAGACACAAGAACACGAGTCCCTCATGTCTGTGTGAGCTATACAGACAGGAGAGCAGGTGTCCCTCATGTCTGTGTGAGCTATACAGACAGGAGAGCAGGAGTCCCTCATGTCTGTGTGTGCTTTACAGACAGAAGAGCAGGAGTCCCTCATGTCTGTGTGAGCTATACAGACAGGAGAGCAGGAGTCCCTCATGTCTGTGTGTGCTATACAGACAGGAGAGCAGGAGTCCCTCATGTCTGTGTGTGCTATACAGACAGGAGAGCAGGAGTCCCTCATCTGTGTGTGTGCTATACAGGCAGAAGAGCAGGAGTCCCTCATGTCTGTGTGTGCTATAGAGACAGGAGAGCAGGAGCCCTTCATGTCTGTGTGTGCTATACAGACAGAAGTGCAGGAGTCCCTCATGTCTGTGTGTGGTATAGAGACAGAAGAGCAGGAATCCCTTGTGCATGTGTGTGCTATAGAGACAGGAGAGCAGGAGTCCCTCATGTCTGTGTGTGCTACAGAGAAAGGAGAGCAGGAGTCCCTCATGACTGTGTGTGCTATAGAGACAGGAGAGCAGGAGTCCCTCAAGTCTGTGTGCGCTATACAGACAGAATACCATTAGTCCCTCATGTCTGTGTGTGCTATAGAGACAGGAGAGCAGGAGTCCCTCATGTCTGTGTGTGCTATACAGACAGAAGAACAGGAGTCCCTCATGTCTGTGTGAGCTATACAGACAGGAGAGCAGGTGTCCCTCATGTCTGTGTGAGCTATACAGACAGGAGAGCAGGAGTCCCTCATGTCTGTGTGTGCTATAGAGACAGAAGAGCAGGAGTCCCTCATGTCTGTGTGAGCTATACAGACAGGAGAGCAGGAGTCCCTCATGTCTGTGTGTGCTATACAGACAGGAAAGCAGGAGTCCCTCATGTCTGTGTGTGCTATACAGACAGAAGAGCAGGAGTCCCTCATCTGTGTGTGTGCTATACAGACAGATGAGCAGGAGTCCGTCATGTCTGTGTGTGCTATAGAGACAGGAGAGCAGGAGTTCCTCATGTCTGCGTGTGCTATAGAGACAGGTGAGCTGGAGTTCCTCATGCCTGTGTGTGCTATAGAGACAGGAGAGAAGGAGTCCCTCATGTTTGTGTGTGCTATACAGACAGGAGAGCTGGAGTCCCTCATGTCTGTGTGTGCTATACAGACAGAAGAGCAGGAGTCCCTCATGTCTGTGTGTGCTATAGAGACAGGAGAGCAGGAGTCCCTCATGTCTGTGTGTGCTATAGAGACAGGAGAGCAGGAGTCCCTCATGTCTGTGTGTGGTACAGAGACTGAAGAGCAGGAGTCCCTCATGTCTGTGTGTGCTATACAGACAGGAGAGCAGGAGTCCCTCGTGTATGTGTGTGCTATAGAGACAGGAGAGCAGGAGTCCCTCATGTCTGTGTAAGCTATAGAGACAGGAGAGCAGGAGTCCCTCATGTCTGTGTGTGCTATACAGACAGAAGAGCAGGAGTCCCTCATGTCTGTGTGTGCTATAGAGACAGGAGAGCAGGAGTCCCTCATGTCTGTGTGAGCTATAGAGACAGGAGAGCAGGAGTCCCTCATGTCTGTGTGTGCTATAGAGACAGGAGAGCAGTAGTCCCTCATGTCTGTGTGTGGTATAGAGACTGAAGAGCAGGAATCCCTCGTGTATGTGTGTGCTATAGAGACAGGAGAGCAGGAGTCCCTCATGTCTGTGTGTGCTATAGAGACAGGAGAGCAGGAGTCCCTCATGTCTGTGTGTGCTATAGAGACAGGAGAGCAGGAGTCCCTCATGTCTGTGTGTGCTATACAGACAGAAGAGCAGGAGTCCCTTATGTCTGTGTGCCCTATAGAGACAGGAGAGCAGGAGTCCCTCATGTCTGTGTGTGCTATAGAGACAGGAGAGCAGGAGTCCCTCATGTCTGTGTGTGCTATAGAGACAGGAGAGCAGGAGTCCCTCATGTCTGTGTGTGCTATACAGACAGAAGAGCAGGAGTTCCTTATGTCTGTGTGTGCTATAGAGACAGGAGAGCAGGAATCCCTCATGTCTGTGTGTGCTATACAGACACAAGAACACGAGTCCCTCATGTCTGTGTGAGCTATACAGACAGGAGAGCAGGTGTCCCTCATGTCTGTGTGAGCTATACAGACAGGAGAGCAGGAGTCCCTCATGTCTGTGTGTGCTTTACAGACAGAAGAGCAGGAGTCCCTCATGTCTGTGTGAGCTATACAGACAGGAGAGCAGGAGTCCCTCATGTCTGTGTGTGCTATACAGACAGGAGAGCAGGAGTCCCTCATGTCTGTGTGTGCTATACAGACAGGAGAGCAGGAGTCCCTCATCTGTGTGTGTGCTATACAGGCAGAAGAGCAGGAGTCCCTCATGTCTGTGTGTGCTATAGAGACAGGAGAGCAGGAGCCCTTCATGTCTGTGTGTGCTATACAGACAGAAGTGCAGGAGTCCCTCATGTCTGTGTGTGGTATAGAGACAGAAGAGCAGGAATCCCTTGTGCATGTGTGTGCTATAGAGACAGGAGAGCAGGAGTCCCTCATGTCTGTGTGTGCTACAGAGAAAGGAGAGCAGGAGTCCCTCATGACTGTGTGTGCTATAGAGACAGGAGAGCAGGAGTCCCTCAAGTCTGTGTGCGCTATACAGACAGAATACCATTAGTCCCTCATGTCTGTGTGTGCTATAGAGACAGGAGAGCAGGAGTCCCTCATGTCTGTGTGTGCTATACAGACAGAAGAACAGGAGTCCCTCATGTCTGTGTGAGCTATACAGACAGGAGAGCAGGTGTCCCTCATGTCTGTGTGAGCTATACAGACAGGAGAGCAGGAGTCCCTCATGTCTGTGTGTGCTATAGAGACAGAAGAGCAGGAGTCCCTCATGTCTGTGTGAGCTATACAGACAGGAGAGCAGGAGTCCCTCATGTCTGTGTGTGCTATACAGACAGGAAAGCAGGAGTCCCTCATGTCTGTGTGTGCTATACAGACAGAAGAGCAGGAGTCCCTCATCTGTGTGTGTGCTATACAGACAGATGAGCAGGAGTCCGTCATGTCTGTGTGTGCTATAGAGACAGGAGAGCAGGAGTTCCTCATGTCTGCGTGTGCTATAGAGACAGGAGAGCACGAGTCCCTCATATCTGTGTGTGCTATACAGACAGAAGAGCAGGAGTTCCTCGCGTCTGTGTGTGCTATAGAGACAGGAGAGCAGGAGTCCCTCATGTCTGTGTGTACTATACAGACAGAAGAACAGGAGTCCCTCATGTCTCAGTGAGCTATACAGACAGGAGAGCAGGAGTCCCTCATGTCTGTGTGTGGTTTACAGACAGAAGAGCAGGAGTCCCTCATGTCTGTGTGTGCTATACAGACAGGAGAGCAGGAGTCCCTCATGTCTGTGTGTGCTATACAGACAGGAGAGCAGGAGTACCTCATCTGTGTGTGTGCTATACAGACAGAAGAGCAGGAGTCCCTCATGTCTGTGTGTGCTATATAGACAGGAGAGCAGGAGCCCCTCGTGTCTGTGTGTGCTATACAGACAGAAGTGCAGGAGTCCCTCATGTCTGTGTGTGCTATAGAGACAGGAGAGCAGGAGTCCCTCATGTCTGTGTGTGCTATAGAGACAGGAGAGCAGGAGTCCCTCATGTCTGTGTGTGCTATAGAGACAGGAGAGCAGAAGTCCCTCATGTCTGTGTGTGCTATAGAGACAGGAGAGCAGGAGTCCCTCATGTCTGTGTGTGCTATACAGACAGAGGAGCAGGAGTCCCTCATGTCTGCGTGTGCTATAGAGACAGGAGAGCAGGAGTCCCTCATGTCTGTGTGTGCCATAGAGACAGGAGAGCAGGAGTCCCTCATGTTTGTGCGTGCTACACAGACAGGAGAGCAGGAATCCCTCATGTCTGTGTGTTCTATAGAGACAGGTGAGCTGGAGTTCCTCATGTCTGTGTGTGCTATAGAGACAGGAGAGCAGGAGTCCCTCATGTTTGTGTATGCTATACAGACAGGAGAGCAGGAGACCCTCATGTCTGTGTGTGCTATACAGACAGGAGAGCAGGAGTCCCTCATGTCTGTGTGTGCTATAGAGACAGGTGAGCTGGAGTTCCTCATGCCTGTGTGTGCTATAGAGACAGGAGAGAAGGAGTCCCTCATGTTTGTGTGTGCTATACAGACAGGAGAGCTGGAGTCCCTCATGTCTGTGTGTGCTATACAGACAGAAGAGCAGGAGTCCCTCATGTCTGTGTGTGCTATAGAGACAGGAGAGCAGGAGTCCCTCATGTCTGTGTGTGCTATAGAGACAGGAGATCAGGAGTCCCTCATGTCTGTGTGTGGTACAGAGACTGAAGAGCAGGAGTCCCTCATGTCTGTGTGTGCTATACAGACAGGAGAGCAGGAGTCCCTCGTGTATGTGTGTGCTATAGAGACAGGAGAGCAGGAGTCCCTCATGTCTGTGTAAGCTATAGAGACAGGAGAGCAGGAGTCCCTCATGTCTGTGTGTGCTATACAGACAGAAGAGCAGGAGTCCCTCATGTCTGTGTGTGCTATAGAGACAGGAGAGCAGGAGTCCCTCATGTCTGTGTGAGCTATAGAGACAGGAGAGCAGGAGTCCCTCATGTCTGTGTGTGCTATACAGACAGAAGAGCAGGAGTCCCTCATGTCTGTGTGTGCTATAGAGACAGGAGAGCAGGAGTCCCTCATGTCTGTGTGTGCTATACAGACAGAAGAACACGAGTCCCTCATGTCTGTGTGAGCTATACAGACAGGAGAGCAGGAGTCCCTCATGTCTGTTTGTGCTTTACAGACAGAAGAGCAGGAGTCCCTCATGTCTGTGTGAGCTATACAGACAGGAGAACAGGAGTCCCTCATGTCTGTGTGTGCTATACAGACAGGAGAGCAGGAGTCCCTCATGTCTGTGTGTGCTATACACACAGGAGAGCAGGAGTCCCTCATCTGTGTGTGTGCTATACAGACAGAAGAGCAGCTGTCCCTCATGTCTGTGTGTGCTATAGAGACAGGAGAGCAGGAGCCCCTCATGTCTGTGTGTGCTATACAGACAGAAGTGCAGGAGTCCCTCATGTCTGTGTGTGGTATAGAGACAGAAGAGCAGGAGTCCCTCATGTCTGTGTGTGCTACAGAGACAGGAGAGCAGGAGTCCCTCATGTCTGCGTGTGCTATAGAGACAGGAGAGCAGGAGTCCCTCATGTCTGTGTGTGCCATAGAGACAGGAGAGCAGGAGTCCCTCATGTTTGTGCGTGCTACACAGACAGGAGAGCAGGAATCCCTCATGTCTGTGTGTTCTATAGAGACAGGTGAGCTGGAGTTCCTCATGTCTGTGTGTGCTATAGAGACAGGAGAGCAGGAGTCCCTCATGTTTGTGTATGCTATACAGACAGGAGAGCAGGAGACCCTCATGTCTGTGTGTGCTATACAGACAGGAGAGCAGGAGTCCCTCATGTCTGTGTGTGCTATAGAGACAGGTGAGCTGGAGTTCCTCATGCCTGTGTGTGCTATAGAGACAGGAGAGAAGGAGTCCCTCATGTTTGTGTGTGCTATACAGACAGGAGAGCTGGAGTCCCTCATGTCTGTGTGTGCTATACAGACAGAAGGGCAGGAGTCCCTCATGTCTGTTTGTGCTATAGAGAGAGGAGAGCAGGAGTCCCTCATGTCTGTGTGTGCTATAGAGACAGGAGAGCAGGAGTCCCTCATGTCTGTGTGTGGCACAGAGACTGAAGAGCAGGAGTCCCTCATGTCTGTGTGTGCTATACAGACAGGAGAGCAGGAGTCCCTCGTGTATGTGTGTGCTATAGAGACAGGAGAGCAGGAGTCCCTCATGTCTGTGTGAGCTATAGAGACAGGAGAGCAGGAGTCCCTCATGTCTGTGTGTGCTATACAGACAGAAGAGCAGGAGTCCCTCATGTCTGTGTGTGCTATAGAGACAGGAGAGCAGGAGTCCCTCATGTCTGTGTGAGCTATAGAGACAGGAGAGCAGGAGTCCCTCATGTCTGTGTGTGCTATACAGACAGAAGAGCAGGAGTCCCTCATGTCTGTGTGTGCTATAGAGACAGGAGAGCAGGAGTCCCTCATGTCTGTGTGTGCTATACAGACAGAAGAACACGAGTCCCTCATGTCTGTGTGAGCTATACAGACAGGAGAGCAGGAGTCCCTCATGTCTGTTTGTGCTTTACAGACAGAAGAGCAGGAGTCCCTCATGTCTGTGTGAGCTATACAGACAGGAGAGCAGGAGTCCCTCATGTCTGTGTGTGCTATACAGACAGGAGAGCAGGAGTCCCTCATGTCTGTGTGTGCTATACAGACAGGAGAGCAGGAGTCCCTCATCTGTGTGTGTGCTATACAGACAGAAGAGCAGGAGTCCCTCATGTCTGTGTGTGCTATAGAGACAGGAGAGCAGGAGCCCCTCGTGTCTGTGTGTGCTATACAGACAGAAGTGCAGGAGTCCCTCATGTCTGTGTGTGGTATAGAGACAGAAGAGCAGGAGTCCCTCATGTCTGTGTGTGCTATACAGACAGGAGAGCAGGAGTCCCTCATCTGTGTGTGTGCTATACAGACAGGAGAGCAGGAGTCCCTCATCTGTGTGTGTGCTATACAGACAGAAGAGCAGGAGTCCCTCATGTCTGTGTGTGCTATAGAGACAGGAGAGCAGGAGTCCCTCATGTCTGCGTGTGCTATAGAGACAGGAGAGCACGAGTCCCTCATATCTGTGTGTGCTATACAGACCGGAGAGCAGGAGTCCCTCATGTCTGTGTGAGCTATACAGACAGGAGAGCAGGAGTCCCTCATGTCTGTTTGTGCTTTACAGACAGAAGAGCAGGAGTCCCTCATGTCTGTGTGAGCTATACAGACAGGAGAGCAGGAGTCCCTCATGTCTGTGTGTGCTATACAGACAGGAGAGCAGGAGTCCCTCATGTCTGTGTGTGTGCTATACAGACAGAAGAGCAGGAGTCCCTCATGTCTGTGTGTGCTATAGAGACAGGAGAGCAGGAGCCCCTCGTGTCTGTGTGTGCTATACAGACAGAAGTGCAGGAGTCCCTCATGTCTGTGTGTGGTATAGAGACAGAAGAGCAGGAGTCCCTCATGTCTGTGTGTGCTATACAGACAGGAGAGCAGGAGTCCCTCATCTGTGTGTGTTATACAGACAGGAGAGCAGGAGTCCCTCATCTGTGTGTGTGCTATACAGACAGGAGAGCAGGAGTCCCTCATCTGTGTGTGTGCTATACAGACAGAAGAGCAGGAGTCCCTCATGTCTGTGTGTGCTATAGAGACAGGAGAGCAGGAGTCCCTCATGTCTGCGTGTGCTATAGAGACAGGAGAGCACGAGTCCCTCATATCTGTGTGTGCTATACAGACCGGAGAGCAGGAGTCCCTCATGTCTGTGTGAGCTATACAGACAGGAGAGCAGGAGTCCCTCATGTCTGTTTGTGCTTTACAGACAGAAGAGCAGGAGTCCCTCATGTCTGTGTGAGCTATACAGACAGGAGAGCAGGAGTCCCTCATGTCTGTGTGTGCTATACAGACAGGAGAGCAGGAGTCCCTCATGTCTGTGTGTGCTATACAGACAGGAGAGCAGGAGTCCCTCATCTGTGTGTGTGCTATACAGACAGAAGAGCAGCAGTCCCTCATGTCTGTGTGTGCTATAGAGACAGGAGAGCAGGAGCCCCTCGTGTCTGTGTGTGCTATACAGACAGAAGTGCAGGAGTCCCTCATGTCTGTGTGTGGTATAGAGACAGAAGAGCAGGAGTCCCTCATGTCTGTGTGTGCTATACAGACAGGAGAGCAGGAGTCCCTCATCTGTGTGTGTGCTATACAGACAGGAGAGCAGGAGTCCCTCATCTGTGTGTGTGCTATACAGACAGAAGAGCAGGAGTCCCTCATGTCTGTGTGTGCTATAGAGACAGGAGAGCAGGAGTCCCTCATGTCTGCGTGTGCTATAGAGACAGGAGAGCACGAGTCCCTCATATCTGTGTGTGCTATACAGACCGGAGAGCAGGAGTCCCTCATGTCTGTGTGTGCTATAGAGACAGGAGAGCAGGAGTCCCTCATGTCTGTGTGTGCTATACAGACTGGAGAGCAGGAATCCCTCATGTCTGTGTGTGCGATAGAGACAGGAGAGCAGGAGTCCCTCATGTCTGTGTGTGCTATACAGACAGGAGAGCAGGAAACCCTCATGTCTGTGTGTGTTATACAGACAGGAGAGCCGGAGTCCCTCATGTCTGTGTGTGCTATAGAGACAGGAGAGCAGGAGTCCCTCATGTTTGTGTGTGCAATAGAGACAGGAGAGCAGGAGTCCCTCATGTCTGTCTGTGTTATAGTGACAGGAGAGCAGGAATCCCTCATGTCTGTGTGTGCTATACAGACAGGAGAGCAGGAATCCCTCATGTCTGTGTGTGCTATAGAGACAGGTGAGCAGGAATCCCTCATGTCTGTGTGTGCTATAGAGACAGGTGAGCAGGAATCCCTCATGTCTGTGTGTGTTATACAGACAGGAGAGCAGGAGTCCCTCATGTCTGTGTGTGCTATAGAGATAGGAGAGCAGGAGTCCCTCATGTCTGTGTGTGCTATAGAGACAGGAGAGCAGGAGTCCCTCATGTCTGTGTGAGCTATATAGACATTAGAGCAGGAATCCCTCAAGTCTGTGTGTGCTATAGAGATAGGAGAGCAGGAGTCCCTCATGTCTGTGTGTGCTATAGAGACAGGAGAGCAGGAGTCCCTCATGCTTGTGCGTGCTATACAGACAGGAGATCAGGAATCCCTCATGTCTGTGTGTGCTATAGAGACAGGTGAGCTGGAGTTCCTCATGTCTGTGTGTGCTATAGAGACAGGAGAGCAGGAGTCCCTCATGTTTGTGTGTGCTATACAGACAGGAGAGCAGGAGACCCTCATGTCTGTGTGTGCTATAGAGACAGGTGAGCTGGAGTTCCTCATGTCTGTGTGTGCTATAGAGACAGAAGAGAAGGAGTCCCTCATGTTTGTGTGTGCTATACAGACAGGAGAGCTGGAGTCCCTCATGTCTGTGTGTGCTATACAGACAGGAGAGCAGGAGTCCCTCATGTCTGTGTGTGCTATAGAGACAGGAGAGCAGGAGTCCCTCATGTCTGTGTGTGGTATAGAGACTGAAGAGCAGGAATCCCTCGTGTATGTGTGTGCTATAGAGACAGGAGAGCAGGAGTCCCTCATGTCTGTGTGTGCTATAGAGACAGGAGAGCAGGAGTCCCTCATGTCTGTGTGTGCTATAGAGACAGGAGAGCAGGAGTCCCTCATGTCTTTGTGTGCTATACAGACAGAAGAGCAGGAGTCCCTCATGTCTGTGTGTGCTATACAGACAGGAGAACACGAGTCCCTCATGTCTGTGTGAGCTATACAGACAGGAGAGCAGGTGTCCCTCATGTCTGTGTGAGCTATACAGACAGGAGAGCAGGAGTCCCTCGTGTCTGTGTGTGCTTTACACACAGAAGAGCAGGAGTCCCTCATGTCTGTGTGAGCTATACAGACAGGAGAGCAGGAGTCCCTCATGTCTGTGTGTGCTATAGAGACAGGAGAGCAGGAGTCCCTCATGTCTGTGTGTGCTATAGAGACAGGAGAGCAGGAGTCCCTCATGTCTGTGTGTGCTATACAGACAGAAGAGCAGGAGTCCCTCATGTCTGTGTGTGCTACAGAGACAGGAGAGCAGGAGTCCCTCATGTCTGTGTGTGCTACAGAGACAGGAGAGCAGGAGTCCCTCATGTCTGCGTGTGCTATACAGACAGAAGAACAGGAGTCCCTCATGTCTGTGTGAGCTATACAGACAGGAGAGCAGGTGTCCTTCATGTCTGTGTGAGCTATACAGACAGGAGAGCAGGAGTCCCTCATGTCTTTGTGTGCTATACAGACAGAAGAGCAGGAGTCCCTCATGTCTGTGTGTGGTATAGAGACAGAAGAGCAGGAATCCCTCGTGTATGTGTGTGCTATAGAGACAGGAGAGCAGGAGTCCCTCATGTCTGTGTGTGCTATACAGACAGGAGAGCAGGAGTCCCTCATGTCTGTGTGTGCTATACAGACAGGAGAGCAGGAGTCCCTCATCTGTGTGTGTGCTATACAGACAGAAGAGCAGGAGTCCCTCATGTCTGTGTGTGCTATAGAGACAGGAGAGCAGGAGTCCCTCATGTCTGCGTGTGCTATAGAGACAGGAGAGCACGAGTCCCTCATATCTGTGTGTGCTATACAGACAGAAGAGCAGGAGTCCCTCGTGTCTGTGTGTGCTATAGAGACAGGAGAGCAGGAGTCCCTCATGTCTGTGTGTGCTATACAGACAGAAGAACAGGAGTCCCTCATGTCTGTGTGAGCTATACAGACAGGAGAGCAGGTGTCCCTCATGTCTGTGTGAGCTATACAGACAGGAGAGCAGGAGTCCCTCATGTCTGTGTGTGCTTTACAGACAGAAGAGCAGGAGTCCCTCATGTCTGTGTGAGCTATACAGACAGGAGAGCAGGAGTCCCTCATGTCTGTGTGTGCTATACAGACAGGAGAGCAGGAATCCCTCATGTTTGTGTGTGCTATACAGACAGGAGAGCAGGAGTCCCTCATCTGTGTGCTATACAGACAGAAGAGCAGGAGTCCCTCATGTCTGTGTGTGCTATAGAGACAGGAGAGCAGGAGCCCCTCGTGTCTGTGTGTGCTATACAGACAGAAGTGCAGGAGTCCCTCATGTCTGTGTGTGGTATAGAGACAGAAGAGCAGGAGCCCCTCGTGTCTGTGTGTGCTATAGAGACAGGAGAGCAGGAGTCCTTCATGTCTGTGTGTGCTATACAGACAGAAGAGCAGGAATCCCTCATGTATGTGTGTGTTATACAGACAGGAGAGAAGGAGTCCCTCGTGTCTGTGTGTGTTATACAGACAGGAGAGCAGGAGTACCTCATGTCTGTGTGTGCTATACAGACAGAAGAGCAGGAGTCCCTCATGTCTGTGTGTGCTATAGAGACAGGAGAGCCGGAGCCCCTCGTGTCTGTGTGTGCTATACAGACAGGAGAGCAGGAGTCTCTCTTGTCTGTGTGTGCTATACAGACAGGAGAGCAGGAGTCCCTCATGTCTGTGTGTGCTATAGAGACAGGAGAGCAGGAGTCCCTCATGTCTGTGTGTGCTATACAGTCAGGAGAGCAGGAATCCCTCATGTCTGTGTGCGCTATACAGACAGGAGAGCAGGAGTCTCTCTTGTCTGTGTGTGCTATACAGACAGGAGAGCAGGAGTCCCTCATGTCTGTGTGTGCTATAGAGACAGGAGAGCAGGAGCCCCTCGTGTCTGTGTGTGCTATAGAGACAGGAGAGCAGGAGTCCCTCATGTCTGTGTGTGCTATACAGTCAGGAGAGCAGGAGCCCCTCGTGTCTGTGTGTGCTATACAGACAGAAGAGCAGGAGTCTCTCATGTCTGTGTGTGCTATACAGACAGGAGAGCAGGAGTCTCTCATGTCTTTGTGTGCTATACAGACAGGAGAGCAGGAGTCCCTCATGTCTGTGTGTGTTATACAGACAGGAGAGCAGGAGTCCCTCATGTCTGTGTGTGCTATACAGACAGGAGAGCAGGAGTCTCTCATGTCTGTGTGTGCTATACAGACAGGAGAGCAGGAGTCCCTCATGTCTGTGTGTGTTATACAGACAGGAGAGCAGGAGTCTCTCATGTCTGTGTGTGCTATAGAGACAGGAGAGCAGGAGTCTCTCATGTCTGTGTGTGCTATACAGACAGGAGAGCAGGAGTCTCTCATGTCTGTGTGTGCTATACAGACAGGAGAGCAGGAGTCCCTCATGTCTGTGTGTGTTATACAGACAGGAGAGCAGGAGTCTCTCATGTCTGTGTGTGCTATACACACAGGAGAGCAGGAGCCCCTCATGTCTGTGTGTGTTATACAGACAGGAGAGCAGGAGACCCTCATGTCTGTGTGCTATAGAGACAGGAGAGCAGGAGTCCCTCATGTCTGTGTGTGTTATACAGACAGGAGAGCAGGAGACCCTCATGTCTGTGTGTGTTATACAGACAGGAGAGCAGGAGACCCTCATGTCTGTGTGTGCTATACAGACAGGAGAGCAGGAGTCCCTCATGTCTGTGTGTGCTGTACAGACAGAAGAGCAGGAGTCCCTCATGTCTGTGTGTGCTGTACAGACATGATGCTTCTCATAGTTTATAGGTCTATAAAGGTTTTTCAGCCTCGGCATATAAATAAGAATGTTTTTATTTAATGACAGCAAGTCCATGTTCACTATATGGTAAAACTGACCTGGCAATATGATTCTCCACGTCAGTACGAGTACACACATACCAAACATGTATATATTGTTTTTTATTTAACTGGTGAAAAAAAAATTCAGAAATTAGTAAAAAAAAAATTTCGCTTTCGTCGCCATTTTCCGAGACCTGTAATGTTCTCATTTTTGAGATCTTGGGCGGGGTGACGGCTTATTTTTTGAACCTTGTACTGATGTTTTATTGATACCATTTTGAGGTAGATGCAATGTTTTGATCGTCTTTTACTGTATTCTATTGCCATGTTGCGGACACCAAAAAAACGTAATTCTGGCATTTTGATTTTTTTTCTCCTTACACCGTTTATAGATCATATTCATTTATTTTACATTTTGATAGATCAGACTTTTCTGAATGCAGTGGTACCAAATATATGTATTTTTTTACTTGTTTTATTTTTAATAGAGCAAAAGGGGGGTGATTTGATTTTTTTTTTTTTATTAAGTTGTGTAATAGTTTTTAAACCTTTTAATTTTTTTTCCTGTATTTAATCGTCCCCTTAGGGGACTTGAAGTTGCGATTGTCCGATCGCCTGTGCTATACATAGCAGGACTTCAGCACTGCTATGTATAGCAAAAATCACGATCTCCTATGAATGCCGGCCAAGAGCCGGCGCTCACAGGAGGATCATGATGACAGGCAAAGTGGTCTTCAGCAGTCCCTTAGAAGAAATCGGTAATCAAATGAGGGGAAAGATGCGGGCTCAGCGCCGGAACCCGCATAAAAGGAAGGGACACGACCGATGGCGTAAATATACGTCATCGGTCATGAAAGGGTTAAACTAAAGGGTCGAGAAGGACTATGACAATAGGGAGAAGTTTACAAAAGTTGGGAGGATTATGGAAGTTGACGCAATGGTGAGATCCAAGGACAGAAAATTCCAATATTAAATGCATCAGAGCCACAAACCTAAAATGTCCATGTCGTTCCCCGCCAAAGTGTCCCTGCCTACGCGTCCCGACAAGGTAATGGGTTGGAGGGGCACGGATATATTGGTTGTTACCCATTTAGGAGACATACATAAATGATTTAATATAAAGACTTGATACGAGAGGATACAATTAATACTTTGTGTCTTGCCTTTTACTTTTCCCCTAGTGCTTTGCCTGAAATGCTTACAGTGCGTTGGTACAAGCTCATCGTGCCGTATGGTGGTGAGGACGTGTCCATCCTATGAAACCAGCTGCATCTCCATAGCTTACAGGTCACAAGGTGAGACAAGATGCCTTAAAGGGTTTGTCAAGTTCTCAGTAAATAGAGGGGATTACTTTAAGGCAAGAGCATTTACAAAGAACCTGTCCAGTCCTTTCCTTCATTGTACAGACAATACGTTCATTTTTATAAACGCCATGTAATACTTCATTTGCCCTGCGGGGGAGCTGCAGTGAAACAAAGCACTTATTAGAATCCCCTTTAATTGATTTCAATCGTTCTGTATCTAGGCTAAAAGCAAAGAATTTCGGGATATGTCCATAACATAAACAAGATGGCAAATAGTCTTCTATCGCTTTGTGTATGCAACTCCTATGAAAAACTATGCAAAATAATCGCTATAACCAAACTGAGAGGCAGCTCTCTGCTCTTGATAATTAATGGGGTAGGATAAAATCCCACAAAATCTTCCGCTGCCTTGCTGTAGGCAGAACGTCCTTGGAAGGGTTAATGTTGCTCCATGCAGCGCAGAGGGTTTGGAGCGTTTGTCTACGTCCTGTATTCTCATTTCCAGCTGAGATTTGCTCGATATGCAGGTCTGGAGAAAGGAGAAGATTGTCGTAAGTAGATCTGTACTGTTCTCCTTCCATAAAACCGTCCTATGGGCATTCGCCTGGTGCCAGCTTATAGATCTTTTTAAGGTTCAGTGGACCAAAGTCCTGCTTGTTCATGCATTTCTCCGCTCCCTGGAGCCCTTCAGCAGCAGTCTTTCAGTTAATTTCACCCGATCGCAGGAGACTTACGAGCATCAAGGAGTAACAAAAACGGCAAATAAGATAATACAGGATGAATGCTAAGAGGAAAGATATCTGTGGAGTCATTCATCACCTCCGACAATTACAGACAAAACGGGTGAAGAGATCAGAGAAAAAAACAATAGCGCTCAATTTCTAACCTTTATAATTACATCGTTAGTTCCAAGGCTGTGTGCTGATTGTTTTCTTAATACGTCTATATAGCGGTCAGAGTATCATTTTTTATGATATAAAGTTAGCAAATGTGATGCTAGTCACTACTCACGGACAAGCCGCAAGGCTAGAGTAGTCAAGAAGGCTCATCATATTCAAAGGGATAAGGCAAAAGTGTAGTCAGGTCACAGTCCGAGGTCAGAATTCCTGGAAAGCAGTGGATCTAGACAAAAGGGGCTAGGCAAACAGATGGTCAAAGGCCAATCCAAGGTTGGGCAACAAAGATCAAATACAGGAACACAGAGAACAGATCAATCGTACACCATTTGAGCAAAGCTACAACTAATTGGAGGCAGAGAGCCATCTAAATAGCCAGGTAATCATTCGAATAGCTGACACATGGAGGAAGCCCCGCCTGGCACTCCCACGGCTGAACTGTTACTCCAGACACTGATAGCTCAGCACACTCCAGCCTCCGATTGGACGGCTGAACAGTCCATCACCAGATACGCAGCTCAGCACGCCCCTGTCCTAAATTGGACAGCTGAACTGTCCCTCACTGCTTTCAGACACACAGATAAGTGGCACCAAACCTCTGCATATACATATAGTTAAAGCATAGAATTTTAAATCCCTGCAGCCACCACTAGGAGGAGTTGAGAAGTTTACTGCATACTGTGCTATTATTAAAGGGATTGTCCGCTCTCTGGACAACCCCTTTTTTCAATTACGTAAAATAAAAAATAAAAAACTCACTTCTGACACCGGTGCAGTTCCAGCAACGCCGGGGTTCTTGTGGCATTATTATACAGCTCTGCAGCCAATCAGTGGCCGTTATTGGTCTGCTGCATTTTCACTTTTTCCACTTGTTTGACATTCGTCCGAAGCAAGAAAGAACGCAGCAGCCCAAAAAGGCCGAAGATTGGCTACTGGGCTCACATGATATAACAATGCCAGATGACCACAGCAGACCCGGCCAAGGTGAGTATATATTTCATCTATTTTACTATTGGACTATTTAATTGAAAAAGGAGTTGTGAACAACCTGACATTTCAGAATGTTCCGAATAAGCTGTCTTGTATATAAAATAATTATATTTCTGGGCATTACCTGACCTGTATCCTGCAGTTTTATCCTCTGCAGGTTCCATCTTTGATTTTTAGTTGTTTCTGAGCTAGTGAGTGGAGACTAGCTGCTATTATGTCACACAGACATGAGGGACTCCGGCGCTATGTCTATGTAGCACATATTTAGAAGCACTGAGCAGTGCAGCTGTGAATCCTGCTTACTGTACTGTTATTAAAGCCTAACTGTCATTTCAAGTGACTGTTGAGAATAAGCTTTCTTGTGAATAAATGAGGAGTAACACTCTTTCTGTCCATTAAATGATTTGTACCCAGCAGTTTTCCCCTCTGCAAGCTCTATCTCTAATTTTCAGTTGTCTCTGAGCTTGTGAATGGAGACGAGCAGTTATGATGTCTTCCATAAACTACACACACAGATATGAGAGATTCCTGCTCTCCTGTCTCTAGGTAGCACATGTTCAGAAGTAGCAGCAGCATGAAGGACATTACCGATCAGTACAGAGCAGTGTAGCTGTGAATCCAGCTCTGACATTTGATAAACTCTTACTAAAAAGCAGCAGCACCTTCTCTCTGCCTCTTCCTCGTTCTCTCCTCCTACCTCCTATAGACTTCAATAGGCATGTATACCATGGTCCTTCAGTGAGTTGCCAGTCATTCTGATGGATTTTAGCTGTCTTTTTAGAGTGAATGATGAGTTCAGGAGGTGGGAGGAGAGAAAAAGTAGCACATAAGAGGGGAATGAAGCATATATCTTTGATAAAATAATTTGCAAAGTTTCCTATATTTACTTACACTATTCGTTTATGTAAAGTAAGTTGAACAGTATGCAGTCAGCACCTAAGCTCCCCCTAGTGGCAGCTGCAAGCAGGAAAAAATAGGATGTTTCAGTTGTTTTAACTTTCTATCTATGAAACGGATTCTGGGTAAGAGATAAACTAAGCTGCTACCAATATAAAGATATATGATGAAATTAATCAGCACAAAATTAAACTTATCTCCATTTACTAATTAATGACTCCCATTAGCATCCTTCTGAACATGTTTTTGCTCCTGCACATTTGTCACTTAGTTTTAAATACCCCCCACCTCTCCCAAAGATAAGCAATGTTTTGTGCAATTGTCAACTATTTTCTGCAGCCTTGGTGGATGGGATCGAAACAAGTCTGTGGAAGATCAGAAGGCAGTCTACTGTACAGCAGATATGATTCTCTTTAACTTTGTGTACTGGATAAGGTTGACTACCTACTAGGGTATATCTACTGCCATGGCTGCCAAAATGAACCATCAGGTCCCAAAACTGACAATTTTTTTAACTTTGTTTTGGCAGAGACGGCACCCATTAGAGACCTGCTAGGGTGTGCGGAATCCCTATGGTGATTAGTCGTACACACTTTATCAAAAGTGGTACTTAAAATATGGATCCAATTTTGTGCCCCTTAAAATTTGAAAGGAAAAGAAAAGATCATATCTCGAGGTGGCCACCAGCTCGTATGGATCCCAAGAGGGACCACTCAAGTTGGTCCATACTCTTTCATTATTGGGTATGTAATGGGGTCTCCTCATGTAGCAATAGCACACAAGTGAGGGCCTGAGGTTCATACATTTATTTTTTTTTGCATCAGGGAAGCAAAACGAGGGTGTGTGCAAGAACTGGATTGGCGGAAATGACAATAGGTGGTGCCATGTCTGTCAGAGGCCAAAGGCTCAAGAAGGTTACCTTGGACAGACGACTTGGCGCAAGCCACTCTGTTTGGCAGATTCCAAAGGAACCCCGGCCTTCACTCTTGAACCCCTACAGGGATCTGGTGTCACGCAGTGCCTTGGGACTGTGGGCGCTAACCAGGTTCATAGAACTAGGGGTGCCATAGTCTATCCCTATCCCCTGGATTACTCCTGAAGGTGGAGATGCCGAGTTCACATGCCTTGCTATTCTTCTATATAAACCCTTATCTGTCCCCTCCCCACCCAGTGAGGTAGGAAGCTGATGTGTATAAGTATATACTAACCAGACAAACAAGGGAAGACGGACAGGGATAAATGAAAACAACAATCATACAAAATATACTCAACAAACAACAGAGTGTAACACAGGGGAGTTAAAGGAAGGAGAAACCAAATAGGAGAAGATGAGGATGTGCACACAAACAAACCTCCAAACAACAATCTCCCGAACAATCTCCAAATGCCAACTCTAACCACAACTACACATCCAGCTCCAGAAACAGGCAGTAAGAACTAACACTGTCAATCCCTAAGTGTTAGTTGTGAGCATAAATAGGAGAGGGGAGTGGTCAACACTGAACAGCTGAGACAATCCAGGTAGGAAAGCTCCAGGAGTTTTAACTGAACAGATTAACCCTTGCACTGCTAGCAAGGAAAAAAACCTGTTCCCCCACAATGCCAGCAACGAGAGCATGGCAGAGACAGAAAGAGCAAGCACTAATTCATATGTCACAAGTGGTCCATATATTTACTCTTCTCTTCTTGGTTTACCTCTAATTTAGGAAGCTGAAGATTCTGCTAGCCCAGAAACAATAAAGAATTTGTTTAAACTGACAAAAAAAAAGGAATTTGGGGATTTTTTTTTTAAGTAGAAGAGAAATTTTTTCATCACATTAATCTCACAGATGAGAGAACAATATGCAAATATATGAACCGGCGGAGCCTGTGCAATGGCTTAGATACCTGTTATTTCATACATTTTACATTGCTGAGACTGCTGTTATGAGACTGAAGTTGTCTAGACTGGTTCTGTCACAGTAAATTCACGGTAAGCCCCCAAGCCGGGAAAATCTTTATACATTCCGAACGCCACTGACGTCCTTCTGGCAGAATGATTTCGAGCCCTTCAATATCTCAGTCATCTATAAATTTTTACTAAGCAGAATATTTAACATGACGGCATCGCCCCACCCTGTAGAATAGTACAGCTGGGAACATAGCCGGCGCTCTTGTGAAAAATTAGCACATGTATCAATCAACGTCTTCACGTCTTTTACCGGGGTCTTATTTAAATAGACACAGTTGGTGATCACTTAGGATCCGGTTTTAGGAAGCCATGACCTATGAAGGGAAAGTGCATGACCGACCATGGACGTGGACAGGATGGTTGAACCAGAATGAGAGCGGTTCCTTTAGAGGGGCTCTCTAAATCTGGCTCATAAGATGATCATTTATGATGTTTAAGGGGAGAGGTAATACAGTTGAAACCAGAAGTTTACATACACTATATAAAAAGACACATATCCATGTTTTTCTCAATATCTGACATGAAATCAGAATAAACCTTTCCTGTTTTAGGTCAATTAGGATTACCATAATTTTTAATATTGAGAGAGAGAGAATGTTTTAAAGCATTTTTATTACTTACTGCAAAGTCAAAAGTTTCCATACATTTCATTAGTATTTGGTACCATTGCCCTTGCACTGAATGACTTGGGTGAAACGTTCGGGATATCCTTCCACAAGCTTCTCACAATAGTTGGTCGGAATTTGCGCCCATTCCTCCTGACAAAACTGGTGTAACTGATCCAAGTTTGTAGGTCGCCTTGCTCGCAGCCTTTTCAGCTTTGCCCATACATTTTCAATAGGATTGAAATCAGGACTTTGTGATGGCCACTCCAAAACATTGACTTTGATATCCTTAAGCAACTTTGTTACCATTTTGGCAGTATGCTTCGAGTCATTGTCAATTTGGAAAACCTATTTCCGCCCAAGCTTTAACTTCCTGGCTGATGTCTTGAGATGTTGCTTCAGTATTGCCACATAATCTTCTTTTCTCATGATGCCATCTATTTTGTGAAGTGCACAAGTCCCTCATGCAGCAAAACAACTCACAACATGATGCTGCCACCCCCATGTTTCACAGTTGGGATGGTGTTCTTAGGCTTCCAAGCTTCTCCCTTTTTCTTCCAAATGTAACAATAGTCATTATGCCCAAAAAGCTAAATGTTAGTTTCATCAGACCACAGGACATGTCTCCAAAAATTAAGGTCTTTGTTCCTGTGTGTATTTGCAAACATTAAGCTGCTTTTTTTATGTTTATTTTGGAGTAATGGCTTCTTCCTGGCAGAGTGGCCTTTCAGCCCATGTTGCTACAGTACTCATTTCACTGTGGATATTGACAAAATCTTGCCAGCTTCTGCCATCATCTTCACAATGTTTTCTGCTTTTTTCATTGGGTTGATATGCACATGTCAGACCAAAGCACGTTCATCTCTGGGACACAGAACCCGTCTCCTTCCTTAGCGGTATGATGGCTGGACATTCCCATCTTGTTTGTACTTGTGTATAATTGTTTGTACAGATGAATGAGGCACCTTCAGGGATCTTGAAATTGTACCCAAGGATGAGCCAGACTTGTGCAAGTCCACAATTCTCTTCCTGATATCTTGGCTGATTTCTTTAGACTTTCCCATGATGCTAGATTAAGAAACAGTGTGTTTCAGGTGTGCACTAAAATATATCCACATGTGTGTCTCTAATTAACTCAGATGTTGCCAAAAAACCTATCAGAAGCTTCCAAACACATGACATCATCATATGGGCAGTCCAGATTTTTTTAAAGGCATAGTAATCTTAGTGTATGTAAACTTTTGACTTTGCAGTAGGTAATAAAAATGCCTTAAAACATTATCTCTCTCTCATTATTCTGGCATTTGGCAAATATTAAAAATTATGGTAATCCTAATGGACCTAAAACGGGGAAGGTTTATTCTGATTTAATGTCAGATATTGAGAAACACATGCAGATGTGTCTTTTTAAATAACATATGTAAACTTCTGGTTTCAAATGTATATCTTCAAGGGGCTGTTCACTTTGGTCAATGATGGTATAGATGGAGGTAATAAATGGGCTTCCCCAATCGAGACCCTCCATTACGAGACAGAACAGAAAGCTGAGAGGAACTCTTGAAGGTCTGCAATGTTAGACATCTCTCTCTAACTTCTAAGGGGGTTCGGATTCTATATGCCTCCTAATTCTCCACATTTTTATTCTGCCCACTAGTCCTGGGCCTTGTTAGGGCATGTACTGCTAGATAAAACTGAGAGTTGTGTCCAACAACTCCTTAAAAATCAATGAACATGGTGGACAGCAATTAATTTCAATGCTTATCCTATAAGGAACTGTTATCTCTGGAGTGACACTAGAAAGAAAACCAACACTTACATTTCAGCATCGAAACTGAGAGAGTCATTAAAGATTGGCCTGTTTTGGGCTTTTAGAACAGAGCAATTTTAATTTTTTAATTTTTCCTATGACTTAGTCATAGGAGGGAAGATTACTTTTCAATGGAACCCTAAATTATTAGTTAACATTTATTCGCCTTAAAGGGGTACTCCCATCTCCAAAATCATATCCCAATATGTAGTAGGTGTAATAATAATAATAATATTTTCAAATATCTCCAAGTAAAATGGAGTAAAGTACTTCTGATTCCTTATGTTGCTTACCCCATGTGCAGGGCATTGCAATAGCTTAGGTATCTATGGTTACGATCACTAACAATTAACTGTCACTATATGAGTGGTCATAACCATGGATACCTAAGCTACTGCAATGCCCTGCACATGGGGTAAGCGACATAGCGAATCAGAAGAATTCTACTACATTTATAATTGGAGGTATTTGCTAATATTATCATTACGCCTACTACATATTGAGATAGGAAAAATGGCATAGAAAAAAACAGCAATACTACCTTTTTGCTTAGGCTTTCCATCATTCACATGCAGTATAAATGGGATGCTAACTCTATTATATCGGTCATTACAATAGCTAAGAATATGTAGAGATGAGTGAATCGATTTGGGAGGTCTGTATTCCATGGCCGCTGGATGAGAGTCCTACAAACCTCCTTCTATCTCCCTCAGCTCCTCTTTTGATTAGGTGGTCTGGTGCAAAGATATTATTACAGTGTGATGAGCACATGACATTGCGCAACGCTGGCTAATCAAAAGAGGATCCGGTGATGCCAGGGGGAAGGAGGCGGTTCACAGGTCTCCCATCCAACAGCCAAGGAATACTGACCTGGCCGCTGGAGCACGGTCCTGCAAATTTATTTGCTCCTCTCTAAAGTATTTTTTGCTACATTTTGTGAACTAAACACACATTTTATGGAATTTTGTTCTTAACTTGATGCCATTTATTTGTGTTTTACTCCTACTAGTAGACTTAAAAATGCAATTTGATCGCTTCTACACAATACTTCTATTCAAGAAGGAAAAAGTTTTATTATCACCCTTATTGGTAAATTTAGCTGTAGGTCCTGTAAAGGGCACTTCACTCATGCTTGCCTAACATATGATCAGTAACAATGGAGCAGAAAGACCAAAGAATGACCCAAAGATGGTGGCAGTCATTCAGTAACTTAAACCTTAGAATTAGGAAGATTCGGGCAGGCAAGTCTTATGAAGAACGACTTGAAGAATTAATGACTAATACATTGACCAATTTGTAATCTGCAGGTGATAGTAACACTGTGATGAAGGGCTGTTCCACCACCGATCTGTGCAACCAAACCTCAATCATCGATACAGGGACTCGATCAGTCTACATGACTTCAACATGCTGCGAGAGTAACTACTGCAACCTCAACCGGTACTCCAGTAAGTATTCACATAATCTGTAGCTATCAGTATGCTAGAGGTTGTAGTTTGGCCATACCCGGATAGTTCACTTTGTAATTTGTGAAAATTATTGCAAGTTTTTTTCATTGGTCTTCCCCTAAAAGCCACCATGTTTTTACAGACAAATAGTTAAAAGGGTTTGCAACGATGATTCAAAAAGTCTTTCCAATCTTGTATGGTTGAGGGGGGCTGGCTCTCTTGGTCAGCTCATCAGCTAAGCCAGTCCCCTTCATCACAGCATGGGCACAGAGAGGGGAAGGAAGCTCTCTGTCTGTGTCAGAACCACAAAACCATCAGTGAAACTGCAACATCATCATCTTTGATTCAATTCATTTACATTTGGAAACCAATGAAAACCCTTTTTATCGCCAGATGATTATTAGCAAGCACCTGCAATGTCACTAGCTCCTTATCTATAAAATATTGCTTTCTCCCCATGTATCTTTTCCAATAATACGAGTATCACTGACTGTTTCCCTTCTTCAGCTTCTCAGGTTTACATGAACCGCTTAACATGTAATTCTTGTCCAAGTTCTTCTGCTACCTGCTCATCCTCGTATAAACCCATATTTTGTGATGAAGTCAGCAATTATTGCGTGAACATGGCCACGAAGGAATGGAGGAATGGTGAGAGCCTTGGTTGCGCCATATTTTATGTGATTTGATACTGCTGAAACTTGTACATTGCTTCATTTGGTGTAAAGCGGGCAAGATCTGAATATCCACTATAATTCCAATAAGCCAGCATCGTAAGAATATTCTGACAATTTAACCCCTATCCAATGGGATATAATTTGCTGTCCACTGGAGGTTCAACCACTTGGACCCCCAGTGATCCTGGGAATAGGACTTTACACATGCTTGGCCTCCGCGCCATTCATTTTTTATAGGGCTATCCCACAGACATAGAATGGAGCACAAGTCAAGCATGCAAAAAGTCCTGTTCTCAGGTTCCCAGAACCCCGATCCTGGAATGATTTGTTGTCAGAGTAGTTCCAGAGCCCCGATCTTGGAATCGTTTGTTTTCCCAGTAATTCCGAGCTCCGATCTTGGAATCGTTTGTTGTCCCAGTAATTCCAGAGCCCCAATCCTGGAACGATTTGTTGTCCCAGTAGCTCCAGAGCCCCGATCTTGGAATTGTTTGTGTTAGAACCCTCCTGATTGTTTTTTTCCATCTTGTGTTTTGCGGTCACGTGACCATCTGCCTTTATATTCCATCTCCGCCCTTTTGGCTGTGCTGGACTTCAGTGTTCGGCTGTTTCTCTAGCCAGGTGCTTCTGTGCCTTTCTCTGTCAGTTCTTGGTCCTTCTGGGACCTCTAGTACCCTTTTGTCTGTTTGTCTTTTTGTGTTCTGCAACAACTTCTCTGTTTAGGAGGTTTCCCATTTTTGTTCCAGTCCTTAGTTCTATAGGGACCCCTCCCCTTATGCTATAGGTCTTCATTCAGACTAGACGATGACTAAGGCGGGTCTGATCGCTAGGAACATGGTAGGGATTCAGCTTAGTCTTACTGTAGGGACAGTTTTCCCTTATCTTTCCTTAGTACTTGTTGCAGATCATAACAGTAAGTCCAGCCCAAAAAAAAACAAAACCTAAAAGGAAAGAAATTCGGGGATCAGTATGGTTTCCATCCAGGATTTGGCTTAATGCCTGCAGGGATTGTCTCTGGAGGTAGCCAAGTTCCAGCAACATGTGAGTAGCTGTTCTGAAGCGCATTTTGTGGAACCCAAAGTAGGACTGCCTGATGTTTTTTTATGGTAAGCAGCAAGATTTTTTTTCCATTAAAAATGCTTGTTTGTTATATTTTCGTTTGAGACCAAGGTCCTCTGGGAATGAATCACAGCGCATTGGTTTTATTATGTCACTTTTGCGCAAAGAACCACAGGGGTGGGCCTTTTCTCTCCAACCTAATGATCCATGTTTAAGGTCTGTAGAAGAATTTTTTTCTGCTATGGGGCTATTATATGACGATCCTGATCGAATCTCATCTGCTGAGGCAGAACTCAGGAGTTTGAATCAGGGGTCAGGTGATGTTGAAAATTATTGCACACACTTCAGAAGATGGGCCTCAGAAGTTAAATGGAATGATCTGGCTCTGAAATGTCTATTTCTTGCTGGTCTGAGTGAAAGGGTTAAGGATTTGCTAATTGCATTCCCGGCACCTGAGACTCTGCAGGATGCCATGCAATTAGCTGTTCATGTGGATAGGAGACTGAGATTTAGACAGAATGAGGTAAAGACTCCTGTAATGCCAGGTCCTAGTCCCGAGAAAATCTACTCTGACGGCGGAGAACCGATGGAGGTTGGGGTGAAGTCGCTCTCCTCTCAGGAAATAGACCGGAGGTTTCGCCGAGGGATTGTGTCTTTATTGTGGTAAAGCTGACCATTTCATTAAGTATTGTGAGCTTCGTTTAAGTAAAGAAAAAAAAAGGTCAGTTACGTCCGTATAGCTTGTTTACACTGTGCAGGAGTGTTTCTTTCAGGGAGTTCTACTTTGCAGGAAAATTTTATTGAATTTTAGGTATTTGTGGATTGTGGTTCAACACTTAATGTTATTGATAAAGGGTTTCTGGAAAACCTTATATTGAAATCCAAACCTTTGTCATCACCTATTTCTGTGATTGCAATTGATAACACTCCTTTGAAATGTATTACTCACAAGGTTGCTGCATTTCCCCTCACTATCAATGAAGTTCACCAAGAAACTTTGGACTTGGTTGTATTAGATAATTTACCCTCTCCGGTCGTTTTAAGTTTGCCTTGGTTAAAACTGCACAATTCTTTACTGGACTGGTCTACTAATGTGATTAAGTCTTGGAGTCCGAAGTGCTATGATAAATGTTGTAATGGTCGCATTGTGGCTGTGGAAAAAGGTGAATTACCTGTACCTATTCAAGATTTTTGAAGGGTTTTTTCAGAGGAGTCGCAAGTTTTACCTCCTGATAGGGATTATGATTGCGCCATTGAGTTTGTTCCTGGAGCTACTCTTCCCAAGAGTCACTTGTTTAATCTGACTATCCCTGAAAGAAAGGCATTGGAGGAGTACATACAGACTAGCCTGGCTGCTGGTCACATTAGACCTTCTAAGTCGCCTGTGGCAGTTGGATTTTTCTTTCTTAAAAAAAAGGACTGGGGTTTACGTCCATGTCTGGATTTTCGTGAAATTAATAAGATTACCGTACACAATTCCTACCCATTGCCATTAATTCCTGACTTGTTTAACCAGTTGGTGGGGGCCAAGTGGTTCTCTAAAATTGATCTCCGGGGGGCATACAATTTGTTACGAGTGATGGAGGGTGATGAATGGAAAACTGCTTTCAACACTCTGGTAGGTCATTTTGAGAATCTGGTGATGCCCTTCGGTCTTACCAATGCACCTGTATTTTTTCAGAACCTTATCAATGACATCCTGAGACCTTTGATTGGTAAGGACGGATGATGTCTCTGCTCCTAGGCTTGTTAAAGCTTTCCACAAGAGGTTTCCGGATAGGCCTGGGCCTGGGGGATCTGGAGGATCCTAATAAAAGAGGGGGTACTGTTAGAACCCTCTTGATTGTTTTTTTCCATCTTGTGTTTTGCGGTCACGTGACCATCTGCCTTTATATTCCAGCTCCGCCCTTTTGGCTGTGCTGGACTTAAGTGTTTGACTGTTTCTCTAGCCAGGTGCTTCTGTGCCTTTCTCTGTCAGTTCTTGGTCCTTCTGGGACCTCTAGTACCTTTTTGTCTGTTTGTCTTTTGTGTTCTGCAACAACTTCTCTGTTTAGGAGGTGTCCCATTTTTGTTCCAGTCCTTAGTTCTTTTAGGGACCCCTCCCCTTATGCTATAGGTCTTCGTTCAGACTAGCCGAGAACTAAGGCGGGTCTGTTCGCTAGGAACAGGCAGCCCGCTACATCATAGGGATTCAGCTTAGTCTTACTGTAGGGACAGTTTTCCCTTATCTTTCCTTAGTACTTGTTGCAGATCATAACAGTTTGGTGTCCCAGTAGTTCCAGAGTCCAGATCTTGGAATCGTTTGTTGTCCCAGTAATTCCGAGCTCCTATCTTGGGATCGTTTGTTGTCCCAGTAGTTCCAGAGCCCCGATCTTGGAATCATTTGTTGCCCCAGTAGTTCCAGAGCCCCGATCTTGGAATCGTTTGTTGTCCCAGTAGTTCCAGAGCCCCGATCTTGGAATCGTTTGTTGTCCCAGTAGTTCCGAGCCCCGATCTTGGAATTGTTTGGTGTCGCAGGTGTTCCTGAGCCCAGATCTTGGAATTGTTTGGTGTCCCAGTAGTTCCAGAGCCCCAATCCAGGAATCGTTTCTTGTGCCAGTAGTCCCGAAGCCCCAATCTTGGAATTGTTTGGTGTAGAAGCAATTGGACCGTGAGCAATCAGCAAGTTTTCCCTTATCCTTTTTTCTTTGATTTCATGACTAAATAATTAAAACCTGGCAAAAATAAAATGAATTTTCTTGTGCCCCATCTGCCTTGTAAATTTGCCCTCAAGGTATAAAGCTAAAGTTTTTCTTTGACTTCCACTTTTTTGAAGAGGAAACTTTGACACCCCAGTGATCAGCTCATAATGGCCTATTTTCAAGCCAGACTGGGCAGAGTGACGCCCCCAAGAGACCATTTAATCATATGAGCCGGCTGCTATCCTGTCATTACAAATAAAGTCTTGAAGTCTAATTTCCATTTGGTTTTTGATGTGCGCGTCAGAACTCTTTATCCCATCTCTTCTTAACACTCCATGAAATAGATCTGCTATTTACATATTGCTGTTTGCAGCGCTCCTCTAGTTAACGTGTCACTGGGTTCCCGCTGCA
This sequence comes from Phyllobates terribilis, assembly GCF_046119375.1. NCBI lineage: Eukaryota > Metazoa > Chordata > Amphibia > Anura > Dendrobatidae > Phyllobates > Phyllobates terribilis. The sequence goes on along the minus strand of NW_027362772.1, from coordinate 54,139,571 downwards.
GACAAGAGAAGAATGTTCTTTTGGAATATAGTTCACAGTTTTAGATTTTTTTTAATTCTAATGATTTACGTTGAGAAAATTTACAAAGGAGACCAAGAAAAAGGTGTACATAATGACACATTAAAAGTCACAGCATGAGGGAAAATGAAGATGCAGTAAAGTTCAATGCAGGAGGAACTAAAATGTAGTCTTCTTCTATTTCTGGTGCACAACCCAAGTTACACCAGTCTTTAAGGTCCTTTTCCATGGATCAATAATAATGAGAATGCTCGTTCACGATCGATGGGCCATGTAAACATGGTAGTGATCAGCAGATGAATGAACAAAGTCACCTCGTTCAAGAGGGCTTGAAAATAATTGTTGCTGGCAGCTAATTTCCTTGTGTAAACAGCGGATGTACATGAAGTCCTACGGAAAGAAGGAAGCCAAAACACGTCTCTATTTACTTCCCCAAGGATGATGTCAACCTATAGTGGTTTACATCACCTGGAGATGAAGGTACAATAAACCCTTTAAATGCTATGAGACCTATGGAAAGAAGGAAGCCTAAATTCTACTGGTCTCCATCTCCCACCCCAAGGTTGATGTCAACCTATGGTGGTTTACAGCAGCTGGAGATGAAGGTACAATAAACCCTTTAAATGCTATGAGACCTATGGAAAGAAGGAAGCCTAAATTCTTCTGGTCTCCATCTCCCACCCCAAGGTTGATGTCAACCTAGGGTGGTTCACATGACCTGGAAATGAAGGTAAAAGAACAAACTCACGTGGTCTCCATTTCTTTCCCCAAGGATGATGTCAACCTATGGTGGTTCACATGACCTGGAGATGAAGGTACAAGAAACCCTTTACATGCCACAAGACCTATGGAAAGAAGGAAGCCTAAATTCAAGTGGTTTCCAGCTCCTTCCGCAAAGATGTATCTGTAAAAAGTCTGTAACATATTTCTTCTATGGCCAACCTTTTGCTCCCGATTAATCCTAAGGAGGAAGGAACATTCCTCCAAATGATTTCAAACTGTGGTGGTTCATTGTGTCCACATGCACCACTGCGGTAAGAAGGAGGCTGCCCCATAAAATGGATATTGAGTATAGATGAGTGTTCCCAGATTTTTGGCCATAACAAACACCGATTGTTGATAATTTAATTAGTGCTTGTCTAAGACTCTTTGAAATGGGACGCTACAAACTCGATGGAGACTAATGATAGCCATTCCCCCTAAAGTACATATATTGTCAGCAGCACTTCCTACAGTATGACCAGGAGTTTGAGCTTCTTTCTTTGCATAGTTCTCTTAGCATCTGAAGAGCTTCTTATTCCTTTATGTCCAGGTGATGTGAACCACCACAGGTTGATATCAACTTTGGGGAAGGAGATGGAGAAAACATGTGTTTGGGCTTACTTCTTTCCTTAGGTCTCATAGAATCGAAAGTGCTCATGTAACTTTATCTCTGGGTGATGTGAACCGCAATAGGTAACACATCTATCGTCAAGGATATTGAATTCATGCAATCAACAGCTCGGCAATGTTTTCTTTCAGGTGTACTTTCTACATCATCGAATGTGATAGGGTGTGGATCAGGAAACATTCTAGAAACATGTACAGACCTGTTTGCCTTCAACACAGGAAGCTATGAACGTTACACTTATCTTTCATGCTGCAAAACGGACCGCTGCAACACAGCCAGCCAGCAAGGTAAGAACAACATGCTTGGGGGTCTCATATAGTGCTATCATGTCGATCCCATAGGAGATGTTCTTGAAACTGTCGAGAACATCCATCTTTTGCCCTTTGAAATATGACAGCTGAGAACTTTTACCTTAATGTTATTTGACATCATAAAGTCCATATATTTAGTGAGTAAAGAAAGTTTTCAAAGAGGGCGTTGATAGTATTTTCTTTTCACAGGACATAGACAACCCATAGATGAACCAACCCATAGAAATCTACGATTACACAACTGTTAGCATCTACAGCATGGGATGGAAATTTTTTAGACTTGCACCATAAAACAGCTTGAAGTCGCCTCTTTCACATTCTGCCGGCTCAATCACCAAAAAAAATCCATCTTGTGTTGCAAAGAAAGTAAAAGGCAGAGAGGAGGGGTGTGCAGCTGCAGTTTCTCTATCAGTGTGTATGTGAGACTGCATGCTGTGAGAGGGGAGAGAGAGCAGCTGAGGGAATCACCTTATTGGCTCCCAGCACACCTCTTATGTATCGCCAGACACTGCACTACCACATTAGTGATGAGCGACTGTATCTAGTAAATCAATCGAAATAAATGATCGAACTGATATTTTGATAAATATTACAAATAATTTTCTTTTTGGAGAGTCACATTGAATTAGGGCATTTATTTATCTTTTTTTAAGTTAAAGAAAATTATTGTATGTTTCAGAAAAATGCCCAGCTTTTTATTTTAGAGTGTAAAAGAGCTTTTACTCATTGATGTTGATGTGTTTTTTTTTTTTTTTTATTGTTTTCCTTTCCCAGTTCCTAAACTTACTAACAACAATGGAATATCATGTTTTGGATGTTTGGAGACCGGAAAAAATGAGTGCGCTATACAAAATCAAGTGTCGGTGCAGTGTAAGGGCCTGCTCCTCAGATGCATGGAGGTTTATGGTAAGCAATGATATTCAGGCATAGGGGCAGTATTACAGTAGTTATATTCTTGTACATAGGGGGCAGTATTATAGTAGTTATATTCTTGTACATAGGGTGCAGTATTATAGTAGTTATATTCTTGTACATAGGGGCAGTATTATAGTAGTTATATTCTTGTACATAGGGGAAGTATTATAGTAGCTATATTCTTGTACATAGGGGCAGTATTATAGTAGTTATATTCTTGTACATAGGGGCAGTATTATAGTAGTTATATTCTTGTACATAGGAGTAGTATTATAGTAGTTATATTCTTGTACATAGGGTGCAGTATTATAGTAGTTATATTCTTGTACATAGGGGCAGTATTACAGTAGTTATATTCTTGTACATAGGAGTAGTATTATAGTAGTTATATTCTTGTACATAGGGGGCAGTATTATAGTAGTTATATTCTTGTACATAGGGTGCAGTATTATAGTAGTTATATTCTTGTACATAGGGGCAGTATTACAGTAGTTATATTCTTGTACATAGGAGTAGTATTATAGTAGTTATATTCTTGTACATAGGGTGCAGTATTATAGTAGTTATATTCTTGTACATAGGGGCAGTATTATAGTAGTTATATTCTTGTACATAGGGGAAGTATTATAGTAGCTATATTCTTGTACATAGGGGCAGTATTATAGTAGTTATATTCTTGTACATAGGGGGCAGTATTATAGTAGTTATATCTTTGTACATAGGGGCAGTATTATAGTAGTTATATTCTTGTACATAGGGGGCAGTATTATAGTAGTTATATTCTTGTATATAGGGGTCACTATTACAGTAGTTATATTCTTGTACATAGGAGCTCTATTATATTAGCTATATCCTTGTACATAGGGGGCAGTATTATAGTAGTTATATTCTTGTACATCGAATCAGTATTATAGTAGTTATATTCTTGTACATAGGAGCAGTATTATAGTAGTTATATTCTTGTACATAGGAGCAGTATTATAGTAGTTATATTCTTGTACATAGGGGCAGTATTATAGTAGTTATATTCTTGTACATAGGGAGCAGTATTATAGTATTTATATTCTTGTAGATAGGGGCAGTATTATAGTAGTAATAGTCTTGTATATAGAGGCAGTATTATAGTAGTTATATTCTTGTACATAGGAGCAGTATTATAGTAGTTATATTCTTGTACATAGGAGCAGTATTATAGTAGCTATAGTCTTGTACATAGGAGCAGTATTATAGTAGCTATATTCCTGTACATAGGAGCAGTATTATAGTAGTTATATTCTTGTACATAGGGGGCAGTATTATAGTAGTTATATTCTTGTACATAGGGGGCAGTATTATAGTAGTTATATTCTTGTATATAGGGGTCACTATTACAGTAGTTATATTCTTGTACATAGGAGCTCTATTATATTAGCTATATCCTTGTACATAGGGGGCAGTATTATAGTAGTTATATTCTTGTACATCGAATCAGTATTATAGTAGTTATATTCTTGTACATAGGAGCAGTATTATAGTAGTTATATTCTTGTACATAGGAGCAGTATTATAGTAGTTATATTCTTGTACATAGGGGCAGTATTATAGTAGTTATATTCTTGTACATAGGGAGCAGTATTATAGTATTTATATTCTTGTAGATAGGGGCAGTATTATAGTAGTAATAGTCTTGTATATAGAGGCAGTATTATAGTAGTTATATTCTTGTACATAGGAGCAGTATTATAGTAGTTATATTCTTGTACATAGGGGGCAGTATTATAGTAGTTATATTCTTGTACATAGGAGCAATATTATAGTAGTTATATTCTTGTACATAGGGAGCAGTATTATAGTATTTATATTCTTGTAGATAGGGGCAGTATTATAGTAGTTATATTCTTGTACATAGAGAGCAGTATTATAGTAGTTATATTCTTGTACATAGGAGCAGTATTATAGTAGTTATATTCTTGTACATAGGAGCAGTATTATAGTAGTTATATTCTTGTACATAGGGGCAGTATTATAGTAGCTATATTCTTGTACATAGAGAGCAGTATTATAGTAGTTATATTCTTGTACATAGAGAGCAGTATTATAGTAGTTATATTCTTGTACATAGGAGCAGTATTATAGTAGTTATATTCTTGTACATAGGGGGCAGTATTATAGTAGTTATATTCTTGTACATAGGAGCAGTATTATAGTAGTTATATTCTTGTACATAGGGGCAGTATTATAGTAGCTATATTCTTGTACATAGAGAGCAGTATTATAGTAGTTATATTCTTGTACATAGAGAGCAGTATTATAGTAGTTATATTCTTGTACATAGGAGCAGTATTATAGTAGTTATATTCTTGTACATAGGGGGCAGTATTATAGTAGTTATATTCTTGTACATAGGAGCAGTATTATAGTAGTTATATTCTTGTACATAGGGGCAGTATTATAGTAGTTATATTCTTGTACATAGGGGCAGTATTATAGTAGTTATATTCTTGTACATAGGAGCAGTATTATAGTAGTTATATTCTTGTACATAGGAGCAGTATTATAGTAGTTATATTCTTGTACATAGGAGCAGTATTATAGTAGTTATATTCTTGTACATAGGAGCAGTATTATAGTAGTTATATTCTAGTACATAGGGGGCAGTATTATAGTAGTTATATTCTTGTAGATAGGGGCAGTATTATAGTAGTTATAATCTTGTCTATAGCAGAAGATTTTAGATTTATATTTAGTTTTTGTTAATATTAAATGTTGCGCAAGGAAGAAAATCACTAGTGCAAAAAAATGATTTCCTTGTTTTGAAGAAGCTTGAACTACAAACTATTCTCGCCCTAGGCTTAAAAAGTGCATACACCCAAATAATCGCCCTCCTCCAGCAATATACACCAAGCACATAAAACAAATATTGTACTGTACCTTTGCACGGTGGGTGCTGCGTCATGTAAACATCGCCAAGTAGACCCTCCCGTCTCTTGATATTGTTAGAGAATTATCCCTTTAAAGATGAATAATGTAGACTTTCTTTTCCATCTTTTTTTATCTGTAGATAAGAACCGGACAACGATCATGAAAGGCTGCAGTACCGTGGGCTTCTGTTCATCTACGTACCCTTCGCTGGACATACCCAACGTTTCGGAGATCCAGTGCTGCGCTGGAAGCTACTGTAATAACTTTACACGGGAAACCTACACTCCTGCCAACGTGATCAGTAGCTCCACGAGACTAGACACAGACTTAAGGCTCCCGGCCTTCCTTATAGGCTTAATATATGCCATAATGCGACACTTTCCCTAGCAGTATCCTACAGAAAACGCTAAGGAATACTTGTACAGAAGACTTGTTATTTATATTGGAGAACTCAGGACGTGTCCTTAATTTTGGATACCAACTGGATCTACCAAAATTCTCCGACTCCTTCTCGCACTCCGTTGTGTTGTTTCTTATGGAAATGATTGGAGACTTAGCTGAAATACCAGGTCCAATTTCCAATTGTACCTCAAGAGACAAGGTATCCATAGCAGAATGGGTTATCGTTCCTAAATAAGTTGACTTTCCGCCATCCAATAGACCATTACTGGGGTCAATGGTGACACCACCACCTCCAATGGTCAACATTTGACTTCTGAAGTTTCGACTTATTGCTGAGGCTCCTGGTTTGTTTTCTTTTTTTTAAGTATTATGAAATGTAACCTTTATTAGTTTTTTAAATTCTCGACGGGAATAACAAAATTAAGGTCGATCATGAGAAAAGAAGAAAAATTAATAAATCCGCCATGCCTCGAGGTGCCGCTCCACTGCCCCAATTTCGTCTTTTCTTCCCCATCGTCAACTCTCGGAAAACTGTTGCGTATATATTGTACCTCTCCTGGAACGTCTAATGTCATTGCAGAATGTCTTACGTGTTCCCTGGAAATTAAATTTATTTTCTCACACATTCTTAAAAGTCTTCAGTGTGAACTTGACAAACTACAAAAGTTGGCATGAGACGAAAAAGTAAAGTCTGCACCCTCGAAGCCGGCCTCGGGGATGATGGGGGGAGAAGTCACGTGTTTTTCAGCATTGAAATGTGTTATTTAAAGAATAAATAGGTCACGGAGATTACAGTTTTACATGGGAACACAGTGTTCTTTCAAGATTCCAGAGCTTTATGGAGAAACACGTCACTGCCAAGTCACCTTTTTCTTTTTTGGAGCCCCATAGGGGTGACATACCCTGCCTCTAAAATTGATGTTAAAATTTAACTCAGAATGAGTCTTTGGTCAACATTTATCTGACCAGCTTTCTACATAGCTCCAAATCACCTAAATAGCTATAGAGGTAAATGTTAAAATATTTCTTGTTTTTAGCCACCACTAGAGGGAGCTACTGCATACTGGTAATACATTGAACGTCATGATAAATCAATATAAAGTTAATTTACGTAAACAAAAAATAATTGTCCCCAAAAGGTTGACAACCCCTTTAAGTCTATGAAGGGGATTTGGAACTCTGCATAGGGAGCTCAAACCTCTCTGATGTTTGGGTGAAATTCTAGGAGAAATGGTACCAATTTTATGAGACAAGTCTTATATGGGATTATATAAGACTCAATGATGACTTTGTGGCTTTTGGCCCGAGGGTCAAGCAGAAGCATTTATGGTCATGTAGCACCAATTGTTTTTTTAAAACAATGGCCAAAAAAAGAAGCTCGTTCTCCAGGATTTCCCTGCACCTTGTGACATAGTTAGGACAATTTCCTGGCTCTGTAGTAGGTATTTGCTCAGCTAAATGATAGTTCCTGATAATTGATAAATGCAGGTTTTCCTGTAAGAATGACTCTTGTTTGTTCCAAGCAAAATTATATAGATCAAGGCTGTGATAATACTGGGGAATAATAGCTGTAAATTCATCAGATTTTTTTTGTGACATTTCAACCAATGGAAAGAAAAAAGAAACTTATTTTATAAGCCAATAGTGCCCTCTGCTGGGAAAGTGTGCAAAATGCAGCAAAACGTAAATGATAAGTCGGAATACAAGCTATGCTGGTCATAGATATATTAATATTGTTATTACATTATATGTTTAAGTGTAACTTTAAACTTTGTTATAGTTTATATATAGATATAATTTACAAAAAATGTAGGTAACATTGAAAATATATTACATTACTTTTCTTGTTCTGATCCTGAGTTACACCCTGTATTATACCCCAGAGCTGCACTCACTATTCTGCTGGTGCCGTCACTGTATACATACATTACATTACTGATCCTGAGTTACATCCTGTATTATACTCCAGAGCTGCACTCACTATTCTGCTGGTGCAGTCACTGTGTACATACATTACATTACTGATCCTGAGTTACATCCTGTATTATACTCCAGAGCTGCACTCACTATTCTGCTGGTGCAGTCACTGTGCACAGACATTACATTACTGATCCTGAGTTACATCCTGTATTATACTCCAGAGCTGCACTCACTATTCTACTGGTGCAGTCACTGTGCACAGACATTACATTACTGATCCTGAGTTACATCCTGTATTATACTCCAGAGCTGCACTCACTATTCTGCTGGTGGAGTCACTGTGTACATACATTACATTACTGATCCTGAGTTACATCTTGTATTATACTCCAGAGCTGCACTCACTATTCTGCTGGTGGAGTCACTGTGTATATACATTACATTACTGATTCTGAGTTACATCCTGTATTATACCCCAGAGCTGCACTCACTATTCTGCTGGTGGAGTCACTGTGTACATGCATTACATTACTGATCCTGTACTGATCCTGAGTTACATCCTGTATTATACCTCAGAGCTGCACTCACTATTCTGCTGGTGGAGTCACTGTGTACATGCATTACATTACTGATCCTGAGTTACATCTTGTATTATACTCCAGAGCTGCACTCACTATTCTGATGGTGCAGTCACTGTGTACATACATTACATTACTGATCCTGAGTTACATTGTGTATTATACTCCAGAGCTGCACTCACTATTCTGCTGGTGCAGTCACTGTGTACATGCATTACATTACTGATCCTGTACTGATCCTGAGTTACATCCTGTATTATACCCCAGAGCTGCACTCACTATTCTGCTGGTGGAGTCACTGTGTACATACATTACATTACTGATCCTGTACTGATCCTGAGTTACATCCTGTATTATACTCCAGAGCTGCACTCACTATTCTGCTGGTGCAGTCACTGTGTACATACATTACATTACTGATCCTGTACTGATCCTGAGTTACATCCTGTATTATACTCCAGAGCTGCACTCACTATTCTGCTGGTGCAGTCACTGTGTACATGCATTACATTACTGATCCTGAGTTACATCCTGTATTATACTCCAGAGCTGCACTCACTATTCTGCTGGTGCAGTCACTGTGTACATACATTACATTACTGATCCTGAGTTACCTCCTGTGTTATACTCCAGAGCTGCACTCACTATTCTGCTGGTGCAGTCACTGTGTACATACATTACATTACTGATCCTGAGTTACATCCTGTATTATACTCCAGAGCTGCACTCACTATTCGGCTGGTACAGTGACTATATACATACATTACATTACTGATCCTGTCCTGATCCTGAGTTGTATCCTGTATTATACCCCAGAGCTGCACTCACTATTCGGCTGGTACAGTCACTATATACATACATTACATTACTGATCCTGTCCTGATCCTGAGTTATATCCTGTATTATACTCCAGAGCTGCACTCACTATTCTGCTGGAGCAGTCACTATATACATACATTACATTACTGATCCTGTCCTGATCCTGAGTTATATCCTGTATTATACCCCAGAGCTGCACTCACTATTCTGCTGGTGCAGTCACTGTGTACATACATTACATTACTGATCCTGTACTGATCTTGAGTTACATCCTGTATTATACTCCAGAGCTGCACTCACTATTCTGCTGGTGCAGTCACTGTGTACATACATTACATTACTGATCCTGAGTTACATCCTGTATTATACCCCAGAGCTGCACTCACTATTCTGCTGGTGCAGTCACTGTGTACATACATTACATTACTGATCCTGTACTGATCCTGAGTTACATCTTGTATTATACTCCAGAGCTGCACTCACTATTCTGCTGGTGCAGTCACTGTGTACATGCATTACATTACTGATCCTGAGTTACATCCTGTATTATACTCCAGAGCTGCACTCACTATTCTGCTGGTGCAGTCACTGTGTACATACATTACATTACTTATCCTGAGTTACCTCCTGTATTATACTCCAGAGCTGCACTCACTATTCTGCTGGTGCAGTCACTGTGTACATACATTACATTACTGATCCTGTCCTGATCCTGAGTTATATCCTGTATTATACTCCAGAGCTGCACTCACTATTCTGAAACCTTTCATTGTAAGACTTTGGTAATTCCTGCACCTCCACTCTGGCTTGAGCTGCTTCTGCCGTGCATCGTGACCAGGAGAGTGGGCTTTGGGCTATGATACAAGCTGTGACAGGGTCAGCCTAGTTACTGCAATGTAGAGACCGTGCTGTAACCCAAAGTTTTTATTTTTTAATGTTGCCCCCTGCTTCGTTTTGGGCAGAGTGTGGGAATGAACAGCCCTTGTGTTTGTGAACCACTGTAAATCATGACTGCTGTATTATTAAGATTCACTATCATGGAAAAATAAAGCCGCCATATAGATATTTTTATATATTGTGTGTTATGAATCAAGTCTCAGAGAAAAAGTTGCCTTGTTCTTCCCGATCCCCCCTACACCTGAACATTCGGTTTTGGCGAGCATGAATGTGAAGAAGGAGCTTGTCATAAGTTGCAGCTTATCTCCCTAGATATCGGAAAGATTGGGCATGTTAAAATGGGCATGTTAATATGCCCAATCCTTCTTCCTCGAGTTTGTCTGACCATTTGGACACTTTTTTTATTCCTACTCATTAGGAACATCTAAAAAAATACACAAAGGTAAATTCATATGGTGTTGTCCACTTTTGAAGACTTTTTTTATTTAAATTCTTGTATTTTGGGTTAAAAAAATCATTTTTGTAATTGGATTCCATTAAAAAATTTGCACCGCTTGCCTTCTACAGCCTCCGTGCTGCACTGTCTATTGCTGGCTGCAGAATGAGCTAAGTGAGAATCTATCAGTGAGCTTACTTGTTTTTTTCTGACCTCCTCTAAGCTGATTTATGACCATAGACCACATCAAAGTTGAAATTGCAGGGGAATAAAGATCATCTAAAAGCCAAACGGTGCAAAATTTTTAATAATACCAAATTGCAAAAATGATTTTTAGCCCCAAATACATGCATTTAAGAAAAAAAAAAGTGAGTTCAATTAACCTCTTTAATTGTTTTTTCAACAACCGATCAAATTAATGCTTTTATTTTTTCACCTGCTGTAATTTGCTCCGTCTAAGTGGCTGCAGAATGAGTTAAGTGCGAATCCATTAGTGAGCTCATTCTGACAATCTTAGGGTTTTTTTTTTTTCCTTCTGACCTCCTTGAAGTTGATTTATGACCATAGACCACATCAAAGTTGAATGTGCCGGAAATAAAAATCCTCTAAAAAACAAACGGTGCAAAATTTTTAATAAAACCAAATTGCAAAAATTATTTTTAGCCCCAAACACATGCATTTAAGGAAAAAAAAGTGTCAATTTAATTAACCCCTTTAATTATGCTTTTTCAACAACCATGAAAGTCCATGTCATGGCTGCAATATGGATACTGGCGGCGCCATTTTTACATGATAGTGATGCTTATATGACGATCCATATATTGTATGATATGTACGATGCACTTTATGGGACGATACATTGTATATTTTGCTCTTAGCATCGTTTCTGGGCATCGCAAAAGACATACAAAAGTCAGAAAAAGTTTTGTACCTTGTACAGCAATGCAATAAGAATAAAGATTGTCGTATTGTGCGCAGCCTGATTCTTCTACCCCCAATAAAAAGTCAATTAAAACTTTCAGTTTAAGTTAAAATTGTAAAAAAATAACTTTTTTTGCATTGTTATTAATGCTCATCTGCTTGTGTGTTCCTATGATAACACTCCCTGTTATGTGCCCTGACAGATCAGTGCTATCATAGGGACATAGAATTAGATTTACTAATGCAATTTACACTTTTCATTTTTGCTTTTTCGGGTTTTTTTTTCCAAGATTTTTAACTTTTTTATTTCTTTTTTTTTTTTTTTGCTGGAAGAGTTGTAGTTTTAAATGACTACTCATTTTATTAATTAATTCATTCATGAATATTCATTAATATTAATGAATAGTCATTAATATGAATTAATGTACAAAGAAAATGGGAAAAAATCCAAATTGGTGTGAAATGGTAAAAAGAATGCAATTCTGCAATTTTTTGGGTGGTTTTGTTTTTACAGTGTGCCGGTAAAAATGACCCGGTGACACAATTCTACAGTTCGGTATAATTACAGCAATACTAAACTTGTATAACTTTTTTTTTATTATTATTTTAGTGGTTAAAAAATGGTGACCAAAAAATGTTAATTTTGTCATTTCAATTTTTTTTTTCTGTGCGTCGTTTTTCCATACAGGATACTTAATTTTGTATTTTCCCATATTTGGACAGCACCAATTATGTTAATTTTTTCTTTTTAAATTTTTATATATATCTACAGAGATAGATACATATACAAGTGCATCTCACAAAATTAGAATATCATCAAAAAGTTAATTTATTTCAGTTCTTCAATACAAAAAGTGAAACTCCTATATTATATAGAGTCATTACACACAGAGTGATCTATTTCAAGTGTTCATTTCTGTTAATGTTGATGATTATGGCTTACAGCCAATGAAAACACAAAAGTCATTATCTCAGTAAATTAGAATACTTTATAACAACAGCTTGAAAAATGTTTTTAAAATCCGAAATGTATGTTCAGTAAATGCACTCAATCAGTAGTGTAGCTACTGGGGAGCAAAGGGGGCGGTGGCCCCGGGCCCCGCGCTCTGAGGGGGCCCACCCGGAGCTACGCCAGCACGCCGATACAGTTACACCCTGGGCAATGCAAGCAGACTCTATCCCTGCACTGCTCGGCGGCCGCTATGGGGTCCTTGAGCAGGAGGGGGGGGCCCCCGGTGCCAGCATCAGGCCCCCCCGCCCGTCACCGCCGCAAGTTTACTGATGAGAGAGGGAGCGCGACGCTCCCTCTCTCATCAGTCCCTCTCTGTGACGGACGTCTCTGATGTCATCACTTGGCGCCTGGCCCGCTGTGCTGAAGATGTGTGCAGGCCGGGCTCTCGGAGCAGCAAGGGAACCAGGAGGAGAGGTGAGTACTGTGTTTATTTCTTTCTTGCCAGGCGGGCGGCATTATATTACAGCCTCTGCCTATGGGGAGGGGGGAGCATTATACTAAAGACTATGTCTATGGGGAGGGGGGGAACATATTATCCTACAGACTCTGCCTATGGCGGGGGGGAGCATTATACTACAGACTCTGCCTATGGGGAGGGGGGAAGCATTATACTAAAGACTGCCTATGGGGGGCATTATACTAAAGACTCTGCCTATGGGGAGGGGGGAAGCATTATACTAAAGACTCTGCCTATGTGGTAGGGGGGGAAGCATTATACCAAAGACTCTGTCTATGGGGAAGGGGAGCATTATACTAAAGACTCCGCCTGGGGGGGTGCATTTTACTACAGACTCTGCCTATTGGGGGGGGGGGTGCATTATACTATATGAAGGACTATGGGGAGTGCATTATACTATATGTAGGCTATTTATACAGTGTGGGAGATAATGTGGGGTCTTTGCACAGTGTGGGGGCCATCATACAGTGTGGGAGATAATGCGGGGTCTTTGCACAGTGTGGGAACCATCATACAGTGTGGGAGATAATTTGGGATCTTTGTATAGTGTGGGGGCCATCATACGGTGTGGGAGACAATGTGGGGTCTTTGCACAGTATGGGGGCCATCATACAGTGTGGGAGATAATGTGGGGTCTTTGCACAGTGTGGGGCCATCATACAGTGTGGAAGATAATGTGGGGTCTTTGTATACTGTGGGGGCCATCATACAGTGTGGGAGATAATGTGGGGTCTTTGCACAGTGTGGGGACCATCATACAGTGTGGGAGATAATGTGTGCATTATACTACAGACTCTGCCTATGAGGAGGGGAGGGAAGGATTATACTAAAGAATCTGCCTGTGGGGGGGAGCATTATACTAAAGACTCTGCCTATGGGGAGGGGGGAAGCATTATACTACAGACTCTGCCTATGGGGAGGTGGGAAGCATTACACTACAGACTCTGCCTATGGGGAAGGGGAGAAGCATTATACTAAAGAATCTGCCTATGAGGAGGGGGGGGGAAGCATTATACTAAAGACTCTGCCTATGGGGGGGTATTATACTGAAGACTCTGCGTATGGGTTGGGGGGGAAGCATTATACTAAAGACTCCGCCTATGGGGAGAGGGGAAGCATTATACTAAAGACTCTGCCTATGGGGATGAGGGAAGCATTATGCTAAAGACTCTGCCTATGGAGAGGGAGGAAGCAATATACTACAGACTCTGCCTATGGGGAGGTGGGAAGCATTATACTACAGACTCTGCCTATGGGGAAGGGAGGAAGCATTATATCAAAGACTCTGCCTATGGGGAGGGGGGAAGCATTATACTAAAGACTCTGCCTATGGGGGGAGCATTATACTAAAGACTCTGCCTATGGGTTAGGGGGGGAAGCATTATACTAAAGACTCCACCTATGGGGAGGGGGGAAGCATTATACTAAAGACTCCGCCTATGGGGTAGGGGGGAAGCATTATACCAAAGACTCTGCCTATGGGGAGGAGGAGCATTATATTAAAGACTCCACCTAAGGGGGGTGCATTTTACTACAGACTCTGCCTATGGGGGGTGCATTATACTATATGAAGGACTATGGGGAGTGTATTATACTATATTGAGGACTATCTGGTGCATTATACTATATGTAGGCTATTTATACAGTGTGGGAGATAATGTGGGGTCTTTGCACAGTGTGGGAGCCATCATACAGTGTGGGAGATAATGTGGGGTCTTTGTATAGTGTGGGGGCCATCATACAGTGTGGGAGATAATGTGGAGTCTTTGCACAGTGTGGGGACCATCATACAGTGTGGGAGATAATGTGGGGTCTTTGTACAGTGTGGGGACCATCATACAGTGTGGGAGATAATGTGGGGTCTTTACACAGTGTGGTGGCCATCATACAGTGTTGTAGCCATCGGACTGGAGGCTACTAAGGGGTCAGTATAGTGTGTGAGGGGTACTATACAGTGAGGGGGCATTATACTATGTATAGGAGAGCATCATACTGTGTAGAGGGGAGCTGTACATGGGGGGAGACTCAGGACATTATTAAATCTTCAGTGGGCACTTATCGTTATAGGGGAACTCAGGTTATTGTGACTGTCAAAGGGGCACACAGAGGGCATTATTACTTTCTAGGGGGCACAATATGGGCACTGTTTTCTAGGACCCTTACGGCATTACTATATTTTAGAGGGTTGTTTTACCATCTAGAGAGCACACAGCAGGTGCAATAATAGGGACACGTACAGCAACAGAGGCTCAGTACTGGGGTATCAGCAGGATGAGGTGTTTGTGCAGGTTGGGAATAGATGGGGACGGGTCCTGAAATGTAATGAGTCAAATGTGTCTTTGTTGTGATCTCTGCAGACCTGAGACTCTGAGTCCTGGATGGAGGAGTTGTCGTGTCGGTCTGGACCAGATGGAAAAGTCGGGAAAAGTGAACAATTTAGTCAGAAAGAACGTCACATGTAAGGTGCACGCCACTGCTCGAGATGCTCGGCGCTCGCCGACTATTTCCGGGGTTGCTCAGCGGGAGCCCGGGTACCCTCCCTGCATGTTTGGCTCTCTTTACAGAGCCAATGAACATGCAGGGATTGCCTGCCACTCACTGTAATGCCGTAGCCATGTTGGTTGTGATGTAGCACCCCGAGGGTTCGGCCGCTACAGAGGTATTGCATCTCAACCAGATGTGCGATATCTCACTTCCAGGTAAGGATGGAGTGTGGATCAGGACCCTGACACCTGCATGCATTACACCACATTTCCGGGGGGCAGGGCGACCGATATGCTCCAAGTAGAGCACGACAGTCCCTGTCCCTGGCTGGAGTGGGGGGAGGGAACACCGAGGAAGGGGGAACCCTGTAGTGCAGGAGCAGGGAGGAAGCAGTTCCTGGGTGCACCTAGAGGGAGGTATAATAGGTGGGCACCATCTTAGTTCAGTGGTGAGTTCAGACAGACAGAAGAAGAGGGAGCAGGAGGTGGGAGCAGAGGCTCTGCATGGGCTCTGCTCCGCAGGCAGGCCTAAGAGAGAGGCCGGAGCCTGGAGGAAGCAGAAGGAAGGAGAAGGAAGGAAGAGGAGCGAAGGAGGCTCAAGGAACGAAGGGACCCCAGGGGTGCGGACCGGTGAGTGTGCCACCGCACGCCCGAATCTACCTGCGTAGAAGGGTCAGGCCAAAGGGGGAGACCGGTCCCCGAAACTAGTGGAGGCGGGGAACTACCCTCAGCTAGAAACCGGAGGCTGTGACATTTCACGTGGCGCAGCCCCTCGCTACACCCGCTAGGAAGGCACCACATAGGGTCAGGGAGACTGGCGCCAAGTTTACCAAGAGAAGGCCCGAGGCAGCCGGACAGAAGCGAGGCCACTGGCGGGCTATGACAGGCCAGAGAAAGGACACACAAAGGGGGTCCTGTGAAACACTCCGGAGATACCTGGGAGTCGGCAGAGCCCCTCACCTGGTGAGCACAGTGCGACGTGGGCAGCCGTTACCTGCAGAAGTGGTCTGGATAATAAAAACTGTAAGTAAAGACCCTGGACTGCATCACTGACTCTGTGTCGTCACTGCTACTCCTGCACCATCACCCCCATCCTCCGCATACACTGCCCTGAGGCTACACTCCTCCCGTGGGGAGTTGTACTACACTCTGCTGCACTCACAACACCAGCCTCAGCGGTCTGCCCTGCAGCGGCGGTTCATCCTGACCGCACTCCACGGGTGGCGTAGTCGGACATTTATTAATCACAAAAACCACATAAATAGACTGCCGTTTGAGTTGACTACTCTTAGCCATGGGACCGGGTCCCCGACACACGAGGACTACAACCCCCAGCATCCGCAACGGGTCCGGTTCCGGGTATCCCCACACACGCGCAGCCCAGGGGGCGCGTCAGTGGCATTACAGTGATTGGCTGGCCGCATAGCATCATCGGGTCTATATCAGACCTGGCGCCGCCATGCTCGTCACAGTCGACCGGAATCAGTGTAAGGAGAGCTGCTGCTGCGTCAGGGAGAGATTTGCTTGTGTATTAGGTAGTGTAGGGAGAAAAACCGTACATTACACATATCCATTTTAACAAACAGTCCTTCTGAGGACTAATCTATCTGCAGAGATATCAGGCAGGCAGTGTATATAGCAGACTGCAGTGCATATAGAACAAGAGGCTCCATTCCAATTCTGCCTTCTGCTGCTGTTAGATATTTCTATACAAAGGCCCAGGTCTCAGGGGCCAGGAATACTTTTCTTTGGATCTTAATCCTCATTATTTGCTTAAAAATCAATCCAGAGAACACCGTTTTTCTGCGCCATTCGCTTGTTGGCACTGCAGAATACAGGCAGGTCCTTTCCATATTAGAGCGCTAGAAATACAGCTATCTAAAACTGTGTTTTCTCCGTCATACGGATCACATATACGTTGTCAGAAAATACTGCCATTTCTGGCCTCCATTAAAACATTTTTTCAGTGTGTCAGTGAAGCAATTGACACCAGATTGCTGTTCAAACTGCTTACCTACAGGCCAGGTATTTAAAACTCTGTTTTCTCCGTCACACGGATCACATACAAGTTCGCTCCCAAGTCAGTCATTTAGAGTGAGCGTGGAAGATACTGTCCTCCATTTAAAATGGGCAAGGTGCGTGGCAAGGGACGGGGAACTGGACGTGATGGTGAATGCAGAGGCTGAGGACAAGGCAGTGGGCAAGCTGAAATTGTGCCACAACAAACACCCACATCTTCTCGCCTGACCTGTCCCAATTTCTAGGGGACCGCAGCACACCACTATTGAACCCATAGCAGTGTCAAAAGGTTGTTGGTTAGATAGTGAATAATGCTTCCAGTCACTTAGCCACCACCACCACCACACGGTCAAGTCTCAGTAGCGTGAGTCTGGACCGCATATTCCTCACCCTGATCCTCCTTCCTCCCACCATGCCCAGAGACAACTGATCCCACACTTGGACACTCTGAAGAGCTGTTCACTTTTCCATTGATAGATTAGGGCCTCTCGCCCGGTCCACTTGAAGCGGGGCAAGAGGAGATTGCGTGTAGCGATGCCCAAATATTTGAGCAGCCACGGTCACACGAAGGCGACGGTGGGAAAGTGTCACAAGAGGTGGACGATGATGAGGCACAATTGCCAGAAAGTCAGGAGGAGGACCAGGGTGCGGAAGTGGAAGACGAGGTGGTGGATGATATAGTAACTGACCCAACCTGGCAGGAGGACATGCAGAGCGAGGACAGCAGCACACAGGGGAGGGAGGCAGAGCACCCCAACAGGCAGGAAGAAGCAGTGTGGTGGCCGCAGACAGAAGGCAGGCAACCGTTCCCCGTAACACCAACACGAAGGAAGTTGCCAGTACAACTGTTAGGTCTTCCCGAGTCTGGTTGTTTTTTAAAGACTCTGCCGAGAACCCCAAAAGGCCATTTGCACCACCTGCCAGGCCAGCATCAGCAGGGGTGGCAAAACGACCAGCCTGACCACCACCAGCATGATCAGGCACATGGCAGCAAAGCACCCGACTTTGTGAGCCGAACCCCAGGGTCCAGGAACAGTGTCTGCAGGTAGCACCATTACTTCTTCCGCTGTTGTGCATGCAAGCCAATCCCCTGTCCATGGTGCATGCGAAGATGCTTCCTGCCCTGCACCTGTCGTTGCACACTCTCAAGTAGCAGCATCAGGAAGCACGTCCACGTCCTTGTCCCAGCCCAGCATTCAATTGTCCATACCCCAGTCCTTGGAACGCAAGCGCAAATATGCAGCCAACGCTCCATAGGCCACACTACTAAATGCTCACATTTCACGACTGCTTGCGCCCGAAATGTTGCCTTTTAGGCTCGTGGAGACAGAATCATTCCGCAACCTGATGGCGGCGGCCGTTACTCGGTACTCGGTCCCCAGCCACCACTAATTCTCCCGGTGTGCCGTCCCCGCATTACACAAGCACGTGTCCCAAAACATTAACCATGCCCTCAGCAACGCAGTTACCTGGAAAGTCCACCTAACCACGGACACGTGGACAAGTGTAAGTGGGCAGGTACGGTACATGTCGCTGACGGCACACTGGGTTAACATAGTGGAAGCCGGGACCCAGTCGGACCTTGGGACGGAAAACGTCCTCCCGACGCCAAGGATTGCGGGCCCTAGGTCAAAAAGGGTTGCCCCAAGGTCTACAGCTCCTGCACCTCATCCTCCTCAGCCTCCCCCTCCTCTTCAGCCTCCATCTCCGAAATGACCGCATCAGTCACAAGCTGGAAGCACTGCAGCACTGCCTCGGCCAAGCGGCAACAGGCTGTGCTGAAGCTAATATGCTTAGGTGGCAAACAGCACAATGCTGAAGAGTTGTGGACAGCTCTGAAAGAGCAGGCAGATCTGTGGCTCATACCGCTGAACCTACAGCCAGGCATGGTCGTGTGTGACAATGGCCGGAACCTGGTGGCGGCTCTGAGGCGAGGCGAGCTCACACACGTACCATGCCTGGCCCATGTGCTTAACCTCGTGGTTCAGCGGTTTCTCAAATCCTACCCAGAGCTGCCGGATCTGCTTGTTAAAGTACGCCGCCTGTGTGCCCATTTTAGAAAATCAGCTACAGCTTCTGCTGCCCTTGCCGTGTTTCAGCAGCGTTTGCAGCTTCCGGCTCACAGACTGGTGTGTGATGTCCCCACACGTTGAAACTCTACACTGCAGATGTTGGGAAGGATTTGTGAGCAGAAGAGGGCAGTTGTTGAGTACCAGCATCAACAAGGCCGTCGATATTCAGTTCAGACTCCACACATAAGACCTGGATGTCAGACATATGTACCATCCTCCAAAACTTTGAGGACTCCACCAAGATGGTGAGCGGCGATGACACCATAATTAGCGTCACCATCCCGCTTCTCTGTCTTCTGAAACGCTCTCTGCTCACAATCAAAGAGGACGCATTGCAGGCGGAGCACCATGAGATGGAGCAAGGAACCATACAGGGTGATTACACACAAGCCTCATCTCATCCCAACGTGGATTGGGTGACAATTAGTGTTGAGCATTCCGATACTGAAATATCGGGTATCGACCGATATTCGCTGTATCGGAGTTCCGATACTGAGTTCCGATACTTTTACAATATCGAATACCGGAATCGGAAGTTCACATAATGCCTGCGCTCTGCAGTGTCTCTGATGGATGACAAGCTGGATGGCAGCGCTCAGCTGCGATCCAGCCTGTCATCAGAATGCCATCCCAGCGTGGGAGAATTCTCCTGCTCAAGCGCTGACATTACATTATCTCCCTTACATTACAATTAAATGGAATAGCAGGAATTAATATTTTTTAAGACGTTAATGCCACAGCCATGGTGGTTGTGGCATTACAGTGGTTGCCCAAATCGATGGGAACGGTGCTCACAGTGAAACATGAAAAGCCGGCAATTCATCAGCGGCATATACTGGTACCCGACAATTTAGAACAGAAAGAATAGAGCTTCACACATAGATTAGATAGATAGAAACATGACAGTCACATATATAATAAGTACAGTGACAGTGTTGCTTACTGTACTTGTCATTTAGTGTAAAGGATTTATTTAAAAAAATAATAGTGTTTTCATGCACCGTCTCTTTAAAAAAGCCAGCCGGCAATTCAGCATCTGTACCCCACAATTTAGAACATGAAGATAGAGCATCACACGTAGATTAGATAGATAGAAACATGTCAGTCACTTACATAATAAGTACAGTGACAGTGTTGGTTACTGTACTTGTCATTTAGTGTTAAAATAAAGGATTTATTAAAAAAAAAATTGGCGTGAGGTTCCCCGTAATTATAGTCTCTAGCGGAGGTTAAGCAGACGGCTGGGGCAGATGTTTTAAGCCTGGGAAGGGGGTAATACCCACGGAGATTCCCAGGCTACTAATATCAGCCCCCAGCTGAATACCTAGCCTTTACTAGCTATTAAAATGGGGGACCCCCCAAAAAAAATCACGTGGGGTCCCCCCTATTTTAATAGCTAGCAAAGGCTAGGCAGACAGCTGGGGGCTGATATTAATAGCCCAGGAAGGGTGCCATGAATATTGGCCCCCTCCCAGGCTAGAAACACCAGCTGTCAGCCGCCCCAGAAATGGCGCATCCAATTCTGGCACTTAGCCTCGCTCTTCCCACTGCCCTGTAGAGGTGGCAGTGGGGTAATAGGGCTGGGGTTGATGTCAGCTTATAATGCCAGCTGACATCAAGCCCAGGTTAGTAATGGAGAGGAGTCTATAAGACATCCCCATTACTAACCCCATAGTCAAAGTTACAAAAAAACACAAACACCCAGAATAAAGTCCTTTAATTGAAATAAACACACAATTCTTTATTGTTCTAAATTAAACCATACTTACCATCACGCCCATTTCAGCTGAAGCAAACGATCTCCTGCAATAAAAGAAAAATAATAAAGCAACATCATCCTTACCTTTCCATGGTTCCCACGACAGCTTCAGCTCTGCTACATCGAGATGACAGGCTGGACCGCAGCAGAACGCTGCCATCCAGCCTGTCATCCCGCGGACACTGAGAAGCGCAGGCTTGCTTGCGCTCCTCAGTGTCAGGCTGTGACGGCATGTTTCTTATTATATATGTGACTGACATGTTTCTATCTATCTAATCTATGTGTGAAGCTCTATTCTTTCTGTTCTAAATTGTCGGGTACCGGTGTATGCCGCTGCTGAATTGCCGGCTTTTCATGTTTCACTGTGAGCACTGTTCCCATCGATTTGGGCAACCACCTCCCCCAATACATTCTACATTATTGTTAGTTGTTTTCCTTCATGTAGAATTAACCTACAAGGAAAGAAAGGGTTTATTTTCCTTCCGATATTTGTGTCCCATTGACTTGCATTGGTTTCCGGTATCGGAATCGGCGATATCCGATACTTTTTGAGTATCGGCCCGATCCAATCCGATCTGATATTTCCTGATATCGGAAGGTATCGCTCAACACTAGTGACAATGAGGAACAGGAGGAGGAGGAAGGACAGGAGCTAGTTTCATGCACTATAGACGGTACTATCTGCACAGCTGTCATACAGTCTGTTCAGCGTGGATGGCCAGAGGACAGAGAGGAGGAGGAGGAGGAGAGCATGGTCAGTCATCCTCTTGGTGAGGACACGGAAGTCTTGCCTGTTAGTAGTCTGGCACATATGGCTGAGTTTATGTTACGCTGCCTTTCCCATGTCCCTCGCGTTCTCAAAATTTTGGGTGACAGTCATTACTGGTTGGTGACACTTCTAGACCCACGCTACAAGGAGAACTTTATATCTCTTATTCCTGAGGCGGACAGGTCTACAAAAATGGGGCTGTACCAGAAGGCCCTTGTTGCGGAACTATTAAAAAAATTCCCATCTGAAAACGCTGGCGGCAGAAGGCACACTTCGTTGGACAACCAAGGAGTACAGGCGAGAGAGACACAACGTCAATCCAGCAGAGGCAGGGGAACACTGTCAAAGTTCTGGGAGAGTTTTCTCAGACCCTCCTATCGCACAGACCCTGAGGCGCGGGGTACTCTCACAAGGAGTGCAAAGTTTAAAAAGATGGTAAGGGAGTACCTTGCCGACCGTACCAACGTCGTCCGTGATTCCTCTGTGCCTTATAATTATTGGGTATCCAAGCTGGATACGTGGAATGAACTGGCTCTCTATGCCTTGGAGGTCCTGGCCTGCCCTGCCGCTAGCGTTTTATCAGAGCGGGTTTTTAGTGCCGCTGGTGGAATTATAACTGATAAGCGCATCCGCCTGTCAACTGAAAATGCTGACAGGCTGACTTTTATAAAAATGAACAAGCGCTGGATTGGGTCAGACTTCTCAACACCACTGAATGATAGCAGCATAACATAAACTCAAATCCAGTGTCTTTTCTTGGGAGGTATATTGCCATGCACCTTTTCACACCCACACATGGGTATACGCTTCCTGATTTTGGCTATTTGCTTTCGTCCTTCTCCTTCTCCTCATCCTCCACCACAATATCACTAGGGTGACCGTGGTGCGTGATACAACACCCACATAATTTTTTTTATACAGTATGTTCATGAATACCCCACAGGGGTAAATGTTTGTCAGCCTATACACTTGTGCATGGGCATTACAAGTATAGGAGGCCCGCTTCTTTCTAATGAGAACATTTTTTTATGAGGTCCTCCTCCACGTCTCTTCCAAGGGGCATTGAAGTGCCTCCAAATTTTTGGCAGCCCTTGCATTCTCTGCATAGGCCAACACTATGGAAGACTCTCTCCTTTCTAATGGGAATTTGTCGTTACTGTGGCCCTTCTCTATGTGTCTTTAAATTCTTAGTGGGGTTTTTCCTAAAATTGTCAGCCGTTGGACTCACTGCATACCCTATAACTGTATAGCAGACCCTCTCCTTTCTAATGGGAACATGTCGTACTTGTTACTGTGGCCCTGCTCTATGTGTCTTTAAATTTTTAGTGGGGCTTTTCCTAAAATTGTTCAGCCGTTGGACTCACTGCATATCCTATAACTATATAGCAGACCCTCTCCTTTCTAATGGGAACATGTCGCACGTGTTACTGTGGCCCTGCTCTGTGTGTCTTTAAATTCTTAGTGGGGTTTTTCCTAAAATTGGTCAGCCATTGGACTCACTGCATACCCTATAACTGTATAGCAGACCCTCTCCTTTCTAATGGGAACATGTCGCACTTGTTACTGTGGCCCTGCTCTATGTGTCTTTAAATTCTTAATGGGGTTTTTCCTAAAATTGGTCAGCCGTTGGACTCACTGCATACCCTATAACTGTATAGCAGACTCTCTCCTTTCTAATGGGAATTTGTCATTACTGTGGCCCTGCTCTATGTGTCTTTAAATTCTTCGTGGGGTTTTTCCTAAGATTGGTCAGCCGTTGGACTCACTGCATATCCTATAACTATATAGCAGACCCTCTCCTTTCTAATGGGAACATGTCGCACTTGTTACTGTGGCCCTGCTCTGTGTGTCTTTAAATTCTTAGTGGGGTTTTTCCTAAAATTGGTCAGCCGTTGGACTCATTGCATACCCTATAACTGTATAGCAGACTCTCTCCTTTCTAATTGGAATTTGTCATTACTGTGGCCCTGCTCTATGTGTCTTTAAATTCTTAGTGGGTTTTTCCCAAATTTTGGCAGCCCTTGCAGTCACAGCATGGGCATTACCACTACAGGAGACCCGCTCCTTTATAATGGGAATTTTTTTTTTACTGAGACCCTCCTCTATGTCTCTTCAAAGGGGTATTAGGTTGCGTCCAAATTTTTGGCAGCCCTTGCAGTCACTGGATACGCAATAACAGTATAGGAGACCCACTTATTAATAATGGGAACAACAAAGCATAGCCGGCTGATGGCTCTCTAACAATAGGGAGGGCGGACTGCTGGCCTTTTAAGAATAGTAAGGGCCGTCTGATGGCCCTATAAAAATAGGCTTTATGACTTTCAGAGACCCTCCATCATAACTAAAACAGGATGTGTCTGATGATGTGTCACACACTACATAGCCAGATAAGGTTGTAATATGTTAAAATGACATTTCCCGGTGAATGCATTTGTCTTAAAAATTAACGTACAAAAAACAAACAATAGGATCTTTCTTTAGTATAAAAAACAGCGTCACCAATTTAACCTCAATGTAATCACATTGTTCAGCTCCTGCACCTCCTCCTCCATCTCCGAAAAGACCACATCAGTCACAAGCTGAAAGCACTGCAGCACTGCCTTGGCCAAGCGGCAACAGGATGTGCTGAAGATAACATGCTTAATGCTTAATTGACAAACCGCCCAGTGCTGCAGAGTTGTTGAAAGCTGTAACACAGCAGACTGATCTGTGGCTCTCACTGCTAAACATACAGCCAGGCATGGTCGTGTGTGACAATGGGCGGAACCTGGTGACGGAGAAATGACACCCAGAGTAGATACGGTTTCCCTCTATGCCAGTCCTTTCACCGAGCTAAATACAACTCTCAGCAAAAAAAGCTGTGGACTGGCTCCGTACCGTCCCTGGCCACATTCATCGGTCCACGTGTTTGTGGTTAGGCGGTTCTTCCCAGTAAGTGCACTGGGGAGGGCATGGGTAATGTTGTGGGACCCGTGCTTGTGGAAGGCCAAGACGACACCGGGAGAAACAGTGTCGGCTGGGGACCAAGTATGGACACCCGGCCGCCGCCGGCATGAGGTTGTGAAAAGCTTCCGCCTCCATGAGCCTAAAAGGCCATATTTCAAGTGCAAGCAGCTGCCCTGAAATCTGGCAGTTTAGTCTTGTGGCCTGTGGGTGGGTGGCTGGCTGCATACTTGCGCTTGCATTCCAAGTAACAGAAAACTAAGCAGATGGTGGCCTCTATCATCATCATGGCCTCACCTCGGCACTATGAACTCTCCTGAAGGAGAAGCCAGGGCCCACCGAAGGAGTCTCTGGTTCTCTGGTGGGCCCGTCCAACCCAGCTGGGAAGCAGCCCTGGCTCAGAAAAGTGTGTGGGAAGGGTCCCGGACACTCTATGGCTGCTTTTTTAATGTGGATCGGACATGCTTATGCATGTTATTTCTTAAACCACATTGCAGATCAGGCCATTGTTCATCTCTGTATTCATGAAATTAAATGCGCAAAGAAAGATGTTTGTGTGTCAAAGCACCATCGACAAGTGCGAGTTGATGTTGGACGGGCTGCCATTGCTTCTGCAACAAGTAGCATTAGAGGACTTCTTGGGAGAAAAGACACCCAGAGTAGATACGGTTTCCCTCTATGCCAGTCCTTTCACCGAGCTAAATACAACTCTCAGCAAAAAAAGCTGTGGACTGGCTCCATACCGTCCCTGGCCACATTCACTTGACCATGTGTTTGTGGTTAGGCGGTCCTTCCCAGTAGGTGCATTGGGGAGGGCCCGGGGAATGTTGTGGGACCAGTGTTTGTGGAAGGCGGATACGACACCGGGAGAAACAGTGGTGGCTGGGGACCAAGTATGGATACCAGGCCGCCACCGGCATGAGGTTGTGAAAAGATTCCGCCTCCATGAGCCTAAAAGGCCATATTTCAAGTGCAAGCAGCTGCCCAGAAATCTGGCAGTTTAGTGTTGCGGCCTGTGGGTGGGTGGGTGGCTGGCTGCATACTTGCGCTTGCATTTCAAGTAACAGAAAACTAAGCAGATGGTGGCCTCTATCATCATCATGGCCTCACCTCGGCACTATGAACTCTCCTGAAGGAGAAGCCAGGGCCCACCGGAGAAGTCTCCGGTTCTCTGGTGTGCCTGTCCAACCCTGCAGAGAAGCAGCCCTGGCTAAGAAAAGTGTGGGGGAAGGTTCCCGGACACTCTATGGCTGCTTTTTTAATGTAGATCGTACATGCTTATGCATGTTATTTCTTAAATCGCATTGCAGATCAGGCCATTGTCCAACTCTGTATTCATGATATTAAATGTGCAAAGAAAGATGTTTGTGTGTCAAAGCACCACCGACAAGTGCGAGTTGATGTTGGATGGGCTGCCATTGCTTCTGCAACAAGCTGCATTAGAGGACTTCCTGGGAGAAATGACACCAAGGGTAGATACGGTTTCCCTCTATGCCAGTCCTTTCACCGAACTAAATACAACTCTCATCAAAAAAAGCTGTGGACTGGCTCCGTACCGTCCCTGGCCACATTCACCTGTCCAGTTGTTTGTGGTTAGGCGGTCCTTCCCAGTAAGTGCACTGGGGAGGGCACGGGTAATGTTGTGGGACCCGAGCTTGTGGAAGGCGGATACGACACCGGGAGAAACAGTGGCGGCTGGGGACCGAGTATGGACACCCGGCCGACGCCGGCATGAGGTTATGAAAAGCTTCCGCTCCACGAGCCTAAAAGGCCACATTTCAAGTGCAAGCAGCTGTCAAAAAATTGGCAGTATAGTATTGCAGCCTGTGGGTGGGTGGGTGGCTGGCTGCATACTTGCGCTTGCATCAAATGGAATGGGGTAGGGACAACTGAACGCTGCACTGGGACAAAGACATGGACGGTGATTGTTGCAAGTCTGCAATGACAGGTGCATGGCAGGAGGCATCTTCACATGCGCTAAGGATCACTTATGATGGGCACACTTTTAGGCAGTGCCCTGGGAGTCAGAAATGCTTCCAGAGGTCTTCCCCATGCTGTTCCCATGTCTTTTCAGCACGTAATGCATGTGTCTGATGATGTGTCACATACCACATGGCCAGATAAGGTTGTAAAATGTTAAAATGACATTTCCCAGTGAATGCATTTGTCTTTGTTGAAAGCAATGCAAAAGTGCAAAAACGCATCAAAAACGCTACGTGTGAACATAGCCCAAGGTGTGGAGGAGTATTTTTGGTTTTGGTTATTTATTTTGCCTTATATACAAGTCAATACCCTGGAAAGGATGTTCCTTAATATATTTCCCAGGAAAATCCATTTTGGTTTTGTTTTTGTATCTTTTATTGTGAGTCCGTAAAAGTGGCGTAATACTCTGACAACGTTGTTGACAGCAGTGACCTGGGAGTCAGAAATGCTTCCAGAGGTCTTCCCCATGCTGTTCCCATGTCATTTGAGTACTGTTCCCATCGATTTGGGCAATTTTTAGGCCCTCTGCAGACCGCCGGGGGGAGCCGCCTGAAAAATGCTTGAGTTTCCCATAGACTTACATTGGGCTTGTTGCTCGGGTCGAGCACCCGAGTATTCCAATTTGCTCGACCCGAGCAACGAGCACCCGAGCAATTTAGTGCTCGCTCATCACTAGTGCCAAGTCCTGCTGGAGAATGACAATTCCATCTCCATAAAGCTTGTCGGCAGAGGGAAGAATGAAGGGCTCTAAAATTTCCTGGTAGATGGCTGCGCTGACTTTGGTCTTGATAAAGCACAGTGGACCTACACCAGCAGATGACATGGCTCCCAAAACCATCACTGATTGTGGAAACTTCACACTAGACCTAAAGCAGCTTGGATTGTGGCCTCTCCACTCTTCCTTCAGACTCTGGGACCTTGATTTCCAAATGAAATGCAAAATTTACTTTCGTCTGAAAACAACACCTTGGACCACTGAGCAACAGTCCAGGTCTTTTTCTCCTTGGCCCAGGTAAGATGCTTCTGGCGTTGTCTATTGGTCATGAGTGGCTTGACACAAGGAATGCGACACTTGTAGCCCATGTCCTGGATACGTCTGTGTGTGGTGGCTCTTGAAGCAATGACTCCAGCAGCAGTCCACTCCTTGTGAATCTCCCCCAAATTTTTGAATGGCCTTTTCTTAACTATCCTTTCAAGGCTGCGGTTATCCCGGTTGCTTGTGCACCTTTTTCTACCACACTTTTTCCTTCCACTTAACTTTCCACTAATATGCTTGGATACAGCCCTCTGTGAACAGCCAGCTTCTTTAGCAATGACCTTTTGTGGCTTACCCTCCTTGTGGAGTGTGTCAGTGACTGCCTTCTGGACATCTGTCAAGTCAGCAGTCTTCCCCATGATTGTGGAGCCTACTGAAACAGACTAAGGGACCTTTTGAAACGCATCGGAAGTCTTTGCAGGTGTTTTTTGTTAATTATTCTAATTTACTGAGATAATGACTTTTGTGTTTTCATTGCCTGTAAGCCATAATCATCAACATTAACAGAAATAAACACTTGAAATAGATCACTCTGTGTGTAATGACTCTATATAATATTTGAGTTTCACTTTTGGTATTGAAGAACTGAAATAAATTAACTTTTTGATGATATTCTAATTTAGTGAGAAGCACTTTTAGACAATAGATAAAGTTGAAACCAGAAGTTTCCATCCACTATATAAAAAGACACATCTGAATGTTTTTCTCAATATCTGACATGAAATCAGAATAAACCTTTCCTGTTTAATGTCAATTAGCATTACCATAATTTTTAATATTTACCAAATGCCAGAGTAATGAGAGAGAGAGAATGTTTTAAGGCACTTTTATTACTTACTGCAAAGTCAAAAGTTTACATACAGTACGATTACTATGCCTTTAAACAATTCTAGACTGCCCATATGATGATGTTATGTGTTTGGAGGCTTCTGATGTTTTTTGGCAACATCTGAGTTAATTACAGACACACCTGTGGAAGTATTTAAATGCACACCTGAAACACACTGCTTCTTTGTGTAGCATCATGGGAAAGTCTAAAGAAATCAGCAAGATATCAGGAAGAGAATTGTGGACTTGCACAAGTCTGGCTCATCCTTTGATACAATTAAAAATACCTGAAGGTGCCTCGTTCATCTGTACATACGATTATACACAGGTACAAACAAGATGGGAATGTCCAGTCATCATACCGCTCAAGAAGGAGACGGGTTCTGTGTCCCAGAGATGAACGTGCTTTGGTCTGACATGTGCATATCAACCCAAGGGCAAAAGCACAAGACCTTGCGAAGATGATGGTGGAAGCTGGTAAGATTGTGTCAATATCCACAGTGAAACATGTACTGTATCAACATGGGCTGAAAGGCCACTCTGCCAGGAAGAAGCCATTACTCCAAAAGAAACATAAAAAAGCAGATTAATGTTTGCATATGCACACAGGAACAAAGACCTTAATTTTTGGAGACATGTCCTTTGGTCTGATGAAACAAAAATTTTACTTTTTGGGCATAATGACTAGCGTTACGTTTGGAGGAAAAAGGGAGAAGCTTGGAAGCCTAAAAACACCATCCCAACTGTGAAACATGGAGGTGGCAGCATCATGTTGTGGGGTTTTTTTTGCTGCAGGAGGGACTGGTGCACTTCACAAAATAGTTGGCATCATGAGAAAAGAAGATTATGTGGTAATACTGAAGCAACATCTCAAGACATCAGCCAGGAAGTTAAAACTTTGGCCGAAATGGATCTTCCAAATGGACAATGACCTGAAGCATACTGCCAAAATGGTAACAAAGTGGCTTAAGGATAACAAAGTCAATGTTTTGGAGTGGCCATCACAAAGCCCTGATCTCAATTCTATTGAAAATGTATGGGCAAAGGTGAAAAGGCTGCGAGCAAGGCGACCTACAAACCTGGATCAGTTACACCCGTTTTGTCAGGAGGAATTAACCCAAATTCCGACCAACTATTGTGAGAAGCTTGTGGAAGGATATCCCAAACGTTTCACCCAAGTCATTCAGTTTAAGGGCAATGGTACCAAATACTAATGAAATGTATGGAAACTTTTGACTTTCCAGTAAGTAATAACAATGCCTTAAAACATTCTCTCTCTCATTATTCTGCCATTTGGTAAATATTAAAAATCATATTAATCCTAATTGACCTAAAATGGGAAAGGTTTATTCTGATTTCATGTCATCAGATATTGAGAAAAACATGCAGATGTGTCTTTTTATATAGTGTATGTAAACTTCTGGTTTCAACTGTATATCTATAGAGATAGATAGATAGATAAATAATAGATAGATAGATAATAGATACATAAATAATAGATGGATGGATGGATAGATAGATAGATAATAAATAATAGATAGATAGTTAATAGATAGATAAATAATAGATAGATAGATGGATAGATATCTATCTATCTATCTATATATATATATCTATATATATATACTGTATATATGTAACAGTTTTTTTTAGTATTTATTGTATAAACAATTATAAAAAAAATGCTAAAAAATTTAAATTTTTATATTTTAAAAGACCCATTTTCCACACCTGAAAATAGAGAAAGAAAATGTGAATGATATTTTTATGTGGGAAAAATTGGTCAATTGAAATTAAGAAATGTTATATATGTAACATTGTTTTTTTAAATTATTTATTATCTAAACAATTCTATAAAAAAAAATATATATATATATATATATATATATATATATATATATATATATATATATATAATTTTAATAAACCTTTTTTGCACACCTGAAAACAGAGAGAGAGGAAAAAAAATGTAAATGTTATTTTCAGGTGGGGAAAAGGAGTTGATTCAAATAAAAAAATATATATTTTTTAATATTTTAAAAACATTTTTTTATTAAATTTCTGTTTATTTCCCCTAGAGGGTTTAATGGTTTTTTGCGTGTGTTATTTTTTTATAGCAAACGGTAAAAATGCCAATCTGAAAGCCTAGTATGAAGCCCGGCCCAGATTGGTGTATCTTGAAACTCAAGGGTCCCAAGGCAAAAGCTTGAACGGGGCCCCCGATTATTGCAAGTCTTTAATAGTACTGTTTTTTTTCATATAGGCCAAAGGTTTTCCTAAAATTTCTGAACAGCCCCCCCATAGTTTATTAATGTGCAGCTACACTACAGTACCTGCCTCCAGCACCACATAACACCGGTCCGGTTATGTTGGTGTCTGCAAGCACTGACTAAAAGAAACCCTGTCTTTATTGCCCATAGCAACCAATCACAGCGCAGCTTTCATTTTGCCAGAGCAGCTTAAGAAATTAAAGCTGACCTCTGATTGGTTGCTAAGGGCAACAGCGACATGATAAATGAGGCCTAGTATGACGAGATTGATGTGAATGGCGATTTCTAGCCATTACTTATCCTATCCTAATTACAGCATCCATTCTCCTCCTCGGACATAACTGACAGAATAACTATCCGAAGACTGACCTCAAATCATCCCCTTTAATTGTGGCCAAAGGCAGCAGAGGTGTTTTTAGTGTTCACTTTCCCCTGTCAAAGGGGAATTCACATCTTACTCTTAGGATATGCCATGTCTTAAAGGGGTCCACAGAAAACAAGTTATCGCCTCCCCACAGGATAGCCGATTACTAACTGATCGTGGGGGTCTGACCAAAGAAAGAGAAATTTTTATCCCCGTTGGGTCACTTTCATCCCCGTTACAAAATGGAGCAGCAGATTGTATGGCTGACTGTCTCCCCATTCACTCACTATGGGGCTGCCAGAAAAAGCATGTACCCCTCTGGTATGTGCCCCTCAAGTATGTGCCCCTCCGGTTTGTGCCCTTTCGCCCCTCGAGCATGTGCCTCTCCTCTCGTATGTGCACCTCTGCTCCATTCCAATGGGGATAAAAGTGCCCCATTCTGCCCCTCGGGTATGTGCCCCTCCAGCATGTGCTCCCCCCGCCCCTCAGGTATGTGCCACTCCACCTATTGGGTATGAGCCCCTCCGCCCCTCGAGCATGTGCTCCCCTTGGTAAGTGCCCCTTCATCCCTCGGGTATGTGCCCCTCCAGCATGTGCCCCCCCGACCCTCGGGTAAGTGCCCCTCAACCCTTCAGGTATGTGCCCTTCTGCCCCTCAAGCATTTTCCCCTCAAGTATGTGCCCTTTCGCTCCACTCCAACAGGGATAAAAGTGTCCCGTTCTGCCCCTCGGGCATGTGCCCCTCCGCCCCTTAAGTATGTGCCCTTCCGCCCCTCGAGCATGTGCCTCTCAAGTATGTGCTCCTCCGCTCCATTCCAACAGGGATAAAAGTGTCCCATTCTGCCCCTCGGGCATGTGCCCCTCCACTCCTCGGGCATGTGCCCCTCCACTCCTTGGGCATGTGCTCCTCCGCCTCTCGAGCATGTGCCCTCCCCCCTCAGGTATGTGCCCCTCAAGCACGTGCCCCTCCGCCCCTCAAGCATGTGCACCTCCGCTCCTCGGGTATGTGCCCCTCCACCCCTCGAGCATGTGCCCCCAACCTGCCCCTCAGGTATGTGCCCCTCCGACCCTCAAGCATGTGTCCCTCGGTGCAAGTTCCAGAGGTCAGACCTTCCATGATTGATAAGTTATCAACTAACCTGTGAATAGGTGATTAGTACTAGATTTCCTAAAGGAGTAAGCGTAGTTAGATTTGATCAATTAGAAGGGTGAGTATCTATAGGAAATTGCTCACCAGATGCGGTTGTACAAACAGAGGCACAACTCCCGCTTGAAGTATGGATGAATTTGCGAAAGATTGTGGCCGACCTGGTGAGGTGGGATTGAACCCTGATACAGGCGTATCCCACAGTGAGGATGCCAAAAAGGAGAACCAGGTGATGGCGCTGTCTTTGCCACTGAGTGAGATGAAGGTGCAGGAACTTCAGGTTACTTGTAAGTAAAAATTTTTATCCACACTAATATAAAACAAATAAAAACTATATACACAACGTGTTTCGACTGCTTGCAGCCTTCTTCATGTGCAAACAGTCGCGTTGTGTATATAGTTATTTGTTTTATATTAGTGTGAATAGGACAATTTTACTTACAAGCAACCTGAAGTTCCTGCACCTTGATCTCACTCGGTGGCAAAGACAGCGCCATCACCTGGTTCTGCTTTGTGAATAGGTGAATAATTGTTTTCACCGGACAACCCCTTTAATGGTATTACATAGCCCACAAAATATATTAAATTAATAACAGACACTAACACAATGGAAGTGTAGCGCCCCGAGTGCTCGGTTGCTACAGGGGTATTGCACCTTACCCAGAGGTGTGATATTCCACTCCCAGGTAAGGATGGAGTGTGGACCAGGGCTCAGTTAGCTGCATGCACACACATACACACACCCCATTTTGGGGGGACAGCTCGACGGTGCTCCCAGCTGCGGGCACAACTGACCATGTCCCTGGCTGGAGTGGGGAGGGGGGAAGAGAACCCAGTGGTGTAGGAGCAGAAAGGGGGCGGTTTCTGGAGCACAGGAAGGAGCTCATTGGGTGCAGGTCACCTGAGCTCAGACACAGAGAAGCAGATAAAAGGTGGGAGCCATCTTAAGTCGGAGAGTAGGAGGAGAAGTTCAGTCAGAGCAGAAGGGAGAGAGAGCTGACAGGGAGCCGCGGCTCAGCCTGAGCTCAGCTCCCCGAGGCAGGCCTAGAGAGAAGGCCGGGGCCAGAGAGGAGAAGAGGAGAAGGAGAAGGAAGGAAGGAGAAGAGACAGAGGAGTGGAAGGGCTCCAGAAACAAGAGTGCAGAACGGTCAGCAACCATTGCATACCCCATTATATCGGGTGAAAGGGTCAGGTTGTGGAAAGGTACCGGATCCCTAAGTTGGTGGAGGCGAATCTACCCTCAGCCAAGAACCGGAGGTTGTGACCATTTATTGGTGCGACCCCCCCCCGCTAAACCTGCTAGGAAGGCACCATATAGGATAGCGGGAAGTGAAGGCCAACGCTT
The DNA here is from genome assembly GCF_046119375.1 of Phyllobates terribilis. NCBI lineage: Eukaryota > Metazoa > Chordata > Amphibia > Anura > Dendrobatidae > Phyllobates > Phyllobates terribilis. Next base: position 54,105,577 of record NW_027362772.1, on the reverse strand, counting down.
ACCCGACACGGTCTGCGGTAGCCGGACAGAAGTCAGGACACTGGTGGGGCACGAGAGGCCAGAGAAAGGACAGAAGGGGGTCCTGTGGAATTCTCCTGAATTGCCTGGGGGTTGACCGAGCTCCTCACCTGGTGGACACAGCACGGCTCAGGCAGTCCTTGCTGACAGAAGTGACTTGGATAACAACTGTGAGTAAAAGACCCTGGACTGCATCATTGGACTCTGTGTGATTTCTGCTGCTCCGGCACCATCACCCCCAGCATCCACCTACACTGCCCTGAGGCTACACTCTTCCCGTGGGGAGTCATCCTACCCCTGTGCTGCACACCAACACCAGCCTCAGCGGTCTGCCTTGCAGCGGCGGTTATCCCTGACCGCAATCCACGGGTGGCGTAGTCGGACATTTAAAGCACTGATTGATAGACTGCCACAATCTGGTCTGACCACCCTGAGCCACGGGATCGGGTTGCCACTACTACCCCCAGCATCGTACAGAAGCCCGGTTCCGGGTACCCCAAGGCCCAGGGGGCGAGTCAGCTTTGGCGTAGTCGGCAGGATTCTGACCAACCCGCCACAAACGGATATTGCGTGCCTGAAAAAGACTTTATACATGCCTGAGTGAAGTTTCCTGCCATTCGGGGCCATTTCCCGCCAATCAGAGCCGTTTCCCGCCATCGGGCGCCATCTTCGGGACACCGCGCGGGACGAAGAGGGGCGTGGACGTCAAAAACGCGCGAGACCTGAAGCCCCGCCCTACGCTGAGACGCTGCGCAAGGTCCTGGAAGGAGATCCAGCGGACGCCGACGTCATCGCCGACCGACGCAAGGTCCTCGCCCAGAGCATCGCGAGCGGAGCCGCGGCCTACAGAAGAGGATCGCCGGAAGGTAGGCCACGGTTAACCAGGGGGGGAGGAAGACATCAGGAATGGAGACCAAGATGGCGGACCGGCAGCAGACTAAGCTGCCCAGTATCGGCAGTGCCCCAGCCGTCGTGGGTCCCGACCAGCGCCAGGAGAAGACGCGTGACGCAGGAGCTGGAGCAGGTAAGAGGAGTCTCCCTGTCCCAGATGCTGCCAGAGTCAGCCTGCTCCCCGGCCCCCTGGTGGAGCCGCCGATCCCGGGCGTCATCAACAGCGGCCCTCTCCAGGCCCCGCCGCAAGGCCTACTGCACCGCGGCGCAAGGGGCGGGTATGCCCTCAACATTCACCGGATGGGCGCAGAGAGTCACACTGCTGAGGACCCGGACGGGTCTGAAGATGATTACCAGCAGGAACAGTACCAGGAGCATTGCTACCCAGATGACCCGGATGGGTCTGGAGAGTATGGCGAGGAGGAAGAGCGTGCACCAGGAGGACACAGTTATTAAAATGTGAGTGCACTGTAGATAGTTGCCGTTAGGGTACAGAAGAGAAAGTTTACCCCGGATGGGGATTGTTGCCTGTATGTCGTTTGAATAATCAGCTGAGGACTGGGAGCAGCCAACTTAGTGAACTATCCGGCCGAGGACTGGGAGCGGTCAATTCTGTAAATAGTTGCACTTCCTAAAGTGCCCCCTACTGGTTTTATAAGAGACTACAACAACAACTGACCTCAGAACAAAAACCCGTTAGAGGTGGCCGAACACGAGGTCCAGCAGCTGGATCAGCTACGCCCTGCAGCCACCACAGGGCCTTCGTTGAGGGTTTACGAACGGGTCCCTCATGTTTGTGTTTACAAGTTTGCATTTTATAGAAAGATGGACACCTGGTCGCCAAGCGCACTGCGACCAGTTAACAAAAGTTTTACATGAAGAACGTTTATAAGAAAAATGTTTTATATGTGACAGATGTGGTTATAAAAGTGAAAAGAGTTTTATAATGTTTTATATATGAGAAGAAAGTCTTATAATATTGCTGAAAGAGAAAATGTGCCATTAACGTTAAAAGAGAAAAATCGCCTCCCATAAAGGGATGAGTAATAATGGTTTATAATTTTATATATGGATGCATTCTAAAAACTTGCATGTTTTTGAATTGTCTTTTGCTCTGTTCCAGCCCGAGGACGTGCTGTGGTTTACCAGGGGGGAATGTAGCGCCCCGAGGGCTCGGTTGCTACAGGGGTATTGCACCTCACCCAGGGGTGTGATATTCCACTCCCAGGTAAGGATGGAATGTGGACCAGGGCTCAGTTAGCTGCATGCATCACACACACCCCATTTCCGGGGGACAGCTCGACAGTGCTCCCAGCTGCGAGCACAACTGACCATGTCCCTGGCTGGAGTGGGGAGGGGGGAAGAGAACCCAGTGGTGTAGGAGCAGAAAGGGGGCAGTTTCTGGAGCACAGGAAGGAGCTCATTGGGTGCAGGTCACCTGAGCTCAGACACAGAGAAGCAGATAAAAGGTGGGAGCCATCTTAAGTCGGAGAGTAGGAGAAGTTCAGTCAGAGCAGAAGGGAGAGAGAGCTGACAGGGAGCCGCGGCTCAGCCTGAGCTCAGCTCCACGAGGCAGGCCTAGAGAGAAGGCCGGGGCCAGAGAGGAGAAGAGTAGAAGGAGAAGGAAGGAAGGAGAAGAGACAGAGGAGTGGAAGGGCTCCAGAAACAAGAAGGCAGAAGGGACCCTAAGAGTGCAGAACGGTCAGCAACCGTTGCATACCCCATTATACCGGGTGAAAGGGTCAGGCTGTGGAAAGGTACCGGATCCCTAAGTTGGTGGAGGCGAATCTACCCTCAGCCAAGAACCGGAGGTTGTGACCATTTATTGGTGCGACCCCCCGCTAAACCTGCTAGGAAGGCACCATATAGGATAGAGGGAAGTGAAGGCCAATGCTTACCCGACACGGTCCGCGGTAGCCGGACAGAAGTCAGGACACTGGTGGGGCACGAGAGGCCAGAGAAAGGACAGAAGGGGGTCCTGTGCCATACTCCTGAATTGCCTGGGGGTTGACCGAGCCCCTCACCTGGTGGACGCAGCACAGCTCGGGCAGTCCTTGCTGACAGAAGTGACTTGGATAACAACTGTGAGTAAAAGACCCTGGACTGCATCATTGGACTCTGTGTGATTTCTGCTGCGCCGGCACCATCACCCCCAGCATCCACCTACACTGCCCTGACGCTAAACTCTTCCCGTGGGGAGTCATCCTACCCCTGTGCTGCACACCAACACCAGCCTCAGCGGTCTGCCTTGCAGCGGCGGTTATCCCTTACCGCAATCCACGGGTGGCATAGTCGAACATTTAAAGCACTGATTGATAGACTGCCACAACCAGGTCTGACCACCCTGAGCCACGGGATCGGGTTGCCATTACTACCCCCAGCATCGTACAGAAGCCTGGTTCCGGGTACCCCACGGCCCAGGGGGCGAGTCAGAAGGTGAATAAAAAATTTATTGTAGCCACAAAATATAACATTAAAGACAATTAATTCAAAACTTCACTCTCTGCAGCTTAGCAAAGCTTAAAGGAGTGGTACAGCCTTAGGCGGCAGTAACTCTATGTGACTCACGTGCACCGCCGGGAACGGGCGGTCATGGTATGTGATTTGCATACTTCCGGCCACATTCCAACTAGACTTGTCCTGCCTCACTCAATTCACTTGCATAGAGCAAGGCCGTGCCCATCTAGTCGGCACATGACTGCATCCGTGCAAATCACATACTTGCGGTCATGCGCCCGCCGCTCCCAGTGCCGGCACTGAAAAATTCTCATAGCACGCAGTGACTGCAGACTTGTACCCTAAGGCCAGGCACCCCCTTTATTTAAATATTTAATTTGAAACATTGTCATAGCGAAAAATTAAAATCCATATGACATCTCCAGAGTCGGGACATATCACCCTCACATTGAACCTATGGGACTAACTATAACTGACGAAGAGAAAAAACTAATTAAAACAGGGGAAGTAAGAGAGAGATCAGACATTTCCATCTCCATTGAAGTAGGGGCCCCTGCAGTGACCAGGTAAGTACAGCAGGGAGATTTGCTGGGAAGAAGACAACGAGGCTGAGATTCGTTTACGCAGAGGTGGAGAAGTACTATTCCAAACCAAAGAGCTTCCTCTGATCAAAGAATCTTTCGCAGACCAGTGGGAGCCAGTGAGGAATATTGGGGCTAGCATCAATCTGATAATTATGCGAGATATATGCGATGAACAGAATGCATTCACTCACATCACCGTAAGGCTGGCAGAACTCCTCCAACTTAATAACGGACTGATGGATGACGCTATCCAGGCCATGTTTCATCATTTCCAGGGTCGGACTGGCCCAGCGGGACACCGGTACATTCCCCGATGAGCCCCAGGTCCTAGGGAGTAGGGGACTGCTGGCTTCATCTAAATGTGCGCCCGATGTGAAAATGGGGGGCCAGCCAGGCCAAGGGACATTGGGGGTCAGCCAGGCCAAGAGACATGGGGGGGGGTCAGCCAGGCCAAGGGACATGGGGGGGTCAGCCAGGCTAAGGGACATGGGGGGTCAGCCAGACCAAGGGACATGAGGAGCCAGCCAGGCCAAGGGACAGGGGGGGTCAGCCAAGCCAAGGGGAGCCAGCCAGGCCAAGGTACATGGGGGGTCAGCCAGGTCAAGGGACATGGGGAGCCAGCTAGGCCAAGAGGCTTGGGGGGCCAGCCAGGCCAAGGGACATGAGGGGCCAGCCAGGCCAAGGGACATGGGGGGCCAGCCAGGCAAATGGACATGGGGAGACCAGTCAGGCCAAGGGGCTTGGGGGGCCAGCCAGGCCAAGGGACATGGGGAGCCTGCAAGGCCAAATGGCATGGGGGGCCAGTCCATCACTGAGCACCGTATTACCCTGCCCACATCACTGATTCCAATCTTTCTGTGAACACTTTATATTGACAGAAAGCAGCTGATCAGTAGGGGGGTGAAGTTACACAGAATAGCAGGACTAGGAGGCACAAGACACTTAGTCCTGTATTGATAATCTGAAACATCGACACACAGCCTAGTAAGTGATACATCACTTTTAATCAGGGTCGCAGCCCGTACATCATGATGATCTCAGATTCCTTTTAACCCCTTCACGTCACGGCCAATTTCCGTTTTTTGTTTTTTTTTCCTCCCCTTCTTCCAAAAGCCATAACTTCATAGATGAGTGTTTTTTTGCGGGACAAGTTGCATTTTTGAATGACACCATTCATTTTATCATGTAATGCACTAGAAAGTGAGGACACAGATATCAAACATATATACTGTATATATAGTTTATTTTTATTTAAGTGGTGAAAATAAACTTAAAACTTGAATTGCCATTTTCTGAGACCCATAACGTTTTCATTTTTCGGGATCTGGAGCTGTGTGAGGGCTTATTTTTTACGTCTTAAGCTGACAATTTTACTGATACCATTTTTGGGTAGACACCATGTTTTGATCGCCTCCTATTCCATTTTTTTGTGTTGTTGCGGAGGTCAAAAAACAGTAATTCTGGCTTTTCAATTATTTTTCTATTTATGCCATTTACCAATCGGATTAATTTATGTTATATTTTGATAGATCTGACTATTATGAACGCAGTGATTCCAAATATCTGTGTATTTTTTTTTTTTGCTTTATTTTTAATGGGGCAAAAGGGGAGTGATATGAACTTTTATATTTTTTTCCACATTTTTATATATTTTTTTTAATTTTTACTGTATTTCTTAGTCCCCTTAGGGGACTTGAACCTGCCATCATCTGTTCGCTTGTACTATACAAAGCAGTGATAATTTTCTATTACTCATTTTTTATTATTTTTTTATCATTATTTTATTTATTTATTTTTTATTATTATATTTATATTTGTTATATTTTTTATTATTATTATTTTTTTGTATTATATTTTTTATTATTATTATTATTTTTCGTATTTTATTTTTTAGATATATTTTTATCATTATTTTAATATTTTTATTCTATTTTTTATTATTATTATATTTTTACATTATTATTTTTTGATATTTTTTTGTATTATTTTAATATTTTTATTATTATTATTTATTATTATTATTGTTATTATTATTATTATTATTATTATATATTTTATATATTTTTTATTATTTTTATTTTTTTGTTGTGCAGACCTCCTCTGCTAAATTTAGCTTTCTCTTCAGGTAAACGATACTCACCAGCTATCGTATCAATACCAATGCTTAGATACTCAATAGAGGAAGATAGGAGCCCACTCTTGTCCCATGCAATAGCAAACTCTTCTGATTGTTGTATTTTTACTGCATTTTTTTTTTGCATTTTCCCCTTTATTTGATACATTTTTAGTGCAAATTTGAAGCAGTGATTTTTTAATGCATTTTATTAGCATAGAAAAGGTTTTGATTCTGCGCTTAAAATCGCAACTGCGTCTTTAACATGCGTTTTTTTTTCCAGGCTCCCCATAGAAGTCTGCTGGATTGCACACAAGGATTCAGGAGCAAAGTCCATCCTTATTGATCCCATGTACTGATTTATGTATTGCACTAAGCATGGCGGCGTGCACTGCGGTCCCTCCGTGTGTTTCATATATCAATTTCACATGAATCTCTAATGGATTCTCATATCCTGGTACTGAATAGCTAACGAGATCACTTCTGAACATCACATAACGTTTCATGCCGAAAGACCTCATTATTTGACCGCACCGAGATCAGACAAACAGGACGCGGTCGTTTAATGTGATGATGTCATGTCATCTGCGCTCATGCCACTAGAATAACCGATGATGTCATCGGTGTGTGGCCTCGGCAGCGTCTCCACCCTCTCTTCGTAAATCTTTATCTGTATTTGTTTTTTCCCCTCATTACCCTTAATTACTAATTCATCACATCCTATAATAGATTTTTTCGTTAAAAAAAGATCTGTTTCTTCCCATAAATATGTAATTTTTTTCTACCTGATGTAAAAGCCGCTTTTCTCCTGAATCCGGCGTTATTTTTCTTTTGTTCCTGCGCCTCTCCGTTCCTGAGATATGACCCCTTTTTCACCTGTAGATAAATCTAGTCTTGATGGCCAAGTGGGCGTAGTGTTTTTCAGGAACACACCCGTTTGACTAATAAGACTAAAGACTAAAGAAGGCCATAACTCAGGAACGGAGAGGAGCAGGAACAAAAGAAAAATTTCGCCGGATTCAGGAAAACAAGGGGGGGAAATTACATATATCTGGGAAGCGACAGGTTGTCTTTAACCCATTCCTGAAATCAAAAAATATTGTGATGTGGAGTATGTGTTATGTGGGGAATGGCGGGGGACTACCATTATTAATATTGAGCCTTTAGAGAGTAAAGGATACGCTACAACCTATTCACAGGATAGGTGGCAAATGGGGATCCAACTAACCGGACCTCGAACAGTCACAAGAAAGGGTCCCTGAATGAATATGGTGGTGTTAAACAGACCAATGTATCATTCACTTTTTATTGCACTGCCTCAGTGTCACTTCTGCCAGAACGGAAGGGGAGGGATGCACTCTAACTAGGGAAAGATTAAAGGGCCACCCCTGAATCTTGCCCTGAGCTCCCTGACATTCCTAGATGGGTTCTTTAACCCTGGGCTGCGATCATGTTCCTATCCCTGTCTTGCCCTAAGTGTGGCCATGGCTAGTGCGTGGGGCAGCAGGAGCGCTAGTCCTGTTCTATAATACAGACACAAAGGGAGACAGGCAAGAGTAAAGAAAAACAGCAATGATTCTCAGGCTAAGGAATCTATAATATAATCGGCCAAGGGTCCCTCTGTCTGAAGCCTCGATAGACTACGCATGCGCGATGCGCAGTCTGGCTCCTGACAGAAAAACGCTTGGAGCCGTTACAGGTAAGAGGAGTGTGTATGGCGCCGGAGATCATGGTATGCGTAGACACTGAACGCATACCGCGATCTCCGGCGCCATACTTAGAAACTTACCTGACCGGGAGGAGCGTTGATGCGGCGAAACTCTTCGCGCCGGAGACCGGGGCAGGAGTGAAGGCGTCGGAATCGGCGCATGCGCATTGCGCTATCCGGTGCCATTTTACTGAAGACAAATTTACAGTGTGTCTTCAGCAAAATGGAGCCGGACAGCGTGGTGCTCCGGCGCCGCACTCCTCCCCCGGCCCCCGGCAGAACAGGACGCAGCAGCAGCACAGGGAAGAAAGGTGAGTATAAGTTTATTTTTTTTGTATGTGTGCAGCGTGAAAGGGATGAGGGGTGCCATACATACCAGGATTGGGGGATGAGGGGGCCACACATACCAGGATTGGGGGTGAGGGGGCCACACATACCAGGATTGAGGGGTGAGGGGGCCACACATACCAGGATTGGAGCATGAGGGGTACCATACATACCAGGATTAGGGGATGAGGGGTACCATACATACCAGGATTGGGGCATGAGGGGACCACACATACCAGGATTGGGGGATGAGGGGGCCACACTTACCAGGATTCGGGCAAGAGGGGTACCATACATACCAGGATTGAGTGATAAGGGGACCATGCATGCCAGTATTTGGGGTGAGGGGACCATACATACCAGGATTGGGGGTGAGGGGACCATGCATACCAGGATTGGGGGATGAGGGGGCCACACATACCAGGATTGGGGGGATTAGGGGACCATGCATACCAGGATTGGGGGTAAGTGGACCATGCATACCAGGATTGGGGGATGAGGGGACCATGCATACCAGGATTAGGGGATGAGGAGTACCATACATACCAGGATTGGGGGATAAGGGGGCCACACATACAAGGATTGGAGGATGAGGGGGCCACACTTACCAGGATTGGGGCATGAGGGGTACCATACATACCAGGATTGAGGGATGAGGGGACAATGCATGCCAGTATTGGGGGTGAGGGGACCATGCATACCAGGATTGGGGGTGAGGGGACCATGCACACCAAGATTGGGGGATGAGGGGGCCACACATACCAGGATTGGGGGGATGAGGGGACCATGAATACCAGGATTGGGGGTAAGTGGACCATGCATACCAGGAATGGGGGATGAGGGGACCATGCATTCCAGGATTGGGGGATGAGGAGTACCATGCATACCAGGATTGGGGGATGAGGGGTACCATACAAATCAGGATTGGGGGGCGATGGGACCATGCATACCAGGATTGGGGGATGAGGGGACCATACATACCAGGATTGGGGGTGAGGGGACCATGCATACCAGGATTGAGGGATAAGGGGGGCACATATACCAGGATTGGGGGATTAGGGGTACCATACATACCAGGATTGGGGGATGAGGGGTACCATACATACCAGGATTGGGGGATGAGGGGGGCCATGCATATCAGGATTGGGGGTGAGGGGACCACGCATACCAGGATTGGGGGATGAGGGGTGCCAAGCATACCATGATTGGGGATGAGGGGACCATGCATACCAGGATTGGGGGTGAGGGGACCATGCATACCAAAATTGGGGGTGAGGGTACCATGAATACCAGGATTGGGGGATGAGGTGTACCATGCATACCAGGATTGGGGGATGAGGGGTACCATGCATACCAGGATTTTGGGATGAGGGGTACCATGCATACCAGGATTGGGGGATGAGGGGTACCATGCATACCAGGATTGGGGGATGAGGAGTGCCATGCATACCAGGATAGGGATGAGGGGGCCATACATACCAGGATTGGGGATGAGAAAGCCATGCATACCAGGATGAGGGATTGGGTACCATACATACCAGGATTGGGGGATGGGGGGTGCCATACATACCAGGATTGGGATGAGGGGTGCAATGTATATCAAATTTGGGATGAGGGGTGCCATGCATACCAGGATGAGAGATGGGGTGCCATGCATACCAGGATTGGAATGAGGGGTGCCATGTATACCAGATTTGAAATGAGGGGTGCCATGTATACCAGATTTGAAATGAGGGGTGCCAGGGTGCCATTCATACCAGGATTGGGGATGGGGGGTGCCATGCATACCAGGATTGGGGATGGTGGGGTGCCATGCATAGCAGGATTGGGGATGGTGGGGTGCCATGCATACCAGGATTGGGGGTGAGAGGTGCCATGCATACCAGGATTGGGGGATGAGGGTTGCCATGCATACCAGGATTGAGGGATAAGGGGGGCACATATACGAGGATTGGGAGATGAGGGGTACCATACATACCAGGATTGGGGGATGAGGGGTACCATACATACCAGGATTGGGGGATGAGGGGGGCCATGCATATCAGGATTGGGGGTGAGGGGACCACACATACCAGGATTGGGGGATGAGGGGTGCCAAGCATACCATGATTGGGGATGAGGGGACCATGCATACCAGGATTGGGGGTGAGGGGACCATGCATACCAAAATTGGGGGTGAGGGTACCATGAATACCAGGATTGGGGGATGAGGTGTACCATGCATACCAGGATTGGGGGATGAGGGGTACCATGCATACCAGGATTTTGGGATGAGGGGTACCATGCATACCAGGATTGGGGGATGAGGGGTACCATGCATACCAGGATTGGGGGATGAGGAGTGCCATGCATACCAGGATAGGGATGAGGGGGCCATACATACCAGGATTGGGGATGAGAAAGCCATGCATACCAGGATGAGGGATTGGGTACCATACATACCAGGATTGGGGGATGGGGGGTGCCATACATACCAGGATTGGGATGAGGGGTGCAATGTATATCAAATTTGGGATGAGGGGTGCCATGCATACCAGGATGAGAGATGGGGTGCCATGCATACCAGGATTGGGATGAGGGGTGCCATGTATACCAGATTTGAAATGAGGGGTGCCATGTATACCAGATTTGAAATGAGGGGTGCCATGCATACCAGGATTGGGGATGGGGGGTGCCATGCATACCAGGATTGGGGATGGTGGGGTGCCATGCATAGCAGGATTGGGGATGGTGGGGTGCCATGCATACCAGGATTGGGGGTGAGAGGTGCCATGCATACCAGGATTGGGGGATGAGGGTTGCCTTGCATACCAGGATTGAGGGGTGAGGGGTTCCATGCATACCAGGATAGGGATCTGGGGGGGCCATGCATACCAAGATTCGGATGAGGGGCCATGCATATCAGGATAGGGAAGAGGGGTACCATGTATACCAGGATAGGGATGAGGGGTACCATGCATACCAGGATTGGGGGATGAGGGGTGCCATGCGTTCCAGGATTGGGGGTGAGGGGTGCTAAGCTAAGAGGTTAGTATTTATACCAGAGGGGAGTGGAGAAATCAGAACTGCTGAGATAACTCAGCACAGGAGAGCTCTAGGAGACAAACAGAACTGTTTACTTCTTGCAACAACAGAGCAAGTGAAATCTGCACAGCTTAACCCTTGCAACACCAGAACAAAGGAAATTTGCACAGTTAACTGGAAGGCAAAGCAGATCCAACCAGTGCAGGTGCAGCCAGACGCCGCGATCTTCTGACCCCTGAACTAGAGGAGACCACTCTCTGTTGTGACACTCAGCATCTAGAAGATATAGAGCAGTGGTCTTCCATGTGCGCTTCTGCTCCATTTACACAGGGGACTTTGTGGTGCCACTGTTCTTTTTATTGGTGGTGGTCTTAGTGGTCTGGACATAAATTTATCACCAAACCTGTTGATAAATCATCAATGTATTAAGTAGTAAAATTCCTTTTAACTTCCATAACTTGGGTTATATATTGTAAAATTGGGATCTTTCCTGCAAAGACGACTTGTGTTGCATGTCGTAAGTGCATTTATGGCCATGTAAAATTTTAGGAAAAAAATCCGACCAGAGAGGAAATTGGACTGTGACCTACTGTTTGCAGACTGTGCAGGCTCAGAGTCTATATCTGGAGAGTAATTCTTTTCTTCCGTCATGGGTATAAATTATGCATAGTTACTATGAGCTGCCTTATGATTATTTCCTATGTATTAGGATTGTCTGCGGTGCACTGTGTGGCTGATGGCTCCATGGTTATCTATTATAAAAAAACCAAAGTAGATGCCTTCTTATCAACAGCCCTCATGGTGCGCACTCAGATTTAGAGGGTCCTCATTAACAGTACCCCATTATGTCAGAGCTGAGGAGCAGAGGGCAGAAAAGTCACCACTGCTCTACTCGGGGCCGGCGTCAGCACCCGGGCAAGTCCTGGGGCCCTGGACCATCAGGGGGGCCCACTCACCATTGGGGCCCGGGATGCTCCCCAGAAGCTGTGCAGGACCGCTGGCAGTGCTTGATTGCCGGCACTTCACTAGACATGTCTGTGCGGCTGTGTCTGGTAGTAATGACGCGGCAGGGTCGGCACTGCACCTTTAATTGTGCTTGTGTGTCGCCCCTGCCGTGTCATTAGTACCAGACACAGCCGCACAGCGCACTGCACGCAGCCATGTCTGGTAAAGTGCCGGCAATCAAGCACTGCCAGCGGTCCTGCACAGCTGCTGGGGGGCAGCCCGGGCCATGACGGCGAATGGGCTCCCCTGATGGTCCAGGGCCATGTCTGTGACACACACGCCGGCGGTCCTGCACAGCCACATGTCAGAGGAGCTGGATGGGACACAGGCCAGGGGCAGGTGATAGAGGCTTGTTGCCAGCTTCCCCAATCCCCATATTAAAAATATTTCTAATGTGTGTGTGTGTGTTTCTGATGTGAATGTCTGTGTATGTCACTGTGTATATATGTCTGTTTTATACGTGTTTTTAAGAATTTGTGTTCAAATATGTATGTCTGTATATATATCTGTGTATATGTTTGCATGTGCATGTCTGCGTATTGTATGTGTGCATATTTGCGTACTGCGTGTATGTGTGTGTGTGCATGCCTGCGTACTGTGTGTGTGCATGTCAGCATGTGTGCGCATGTCTGCATACTGTGTGTGTATGTGAGTGTGTGCATGCCTGCGTACTGTGTGTGCATGTGTGTGTGCATCCCTGCGTACTGTGTGTGTGCATGTGTGTGTACTGTGTGTGTGTGCATCCCTGCGTACTGTGTGTGTGCATGTGTGTGTACTGTGTGTGTGTGTGCATGCCTGCGTACTGTATGTGTGCATATCTGCATGTGTGCGCATGTCTGTGTAGTGCGTGTGAGTGTGTGCATGCCTGCGTACTGTGTGTGTGTGCATGTCTGCGTAGTATGTGCATGTCTGCGTACTGCGTGTGCATGCCTGCGTACTGTGTGTGTACCTGTCTGCATACTGTGTGTGTACATGTCTGTGTACTGTGTGTACATGCCAACGTACTGGGTGTATGCATGTCTGCGTACTGTGTGTGTGTTTGTGCATGCCTGCGTACTGTGTGTGTGCATGCCTGCGTACTGTGTGTGTGCATGCCTGCGTACTGTGTGTGTGCATGCCTGCGTACTGTGTGTGCATGTCTGTGTACTGTGTGTGTGCATGTCTGCATTTGTGAAGGATGAGGGGGGCAGGCTGGGCCCTGTGTTGTATATATATATTTCTCTGCGGTATCTGCGCATCATGTATGTATGTGTTAACGGGGCCACTGAGACTCTTTCGCCCGGGGCCTACGAAAACCTGGAGCCGGCCCTGGCTCTACTGACCCCATAACTGCAGAGTCCAGACCTCTTCTAGTATCAGCACAAACACTGCACTCCCACCGAGAGCCTCAGACATGTCTTTTTTTTAATAATTAGGCAAAAATAGACACTGTGAACACAATGCACTAACCTATCCAGCTGAAACACATGCCCCCTACGGTTCTACTGGGGATGGGTTCATTACAGCTGCAGGTGTAGAGCTGCTGGGGCAATGACTCTGCAGCCATCTCTCATCAGTCTATGACTATTAATAAAAACAATATCTAGGTCTAAGTCAGGAATCAAATATGAATATCAGCAATATTAATGGAGGCCAGTGGGTTCCAATGCCCCCCTTTGATGTTAATATAAGTGGATACCTACGACTAGGTGAGCAGTGCCCATAACTATTATTATTAATACAGAAAGTAGCCAGTAGGGGGCAGGCTTCACCTAACTGCCAGACAAGACTGTGGGGGGCATTGTACTGTGTGTGGGAGACTCTGGGGGCAATATACTGTGTGTGAAGAACTGTAGGGGAATTATACATGGTGTGAGAAACTTTGGGTGCATTATACTGTGTGTGGGGCTTTACAAATATGTGGGGCACTGTGGGAGCATTATACTATGTGGAGGACTGTGGGAACATTATACTGTGTGGAGGACTGTGAGGTCATTATATTGTGTGGAGGACTGTGAGGACATTATACTGTGTGGAGGACTGTGAGGACATTATACTGTGTGGAGGACTGTGAGGTATTTTCTGTGTGGAGGACTGTGAGGGCATTATACTGTGTGGAGGACTGTGAGGACATTATACTGTGTTGGGGACTGTGAGGAAACTATACTGTGTGGAGGATTGTGGGAGCATTATACTGTGTGGAGGACTGTGAGGGCATTATACTGTGTGGAGGACTGTGAGGACAATATACTGTGTGGAGGACTGTGGGGTATTATACTGTGTGGAGGACTGTGAGGACATTATACTGTGTGGATGACTGTGGGGTATTATACTGTGTGGAGGACTGTGGGGGGACATTATACTGTGTGAAGGACTGTGGGGACATTATACTGTGTGGAGGACTGTGGGAAGACATTATATTGTGTGGGGGACTGTGGGGACATTATACTGTGTGGGCATTATACTGTGTGGAGGACATTATACTGTGTGGAGGACATTATACTGTGGAGGACTGTGAAGACATTATACTGTATGGAATACTGTGGGGGCATTATACTGTGTGGAGGAATGTAGGGACATTATACGGTGTGGAGGACTGTAGGGATATTATACTGTGGGGGCATTATACTGTGTGGAGGACTTTGAGGACATTATACTGTGTGGAGGACTGTGGGGACATTATACTGTGTGGAGGGACTGTAGGGACATCATACTGTGTGGAGGGACTGTAGGGACATTATACTGTGTGGAGGACTGTGAGGACATTATGCTGTGTGGAGGGACTGTAGGGACATCATACTGTGTGGAGGACTGTGGAGACATTATACTGTGTGTGGGACTGTGGGATATTATACTGTGTATGAGCGACTGTGGGGGACTGTTGTGTATTACACTGAGAGTAGGGGACTGAGGGAGGCATCATTCTGTGTATTGGGGACTGTGGGGGCATTATACTGTGTGTGGGGACTGGGGGAGCATAATATTGTGTGTGGAGGAGACTGTGAAGGCCACTGGCGGACAAAAAACAGGAAAGGGCCCCTGTGCAAGAACAGTATATGCAGTCCAATAGCTCATCATAATGCACAATTCCACCTGTTTTGGAGATGGAAATGGACCCCCTTAACTTCTGGGCCCCTGTGTGGCTGCACAGGATGCACCAATGATATGTTCGCCCCTGGTGGGGGCGTTATATTTGTGTGGGGACATCATACTGTATGTGGGGAGTATGTTGGGAGCATTGTGCTCTGTGTAGGGGGCTATGGGGGCATCATACCGTGTGGGGGACTGTGATGTTGGCATAGTGTAGGGGGACTGTGGGGGCATTATACCAAGTTGGGGGTGAATATGGGGGCATTCTACCGAGTTGGGGGTGACTGTGGGGGCATTCTACTGAGTTGGGGGTGACTGTGGGGGCATTATACCGAGTTGGGGGTGTCTGTGGGGGCATTATAGTGTGTGGCGAAGACTGTAGGGGTATTATATTGTGTAGTGGGGACTGTTTGGGCTTCATAATGTGCGGCAATGACTGTGGGGGCATTATAATGTGTGGAGGGACTGTGAGGACATCTTAATAAGTGGGGGAACTGTGGAGGGAATCGTAATGTGTGAGGAGGCATCATGCTGAGTGTGGGGGGCACTGTGATCATCCTCCTGTATGTGGTGAGCACATTGGAGGCATCATATTTGTGGTGAGCATTGTGGGGGGCATCATACTGTGTGGGAGGCCATTGTGGGCATCATAATCTGTCGGGGCCATAAAAGTGGTATCGTCACGTGCGGGAACAATAATGGGCTTCACTAGGAGCTGGGCAAGGTTAGGGAAGTGGCTTAACGTAAAATAAAAATTAGAGCGCTATGTGTTCCTCTTTCCTAACTTCCAAAGTTGGGGGAATGGAGTGGAAGATTAGCTGTACAGCGGTAGGCAAAATAAAAGTAAATGCAGTCAGAGACAGAGAAGTTCAGTTCATAAAGAGTTTCTATTGTTTTATATCGTTAGTGGACACAATAAATGCAAAATCGTTATATCCAGACGCAAAACACAAATTAACCCCTGCCTGGCTGAGCTCTAATTAGAAATTAGCTTCCCTGACCATACAGCTGGCACACTACCACCAGAGGAACAAATATAAAGAAACAAAGTAGGAACATCATTTTTTTAAGTGACTTTTCCTTCTTTGTCCATTTTTAATCAATGCGCTTCACTTTTGTTTGTAACCTTTTTTGCCACCTTTTAGTGCAGAAGGTAGCATTTTCCACTAACATGTTGCAAAATATCAAAAATGTGATGAATCAGCCAAAAACAACTTTAAAAAAAACAAAAGCTGCAAATTAAAAGAAGAAATAGGGGCAAATGAAAAACAGGCCAAATACATCAAAAACTAGCCCAAAAAAATGTTGCAAATGCAATAATGAATCAGACCCAGTGTGTTCTGGAGATCCTTGCAGACACCCTTGCAGTCTTCCTTACAGTCTCCCTTGCAGTCTTCCTTGCAGTTTCCCTTGCAGTCCCCCTTGCAGTCTTCCTTGCAGTTTCCCTTGCAGTCCCCCTTGCAGTCTTCCTTGCAGTCCCCCTTACAGTCTCCCTTGCAGTCCCCCTTGCAGTCCCCCTTGCAGTCTTCCTTGCAGTCCCCCTTACAGTCTCCCTTGCAGTCTTCCTTGCAGACACCCTTGCAGTCTTCCTTGCAGTCTCACTTGCAGTCTTCCTTGCAGTTTCCCTTGCAGTCCCCCTTGCAGTCTTCCTTGCAGTCTTCCTTGCAGTTTCCCTTGCAGTCCCTCTTGCAGCCTTTCTTGCAGTCTCCCTTGCAGTCCCCCTTACAGTCTCCCTTGCAGTCCCCCTTGCAGTCTTCCTTGCAGTCCCCCTTACAGTCTCCCTTGCAGTCTTCCTTACAGTCTCCCTTGCAGTCTTCCTTGCAGTCCCCCTTACAGTCTCCCTTGCAGTCTTCCTTACAGTCTCCCTTGCAGTCTTCCTTACAGTCTCCCTTGCAGTCTTCCTTGCAGTTTCCCTTGCAGTCTTTCTTGCAGTCTCCCTTGCAGTCCCCCTTACAGTCTCCCTTGCAGTCCCCCTTGCAGTCTTTCTTGCAGTCTCCCTTGCAGTCCCCCTTACAGTCTCCCTTGCAGTCCCCCTTGCAGTCTTCCTTGCAGTCCCCCTTACAGTCTCCCTTGCAGTCTTCCTTACAGTCTCCCTTGCAGTCTTCCTTGCAGTCCCCCTTACAGTCTCCCTTGCAGTCTTCCTTACAGTCTCCCTTGCAGTCTTCCTTACAGTCTCCCTTGCAGTCTTCCTTGCAGTTTCCCTTGCAGTCCCCCTTGCAGTCTTCCTTGCAGTTTCCCTTGCAGTCCCCCTTGCAGTCTTCCTTGCAGTCCCCCTTACAGTCTCCCTTGCAGTCCCCCTTGCAGTCCCCCTTGCAGTCTTCCTTGCAGTCCCCCTTACAGTCTCCCTTGCAGTCTTCCTTGCAGACACCCTTGCAGTCTTCCTTGCAGTCTCACTTGCAGTCTTCCTTGCAGTTTCCCTTGCAGTCCCCCTTGCAGTCTTCCTTGCAGTCTTCCTTGCAGTTTCCCTTGCAGTCCCCCTTGCAGCCTTCCTTGCAGTCCCCCTTACAGTCTCCCTTGCAGTCCCCCTTGCAGTCTTCCTTGCAGTCCCCCTTACAGTCTCCCTTGCAGTCTTCCTTAGTCTCCCTTGCAGTCTTCCTTGCAGTCCCCCTTACAGTCTCCCTTGCAGTCTTCCTTGCAGTCCCCCTTACAGTCCCCCTTACAGTCTCCCTTGCAGTCCCCCTTGCAGTCCCCCTTGCAGTCTTCCTTGCAGTCTCCCTTGCAGTCTTCCTTGCAGTCTCCCTTGCAGTCTTCCTTGCAGTCCCCCTTACAGTCCCCCTTGCAGTCTTCCTTGCAGTCTCCCTTGCAGTCTTCCTTACAGTCTCCCTTGCAGTCTTCCTTGCAGTCCCCCTTACAGTCTCCCTTGCAGTCTTCCTTGCAGTCCCCCTTGCAGTCCCCCTTACAGTCTCCCTTGCAGTCCCCCTTGCAGTCCCCCTTGCAGTCTCCCTTGCAGTCTTCCTTGCAGTCTCCCTTGCAGTCCCCCTTGCAGTCTTCCTTGCAGTCTCCCTTGCAGTCCTCCTTGCAGTTTCCCTTGCAGTCCCCCTTGCAGTCTCCCTTGCAGTCCTCCTTGCAGTCTTTCTTGCAGTTTCCCTTGCAGTCTTCCTTACAGTCTCCCTTGCAGTCCTCCTTGCAGTCTTTCTTGCAGTCCTCCTTGCAGTCTCCCTTGCAGTCCCCCTTACAGTCTCCCTTGCAGTCCTCCTTGCAGTCTTCCTTGCAGTCTCCCTTGCAGTCTCCCTTGCAGTCTTCCTTGCAGTCTCCCTTGCAGTCTTCCTTACAGTCCCCCTTGCAGTCTCCCTTGCAGTCTTCCTTGCAGTCCTCCTTGCAGTTTCCCTTGCAGTCCCCCTTGCAGTCTCCCTTGCAGTCCTCCTTGCAGTCTTTCTTGCAGTTTCCCTTGCAGTCCCCCTTGCAGTCTCCCTTGCAGTCCTCCTTGCAGTCTTTCTTGCAGTTTCCCTTGCAGTCTTCCTTACAGTCTCCCTTGCAGTCTTTCTTGCAGTCCTCCTTGCAGTCTCCCTTGCAGTCCCCCTTACAGTCTCCCTTGCAGTCCTCCTTGCAGTCTCCCTTGCAGTCTCCCTTGCAGTCCCCCTTACAGTCTCCCTTGCAGTCCTCCTTGCAGTCTTCCTTGCAGTCTCCCTTGCAGTCTCCCTTGCAGTCTTCCTTGCAGTCTTCCTTGCAGTCTTCCTTACAGTCCCCCTTGCAGTCTTCCTTGCAGTCTCCCTTGCAGTCTTCCTTGCAGTTTCCCTTGCAGTCTCCCTTGCAGTCCTCCTTGCAGTCTTTCTTGCAGTCTCCCTTGCAGTCTTCCTTGCAGTTTCCCTTGCAGTCTTCCTTGCAGTCTTCCTTGCAGTCCCCCTTACAGTCTCCCTTGCAGTCCCCCTTGCAGTCTTCCTTGCAGTCCCCCTTACAGTCTCCCTTGCAGTCTTCCTTGCAGTCTTCCTTGCAGTCCCCCTTACAGTCTCCCTTGCAGTCCCCCTTGCAGTCTTCCTTGCAGTCCCCCTTACAGTCTCCCTTGCAGTCTTCCTTGCAGTCCCCCTTACAGTCTCCCTTGCAGTCCCCCTTGCAGTCCCCCTTGCAGTTCCCCTTGCAGTCTTCCTTGCAGTCTCCCTTGCAGTTTCCCTTGCAGTCCCCCTTGCAGTCTTCCTCGCAGTCCCCCTTGCAGTCTCCCTTGCAGTCCTCCTTGCAGTCTTTCTTGCAGTCCTCCTTGCAGTCTCCCTTGCAGTCCTCCTTGCAGTTTTCCTTGCAGTCTTCCTTGCAGTTTCCCCTGCAGTTTCCCTTGCAGTCTCCCTTGCAGTCTTCCTTGCAGTTTCCCTTGCAGTTTCTCTTGCAGCCCCCCTTGCAGTCTTCCTTGCAGTTTCCCTTGCAGTCCCCCTTGCTGTCCCCCTTGCAGTCTTCCTTGCAGTTTCCCTTGCTGTCCCCCTTGCAGTCTCCCTTGCAGTCTCCCTTGAAGTTTCTCTTGCAGTCCCCCTTGCAGTCTTTCTTGCTGTCCCCCTTACAGTCTCCCTTGCAGTCCCCCTTGCAGTCTTCCTTTCAGTCTCCCTTGCAGTCCCCCTTGCAGTCTCCCTTGAAGTTTCCCTTGCAGTCCCCCTTACAGTCTCCCTTGCAGTCCCCCTTTGCAGTCCCCCTTACAGTCTCCCTTGCAGTCCCCCTTGCAGTCCCCTTTACAGTCTCTCTTACAGTCCCCCTTGCAGTTTCCCTTGCATTCTCCCTTGCAGTCCCCCTTGCAGTTTCCCTTGCAGTCCCCCTTACAATCCCCCTTGCAGTCTTCCTTACAGTCTCCCTTGCAGTCTCCCTTGCAGTCCCCCTTACAGTCTCCCTTGCAGTTCCCCTTGCAGTTTCACTTGGAGTCTCCCTTGCAGTCCCCCTTGCAGTCCTCCTTGCAGTCTCCCTTGCAGTCTTCCTTGCAGTCTCCCTTGCAGTCTTCCTTGCAGTTTCCCTTGCAGTCCCCCTTGCAGTCTTCCTTGCAGTTTCCCTTGCAGTCTCCCTTGCATTTTCCCTTGCAGTCTTCCTTGCAGTCCCCCTTGAAGTCTCCCTTGCAGTCCCCCTTGCAGATAATAGATAGATGGATAGATAATAGATAGATGATATAATAGATAATAGATAGATAATAGATAGATAATAGATACTAGATAGATAATAGACAGATAATAGAAAGATAGATGATAGGTAATAGATAGATAATAGATAGATGATAGATAAATAATAGATAGATAATAGATAGATGATATATAATAGATAGATGATAGATAATAGATAGATAATAGATAGATGATAGATAGATGATAGATAATAGATAAATGATATAATAGATAGATAATAGATATATGGATAGATAGATAATGGATATATAATAGATAGATAATAGATGATAGATAGATAATAGATAGATAATAGATAGACAGATGATAGATAATAGATAGATGATAGATAGATAATAGATAGATAATAGATAAATGATAGATAATAGATAGATGATAGATGATAGATAATAGATAGATGATATAATAGATAGATAATAGATATATGGATAGATAGATAATGTATATATAATAGATAGATAGATAATAGATAGATAATAAAGATGATAGATAGATAATAGATATATAGATAATTGATAGATATATAGATAATAGATAAATAGATAATAGATGGATGATAGATAATAGATAGATGATAGATAGATAATAGGTAGATGATAGATAATAGATAGATAATACATAGATAGAGATAGATAATAGATAGATAATAGATAGATAATAGATAGATAATAGATATATAGATAATTGATAGATATATAGATAATAGATAAATAGATAATAGATGGATGATAGATAATAGATAGATGATAGATAGATAATAGATGGATGATAGATAGATGATAGATAATAGATAGATAGATAATACATAGATAGATAGAGATAGATAATAGATAGATAGATGATAGATAGATAGATAAGAGATAGAGAATAGATAGATAGATAATAGATAGATAATAGACAGATAGATAATAGATAGATAGATGATAGACAGATAATAGATAGATAATAGATAGATAATAGATAGATAGATAATAGATAGATGATAGATAGATGATAGATAATAGATAGATAATAGATAGATGATAGATAGATAATAGATAGATCATAGATAGATAATAGATAGCTGATAGATAGATGATAGATAATAGATAGATGATAGATAGATGATAGATAAATGATGGCTCATACCCCAGTGTATTGATATGTGATTGGCAGCAGCGTGATGGGGTGTGATGGGCTGCAGTGCAGATCTGTCCATACACTGTTCTTGTATTTGTGACTAGTTTCTATCTTGCTCTCAGTTATGGGGGCCCCGTGTTGGGCCCTGAGCCTGTAGCTCCCGGCTTCCATTGCTCTCCCCTCCTCTCTCGCCCCCCGCCATCCTGCGTATAAAGCGCCACACCCTGAGGACGGACGGGCAGAGCATCCCAGCACCGCACAGCAGCAGCATGGTGGCCGGCGTCGCCCTCCTCTGCCTGCTGGCCGGCTTACTGGACGGAGGTGAGCGCTGGTGTGTGCAGTGATGCAGCAGAGCTGAGCCGCACAGGAGAGCCGCACACTCAGCTCTGCTGCATCGTGTGTCTGTAGTGCGCGGTCCCCACTCCCGGGCTGATCCTGCGTGACTGTGTCTGGGTGATGTCTGCCTGTGACGCGGCACATTGGAAGGAATTGGGAACCAGACAGGACCACGGACAGGGACTGATGAGGACGAGCCTATATATGGCGGCAACATACTCTGCAGCGCTGTACTGAGAGACAGTCACTCCCGTCATCCCTGTCCCCATGGGGCTCATTTTCCTGAATGATTATGGAGCTTATGACGAGACTAAATCAGCGTAGAGATCCTCATTCCTCAACATCATAACACACCTCAGCTGCTGCAGAACCTCATAACACACCTCAGCTGCTGCAGAACCTCATAACACACCTCAGCTGCTGCAGAGCCTCATAATACACCTCAGCTGCTGCAGAACCTCATAATACACCTCAGCTGCTGCAGAACCTCATAACACACCTCAGCTGCTGCAGAACCTCATAACACACCTCAGCTGCTGCAGAACCTCTTTACACATCTCAGCTGCTGCAGAGCCTCATAATACACCTCAGCTGCTGCAGAGCCTCATAATACACCTCAGCTGCTGCAGAACCTCATAGCACACCTCAGCTGCTGCAGAACATCCTAATACACCTCAACTGCTGCAGAACATCCTAATACACCTCAGCTGCTGCAGAACCTCATAATACACCTCAGCTGCTGCAGAACATCCTAATACACCTCAGCTGCTGCAGAACATCCTAATACACCTCAGCTGCTGCAGAACCTCATAATACACCTCAGCTGCTGCAGAACATCCTAATACACCTCAGCTGCTGCTGAACATCCTAATACACCTCAGCTGCTGCAGAACATCCTAATACACCTCAGCTGCTGCAGAACCTCATAATATACCTCAGCTGCTGCAGAACATCCTAATACACCTCAGCTGCTGCATAACCTCATAATACACCTCAGCTGCTGCAGAACATCCTAATACACCTCAGCTGCTGCAGAACATCCTAATACACCTCAGCTGCTGCAGAACCTCATAATACACCTCAGCTGCTGCAGAACCTCATAATATACCTCAGCTGCTGCAGAACCTCATAATACACCTCAGCTGCTGCAGAACATCCTAATACACCTCAGCTGCTGCAGAACCTCATAATACACTTCAGTAACTTCTAATCTTATTAGACATTTACTTGCATATTTTTAACCCTTCATAGCATATAATTAAAGGGGCGGCGCTGTACAGGAAAGGGCCGCGGCTTTACATAAGTGCAGTGACCCCCTCATTGTTAGGATGTTTGGGGGTCCTGGTGGTCAGACCCCCACTTATTTACACAGTAATGGCATCTTTTTTTAGCCTTTTGTCCGTGGTGGGTAGGTATACGCTGAGTGCAGGCGATGGCTGGGCAGCTTCCATTGCAGGTAGAAAGCTGGAGTGTAATGAATCTCTTTCCCTAAAATCCATGGCGGTGACCTCAGCCCCATTAGTGACGTAGCAGACGGGAGTCGGAACAAGTAATTGACTTCTTGATTCCCTTCCAGCCGCTCAGTAACGTTATATACTCGCTGTATATCGGGACTGGCCGGATTACGCATCGTTGCTGGACTGGGGGGCAGGGCTCACATTATCCAATGCTAACAGATGGGGGTGACCGGGCGACCAGCAGTCTCAGCCCATGGCCTCCAGCATGCCTGACTAGAGTAAAAACTTCCTGTCCTCAGGTACAAAAGAAAAATCAGCTTTGGATCACAAACTGCAGATGTAACATCCGATGCATAGACAGAGAAGGGGGCTGCTGTATGTCTGCTTATTCCTAAATCTGAGTCAGCCCCCTTCTCTGTCACATCCGATGCATAGACAGAGGAGGCTGCAGTTTGTCTGCTTAGTCCCATACCTGAGCCAGCCCCCTTCTCTGTCACGGACAATGCATAGGCAGGGAAGGGGGCTACTGTATTTCTGCTTATTCCTAAATCTGAGTCATCCCCCTTCTCTATCATATCTGATGCATAAACAGAGGAGGCTACTGTTTGCTTATTTCCATATCTGAGCCAGCCCCCTTCTCTGTCACATCCAATGCATAGACGGAGAATGTGGCTGCTCATTCCCATAGCTGAGCCAGCCCCCTTCTCTGTCATGGCATAAACAGGGAAGGAGACTGCTCTATTTCTGCTTATTTCCATACCTGAGATAGCCCCCTTCTCTGTCATATCCTATGCATAGACAGAGAAGGAGGCTGCTGTTTGCCTGCTTTTCCCATATCTGAGCCAGCCCCCTTCTCTGTCACAGATGATGCATAGACAGGGAAGGGGGCTACTGTATGTCTGCTTATTCCTAAATCTGAGCCAGCCCCCTTCTCTATCATATCTGATGCATAAACAGAGGATGCTATTGTTTGCTTATTTCCATATCTGAGCCAGCCCCCTTCTCTGTCACATCTGATGCATAGACAGAGGAGGCTGCTGTTTGTCTGCTTATTTCCATACCTGAGCCAGCTTCCTTCTCTGTCACATCCAATGCATAGACAGAGAAGGTGGCTGCATATTCCCGTAGCTGAGCCAGCCCCCTTCTGTCATGGCATAAACAGGGAAGGAGACTGCTTATTTCCATATCTGAGCCAGCCCCCTTCTCTGTCATATCCAATGCATTGACAGAGAAGAAGGCTACAGTTTGTCTGTTTATTCCCATATCTGAGCCAGCCCCCTTCTCTGTCACATCCAATGCGTACCTTTCTTAACTAAAATATATTAGAAGGTGGAATAAATTACTATTTAAGACACACTCGTACAAGATACATTTTTGCAACCTCGACCACCCCTTAAAAAAATGTTTGCACTTGGGCCAGTTATGATATAACCAAATCTGTAAAGCTGTGTTCACACTAAGATTTTTTTTTGCTGAGTTGAGCAGACACTCTCCAGCAAAACTTGTGGTTTTGGAAAATTTTTGCTCCGAAAACTCAGCCAAAAAAAACCTTAGTGTGAACACACCCTAACAGACGCAGGTCCCATCTCTGCGGAGAATGAGGGTCCCCTGATCTGCTTAGGCGGTGGTCACCACATCCAGGCGGAGAGGTGGCAGGACACCTACCCTGGTAGCCAGACTAGATGTCTTTAGCATCAAGTATTATTGATAATTTGCTACAATGTATCAGTCTGCTTTGTTTACAATGTATAAGTCTTTGTTTACAAATATTGTTTACACTGGATACAATTGTAGCAAAAGCTCAATAGAAAAATGTGTGGAATATACAGGTTTGCAGCCTCAGATTGTTCCCATTCCTGGAAATAGTGAATATTAGAAGCACAACATTTGTTAAAAAGTTGCAATTTTTGCCCAGAATTTTTACATCTGAGCTTGGATGGATGAGCTCATTCTATGAATCAAATGAAGAGGGGAAAAAAATCCATTTAGCTGCATTTCTTGGATTTATTACCAAGGGCGTCCTCGTTCTCAGTCACTTCTGGGCATTGTGGAAGACGCCGGAAATATTAATTGCAAAGGAGCCTTCTAAAAAAACAAATCCGGGAAAGCGCGGCCCCCCGCAGGACCCATAGTCTGCCATGTTTCTCCAGGAAAGCGGTTTTGTGCCTTTAAAGGGGACATCCACTTTATAAGCCTCTTAACTTGATCACGAGCCAGTGGTACCCATCACTCCAACCTAGGGACAGTCCAAGTAACTCGGGAAAGTTGGCAAGTAGGTGGCAGTCCATTCGAAAGGGGCCATTACAGTGCCCCTTTTTCAATATCGGTGTGGGTTCCCCCAAAGATTAACAATTTATCACCTGTGATATCTTGTCCAGTTGGGAATAATCATTTAATGAACGGATAAATAAATTCTAAGAGGGTTGGGACCAGTTACTGTAAACCAGGGGGAGTCAGGGTAAGACAAGCAGACTTGGACTTTGGCAAACAACTTGGTGGTTACAGTCTTTGAAACACAACTAAGCTATTAGAGTGTTTGCCATACAATTTGCCAGTTATAGTCTTTGGCACACGGCTGTGCAGTTTCAGTCTTTCTCACATAGCTTGGTACTTAGAGTGTTTGGAAAATATTTTAGTGGTTACAGTCTTTGGTAGACGACTTGGCGGTTACAGACTTTGGTAGACGACTTGGCGGTTGCAGTCCTTGGTACACGACTTGGCTGTTACAGTCTTTGGTAAACTACTTGGTGGTTACAGTCTTTGGTACACGACTTGGCTGTTACAGTCTTTGGTAGACTACTTGGTGGTTACAGTCTTTGGTACACGACTTGGTGGTTACAGTCTTTGGTACACGACTTGGCGTTTACAGTCTTTGGTACACGACTTGGCGGTTACAGTCCTTGGTACATGACTTGGTGGTTACAGTCTTTGGTACACAACTTGGCTGTTACAGTCTTTGGTAAACTACTTGGTGGTTACAGTCTTTGGTAAACTACTTGGCGGTTACAGTCTTTGGTACACGACTTGGTGGTTACAGTCTTTGGTACACGACTTGGCGGTTACAGTCCTTGGTGCACGACTCGTCTGTTACAGTCTTTGGTACACGACTTGGTGGTTACAGTCTTTGATAAACTACTTGGTGGTTACAGTCTTTGATACACGACTTGGCGGTTACAGTCCTTGGTACACAACTCGGCTGTTACAGTCTTCGGTACATGACTTGGCTGTTACAGTCTTTGGTAAACTACTTGGTGGTTACAGTCTTTGGTACACGACTTGGCGGTTACAGTCTTTGGTACACGACTTGGTGGTTACAGTCCATGGTACACGACTTAGTGGTTACAGTCTTTGGTAAAATACTTGGTGGTTACAGTCTTTGGTACACGACTTGGTGGTTACAGTCCTTGGTACACGACTTGGCGGTTACAGTCCTTGGTACACGACTTGGCGGTTACAGTCTTTGGTGCACAACTTGCCGGTTACAGTCCTTGGTACACGACTCGGCTGTTACAGTCTTTGGTAAACTACTTGGTTACAGTATTTGGTACACGACTTGGTGGTTACAGTCTTTGGTACACAACTTGCCGGTTACAGTCCTTGGTACACGACTCGGCTGTTACAGTCTTTGGTAAACTACTTGGTTACAGTATTTGGTACATGACTTGGTGGTTACAGTCTTTGATAAACTACTTGGTGGTTACAGTCTTTGGTACACGACTTTGGTTACAGTCTTTGATAAACTACTTGGTTGTTACAGTCTTTGGTACACGACTTGGTGGTTACAGTCTTTGATAAACTACTTGGCGGTTACAGTCCTTGGTACACGACTCGGCTATTACAGTCTTTGGTAAACTACTTGGTTACAGTATTTGGTACACAACTTGGCGGTTACAGTCTTTGGTACATAACTTGGAGGTTACAGTCTTTGATACACAACTTGGTGGTTACAGTCTTTGGTACACAACTTGTCGGTTACAGTCTTTGGTACACGACTTGGCGATTACAGTCTTTGATAAACTACTTGGTGGTTTCAGTCCTTGGTACACGACTTGGCTTTTACCATCCTTGGTACATGACTTGGCGGTTACAGTCCTTGGTACACGACTTGGCGGTTACAGTCCTTGGTACACAACTCGGCTATTACAGTCTTTGGTACACGACTTGGTGGTTACAGTCTTTGATAAACTACTTGGCGGTTACAGTCTTTGGTACACGACTTGGCGGTTACAGTCCTTGGTACACGACTTGGCGGTTACAGTCCTTGGAACACGACTTGGCGGTTACAGTCTTTGGTACACAACTTGCCGGTTACAGTCTTTGGTACACGACTCGGCTGTTACAGTCTTTGGTACACGACTTGGCGGTTACAGTCTTTGGTACATGACTCGGCTGTTACAGTCTTTGGTACACGACTTGGTGGTTACAGTTTTTGGTAAACTACTCGGTGGTTACAGTCATTGGTAAACTACTTGGCGGTTAAAGTCTTTGGTGCACAACTTGGCGGTTACAGTCTTTGGTACACGACTTGGCGTTTACAGTCCTTGGTACACGACTTGGCTGTTACAGTCTTTGGTAAACTACTTGGTGGTTATAGTTTTTGGTACACGACTTGGCGGTTACAGTCTTTGGTACACGACTTGGCTGTTACAGTCTTTGGTAGACTACTTGGTGGTTACAGTCTTTGGTACACGACTTTGTGGTTACAGTCTTTGGTACACGACTTGGCGGTTACAGTCTTTGGTACACGACTTGGCGGTTACAGTCCTTGGTGCACGACTTGGTGGTTTCAGTCTTTGGTACACGACTTGGCTGTTACAGTCTTTGGTAAACTACTTGGCGGTTACAGTCTTTGGTAAACTACTTGGCGGTTACAGTCTTTGGTACACGACTTGGTGGTTACAGTCTTTGGTACACGACTTGGCGGTTACAGTCCTTGGTACACGACTCGTCTGTTACAGTCTTTGGTACACGACTTGGTGGTTACAGTCTTTGATAAACTACTTGGTGGTTACAGTCTTTGGTACACGACTTGGCGGTTACAGTCCTTGGTACACGACTTGGCGGTTACAGTCTTTTGTACATGACTTGGTGGTTACAGTCCATGGTACACGACTTAGTGGTTTCAGTCTTTGGTAAAATACTTGGTGGTTACAGTCTTTGGTACACGACTTGGTGGTTACAGTCCTTGGTACACGACTTGGCGGTTACAGTCCTTGGTACACGACTTGGCGGTTACAGTCTTTGGTACACAACTTGCCGGTTACAGTCCTTGGTACACGACTCGGCTGTTACAGTCTTTGGTAAACTACTTGGTTACAGTATTTGGTACACGACTTGGTGGTTACAGTCTTTGGTACACAACTTGCCGGTTACAGTCCTTGGTACACGACTCGGCTGTTACAGTCTTTGGTAAACTACTTGGTTACAGTATTTGGTACATGACTTGGTGGTTACAGTCTTTGATAAACTACTTGGTGGTTACAGTCTTTGGTACACGACTTTGGTTACAGTCTTTGATAAACTACTTGGTGGTTACAGTCTTTGGTACACGACTTGGTGGTTACAGTCCTTGATAAACTACTTGGCGGTTACAGTCCTTGGTACACGACTCGGCTATTACAGTCTTTGGTAAACTACTTGGTTACAGTATTTGGTACACAACTTGGCGGTTACAGTCTTTGGTACATAACTTGGAGGTTACAGTCTTTGATACACAACTTGGTGGTTACAGTCTTTGGTACACAACTTGGCGGTTACAGTCTTTGGTACACGACTTGGCGGTTACAGTCTTTGATAAACTACTTGGTGGTTACAGTCCTTGGTACACGACTTGGCGGTTACCATCCTTGGTACATGACTTGGCGGTTACAGTCCTTGGTACACGACTCGGCTATTACAGTCTTTGGTAAACTACTTGGTTACAGTATTTGGTACACAACTTGGCGGTTACAGTCTTTGGTACATAACTTGGAGGTTACAGTCTTTGATACACAACTTGGTGGTTACAGTCTTTGGTACACAACTTGGCGGTTACAGTCTTTGGTACACGACTTGGCGGTTACAGTCTTTGATAAACTACTTGGTGGTTACAGTCCTTGGTACACGACTTGGCGGTTACCATCCTTGGTACATGACTTGGCGGTTACAGTCCTTGGTACACGACTTGGCGGTTAGAGTCCTTGGTACACAACTCGGCTGTTACAGTCTTTGGTAAACTACTTGGTTACAGTCTTTGGTAAACGACTTGGCGGTTACAGTCTTTGGCACACGACTCGGCTATTACAGTCTTTGGTACACGACTTGGTGGTTACAGTCTTTGATAAACTACTTGGCGGTTACAGTCTTTGGTACACGATTTGGCGGTTACAGTCCTTGGTACACGACTTGGCGGTTACAGTCCTTGGAACACGACTTTGCAGTTACAGTCTTTGGTACACAACTTGCCGGTTACAGTCTTTGGTACACGACTCGGCTGTTACAGTCTTTGGTAAACTACTTGGTTACAGTCTTTGGTACACGACTTGGCGGTTACAGTCTTTGGTACATGACTCGGCTGTTACAGTCTTTGGTACACGACTTGGTGGTTACAGTCTTTGATAAACTACTTGGTGGTTACAGTCCTTGGTACACGACTTGGCGGTTACAGTCCTTGGTACACGACTTGGCGGTTACAGTCCTTGGTACACGACTTGGCGGATACAGTCCTTGGTACACGACTTGGCGGTTACTGTCTTTGGTACACAACTTGCCGGTTACAGTCATTGGTACACGACTCGGCTGTTACAGTCTTTGGTAAACTACTTGGTTACAGTATTTGGTACACGACTTGGTGGTTGCAGTCTTTGATAAACTACTTGGTGGTTACAGTCCTTGGTACATGACTCGGCTATTATAGTCTTTGGTAAACTACTTGGTTACAGTATTTGGTACACGACTAGGCGGTTACAGTCTTTGGTACACAACTTGGCGGTCACAGTCTTTGGTACATAACTTGGTGGTTACAGTCTTTGATACACAACTTGGCGGTTACAGTCTTTGGTACACAACTTGGCGGTTACAGTCTTTGGTACATGACTTGGCGGTTACAGTCTTTGATAAACTAGTGGTGGTTACAGTCTTTGGTACACGACTTGGCGATTACCGTCCTTGGTACATGACTTGGCGGTTACAGTCCTTGGTACACGACTTGGCGATTACAGTCCTTGGTACACGACTCGGCTGTTACAGTCTTTGGTAAACTACTTGGTTACAGTCTTTGGTACACGACTTGGTGGTTACAGTCTTTGATAAACTACTTGGTGGTTACAGTCTTTGATACACAACTTGGCGGTTACAGTCCTTGGTACACAACTTGGCGGTTACAGTCTTTGGTACACAACTTGGCGGTTACAGTCTTTGGTACACGACTTGGCGGTTACAGTCTTTGATACACAACTTGGCAGTTTCAGTCTTTGGTACACGACTTGGCGGTTACAGTCTTTGGTACACGACTTGGCAGTTACAGTCTTTGATACACAACTTGACGGTTACAGTCTTTGGTACACGACTTGGCGGTTACAGTCTTTGGTACACGACTTGGCGGTTACAGTCTTTGAAACACAACTAAGTTATTAGAGTCTTTGACATAGACATACAACTTGCCAGTTATAGTCTTTGGCACATAGCTGTGCAGTTTCAGTCTTTCTCACATAGCTTGGTAGTTATAGTGTTTGGCAATCAGCTTAGTGGTTACAGTCTTTGGTACACAACTTGGTGGTTTCAGTCTTTGATACACAACTTTGTGGTTACAGTCTTTGATACACAATTTGTTGGTTACAGTCTTTGGCACACAGCTCGAAAGTTACAGTAAATGATGACAACACTACTTTTAAGAACTTGGACACGAGGAAGACAAGGTAACAATCTATCTCTCACTTTCCCAGAAAAATATTGCATAACATATAGTCAATGCACTGCACAGTATATAGACTAGGCTTCTCTGGACAACCGAGCTGCAGGACCCTGCACTATACCATCTCACCTCGTCACTGACCAGAGACCTTACGGTGCCTTTTTTTTTTTACAGACATAATGATCTGCAATTAAACATGTTAAAGGGTTTCTTGCAATTACACAACATTGTTCTTAAGGTATTTAATTCAGCGTAAAAGTATCAGGAGGTTGCTCCGTATTTTATGTAGATTTTTGGAACAAGTGGCGGATACGATGGTGATCGATAGATCGCGGAGAGGCCCGGGCTGATAGCACTGAATGTACTTTTGCCCAATGCCCAGGGGATCCTGAATGCATCTCAGTCTACTTTTTTGACCAGTCAGATGCTTGGAAAAAGTACAATTAGTGCGGACAACGATTAATCATCATTCTGCAGATTCCGGAAAGCTGCATTGCTCGTCTTCGGCTGCCAAAATATAGCTGAGCTTCCAGCAAAGGCACGGGGAGTCACCATGTCAGGACTGAAGCTAGAGGATGAGAGGGACTGGCATACTGGCTTCACAGATTAAATTAAAAGGATTGTCCAGGTCCACGATATTGAAGCCCTGTCCTGCAGCAACCCCATCGATCAGCTGTGATGTACACTATAAACTGTAGTATCCATTCTTAGGTCAACTCCCAATCACTTCAGTAGTATGTGACATTGACCACTGTACAGAGCTGTGCTGTCCAAGCACCATTTACGTCATACATACCAGCTGCCTACTAACAGCTTATCTGTGCAGGTGCCAGAGCTCCAGTGATCCTCAGGATGAATCATCAATATCTTAGTCCTAGAGACCCCTTTAAGATAAGGCTGAATGCGTTTTGCTTTAGTTGCCTTTTTTTTTGTAGAAACAACACCACTCTTGTCTATAGGCCGAGTTCCATCACCATATACGCCATACATACCCGCTGCCTACTAACAGCTTCTCTGTGCTGGTGCCGCACCTCCAGTGATCCTCAGGATGAGTCATCAATATCTTAGTCCTAGGTGACACCTTTAAGATAAGGCTGAATGTTTTTTTGCTTTAGTTGCCTTTTTTTCCTAGAAACAGTACTACTCTTGTCTATAGGCCGAGTCCCATCACCATACACGCCATACATGCCTGCTGCCTACTAACAGCTTCTCTGTGCAGGTTCCAGAGGTCCAGTGATCCTTAGGATCAGTCATCAATATCTTAGTCCGGCTGGACGACCCCTTTAAGATAAGACTAAATGTTTTTTTGCTTTAGTTGCCTCTTTTTTTCTAGAAACAACACCACTCTTGTCTATAGGCCGAGTCCCAGCACAATATACGTCATACATACCGCTGACTACTAACAGCTTATCTGTGTAGGTGCCGCAGCTCCAGTGATCCTCAGGATGAGTCATCAATATCTTAGTCCTAGATGACCCCTTTAAGATAAGGCTGAATGCGTTTTGCTTTAGTTGCCTTTTTTTTGTAGAACCAACACCACTCTTGTCTATAGGCCGAGTCCCAGCACAATATACGTCATACATACCGGCTGACTACTAACAGCTTCTCTGTGCAGGTGCCGCAGCTCCAGTGATCCTCAGGATGAGTCATCAATATCTTAGTCCTGGACGACCCCTTTAATTTAAGGCTGGGGATGAGCTGCAATACCAGAAATAACCTATAGATAAAAGTGGAGCTATTTCTGTAAAAAGAATTACTGGTGCGGGACTGGAGGGGGCGTCAGAGCCTGACATAGAGTTTCAAAGAGCACAGTTTTGCCTGGAGTATTCCTAAAAGGGGGACCTGTTACCAGTCCTAAAATGTCCATTTTAGTAAATACCTGTATTCCTCATGAAATAACAACTTCGGATCATCATTTTTTTTATTACTAATTTTTATATTTTGTCCCCCTGTTATTCCTCCTGAAAATGTATGAGCGTTACTGTTTCACTTCTCAAGGAGGAGCGTCTCTACACTGTCAGCGCTGATTGGACACTGTCAGAGTAGTCAGGGACACTCCCCCTTCCCATTGATAAAAGACATGTGTCAATTTATTCATAAACTTTCAGGAGGAATAATAGAGGAATGGCACAAAATAGAATTTGGAGAAAAGATGCAAGAACGAAAGAGAAAAAGCCCTGTGATCCCCTATGACAACACTTCTTACACATTTAATATAAAAATCACTTTATGACTGTTCTGATTACGATCTGCTCAAACGTATCAGCAACAAAAAAAAAAAAACATATTTATTTTAGTGATTTCCATCCGGCGCTGACTTATTTCACTGTGTTTAATGTCAGGGGTAAAGAGATTTTGTTCCAAAATACCAAAATAGTCGCCGGGATGAAAGGAGCACCTGCAAAATAGGTCAGCGAGCGGCGGGGATGACGCACGGGGCAGAGCAGTGTGTGTACAGGAATAACAAATCGCTTTATGGAAGTGACATCTGGTGCCGAGACGGTAAATACCGGGCGTCAGCCGCGGCACAGTGAGCAATGATTCAAGGGCATACAGGTAGCGCGACTGCACAGCAGAGTTATCATAGGGACACATCTACTATTACATAGAGGTGATCTATAGTTTATTATAATGCTCCATGTACAGAGTAGTTATCCTCACTCCTAAAGCGCAGGCCCCTATCACGGACATTTGGGCTGACGATCTGGCCTCCTACTTCACGGAGAAAATAGAAAATATCCGTCAGGAACTCAGCTCTCAGTCACCAAGTGCCGTGACCTCCCCACATCTCATCTGGATCACTCTCCACATTTGACCCAGTCACAGAAGAAGAAGTCTCCAGGCTCCTCTACTACATGCACCACTGACCCCATTCCCTCACACCTACTCCAGACTCTCTCTACAGTCCTCACTACTCACCTAACTAAAATTTTCAATCTCTCTTTTGGTATCTTCCCCTCCTCCTTTAAACACTCCATCATTACTCTATTATTAAAAAAAAAGCCCTCTCTCGACCCTTCCTGCACAAACAACTACAGACCAGTCTCCAATGTTCCCTTCATCTCTAAACTCTTGGAGCGCCTGGTCTACTCCCGCCTTACCAGTTACCTCTCCACTCACTCTCTTCTAGATCCATCACAGTCTGGCTTCTTCTGCCCCCTACATTCTACAGAAATTGCACTCATCAAAGTAACCAGTAGCCTTCTGACAGCAAAACATAATGGTGACTACTCTCTGCTCATTCTTCTTGACCTCTCTGCAGCTTTCGACACTGTTGACCACCATCTCCTTCTCTCTATGCTCCACTCAACTGGCGTAAATCACACTGCTCTCTCCTGGTTCTCCTCCTATCTTTCTGACCGGTCCTTCAGTGTATCGTTCTCTGACTCTACTTCTTCTCCTCTTCCTCTCACTATTGGGGTCCATCAGGGGTCAGTCCTTGGCCCTCTTCTCTTCCTCTCACTATTGGGGTCCCTCAGGGGTCAGTCCTTGGCCCTCTTCTCTTCCTCTCACTATTGGGGTCCCTCAGGGGTCAGTCCTTGGCCCTCTTCTCTTCCTCTCACTATTCAGGTCCCTCAGGGTTCAGTCCTTGGCCCTCTTCTCTCAACTTGGCCCCGATTGGACAGACCATCAGCAAATTTGGCTTTCAGTATCATCTTTATGCTGATGACACAACTTTACACTTCATCCCCTGACCTTACCCCCGCTGTACTACAGAACACCAGTGACTGTCTGTCCGCAATTTCCAACATCATGTCCGCTGTCTATCTGAAACTCAACCTTTCCAAAACTGAACTTATTCTGCTCCCACCGTCTACTCACCTCTCTAAATCTGACATCTCTCTCTCCGTGTGTGGCACTACAATAACACCGAGCCAGCATGTGCGCTTTCGGGTGTTGTGTTTGACACCAATCTTTCCTTCACCTCCCATATGCAATCTCTTGCCCGCTCTTGTTGCTTGCAATTGAAGAATATCTCTAGAATCCACCCATTTCTCACCTTGGAAACAACAAAAACCCTCACTGTTGCCCTGATCCACTCCCGCTATGACTACTGTAATTCTCTATTAATTGCCCCCCCCTCACTCGATTTTCCCCTCTCCAGTCCATCCTTAATGCAGCAGCCAGGGTCATCTATCTGGCTAATCATTACTCAGACGCGTCCACTCTGTGCCAGTCATTGCACTGACTGCCCATACATTAAAGGATTCAATTTAAATTGCTTGTTCTCACCCACAAAGCTCTCCACAGTGTGGCACCCCCCTACATCTCCTCCCTCATTTCTGCTTATCGGCCTACCCATTCTCTATGCTCCGCAAGCGACTTTCGACTAACATCTGCACTAATCCGTACCTCCCACTCCCGGCTCCAAGACTTCTCTCGAGCTGCACCTATTCTCTGGAATGCTTTACCCCAAGAAATTAGGACGAACCACAACTTACACAGTTTTAGGCGCTCCCTAAAAACACATCTGTTTAGGGCGGCCTATCATGTTCCCTAATCGAAGTCCTTTTATATTTTTATAGCCCATTCATTATTTCTCCAAACATAAGTCTCCACCGAACCCAAAAGCACCACAGATACTGGCTGGTGATGAGCTCATGCGGCCTTTATCTATCCCTCATCCCCTCAAGATGGCTGGACCATCCTTGTAAATAAGCCATTGTACTGTGTGTCACCCCCACCTCATTGTAGATTGTATGCTCTTACGAGCAGGGTCGTCATTATTTTAGCTTTAATTATTGTATTATCTTTAGCTATGTTACTTATGACTGTTGTGGATGAACCTCTGAATTGTAAAGCGCTGCGGAATATGTTGGCGCTATATAAATAAAGATTATTATTATTATTGTTTTTATTATCATAGGGACACATCTACTATTACATAGAGGTGACCTATGGTTTATTATAATGATCCCTGTACAGAGTAGTTATCATAGGGACACATCTACTATTACATAGAGGTGACTTATGGTTTATTATAGTGATCCCTGTACAGAGTAGTTATCATAGGGACACATCTACTATTACATAGAGGTGACCTATGGTTTATTATAATGACCCCTGTACAGAGTAGTTATCATAGGGACACATCTACTATTACATAGAGGTGACCTATGGTTTATTATAATGATCCCTGTACAGAGTAGTTATCATAGGGACACATCTACTATTACATAGAGGTGACCTATGGTTTATTATAATGATCCCTGTACAGAGTAGTTATCATAGGGACACATCTACTATTACATAGAGGTGACCTATGGTTTATTATAATGATCCCTGTACAGAGTAGTTATCATAGGGACACACCTACTATTACATAGAGGTGACCTATGGTTTATTATAATGATCCCTGTACAGAGTAGTTATCATAGGGACACACCTACTATTACATAGAGGTGACCTATGGTTTATTATAATGATCCCTGTACAGAGTAGTTATCATAGGGACACATCTACTATTACATAGAGGTGACTTATGGTTTATTATAATGATCCCTGTACAGAGTAGTTATCATAGGGACACATCTACTATTACATAGAGGTGACCTATGGTTTATTATAATGATCCCTGTACAGAGTAGTTATCATAGGGACACACCTACTATTACATAGAGGTGACTTATGGTTTATTATAATGATCCCTGTACAGAGTAGTTATCATAGGGACACATCTACTATTACATAGAGGTGACCTATGGTTTATTATAATGATCCCTGTACAGAGTAGTTATCATAGGGACACATCTACTATTACATAGAGGTGACCTATGGTTTATTATAATGATCCCTGTACAGAGTAGTTATCATAGGGACACACCTACTATTACATAGAGGTGACCTATGGTTTATTATAATGATCCCTGTACAGAGTAGTTATCATAGGGTCACATCTAGTTCCTCTCTAAATAATGCTATTTTCTATGAGTTTCTGTGTTTATTCTGTGACTTATGGAGAAGAAAACCCATATTTTTCTTTTTTTTCAGCCTTTTCCTTGAACTGCTACCACTGCTCCTCCATTGGAATTGACTGTAACACCAACGAGAAGCCGTGTGAAAAAGCCTCTGACATCTGCCTGTCCACCATCACTGAGATCATCACACGTAAGTCCGACGTTCCCTCCCTACAAATTCCCCCCCTGGAGGGCCCCATTTTCTTGCATGGACGTCCATTCATTTACATGGCCTCCACATTATCTGTGTAGAGGTCGCAGCAGCAGAAATGAGCAGCCGCGGTGATCGCCCTAGGGGTCTGCGTGCTGGAAAACCCATGAGAAAGGGGGTCTGAAACACCATTGTGTGAATGGAGTGGTAATGAGCATGTGTGACCACTGCTCCTTTCACTGCCTATAGAAGTGGTGGTCGCACGTGCTCACTACTGCTCTGTTCACACAGGTAAAATTGGGCTGCCCCTTTTTCCTGGGCAAGTGGGGTCTCAGCAGCCAGACCCCCAGTTATCATCTGTTTAGCACATTTATTTAATTCCCGCTGGTCTCCTGAGTATTCCGTTTTTTGAATTTTTTAAATCTGCCATACGGTTCCAGAGAAATAGGCCTTTTTATTTAGTGCTAGTTTTCATGGTCTTTACCAAAGGGGCGTGACTCAGATAAAGCCACACCCACGAGGATCCTGAAAGCCACGCCTCCATAAGAATTAATAATAAAAAGTCCCATATCTCGGGAACCGTATGTCGGATTTAAAAAGTTTAAAAGAAATAAAACTCAGGGAAGCAGCAAGAATAAAATAAGAGCAAAAACTGGAGACTTTTATCTCGGGGACAGGCCCTCTTTATCTTCCTGAGGCATACCCAGACCCCGGTCGGAGTCATACTATGCTAGTTTTTTACAGATCTGCACATTTTTCTGATGAGATAACATTTACATTTTTTTTTTCCAAAATAACCAGAAGGTAAAGGAGCAACAAAATCGATTGTGAGATCCTGTGGGACCAAGGATATGTGCAACGTGACTTACAGCATCTCCCTGAACGCCACCAACCTGTTTGCCACAACCAAGTGCTGCGAGAGAGACAAGTGCCCGACAGGTAGCCTGGAAGGTGAGTGCCTCCCGCCTATGGGATAGCCTGGAAGCACCAGTCAGGACGGGGGTCTCCTCTCCATCCCAAACATGGCGTCATATGGTGCTAACTAATTAACATTTTACACTTGTAAGACTTAATACACATTAAGTCCGTTCCCCTAAGTTGTGCCTAAAGTGGAGTAATTGGTAGAATAGCGGGGAAAGCAGATGATTAGTTTAGCATGCGGGTAAGTTATTGTACCAGTTTTGATAGTGGGTACTACCAGATGGCCAGTCCAGCTGTATATCATTTGGCATGGCTCACCAAAAAGTGCCCATTCTTTTAGATCCCAATTTATATATGTGTTAATGGCAGCCAGACTGCGTCATATTACCCCCAAGGAGAGCCATTAATAAAGTGCAAGTAGCTTTCTCCCACCAGTCACTAGTGGGCACAAACGAGAGGTAGTATAAAGTAGTGTTAGCGCGGGTCGGCAGTGCACAGTTATTTTTCATCCCTTCCCTTATACACATGCACGCTCAGTTTGGTCAAGCATGCATGTGTCCTGTATGAGGGGCTGAAGAGAGCATTGGGCATGCAGAGATTCAACATGCCTGATCCTATTATCCCACATTATTCTACCTCCAGAAGAAAAGTCCACTATACAGTAAGTGGCAGCCCAGTCCTGCTGAAATCGTTGGTTTTGGTTAATGCTAGGCCACTTTCACATGCCCAACATTTGCATCTCCTGAGCTGAACTCAACAGCCTCACATATACCTATGGGTTCGGGTCAGGAGACCCACGGCCGGTCTGGACATTGCGGACCATGACTACTTTAATTGGCATAGTGAGTGATCAGTGGCACTGGTGGACAAAGACAGAAGAGGCTCCTGTGCAAGCACAATATTTGGGCAACCTTGGAGCTCAATCATAATGTACAATTCCACCTGCAATGGAAGTGAAAATGGGCCCCCTTATACCTCTTGGGCCCCTGTGTGGCTGCACAGGTTGCATCAATGATATGTCCACCCGTTCATCAGTGGTAATGATTGGTTTCCCAGGTAAAGAAACATCACCTGTTTTATAGGAAATAATGTAAATGGCCATCTGTGTCTCTCTGTATACTTTGCCAGTACCAAAATTCATGAACGAAAACAAGGTGGAGTGTGTGACATGCAATGAACCCAACGAGAAGTGCAAGAATGCAATCAAAATCAAGTGCACCGGAGAAGAGAAAAAGTGTGCAAGCTACACCGCCATAGACGGTAAGTGCCTGCACCTCCATCATCTCTACCCATGCCCGCTGCGCTACCCCGTTATAACATCCCGCTAGTCATATATGTCCTTGAGGCGACCTCCCGCTGTGCTACCCCATAATAACCATCCCAATAGTCATATATGTCCTCGAGGCGACCGCCTGCTGTGCTACTCCATAATAACAATCCCACTAGTCATATATATGTCCTCGAGTCCACCTCCCACTGTGCTACCCCATAATAACCATCCCACTAGTCATATATGTCCTTGAGGCGACCGCCCACTGCACTACCCCATAATAACCATCCCGCTAGTCATATATGTCCTTGAGGCGACCTCACGCTGCGCTACCCCATAATAACCATCCTGCTAGTCATATATGTCCTTGAGGTGACCTCCCGCTGTGCTACCCCATAATAACCATCCCATTAGTCATATATGTCCTTGAGGCGACCTCACGCTGCGCTACCCCATAATAACCATCCTGCTAGTCATTTATGTCCTCGAGGTGACCTTCCGCTGTGCTACCCCATAATAACCATCCCATTAGTCATATATGTCCTCGAGGCGACCTCCCGCTGCTCTACCCCATAATAACCATCCTGCTAGACATATATGTCCTCGAGGTGACCTCCCGCTGTGCTACCCCATAATAACCATC
Source organism: Phyllobates terribilis (assembly GCF_046119375.1). Lineage (NCBI taxonomy): Eukaryota > Metazoa > Chordata > Amphibia > Anura > Dendrobatidae > Phyllobates > Phyllobates terribilis. Next base: position 54,065,549 of record NW_027362772.1, on the reverse strand, counting down.
CTGCTAGTCATATATGTCCTCAAGGTGACCGCCCGCTGAGCTACCCCATAATAACCATCCTGCTACTCATATATGTCCTCAAGGTGACCGACCACTTCACTACCCCATAATAACCATCCAGTTAGTCATATATGTCCTTGAGGCGACCTCCCGCTGCGCTACCCCATAATAACCATCCCGCTAGTCATATATGTCCTCGAGTCCACCTTCTCTGTCACATTACTAAAAATCCTATCCACGCTTGCTAATCTCTATCTAGGAATCAATGTGACCGCCATTACAGATACCAAGGGGTTTGTTCCTCAACTTTCCCAAACTACATAAAACTCTAAACTTTTCTAGTTAGGCAGTGATTTGGGCTAGGAAGTCTGCCATATTGGCTGGATAACATTTTTAGCTCCCATATGACCAGGGGTGTACTTTATTTGTGCACGGGTGTCCATTGCTAACCTAGAATGGGCAAGCTCCTGCTCTAACTGCCAGGATGAGAGAAAGCTCCGATCTCGGCTGTTTCACCCTTTGATCAGGAGCGATCAGGACGTGATCAAAGGGGACGTCCTGCTTTGATTAGATCACAATGACACAATGGAGGATTGGGGGCTCCCCTGTGCATATTGTTTCAGCAAAGAGCCGCAACACACAAGTCACAAAAAATCCAGAGGGTTTGGATTTCTTGTGACTGGTGTGTTATGGCAATGTCAGCGAGGTAACATTTATAAGCCTCAGAGTTTATAAAGCTGTTTGAAAAAGGACCTGTCTAATGTTTACATTAGCAACCAATCACAGTGCAGCTTTCACTTCTTACAGAGCTTTTAAAAATTGAAAGCTGTACTCCGATTGGTTGCTATGGACTTCAATGACAGGTCCTCTCTTTTCATAAATTTGCCCATAGCAACAGCCTGCGCGATAGTGACAGAGCAGTGTTAATTGGTGTAGAGGACTATGATAACATATTACAAGTTAAAAATAATAAATAAAAATCTTATAATGCATTAAAAAATGTAATAAACAAGGTACACACCGAAAAATTACAGACACCTGGATTATTTAGTACAAAATGAACGTTCTTACAAATAGAAGGGGTTATCAAGCCATTCTTTTTTTTAACAACTAGACCAGGCTCAGTCTCGCTGACACTCCGCAGCACCGTCAAATCTCCTTGTTTCCTCTTCCGACGTGGATGGCGTGTAATGGCTGAATCCAATCAGGTCCTAGTTGTTAAAGAAAAAGAAAAAAATAAAGAGGGCTGGACAACCCCCTTTAAAAAAAATTACACATATAGTGGTGTGAAAAAGTGTTTGCCCCCTTCCCGATCTCTTATTCTTTAGCATGTTTGTCACTTAAATGTTTCAGATCACAAAACAAATTTAAATATTAGACAAAGATAACACAAGTAACCACAAAATGCAGTTTTTAAATGAAGGTCTTTATTATTAAGGGAAAAAGAAATCCAAACCTACAGGGTCCTGTGTGAAAAAGTGATTCCCCCATCCTCCTTAAAACATAAATTAACACTGTGGTTTATCACATCTTTGGGAAGCTGAGTTCAATTTCCCTAGCCAGACACAGGCCTGATTACTGCCACAACTGTTCTCAATCAAGAAATCACTTAAATAGGATATGCCTGACAAAGTGAAGTAGACCAAAAGATCCTCAAAAGCTAGACATGCTGCGAGCCAAAGAAATTCAGGAATAAATAAGAAACAAAGTAATTGAGATCTATCAGTCTGGAAAAGGTTATAAAGCCATTTCTAAAGCTTTGGAGCTCCAGCGAACCACAGTGAAAGGCATTATTTACAAATGGTGAAAACATGGAACACTGGTGAATCTTCCCAGGAGTGGCCGGCCGACCAAAATGACCCCTAGAGCGCAGAGACGACTCATTCAAGAGGTCACAAAAGACCCCACAACAACACCCAAAGAACTGCAGGCCTCACTTGCCTCAGTTAAGGTCAGTGTTCATGACTCCACCATAAGAAAGAGACTGGGCAAAAATGGCAGCATGGCAGAATTCCAAGACGAAAACCACTGCTGAGCAAAAAGAACATAAAGAGTAGTCTCAATTTTCCCAGAAAACATCTTGATGATCACCAAGAATTTTGGGAGAATACTCTGTGGACTGACGAGATAAAAGTTTAACTTTTTGTATGTTCCATTACATCTGGCGTAGAAGTAACACAGCATTTCAGAAAATGAACATCATACCTACAGTAAAATATGGTGGTGGTAGTGTGATGGTATGGGGCTGTTTTGCTGCTTCAGGACCTGGAAGAATTGCTGTGGTAAATGGATCCATGAATTCTGCTGTCTACTAAACAATCCTGAAGGAGAATGTCCGGCCATCTGTTCATGACCGCACGCTGAAGCGCACTTGGGTTATGCAGCAGGACAATGATCCACCTCTGAATGGCTTAAGAAAAACAAAATTAAGACTTTGGAGTGGCCTAGTCAAAGTTCTGACCTTAATCCGATTGAGATGCTGTGGCTGGACCTTAAAAAGGCAGTTCATGCTCGGAAACCCTCCAATGTGGCCGAATTACAACAATTTTGCAATAATGAGTGGCCAAAATTCCTCCAGAGCGTTGTAAAAGACTCATTGCCAGTTATCGCAAACGCTCGATTGCAGTAGTTGCTGCTAAGGGCGGCCCAACCAGTTATTAGGATTAGGGGGCAATCACTTTTTGTACACAGGGCCCTGTAGGTTTGGATTTCTTTTTCCCTTAATAATAAAGACCTTCATTTAAAAACTGCATTCTGTGGTTACTTGTGTTATCTTTGTCTCATATTTACATTTGTTTTGTGATCTAAAACATTTAAGTGTGACAAACATACAAAAGAAAAAGAAATCAGAAGGGGGGCAAATACTTTTTCACACCACTGTATTAGCTATCTGGTTTAACAGGTGTTCTAGCAAGAAGGAATAATAATATTTAATTACAATAATATATAATTAGTATAAAATATTTAATAATATATATATAATCTTTTATATGCACACTCCTTAACATTGAAATTGCAACACCAGGAAGTTAAAGTCATGGAATGATGGAAATTACAGGATGGAGAGACGTGTTACTGATCTGCAAATGATGGTAAAATGGAAACATTTTCAAAATATTTCAATTTATTCAGCATGGAGTATGAGCCACATGCAGAAATCCTGGCACTTCCAGCCTCGGTTGCTATCACAGAGAATAATAATAGTCGTCTGAGGAAGGTTCTGCCCTTAAATGCACCTGGGTGAATCATCAAGATCCGCTGCTGGCAGCTCCTTTTTTAATCACTGACCAATGATGTCCCAGATGTACTCGATGGAGACAAGTCCGGAGACGCTGCAGCCATGGGAGCACATTTTGGTGACTCACAACATGCGGCCTTGGCTTTGTCTTGTTGAAAAATGGCTCCGAGAACATTTTGAAAAAATGGCTGCACCACTGGTTCCACGACAAAATCAATATAACGCTGTTAGTGCATCTGGAATGAAGACTATAGGGATTCGGCTACCGAGCATTATGCCACCCCACACCTTAATCCCGACAGTAGGACCGGTGGGACATTCCCCCGTCTCTTCATGGCATTGCCCCCATGGTCTCGTCAGATTAGAAGAATGGCGCGTAGTGATCCCCTCTGTACTGCAAGTGAATTTGGACATCAAGTACCAAGAATAAGACATCACACAGCATTTACACAAACCATCAGAAGGCATCTGCACTACATCGGGCTACGAGTCAGATGTCTAGCTATAGATGTCCATTGACCTCATATCACCACTATCATGGAGGCAGGAATGAAGGTCAGTCCTCTTGGACATTTGTTTTGGACACAGTGATTGCTAGAAATTGGTCTGGAGACCACATGGAAATTGAGATGAAGAGGCCTAAAGCGGGAACCTAAAAGTGTCCAAGTAGCCATTTTTCAACACGACAAATCCAGATTGCATGTTGCTGGTGATACACTTACATCGTCTCCGGACTTGTCGCCCATTGAAAACGTCTGGGATATAATTGCTCAGCAATTGTAAAAGGCAGCTGCCAGCAGCAGATCTTGATGATTCACCCAAGTGCATTCAGTGCAGCAGAACCTTCCTCAGATGACCATTAATAACCTGATGGATAGCAGTCAAGGCTGTAAGTGCGAGGATTTCTGCGCTTATATTCCGTACTGAATAAATCGAGATATTTTTGAAAATTTCTAGCAATCCTGTGATTTCCACGACTTTTCCTTTTTGGTGTTGCAGAATGTTGAGGAGGGTATTTTATTAATACGATGATATTATATTTGTCATATAATTAAGAATGATAATAATAGAATAAAAAAATTTTGCTCAAAAATTTTTTTTTCTCTATTTGCATCCCCAAAAAAACAAGTATAAATGTCACAGTAATTTATATGTATCCCTATATGACAATGAAAGAAGAATTAATCAGAAATGTCCATTAGACCATCATATGACCGCTATACTCTTTGTCTTTCCAACAGCGAAGACAAAGGTGTCGCACTCGGCTCAAACGTGCGTCACGGAGAACGTGTGTGCAATGAAGAACGTGACCGTCCTGCCCTTCGACCAGATTCTCACCAAACAATTCGACTGTTCTAACCAGGCGCCATCGCTGCTCCCCGGTCTTCTGTTCCCTGCGGCCATTGGGATCGCGATGCTCAAGCTGCTGTCATAATATTCCACCCCATATATCACCCCCCATTCCCTACAAGTGGACCCTTCCCGGGCGAGAATGCATTGCGGAGACGTATATACCGTATACAAATGGGGCAATGCATGTGTAACCGCAGGTATATCTCTATAACAGCTCTGAATCATGTATACACGTATGTGCAGAAATTATATTATTATATGGGTCGTGTACAACAGCAACTGCATGGCTACCAAGCTACCCGGACACATTAGTGCACCCTCCGATCCCCGCCGCCATATTACGTAGCAAGTGATATACTCTATATATCCTCAATACGGGATATTCTAAACAGGAGGTCAGCAGCCTACTATGATCCAATCACTGTGGAACTACAACTCCCAGCAGGCAAGTTGTGGTTCCACAACAGCAGGAGCGATGCAGGATGCTGCACTCAGGAGTACAAGCCCCAGCACTCCTACACTGTAATTGAAGATCTCCTTCATATAAGTCTCTCATGAGCATGATGGGACTTGTAGTTCCATGAATAAAAAATAAAAAACACCCTTTCCACCCTCCCTGATTTCTGAAATTGTTACCCGACCGGTGAGACGTGTCTTGTGTTTGGTATACGCTATATACACCACGATCCTCTGTGATTCTTGAAATCTTGCTGTAATTGCATTTCGCTGATTGTTTTTTTTTTTTGGGAATTAAATTAATAATTAAATCATTTTTTTTTTTTTTAATAAAACCTGTCCGGACTCTTTGACTTGTACACTGTTCGATAACACACTTGGGAGGGAACATTGATCACAAGTCCCGAAAACAGCAGTGCTAGTATTAATCCAGAGCAGTCTGCACATTTTTAGCTTTGGAAGTGTCTCAAAAAGCAGATAAAGGACTAGAAAGCAGCAATAACGTAAAACCCGCCAACATAATGTTGTGTAGGTCCCCCTCTATCGGCACACAATGGTCGATCAGGAATGGAAGAATATGACAAAGAGAGACAGTGATCACTTGTCTCCCGATCACAATTCTATCGATCATCTCTGGGATGTGCCGCAAAAAAGTCCGATACATGGAGGCTGCACCGAACAACTTACAGGGCTGCCAGATGCACCATGACATTGGCATACTGACCTATAGCCAGAAGAACACAAGTAGAGATGACATTGCTATAAAAGCAGCGATTTCTGTATGAAATGGTGGTGATCCTCATCTGTAGTTTATTTTCCTACCCTCTCTGAGACTGTACATGCTTTCCGCATGAAACTAAATATATTAAATGGTAATGGTCCTCATCTGTAGTCTGTTTTCCTACCCTCCCTGAGACAGTACATGCTTTCCGCATGAGGCTGTAAATGGATGAAATGGTGGTGGTCCTCATCTGTAGTCTGTTTCTCTACCCTCCATGGGACTGTACATGCTTTCCGCATGAGACTGTAAATGGATGAAATGGTGGTGGTCCTCATCTGTAGTCTGTTTTCCTATCCTCCCTGAGACTGTACATGCTTTCCACATGAGACTGTAAATATATGAAATGGTAATGGTCCTCATCTGTAGTCTGTTTTCCTACCCTCCCTGAGACAGTACATGCTTTCCGCATGAGGCTGTAAATAGATGAAATGGTGGTGGTCCTCATCTGTAGTCTGTTTCTCTACCCTCCCTTACACTGTACATGCTTTCCGCATTAGACTGTAAATGGATGAAATGGTGGTCCTCATCTGTAGTCTATTTTCCTACCCTCCCTGAGACTGTATATGCTTTCCGCATGAGGCTGTAAATGGATGAAATGGTGGTGATCCTCATCTGTAGTCTGTTTTCCTACCCTCCCAGAGACGGTACATGCTTTCCGCATGAGACTGTAAATATATGAAATGTTCATGTTCCTTATCTGTAGTCTGTTTTCCTACCCTCCCTGTACAGTCTCAGGGAGGGTAGGAAATAAACTACAGATGAGGACCACCACCATTTCATCCATTTACAGCCTCATGCGGAAAGCATGTACAGTCTCAGGGAGGATAGGAAAACTGACTACAGATGAGGACCACCACCAATTCAAATGATCACAAGTCCCTTAAAAAAAGAAAGTTACAATGAAAAAAAAGTAAAAAAAAAAACTAGATTGAAAAAAATAAATAAAAAAATGTAAAATAAGATTAAAATATTTATATTTGGTATAATATTTATATAATATTGTGTACACTATATCATTGTTATATATAATTTTATATATAATATTATATATATATATATATAATACAGAAGTTGATTGGCATAAAAAAAAGATTGACACATTTGTCATCACCGCGTTCTTAAAAAAACGATTGATAAAAATATAACATTATTTCCCCATTTTTTATTAGCCCCTCCAAAAATGCAATAGGCAGTGATCAAAATGTCACATATGCCCAGAAAGGTAATCATAGAAAGTACATCATCACACATCAGTAGTCGTCAGTACTTACAACGCTCAGGTAGACAGAATAATAAAAAGTTTAAGGTGTACAAAGATGGCCGACAGCATCTAACAGCATTGGTGTACAAAGATGGCTCCCGACAGACTTCCGGTAGTGTGGGAGGAAAAACATGGCCGCGACCGACTTCCGGTGCGCCTTCTCCAGCAGAAAGAGGATCACTTCCGGGGCGGGAGGTTTGGTCGCGGAGTGAGACGAACCGCAAGTGTCCTGAAACCCAGTGTACAGTATGTATTATCTGTGCGGTTATATGTGTGCGTGCTCGGGGTTACCGCACTGTGTGCATGACATGTTACAGGCTCTCCGGCGTTATATCTGATGGCCACAGAATATATTACTCACAATGTTATTACATATGGATGGACATAACATCAGCAGGACTGACACGTCTGAGGGACTCCTCCAGCACAATAATGAGCACAGCTCTGGGGTATACTACAAGATGTACATTACCTCAGAGCTGCACTCACTATTCTGTTGGTGCAGTCACTGCGTACATACATTACATTACTGATCCTGAGTTACATCCTGTATTATACTCCAGAGCTGCACTCACTATTCTGCTGGTGCAGTCACTGTGTACATACATTACATTACTGATCCTGAGTTACATCCTGTATTATACTCCAGAGCTGCACTCACTATTCTGCTGGTGCAGTCACTGTGTACATACATTACATTACTTATCCTGTACTGATCCTAAGTTACCTCCTGTATTATACTCCAGAGCTGTACTCACTATTCTGCTGGTGCAGTCACTGTGTACATACATTACATTACTGATCCTTTACTGATCCTGAGTTACATCCTGTATTATACACCAGAGCTGCACTCACTATTCTGCTGGTGCAGTCACTGTGTACATACATTATATTACTGATCCTGAGTTACATCCTGTATTATACTCCAGAGCTGCACTCACTATTCTGCTGGTGCAGTCGCTGTGTACATACATTACATTACTGATCCTGAGTTACATCCTGTATTATACTCCAGAGCTGCACTCACTATTCTGCTGGTGCAGTCACTGTGTACATACATTACATTACTTATCCTGTACTGATCCTAAGTTACCTCCTGTATTATACTCCAGAGCTGTACTCACTATTCTGCTGGTGCAGTCACTATGTACATACATTACTGATCCTGAGTTACATCCTGTATTATACTCCAGAGCTGCACTCACTATTCTGCTGGTGCTGTCACTGTGTACATACATTACATTACTGATCCTGAGTTACATCCTGTATTATACTCCAGAGCTGCACTCACTATTCAGCTGGTGCAGTCACTGTGTACATACATTACATTACTGATCCTGAGTTACATCCTGTATTATATCCCAGAGCTGCACTCACTATTCTACTGGTGCAGTCACTGTGTACATAGATTACATTACTGATCCTGTACTGATCCTGAGTTACATCCTGTATTATACTCCAGAGCTGCACTCACTATTCTGCTGCTGCATTCACTGTGTACATACATTACATTACTTATCCTGTACTGATCCTGAGTTACATCCTGTATTATACTCCAGAGCTGCACTCACTATTCTGCTGGCGCAGTCACTGTGTACATACATTACATTACTGATCCTGTACTGATCCTGAGTTACATCCTGTATTATACTCCAGAGCTGCACTCACTATTCTGCTGGTGCAGTCACTATGTACATACATTACATTACTGATCCTGAGTTACATCCTGTATTATACTCCAGAGCTGCACTCACTATTCAGCTGGTGCAGTCACTGTGTACATACATTACATTACTGATCCTGAGTTACATCCTGTATTATATCCCAGAGCTGCACTCACTATTCTACTGGTGCAGTCACTGTGTACATAGATTACATTACTGATCCTGTACTGATCTTGAGTTACATCCTGTATTATACTCCAGAGCTGCACTCACTATTCTGCTGCTGCATTCACTGTGTACATACATTACATTACTTATCCTGTACTGATCCTGAGTTACATCCTGTATTATACCCCAGAGCTGCACTCACTATTCTGCTGGTGCAGTCACTGTGTACATACATTACATTACTGATCCTGAGTTACATCCTGTATTATACTCCAGATCTGCACTCACTATTCTGCTGGTGCAGTCACTGTGTACATACATTACATTACTGATCCTGAGTTACAACCTGTATTATACTCCAGAGCTGCACTCACTATTCTGCTGCTGCATTCACTGTGTACATACATTACATTACTGATCCTGTACTGATCCTGAGTTACATCCTGTATTACACTCCAGAGCTGCACTCACTATTCAGTTGGTGAAGTCACTGTGTACATACATTACATTACTGATCCTCAGTTACATCCTGTATTGTACTCCAGAGCTGCACTCACTATTCAGTTGGTGAAGTCACTGTGTACATACATTACATTACTGATCCTGAGTTACATCCTGTATTACACTCCAGAGCTGCACTCACTATTCAGTTGGTGAAGTCACTGTGTACATACATTACATTACTGATCCTGAGTTACATCCTGTATTGTACTCCAGAGCTGCACTCACTATTCTGCTGGTGCAGTCACTGTGTACATACATTACATTACTGATCCTGAGTTACATCCTGAATTATACTCCAGATCTGCAGTCACTATGTACATACATTACATTACTGATCCTGAGTTACATCCTGTATTATACTCCAGAGCTGCACTCACTATTCTGCTGGTGGAGTCACTGTGTACATACATTACATTACTGATCCTGAGTTACATCCTGTATTATACTCCAGAGCTGCACTCACTATTCTGCTGGTGCAGTCACTATGTACATACATTACATTACTGATCCTGAGTTACATCCTGTATTATACTCCAGAGCTGCACTCACTATTCTGCTGGTGCAGTCACTATGTACATACATTATATTACTGATCCTGTACTGATCCCGAGTTACATCCTGTATTATACTCCAGAGCTGCACTCACTATTCTGCTGGTGCAGTCACTGTGTATATACATTATATTACTGATCCTGAGTTACATCCTGTATTATACTCCAGAGCTGCACTCACTATTCTGATGGTGCAGTCACTGTGTATATACATTATATTACTGATCCTGAGTTACATCCTGTATTATACCCCAGAGCTGCACTCACTATTCTGCTGGTGCAGTCACTGTGTACATACATTACATTACTGATCCTGTACTGATCCTGAGTTACATCCTGTATTATACCCCAGAGCTGCACTCACTATTCTGCTGGTGCAGTCACTGTGTACATACATTACATTACTGATCCTGTACTGATCCTGAGTTACATCCTGTATTATACTCCAGAGCTGCACTCACTATTCTGCTGGTGCAGTCACTGTGTACATACATTACTGATCCTGTACTGATCCTGAGTTACATCCTGTATTATACTCCAGAGCTGCACTCACTATTCTGCTGGTGCAGTCACTGTGTACATACATTACATTAATGATCCTGGGTTACATCCTGTATTATACTCCAGAGCTGCACTCACTATTCTGCTGGTGCAGTCACTGTGTACATACATTACATTACTGATCCCGAGTTACATCCTGTATTATACTCCAGAGCTGCACTCACTATTCTGCTGGTGCAGTCACTGTGTATATACATTATATTACTGATCCTGAGTTACATCCTGTATTATACTCGTGAGCTGCACTCACTATTCTGCTGGTGCAGTCACTGTGTACATAGATTACATTACTGATCCTGTACTGATCCTGAGTTACATCCTGTATTATACTCCAGAGCTGCACTCACTATTCTGCTGCTGCAGTCACTGTGTACATACATTACATTACTGATCATGAGTTACATCCTGTATTATACTCCAGAGCTACACTCACTATTCTGCTGGTGCAGTCACTGTGTACATACATTACATTACTGATCCCGAGTTACATCCTGTATTATACTCCAGAGCTGCACTCACTATTCTGCTGCTGCATTCACTGTGTACATACATTACATTACTTATCCTGTACTGATCCTGAGTTACATCCTGTATTATACTCCAGATCTGCACTCACTATTCTGCTGGTGCAGTCACTGTGTACATACATTACATTACTGATCCTGAGTTACATCCTGTATTACACTCCAGAGCTGCACTCACTATTCAGTTGGTGAAGTCACTGTGTACATACATTACATTACTGATCCTGAGTTACATCCTGTATTACACTCCAGAGCTGCACTCACTATTCAGTTGGTGAAGTCACTGTGTACATACATTACATTACTGATCCTGAGTTACATCCTGTATTATACCCAGAGCTGCACTCACTATTCTGCTGGTGCAGTCACTATGTACATACATTACATTACTGATCCTGAGTTACATCCTGTATTATACTCCAGAGCTGCACTCACTATTCTGCTGGTGGAGTCACTGTGTACATACATTACATTACTGATCCTGAGTTACATCCTGTATTATACTCCAGATCTGCACTCACTATTCTGCTGGTGCAGTCACTATGTACATACATTACATTACTGATCCTGAGTTACATCCTGTATTATACTCCAGAGCTGCACTCACTATTCTGCTGGTGCAGTCACTATGTACATACATTACATTACTGATCCTGTACTGATCCCGAGTTACATCCTGTATTATACTCCAGAGCTGCACTCACTATTCTGCTGGTGCAGTCACTGTGTATATACATTATATTACTGATCCTGTACTGATCCCGAGTTACATCCTGTATTATACTCCAGAGCTGCACTCACTATTCTGCTGGTGCAGTCACTGTGTATATACATTATATTACTGATCCTGAGTTACATCCTGTATTATACTCCAGAGCTGCACTCACTATTCTGCTGGTGCAGTCACTGTGTATATACATTATATTACTGATCCTGAGTTACATCCTGTATTATACCCCAGAGCTGCACTCAATATTCTGCTGGTGCAGTCACTGTGTACATACATTACATTACTGATCCTGTACTGATCCTGAGTTACATCCTGTATTATACCCCAGAGCTGCACTCACTATTCTGCTGGTGCAGTCACTGTGTACATGCATTACATTACTGATCCTGTACTGATCCTGAGTTACATCCTGTATTATACTCCAGAGCTGCACTCACTATTCTGCTGGTGCAGTCACTGTGTACATACATTACTGATCCTGTACTGATCCTGAGTTACATCCTGTATTATACTCCAGAGCTGCACTCACTATTCTGCTGGTGCAGTCACTGTCTACATACATTACATTAATGATCCTGGGTTACATCCTGTATTATACGCCAGAGCTGCACTCACTATTCTGCTGGTGCAGTCACTGTGTACATACATTACATTACTGATCCCGAGTTACATCCTGTATTATACTCCAGAGCTGCACTCACTATTCTGCTGGTGCAGTCACTGTGTATATACATTATATTACTGATCCTGAGTTACATCCTGTATTATACTCGTGAGCTGCACTCACTATTCTGCTGGTGCAGTCACTGTGTACATACATTACATTACTGATCCTGAGTTACATCCTGTATTATACTCCAGAGCTGCACTCACTATTCTGCTGCTGCAGTCACTGTGTACATACATTACATTACTGATCATGAGTTACATCCTGTATTATACTCCAGAGCTACACTCACTATTCTGCTGGTGCAGTCACTGTGTGCATACATTACATTACTGATCCTGAGTTACATCCTGTATTATACTCCAGAGCTACACTCACTATTCTGCTGGTGCAGTCACTGTGTACATACATTACATTACTGATCCCGAGTTACATCCTGTATTATACTCCAGAGCTGCACTCACTATTCTGCTGCTGCAGTCACTGTGTACATACATTACATTACTGATCCTGTACTGATCCCGACTTACATCCTGTATTATACTCCAGAGCTACACTCACTATTCTGCTGGTGCAGTCACTGTGTACACACATTACTGATCCTGAGTTACATCCTGTATTATACTCCTGAGCTGCACTCACTATTCTGCTGGTGCAGTCACTGTGTACATACATTACATTACTGATCCTGAGTTACATCCTGTATTATACTCCAGAGCTGCCCTCACTATTCTGCTGGTGCAGTCACTGTGTACATACATTACATTACTGATCCCGAGTTACATCCTGTATTATACTCCAGAGCTACACTCACTATTCTGCTGGTGCAGTCACTGTGTACATACATTACATTACTGATCCTGAGTTACATCCTGTATTATACTCCAGAGCTGCACTCACTATTCTGCTGGTGCATTCACTGTGTACATACATTACATTACTTATCCTGTACTGATCCTGAGTTACATCCTGTATTATACTCCAGAGCTGCACTCACTATTCTGCTGCTGCATTCACTGTGTACATACATAACATTACTTATCCTGTACTGATCCTGAGTTACCTCCTGTATTATACTCCAGAGCTGCACTCACTATTCTGCTGGTGCAGTCACTGTGTACATACATTACTGATCCTGTACTGATCCTGAGTTACATCCTGTATTATACTCCAGAGCTGCACTCACTATTCTGCTGCTGCATTCACTGTGTACATACATAACATTACTTATCCTGTACTGATCCTGAGTTACCTCCTGTATTATACTCCAGAGCTGCACTCACTATTCTGCTGGTGCAGTCACTGTGTACATACATTACTGATCCTGAGTTACATCCTGTATTATACTCCAGAGCTGCACTCACTATTCTGCTGGTGCAGTCACTGTGTACATACATTACATTACTGATCCCGAGTTACATCCTGTATTATACTCCAGAGCTGCACTCACTATTCTGCTGGTGCAGTCACTGTGTATATTATATTACTGATCCTGAGTTACATCCTGTATTATACTCGTGAGCTGCACTCACTATTCTGCTGGTGCAGTCACTGTGTACATACATTACATTACTGATCCTGAGTTACATCCTGTATTATACTCCAGAGCTGCACTCACTATTCTGCTGCTGCAGTCACTGTGTACATACATTACTTTACTGATCCTGAGTTACATCCTGTATTATACTCAGAGCTACACTCACTATTCTGCTGGTGCAGTCACTGTGTACATACATTACATTACTGATCCCGAGTTACATCCTGTATTATACTCCAGAGCTGCACTCACTATTCTGCTGCTGCAGTCACTGTGTACATACATTACATTACTGATCCTGTACTGATCCCGACTTACATCCTGTATTATACTCCAGAGCTACACTCACTATTCTGCTGGTGCAGTCACTGTGTACATACATTACATTACTGATCCTGAGTTACATCCTGTATTATACTCCTGAGCTGCAATCACTATTCTGCTGGTGCAGTCACTGTGTACATACATTACATTACTGATCCTGAGTTACATCCTGTATTATACTCCAGAGCTGCACTCACTATTCTGCTGGTGCAGTCACTGTGTACATACATTACATTACTGATCCCGAGATACATCCTGTATTATACTCCAGAGCTACACTCCCTATTCTGCTGGTGCAGTCACTGTGTACATACATTACATTACTTATCCTGTACTGATCCTGATTTATCTCCTGTATTATACTCCAGAGCTGCACTCACTATTCTGCTGGTGCTGTCACTATGTACAAACATTACATTACTGATCCTGAGTTACATCCTGTATTATACTCCAGAGCTGCACTCACTATTCTGCTGGTGCAGTCACTGTGTACATACATTACATTACTGATCCTGAGTTACATCCTGTATTATACCCCAGAGCTGCACTCAATATTCTACTGGTGCAGTCACTGTGTACATACATTACATTACTGATCCCGAGTTACATCCTGTATTATACTCCAGAGCTGCACTCACTATTCTGCTGGTGCATTCACTGTGTACATACATTACATTACTTATCTTGTACTGATCCTGAGTTACATCCTGTATTATACTCCAGAGCTGCACTCACTATTCTGCTGGTGCATTCACTGTGTACATACATTACATTACTTATCCTGTACTGATCCTGAGTTACATCCTGTATTATACTCCAGAGCTGCACTCACTATTCTGCTGGTACAGTCACTGTGTACATACATTACATTACTGATCCTGTATTGATCCTGAGTTACCTCCTGTATTATACTCCAGAGCTGCACTCCCTATTCTGCTGGTGCAGTCACTGTGTACATACATTACATTACTGATCCTGAGTTACATCCTGTATTATACTCCAGAGCTGCACGCACTATTCTGCTGGTGCAGTCACTGTGTACATACATTACATTACTTATCCTGTACTGATCCTGAGTTACATCCTGTATTATACTCCAGAGCTGCAGTCACTATTCTGCTGGTGCTGTCACTATGTACATACATTACATTACTGATCCTGAGTTACATCCTGTATTATACTCCAGAGCTGCACTCACTATTCTGCTGGTGCAGTCACTGTGTACATACATTACATTACTGATCCTGAGTTACATCCTGTATTATACCCCAGAGCTGCACTCACATTCTACTGGTGCAGTCACTGTGTACATACATTACATTACTGATCCTGTACTGATCCTGAGTTACATCCTGTATTATATTCCAGAGCTGCACTCACTATTCTGCTGGTGCAGTCACTGTGTACATACATTACATTACTGATCCTGAGTTACATCCTGTATTATACTCCAGAGCTGCACTCACTATTCTGCTGCTGCATTCACTGTGTACATACATTACATTACTTATCCTGTACTGATCCTGAGTTACATCCTGTATTATACTCCAGATCTGCACTCACTATTCTGCTGGTGCAGTCACTATGTACATACATTACATTACTGATCCTGAGTTACATCCTGTATTATACTCCAGAGCTGCACTCACTATTCTGCTGCTGCATTCACTGTGTACATACATTACATTACTTATCCTGTACTGATTCTGAGTTACATCCTGTATTATACTCCAGAGCTGCACTCACTATTCTGCTGGTGCAGTCACTGTGTACATACATTACTGATCCTGAGTTACATCCTGTATTATACTCCAGATCTGCACTCACTATTCAGTTGGTGAAGTCACTGTGTACATACTTTACATTACTGATCCTGAGTTACATCCTGTATTGTACTCCAGAGCTACACTCACTATTCTGCTGGTGCAGTCACTGTGTACATACATTACATTACTTATCCTGTACTGATCCTGAGTTACATCCTGTATTATACTCCAGAGCTGCACTCACTATTCTGCTGGTGCAGTCACTGTGTACATACATTACATTACTGATCCTGAATTACATCCTGTATTATACTCGTGAGCTGCACTCACTATTCTGCTGGTGCAGTCACTGTGTACATACATTACATTACTGATCCTGAGTTACATCCTCTATTATACTCCAGAGCTGCACTCACTATTCTGCTGGTGCAGTCACTGTGTACATACATTACATTACTGATCCTGTACTGATCCTGAGTTACATCCTGTATTATACTCCAGAGCTGCACTCACTATTCTGCTGCTGCAGTCACTGTGTACATACATTACATTACTGATCCTGAGTTACATCCTGTATTATACTCCAGAGCTACACTCACTATTCTGCTGGTGCAGTCACTGTGTGCATACATTACATTACTGATCCTGAGTTACATCCTGTATTATACTCCAGAGCTACACTCACTATTCTGCTTGTGCAGTTACTGTGTACATACATTACATTACTGATCCCGAGTTACATCCTGTATTATACTCCAGAGCTGCACTCACTATTCTGCTGCTGTAGTCACTGTGTACATACATTACATTACTGATCCCGAGTTACATCCTGTATTATACTCCAGAGCTGCACTCACTATTCTGCTGGTGCTGTCACTATGTACAAACATTACATTACTGATCCTGAGTTACATCCTGTATTATACTCCAGAGCTGCACTCACTATTCTGCTGGTGCAGTCACTGTGTACATACATTACATTACTGATCCTGAGTTACATCCTGTATTATACCCCAGAGCTGCACTCAATATTCTACTGGTGCAGTCACTGTGTACATACATTACATTACTGATCCCGAGTTACATCCTGTATTATACTCCAGAGCTGCACTCACTATTCTGCTGGTGCATTCACTGTGTACATACATTACATTACTTATCTTGTACTGATCCTGAGTTACATCCTGTATTATACTCCAGAGCTGCACTCACTATTCTGCTGGTGCATTCACTGTGTACATACATTACATTACTTATCCTGTACTGATCCTGAGTTACATCCTGTATTATACTCCAGAGCTGCACTCACTATTCTGCTGGTACAGTCACTGTGTACATACATTACATTACTGATCCTGTATTGATCCTGAGTTACCTCCTGTATTATACTCCAGAGCTGCACTCCCTATTCTGCTGGTGCAGTCACTGTGTACATACATTACATTACTGATCCTGAGTTACATCCTGTATTATACTCCAGAGCTGCACGCACTATTCTGCTGGTGCAGTCACTGTGTACATACATTACATTACTGATCCTGAGTTACATCCTGTATTATACTCCAGAGCTGCACTCACTATTCTGCTGGTGCAGTCACTGTGTACATACATTACATTACTTATCCTGTACTGATCCTGAGTTACATCCTGTATTATACTCCAGAGCTGCACTCACTATTCTGCTGGTGCTGTCACTATGTACATACATTACTGATCCTGAGTTACATCCTGTATTATACTCCAGAGCTGCACTCACTATTCTGCTGGTGCAGTCACTGTGTACATACATTACATTACTGATCCTGAGTTACATCCTGTATTATACCCCAGAGCTGCACTCACATTCTACTGGTGCAGTCACTGTGTACATACATTACATTACTGATCCTGTACTGATCCTGAGTTACATCCTGTATTATACTCCAGAGCTGCACTCACTATTCTGCTGCTGCATTCACTGTGTACATACATTACATTACTGATCCTGAGTTACATCCTGTATTATACCCCAGAGCTGCACTCACATTCTACTGGTGCAGTCACTGTGTACATACATTACATTACTTATCCTGTACTGATCCTGAGTTACATCCTGTATTATACTCCAGATCTGCACTCACTATTCTGCTGGTGCAGTCACTATGTACATACATTACATTACTGATCCTGAGTTACATCCTGTATTATACTCCAGAGCTGCACTCACTATTCTGCTGCTGCATTCACTGTGTACATACATTACATTACTTATCCTGTACTGATTCTGAGTTACATCCTGTATTATACTCCAGAGCTGCACTCACTATTCTGCTGGTGCAGTCACTGTGTACATACATTACTGATCCTGAGTTACATCCTGTATTATACTCCAGATCTGCACTCACTATTCAGTTGGTGAAGTCACTGTGTACATACTTTACATTACTGATCCTGAGTTACATCCTGTATTGTACTCCAGAGCTACACTCACTATTCTGCTGGTGCAGTCACTGTGTACATACATTACATTACTTATCCTGTACTGATCCTGAGTTACATCCTGTATTATACTCCAGAGCTGCACTCACTATTCTGCTGGTGCAGTCACTGTGTACATACATTACATTACTGATCCTGAATTACATCCTGTATTATACTCGTGAGCTGCACTCACTATTCTGCTGGTGCAGTCACTGTGTACATACATTACATTACTGATCCTGTACTGATCCTGAGTTACATCCTGTATTATACTCCAGAGCTGCACTCACTATTCTGCTGCTGCAGTCACTGTGTACATACATTACATTACTGATCCTGAGTTACATCCTGTATTATACTCCAGAGCTACACTCACTATTCTGCTGGTGCAGTCACTGTGTGCATACATTACATTACTGATCCTGAGTTACATCCTGTATTATACTCCAGAGCTACACTCACTATTCTGCTTGTGCAGTTACTGTGTACATACATTACATTACTGATCCCGAGTTACATCCTGTATTATACTCCAGAGCTGCACTCACTATTCTGCTGCTGCAGTCACTGTGTACATACATTACATTACTGATCCAGAGTTACATCCTGTATTATACTCCAGAGCTGCACTCACTATTCTGCTGCTGCAGTCACTGTGTACATACATTACATTACTGATCCTGACTTACATCCTGTATTATACTCCAGAGCTACACTCACTATTCTGCTGGTGCAGTCACTGTGTACATACATTACATTACTGATCCTGAGTTACATCCTGTATTATACTCCTGAGCTGCAATCACTATTCTGCTGGTGCAGTCACTGTGTACATACATTACATTACTGATCCTGAGTTACATCCTGTATTATACTCCAGAGCTGCACTCACTATTCTGCTGGTGCAGTCACTGTGTACATACATTACATTACTGATCCCAAGTTACATCCTGTATTATACTCCAGAGCTACACTCCCTATTCTGCTGGTGCAGTCACTGTGTACATACATTACATTACTTATCCTGTACTGATCCTGAGTTACATCCTGTATTATACTCCAGAGCTGCACTCACTATTCTGCTGCTGCATTCACTGTGTACATACATTACATTACTTATCCTGTACTGATTCTGAGTTACATCCTGTATTATACTCCAGAGCTGCACTCACTATTCTGCTGGTGCAGTCACTGTGTACATACATTACTGATCCTGAGTTACATCCTGTATTATACTCCAGATCTGCACTCACTATTCAGTTGGTGAAGTCACTGTGTACATACTTTACATTACTGATCCTGAGTTACATCCTGTATTGTACTCCAGAGCTACACTCACTATTCTGCTGGTGCAGTCACTGTGTACATACATTACATTACTTATCCTGTACTGATCCTGAGTTACATCCTGTATTATACTCCAGAGCTGCACTCACTATTCTGCTGGTGCAGTCACTGTGTACATACATTACATTACTGATCCTGAATTACATCCTGTATTATACTCGTGAGCTGCACTCACTATTCTGCTGGTGCAGTCACTGTGTACATACATTACATTACTGATCCTGTACTGATCCTGAGTTACATCCTGTATTATACTCCAGAGCTGCACTCACTATTCTGCTGCTGCAGTCACTGTGTACATACATTACATTACTGATCCTGAGTTACATCCTGTATTATACTCCAGAGCTACACTCACTATTCTGCTGGTGCAGTCACTGTGTGCATACATTACATTACTGATCCTGAGTTACATCCTGTATTATACTCCAGAGCTACACTCACTATTCTGCTTGTGCAGTTACTGTGTACATACATTACATTACTGATCCCGAGTTACATCCTGTATTATACTCCAGAGCTGCACTCACTATTCTGCTGCTGCAGTCACTGTGTACATACATTACATTACTGATCCAGAGTTACATCCTGTATTATACTCCAGAGCTGCACTCACTATTCTGCTGCTGCAGTCACTGTGTACATACATTACATTACTGATCCTGACTTACATCCTGTATTATACTCCAGAGCTACACTCACTATTCTGCTGGTGCAGTCACTGTGTACATACATTACATTACTGATCCTGAGTTACATCCTGTATTATACTCCTGAGCTGCAATCACTATTCTGCTGGTGCAGTCACTGTGTACATACATTACATTACTGATCCTGAGTTACATCCTGTATTATACTCCAGAGCTGCACTCACTATTCTGCTGGTGCTGTCACTATGTACAAACATTACATTACTGATCCTGAGTTACATCCTGTATTATACTCCAGAGCTGCACTCACTATTCTGCTGGTGCAGTCACTGTGTACATACATTACATTACTGATCCTGAGTTACATCCTGTATTATACCCCAGAGCTGCACTCACTATTCTACTGGTGCAGTCACTGTGTACATACATTACATTACTGATCCCGAGTTACATCCTGTATTATACTCCAGAGCTACACTCACTATTCTGCTGGTGCAGTCACTGTGTACATACATTACATTACTGATCCTGAGTTACATCCTGTATTATACTCCAGAGCTGCACTCACTATTCTGCTGGTGCATTCACTGTGTACATACATTACATTACTTATCTTGTACTGATCCTGAGTTACATCCTGTATTATACTCCAGAGCTGCACTCACTATTCTGCTGCTGCATTCACTGTGTACATACATTACATTACTTATCCTGTACTGATCCTGAGTTACCTCCTGTATTATACTCCAGAGCTGCACTCACTATTCTGCTGGTGCTGTCACTATGTACATACATTACATTACTGATCCTGAGTTACATCCTGTATTATACTCCAGAGCTGCACTCACTATTCTGCTGGTGCAGTCACTGTGTATATACATTACACACTGTGTATATACATTACATTTCTGATCCTGAGTTACATCCTGTATTATACTCCAGAGCTGCACTCACTATTCTGCTGGTGCAGTCACTGTGTACATACATTACATTACTGATCCTGAGTTACATCCTGTATTATACTCCAGAGCTGCACTCACTATTCTGCTGCTGCATTCACTGTGTACATACATTACATTACTTATCCTGTACTGATCCTGAGTTACATCCTGTATTATACTCCAGAGCTGCACTCACTATTCTGCTGGTGCAGTCACTGTGTACATACATTACATTACTGATCCTGAGTTACATCCTGTATTATACTCCAGAGCTGCACTCACTATTCTGCTGGTGCAGTCACTGTGTACATACATTACATTACTGATCCTGAGTTACATCCTGTATTATACTCCAGAGCTGCACTCACTATTCTGCTGCTGCATTCACTGTGTACATACATTACATTACTGATCCTGAGTTACATCCTGTATTATACTCCAGAGCTGCACTCACTATTCTGCTGGTGCAGTCACTATGTACATACATTACATTACTGATCCTGTACTGATCCTGAGTTACATCCTGTATTATACTCCAGAGCTGCACTCACTATTCTGCTGGTGCATTCACTGTGTACATACATTACATTACTTATCCTGTACTGATCCTGAGTTACATCCTGTATTATACTCCAGAGCTGCACTCACTATTCTGCTGGTGCAGTCACTATGTACATACATTACATTACTGATCCTGAGTTACATCCTGTATTATACTCCAGAGCTGCACTCACTATCCTGCTGCTGCATTCACTGTGTACATACATTACATTACTTATCCTGTACTGATTCTGAGTTACATCCTGTATTATACTCCAGAGCTGCACTCACTATTCTGCTGGTGCAGTCACTGTGTACATACATTACATTACTGATCCTGAGTTACATCCTGTATTATACTCCAGATCTGCACTCACTATTCTGCTGGTGCAGTCACTGTGTACATACATTACATTACTGATTCTGAGTTACATCCTGTATTATACTCCAGAGCTGCACTCACTATTCAGTTGGTGAAGTCACTGTGTACATACATTACATTACTGATCCTGAGTTACATCCTGTATTATATCCCAGAGCTGCACTCACTATTCTGCTGGTGCAGTCACTGTGTACATACATTACATTACTGATCCTGAGTTACATCCTGTATTATACTCCAGAGCTGCACTCACTATTCTGCTGGTGCAGTCACTGTGTACATACATTACATTACTGATCCTGAGTTACATCCTGTATTGTACTCCAGAGCCGCACTCACTATTCTGCTGGTGCAGTCACTATGTACATACATTACATTACTGATCCTGAGTTACATCCTGTATTATACTCAAGAGCTGCACTCACTATTCTGCTGGTGCAGTCACTGTGTACATACATTACATTACTGATCCTGT
The DNA here is from genome assembly GCF_046119375.1 of Phyllobates terribilis. Classification (NCBI taxonomy): domain Eukaryota; kingdom Metazoa; phylum Chordata; class Amphibia; order Anura; family Dendrobatidae; genus Phyllobates; species Phyllobates terribilis. The sequence goes on along the minus strand of NW_027362772.1, from coordinate 54,042,669 downwards.
ACTGATCCTGAGTTACATCCTGTATTATACTCCAGAGCTGCACTCACTATTCTGCTGGTGCAGTCATTGTGTACATACATTACATTACTGATCCTGTACTGATCCTGAGTTACATCCTGTATTATACTCCAGAGCTGCACTCACTATTCTGCTGGTGTAATCACTCTGTACATACATTACATTACTGGTCCTGTACTGATCCTGAGTTACATCCTGTATTATACTCCAGAGCTGCACTCACTATTCTGCTGGTGCAGTCACTGTACATGCATTACATTACTGATCCTGAGTTACATCCTGTATTATACCCCAGAGCTGCACTCACTATTCTGCTGGTGCATTCACTGTGTACATACATTACATTACTGATCCTGAGTTACATCCTGTATTATACTCCAGAGCTGCACTCACTATTCTGCTGGTGCAGTCACTGTGTACATACATTACATTACTGAACCGGAGTTACATCCTGTATTATACTCCAGAGCTGCACTCACTATTCTGCTGGTGCAGTCACTGTGTGCATACATTACATTACTGATCCTGAGTTACATCCTGTATTATACTCCAGAGCTACACTCACTATTCTGCTTGTGCAGTTACTGTGTACATACATTACATTACTGATCCCGAGTTACATCCTGTATTATACTCCAGAGCTGCACTCACTATTCTGCTGCTGCAGTCACTGTGTACATACATTACATTACTGATCCTGAGTTACATCCTGTATTATATTCCAGAGCTGCACTCACTATTCTGCTGGTGCAGTCACTGTGTACATACATTACATTACTGATCCTGAGTTACATCCTGTATTATACTCCAGAGCTGCACTCACTATTCTGCTGCTGCATTCACTGTGTACATACATTACATTACTTATCCTGTACTGATCCTGAGTTACATCCTGTATTATACTCCAGATCTGCACTCACTATTCTGCTGGTGCAGTCACTATGTACATACATTACATTACTGATCCTGAGTTACATCCTGTATTATACTCCAGAGCTGCACTCACTATTCTGCTGCTGCATTCACTGTGTACATACATTACATTACTTATCCTGTACTGATTCTGAGTTACATCCTGTATTATACTCCAGAGCTGCACTCACTATTCTGCTGGTGCAGTCACTGTGTACATACATTACTGATCCTGAGTTACATCCTGTATTATACTCCAGATCTGCACTCACTATTCAGTTGGTGAAGTCACTGTGTACATACTTTACATTACTGATCCTGAGTTACATCCTGTATTGTACTCCAGAGCTACACTCACTATTCTGCTGGTGCAGTCACTGTGTACATACATTACATTACTTATCCTGTACTGATCCTGAGTTACATCCTGTATTATACTCCAGAGCTGCACTCACTATTCTGCTGGTGCAGTCACTGTGTACATACATTACATTACTGATCCGGAATTACATCCTGTATTATACTCGTGAGCTGCACTCACTATTCTGCTGGTGCAGTCACTGTGTACATACATTACATTACTGATCCTGAGTTACATCCTCTATTATACTCCAGAGCTGCACTCACTATTCTGCTGGTGCAGTCACTGTGTACATACATTACATTACTGATCCTGTACTGATCCTGAGTTACATCCTGTATTATACTCCAGAGCTGCACTCACTATTCTGCTGCTGCAGTCACTGTGTACATACATTACATTACTGATCCTGAGTTACATCCTGTATTATACTCCAGAGCTACACTCACTATTCTGCTGGTGCAGTCACTGTGTGCATACATTACATTACTGATCCTGAGTTACATCCTGTATTATACTCCAGAGCTACACTCACTATTCTGCTTGTGCAGTTACTGTGTACATACATTACATTACTGATCCCGAGTTACATCCTGTATTATACTCCAGAGCTGCACTCACTATTCTGCTGCTGCAGTCACTGTGTACATACATTACATTACTGATCCCGAGTTACATCCTGTATTATACTCCAGAGCTGCACTCACTATTCTGCTGGTGCTGTCACTATGTACAAACATTACATTACTGATCCTGAGTTACATCCTGTATTATACTCCAGAGCTGCACTCACTATTCTGCTGGTGCAGTCACTGTGTACATACATTACATTACTGATCCTGAGTTACATCCTGTATTATACCCCAGAGCTGCACTCAATATTCTACTGGTGCAGTCACTGTGTACATACATTACATTACTGATCCCGAGTTACATCCTGTATTATACTCCAGAGCTGCACTCACTATTCTGCTGGTGCATTCACTGTGTACATACATTACATTACTTATCTTGTACTGATCCTGAGTTACATCCTGTATTATACTCCAGAGCTGCACTCACTATTCTGCTGGTGCATTCACTGTGTACATACATTACATTACTTATCCTGTACTGATCCTGAGTTACATCCTGTATTATACTCCAGAGCTGCACTCACTATTCTGCTGGTACAGTCACTGTGTACATACATTACATTACTGATCCTGTATTGATCCTGAGTTACCTCCTGTATTATACTCCAGAGCTGCACTCCCTATTCTGCTGGTGCAGTCACTGTGTACATACATTACATTACTGATCCTGAGTTACATCCTGTATTATACTCCAGAGCTGCACGCACTATTCTGCTGGTGCAGTCACTGTGTACATACATTACATTACTGATCCTGAGTTACATCCTGTATTATACTCCAGAGCTGCACTCACTATTCTGCTGGTGCAGTCACTGTGTACATACATTACATTACTTATCCTGTACTGATCCTGAGTTACATCCTGTATTATACTCCAGAGCTGCACTCACTATTCTGCTGGTGCTGTCACTATGTACATACATTACTGATCCTGAGTTACATCCTGTATTATACTCCAGAGCTGCACTCACTATTCTGCTGGTGCAGTCACTGTGTACATACATTACATTACTGATCCTGAGTTACATCCTGTATTATACCCCAGAGCTGCACTCACATTCTACTGGTGCAGTCACTGTGTACATACATTACATTACTGATCCTGTACTGATCCTGAGTTACATCCTGTATTATACTCCAGAGCTGCACTCACTATTCTGCTGCTGCATTCACTGTGTACATACATTACATTACTGATCCTGAGTTACATCCTGTATTATACCCCAGAGCTGCACTCACATTCTACTGGTGCAGTCACTGTGTACATACATTACATTACTTATCCTGTACTGATCCTGAGTTACATCCTGTATTATACTCCAGATCTGCACTCACTATTCTGCTGGTGCAGTCACTATGTACATACATTACATTACTGATCCTGAGTTACATCCTGTATTATACTCCAGAGCTGCACTCACTATTCTGCTGCTGCATTCACTGTGTACATACATTACATTACTTATCCTGTACTGATTCTGAGTTACATCCTGTATTATACTCCAGAGCTGCACTCACTATTCTGCTGGTGCAGTCACTGTGTACATACATTACTGATCCTGAGTTACATCCTGTATTATACTCCAGATCTGCACTCACTATTCAGTTGGTGAAGTCACTGTGTACATACTTTACATTACTGATCCTGAGTTACATCCTGTATTGTACTCCAGAGCTACACTCACTATTCTGCTGGTGCAGTCACTGTGTACATACATTACATTACTTATCCTGTACTGATCCTGAGTTACATCCTGTATTATACTCCAGAGCTGCACTCACTATTCTGCTGGTGCAGTCACTGTGTACATACATTACATTACTGATCCTGAATTACATCCTGTATTATACTCGTGAGCTGCACTCACTATTCTGCTGGTGCAGTCACTGTGTACATACATTACATTACTGATCCTGTACTGATCCTGAGTTACATCCTGTATTATACTCCAGAGCTGCACTCACTATTCTGCTGCTGCAGTCACTGTGTACATACATTACATTACTGATCCTGAGTTACATCCTGTATTATACTCCAGAGCTACACTCACTATTCTGCTGGTGCAGTCACTGTGTGCATACATTACATTACTGATCCTGAGTTACATCCTGTATTATACTCCAGAGCTACACTCACTATTCTGCTTGTGCAGTTACTGTGTACATACATTACATTACTGATCCCGAGTTACATCCTGTATTATACTCCAGAGCTGCACTCACTATTCTGCTGCTGCAGTCACTGTGTACATACATTACATTACTGATCCAGAGTTACATCCTGTATTATACTCCAGAGCTGCACTCACTATTCTGCTGCTGCAGTCACTGTGTACATACATTACATTACTGATCCTGACTTACATCCTGTATTATACTCCAGAGCTACACTCACTATTCTGCTGGTGCAGTCACTGTGTACATACATTACATTACTGATCCTGAGTTACATCCTGTATTATACTCCTGAGCTGCAATCACTATTCTGCTGGTGCAGTCACTGTGTACATACATTACATTACTGATCCTGAGTTACATCCTGTATTATACTCCAGAGCTGCACTCACTATTCTGCTGGTGCAGTCACTGTGTACATACATTACATTACTGATCCCAAGTTACATCCTGTATTATACTCCAGAGCTACACTCCCTATTCTGCTGGTGCAGTCACTGTGTACATACATTACATTACTTATCCTGTACTGATCCTGAGTTACATCCTGTATTATACTCCAGAGCTGCACTCACTATTCTGCTGCTGCATTCACTGTGTACATACATTACATTACTTATCCTGTACTGATTCTGAGTTACATCCTGTATTATACTCCAGAGCTGCACTCACTATTCTGCTGGTGCAGTCACTGTGTACATACATTACTGATCCTGAGTTACATCCTGTATTATACTCCAGATCTGCACTCACTATTCAGTTGGTGAAGTCACTGTGTACATACTTTACATTACTGATCCTGAGTTACATCCTGTATTGTACTCCAGAGCTACACTCACTATTCTGCTGGTGCAGTCACTGTGTACATACATTACATTACTTATCCTGTACTGATCCTGAGTTACATCCTGTATTATACTCCAGAGCTGCACTCACTATTCTGCTGGTGCAGTCACTGTGTACATACATTACATTACTGATCCTGAATTACATCCTGTATTATACTCGTGAGCTGCACTCACTATTCTGCTGGTGCAGTCACTGTGTACATACATTACATTACTGATCCTGTACTGATCCTGAGTTACATCCTGTATTATACTCCAGAGCTGCACTCACTATTCTGCTGCTGCAGTCACTGTGTACATACATTACATTACTGATCCTGAGTTACATCCTGTATTATACTCCAGAGCTACACTCACTATTCTGCTGGTGCAGTCACTGTGTGCATACATTACATTACTGATCCTGAGTTACATCCTGTATTATACTCCAGAGCTACACTCACTATTCTGCTTGTGCAGTTACTGTGTACATACATTACATTACTGATCCCGAGTTACATCCTGTATTATACTCCAGAGCTGCACTCACTATTCTGCTGCTGCAGTCACTGTGTACATACATTACATTACTGATCCAGAGTTACATCCTGTATTATACTCCAGAGCTGCACTCACTATTCTGCTGCTGCAGTCACTGTGTACATACATTACATTACTGATCCTGACTTACATCCTGTATTATACTCCAGAGCTACACTCACTATTCTGCTGGTGCAGTCACTGTGTACATACATTACATTACTGATCCTGAGTTACATCCTGTATTATACTCCTGAGCTGCAATCACTATTCTGCTGGTGCAGTCACTGTGTACATACATTACATTACTGATCCTGAGTTACATCCTGTATTATACTCCAGAGCTGCACTCACTATTCTGCTGGTGCTGTCACTATGTACAAACATTACATTACTGATCCTGAGTTACATCCTGTATTATACTCCAGAGCTGCACTCACTATTCTGCTGGTGCAGTCACTGTGTACATACATTACATTACTGATCCTGAGTTACATCCTGTATTATACCCCAGAGCTGCACTCACTATTCTACTGGTGCAGTCACTGTGTACATACATTACATTACTGATCCCGAGTTACATCCTGTATTATACTCCAGAGCTACACTCACTATTCTGCTGGTGCAGTCACTGTGTACATACATTACATTACTGATCCTGAGTTACATCCTGTATTATACTCCAGAGCTGCACTCACTATTCTGCTGGTGCATTCACTGTGTACATACATTACATTACTTATCTTGTACTGATCCTGAGTTACATCCTGTATTATACTCCAGAGCTGCACTCACTATTCTGCTGCTGCATTCACTGTGTACATACATTACATTACTTATCCTGTACTGATCCTGAGTTACCTCCTGTATTATACTCCAGAGCTGCACTCACTATTCTGCTGGTGCTGTCACTATGTACATACATTACATTACTGATCCTGAGTTACATCCTGTATTATACTCCAGAGCTGCACTCACTATTCTGCTGGTGCAGTCACTGTGTATATACATTACACACTGTGTATATACATTACATTTCTGATCCTGAGTTACATCCTGTATTATACTCCAGAGCTGCACTCACTATTCTGCTGGTGCAGTCACTGTGTACATACATTACATTACTGATCCTGAGTTACATCCTGTATTATACTCCAGAGCTGCACTCACTATTCTGCTGCTGCATTCACTGTGTACATACATTACATTACTTATCCTGTACTGATCCTGAGTTACATCCTGTATTATACTCCAGAGCTGCACTCACTATTCTGCTGGTGCAGTCACTGTGTACATACATTACATTACTGATCCTGAGTTACATCCTGTATTATACTCCAGAGCTGCACTCACTATTCTGCTGGTGCAGTCACTGTGTACATACATTACATTACTGATCCTGAGTTACATCCTGTATTATACTCCAGAGCTGCACTCACTATTCTGCTGCTGCATTCACTGTGTACATACATTACATTACTGATCCTGAGTTACATCCTGTATTATACTCCAGAGCTGCACTCACTATTCTGCTGGTGCAGTCACTATGTACATACATTACTTTACTGATCCTGTACTGATCCTGAGTTACATCCTGTATTATACTCCAGAGCTGCACTCACTATTCTACTGCTGCATTCACTGTGTACATACATTACATTACTTATCCTGTACTGATCCTGAGTTACATCCTGTATTATACTCCAGAGCTGCACTCACTATTCTGCTGGTGCAGTCACTATGTACATACATTACATTACTGATCCTGAGTTACATCCTGTATTATACTCCAGAGCTGCACTCACTATTCTGCTGCTGCATTCACTGTGTACATACATTACATTACTTATCCTGTACTGATTCTGAGTTACATCCTGTATTATACTCCAGAGCTGCACTCACTATTCTGCTGGTGCAGTCACTGTGTACATACATTACATTACTGATCCTGAGTTACATCCTGTATTATACTCCAGATCTGCACTCACTATTCTGCTGGTGCAGTCACTGTGTACATACATTACATTACTGATTCTGAGTTACATCCTGTATTATACTCCAGAGCTGCACTCACTATTCAGTTGGTGAAGTCACTGTGTACATACATTACATTACTGATCCTGAGTTACATCCTGTATTATATCCCAGAGCTGCACTCACTATTCTGCTGGTGCAGTCACTGTGTACATACATTACATTACTGATCCTGAGTTACATCCTGTATTATACTCCAGAGCTGCACTCACTATTCTGCTGGTGCAGTCACTGTGTACATACATTACATTACTGATCCTGAGTTACATCCTGTATTGTACTCCAGAGCCGCACTCACTATTCTGCTGGTGCAGTCACTATGTACATACATTACATTACTGATCCTGAGTTACATCCTGTATTATACTCAAGAGCTGCACTCACTATTCTGCTGGTGCAGTCACTGTGTACATACATTACATTACTGATCCTGTACTGATCCTGAGTTACATCCTGTATTATACCCCAGAGCTGCACTCACTATTCAGCTGGTGCAGTCACTGTGTACATACATTACATTACTGATCCTGAGTTACATCCTGTATTATACTCCAGAGCTGCACTCACTATTCTGCTGGTGCAGTCATTGTGTACATACATTACATTACTGATCCTGTACTGATCCTGAGTTACATCCTGTATTATACTCCAGAGCTGCACTCACTATTCTGCTGGTGTAATCACTCTGTACATACATTACATTACTGGTCCTGTACTGATCCTGAGTTACATCCTGTATTATACTCCAGAGCTGCACTCACTATTCTGCTGGTGCAGTCACTGTACATGCATTACATTACTGATCCTGAGTTACATCCTGTATTATACCCCAGAGCTGCACTCACTATTCTGCTGGTGCATTCACTGTGTACATACATTACATTACTGATCCTGAGTTACATCCTGTATTATACTCCAGAGCTGCACTCACTATTCTGCTGGTGCAGTCACTGTGTACATACATTACATTACTGATCCGGAGTTACATCCTGTATTATACTCCAGAGCTGCACTCACTATTCTGCTGGTGCAGTCACTGTGTACATACATACATTACTGCTCCTGATTTGCAGCGTTGTCGGGTCTCGCTTTCTGGCACGTGCAGTGGGTAGGTGCTGTCGGACTCTGGAGCGCGGCAGGAGACCGGTTGGTTGAGCGGCTCTTGGCTTTCTGTGTCCTCAGGGCGGAGATGCCGGAGATCAGGCTGAAGCACGTGGTGTCCTGTAGCAGCGCGGACACTGTGAGTATCTGCACACGTGGAGGTGCGGACGGCTCTGTGCCTTTATTTAAAGAGCCAGCGTAGGTAAATTTCATCCTCTCGGATCCAATTTATATTCTTCCTCCTCCTTCGTCTTAGACTCACACTGCAGAGAACCTCCTGAAGCCCGACACCTACCGAAAATGGAAGGCGAAACAAGCTGGGGAGAAGCAGGTGTCAGTCATCCTCCAGGTGCGGGCTGTAGCATTTGCGGAGGGGGCTCTCCCGCTCGTCCTTCTCCTCCCGAGGGTCCGACCTCACTGTCTCTGTCTCTGTAGTTCGAGAAGGAAGAGCAGCTCCACAGCATCGACATCGGAAACGAAGGCTCGGCGTTCGTGGAGGTGCTGGTCGGCCATTCTACGTCGGTCAGTGAGCAGGAGTACGAGGTCAGGATCGAGGGGGGGCTTGTGAATGGGGTCTTACATACTGTGTCACTTGGCTCAGTGATCTGTTTCGCCTCCTCCATCAGGTGATCCTGGGAATGTCGTCCTTTATGTCACCCAGCGAGAGCAAGAACGGCAGCAACCTGAACCGTATGCGGATGTTCGGGTCGGACAAGCTGGTGAAGACGGCGGCGGAGAAGAAGTGGGACCGGGCGAAGATCATATGCACCCAGCCTTATACCAAAGTAAGCGGGGGTCCACAGGGCCCACGGGGGTCTGCAGTGTCATGTGCCGCAGTTCGCCGCTTTATCTCTCTCGTCCTTTTTTAGAATCTGGCGTACGGACTCTCATTTATACGTTTCCACTCGCCTCCGGACAAAGATGACCCCGCTCCCTCCTCTCCGGTCAGTATCTGTCGTTACTTTAGCGCTTTATTTTTTTAAAGGCGTAATATCGGCGGACCCCCCCGCCCGTCATTATCCCATACCGGACACCCCCGCTGATCGGTTCAGGTGTAAACGCTAAACGGAGCTGAATTTGACGTGTAGCAGCCGCTGCCGAGTGCTGCAGATCAGAGGATGGGATGTGGTGTCCGCTTCTCCGCAGCAGACGCTGCTCACTGTTTACATCCTGATGTCAGGTGTCGGACCCCCGCCCGTCTGATATTGATCACCTGCCCCCTTTTAACCTGTTCAGGGGCAGCACAAATTCATTGTATATGTAAGGCCGGGGAGCAAGTTGTTGCTTGGATGACAAAGACCACCAAGGACCCCCAGAAGGCAGAAGTGATCTATATCTGCCACTTCTTCTCTTTTCCACCTGGCGTACATGTGCCGTCCACCATAGTTTAGCTGCAGGGGCTTGGCAGACCCCTTTCAGCTCTGCCCGGATGTCTCAGTTATGGCGATCACACGGGGGGGGGGGGTGCTTTGTTGGAAAAGATGGATATATTTTGATTATTATTATTATTGAACTTTATTATTATTTTTTTTTATTTGGTTCTTTCCTAATTTTTATGTCCAGAAAGTCACCAAGCTGGGGCAGTTCAAGGTGAAAGACGAGGAGAGTTCGTCCCCCTCCATGCGTCCTGGAAGTCTTTTCTTCAGTCGCACGAGCAAAACGGAAATAACGCCCCCAAAAGGTAAAGAAAGATCATAAAATGTATGTCATGTCCAGTCGTTTCTATGTAGTCTTCCCCCCCCGATTCATTCATTGTTTGTGGAAGTGCTGGAGACAGTCAGGGGCGCCCGTAAGAAAGTCAGGGGCGCCCGTAAGAAAGTCAGGGGCGCCCGTAAGAAAGTCAGGGGCGCCCGTAAGAAAGTCAGGGGCGCCCGTAAGAAAGTCAGGGGCGCCCGGGGAAAGGCAGGAGTGCTCCAACTCCAATCTCAGGACCACGAGACACTCAGCACTCAGATCTCTCATATAACCTTATGGATAGGAGGATAACTTAATATTTTAAGATTTTGTTAACCCCCTAATGACCAGGGATTTATTTATTTACTATTTTAATCCTCTAGCCACACAGCTGTCCATGGGCTTTTTTTTTTTTTTCTTGTGGGACGAGTCGTTTTTTTACAATGTTGCCATTCATTTTGGCATAAATGGTAAAAATTATTATTATTTTTTTTTTATTCACGCCGAGCTTGATGTTTTTATTGATAAAATTTTGCTTTACATACGACGTTTTGATCGCTTTTTATTGCATAAAAAAAGTGTAAATTCCGATATTTGTTTTTTTCTTTCACCGTATAATATACATATTAAATAATATATGTTGGAAAGATCAAAGTTTACTAAATATATATAATATATATATATATATTTTTTTTTTGCATATATAAATTTTTTTTTTTAAATAAATATATTTATTTATTTAAAATAAATATATTTATTTTGTATTTATTTTAAATAAATAAATATATTTATTATTTCTTTTTTTTTAATTTTCTAATGTCTTTTATTTTTTATTACTTTTATTTTTTTAGTCCCCCTAGGGGGACTTGAACCTGCGATTGTTCTGTGGCTTCTACTGTATACTGTAATACCATGATATTGCAGTATATAGTGAAATTATGCTTCTCCTATGTACCAGTTGGGCAGTTACGGGGACATTTACATGGCCCATAGTCGGCTCTCCTAAAATACGCAGCGTCTCCATGTTCCTTTACAGTAACTGTCCCATTTATTTTCCCGTGTAGCCCCGCAGACGAGCTACGCTGCAGCGACATTACAGGGGTCCAGCTCTACTGAAACGAACGCTGAAAAACCAATGACTAAGACGCCCCCAAGCAGCACAACCCCAAAGGTAACCTACCCCCCGTGTGCCTCATCATTCCATCCAACACAGGTGACTTTCCCCTTTCCAGCCCAGCTGAGGCCTATGAGGCAGCACCACACCCTACTTAAACTCCTAGCACATTGCTGGGAATTACCAGATATTGTAACTGGTCTCCCTCCCAGTATGGCAGTTTTCACTATCTTCCGTCACTTTTAGGACCCATCTTCTGGAAAACGCAAGTACGAGTTCAAAAAAGAGCCCTCGAGTCACCCTCCCACCAAGGTATCCCCATCCCACTCCAAAGAGACCAACTCGCAGCCCCTGCCTAAAAAAATGAAAGGTAATGAAAATGTTCCTGACTGCATTGTTATGTTTTGTCCAGGATTGGAAAAAAATACTGCTTTTATTTTTATTTCCAAAAACCAGCACCACCCCCCGTTTACAGGTTGTGTGTGGTATTACACCTCAGCCCTATTTAATGAGCCGAGCTGTAATACCTGAGACAATCCATGCACAGGTGTTTCTGTCGTTTTAGCTGAGCCGCAGCCTGCACCATCTGTAAAGAAGACCCCTCCACCGGAGAAACCTTCTCACAAGAAGACCCCCGCCAGCTCCCAGCCCGTAGAGCTGAACCGGGTCTTACAGGGGACAGTGTTTGTGCTGAGTGGTTTTCAGAATCCGTTCCGATCTGACCTTAGGGATAAAGCCCTGGAGATGGGGGCAAAATACCGACCAGACTGGACCCCGGACAGCACCCATCTCATGTAGGTAGAACTGCGACACAGCATCACTTCATGATTGGTGGCGCCCAGTGCTGGTAAAGTGCTGCGTCCCATGCCCTGCTTACCCTGGTAAAGTTCTGCGTCCCGTGCCCTGGTAAAGTGCTGTGTCCCGTACCCTGCGTACCCTGGTCAAGTGCTGCGTCTCGTGCCCTGGTAAAGTGCTGCATTCCGTACCCTGGTAAAGTGCTGCGTCCCGTGCCCTGCGTACCCTGGTAAAGTGCTGCGTCCCGTGCCCTGCGTACCCTGGTAAAGTGCTGCGTCCCGTGCCCTGCGTACCCTGGTAAAGTGCTGCGTCCCGTGCCCTGCGTACCCTGGTAAAGTGCTGCGTCCCGTGCCCTGCGTACCCTGGTAAAGTGCTGCGTCCCGTGCCCTGCGTACCCTGGTAAAGTGCTGCGTCCCGTGCCCTGCGTACCCTGGTAAAGTGCTGCGTCCCGTGCCCTGCGTACCCTGGTAAAGTGCTGCGTCCCGTGCCCTGCGTACCCTGGTAAAGTGCTGCGTCCCGTGCCCTGCGTACCCTGGTAAAGTGCTGCGTCCCGTGCCCTGCGTACCCTGGTAAAGTGCTGCGTCCCGTGCCCTGCGTACCCTGGTAAAGTGCTGCGTCCCATGCCCTGCGTACCCTGGTAAAGTGCTGCGTCCCGTGCCCTGGTAAAGTGCTGCGTCCCGTGCCCTGGTAAAGTGCTGCGTCCCGTGCCCTGGTAAAGTGCTGCGTCCCGTGCCCTGGTAAAGTGCTGCGTCCCGTGCCCTGGTAAAGTGCTGCGTCCCGTGCCCTGGTAAAGTGCTGCGTCCCGTGCCCTGGTAAAGTGCTGCGTCCCGTGCCCTGGTAAAGTGCTGCGTCCCGTGCCCTGGTAAAGTGCTGCGTCCCGTGCCCTGGTAAAGTGCTGCGTCCCGTGCCCTGGTAAAGTGCTGCGTCCCGTGCCCTGGTAAAGTGCTGCGTCCCGTGCCCTGGTAAAGTGCTGCGTCCCGTGCCCTGGTAAAGTGCTGCGTCCCGTGCCCTGGTAAAGTGCTGCGTCCCGTGCCCTGGTAAAGTGCTGCGTCCCGTGCCCTGGTAAAGTGCTGCGTCCCGTGCCCTGGTAAAGTGCTGCGTCCCGTGCCCTGGTAAAGTGCTGCGTCCCGTGCCCTGGTAAAGTGCTGCGTCCCGTGCCCTGGTAAAGCGCTCCGTCCCGTGCCCTGCGTACCCTGGTAAAGCGCTGCATCCCGTGCCCTGCGTACCCTGGTAAAGTGCTGCGTCCCGTGCCCTGCGTACTCTGTTAAAGCGCTCCGTCCCGTGCCCTGCGTACCCTATTAAAGCGCTCCGTCCCGTGCCCTGCGTACCTTGGTAAAGCGCTGCGTCCCGTGCCCTGCGTACCCTGGTAAAGTGCTGCGTCCCGTGCCCTGCGTACCCTGGTAAAGCGCTGCGTCCCGCGCCCCGGTAAAGCGCTGCGTCCCGCGCCCCGGTAAAGCGCTGCGTCCCGCGCCCCGGTAAAGCGCTGCGTCCCGCGCCCCGGTAAAGCGCTGCGTCCCGCGCCCCGGTAAAGCGCTGCGCCCCGCGCCCCGGTAAAGCGCTGCGCCCCGGTAAAGCGCTGCGCCCCGCGCCCTTTGTACCCTGGTAAAGTGCTGCGTCCCGTGCCCCGGTAAAGCGCTGCGCCCCATGCCCTTTGTACCCTGGTAAAGTGCTGCGTCCCATGCTCTGGTAAAGCGCTGCGTCCTATGCCCTTTGTACCCTGGTAAAGTGCTGCGTCCCGTACCCTGGTAAAGTGCTGCGTCCCGTACCCTGGTAAAGTGCTGCGTCCCGTACCCTGGTAAAGTGCTGCGTCCCGTACCCTGGTAAAGTGCTGCGTCCCGTACCCTGGTAAAGTGCTGCGTCCCGTACCCTGGTAAAGTGCTGCGTCCCGTACCCTGGTAAAGTGCTGCGTCCCATACCCTGGTAAAGTGCTGCGTCCCGTACCCTGGTAAAGCGTTGCGTCTAGTACCCTGGTAAAGCGCTGCGTCCAGTACCCTGGTAAAGCACTCCGTCACTGGTAAAGCGCTGCGTCCAGTACCCTGGTAAAGCACTCCGTCACTGGTAAAGCGCTCCGTCCCGTGCCCTGCGTACCTTGGTAAAGCGCTGCGTCCCGTGCCCTTTTAAAGCGCTGCGTCCCGTGCCCTTTTAAAGCGCTGCGTCCCGTGCCCTTTTAAAGCGCTGCGTCCCTCACTCCTGGCGAAGCGCCGCATCCTGTACCCTGCCCAGGGCTGTGCAGGAAACTACAGAACGACTCCTTTCAAGTCGGTGGTGCTGACTGTCACTCCAGGTGTCAGGTTGGCAGCGCTGCAGCCAATCAGTGAGCTCATCGGCTCATACATTTTTTTTTTTAGTTGTGCATTTGCTAATACCCCAAAATATGGTCAAGTCAAATCTGCCGGAGGAATCATTGTGCGCAAGGAGTGGATTCTGGACTGTTACAAGAAGAAGCAGCGCTTACCGTATAAACAGTAAGTCACTTTTTCCTTTTGGCTCCAAATTCCCTGCATGGAGGTAAATGATAAAATCTTGACTTCCTGAAGGCACCACTAGGGGGAGCTCGGTGTATAACCAGTGTACAGTAAGCTTTGGGGGATACCTGCAGGCAGGAGGCGGCTCGCAGGGCTCCAGTCCGGTGGCCGTGGACTACTGACATGGCTACAGGACCTGCTGCTGCCATCGATTCACTCATCTCTAGTCTTGAATCTGTTCTTTTCAGATATTTGATGGTCGGGGCCGACAGCAGCAGCGAAGAGGATGAAGACAGCGAAGACGACTCCCCTCCCCGACAGAAAGCTCAGCCGCACAGAGCGGTAATTATTCCGTCCCTTAGGGACACATTCACACATCCACTTGTCACAGACTGGCCACGGCTCTACGGACTTTCACTCCACAGCATATTTCAGGCTGTTGGGTTCGGTACTCGGATGTGTGACTTCCGGCCTTAGGATTAGAAAAACATAGCTGCTATCTTCTAAAAACAGCTCCACCGTAGTCCACAGGTCATATGTGGTACTGCACGTCAGTCATATTAAAATGAATGGAGCTGAGACGCAAAAATAAACCCAACCATGGACAACCGTTTTTAGAATAAAGCAGCAATTTTTACTCCTTTACTGCCCCTTTAAGAGTCAAAGTCAGGAGATCTTTAGAAGTCATATATACTGAGAGTAGTAGTAGGAGATAATAGGAGCTGTAATATTTTTTTGCATCTCTTCCAGAATCCGGACTCCGGACGGACCAACCACAAGAATCAGTCGTCCAGCCCCGCAAAGGCCAAACCTGCAAGAACCACAGTCAAAGAGGATAGCGAGGAAGAAGAACCCAGCGTCACAAGAAGAGAGAATCCCCCGAAAGAAGAGGATGAGTACGGGGGGTCTACAGATGAGGAGGAGGCGGGTGAGTGGCTGGACCAGTTTTCCTATTTAATAGTCCCCTTAGGAAGCTGCGATCGTCTGGTCGCTTAGCAGGGCTAACTCCATCTTGTACGTTTTTTTACAGGCGGAGGTCGGTTACAAGATGACGACTCGGATGGAGATACAGAAGACGAACTAAGAAAGTGGGTGTCATAGAAGTGAACGGCGTGGCGGTCATAGAAGTGAACGGAGCGGCGGTCACGCTTGCTCACTAGCTCTCATTTTCCTTTTCCCGCACTAACTACATTTACGGCCGTTTGTAGACCGGAGCAAAACTCTTGGTTTGGTGCATTGTGCCGCCTGTGAAATGCCGCCGTCCCCTTTACGTGTCGTCTCGTTATTCTCAGGGTGGAGGAACAGAAGCAGGCGGCAAAGAAAGAAGCGCGCTCTCCGCCCGGAAGAGACGATCCCTACGCCGGATCAACGGATGAGAACACAGATGTGGAGGAAGAGCCGGAGGTCGACCTCCCGATTCCTGAGCTTCCAGGTGGGTGAGAAGCTTAGGGTGCACTGTTAAAGGGGTTGTCACCGTCACTAGACATACCGCTTGTAGAGATCATGACAATGAACCAGGCCGCTAAAGAGTTTTTATAATATGGCGCCACCCGGTGTTCGGCGTGTATAGCAATGTGCGCGTCCATGTAATGGGCGGACACGCATGCTCCGTGTTCAGCCTGCTTTTCAAGACAGGAGAAGAGCAGCTGCGATTTGTTTTGTCAGCTGCCAGAGGGGGAAGGAGACTGATTTTTCACAAATCCTGGAAAATGCATGAAAGCGGTTATCGTAGAGTTTGGAAACTTTACCCGCTTTGCTGGCATCCTGTAACGCTTCACTTTCCAGGGATTAAATCTGACTCGGTTTGGGGATGACACCATAAAAGGTCCTTGAATTAAAAGGTCCTCTACTCAACCAGCGTATATCCTTTTTGTCCACCTACAGATTTATTTGTCGGCAAACACTTCTTCTTGTACGGGGAGTTTCCTCCTGCTGAACGGCGCCTGCTGCAGCGATACATCACGGCGTTCAACGGGTAAGCAAAATTTTTACCCCCTAAATCTAAACATAAAGGCCATGAAAAATAATCACCGGTTTTCGTTCCTCTTCAAATCAGACTCCCCGGATCACACAGGGGCTGAAAGTCACTTACTCAATGGAGTCTCGTCTGTAGGCGGTAGTGGTTGCGGTAGTTGCTGTGCGCTCCACCGCGGCCCCTGTGTGATCCAGTGCTCACGTGGTCCCAAAAGGGGACTGAAACCCAGGGACGACGGCGAGGGGGATGCTTAAAGGTGTCCGCACCTCCCACCTAGCCGCCATTTATGTATGTCATAGTAAAGCCCCTTCTGTACCTATCGCAGTGTCCTACATCCCACGCGTTTCTCTCTGCAGGGAGCTGGAAGAATATATGAATGAAAAGGTTCAGTACGTGATCACGGTGCAGGAATGGGACGACAGCTTCGAAGAGGTGGGTAGAAAATGATGATGTATTAATGGGGTCATCCCGTGAACAATATTGATGCTGAAAAATTTTTTTGTGATCCCGAAAATGCAGGACCCCCTTTTCTCATGATCAGTCGAACCCCCCCCTCAGCGATCAATCATACATTTGTCACACATCCTGCTGTAGAATCATTTTTACCCCAAAGTGAACATCCAAAAAAAAACAAAATTTCAATTTTATCTTATTATTTATTATTATTATTTTTTAAGTTTTGCGCCACTTGGAATTTACTTTTTTCCAGTTCATTATTTGGCAAAGTGAACATTGACGCTCAAAAAACAAAACAGTAATAGAAAAGTTATGACTTGTGAAAAGCGGGGGAAAAAAAGGAAAATTTTCTGCATGTCGAAAGGGTTAATTTTAATGTCGTAATTTTTACGTTTTTTGGGTTTTATTTCCTCCACAGGCGCTCAACGATAACGCCAGCCTTTATTTCGTCCGTCCACGTTGGATCTACAACTGCAACGAGAGGCAAAAGTGCATCCCCCACCAGCCGTACGTGGTGGTCCCGCAGGCGTAGTGGATGACAGCCGTGTACTTATAACACTCAGGAGACACGACATGTGTCAGTTTGTAGGGGGATGTGGGTGACAACTGATCTGACTGATTACAGCACTCACAGGGGGTCGTCAGCCGCCTTTTTTAGGGCTGGTTAGTCCAGAAGAAGAGCAAATCCACTGCACAAAGAGAAAAGCGGATTGGCGCCCATATTGATAACCACCCGGCTTTCCTAGGAATGAGTCACTGGAAAATAGAAAAATAACAAAGGGGCGACTTTTTTATTTTTTGGGGGTGCGTTGTTCTGTTTTACACACTTTTGCATACGGCAGTCGGACTATAGAGATCAAGTACAAGACCCATCAGGCAATATATACACATTATATTTAGCTGAAACCGGAAAAGAAAACCCTTTAAGGGCTACGTGCGTCAAATTTTGTATTGTTTCGATGCAGTAAAAAGTACGTTTTGTGTACACAGCTCCCATGCAAATCTATCCTGATTACGCAGCCACGCTTTCCCTACTTTTTTTTTTTTTTGCTCACCTAACGAATATCTTGGATGGAAAGTGACGACACATTGTGATCTGTAACCACACAGACATAGATCCGCATGGGAGCTGCAAACAGAAACGGTAGAAGATTGTTAATGAAACCTTTTCAAGGAGGCCTCGCTTTTGTTTTGTTTTAGATGCATCGACACCCAAAAAATATATATATATATATATAGCTGCAAAGATGGAAATTTTCCTTCCTGTTGGTTCTTTGTAACATCATCGTTTCTTCCTGTTTACTTTGTATTGAGACTGAAATGTAGTAAATGGTATTTTTTAGTCTAAAACAAGTTGTCACGTTCAGATTTTCTCTTTTTTATTGTGTGTGTATTTTGTAAGGTCACGGAAAAAAAGATGATGGACGTCGGTCCCACATAGTCTCTCTAATCCCCCCCGGTCGTAACGTAATACTATGTGGTACTCGTTCACAGGCGTGGGCCATCGTGTAATGGAGGGGTAAGGTCTGCTCTATATACAGCAGTGTTTCAGAATTTATTAAATATCTGCATTTCATGAGTGGTGTCCAATTAGTTATCTACCCCAGCATGTTCTGTCAGTGCTAGGGAAAAGTCACACGGCCGTATGACTCGGACGAGGATCGTAACACAATGCTTGGACTGGCAGTCGGCTCTCTCCACCTGAGTGTGACAGCATGCGTTCCTATGCAGCTGTCACGCTTGGGTCGGCCAGTCCGAGTATTGCGTTGCGATCCTTGTCCCGAGTTATACCGCAGTGTGACTGTCCCCTAACTCAGATGAGGATTGCAAAGCAATGCTCGGTCTAGCCATCGGCTCTCCCCACTCGAACATGACAATATGTATTTCTATGCAGCTGGCACACTTGGGTCAGCCAGTCTGAGCATTGCGTTGCGATCCTTGTCAGAGTTATACCGCCGTGTCATTGTCCCCTGACTCGGATGAGGATCGCAAAGCAATGCTCAGACTGGCTGTCGGCTCTCCCCACCCGAGCATGACAGCATGTATTTCTATGCAGCTGGCACACTTGGGTCGGCCAGTCCGAGCACTGTGTTGCTATTCTCATCTGAGTTATACGGCCGTCTGACTCTTCCCATAGAGAGCTGAGCTTTTCTGTGCATGTTGAGACCTGTTTGGACATGCAACTGACACATTAGAAGAAAGCACTGGAAGTGACAGGATGGCAAGTGCAGTACAGTGCGGCTCTACAAAGAAAGTGAAGGATTTGGAGCTTCGTTACATGATTAATTTCCTTACAAAAGAAGCCTAAAGTAATCCATGAAAGATGATTGCTGTATGTGGTGATTATGCACCTTCTTACTACTAGTGTTGAGCGAACATGCTTGACACTGCTCGGTACTCGCCGGAGCATCACGTCACTCGGGATGTTCGGCGAGCACCGAGCATTTCCGGGTTACTCAGGCGGGAGCTCGGGTCTCCGCCCTGCATGTTTGGCGCTCTTTACAGAGCCAATGAACATGCAGGGATTGCCAGCCAGTCACTGTAATGCCGCAGCCATGTTGGTTGTGGGCATTACATTGATTGGCTGGCCGCACAGCGTCACCTTGAGTATTTAAAACCAGGCGCCGCCATCTTGGACACAGACGGCTGGGATCAGACAGTGTAGGGACAGCGCTGCTGATTTAGGGAGAGATATATCCTGTGAAATAGTTAGTGTAGGGTCTGTAAAGGCTGCCAGATCAAACAAACAGTCCTTCTCAGGACTAATATCCATCCCAGATATCAAGCAGGCAGGCAGGCTCGGGGGCCAGGAAAAATCCTTTTTTTTTTTCATCTAAATCCTCTTTTTTTTTTTTTCCTCCTTCACACTGTACAAATACCCGTCTTATTAATCTTTTGGTGTGTCCCCCCCCCAAAAAAAAAAACCAAAACAAAAAAAAAGTGTGTCTGTGACAGTTCAGACACAAATATATCTGTTGAAAATAGTTTGGTGTAGGCCAGAGAAATACAAGTGTGGTTTTGCAGTTCCACGGTTCAAACCTCTGTATTATCCACTTTTGGGCCATTTGTATCTAAAAAAAAAAAACAGTTTGAGTGTGTCGCTCACTGTTCAGCCGCAAATATATATATTTTAAAAAGTCTGGTATACACCAGTAAATTATAACTGTGGTTTTGCTGTTCCACGGTAAAAAATCTCTATTATCCTGCCTTTGGCATTTTTTGCTGTAAAAAAAAACTGTAATAGTGTCTCCCTGATTGTTCAGACACAAATATATCTGCTGAAAATAGTCTGGTGTAGGCCCGAGAAATAGAACTGTGGTTTTGCAGTTCCACGGGTCAAATCTCTGTATTATCCTGCTTTTGGCATTTTTTGCCATAAAGAAAAACAGTCATAGTGTCTCCTGATTGTTCATACACCAATATATCTGTTTAAAAGAGTCTGGTGTAGGCCACATAACTATAACTGTGGTTTTGCCGTCCCACAGTAAAAATTCTCTATTATCCAGCTGTTGGTATTTTTTCCGTAAAGAAAAACAGTAATAGTTTCTCTCTGGTTGTTCAGATTGTGTAAATGAGTCGGGTGTAGGCCAGAGAAATAGAACTGTGGTTTTCCTCTTCCACGGTTCTAATCTCCTTTTTATTACCCTTTTTCCATTGATAGTGCGAGTGTAAGCTATTTTACTTCATTTACAATGGGCAAGGCGCGTGGCAAGGGACATGGAAGTGGACGTTCTGGTGATGGTGCGTGTAGAGGGCGGAGCCGTGGCCAAGGTGAAAATGTGCCACAACAAACAGCCACATCTTCTCGCTCCCACTTCTTGACCGAATTACTAGGGAAGCACAGAACAACACCAGTATTGAGAACTGATCAGTGTGAACAGGTTATTAATTGGATAGCAGATAATACTTCCAGTTACCTGGGCACCACCACCTCCGGTCTGTCTTCCACACGGTCAAGTTTTAGTAGCCGTGAGTCTCGACCGCATACTCCTCCTCACCCTGATGCTCATTCCTCCCACCATGCCGAGTGTCGTCAGACAGCAACTGATCCCACAGTCTGAAGAGCTGTTCACTGGTCCATTTCCATATTTGTGCCCCTCGCCTGCTCCGCTTGAAGTGGTGGAAGAGGAGATCCCATGTAGCGATGCCCAAATATTTGAACAGCCACGGCCACAGGAAGTCGACGCTGGCAATTTGTCACAAGAGGTGGACGATGACGAGACACAATTGCCAGGAAGTGAGGAGGAGGATCGTGGTGCGCAAGTGGAAGATGAGGAGGTGGTGGATGATCTAGTAACTGACCCAACGTGGCAGGAGGACATGCAGAGCAAGGCCAGCAGCACACAGGGGTAGGGAGGCGGAGTACCCCAACAGGCAGGAAGAAGCAGTGTGGTGGCCGCACACAGAAGGCGGGCAACCGTTCCCCGTAACACCAACATGAGGGACGTTGCCAGTACAACGGGTAGGTCTTCCAGAGTCTGGAATTTTTTTAAAGACTCTGCTGATAACCCCAAAAAGGCCATATGTTCCACCTGCCAGGCCAGCATCAGCAGGGGTGACAAAACTACCAGCCTGACCACCACCAGCATGATCAGGCACATGGCAGCAAAGCACCTGACTATGTGGGGCGAACCCCAGGGTCCACGACCAGTGTCAGCGGGTGTCACCACTGCTTCTTCCACTGTTGTGCGTGCAATAGAACCCCCTGTTGTGTGTGCAAGGCAATCCCCTGTCCACACTGCATGTAAAGATGCCCCCTCCTCTCAGTCTTCACTTGTTATGGCAGTTTCTCAAGAAACAGCATCAACGTCCACGTCCCACCGCTGCGTTCAATTGTCCATATCCCAGACCTTTGAATGAAAGCGGAAATTCGCAGCCAACGCCCCATAGGCCACAGTCCTAAACTCGCACATTTCACAACTGCTTGCGTTGGAAATGCTGCCTTTTAGGCTGGTGGAGACGGAATCCTTCCGCAATCTTATGGCGGTGGCCGTCCCTCGGTACTCGGTCCCCAGCCGACACTATTTTGCCCGGTGTGCCATCCCCGCACTACACAAGCACGTGTCCCAAAACATTTGCTGTGCCCTCAACAACGCAGTTACTGGGAGAGTCCACCTGACAACGGACACGTGGACAAGTGCTTGTGGCCAGGGATGGTACATCTTCCTGACGGCACACTGGGTAAACATAGTGGAAGCTGGGACCCAGTCGGACCTCAGGACGGAACACATCCTCCCCACACCGAGGATTGTGGGCCCTATGTCAGTCAGAGTTGCCCCCACAGTGTACAGCTCCTGCGCATCATCCTTCTCCTCCTCCTCCTGTTCAGCCTCCATCTCAGATATCACCACATCAGTTACAAGCTGGAAGCACTGCAGTACTGCCTCCACCAAGCGGCAACAGGCTGTGCTGAAACTCATAAGCTTAGGTGAGAAACCTCACACTGCTTGTGAGTTGTGGACAGCTGTGAAAGAGCAGGCAGATCTGTGGCTGAGACTGCTGAACCTACATCCCGGCATGGTCGTGTGTGACAATGGCCGTAACCTGGTGGCGGCTCTGAGGCGAGGCGAGATCACACACGTACCATGCCTGGCTCATGTGCTTAACCTCGTGGTTCAGCGGTTTCTTAAATCGTACCCCGAGTTGCCTGATCGGCTCGTCAAAGTACGCCGCCTGTCAGCTCATTTTTGCAAGTCGGCTACAGCTTCCGCCGTCCCTGCTGTGTTGCAGCAGCGTTTGCAGCTTCCGTCACACCGACTGATATGTGATTTCCCCACACGTTGGAACTCTACCCTCCACATGTTGCAAAGGATTTGTGAGCAGAAGAGAGCAGTTGTGGAGTACCAGCTGCAACAAGGCCGTCGATATTCAGATCAGACTCCATACATAAGACCTCAGGAGTGGACCTGGATGTCTGACATATGTACCATCTTGACAAACTTTGAGGAGTCCACCAAGATGGTGAGTGGCGATGACGCCATCATTAGCGTCAGCATTCCACTTGTCTGTCTTTTGCAACGCTCTCTGCAGAGAATTAAAGAGGAGGCATTGCAGCCAGAGTATGATGAGATGGATCAAGAAGTCGTAGCGGGCGATTACACACAGCCCAGCCTCATCTCATCCCAACGTGCATTGGGGGACAATGAGGGAGAGGAGGAAGAACAGGAGCTTGTATCATGCGCTGTAGACGGTAGTACCTGTACAACTGTCATACCGTCGTTTCAGCGTGGGTGGCCTGAGGACGGGGGGGGGAGCATGGTCAGTCGTCATCTTGGTGAGGACACGGAAGTCTTGCCCGTTACGCTGCCTTAACCGTGACCCTCGCGTTGTCAAAATGTTGGGTGACAGTCATTACTGGTTGGTGACACTTGTAGACCCCCGCTACAAGGAGAACTTTCACTCTCTTATTCCTGAGGTGGAGAGGTCTACAAAAATGGGGCAGTACCAGAAGGCCCTTGCTGCAGAACTGTTAAAAAAAATTCCCATCTGAACACGCTAGCAGCAGAGGTCACAGTTCGTTGCCCAACCAAGGCGTACATGCGAGCGAGACGCAACTCCAATCCAGCAGAGGCAGGGGAACACTGTCAACGTTCTGGGACAGTTTTCTCAGACCCTCCCTTCGGACAGACCCTGAGGCGCGGGGTACTCTCACAAGGAGTGGAAAGTTTCAAAAGATGGTGAGGGAGTACCTTGCCGACCGTACCAGCGTTGTCCGTGATTCCTCTGTGCCTTTTAATTATTGGGTATCTAAGCTGGACACTTGGAATGAACTCGCACTGTACGCATTGGAGGTCCTGGCCTGCCCTGCCGCTAGTGTGTTATCGGAGCATGTTTTTAGTGCTGCTGGGGGAATTATAACTGATAAGCGCACTCGCCTGTCAACTGACAATGCTGACAAGCTGACCCTTATCAAAATGAACAAGGGCTGGATTGGGCCAGACTTCTCAGCACCACCAAATGACAGCAGAGTAACATAAAGTCAAATCCACTGTGTTATTTCGGGAGGTGTATTCACATGCACCGCTTCACACCCACACATGGGTATACGCTTCCTCATTTCGGCTGTTTTATGTTCTTATCCTTATCCTCAGCCTCCACCACCACTATGCCACCACGGTGACTGTGTTGCCATTATTGAAAGTTCCTCCGTCCTTATTTTTGTCAGCTTTTGCTTGGAAGGCATAGGCAAAGACTATGGGAGACCCACTCCCCAATAATGGGAATAATGTTTGTATTATGCTGTACTGCATGGCTCTTGTAAGGGGCATTAAAACCGTCTTATTAAGCTACTGTGACCTCCACGTCCCTTCCGAGGGGCATTAAAACCGTCTTGTTAAAGCACTCTGAACTCCACAGCTCTTCCAAGGGGGATTGAAATGTTGTTTTTAATTAACTCTAACCTCTACGACTCTTCGAACGGGCATTGCATTTCCTCCTAATTTTTGGCAGCTTTTGCTTGGAAGGCATAGGCAAAGACTATGGGAGATCCACTCCCCAATAATAGGAATAATGTTTGTAATATGCTGTACTGTATGGCTCTTGTAAGGGGCATTAAAACCGTCTTGTTAAGCTACTGGGACCTCCATGTCGTTTTCAATGGGCATTAAAACAGTCTTGTTAAGCTACTGTGACCTCCACCACTTTTCCAAGGGGCATTAAGACCGTCTTGTTAAGCTACTGCGACCTCCATGTCTCTTCCGAGGGGCATTAAAACCGTCTTGTTAAGCTACTGGGACCTCCACTTCTCTTCCGAGAGGCATTAAAACCGTCTTGTTAAGCTACTGTGACCTCCACCACTTTTCCAAGGTGCATTAAAACCGTCTTGTTAAGCTACTGCGACCTCCACGTCTCTTCAAAGGGGCATTAAAACCGTCTTGTTAAGCTACTGCGACCTCCACGTCTCTTCCAAGGGGCATTAAAACCGTCTTGTTAAGCCACTGCGACCTCCACGTCTCTTCCAAGGGGCATTAAAACCGTCTTGTTAAGCTACTGGGACCTCCACCACTTTTCCAAGGGGCATTAAAACAGTCTTGTTAAGCTACTGCGACCTCCACGTCTATTCCAAGGGGCATTAAAACAGTCTTGTTAAGCTACTGCGACCTCCACGTCTATTCCAAGGGGCATTAAAACCGTCTTGTTAAGCTACTGCGACCTCCACGTCTCTTCCAAGGGGCATTAAACCGTCTTGTTAAGCTACTGTGACCTCCACGTCTCTTCCAAGGTGCATTAAAACAGTCTTGTTAAACCATTTTGAACTCCACAGCTCTTCCAAGGGGCATTGAAATGTTGTTTTTAATTAACTCTAACCTCCATGACTCTTCCAACGGGCATTGCCTTTCCTTCTAATTTTAGTCAGCTTTTGCTTTTCAGTGCATAGGCGAACACTAAGGGAGACCCACTCCCCAATAATGGGTAGAAGGTTTTTAGTACGCTGTAATCCACGTCTGTTTCAAGGGGCATTGCAGTTCCCCATAATTTTTGGAAAGCCTTCCATTCACTACTTAGGCCAACAGTGCACAGGAAACCCAGTTGCTATAAATGGAAAAAACGGTTTAGTTAAGGCCCTCTGACCCCCATGTCACTTCCAAGTGGCATTGGAGTGCCTCGAAATTTTTGGTAGGCATTGCACTCACTGTATGCCCTATAACTGTGTAGCCGAACCGCTCCTTTTGGTACAGAAACATATCCTACAAGACATATCTGGTTGACTGGCCTGATATTGATGTGAATGGTCCCTGTTCCTCCTGCTCTTTCTCCTTTGCCACCACCTCATTCATCACCTGAAGCTTTCTTTTAACTGGAGTCATAGAACTGGGATAGTAGCAGGAAAACATCCAGCAATCCTCGGAGGAGGTAGGATATGCGCCAAAACGCTGACCACCTCAGGCCTAGCCGCTACTACATACAGTACATGCGCTTGCATTCCAAGGAACAGAAAGCTAAGGAGATGGATGGCCTCATGAATAATATACTCGTTGTGTAGGAGGCCGACCACTGCTGCTGTCTACCTTTTGAACTTTGTGTTGAAGCCTGATTGACCCAGGACCCGCAATCCTCTATGTCTGGAGGAGGTGTTGCATCACAGTGTCCAACTGTGTCCCGGCTTCCACAATACTAACCCAGTGTGAAGGCGTGAGATGGACCATCCCTGGCCACATTCACTTGTCCACGTGTTTGTGGTTAGGCTGTCCTTCAAATAGGGACGGCTGGGGACCGAGTATGGACACCCGTCCGCCCCCTGGCGGCTGGGGACCGAGCGTGGACACCCGGCCGCCGGGCGGCTGGGGACTGAGTATGGATACCAGGCCGCCGACGCAGCCATGACATGGTGGCCGGCGTCTGCCTCCACATGCCTAAAAGGGCCAATTTCAAGTGCAAGCAAGCAGTATGGTATTGCAGCCTGGGGGTGGGTGGGTGGCAGGCTGCACACTTACGCTTGCATTCCAAGAAAACAAAGCAGATGCTAACTTCTATCATCATCATGCTCCTCACCTTGGCACTCTCAACTCCCCTGATGGAGAAGCCAGGGCCCACCGGAGGAGTCTGGTTCTCTGGTGGGCTCGTCCAATGCTGCCCTAAAGCAGGCCAGGCTAAGAAAAGTGTGGGGGAAGTTCAGCAGAGAAATAGGGGCGGCTGGGGACCGTTTATGGACACCCGGCCGCCCCCAGGCGGCTGGAGACCGTGTGTGTACACCCGGTCGCTGGGCGGCTGGGGACTGAGTATGGATACCAAGCCGCCGACGCAGCCATGACATGGTGGCCGGCGTCTGCCTCCACATGCCTAAGCAAGCTAGCAGTATGCTATTGCAGCCCGGGGGTGGGTGGGTGGGTGGCAGGCTGCATACTTGCGCTTGCATTGCAAGGAATGGGGGAGGTACAGTTGAACACTGCTCTGGGAGAAGGACTTGCACGGGGATAGTTGCAAGTCTGCATCTTCTGATGCAGCAAGGATCACTTCTGATGGGCACACTTTTAGGCAGTGACCTGGGTGTTAGAGATGGGGTCTTCCCCATGCTGTTCCCATGTCTTTTCAGCACTGTATGCATGTGTCACACAGCACATGGCCAGATAAGGTTGTAAAATGTTAAAATGACATTTCCCGGTGAATGCATTTGTCACGGTTGAAAGCAATACAGAAGTGCATAAACGAATAAAAAATGCTACTTGTGAACATAGCCCAAGGTGTGGAGGAGTATTTTTGTTTTTAGTTATTTATTTTACCTTATACACAAGTCTTTTCCCTGGAAAGGAAGTTCCTTAACATATTTCACAGGAAAACCGTTTCAGTTTCGTTTTTGAACGTTTTCTTGTCACCCCGTAAAAGTGGCTTAATATCTCTGACCACGTTGTTGACAGCAGTGACCTGGGGGTCAGAAATGCTTCCTGGGGCGATCTCCATGCTGTACCCATGTCATTTGAGCACTGTCACTATCGTTTTGGGCACTTTTTAGGCTTTCTACAGATTGCCGGGGGTGCCGCCGCAAAAATGCTCGGGTCTGCCATAGACTAACATTGGGCTCGTTGCTCGGGTCGAGCACCAGAGTATCACGGTGAGCTCGGCTCGAGCTTCGAGCACCCGAGCATTTTAGTGCTCGCTCAACACTACTTACTACCAATTAAAGTTTTGGGCGAAGCGGTTGAAATGGGGTTTGGAATCCATTGAAGATGACCGCCGTTCAGGGCGAGCTATCGAAGCATCAAAATATGGCGTAAATTGGAGGCCATGATTTTGTAAAATCTTTGGATCAAAGTCAGTGTTATAAACTACCAGAGTGTGTACAGCCCTTTAGGAATGAAACATTCTTATCAATAAATTACCCAGAAGGTAAATAGGGTCTATTTAAGGGATGCAATAAAACATGACTTTTATTAAAAGGTGGTCTAAATTTAAAATTACTAAAGAGAACCTGTATTATTCCATTATCTAACCGGATTCCTGGTATTGGAAACCCTCTCCGTTCAGCTAGAAAACTTCAAAACACTACAAAGCCTATGCTATCCTATGTAAACTATGGCTGCAGTCCATGGGTCTACGTAGCATTAACCGGGTCCATATATTTTCTCATACAAGTATCACTAGAGCGAATAAAAGACATACATATAGTCACCCCAACAAGTTTCGCCCTAACAGGCTTCCTCATTATAGCCCCAGCCGCCTGAGGAAGCCTGTTAGAGCGAAACTTGTTGACACTATTCGCTCTAGTGACACTTGTATGCGAAAATATATGTACCTGGTTAATGCTACATAGACCCATGGACTGCAGCCATGGTTTAGATAGGATAGCTTAGGCTTAGTAGTGTTTTGAGGTTTTCTAGCTGAATGGAGAAGTTTTCCAATACTAGGAATCCGGTTAGATTATGGAAAAATACAGGTTCACTTTAGTCATTTTAAATTTAGACCACCTTTTAATGCAATAAAAAAAGCCTTTTATTAATTTTCTCTCTTAAATAGGGTCTATTTACCTTCCGGGTAAAGTCAGTGTTCTAGCTTATGAATTAGGTATTTCATTTTCCAGTACAGTTCATACATGATGTCAAAGGTCCATTCTTGGTGGGTTCGACGAATGTTGATGCCTGAGCAAAAAACATGTAGCCAAGAGAACTTAGACATGCTTAGAGAAAATCCAGGAGACTTCTTGAATTATTACGGGTGATGAAACATGGGTCCACCACCAAGATCCTGAGACCTAACATGAGTCCATCCAATGGAAGCACATCACGAGCTTCAAAGAAATTACGTGTCCAGCAGTCAGCTGAAAAGATCATGCCAAGTTTTTTGGGGTTTTATTACTAGAATTCATGCCAGACAAGACAATTACTGGAGACACCGATGCTTCAACGATGAAGGCATTATGAGAGGCAATGAAAGAGAAACAACGTGGGAAGTTGTCGACAGGTGAGTTGCTGTTTCACGGCAACGTACCAGCTCAAAAGTCTAGCAAATCATAAGCTGCTCTCAGGGAATGCGGCTTCATGAGGTTTAACCTTCCATCCTACAGTCCAGACCCAGCTTAGTGATAATTATTGAACACCCCTCGTATATGCTGGCAGGAATCACTATATCGGGCAGCAGCTAGGCAATAGCATCTCTAAAACTGCATGTCTTGTGGAGGTTGCAGTTCTGCTTCCAGTGTACAAAGGTTAGTACCGATTGGAAGTAGCCAAAGGAAGGATAATTGGTGAACCAAGGACAACAGCAATCAGAAGCGTAGACTGGACTGCAGTCTGATCCCACAAGTGACTGGTACACATTGCTGAAATTCCTGTTGACTGGGAAAGTTGTTATAATGCGCAGATCATCCAACTTGCAAGGTATGGGGTTGTGCAGTCACGATGCCTATATTGACCACTGACCATAATGGCACATGAGCATCAGAAATAAGAGCAATGGCAAAGGGGCTTGGTCTGATGGATGTGTGGCGCCCCTGAGGGTTCAGTCGCCACAGAGGTACTGCACCTCACCCAGAGGTGTGGTGTCTCCTTCTCTCAGGTAAGGAAGGAGTGCTGCCCGGAACCTCAACACCTACATCCAACACTACACTGCTCCAGGCCGGCTGGAGGGGCAACATGCAGATCGCAGCTGCTGAGCCCTGTCCCTGGCTGGAGTGGGGGGAACCGAAAGGTAGGGGGAACCAGTAGTGGGTGTGGGTAGAGGAAGAAGTTTAGGGGAGCACCACAGTTGTAGGTATATAAAGGGAAGCCATCTTAGGGTGGCAGTTCAGTCAGTGGAGAACAGTCAGGGAGCAGAGTCTCTTTAGGAGCTCTGCTCCACAAGTAGGGCCCAGTCCTAGAGGCCCAGGTGGGGAGCAGAGGAGTAAGCTCCGTTCTAAGAAGGGATCCCAGGGGGTACGGCGAGTGCAGGGCGGCACCCGTACGCCCCGCATCTGTCAGAAGACAGAGGGATCGTAGGCCGCAAGAAGGGGACCGGCCCCTGGTCCAGCCGTGTTACTCTACGTCCCGGCTGGGAAAACCAGAGGCTTCTGGCTTATATAGTCAGTTGCCGAAGCCTCATTCTAATCCTCGTGAGGGTCAAGCAGGTCCGGGAACTCTGACGCACAGGAGGGACTTCAGAGCACCCGAGCGGGATTGAGAGTTGGAAGTGCAGGGCAGGAGGGAGAAAGACCCAGCGTGAAGACGATCTAGTTAGGAACACAAGAAAGTGGGGTTCTGCCAGGTATTCCTAATCTACCTGAGGAAGTGCTGAAGCCCTGCCTGGTGAACGCAGCACGACGTGGGAGGCCGACAACTGTACAGTGCACCAGTGGAACTGTCATGAGAACAGTGAGTAAAAACTCGGATGACTGCACCGCACTGCCTCCGTCCCTTCTTTCATCTGAGCCATCTCTCCCTCACGGCACTACAGCGCCCAGCGCAACCTACACGTTCTACACTGCCCTGGAGCTAGCTCTACCTGTGGAGAGCCACACCATCCCTGCTGCCGTAACACCAGCTCCAGGGGACAGCTCCGCAGCGGCGCCACCCTTTAGCCGCAATCCCCAGGTAGCGTCACGAACACTATTCTAAAAACCCCATATAAATAGAAGCATTCCCCCCTTTTTACTGACCGCCCTGGGTCACGGACCAGGCCAGCCACCGTGATATCCTCCAGCAGCCAGAGGCCCGGCTGCCGAGTACCCCACGGCCCTGGGGGCGCGTCAGATGGAGGTTTCCATCCTTTCGTCGGCTGATGCATCACCTGGGGAAGAGATGGCAGCAGGCTGCATCAAGAGTAGTAGCCGAGACATTGTGATGAAGCGATGTTCTGGGGGATGTGACACCTACCTAACATTTCCCAGACCACATACCTCCTTCATGATAGTGGGGTTCCCTAATGACACTGCCTCAGTCAAGAGATAAATGTTAGTCAGGAGTGAAGGAACATAAGATCATGGTGATAATTTGTCTCCCAAGCTCCCAGATCTCAATCCAATCAACCATTTGTGGGACGTCCCGGAAAAACAAGTCTGATCTATGAAGGCCGCAAATATAAGGATCTGCTAACGTCTTGGTGTCAGATATCATAGGACACTTCAAAAAAACTCTTGTGGAGGCCAGGCCTTCAGGGTCAGAGCTGTTCTGTTGTCACAGAGGGAGGAGGTCTACACACTATTAGGCTGGTGATGACGATGGTATGGCCGATGGGTGAACAAAACATCTAGGCTGGGTATGTAGGTTCCAGCTCCTGAAATCTACAAGTGTTGTGACCTTACCTTTAGAGGATGCTTCCAGTTTAATGCCATACCAAATCGCAAGTCAGGAACCACTCTGATATTGGAATTTATTTTTTCACCACCGTCTCTAGTTGACATGATAGTTTTCTAGTAGAGATGGTGTGAATTGTCACAGTACCCTGGGGACCGGCGACCACGTCAGTAATCTGTGGCCGTTAGATGTGAGCCCTGTGAACTACCTCCTACCTCTGCCAGCATTTACGTCTCTTCTTCCAATTAACCAGCCTGGTGTGACGTCATATCACGTTGAGCCGGCTAATCGAAAAAGGAGTCGAGGATAAGGGCAGATATTGGTCAGTTCACAGAGCTCTCGTCCTGGCAGGGGCGAGAGGCCAAGCAATCAGCCCCTTCCGATAGAGGTCTCTAGGGGAAATGCCAACCAGAGGAATAAAGAAAGCTTCGCCAAGCATCGACTTATCCAAACGTGATTTTTTTTGTTTCTTTTTTTTTTATTCTCTTTTGCTAATGCATTGTTAGTAATACCACATGGAGAATTAATCTAACAGGAGCATACTACAGAAGGCTTTATTACAAAAGAGCCTGGTGAAGTGTTACAGCAGAGAGTACATTTGGAAGGTTGGTTGAGCGAGACAGAACTTTTACAAAGTTAATAGTCCATTCGTTAGCAAGTGTTAGTCCTCAACCGCATAAACAGATGCCGTGTCGCTTTTTCCGCATCCACTTATGGACTAGCAATTGTTCTGAAGCTTCCCTTTGGTTGGGTAAGTAACAGATGGTGTAGCTCTAGCTTTCTGGGTAGCTTCATCACCCTCCGGCTGTGGAGTCTCTACCCCATTTATACTTTCTTTCCATTGAGGACCTTTTTTTTTTTTTTTTATCCCTCAAAAGGAGTTTTCGCCCACATGAGGTCCCAAAGTCAACACAAAACATGGTCTTCATCTGAGAAACGCGTCGAGATTATTTAGAGAGAGATGATGCTCCTCTCTGCGAAACTAAGCGTGGGTAACAATATTCTGCTCAACAACGAGGAGATCTCTAATGTCTGTCTTTTCACAATACGAGCATTTCTCTAGCACGTTGGGCTTTCGGAGCAGAAAGTCTTCCATTAATTCAACCGTTTTGGTTTATCACAGAAGGAAAAAATCAGGTTCTTACAGATCGAGACACACGGTTAGCAAGTGAGGTAATGTCTTTTTTTTTTTTTTTTTTTAACGAGAAGAGACCACTTTTTTTTTCTCCCCACCCCCAACCCCTTTTTACTGTACACAATCCAAATTTAACATTTCCATGGAAGACAAAGAAGGTTTCTCAAAAAAGGAAAGAACAATCACAAAATGGGTAAATATGCACAATGGAGAGGACAGATACATCAGATTTCAGTATTCGGGGAGGATTTCTACAAGACGACGACCTCTGATTATTGCAAAATACATACAGACACTGCACTTTTCACCCTGAGGACAGAGGTTCAGAAACAATTTTTCAGAGCATCCCCTTGTGGTGAGTGACGCTCAGTGACTTTCCTTCTGCGGTAACATGCTACGTGTAGGAGCAGTCGTATGTATGCAAACAATCTATTCCCCAATTTTCTCTACATTCGCCGCTAGTTTTGTCGTCTGAGCTTATTGAAAAATACAAAAAAACAAAACACAGAGGTGCAAGGCAAAATATGCTTCATGCCTCCTTGCAGGCTTTGGAGTCAACTCCTGATGATTTGCTCCTATAGGTTGGCTTAAATTGGATCCAGAAGGGGGTTGCAGAAAACCCTTAACAGCCTTACTCGCCCTACTCTGGTCCAGCGCTGAGTCTCCGCCGCAGCTCTCAGTCTGTTATTATCTGTAGTACTGATGCCATGCAGAAGGCGCTGCAGCCAATCCGTCAACTCGAGCAGAGCCAATGAGCTCACTGATTCTCGTAGCGCTGTTGGTGCTGCGTATAAAAAAAAGACATCGGAAGCAGCAGCGGAGACTCAGAGCTTGAGCGGGGGAAAATGAGTAAACAACAGTTTGTTTTCCACTTCAGCTGGGAGAACAGGGGTTTATCGAAGCCAGAAAACCCCTTTTAATGGGCTCCTTACCATACTAATAAGCTCCTAGAACTCAACATTCACAGGTTTTTTTTTTTAAACAAATCTGCTCAAAAACTTCTTGGAAAACCTTTACTAAAAAAAAAAAAAAAAAACCTTTGAAAAATTCTCCAAAAAGTAGCATTTTCTGCCATGTAGATAAATGACTGCTGTGGCCAATCACTGGATGTATAGGGTAATGTGTTGACACTGTTTAAGTCAGTGATTGTCAGAAGCAAGTCTGGTGAGTTGTGGGGAGGACCAGAAAGGCGATTTGTATAGTGAATATTACACTTTTTCTTATTTTATACAATTCTCAGCGGTTTGAGAAAAAAAAAAAAAAGTCAGCCCGAGGATGGTTGTAGACTTGCAGATGATCTGTAGTGGTAGAAAGCAAGAAAATTAGATGTAACACAACCTCTTTGCTTGCGAGATGTGTAACAGCTGCTTATCTTGGCTCAGACAGCTTTGAACTATCACTGGTCAGCAGTGTACTTTTAGATTTGCAGCACCCTGTAAAGGGAGATGCTTTTTCTTTACCAATCCTTTCTGCTGACCTCTAGTGGTCAATCGCAGTTAGAGTAAAAGCTATTTTAAAATAAGACTTTATGCGGATAGTGTTCTCTTGGGATAAAGGGGAAAAAAAACCTGACACATATAGCTAACGAGGTCATGGCTTTAAAAATTTTTTTTTAGAAACAGATATTAAGGATTTTGCTCCAGAGCTGCACTCACTATTCTGCTGGTGCAGTCGCTGTGTACATACATTACTGATCCTGAGTTCCATATGGTATTATACTCCAGAGCTGCACTCACAATTCTACGGTCTTCAAGGGTAAAATTTACACGTTTCAGCATCTTCACAGAGCTAGTTCTGGTGATTTATATTTTAACAAGGGTCATCACTACATACTTTTCACTCCTACAGTGGGTATAGAAAGTATTCAGACCCCTTTACATTTTTCACTCTTTGCTTCATTGCAGACATTTGGTAAATTAAAATTTTCTCATTAAAGTACACTCTGCACCCCATCTTGACTGAAAAAAAACAGAAATGTAGAAATTTTTGCAAATTTATTAAAAAAGAAAAACTGAAATATCACATGATCATAAGTTTTCAGACCCTTTGCTCAGACACTCATATTTAAGTCACATGTTGTCCATTTTCTTGTGATGGTTCTACTCCTTCATTGGAGTCCAGCTATGTTTAATTAAACTGATAGGACTTGATTTGGAAAGGCACACACCTGTCTATATAAGACCTCACAGCTCACAGTGCATGTAAGACCAAATGAGAATCATGAGCTCAAAAGGAACTGCCCAAGGAGCTCAGAGACAGAATTGTGGCAAGGCACAGAACTGGCCAAGGTTACAAAAGAATTTCTGCATTACTCAAGGTTCCTAAGAGCACAGTGGCCTCCATAATCCTTACATGGAAGTTTGGGACCACCAGAAGTTTTCCTAGACCTGGCCGTCCAGCCAAACTGAGCAATAGTGGGAGAAGAGCCTTGGTGAGAGAGGTAAAGAAGAACCCCAAGATCACTGTGGCTGAGCTCCAGAGATGCAGTAGGGAGATGGGAGAAAGTTCCACAAAGTCAACTATCACTGCAGCCCTCCACTAGTCGGGCCTTTATGGCAGAGTGGCCCGACGGAAGCCTCTCCTCAGTGCAAGACATATGAATGCACGCATAGAGTGTGCTCAAAAACACATGAAGGACTCCCAGACTATGAGAAACAAGATTCCCTGGTCTGGTGAGACAAAGATAGAACTTTGTGGTGATAATTCTAAGCGGTATGTGTGGAGAAAACCAGGCACTGCTCATCACCGGCCCAATACAATCCCAACAGCAAAACATGGTGGTGGCAGCATCATGCTATGGGGGTGTTTTTCAGCTGCAGGGACAGGACGACTGGTTGCAATTGAAGGAAACATGAATGAGGCCAAGTACAGAGATATCCTGGATGGAAACCTCTTCCAGAGTACTCTTGACCTCAGACTTGGCCGAAGGTTCACCTTCCAACAAGACAATGACCCTAAGCACACAGCTAAAATAACAAAGGAGTGGCTTCAGAACAACTCTGTGACCATTCTTGACTGGCCCAGCCAGAGCCTTGACCTAAACCCAATTGAGCATCTCTGGAGAGACCTGAAAATGGCTGTCCACCAACGTTCACCATCCAACCTGATGGAACTGGAGAGGATCTGCAAGGAAGAATGGCAGATGATCCCCAAATCCATGGCTGTACTAGCTCAAAAGGGGGCTTCTACTCAATACTGAGCAAAGGGTCTGAATACTTATGACCATGTGATATTTCAGTTTTTCTTTTTTAATAAATTTACAAAAATTTCTACATTTGTTTTTTTTCAGTCAAGATGGGGTGCAGAGTGTACTTTAATGAGAAAAAAATGAACCTTTTAGAATTTACCAAATGGCTGCAATGAAACAAATTTAAAGGGGTCTGAATACTTTCCGTACCCACTGTATATATGCAATGACTCCACCAGCAGAATAGTGAGTGCAGCTCTGGAGTATAATACAGGAGGTAACTCAGGATCAGTAATGTAATGTATGTACACAGTGACTGCACCAACAGAATAGTGAGTGCAGCTCTGGAGTATAATACAGGATGTAACTCAGGATCACTAATGTAATGTATGTACACAGTGACTGCACCAGCAGAATAGTGAGTGCAGCTCTGGAGTATAATACAGATTGTAACCCAGGATCTGTATAAAACAAGTATATATTACATGGTTTGACTTTTATATATCTTCTATATATGAACTATTAATAGCTAATGCAGAATTTATTTTTTATTTTTACACTCCCGTATCATTATAATTAGCATAACATTGAATAAAAAAACTTTCCAATGAAAACAAGAAACCAGTTTTTTTTTCTGGCTGTTATGGGCAGTAAGTCCTATTCTGTTTTGTCAAGGACCACGGGCACAAATCATCATGTGACTCCATCGACTGCAGTAATAAACGCAAAGCGACAAAACGGAGCGAATGCAAAGGATCTTTTCGCCTTTGGCAACACAAATGAATAACCCCCCCTTCCTAATACGTTAGATTTGTGTGTCTTTTTTTTGCAGGTTAGACAAGTCATATGTACAACTATGTATTAGTAAAAAAAAAATATATATATGAACCTTATAATATTCACTCACGTAACACCTCAACAATTCAGAATTTTTTTTTCTTTTTTATACCCCCTTGGATGTGAGGTTTAATCGCCGTCTATAAACCTTAAAAGGCAGCCATTTTATTTGCCGGAGCCCATACACCACAATGTCAATCTACCAAGAGCTAGTGATGGTATTGAGGCACGAGGATGAGAATTACCCGACTGGTTCCTAGCGAATTGATCAGATTGGGGCAAAAAAAAAAAAAATGGCTGCCTTAACTGTCTGCAGACAAAAAGGTACATACATAAATGAGTATTAGTCATAATAATACTGCTGAAATGGGAAGCACTTATGTGATTAATGATGCAAAGTAACATGATTGAGCCTTTTTTTTTTTTTATTATTATTTTGGGGGAGGGCAGATCTTATTAACAGTCCACAAAAATAAAAATATACAGGAAAAAAAAAAATTAAGCTTCCTATGACGAGTCCACCCAATGCCCGAAAAGGTGTCGCCGCTACATAGACGATGTTTTTTATAGAAAACTCCCCATTAAGCGGTTACGCTTTCTAGGACTAGGATTACCCAATGGAGGAAAGGCATAACAACGCTCCAGTATTGAGAAATTACTTAGGCTACTATCATCTTTTCCGGAAGATTCATCAAAAGATCCAAAAGTCGCTCCATTGACTTATAATGGGTCCATCGAGAATGTATTGCGAGTCCTGTCGTGTTAAAAGGGCAAGAAGAGCACTATATCCTGCACTACAAAAGGTGTGAAAAGCCAGACGGAGCCTTAAATCTCCAAGAAGTAACAGAGTTAGACTTATTAAAGGTCATTTGTTTTGCAGGAATATAGGGAAATAATTACATATTATACCCTTCCTTTACCGAGTTTTCTATTCCTATCGATTTCTTCTAGAATAAGGCTGTGAAAAATTAACTGGTTTTGTAGTTTTAATCAAGTTTAAACAAAGATTTATAGGGCCATGAGCTATCTGGACATTACACAAAAAGGCTATTGATTTTATGGTTGCAATACCTTATATCTCCAGCTGGGGTGCTGCAGGGAAACGAAACACTTTTTGAGAGGATCTTTCAGCTGATCGCTAGGTATTTTCAGCAGTGAAACACAATGTCACCAAATTGTCAAGTGATCGCTTTGCGAATAGGGTGGGGAGGGCTGTCCAAACCATTCAGCTTTTATCTCAAGAGAACTTAATAGCCTCTATGGACATCTGACACTTTCCAATAAATAAGTGAACCTTCACTTTTAATTGGCAGAATATATTTAAGAGTCAGAATGACAAAAAAAAAGAAAGTAGTGATTCCTCACTAATCTCCCATTTGCTCCTGTCCTGACGCTTCTGGGGGTCCCGTCATCCTGGTCACTCTTAACGCATAGAAAATACCTAAACAGCTAATTATTGGCCACGTTGATGATCCGCCTCTGCCACAGATTGTCCAGGGGTCATCTTCTGTATGTCGGGAAGAGACCAGAAAGTAAAAACCAACACTTTTGATTTTACTAAAAATCTTCTTAAAAGTGGACAACCCCTTTAAAAGAACTGCTAACAATAGAAAAGGGGTTGTGACAACCTAGCACTGGAAAGGGTCCGTCGCATTAGTTAGTTCAGCCAAATTTTAATATCTTATGCTTTGTTTTTATTTTTCCTGTTTTTATGCAAATGAGGTCATAATTGCCAACATTTCTGGGGGGGTGGTGGAATATTTAAAGTGTTACTTTCGTTTTCATTTTTAGTCCATAAATCAATAGTACATATGGAAATAAGCAACTTTGTAATATATCTCATCAGATACATCTGCTTCTTTATCCTTCTGGACTCAACTTTCACTTTCAATTCGTGGGTAAAATCTGTAGTCCATGAAGACAGATCCTTATTACGGGGATGGAATTTTAAACAAACCAACTGTCATATCCTACGGAGGGAGGAGCTAGAGGCAGACACAGGCATTCTGCTGCAAGTTCTCGTGAAATGACAGTTACCCTTTAAGTCCCGCCCTCTTAGCCCCACATCCCAATGACAAAAAGAAACCTTCCAAGCCCAGGAAGTACGGAACAGCTGGCAACTTTGGCTGAGGCTAGTCTTAAAACAGCTACCCCTCTCCATCCGTTGTATAAATATCAACTACCTCCTGCTACCAGTAGTTGGCCAGTCCATATGTGGCCTCCCGTTCAAGTCAAGGACCCATGTACAACTATATACAAGTCGCCCCCTGGTGGTGGCAACATGAATTTTGCATAAATGTTTGCTCTGTACTAAATAAGCAGAGCGCCAGAGTCTGTTCACAAACATGTGAAGTCTACGACAAGCTTCCTATAGGTCTTCGCACGTGATCGCGTAGGAGCGAAGCAGGTGCGTCACGGATATGACTGCGGTTAAGGATCGGAGGTGAGACACAAAAGGAAGTAAGCGACAATTCAAACCGACTCCTATATAAAAGGCTAAAAGTAAAACTCGTATAATAAACCGATAAATAAGACAATACGTACGTATATAAACTTGTTACCTCCGAATTCATACAACAAAATCAAAAGTGACGGGACGAGGACTGCGGTCATGTGACTTCAAAAGGCAACCCGCCATGGTATAGCCGTAGCTACCGACGAAAAAAAAAGCTATGCCTATAGAAAGCAAAAAACGAGATAGCGATATAAAAATAAATATCACAAAAAAAAAAAATAATAATTCTTAAATATATTCTGCCCATGGAATTGGAAGCAAAGAATATTGGCTAAATGTAACCAAATCATCCATAAACTGTAAAGAAAATAAGTTCCATGCCACTGTGACCGCTACAATTGTCGAATAACGGTCCGGCGGTATATATTTCACTCTATATAGATAAGTGCTTCCCATGTCATTTCATTGACTTATTGTTAATGAGTGGTTTCAGAATTAGAAAAACATGGTCTTTAAAAAAAACAAAACAGCACCACCCCTGTCCTACAGGTGGCATGCGGTACTGCAGCTCAGTCCAATTTATAGCACTGGAGTTGAGCTACAATTCCAGGCAAGCCAGACCGGGGTCAGAGCGGATTTTCGGGAAGAAAGCAGCCATGTTTTTCCAATCTTTGACGACCCATATATTCATCTCATATTAATGTAGAGTTGTGACTCCGGAGAACCGGCGCCATTAGCTTTTTCTACCACGTTAGGATTTTCTTTTTTTCCTCCTGAAGGTATTTGTAATTGTACAATACAGTCTGCCATCGTGATGACATGTCAGAAGTGAAGCCCACCTTGCCAAGCCTAAGACTATCGTCAAATCTCAAATTTCAGGTACAAGTTCCATACTCAGCGAGGCCTTACGTAGACCTTAAATCATTACCAATATCATATCTACGATTATTTTTCATGCGGCCTCTACACGGCGTTCCTTTCGTCTTCCGTCCCTGAATTTCTGCCGTCCATCAGCTCTTGATTTGGTCTCCAGCAGAACTGTACGCCGTGATGAGGAGGGTTGACCTTGGCGTGCTGCTTTCTGTGAACAGCAAGATACCCTTGGTGGAGGAAGCTGTCACCACACTCCAAGCAACTGTACAGGGGTTGGAGATCGTGCGACTTTTGGTGCGCCACCAGATTAGACATCAGGTTATAGCGCCGTGGACATTCGGTGCACTTGTAAGTACGCTTGCCTCGAGGAATTATTCGTTTTTCCTTGACTTCGTCGTTTGACTCAGATTTCCGAGGACGGCCTCTGGCTCTGGGGGCCGCGTACTCTGCGCTTTGAGTAGCATCTACAGTAATCCCTTGCCCTATGTGACTCTTCAAATGGTACAACAGGTTGGACTGTTGGCGAAACCGTTTGCCACAGCATTGGCAGGCGTACGGCATCTCTCCGGTGTGAGTGCGTAAGTGGATCATCAGACTGGTGCGTTGACTGAATTGACGGTTGCACTCATGGCAGTGGTATGTCCGCTCACCGGAGTGGATTCGTTGGTGGACTAACAGATTGGACTGGTGAGTAAATATTTTGTCACAGGCAGGACAGTGGAACTCTCCTTTTGCTCCATCGGGAGGTGAAGCGGCTGCGGTTTCGCTTTTAGCATTAGTTTCCAGGTGGACCCAAGGATGGGCTTGACCTGGGGAGCTCTCTATGTCGGAGCTCATGCTTGGCTCGATCGTAGGGTCTAGTCTAGAAAGCAAAGGAGAGCTTGGCAAGTTCTCCGCAGTACAGTTTAGCTGCCCTTGCACAGTATTTGTCTTTATGTGATAAAGTAGATTGGACTGCTGCCGGAAACGTCTCCGACACTGCAAACAAGAGTACGGCATCTCGCCGGTGTGAGTCCTTAGGTGCACCATCAGACTGGTGCGCTGACTGAACTGTTTTCCACACTCAAGGCAGCGATAGGTCTTGTCTCCTGAGTGAATACGTTCATGGACCAAGAGGTTGGATTTATGAGTAAACGTCTTAAAGCAGCTGCTGCATTTGTACGTGCTTTCAGGCGAGGACGATGACGACGACTGGGTGCCGTTAATTTCTAAAGTATCGGAGACGCACTCACTACTGGAGGCGATATCACCTAGGTGGATAGTTTGAGGTCCCTGAAACAGCTGCCCGTTGTGATTGTGATGCATCTGGTTCCCATCGAATGGGAGAAAACTCGACCGGATCTGAACAGCGTTCGGAGAAGGACTCATTCCTAAGGCCTGAATGCTTTTCCCATTTATCTGTTCTTTAATCGCAAGCTTCCGTGGACGAGTTATGAGTTCGTCCCCGAGAACGTCCTCATGATTTTTCAGATGTTGGATCAAATTTGACTGCTGTCTGAATCTCTTCTCACAAAGCCAACACTGAAAGGGCTTTTCCCCAGTGTGTATACGCAAGTGGACTATTAGGTTTGACTTATTGTTGAAGTGTCTTGGACATTTCCAGCACTTATGTATTGCTTTTCCTGCCATGGAGGTCCCTGCTGAAGTCTGCCCATGACCTAACCAAGTAATTTTTCTTGGTCTTCCTCTTCCTAGCACGTGGAAAGGACCTTTTGAATGTCCTCCCTCTCTTGACTGTCTTCCAACTCTTTGATAGGAAATGCTGTGCTCTGGCTGAGGAATAAGGTTGGACTCGAGGCTATTCAGCATCCCAGAGACGTTGCCTTCGGATCGTGAAGCTGTCTTAAAATGTTGCGGAGGGTAAGCGTCGTGTTCCTGACGAGGAGACAGCATGTTCTCTGGGTACGTGTGTGGAAGGCCTCGGTTCATGGGGTATGAGACCTGAATTTCTCTGCAATGCATGATGGCGTTGGACTGCTCTACGTGAAGCTTTTGATGTAACAGAAGACTATGAGAGCTCGGGAACCATTTTGAACACTGGTTACATTGGTACGCCCTGACTTGATTTTCTTCAATTCGCCCCCCACCAATGTTTATCATCTGCGAATTATCTCGCTCAAGATATTGACCGGAAGGTCCAATCAGATGCCCGGACATCTTTGTGGACTGCTCATTTTCGGTGCTCACGTTGGGTTTTGGTTCAGCTGTCAAAGAATGGCTTTTCATATGGTAGAGAAGGTTTGACTGTTGGCGAAAACTCTTCCCGCACTGGAGGCAGGAGTACGGCATCTCTCCGGTGTGACCCCGTAAGTGAACCATCAGGCTGGTCCTTCTGGTGAAATGCTTGCCGCATTCTTGGCAGCGATACGATCGGTCTCCGGTGTGGATGCGTTGATGAACCATGAGGTTGGACTGATGAGTGAATCGCTTAAAGCAGTGTCCGCAGACGTAGGGCCTTTTACATGATTCTGGATCTTCCGTCTTGTCTCCTTTAACCAACGGGACTTTGTTGTTCCAAACTTCGCTGCTGGATTCGTCCGCTTCAGAAATGAGATACATGAAAGGAATACCCGGGGCAGTGTTTTCTTCGCTCCAATCTACCCCATCGAGTTCCTCTACTCTTTGATGACTCTTCATATGGTGGGTAAGGTTAGATTGCTGTCGAAAGCTCCTATTACATTTGTTGCAAGGGAACGGTGCTTCTCCAGTATGGGTACGTAGATGGACGGTCAGACTGGTACGTTGGTTGAATTTCCTCCTACACACATGACAAGAGAAGGGTTTCTCACCGGTGTGTATACGCAAGTGTGTTACCAGCGATGACTGCTTGCAGAAGGTCTTATCGCACACTATACAGCGGTATCTCCTCCACTCCAAGACTGCAGTTGATGACTGCTGCGGTTGGTGTTCAGGGCGCCCCTGTTCGTTCCCAATTACTTGGAATTTATCTTGGTTGTGGGATTCTTGATGTTGTAAAAGTTCAGAGAGATCTTGAAAGACGAAATTACAGAACGAGCACTGAAACAGACCCCAGAACCTCTGGTTTGGTTGTTCTGTAGAGCCAGAATCTTTTCTTCTGGTTGTCGGTCCAGCGTTCGACCACCCGTGTGGTCTGCAGATCACAATATTATCTTTCTCGAGTTTGCCGAAGTTGGTAGGCATGGGAGTGACCCCGTGTAATGCCGGCTGTGCTGAGGACTCCTCAGCAGTTCCTGTCATCTTTGGGCCACCAGTGCCTTGGTCCACCATGTCGCCTTCTCTGTGTCTTACCTTCTCTATAAGAGGCAAGGTTGACGGTGAGCTTTGTCCTGCCGGATAACTATATTCAACAGTGCCGCTGCCTGACTGGCACACCGGTTCGGTTGCCATCACGGGATGGATATTTTTTTCCCTCCAACTGTTGTCGGTGGTTTCAATCTCACTGACGATAAGAGTACTCTGCGAGTTTTGTGGAGCAGTCTGGTCTTCAGGCAGCTTTCCAACCAGAGGAGCGAAGGATCTTGGTTCTTCTGTCGTTCCACTGCTCCAGCATTCTGCAACTAATGAAAAAGATAAATTAAGAAACAACATAATGCGAAGCAGAAATTAAGACACGAGACACCTTCCAGACCAAAGACTCGATGGTCAAATTCCCTTATTTCTGTGCTCTTTCTACCCGCTCCCCACTGTTTCCAAAAGATCAGAATCGTAAACTGAGGACATCCCTGTTTTAACAATGTATACAGCTCTACCCCCTTTAAAGGGAATGTGTCATCAGAAAATTGTATGTTATTAATAACATAGGAAGAGGTGAGTTGTGACATCACCTATTGTGAGTGGTGGGTCCTGTGTTATCTACTGTATATAGAGGTGTTATCAGTCATTGTACAGGAGGACGTGAGCTTTTACATAGTCTATTGTGAATGGTGGGTCCTGTGTCATCTATGGTAGAGGACTTACTTTCACTGTAATCCTGTCTGTGATGATAATGAAACTACTGAAAAGTCTTCTGTGAACAGCAGGAAGTAGGAGTCTAAGTATAAAATCTAGCGGCCAGTGTGAAAATTCCAAGATTTCTGATTTCTTTTATTACAATGACATAAAAAAAACACATAAAACCCTGATTTAAACAATAGGTCATTTTCTGAGGACACATTCCCTTTAAATATGCCTGAGTAAGTTCCATATGATTTCCTGACAATGTACAGTATGGAATACAGTAATAGTTTGGTGCTTACTTTCCACCCGACTTGCCCTGGCCTGATTGTTCTCCTGACCAAAT
Source organism: Phyllobates terribilis (assembly GCF_046119375.1). Classification (NCBI taxonomy): domain Eukaryota; kingdom Metazoa; phylum Chordata; class Amphibia; order Anura; family Dendrobatidae; genus Phyllobates; species Phyllobates terribilis. The sequence goes on along the minus strand of NW_027362772.1, from coordinate 53,998,638 downwards.
GGCTCTTCTCCATTTTCCATTATGGATAACACATCCGGTTTGGACATCTGGAGACCTGAAAATAAACAGCAAACGTTAAGAGGGGGGGAGTCTCTAAAACTAGTCCTTGAGTCAGCTCATTATATGAAGGCAGGATCAGGCACCTACAAATCTTTTTAGGAGAACACCTGCTCTGGAGAAGTCCAGCATTATGCTGACCATACACATTAGATGCAGGATGGTGGAACCTCAGCCAACATCTAATGTGCACGTGACAACCGATGTCCAGGGAAAAGAAGGACTGGACATGTAGAAACTCCATATGCCCGATCCTTTTGTTTTTCAGCGAATGTCTGGCTGAGGCTTTTTTCCCCCATCTTCTACCGAGTAGAAAGAGCCGTCAGTTACGTTAGGTGTTTCCGCAATAGTTATCATTCAGCTTTTACTCCAAAATAAAAATCTCCCCTCCGCGCATTTCGCTTTGTGTCATTCAGAAGTCTGGAAAAAGCAAGGAAAGCAGTTGAATTTGAGAAATATATATTAAAAAAAAGGAGCTCCAACCCCTAATCAGCACCAAACTGTTAACTGGTTGCGGGAAAACGCTGAGCTACGAAGGCGGTGGACATCTGAGCTACGAAGGCGGTGGACATCTGAGCTACAACGACAGCGCATTTCAGGGGACCGGGCTTCTGGTCAGCTTCATTATGGAGCCCGGGCTACAGCCTTACGCGAGTCTAAAGCCTCCATATTGGGGCCTCCAGACTCTCCCCCAACAAATGAGAAGGATCAGGCAATTGGACTTTCAAGACCCCACCTACTTTTTTTGGGGGGGGGAGATAAGCCGAGTGCTCGGGGGTCTCTCAACATCGGTCTTCAGGAGTGCACTATTCCACTTCCTCCTTGTGTCCTGCTCGTCAGGGGGGCTGCTCGCTCCTGATCATTTGGACCAGCAACATGGATGCACCACTGGCCAAGTCTGTGCACTCTCCAAAGCTGCTACAATCGCATGGACACAGCAGCTAGCAAGTCCTATAGCAAGGAGCTTGTAAGCGCTGCACTCATGGCTTCGGAGACTGGCCACAACTGATAGACTGGAGAGGAAGCCACAGACCCTCTTGCAGATAGCCACTTAATTAGCCAAAAGAAAATCCGTGTTGTGTGAACATATCCCAAGGTTGAAGCATCTAGAGAGTTGTCTAAGGGAACGTCTTGTGCAGAAATGGCCCCCACCATAACACCATGATCAGGACAGAGGACGCAAACCACATTTTGCTTCCGGACCACCATTAATCTAAACACCCCCCATCCCCATCAGAGGGCTGCGAGGTGAAGCTTCACTGTAACCTAAATGAAGGATGGCGGCTTCCTCCACTCGTTGGCGAGTCTGACGACGTCACCGGTAATCGCCGTGTCTCCTTCACTGCGCTGTAAATCACTTCCCTTTGGAAACAGAACAGATTTAAAAAGGGAAACAAACAGACTTCAGAGTGAATTAAAGCCACATTTGGATGGAGGGATCAAAGATTTGCAGCATGTGTTTGCAATTAGCCTCTTTCTATAGAATATCCCTTTAACTGCAGTTTCCTAAAGAACCAACCTAAAAGGGGATTCTGTTCTCAGGCGTCGTCCTAATTCTGGTTACTGACAGCGCTAATGACGGGTCAGATCTACAGGAGCGGAATATATTATATACACCTGACGAGCCAGAAGCCGAGTGCTCAGGATCCAAAGGGGGCAACAGCCTTAGAGTTTCCAGATAAAGTTGATTAACTTTGTAAATACTTTACATTAGGTTTCCAAAACTAGAGACCCCATTGATGAGAAAATACCCTGACTGATTCCGAGTTACATCCTGTATTATCCTCCAGAGCTGCACTCACTATTCTGCTGGTGCAGTCACTGTGTACATACATTACATCACTGCTCCTGAGTTACATCCTGTATTATACCCCAGAGCTGCACTCACTATTCTGCTGGTGCAGTCACTGTGTACATACATTACATTACTGATCCTGAGTTACATCCTGTATTATACCCCAGAGCTGCACTCACTATTCTGCTGGTGCAGTCACTGTGTACATACATTACATTACTGATCCTGAGTTACATCCTGTATTATACTCCAGAGCTGCACTCACTATTCTGCTGGTGCAGTCATTGTGTACATACATTACATTACTGATCCTGAGTTACATCCTGTATTATACTCCAGAGCTGCACTCACTATTCTGCTGGTGCAGTCACTGTGTACATACCGTATATTCCGGCGTATAAGACGACCTGGTGTATAAGACGACCCCCCTACTTTCCTGTTAAAATATAGAGTTTAGGATATATTCACCGTATAAGACTACCCCTTTTCCAACGCATACCAAACACCGGTAAAAATTAAAAAAAAACAGATTTGAATTTAACATGGTCCTTTTTTAATTTAAATTCTTATGACATGCAGGATTATAGCAGGAAAACTGTCACTCATAAACATATTAAAATAGGGGGGACCCCACGTCATTTTTTGGGGGGGTCCCCCATTTTAATAGCTAGTAAAGGCTAGGTATTCAGCTGGGGGCTGATATTAGTAGCCTGGGAAGCTCCGTGGGTATTACCCCCTTCCCAGACTTCAAACATCTGCCCCAGCCGTCTGCTTAACCTCCACTAGAGACTATAATGATGGTGGATCCCACGCCAATTTTCTTTTTAAAAAATCCTTTATTTTAACACTAAATGACAATTGAGGGGTTAATAAAGATGCAGTCCCTAAATTATTATTAATTTTGTAATTAATTTTTCCCAAAAATGTTGACGTGGGCTTCGCTATATTTTTGTGTCCAGCCAGGTACAGCAGGCAAGAACGGGCTGCCCCCAACCACCAGCTGCCTATTTGTACCTGGCCGGACACAACAATATAGGGAAGCCCTTTTTTTCTTAATTATTTCATGAAATAATTTAAAGAAAATTGACGTGGGGCTTCGCCCTGTTTTTGTGTCCAGCCAGGTACAACTAGGCAGCTGGGGGCTGGAATCTGCAGCGCAGGGAGGCCCAAGCTTTCTGGCCCCCCCCCGCTGCATATTGCAGTCCGCAGCCACCCCGGAAAATGGCGCGTTCATAGAAGCGCCATCTTCTGGCGCTGTACCCAACTCATCCAGGGCCCTGGTGCGGTGGCTCACTGGGTAATAAAGGGGTTAAGGCCAGCTTGGCATTATCAGCTGGCCCCAAGCCCAAAATTCATGGGGTCACGCCAATATTAGACATGACCGCCATGAATTTCTAGTAAAGTAATTAAAAAAAACACAAACACCCAGAATAAAGTCCTTTAATTGAAATAAACACACAATTTTTTAATGTTCTAAATTAAACCATACTTACCATCACGCCCATTCCAGCTGAAGCCAACGATCTCCTGCAATAAAAGTAAAATAATAAAGCAACCTCATCCTTACCTCTCCATGGTTCCCAGGACCGGTCCAGCTCTGCTACATTCACATGACAGGCTGGACCGCAGCAGAACGCTGCCGTTCAGCTTGCCATGCGGCAGACACTGAGAAGCGCAGGCATGCTTGTGCTCCTCAGTGTCTGACTGTGACGGCATCCAGATGAGCCGAGATCATGTCCAATGAACTCGGCTCACCTCATGCACGTCACTGACAGCGTGGGAAAATTCTCCTGCTCCCCGCATGCGCAGTAGAAGTTTCCCACGCTGTCAGTGACGGACGTCCAGGAGGTGAGCTGAGTTCATTGTCGGCTCATCTGGATGCCGTCACAGCCAGACACTGCAGAGCGCAAGCATGCCTGCGCTTCTCAGTGTCTGCGGGATGACAGGCTGGATGGCAGCGTTCTGCTGCGGTCCAGCCTGTCATGTGAATGTAGCAGAGCTGGACCGGTCCTGGGAACCATGGAGAGGTAAGGATGAGGTTGCTTTATTATTTTACTTTTATTGCAGGAGATCGTTGGCTTCAGCTGGAATGGGCGTGATGGTAAGTATGGTTTAATTTAGAACAATAAAGAATTGTGTGTTTATTTCAATTAAAGGACTTTATTCTGGGTGTTTGTGTTTTTTTTAACTTTGACTATGGGGTTAGTAATGGGGGTGTCTTATAGACGCCTCTCCATTACTAACCTGGGCTTGATGTCAGCTGGCATTATAAGCTGACATCAACCCCAGCCCTATTACCCCACTGCCACCGCTACAGGGCAGCATGGAAGAGCGAGGCTAAGTGCCAGAATTGGCGCATCCTATGGATGCGCCATTTCTGGGGCGGCTGACGGCTGGTGTTTCTAGCCTGGGAGGGGGCCAATATTCATGGCTCCCTTCCTGGGCTATTAATATCAGCCCCCAGCTGTCTGCCTAGCCTTTGCTAGCTATTAAATTAGGGGGGACCCCACGTCATTTTTTTGGGGGGGTCCCCCATTTTAATAGCTAGTAAAGGCTAAGTATTCAGCTGGGGGCTGATATTAGTAGCCTGGGAAGCTCCGTGGGTATTACCCCCTTCCCAGGCTTCAAACATCTGCCCCAGCTGTCTGCTTAACCTCCGCTAGAGACTAAAATTAAGGGGAACCCCACGCCAATTTTTTTTTAAATAAATCCGTTATTTTAACACTAGATGACAAGTACAGTAACCAGCACTGTCACTGTACTTCTTATATATGTGACTGACATGTTTCTATCTATCTAATCTATGTGTGATGCTCTATCTTTCTGTTCTAAATTGTCGGGTACAGATGCTGAATTGCCGGCCGGCTTTTTTAAAGAGATGGTGCATGAAAACACTAATATTTGTTTTAATAAATCCTTTACACTAAATGACAAGTACAGTAAGCAACACTGTCACAGTACTTCATATATATGTGACTGACAGGTTTCTATCTATCTAATCTATGTGTGATGCTCTATTCTTTCTATTCTAAATTGTCGGGTGCCGGCTTATGCCGCTGCTGAATTGCCGGCTTTTCATATATTGTCACAGAAGCGATGCGAACTTCCCTGCTCCGGACACAGCGCAGCGCTTCTGTGACAAGTGAAAGCTGTCGGCACAGAAGTCCTGCGCTGTGTCCGGAGCTGGGAATACGCAGCGATGTGTCAGTTTCAGCACAGAAGCGCTGACTGTCTGGACCTACCGCCGCCGTATTTTAACTCCCTCCACCTTATATTAACTCCGACATGGCAGGGATACGGCCACGGCAGCTTATTAACACCCCCAGAGTATCCCCGCATGTCAATTTCTGAAAGTTCAAAAGCATTACCGGCGTATAAGACGACCCCAGACTAGACAGAAGATTTTTCAGTCTTCAAAAGTCGTCTTATACGCCGGAATATACGGTACATTACATTACTGATCCTGAGTTACATCCTGTATTATACTCCAGAGCTGCACTCACTATTCTGCTGGTGCAGTCACTGTGTATATACATTACATTACTGATCCTGAGTTACATCCTGTATTATACTCCAGAGCTGCACTCACTATTCTGCTGGAGCAGTCACTGTGTACATACATTACATTACTGATCCTGAGTTACATCCTGTATTATACCACAGAGCTGCACTCACTATTCTGCTGGTGCAGTCACTGTGTACATACATTACATTACTGATCCTGAGTTACATCCTGTATTATACTCCAGAGCTGCACTCACTATTCTGCTGGAGCAGTCACTGTGTACATACATTACATTACTGATCCTGAGTTACATCCTGTATTATACCCCAGAGCTGCACTCACTATTCTGCTGGTGCAGTCACTGTGTACATACATTACATTACTGATCCTGTACTGATCCTGAGTTACATCCTGTATTATACTCCAGAGCTGCACTTACTATTCTGCTGGTGGAGCTTAGCTTACCATTCTTCAGTTGTTATCAGACCACACTTACCATCATACATCTGGGGTGATGTGACGTACTGAATGCCCGCAGCTGTAGCTCATAGCAACCAATCAGAGCTCAGCTTTCATTATTCAACCAGTTAAAAAAAAAAGCAGCAGTGATCTGATTGGTTGCTATCGGCAACCCCTCTACATTGGTTCTTTTTTTTTCTTTCCCCTTTCGCTCAAAATGCTAAAACTTTATTGAAACTACAAGGAGGGTCGCCGTTGACTACCATTTTCTAAACAACATTTCCATATTATTCCTGGAAGCGCAATATATATATATAAAAAAAATAAAAAAAACATATATATTTTTTTTTATAGATGAAATAAAAAACAGAAGGAAAAAAAAAAAGCAAAAGAAATGTTATTAGCAGCACGAAAATAACCAGGCGAGCGGCGGCGGCTCGTCCTGTGGAGCGAAAGGCTGAGGCTCTGAGAGGAATATTTACAGCCGCAATATAAAAATAACGCTTCCACACAATACCACATAGCACGCCCCAGAGCCGTTAACCGCTTCACCGCCAGCCCTCCACACCTTAACCCCAGCACCACCAGACCCCAGCAGCCATGACGGCTCGCTCCTTTCTTCTTCTCTTCTGCAGATTTTCTTGCAAAATAAAAACCCAGAAAGTAAAATATTAAAAAAAAAAAAAAAAAAAAAAAAAAAAAAAAGGGAGGTCCTGGAGGTCAAAATGGATTCCCTGCGAGAGGCTCAGTCCCGGGCTCAGGCTGCCATGGCAACCGGGGTCACGTGGCCCGTAAGAAAACAATGGCTTTAATGCTAGGAAAACAAATAAAGTGCGAGCAGGAAGTTCTCAAAGCAGCAGGCATTATGTGGAGGACGCTCTCCACATGTTCTGGGAGGATTTTTACCTCAGGACAGTGTGAGGCCATGTTTGGACAAAGCATTTTATTATTTTTTTTTTTTTTTAGAGCAATTTTTGGTATTTTATTGCCGCTTTTAAACATAACGCGGTCAGGTGACGCGCGGTTTTGCAAGATGGCGGCCAAGGCCTAACAGCTCGGTGCCGCTGCCACATCGCAGGTCATTATGGACTTCAAGTCGATTTTTTTTTTTGCAACTTGCTTGTTGCAGTTTTTCACTCTGCAGGTCTGAATACGACCCTATTCACCTGCGTTACGCTGCACAGAGGCATTTTAAATTATTTCCTTCCATATAGTTTTTTTTTCTTTTTTTAATTATATATATATATATATAACAAGGTTTTCATTAATTTTATTTATTTCCTTTTACAGTTTTTTCTAATTTCCCTTCATATAGTTTTTTGTTCTTTTCTCTAGTATATTTCTTTAGTCTCCTTCTCGTGTAGTTTTTTTATCTTCATTAAAAAAAATTGTTTTTCCTAATTTTCCCTCATATAATTTATTTTTATTATTATTTTTCCTCCTTGTGTAGTTTCTTTTCTGCTTTTTATTCCCTCGTACGTTTATTTTTCCAATTTTCCCTCATTTTTTTTTTTATATTTCTCTTCCTCATTCAGTTTTTTATCTTTCATTCCCTCCTTCCTCATTCAGTTTTTTTATCTTTCATTCCCTCCTTCTTCCTCATGTAGTTTTTTATTTTTTATTCATTACAGATTTTTTTTTCTAATTTTCCCTCACAATTTTATTCTTATTTCTTTTCCTCATGTAGTTTTATGTTTTCATTAGATTTTTATTTTCCAATTGTTATTCTATTTTTCCGCCTCGTGTCGATTTTATCTTTCATTCCCTCGTAGTTTTTTTCCCAATTTTCCCTCCTATAAGTTTTTTTATTTCTCAACGTCATGCAGTTTTTTTTTTCTCATTCCCTCGTAGTTTTTTTCCCCCCCAATTTTCCCTCAAATAATCTTTTTATTTCTCCTTCTAGTGTAGTTTTTAATCTTCTTTCATTCCCTCAAATTTATTTTTCCTCCTACTCGTGTATTTTTTTTTCCATTTTTGTTTCCCCTTGTATAGTTTTTTTTTTTTTTTTTTAATGCTTCAAGCTGCAGCGGCCAGATGGTCTCTGCGAGCGAATAGGAAAATATAATTTCCACTCACCCACAGCTTTTATTATTTTTTTTAGTGCGTTATTTCGCTTCTTTTACAGCCTGCTGCCATTTTTGTCTAGCTGCAGACATTTTGTGCTGAGTTTTTACACACACATTTATATATATATATATATATATATATATATATATATACATACACACATTTTTTTTTTTCATTTTTATTAGAGAATCTAGTTTTACAACCCAATTTAGAGAGCGAGAGAAAAAAAAATTATATACGGTATATTTAAATATATATTGTAGTTCTTTTAAAAATATTTTTTAAATATATATGATTTTTAAAAATATATATATATAATTTATATATTTTTTAAATATACATATATTTGTTTTTTTAAATATATATATATATATATATATATATAATATAAATATATATATTAAAAATTCTATTTAAAAAAAATATATAAAAATTTTATATATATATATAATATAAAAATTTTTATATATTTTTAAATATACATTAGCTTTTTTAAATATAGAATTTTTAATATAAATATATATAATTTTTTATTTAATTCCCCCCCCCCCCTCTCGCTTTCTAAATTGGGTTGTAAAACTACAAACTACATTCTCTAATAAAAAAATAATAATAAAAAAAAAAAGATTGTAAAGTTTTATTTTGCATTCTGTGCTGCGCTCGTTCGCGCGGTCGTTATTTTTCCAGCCGTGATAATTTACTGCGGCGGACGGATTCCATTTGCACAATGCGGCTATAACCGATTACGCCTCGTGGTGTTTCTGCAGATTTTATTTTTGTTCCCGCAATTGATTTTAACAGGGAAAATCATTGCGTAGAAAAAAAAAAAAGTTTACTTGATAATACAAAGAAAGAAAAAAAAATACAATACGGTTTTTCACTTAAACAAAAAAACATTCCTAAAATTACACGTCAGTAATAATCAGCTGTGCAGCTGCCACCTGACATTGGGCGCCGCTTATCATGCAACTCTCTGCATTGTTATTGGTTTAGCTCTGGCCAAATAGAACCAACGCAACAGATTTCCATATGCAATAAGCCACGGTTTTAAGTGGCCCGACATTAACGGTCTGAGTCCGCACCGGCTGGGGTCCCCCTCCGGACCCAAACTTTACGGCCTCAAAGATCAGCGATGTAGGAAACTGGTCTAAGACCGGTATTCAAGCAAACATATGAAAAAGTGTCCATCCAGAAGGAAAATGGACGATTCACATCCGAATTCTACCAGGTGTCGGTGTTTATACGGAAATGTACAAAACCGAATGCAGTTTCCTGCGTCAAGAATCACAATGTATCCCCAAAAATACCAATAGATCTGGGATTTTTTCTCGCACAGTCGTAGATTTGACTAGTTGAGTCCCATCCGAAAAACAAAAATCAGCATATGCCGTGATTTTTTTTTCCAACAGAAAACATAAACCCACACAAAAACAAAACAACAACAAAAAAAAAGTACTTGGTCAGTATTTTCCAATTTTCCATCAGTATTTGTAAGCCAAATCCAGAAGTGGGTGATAAATACAGAAGTGGTGACATGTTTCTATTATACTTTTCCTGTGATCGTTCCACTCCAAACGTGAAAATACTGACCAAATACTGAAAGTGTGAACGTGTCCTTATACAAATCCTGGTTTTGGCTTACAAATATTGATGTAAAATACTGACCAAATACTCAACTTAGCTGATTACAAAATGCTAAACAAAACCAAAAAAATCCACAGCAAAATCGAGATCATCAATTACACCCCACAGGTGAAATCCTCAGCAAAATCCACAAGTTACATAAGGGAGACACATTGGTTGCTGATTTGTGGCAGACTGACCTGTCCCATGAGTTCCTGCCTTAAGGGTATGTTGACACAAAGTTTTAAAAATCCACAAATTAAAAAAAAAAAAGTTTTTTTTTTCTGCTTTATACGTCAAAATTGATGACGTAGTGCCAAAGAGGACAGTAGCGGTTTCAGGGCCACAGGATATCGACCATGGCTACTGGACCTGGCCCCTTCAAATCAATTCGCTCATTATACACACACAATTTTCGAAGTTCCAGCTATGTGCAGAGCCCTCTTATCACCAAGGCCTTTCCCTTCCCAGGGGTTACGGGGGGGGGGGGCCTTTCCCTTCCCAGGAGTTACGGGGGGGGGGGGCCTTTCCCTTCCCAGGAGTTACGGGGGGGGGGGCCTTTCCCTTCCCAGGAGTTACGGGGGGGGGGGGCCTTTCCCTTCCCAGGAGTTACGGGGGGGGGGCCTTTCCCTTCCCAGGAGTTACGGGGGGGGGGCCTTTCCCTTCCCAGGGGTTACGGGGGGGGGGGGCCTTTCCCTTCCCAGGGGTTACGGGGGGGGGGGGGCCTTTCCCTTCCCAGGGGTTACGGGGGGGGGGGGGGGCCTTTCCCTTCCCAGGGGTTACGGGGGGGGGGCCTTTCCCTTCCCAGGGGTTACGGGGGGGGGGCCTTTCCCTTCCCAGGGGTTACAGGGGGGGGCCTTTCCCTTCCCAGGGGTTACGGGGGGGGGCCTTTCCCTTCCCAGGGGTTACGGGGGGGGGGCCTTTCCCTTCCCAGGGGTTACGGGGGGGGCCTTTCCCTTCCCAGGGGTTACGGGGGGGGGCCTTTCCCTTCCCAGGGGTTACGGGGGCACTTTCCCTTCCCAGGGGTTACGGGGGGCCCTTTCCCTTCCCAGGGTTAATAACCCGAACCTAAAAGCCTTTGCGCTTCCCATAACACCATTAGTGCGGCTCAGTCTCCGTCACACACACATTCAATTTTCCCGGTAGGAGAAACTGTGACGAAAAACTCACCGACCGTATCAAGTCACTTTCACGGTTATGTGTGGACCAGTTCTTGACCCCAAACGTTGCGAAAACAACAACCCGAAGTAGACGGTACAGCCGATGAGCTCAGTGATTGGCTGCAGCGGTGATGCAAGCTGTCCATGTGAAGTCACCGATGCAGTTAACACCCCAGAATCTAGAGCTGGTGCTGGACCGGGGGAGACAGAGTACTTGTTCTGAAAGTGGAAAACCCCCTTAAACAGCCCAATAGACCTATACTAGGCTTTTGAATCCGGGGTTGGGAGACTCGGGGACGGTGCCGTTTGTATTCGTCATGTAACGCAGATGTGAACAGAGCCTGCATCAGCCGCGCGTCCCTCCATATTTGCCCTTCTCTACGATTCGGGTGCCGCCGTCGCAATATTTGGACCACACAGGCGGTGATTTTATTCCCGTCCTCAATAATGGAGGTGTACGGGGCACCACTGTGACTTGTTTTTTGCGACCTCGTGTTGCAGCGGTGGTGTAAAGCGATCTCTGCAGCCAAGACATTTTAGATTTTTTTTTGGGAGGGGTCAAAAACTAAAAATCAGACCCCCGTGCCCCATTAAAGAATTAATAAAGCGTCAAAACCCATCCGACTATTACACTTAAGACGCAATCCGGCGAAACTGGGCGATAATAAATCCCCTACCCTGCAGAAAGTTACACAGGAGGCGTGCAATTAATGACTTAATGACAGAGCTGCAGTCACCTCCTCCCAGGAGCGGCCATGCCAGAAAAGTGCAGCCAGGCAGGGGAGGTGTGCTGTGCATGCACCATTTTTAACCCTTGTGATCGCAAAGAGGTGTGGGGGGCTCTGCACAGCACCCTGCCCGGCAGCCGAGGGGTTAAGCGGAGCGAGCGTCGCCCGGGAGGAGAAGGAGGAGGAGTGCAGGCCCGGCTCATACTCACCTGGGTGCTGGGAGAGGGGTGTGCGGGGGTCAGCTGTGCGGCAGGAGGGCAGCAGACATTGGGGGGAGTAGACACAGGATGCTTTGTGCAGGGGGAGGAGGAGAGACACTGATGTACGGAGCTGGGGGGGGGGGGAAGGAGAAGGAGACGGAACTGCCGTACGAGTTCTACGGCGGCCGCACACGGCCAATATAGCAGCGAACGCGTTTCTCTGCCTTCTAGAGACATATAAGGGGAGCAGGAGAGAAGGGCTGGAGAGAGGCAGAGGGGACTTACATCTGCTTCATTGTACACCTCTTCACTTTAGTTTCTTTTTCCTTAAAGTTAGAACTTTTTTTTATGTAATCTGTATTAAAAAATACAGATCACAAAAAAGAAAAAAGATTTATTTATTTTTTTACCCTATTGTAGTACTGAGAACATTTTATTCCTTTATTTTTGGGGAAAGGCGGTGTTTCGGAATTTTGTTTTATAAATATTATAATGTTTTATCAGTTCTATATCAAATACGTTTTTTTGTTTTTTTTAGATTTTTTTTCTACCATACGGGAAAAGGAGGATATGAGTTATATTTTTTAATTTCTTTATATATATACAGTACAGACCAAAAGTTTGGACACACCTTCTCATTTAAAGATTTTTCTGTAGTTTCATGACTTTGAAAATTGTACATTCACACTGAAGGCATCAAAACTATGAATTAACACATGTGGAATTATATAGTTAACAAAAAAGTGTGAAACAACTGAAAATATGTCTTATATTCTAGGTTCTTCAGAGTAGCCCCCTTTTGCTTTGATGACTGCTTTGCACACTCTTGGCATTCTCTTGATGAGCTTCAAGAGGTAGTCACCGGAAATGGTCTTCCAACAATCTTGAAGGAGTTCCCAGAGATGCTTAGCACTTGTTGGCCCTTTTGCCTTCTCTCTGCGGTCCAGCTCACCCCAAACCATCTCGATTGGGTTCAGGTCTGGTGACTGTGGAGGCCAGGTCATCTGGTGTAGCACCCCATCACTCTCCTTCTTGGTCAAATAGCCCTTACACAGCCTGGAGGTGTGTTTGGGGTCATTGTCATGTTGAAAAATAAATGATGGTTAAACTAAATGCAAACCGGATGGAATAGCATGCCGCTGCAAGATGCTGTGGTAGCCATGCTGGTTCAGTATGCCTTCAATTTTGAATAAATCCCCAACAGTGTCACCAGCAAAGCACCCCCACACCATCACACCTCCTCCTCCATGCTTCACGGTGGGAACCAGGCATGTAGAGTCCATCCGTTCACCTTTTCTGCGTCGCACAAAGACACGGTGGTTGGAACCAAAGATCTCAAATTTGGAGTCATCAGACCAAAGCACAGATTTCCACTGGTCTAATGTCCATTCCTTGTGTTCTTTAGCCCAAACAAGTCTCTTCTGCTTGTTGTCTGTCCTTAGCAGTGGTTTCCTAGCAGCTATTTTACCATGAAGGCCTGCTGCACAAAGTCTCCTCTTAACAGTTGTTGTAGAGATGTGTCTGCTGCTAGAACTCTGTGTGGCATTGACCTGGTCTCTAATCTGAGCTGCTGTTAACCTGCGATTTCTGAGGCTGGTGACTCGCATAAACCTATCCTCTGAAGCAGGGGTGACTCTTGGTCTTCCTTTCCTGGGGCGGTCCTCATGTGAGCCAGTTTCTTTGTAGCGCTTGATGGGTTTTTGCAACTGCACTTGGAGACACTTTCAAAGTTTGCCCAATTTTTCGCACTGACTGACCTTAATTTCTTAAAGTAATGATGGCCACTCGTTTTTCTTTACTTAGCTGCTTTTTTCTTGCCATAATACAAATTCTAACAGTCTATTCAGTAGGACTATCAGCTGTGTATCCACCAGACTTCTGCACAACACAACTGATGGTCCCAACCCCATTTATAAGGCAAGAAATCCCACTTATTAAACCTGACAGGGCACACCTGTGAAGTGAAAACCATTTCCGGTGACTACCTCTTGAAGCTCATCAAGAGAATGCCAAGAGTGTGCAAAGCAGTCATCAAAGCAAAAGGTGGCTACTTTGAAGAACCTAGAATTTAAGACATATTTTCAGTTGTTTCACACTTTTTTGTTAAGTATATAATTCCACATGTGTTAATTCATAGTTTTGATGCCTTCAGTGTGAATGTACAATTTTCATAGTCATGAAAATACAGAAAAATCTTTAAATGAGAAGGTGTGTCCAAACTTTTGGTCTGTACTGTATATTAGTGAAAAAAATAACAATATCAATATACAGTATATATATTGTTATTTATTTCTTTCGATTTTTTTTACCATACGGGAAATGGAAGATATCATGTTTTACATTTTTTTCAGTTTCTTATATATAGACACACACACACACGTGTATATATATATATGTATATATATACTGTGTATATATATACCCTGCTCAAAAAAATAAAGGGAACACTTAAACAACAGAATATAACTCCAAGTAAATCAAACTACTGTGAAATCAAACTGTCCACTTAGGAAGCAACACTGATTGACAATCAATTTCACATGCTGTTGTGCAAATGGAATAGACAATAGATGGAAATTATTGGCAATTATCAAGACACACTCAATAAAGGAGTGGTTCTGCAGGTGGGGACCACAGACCACATCTTAGTACCAATGCTTTCTGGCTGATGTTTTGGTCACTTTTGAATTTTGGTTGTGCTTTCACACTCGTGGTAGCATGAGACGGACTCTACAACCCACAGAAGTTGCTCAGGTAGTGCAGTTCATCCAGGCTGGCACATCAATGCGAGCTGTGGCAAGAAGGTTTGCTGTGTCTCTCAGTGTAGTGTCCAGAGGCTGGAGGCGCTACCAGGAGACAGGCCAGTACACCAGGAGATGTGGAGGGGGCCGTAGGAGGGCAACAACCCAGCAGCAGGACCGCTACCTCCGCCTTTGTGCAAGGAGGAACAGGAGGAGCACTGCCAGAACCCTGCAAAATTACATCCAGCAGGCCACAAATGTGCACAAATGGTTAGAAACCGACTCTATGAGGGTGGTATGAGGGCCCGACGTCCTCAGATGGGGGTTGCGCTCACAGCCCAACACCATGCAGGACGCTTGGCATTTGCCACAGAACATGAGGATCCCCTTTCCTGGTATGCATGGCCCCCTCATCCCCAATCCTGGTATGCACGGCCCCCTCAGACCCAATCCTGGTATGAATGGCCCCCTCATCCCCAATTCTGGTATGCATGGCCCCCTCAGACCCAATCCTGGTATGCATTGTCCCCTCAGACCCAATCCTGGTATGCATGGCCCCCTCAGACCCAATCCTGATATGCATGGCCCCCTCAGATCTATTCCTGGTATAGAAGGCCCCCTCAGACCCAATCCTGGTATGCATGGCCCCCTCAGACCCAATCCTAGTATGCATGCCCCCCACAGACCCAATCCTGGTATGCATGGCCCCCTCAGACCAAATCCTGGTATGCATGGCCCCCTTATACGTAATCCTGGTATGCATGGCCCCCTCAGATCCATTTCTGGTATGGAATGCCCCCTTAAACCCAATCCTGGTATGCAGGGCCCCCTCAGACCCAATCCTAGTATGCATGGCCCCCTCAGACCCAATCCTGGTATGCATGACCCCCTCAGACCCAATCCTGGTATGCATGGCCCCCTCAGACCCAATCCTGGTATGCATGGCCCTCTCAGACCCAACCCTGGTATGCATGGCCCCCTCAGACCCAATCCTGGTATGCATGGCCACCTCAGACCCAATCCTGGTATGCACGGCCCCCTGAGACCCAATCATGGTATGCATGGCCCCCTCAGACTCAATCTTGGTATGCATGGCCCCCTCAGACCCAATCCTGGTGTGCATGGCCCCCTCATACCTAATCCTGGTATGCATGGCCCCCTCAGATCCATTCTTGGTATGGATGGCCTCCTCAGACCCAATCCTGGTATGCATGCCCCCCTCAGACCCAATGCTGGTATGCATGGCCCTCTCAGACCCAATCCTAATATACATGGCCCCCTCAGACCCAATCCTAATATGCATCGCCATCTCAGACCCAATCCTGGTATGCATGGCCCCCTCAGACCCAATCCTGGTATGCATGGCTACCTCAGACCCAATCCTGGTATGCACGACCTCCTGAGACCCAATCATGGTATGCATGGCCCCCTCAGACCCCATCCTGGTAAGGATGGCCCCCTCAGACCCAATCCTGGTATGCATGGCCCCCTCAGACCCAATCATGGTATGCATGGCTCCCTCAGACCCAATTCTGGTATGCATGGCCACCGCACACCTATTGGTATGCATGGCCCCCTATCCTGGTATACATGGCCCCCCTTCACTGCACACATGATAAAAATAAACACTTATACTCACCTTCCTTCCTCCCCTCTGCTCCACTTCTGCGTCCTGTCTGCCAGCAGCTGATCTCAGCATCTGAGCAGCGCATGACATCACTGCCATGCGCCCTCAGATGCCAATGTGAGCTGCAGCGGGGACATTTACTCCTCCACGCCGGAACTATGCGCGTGGTGAGGAGTGAATAGTCATTCTCCTTAGTAGCGCGCACTGTCAGCATAGCCGCAGCTCCTGCTGCGGCTCCGCTATCCTCTGTGCCCGCTACTAAAGAGAATGAATATTCACTCTTCTCCATGCCCATGGGAGTGGAGAAGAGTGAATATTAATTCTCTCTAATAGTGGGTACACAGGATCGCGGAGCCGCAACAGGAAGCCGGTGGCTGCGATTCACAGTGTGCGCGATTAAGGAGAATGAATATTCACTTTTCTACATTCCCATGGGCATGGAGAGGAGTGAATATGCATTTTCTTTAGCAGTGAGCACACGTGGTAGCTGCAGCTGCAGGTTGCCAGCTGCTCCATCGCCGCAACCCACCCCACCACCCTCCACAGCCGGGAGAACAGCTGAGCCATAACGGGACACGGGACTGAGCCCTCAAAGAGGGACAGTCCTGTGGAGACTGGGATGGTTGGGAGCTCTGAAAATGCCTCCCCACACCATTACTGACCCACTGCCAAACCAGTGATGCTGGAGGATGTTGCAGGCAGCAGAACGTTCTCCACGGTGTCTCCAGACTCTGTCACTTCTGTCACATGTGCTCAATGTGAACCTGCTCTCATCCGTGAAGAACACAGGGCACCAATTGTAATGACAAATGTTTAGGTGTTAGATGTGCAGAGATAGATAGGTACAAAAAATAAATAAATGAAAAAAATGGCATGTGGTCCTTCTTATTTTTAATAACCAGTTAAGGGAAAGCAGACAGCTGTGAGCTAGTGTTATTATTCTGGGAAGGGGCCAATATCCATGGAGCTTCCCAGCCTATTAATAACAGCTCAAAGCTGTCTGCTTTGCCTTCACAGGTTATTAAAAAGGGGGGACCCTAAAAAAATGATGTGGGTCCCCCCTATTTTTAATAACCAGCTAAGAGAAAGCAGACAGCTGTGGGCTGATATTAATAGGCTGGGAAGGTCCACGGATATTGGGCCCTTCCCGGCCTAATAAGACCAGCTCTCAGCCGCCCCAGAAATGAGCATCCATTAGATGTTCCAATTCTGTCGCTTAGCCTCGACTCTTCCCGATTGCCCTGGTGCATTGGCAATCGGGGTAATGGTTTTGGTGTTGATGTCAGCTGTGTAATGTTCGCTGACATCAAGCCCATCTAATGAAGAGGCATTTGTCAGACACCCCCATTACTAATCCCATAGTCAAAAGAAACACACACACAAAAGTCCCTTAATTATAGAAAGTACTCCCCAACAAATTCCCTCTTTTACTCATTTATTACCAAGAAAAAGGATTCCACAGGGTCTGCCGAAGTCCATATGGGGGTCCCACGACGATCCCAGTCTTCTTCAACCAGTGTATGGAGCCTCGTTCAGAGAACGCAGCTCCATAGACTGGAGCAGCAGCTGCTGCCTTTTCCCACGCTGCGCTATGTGAGAACCCGGCTGCTGAGACCAGCGGTGACGTTAGTAAGGTAACTGTAACGGGGCCGGGTGGTGGAACCTCTGTGCCTTGGAACAAGGAGGGACCCCGAGGGGCAGGTGTTATACTGGGGATGACCTTGTAATACAGCAGGTGGCTCCCACGGGTCAGGTAGCTGGGACTGACCAGAGTAGCGGGTGGACACAACAGGTAGGTAGCAGTCTCTGGGTGAGTAGGCGGGTGGTCACGGGAAGTGACGGAAGAGCAGGTAAGAGTCTCTTGGCTGGCAGGCAGGCGGTCACGGCAAGTGACGGCTGAGCGGGTAAGAGTCTCTTGGCTGGCAGGCAGGTGGTCACGGCAAGTGACGGCTGAACGGGTAGGAGTCTCTTGGCTGGCAGACAGGTGGTCACGGCAAGTGACGGCGGAGCCTCCAGGTAGGCTAGCAAGCGGGTAGCAGGTGAGCGCTCCCAGGTGAGCGGGCTAGCAGGTATGGCAGGTAGCAGGCAGGTAGCTGGCAGGTGCTTCCTGGTCCGCAGGTGGACTTGCCCATAGACAGATTGGCGGATGCAGGAGACAGACTGTCGGGCTGAAGAGAAGACAAGCAGGCAGACAGGACTGGTAGTCAGGCTGGCAACGGGACCTGAGGACTGAAGCAGAGGTGAGTATGCTTTGCAACAACTTTGCTTGGTCACCTCCATTTTGGAGGAGGTGCCTTATATATGGGAAGTCCTCCGGCTATTGGCCGGGGACTCCTTAGGACGGCGCGCGCGGTCCCTTTAAGAGAGGGGGAGCGCGCGCACGCCCTAAGCACAGTGCCCGGGAAGGAGCGCGCGCCGGCAGCAGTGAGGGAAGGAGTGCTGGAGGACGCTGTGCGCTGAACAGGAAGGTGAGAGGGATGGTGTCTCTGCCTAGCAGGAGGCAGAGACGCCGCTGCTACAGTTACCATAGTTCACAGCCGCTGAACTGCGGTAACCTTACTGACGTCATCGCTCACAGCGTGAGAACCGCCATTAACTGCTAAACCAGTCTATGTTGTCCACAAAAAAAGTTGCAAAAATCTCGTTAACCAAACACGTTAGCAAAACGTTAACATGACGCTAACTTCTGGACAAAAAAAGCATAAAAAACGCCACTTAAAGGAAACATTTCCTGAAGTGGTTTCTGCTTCAAAAACTTGTCATTTTGACCGCCTCAAAAAACTTAGTGTGCACATAGCATGAGTTTATGCCGTCTTCATTCACACGGCGAACAGGTGCATGGGAAAATTACGACGGCCACAGGGATGTATCGCCATATAGTGTCTCCATGTATCACTGTGTTTTGTCCTAGAAGTCATGGAGAATACCTTCGCCATGCAACATGCCATAAAACACGCAAAATCCCATTTTTTTCTCTCACGATTCTGTGAGGAGAAAAACCCCTATAAAATCTGAGGTAAATCTGAGGTAAAATATGGTTTCTATGGCTGCCATATTACGTATCAGCCGAGATCTGTAATGCTGCCTTTACAGATTTACGAGCTTGATGTACGACTGTGGAGTCCATTGATGTTGTCACTTTCCGTCCCTCACTAACGATAGAACAGAAGATGACAGGAAATTATTGTTATATGATTCTATAAATTCTCGATTCCTTCATGGAGGATGATGATGATGATGATGATGATGGAAATAATCTTTAATTACACATTATCATGACTGAATGAGGTCCGGGTCAGAGGATAATGGTTACCTCAGACACCTCATTGTGCGAGCCCCGTCTCCGGCCATAACAAAGGTGATGGCGACTCGTAAATCCACTCTATATAAATAAGTCAATGTTATTTGAGAAGCGGTGACAGATCGCCCCGGCCCTATTGTTACGAGACAGAGCGCCGCGTCCTCTGCGGCTGGAGAATTTATAGCATGTTATGGATTCCCTTCGTGTATTGTGAGACAAAGAACTGAGGGAAAACACCAAACCTGACGGGCGACATTTTTTTAATACTAGCAATGTCTATAAAGCTCCTGACATGTTATAATATATGGCAGAAGACTAGAGTACTAATTCAGACCCCGAAAAATTAGGTAGCCGGTTCATGTGCGGCTTTTTTTCTAGATACAGTATCTCATAAAAGTGAGTACACCCCTAAGTAAAAATGGCTAAATTGTGCCCAAACTGTCCATATTTTGTGTGGCCACCATTATTTGTTTTTCTTTTCTTAACTCTCTTGGTCATGGAGTTTGCTAGATCTTCACAGGTGGCCACTGGAATCCTCTTCCACTCCTCCATGACGACATGTTGGAGACCTTGCGCTCCTCCACCCTCCATTTGAGGATGCCCCACAGATGCTCAACCGGGTTTATGTCTGGAGACATGCTTGGTCAGTCCAGCACCTTTACCCTCAGTTTTTTTTAGCAAGGCAGTGGTGGTCTTGGAGGTGTGTTTGGGGTCGTTATCATGTTGGGAAACTCCTTTGCGGCCCAATTTCTTAAAGGAGGGGATCATGCTCTGCTTTAGTATGTCTCAGTACATGTTTGCATTCATGGTTCCCTCAATGAACTGTGTCATGCCTACAGTCAAGCATGGTGGTGGGAGTTTAGTGGTTTGGGGCTGTGAGTACAGCTGGCAGTACTCATGCAGCCCCAAACCATTAAACTCCCACCACCATGCTTGACTGTAGGCAGGACACACTTGTCTTTGAGCTCCTCACCTGGTTGCCGCCACACACGCTTGACACCATCTGAACCAAATAAGTTAATCTTGGTCTCATCAGACCATAGGACATGGTTCCAGTAAGCCATGTCCTTAGTCTGCTTGCCTTCAGCAAAATGTTTGCGGGCTTTCTTGTGCACCATCTTTAGAAGAGGCTTCCTTCTGGGACGACAGCAATGGAGACCAATTTGATGCAGTGTGTGGCGTATGGTCTGAGCACTGTCAGGCGGACCCCCCCCCCCACCCCAGTAACCTCTACAGCAATGCTGGCAGCACTCATATGTCTAATTTGAAAAGACAACCTCTGTATATGACTATGACTACGTGCACTCAATTTCTTTGGTTGACCATGGTAAGGTCTGTCCTGAGTGGCCCTTGTCTTGTTAAACCGCTGTATGGTCTTGGCCACCGTGCTGCAGCTCAGTTTCAGAGGGTTGGCAATCTTCTTATAGCCTCGGCCATCTTTATGTAGAGCAACAATTCTTTTTTTCAGATCCTCAGAGAGTTCTTTGCCATGAGGTGCCATATTGAACTTGCAGTGACCAGTATGAGAGAGTGTGAGAGCGATAACACCAAATTTACCACACCTGGTGTACTCACTTTTGTGAGATACTGTATTTCTATAGGATTTGAAGTCCCATAGAGGTTAATGAAGAGTGACAGGTAGTTGCGCTGCATTTGCCAGGCACAGTGGCTGCAGCACCATTCAGAACAAGGGATTGGGGCAAAGCCATGTAAGAGTGGTGGACTGTACTGCTGTGTTCCAACCCCTGAAGACACCAATCGCGTCAATATTGTCTAATGTGAATAGTGTCATGCGTTTCTGTGCATTTAGTGTGTAACGTGATATGGGGTAGTATAAGTACTGTTAATACAGTAATGTGAAGTATAATATGCATAGTGTGTATACAGTATAAGGATGAGGACAATAGGCTTAATACAGACTGTTATAGGATAATTACTGTCAGTGGCGTTGGGCCCTGGTGCAAGATTTGGATTGGGGTTCCCCCAATCCTGAATAATATACATATATACAGTGGGTACGGAAGGTATTCAGACACCTTTAAATTTTTCACTCTTTGTTTCATTGCAGCCATTTGGTAAATTCTAAAAAGTTCATTTTTTTTCTCATTAAAGTACACTCTGCACCCCATCTTGACTGAAAAAGAACAGAAATGTAGAAATTTTTGAAAATTTATTAAAAAAGAAAAACTGAAATATCACATGGTCATAAGTATTCAGACCCTTTGCTCAGACGCTCATATTTAAGTCACATGCTGTCCATTTTCTTGTGATCCTCCTTAAGATGGTTCTACTCCTTCATTGGAGTCCAGCTGTGTTTAATTAAACTGATAGGATTTGATTTGGCAAGGCACACACCTGTCTATATAAGACCTCACCGCTCACAGTGCATGTCAGACCAAATGAGAATCATGAGCTCAAAGGAACTGCCCAAGGAGCTCAGAGACAGAATTGTGGCAAGGCACAGATCTGGCCAAGGTTACAAAAGAATTTTGGCATTACTCAAGGTTCCTAAGAGCACAGTGGCCTCCATAATCCTTAAATGGAAGAAGTTTGGGACCACCAGAAGTTTTCCTAGACCTGGCCGCCCAGCCAAACTGAGCAATCGTGGGAGAAAAGCCTTGGTGAGAAAGGTAAAGAAGAACCCCAAGATCACTGTGGCTTAGCTCCAGAGATGCAGTAGGGAGATGGGAGAAAGTTCCACAAAGTCAACTATCACTGCAGCCCTCCACCAGTCGGGCCTTTATAGCAGAATGGCCCGACGGAAGCCTCTCCTCAGTGCAAGACATATGAAAGCCCACATAGAGTTTGCTCAAAAACACATGAAGGACTCCCAGACTGTGAGAAATAAGATTCTCTGGTCTGATGAGATGAAGATAGAACTTTTTGGTGATAATTCTAAGCAGTATGTGTGGAGAAAACCAGGCACTGCTCATCACCTGCCCAATACAATCCCAACAGTGAAACATAGTGGGGGCAGCATCATGCTATGGGGGTGTTTTTCAGCTGCAGGGACAGGATGACTGGTTGCAATTGAAGCAAACATGAATGCGGCCAAGTACAGAGATATCCTGGATGAAAACTTCTTCCAGAGTGCTCTGGACCTCAGACTTGGCCGAAGGTTCACCTTCCAACAATACAATGACCCTAAGCACACAGCTAAAATAACAAAGGAGTGGCTTCAGAACAACTCTGTGACCATTCTTGACTGGCTCAGCCCGAACCCTGACCTAAACCCAATTAAGCATCTCTGGCTGTCCACCAACGTTCACCATCCAACCTGACGGAACTGGAGAGGATCTGAAGGGAAGAATGGCAGATGATCCCCAAATCCAGGTGTGAAAAACTTGTTGCATCATTCCCAAGAAGACTCATGGCTGTACTAGCTCAAAAGGCGGCTTCTACTCAATACTGAGCAAAGGGTCTGAATACTTATGACCATGTGATATTTCAATTTTTCTTTTTTAATAAATTTGCAAAAATTTCTACATTTTTTTTTTCAGTGAAGACGGGTGCAGAATGTACTTTAATGAGAAAAAAATGAACTTTTTAGAATTTACCAAAAGGCTGCAATGAAACAAAGAGTGAAAAATTTAAAGGGGCCTGAATACTTTCTGTACCCACTGTGTATGTATATATATATATATATATATATATATATATATATATATATATATATACAGTGCCTACAAGTAGTATTCAACCCCCTGCAGATTTAGCTGGTTTGATAAGATGCAAATAAGTTAGAGCCTTCAAACTGCAAACGAGAGTAGGTTTTATGAACAGAAGCATAAATCTTACAAACCAAAAAGTTATGTTGCTCAGTTGAATTTTATTAAATTTTAAACATAAAAGTGTGGGTCAATTATTATACAACCCCTATGTTTAATATTTTGTGGAATAACCCTTGTTTGCAATTACAGCTAATAATCGTCTTTTATAAGACCTGATCAGGCCGGCACAGGTCTGTGGAGTTATCTTGGCCCACTCCTCCATGCAGATCTTCTCCAAGTTATCTAGGTTCTTTGGGTGTCTCATGTGGACATTATTCTTGTGCTCCTTCCACAAGTTTTCAATTGGGTTAAGGTCAGGAGACTGACTAGGCCACTCCAACACCTTGACTTTTTCCCTATTGAACCAGGCCTTGGTTTTCTTGGCTGTGTGCTTTGGGTCGTTGTCTTGTTGATAGATGAAATTACGACCCATCTTAAGATCCTTGATGGAGGAGCGGAGGTTCTTGGCCAAAAACTCCAGGTAGGCCGTGCTATCCATCTTCCCATGGATGTGGACCAGATGGCCAGGCCCCTTGGCAGAGAAACAGCCCCACAGCATGATGCTGCCACCACCATGCTTGACTGTAGGGATGGTATTCTTGGGGTCGTATGCAGTGCCATCCAGTCTCCAAACGTCACGTGTGTGGTTGGCACCAAAGATCTCGATCTTGGTCTCATCAGACCATAGAACCTTGAACCAGTCTGTCTCAGAGTCCTCCTAGTGATCATGAGCAAACTGTAGACGAGCCTTGACATGACACTTTGAAAGTAAAGGTACCTTACGGGCTCGTCTGGAACGGAGACCATTGCGGTGGAGTACGTTACTTATGGTATTGACTGAAACCAATGTCCCCACTGCCATGAGATCTTCCCGGAGCTCCTTCCTTGTTGTCCTTGGGTTAGCCTTGACTCTTCGGACAAGCCTGGCCTCAGCACGGGAGGACACTTTCAAAGGCTGTCCAGGCCGTGGAAGGCTAACAGTAGTTCCATAAGCCTTCCACTTACGGATGATGCTCCCAACAGTGGAGACAGGTAGGCCCAACTCCTTGGAAAGGGTTTTGTACCCCTTGCCAGCCTTGTGACCCTCCACGATCTTGTCTCTGATGGCCTTGGAATGCTCCTTTGTCTTTCCCATGTTGACCATGTCTGAGTGCTGTTCACAAGTTTGGGGAGGGTCTTAAATAGTCAGAAAAGGCTGGCAAAAGAGATCTTTAATCCACACATGTGAAGCTCATTATTCTTGGTGCCTGAACTACTTCTTAATACTTTAGGGGGACCAAACAGAATTCTTGTGGTTTGAGGGGTTGAATAATAAATGACACTCTGAATTAACTTTTTACGTTTTTAAAAAAAAAAAAAAAAATTTGCTGCAGTGCATTTCCCACTTCCAGGCTGATCTACAGTACAAATGTCACAATGCCAAGTTAATTCCGCATGTGTCAACCAGTTAAATCTGCAGGGGGTTGAATACTACTTGTAGGCACTGTATATATATATATATATATATATATATATATATATATATATATATATATAGTGGGGAAAAAAAGTATTTAGTCAGCCACCAATTGTGCAAGTTCTCCCACTTAAAAAGATGAGAGAGGCCTGTAAGTGCCATCATAGGTAGACCTCAACTATGAGAGACAAAATGAGAAAACAAATCATTTGATCAATTACAAAAGTTCATCTCAATACTTTGTTATATATCCTTTGTTGGCAATGACAGAGGTCAAAAGTTTTCTGTAAGTCTTCACAAGTTGGCACACACTGTTGCTGATATGTTGGCCCATTCCTCTAGAACAGTGATGTTTTGGGGCTGTCACTGGGCAACACGGACTTTCAACTCCCTCCAAAGGTTTTCTATAGGGTTTAGATCTGGAGACTGGCTAGGCCACTCCAGGACCTTGAAATGCTTCTTACAAAGCCACTCCTTCGTTGCTCTGGCGGTGTGCTTGGGATCATTGTCATGCTGAAAGACCCAGCCACGTTTCATCTTCAATGCCCTAGCTGATGGAAGGAGGTTTGCACTCAAAATCTCACGATACATGGTCCCATTCATTCTTTCATGTACACGAAACAGTCATCCTGGTCCCTTGGCAGAGAAATAGCCCGTAAGCATAATGTTGCCACCCCCATGCTTCACAGTAGGTATAGTGTTCTTTGGCTGCAACCCAGCATTCTTTCTCCTCCCAACACTACGAGTTTTGTTTCTGCCAAACAGTTCTACTTTGGTTTCATCTGACCATATGACATTCTCCCAGTACTCTTCTGGATCATTCAAATGCTCTCTAGCAAATTTGAGACGGGCTGGAACATGTAATGGCTTAAGTAGGGGGACACGTCTGGCACTACAGGATCTGAGTCCCCGGTGGCGTAGTTTGTTACTGATGGTAGCCTGTGTAACGTTGTTCCCAGCTCTCTGCATGTCATTCACTAGGTCCCCCCGTGTGGTTCTGGAATTTTGGCTCACCGTTCTTGAGATCATTTTGACTCCATGGGATGAGATCTTGTGTGGAGTCCCAGATCGAGGGAGATTATCAGTCATCTTGTATGTCTTCCATTTTCTAATTATTGCTCCTACAGTTGGTTTCTTCACACCAAGCTGCTTGCCTATTGCAGATCCAGTCTTCCCAGCCTGGTGCAGGGCTACAATTTTGTTTCTGGTGTCCTTCGATAGCTCTTTGGTCTTCACCATAGTGGAGTTTGGAGTGTGACTGAGGTTTCGGACAGGTGTCTTTTATACTGATAACAAGTTCAAACAGGTGCCAGTACTACAGGTAATGAGTGGAGGACAGAGTAGCCTCTTAAAGAAGAAGTTACAGGTCTGTGAGAGACAGAAATCTTGCTTGTTTGTAATTGACCAAATACTTATTTTCCACCAAAATTTGAAAAAAATGTATTTCCAAATCAGACAATGTTTTCTCATTTTGCCTCTCATAGTTGAGGTCTACCTTTGATGTCATTTACAGGCCTCTCTCATCTTTTTAAGTGGGAGAACTTGCACAATTGGTGGCTGACTAAATACTTTTTTCCCCCACTGTATAAACACATACACCCTCCATCCTGGTATATGTCCCTCACTCTGGCCCCATCCTGGTATATGGCTTGGTATATGTCCCCCATTCTACCGCTGTTCTTTAATGTATAGAAGAAAATAAACCATCACAGTCACCAGGGGCACACATAGAAATCATGGGGCTCCATAGAAGAAGTATAATGCACCCCCCATAGTGCTCCATATATTACAATGCATCCCATAGTCCTCCATATAATATACTGCACAGCCCTTAGTCATCCATGTAGTATAATGCATTCCCAACAGTCCTCCATATAGTATAATACAATCCCCATAGTCAACCATAAAGTATAATGCACAGCCCACAGTCCTCCATGAAGTATAATGCACAGACAATAGTCATCCATAAAGTGTAATGCACCCCCATAGTCATCCATAAAGTATAGTGCACACCCATAGTCCTCCATAAAGTATAATGCACCCCCATAGTCCTCCACAAAGTATAATGCACTCCCATAGTCCTCCATAAAGTATAATGCACCCCCATAGTCCTCCATAAAGTATAATGCACCCCATAGTCCTTCATAAAGTATAATGCACCCCAATAGTCATCCATAAAGTAGTGCCCAGCAATGAATCCGGATCTAAATACCATTGAACACCTGGGGAGAAATCTTAAAATTGCTGTTGGGAAAAGACACTTTCAAATATGAGAGACCTGGAGCAGTTTGCAAAAGAAAAGTGGTCCAAAATTCCAGAGGTTCTGAGAGGTGTAAGATGTTTGTTGATGGTTATAGGGAGCGATTGATTGCAGTTATTTATTCCAAAGGGTGTGCAACCAGATATTAAATTGAGGGTGCCAACAATTTTGTCCAGCAAATTTTTGGGGTTTTGTGTGAAATTATGTCCAATTTGCCTTTTTTTGTGTTGTTCCAATACACACAAGGGAAATAAACACGTGTATAACAAAACATGTGTAATTGCAACAATTTTATGGGAGAGATACTTCATTTTCTGGGTGCCAACACCTTCGGCCATGACTGCATATATTTTTTTAAATATATAAAACTTCCTATCACCTCTCTTTACCCATAATGTAAAAAATATCTAAAAAAAATAAAAAAAATGACTTTTATGCTATCAGATCACGCGTAACTATCCGAACTGATAAAATATCATAATATTGGTCCTATACAGTGAAAAAAACATTACAATGGCAGAATCGCCCCAAAAAATAGAATAAAAGTGATCAGAAAAGTCGTACGGACCCCAAAAGGGTAATGATGAATGAGATAATATTTTTACACTGGTGGTAATTTCCGGCCGGCACTACAATAGTATCAGTGTATCACGCAGACAGCTGTATATCATGGCCCGGCCGGTAACTGAACACTCGTGGAGGACACCTGATATAACCCATGGCTCGTCTTCTCGGGATGTGGCCAGCATGCACAGGGAAGATCTCACCGCTTTGTGTCAGGCTGTCATTTACAGTAGCCGGGGCCATTTTCTATCGGTTGTAGCCACAATCCGCGTCTTTTTAGCATGTGAGCTATGTGGCCGGGGAGAGACGGATACATCGGGAACAGAGGGCTTACGCTTTATGGCCCTTTAATGCAGCAGAGCCCGGCGAAGAAGCAGAGCAAGTGACAGTGGAATGGCCACTCATGATGACAAAGGTAGGTAGATCTGTCTGTCCGACCACGGAAGGTCCCGATCCCTCTGCTAAACTAAAGTGGCCAAAGATGTGTAAAACAGATCTTGCACATTTGCGCCAAAATTTTTGACTCTTTTTTTTATGCTGCCCCCAAAAAGTGCAGCACTGAGCCCGTGTTACATGATGGCACCTCCATTCACCGCATTCACTTTGTAATATTTTACAGGTATCGAAAAGAATCTCCGTATTTGATATTTTCCCAGAAGACGTCAGCAGACAGGTAGAAGGCGCTAGATGGGGAAGGTTGGGGTGTTTATCTGTTTAGTTAACTCAGGATCAGTAATGTAATGTATATACACAGTGACTGCACCAGCAGAATAGTGAGTGCAGCTCTGGGGTATAATACAGGATGTAACTCAGGATCAGTAATGTAATGTATGTACACAGTGACTGCACCAGCAGAATAGTGAGTGCAGCTCTGGGGTATAATACAGGATGTAACTCAGGATCAGTAATGTAATGTATGTACACAGTGACTGCACCAGCAGAATAGTGAGTGCAGCTCTGGAGTATAATACAGGATGTAACTCAGGGTCAGTAATGTAATGTATGTACATAGTGACTGCACCAGCAGAATAGTGAGTGCAGCTCTGGGGTATAATACAGGAGGTAACTCAGGATCAGTAATGTAATGTATGTACACAGTGACTGCACCAGCAGAATAGTGAGTGCAGCTCTGGAGTATAATACAGGATGTAACTCAGGATCAGTAATGTAATATATGTACACAGTGACTGCACCAGCAGAATAGTGAGTGCAGCTCTGGGGTATAATACAGGATGTAACTCAGGATCAGTAATGTAATGTATGTACACAGTGACTACACCAGCAGAATAGTGAGTGCAGCTCTGGAATATAATACAGGATGTAACTGAGGATCAGTAATGCAATGTATGTACACAGTGACTGCACCAGCAGAATAGTGAGTGCAGATCTGGGGTATAATACAGGATGTAACTCAGGATCAGTAATGTAATGTATGTACACAGTGACTGCACCAGCAGAATAGTGAGTGCAGCTCTGGGGTATAATACAGGAGGTAACTCAGGATCAGTAATGTAATGTATGTACACAGTGACTGCACCAGCAGAATAGCGAGTGCAGCTCTGGAGTATAATACAGGATGTAACTCAGGATCAGTACTGTAATATATGTACACAGTGACTGCACCAGCAGAATAGTGAGTGCAGCTCTGGGGTATAATACAGGATGTAACTCAGGATCAGTAATGTAATGTATGTACACAGTGACTACACCAGCAGAATAGTGAGTGCAGCTCTGGAATATAATACAGGATGTAACTCAGGATCAGTAATGTAATGTATGTACACAGTGACTGCACCAGCAGAATAGTGAGTGCAGCTCTGGAGTATAATACAGGATGTAACTCAGGATCAGTAATGTAATGTATGTACACAGTGACTGTACCAGCAGAATAGTGAGTGCAGCTCTGGAGTATAATACAGGATGTAACTCAGGATCAGTAATGTAATGTATGTACACAGTGACTGCACCAGCAGAATAGTGAGTGCAGCTCTGGAGTATAATACAGGATGTAACTCAGGATCAGTAATATAATGTATATACACAGTGACTGCACCAGCAGAATAGTGAGTGCAGCTCTGGAGTATAATACAGGATGTAACTCAGGATCAGTAATGTAATGTATGTACACAGTGACTGCACCAGCAGAATAGTGAGTGCAGCTCTGGAGTATAATACAGGATGTAACTCAGGATCAGTAATGTAATATATGTACACAGTGACTGCACCAGCAGAATAGTGAGTGCAGCTCTGGGGTATAATACAGGATGTAACTCAGGATCAGTACAGGATCAGTAATGTAATGTATGTACACAGTGACTACACCAGCAGAATAGTGAGTGCAGCTCTGGAGTATAATACAGGATGTAACTCAGGATCAGTAATGTAATATATGTACACAGTGACTTCACCAGCAGAAAAGTGAGTGCAGCTCTGGGGTATAATACAGGATGTAAGTCAGGATCAGTAATGTAATGTATGTACACAGTGACTGCACCACCAGAATAGTGAGTGCAGCTCTGGAGTATAATACAGGAGGTAACTCAGGATCAGTACAGGATCAGTAATGTAATGTATGTATACAGTGACTGCACCAGCAGAATAGTGAGTGCAGCTCTGGAGTATAATACAGGATGTAACTCAGGATCAGTACAGGATCAGTAATGTAATGTATGTACACAGTGACTCCACCAGCAGAATAGTGAGTGCAGCTCTGGAGTATAATGCTTGGTTGTCTATATATTTGCCAGTAATTCATAGCTTCTTTGTCTGGTATGAATATTATCTGTTAAAGGCCAAAAAATATTTATGGTAAATCCCTTAAATTCCTTATTTTGGGTTGTGAGAAGTCCATGTGTGGATTTCCCCTGACCAGGCTGTGGAGTTACACACGCCACCACCACAACTAATTCCCCAGTGGTAGTTTCCATGCGTCATATTTTGCTTTTTACCGTTCTCGTCTTTTTTTTTTTGTAACATTATCAGGATGTGATCCCCTCAAGTTTCGGAGAAGAAGCGTCAGTGGAGGCCGGTGCAGTACAGGTGGGGGATGAGGCCGCCATCATCATCTCCACAGTGACTGACCTGCAGAATCAGAGTGAGAGGACAGCGGGGCATTGCGAGGGGTTGGTGGGAGATTTGGGGTGTAGGTGGGTCGGCTCTGGGATGTTCCAGAATGTCATGGTTACCCAATGCATACTAATACCTGCCCTTTTTTTCCTGGTGCTGGCGCCACCCTGGTGGCGATAAATGGAATAACACTTGTTAGTTTTCCCCCGGAGCAGATGTTCCTGGATCAGAGACTTTGTGCAGTTCGGAGGAGAAGTCGCCCCTGTGCTCCCTGCATCGTGTGTCCCGAATCCTCGTCCACGTCTCCATCATCCTGTCTATTGCAGCAGCGTCTCTGTCCGTCCTTCT
Organism: Phyllobates terribilis; assembly: GCF_046119375.1. Classification (NCBI taxonomy): domain Eukaryota; kingdom Metazoa; phylum Chordata; class Amphibia; order Anura; family Dendrobatidae; genus Phyllobates; species Phyllobates terribilis. Next base: position 53,967,911 of record NW_027362772.1, on the reverse strand, counting down.
CATCTGTAAGTAAGAGAAACCCTGATAACGGGGGGGGGCGTCCATACAATCGCGGCGTAATGGGGGGCTAAGAAGATATCAGAACTATAAATGGCGAATTTGGCCTTGTCAGGTGTCGCTGCCACACCACAGCGCAATACAAGTGAATGGGAGTGAGATCCTGAGAGCTAACAGTAATCCAGCAGGGTTTCTAAGAGCATCACTAAACAGTAGAGCAATAAAGTTTTTATATTTTGTACTGAAATCTCCTCTTCGCTCTTTAACTGGCGGTGATGGCATTTTCCGCAGTGCAGTATTTTTATCACCCTACGGTGCAGCGAGCCTGTCCTGACTATTTGGAGGCCTGCGCTCCCTCGATAAACTGTTCTCAAGCAGATGGTGCCAACCTCTGCCCACCTAGCAGACAGCCAAGCAATCGGACCCTGGCCAGCGGTGAGGATGGGGGTGTGATGATTGCATGCACAATCGTTGTTTCGCAAAGAATGTGTTCTCTTCTCTGTTCACCTCCAAAGCTGCATCTTTATTTTCCACCTGGTCTATGGATACTGGTGCAATTTTTTTTTTTTTTTTGCACTTTCTCAATCTGAAAATATGACGCCCCCAGGAAGGCATGACGGCAACCTCAAGAGCTAGAGTGATTCGGGTTTCTGTAAATGTAAAGCATGGTAACTTTAAAACCATATGCCATTACGTCATGATTAGTTGGGGGTCCTGCCTTTGGGATCCCGCCACCGATCCTAAAACTGAAAAAATAACGCCCCCAAAAGGCATGACAGCAGCCTGAAGAGTTGGAGTGACGTGGGTTGCTGTAAATGTAATGCACGGTAGCTTAAAAACCATATGCCATCATGTCATGATTATTTGGTGGTCTGGCCTTTGGGATCCCGCTACCGATCCTAAAAGTGAAACTATAACGCCCCCAGAGAGCCATGACAGCAGCCTCCAGAGTTGGAGTGACGTAGGTTGCTATAAATATAATGCACGGTAGCTTAAAAACCATATGCCATTATGTCATGATTATTTGGTGGTCTTGCCTTTGGGATCCTGCTACCGATCCTAAAACTGAAACTATAGCGCCCCCAGGAAGGCATGACAGCAGCCTCAAGAGCTGCAGTGATGTAGGTTGCTGTAAATGTAAAGCATGGTAGCTTAAAAACCATATGCCATTGTGTCATGATTAGTTGGGGACCGACCACCAATTCTAAAACTGAAGAGTTGAGTCCACTTCTTATTTTTCCCTAAATGACCACCCATCTGCTCAGGGTGACGCAGCAGTGTCCCATGTATTTGCTGTGCAGGAAAAGGTAGCGCTTTAGTCTTTGAATTCAAAGGGTTTGACACTTCCTGATCGTAAAGTGATGGGATGTGATCTTTTGCAAGACGGAAAGACCCCTTTTAAAAAGAATGTTGGATGCAGCTTTGGGTGTGACTAGAGTATAACACATCAAATGGATGCCCTTTTTTTGTGTGTGTGTGTGTTTTTCGATGTGGAGAACGCCAAGTCGGCGTAGGGCGAGGTCCGATATTGACTTTTTAGGATTGCAAACTTCCAATTGGTGGCGCTAGAGTTCCCATCTCAAGAGGTCACCATATTGGGCGGCCATATTGGCAGATTTATTACCCATGAGGACATTATCGTGAATATTGTGTCATCTGCTCGTATTATCAGAGTACAAGAATCCGGTCCTGCTGCTGACGGGCCGCTCGCTGCTCCAGGTGTACAGCGCGAACAGCGGGAGGTATTATACTGTGTGTCACCAAGGCTGGACGCCCGCCCATGGCTGGATGGTGTGCAGAGAACTGGGGTTCAATAGGTAATAACGGGGCGCTGTGCCCCCTCCAGTCTCCTCTTCTGCTCTGTCTTGCTTTTTCTTGAAGCCATGCCTTCTCCTAACCCACTACACCACTTTTCGGCATATACACAGGAGCTGATTCACCAACAATGGCGTTTTGTCCACCTTTGGGGACAATTTTTTTTTACTTAAAGGGATTTTCCCCATTTTCGTAAATGGGTATTATCGGATAGAGCTTGTAAATACGAGCAATTTTGCAATTTACTGCTTATTAAAATTCTCCGCCGTTCTTTAGATATTAATGCTTTTCTTTTGTTTATGTCTAGTTGCCTTGGAGACCGACCACCGCTGCTAGAAAACAAAACATGCACAGTGCTTACAAGCTAATTTCTATTGAGCTTGTAATGACCGGTTTGAAGCCGAGCCAGGATATCTGGAGCTCACTGCTTCCTCCTAATCCCGGCCAGCTCCAGCGCAGTGCTTAAAAGCTAAACAGCAGCAGTGGTCGGTCGCCTAGGCAATGAGTTGTAAATAATAGAAAAGTGTTAATATCTTAAGAACGGTTGCAAATTTTAATAAGCAGTAAATTGCAAAAGTGATTGTTATTACCAGCTCTATCCATCTATGAAGATGAGCAAAGCCCTACAAGTGCATGTATTGTGTTGCACGATCTATAACTGGCTGCAAAATGAGTTAACTGAGAATTTGTCAGTGAGCCCGCTTTTGAGCGTTTTTCATGTCTTCTCCTGAGCTGATTTCTGACCACAGACCACATCGTAGTTGAGTTTGCAGGAAAATAAAGAGCTTGAAAAAATTGAACGTTGTAACATTTTTAACAAAACCCAATAGTAAAAAAATGATGTTTATCCCTAAAGATGGTGGACAACCCCTTAACCCTTCACAACCTGAGTGTCTCTCTCCATCCATCTTGTGGTTTAGCTTCCTATGTGGCTTTTACTTTTAACCATTCTTTTTCCAATTACTTCAGTTTCTGGCACAACTTTCATAATAACCCAAGAATCGGCCTTTCCTCTTTCCCCTTTACCAGCCACACAGCATTCTCATCACCGCTGCCTCTCGGTGCCACAGAGCCCGGCTGCCTGGAGTCCTTTGCTGTGATGAATAAAACTAGCGGATCTCAGAGTAACCTGGATGGATTCCTAAATCCTGTGTAAGTGATATAATCAGACACCAGGGGGCGCTCTATTTCCATAAGCTGTACTGCTACCTTGTAACTCTTCTGCCCCCATAACTGCAGAGTCCAGAAATCCTCTGGTATTAACATTAGCACAAACACTGCGCCCCCGCCGGGAGCTTTATGGCCGAGTAGCTGCATGCAGCCTTACATCACCAAGCACAATGCTGAGCGTTGGATGGAGTGATGTAAGGGCTCATACTCATCTGCGTGAAAACGGACGAGTGAAATCGGATAAAAAATCGTATTGCACTATTACTGATGTTATTCAATGATTCCCTGCTCATCTGTGAATTTTTTTCTCAGATCGGACTGAGAAAAAAATCACAACATGCTGCGAGTGGCCGCGTATATCAGACGAGACTCGCCAAAGCGCCAGAATTGGCGCATCTTATGGATGCGCCATTTCTGGGGCGGCTGAGAGCTGATGTTGTTAGTCTGGGACGGGCCAATATCCATGGCCCCTTCCTAGCCTATTAATATCAGCCCCCTAGGCTTTGCTGGTTATTAATTATAGGGGTGGATTTTTTTGGCTGTCCCCGATTTTAATAACAAGTAATATACAGCTAAGTATACAGCTGTAAGCTGAAATGAACAGCCTGGGAAGCTCCATATTTATAACCCCCTTCCCAGGCTATAAACATCAGTCTTCAGCTGTCCACTTTCCCTCGGCTGGTTAATAAAAATTATGGGGACACCACGCCATTTTTTTCATTAATTTATTTATGACTTAAATACATGTGCAGCAAGATACACACGCAAAGCACTGATTATATATCTAACTCACATATTTTTATCTATTATCTATCTATTATCCATCTATTATCTATTATCTATCTATTATCTATTATCTATCTATCATCTCTATCTATTATCTATCTATTATCTATCATCTATTATCTATCTATCATCTCTATCTATTATCTATCTGTTATCTATCTATTATTTATTATATATCTATTATCTATCTATCATCTATCTATCATCTATCTATTATCTATCATCTATCTATTATCCATCTATCTATAATCTATCTACATATCTATCTATCTATTATCTATCTATCATCTCTATCTATTATCTATCTGTTATCTATCTATTATTTATTATATATCTATTATCTATCTATCATCTATCTATCATCTATCTATCATCTATCTATTATCTATCATCTATCTATTATCTATTATCTATCTATTATCTATCATCTATTATCTATCTATCTATTATATATCTATTATTTATCTATTATCTATCATCTATCTATCATCTATCCATTATCTATCTATTATCTATCTATTATCTATCATCTATTATCTATTATCTATCTATTATCTATCTATCATCTATCTATCTATTATCTATCTATATCTATTATCTATCTATTATCTATCTATCTATTATCTATCTATCATATATCTATCATCTATCAATTAATCTATCTATTATCTATCTATCATATATCTATCATCTATCAATTAATCTATCTATTATCTATCTATCATCTATCTATCTATTATCTATCTATTATCTATCTATATCTATTATCTATCTATTATCTATGTATCATCTATCTATCTATTATCTATCTATCTATTATCTATCTATCATATATCTATCATCTATCAATTAATCTATCTATTATCTATCTATCATCTATCTATCTATTATCTATCTATTATCTATCTATATCTATTATCTATCTATTATCTATCTATCTATTATCTATCTATTATCTATCTATCATATATCTATCATCTATCAATTAATCTATCTATTATCTATCTATCATATATCTATCATCTATCAATTAATCTATCTATTATCTATCTATCATCTATCTATCTATTATCTATCATCTATCTATTATATATCTATCTATTATCTATCTATCTATTATCTATCTATTATCTATCTATCTATTATCTATCTATTATCTATCATCTATCTATCATCTATCTATCTATTATCTATCTATCTATTATCTATCTATTATCTATCTATCTATTATCTATCTATTATCTATCTATCTATCATATATCTATCATCTATCAATTAATCTATCTATTATCTATCTATTATCTATCATCTATCTATTATCTATCATCTATCTATTATCTATCTATTATCTATCATCTATCTATTATCTATATGTATTAAAGAATATTTACTTAGAAAACTATCTTTAAATGATATAGAGAATTACTCTATGTAAAAGCTAATGTTATAATCGCATGTCATACGGATGGTAGGTGAGAAAAGTCACATTGTACTTGCATGACACTCGTCCGACTTTTCAGGAACAACATCGAACTGATTTTATTGCCGCAGATGTGTATGAGCCCTACAGCCGCCGCCCGTGGACTCTGTTCTGTGCAGTGACGCGTCCCACTTTTTTTTTTCTTGCAGAGAGACGTGTCCCAATGAAGAGGGCATATCTCTACACTGCACAGGTGAGAAGGAAAGCAAAAAAAGAAGATTTATGGGAATCTCAGACGTCAGGACTGGGGCAAGGAGTAATCAGGAGTGGTAGCAGAGAAGTGGATTTTCATTGCGGATTTCAATCTTGAAATCACCTGTGAAATCCATGGCAAATGCAGTATACTTTCTGACCACTAGATGGAGTTGGTAGACTAGTGCAGAATCGGTATTCATAACTGCAGTCACTATCAAATCAACACCAGCCATCTGTCATCTACGTAGCTGTATGAGGGCTTGAGTTGTATGTCAGTGATGCTAGATTGACGGCAATCTTACACTGACAGGCAGCCTATCAGATCCTGCTTCTGGCAGAAGCTTATGGGGATCGGTATATGGCAAAGCAGGAAGCCATTGTTATGCTATGGGAGTAAAGAGCTGACAGTGGGAGCAATCTTCCTCTGTCAAACTCCTTAGAAGCCACGGTCAATAGTGAAAGTGGCACCTTAAGAAGTTAAACACAGCAAAAGCTTTCCAGCCTTTACGATTTCATCTGAAGGAATATAGATGAACTGCAGCTGGTCAGCGGACACTGATTGGCTGCAGCGGTTACATGACAATTCCAGGCACAGCACTGCCGACATCTTTGGAATGTCACCACTGCGGGAGGTGAGTATCCATTGTTTTTATGTTCTATGTGGCTCTTGAATTAATTAAACAGGGGTTGTCCAGTGATGGACAACCCCTTTAAAAAAGTTGTCGCCCTATCCTTAGGAATTAATCAGCACAAAATTATCCTATGCACATGAATAAATGCATTTTTAGGTGTACCGTCCCTTTAATACGCCGGAGGACGACCTCAGTCATGGAGGACGACCTCAATCTCTGGAATAAGTCTTTGTTCGTAACCCATTAGCGTCTGACTTCTCCTTGTTTATAGGAAGCGGACAACCCACCAATAAAGGGGATCAGGGTATAGAGACATGTTAGAAGTTTTGATCAGTGGGATTTACAGATAATGAGACCCCAGGATCGCTAAATCTGAGGGGCAGAAGCAATGAGCCGAACACTGATCTCCTACGAGCTGAAAATAAAAGTCTGAGAAGCCTTCTTCAGTCTTGGAGGCTGATTGCTTCTGCACCTTCCTTTTTACCAAACAGATGGGCAAATGTGGCCGCTGGTTATTTTCTTGGGCTTTCACTGCTCCTTTCTTCTAACCTCTTTGTGTAGACTGCGGTCATTCTTCCGCTGAAAGCCAGCGTATAGTTGGAGGATCTCCATCACCCTGGGGACGTTGGCCATGGCAGGTCAGCCTGCGTTGGGATGGACGGCATGTGTGCGGAGGGTCTATCATTTCGTCCCAATGGGTGATGAGTGCGGCCCACTGCTTTGTCCTGTGAGTAGTCGGCTCATCTATGTTGAGATGTACGGTGGAGCCTTCTCCATACTGATGGGGTATGATGTCATATCTTACAGGTCCAACTTTCTCACCGTGGCGAGGTGGAAGGTCCATGCTGGTTCTGCCTCCCTCAACCCATCAACCTCTCACTCGGTCCGGAGCATCTACTACAATGGGCTGTACAACCCAGAAACCAATGACTATGATGTCGCTCTGCTTAAAACTAGTCAGCCCATGGGATTTTCAGGTAAGTTGAAGCCCTGCTGTGGTTTATAATTTAAATTAATATGTAGAAAAACATGGCTGCTTTCTTCCAAAAACTGCTGTACCTGTCCACAGGTTGTATTACTTCCTACTCTACCTCACTTTCCCCAGAAATTCTTCCATTTTTGGAGCTTAGCATGTCTTGTCTATTATTGCTTTATTGGTAATCGAGCACTGGAGAAGAGCTCCTACTGGAGACTGAGCAGTTGAGGAGAGCTCCTGCTGGAGACAGAGCAGTTGAGAAGAGCTCCTGCTGGAGACAGAGCAGTGGAGGAGACCTCCTGCTAGAGACAGCAGTGGTGGAGACCTCCTGGTAGAGACAGAGCAGTGGTGGAGAGCTCCTGCTAGAGACAGAGCAGTTGGTGAAAGCTCATGCAGACAGAGTAGTGCTGGTGGGCTCCTGCTGGAGACAGAGCAGTGGAGGAGACCTCCTGCTAGAGACAGAGCAGTGGTGGAGACCTCCTGGTAGAGACAGAGCAGTGGTGGAGAGCTCCTGCTAGAGACAGAGCAGTTGGTGAAAGCTCATGCAGACAGAGTAGTGCTGGTGGGCTCCTGCTGGAGACAGAGCAGTGGAGGAGAGCTCCTGCTGGAGACAGAGCTTTAGGTGAGAGTTCCTGCTTGAGACAGAGCAGTGGTAGAGAGCTCCTGCTGGAGACAGAGCAGTTGAGGAGAGCTCCTGCTGGAGACAGAGCAGTACGTGAGAGGTCCTGCTTGAGACAGAGCAGTGGTAGAGAGCTTCTGCTGGAGACAGAGCAGTTGAGGAGAGCTCCTGCTGGAGACAGAGCAGTTGAGGAGAGTTCCTGCTGGAGATGGAGCAGTGCGGGAGAGCTCATTCAGTAGACAGAGCAGTGGTGGAGGGCTCCTGCAGTAGACAAAGCAGTGGTGGAGGGCTCCTGCAGTAGACAGCAGTGGTGGAGAGCTCCTGCTGCAGGTAGAGCAGTGGGGGAGAGCTCCTGCTGGAGACAGAGCAGTGGGGGAGAGGTCCTGCTGGAGACAGTTGCCTTACAGCAATAGTTAAGTGCAGTGGAGTTTTCTAAGAAGGGTAGCTGCTGTCATGAGAGCCACGAGAGTTCTTTATATATTTCTCACATTTTTTATTCCCCAAATATTCCTGTTTGTTTTATATGTATATGATAACATTTTTTGTTGCTTGTTGTCACTTCTCTTAGACTTCTCTTTCCTGCAGAGACCCTCCGGCCCGTGTGTCTACCCCGAACACGTCAGCAGTTCCAAACATGGGGCAACTGTTGGATCAGCGGTTGGGGACACGTGAGTGAAGGAGGTAAGGTGACGGGGTGCAATGGTAGACCTGAATGGTATGTAACCCGGCCTCTGATCCTTGTCCTATCTGATCCCTCTATATACCTACAGTTGACATTTTTCACCATGGCAGTAAAATGCTTTCGGTCAGACTGCTCAATAATGGAGCCATAAAAGCGTGCTTAATCTAAATTATAAAATCATTAGGACTAATGGAATTTTTTTTTTCTCGGTTCAGAGATAACGGGATGTTGGGTGAGTTCATACGATCCATCTCTAAATTCATTCTCATGGCAGCTGGAGGACGGCCTAGTGTCTGCCATGTTTGCACACCTATGATGCCCCCAGCCTTCATCCGGACTTCATAGAAAATAGACACACAAGAAACAGTAAACTTACAAGTTCAAGACCTTCTAAAACAGGGATATCAAACTCAAATACACCGAGGGCCAAAATGAAAAACTTGGATAAAGTCGGTGTGGGGGCCATCCAGTATACAGTATATTGGGCCCCCAAGGTCCTACATACAGAATAATGGGCCCTACATAGTCCTCCATACAGAATAATGGGCTCCACATAGTTCTCCATACAGAATAATGGCCCCCTCAAGGTCATCAATACAGCATAATGGGCCCCACAAGGTCCTCCATTCAGAACAATGGGTTCCACGAGGTCATCCATACAGAATAATTGGTCCCTCAAGGTCCTCCATATAAAATAATGGCTCCACATAGGGGTGGTGGTTCTGTTGTTGTGGGCCAAATAAAACAACCCTGTGGGCCAGATTTGGCTCACAGGCCAGAGTTTTACATGTATGTTCTAAAAGTACTAAGGAAAAAATTAGGGAATATTTAAAATATAACTATAAAAATATATATATATATATATAAATAAATATATATATATATATATATATATATATATATATATATATATATATATATATACACAAAACAAAAATCGAAAAGTTTAAATCATCTTTTGATAATGATAAAAACTATACACCTCTGTTGACCGAAAAAAAAGGAAAAAGTAATGGCTCTTGGAAGAAAGGGAGGAAATTTGATAAATGGCCGGATCTCCCAGGGGTTACCGTCCGAATGCATGATCCTTGCCTCTCCCAAATAAAGCTGTGGAGACTAGCACAATCTAATGGGTATGGGGTGTAAGGGCCGAGGAGGTGATCCAGGCTTAGATTTAGTTTAGCACCGAATGTCCACGTCTTAATAATTTTATTTTTACTGTCTTCATTATTTCAGGGCAATTGTCTCCGGTTCTCCGAGAAGCCAAGGTGCATCTGATCAGCAACCAGCTGTGTAACCAGTCCTCATATTACCCGGGGCTGATCAGTGCCCGCATGTTATGTGCTGGATATCTTGATGGAAAGGTGGACTCGTGTCAGGTACCGAATGTTATATTCACAATGGAGACGTCTGTAAATGACATTTACAGTGCATTGTGAAAGTATTTGGCCCCCTTGAACTTTTCTACCTTTTGCCACATTTCTGGCTCTAAACATAAAGATATACAATTCTAATTTTTGGGGGAAGAATCAACAAGTGGGACACAATCGTGAAGTGGAACGAAATTTATTGGATATTTTAAACTTTTTTAACAAATTCAAAACTGAAAAGTGGGGCGTGCAATATTATTCGGCCCCTTTACTTTCACTCCAGAAGTTCAGTGAGGATCTCTGAATGATCCAATGTTCTCCTAAATGACTGGTAATGATAAATAGAATCCACCTGTGTGTAATCAGGTCTCGGTATAAATGCACCTGCTCTGTGATAGTCTCAGGGTTCTGTTTCAAGTGCAGAGAGCATCATGAAGACCAAGGAACACACCAGGCAGGTCCAAGATACTGTTGTGGCGAAGTTTAAAGCCGGATTTGGATACAAAAAGATTTCCCAAGTTTTAAACATCTCAAGGAGCACTGTGCAAGCGATCATATTGAAATGGAAGGAGTATCAGACCACTGCAAATCTACCAAGACCCGGCCGTCCCTCTAAACTTTCATGTCGAACAAGGAGAAGACTGATCAGAGATGCAGCCAAAAGGCCCATGATCACTCTAGATGAACTGCAGAGATCTACAGCTGAGGTGGGAGAGTCTGTCCATAGGACAACAATCAGTCGTACACTGCACAAATCTGGCCTTTATGGAAGAGTGGCAAGAAGAAAGCCATTTCTCAAAGAAATCCATAAAAAGTCTTGTTTGAAGTTTGCCACAAGCCACCTGGGAGACAGACCAAACAAGTGGAATAAGGTGCTCTGGTCAGATGAAATCAAAATCAAACTTTTTGGCTACAATGCAAAACGATATGTTTGGCGTAAAAGAAACACAGCTCATCACCCTCAAAACACCATCCCCACTGTCAAACATGGTGGTGGCAGCATCATGGTTTGGGCCTGCTTTTCTTCAGCAGGGACAGGGAAGATGGTTAAAATTGATGGGAAGATGGACGGAGCCAAATACAGGACCATTCTGGAAGAAAACCTGTTGGAGTCTGCAAAAGACCTGAAACTGGGATGGAGATTTATCTTCCAACAAGACAATGATCCCAAACATAAAGCAAAATCTACAATGGAATAGTTCAAAAATAAACATATCCAGGTGTTAGAATGGCCAAGTCAAAGTCCAGACCTGAATCCAATCGAGAATCTGTGGAAAGAGCTGAAAACTGCTGTTCACAAACGCCCTCCATCCAACCTCAATGAGCTCGAGCTGTTTTGCAAGGAAGAATGGGAAAGAATTTCTGCCTCTCGATGTGCAAAACTGATAGAGACATACCCCAAGCGACTTGCAGCTGTAATCGCAGCAGTAGGTGGCGCTACAAAGTATTAACTCAAGGGGGGCGAATAATATTGCACGCCCCACTTTTCAGTTTTTAATTTGTTAAAAAAGTTTAAAATATCCAATAAATTTCGTTCCACTTCACGATTGTGCCCCACTTGTTGTTGATTCTGCCCAAAAAAATAGAATTTTATATCTTTATGTTTGAAGCCAGAAATGTGGCAAAAGGTAGAAAAGTTCAAGGGGGCCAAATACTTTCACAATGCACTGTATATTAGTATTACAGTCTAATGTCAGAACACGGAAATAAGCGGCAACAGGAAGGCACTGCTTATCTCCTCCTGCAGGAGAGGGAGGTCACAGGTCAATGTCTCAGGACGCTCATTCTCCTGTATCAACTGCTGACTGACTAACATGCAGGATACAGAAAACACCTCAGCTGCTGCAGAACCTCAAAATACACCTCAGCTGCTGCAGAACATCATAATACACCTCAGCTGCTGCTGGACATCATAATACACCTCAGCTGCTGCAGAACCTCAAAATACACCTCAGCTGCTGCAGAACATCATAATACACCTCAGCTGCTGCTGGACATCATAATACACCTCAGCTGCTGCAGAACCTCAAAATACACCTCAGCTGCTGCAGAACATCATAACACACCTCAGCTGCTGCAGAACCTCATAATACACCTCAGCTGCTGCATTAAATAGAAAAATGAGTATATAATGTCTGTCTTTAGTCAGTGTGTGGCCGGGCTGAGCGGTCTCCGCACTAGGACATAGTGCAGTGTGTACAGGATGATAGCCGCAGTGATGGGAATACAAGGAGGAATCGATTGCACTTTCATCCATGTAAATGACGGAATGATATAATCCGATTGTTCTACATAACACATTAATCTCCTTATCACAGTCGTGTATTGATCCTCTTATCTCATCGTCTCCGCTGCCGTACCTTGTGCACTATATACCACATACCGCTAACACTTCGGTTTATTTTTTTTCCCCTTTATACAGATTGTACATCTTTTTGCATTAAATTTTATTCCTCCTCAAACTCTGTTCACATATAAAATATGCAAAATTCTGTGCAGAAAACCAACGCAAGTGAAGGGCTTTTTTCAAACGTTGCGGAGAGGTCAGGACATGCTGAGGACCGTTAGCCCCGCACCATGCACATTGTGCTGCATTTTCCTTTCTTGCAGGGAGCAAAATCTGCACCAAGTTTGCTGTAGATTTGTTGGCTGCATTTAAAGGGATACTACTGTAACGTAGTGTGAGGCGGTAGCAGTGGGCGAGGCACTCGTCTCTTACACCCTGGCACATTACATGAAGGTGGGGGTCCTGGCTGGGTGTGTAGACTTGTGCTGCAGACCGCATGTTCCCCATGTTGCTGGTCGGCCAGGACCGGATGTATAGTTCAAGGAGGGAGATCACCAGTCTAAATAATATAATAATATACACAGTAGATAGGGGTTACATATCTTCTCAAATGTTTCTGTGCAACATTTTCCTCACACAAATTTAGTCCCTTTTCTCTTTCTTCATTGTTCCTCACAACTTCACCACAAACCAGCTTGATACTACTGTTCAGCTAGCAAAAGTCCTTTACTCAACACGCGGATCCGTGTCTTCTTTAGGGGGGGTGCCGCAACTGCGCCACACAGATCGAGCGTTAACCTAGACCGTGTGTTTGGTATGCTCCTCCTCCAGGATCCCGTACCCCCTCTTGCGGTTGAAGTACAAGATCAGTCCCCGTGTTATCTGCCGAGCAAGTCTTCGCTTCCAAGGCCAGCCAGCTGGGCCAGCACTGTTTCCTCCGGTCTCTTATCTCGGACGATGCTGGGGTTTCACTGTGCCTTAGTGCCAGGTGGCGCTCATCCAGGGCTGGGGACCACTTCTGGGTTTGATGGGGAACCCACAGCGTCTGAGCCCGTAAGGCGCTTGGCCTGTCTGCGGGCTATGAACCAGGCTGCCGTCAGCGGCTCAGCTCTCTGCTTGTGCCCGGCCTCCGCCTTCTCCATCAGGCTGCCTGGCCTCACCTCTGCCTCCATCATCGGCATTAGTTGGAGCAACCGTCCTCGTCCGATCCTTTCCTCGACTGGCTCAGCCCGCGCCAGGCCTCCCTTCACCTGCTATAACTCTCACTCTGCCATTGTTAATCCTTTCTCTTTCGCTCTTCCGCACTGCTCTAACTTCTCCAACTTACAACCCACAAATGGCGCCATCTCTTTCACCCCATGGAGCCCATCACGGCTTCACCTTTCCCTGGCCCACCATCCGGTTTCTCTAACTTCTCTTCCCATTCCCTTGAGCCACACCTTATTGGGCGGGCGTTTTCCTTCCATTTTGTTTTCCTACAATGGCCACGCCTCACTGTACCCTGGCACTTACAGTTCCAATTCTACTTCAGGTAGGCGTAATCTCTGAAAGGCTGGACACCATTTGTCGTCCTTTTGCTCTTCTTACGCCCAAAATGAACGGGACCTTCCCATCGTTCTGCGCCACTAACCACCTTTACGAACTTCAAGTTCAGTGCCATCTGTACAACATGTCCATCTCCTTACACTACCATCTTATAAAGTCACAGCATATTGCTAGGATGCCATAGCTTTATGATCAGTGGGTGTCCAACCTCTGAGACTGCAGTGAATGTTTTTTTTTTGCAAAGGGTCCTTATTCGATGGTGAGGTGAATGGTATGTAACCAAATCTCTGACCCTTGTCCTCTCTGGCCTTTCTGTATACCTATAGATGACGTTTTTCCTCATGGCTTCCTGGCTGGCTACTCAATAATGAAGCCATAAACCCACACCTAATCTAAATGATAAAATCATTAGAACTAATCAAACATATTGTTTTCTCGGTTCGTAGATAACAGGGTGATAACCGGAGCTTCCTGGTTCATGAACAGGATTGACTATAACTGGGATGTTATTTTTCTTCTCTTTCGCAGGGAGACAGTGGGGGTCCTCTCGTCTGCCAGGAGGGCGACTTATGGTGGCAGGTCGGCATTGTCAGCTGGGGAGAAGGTTGTGGGAGACCCAATCGGCCGGGAGTCTACACCAATCTCACCACGCTCCTGGACTGGGTGTATCACCGCCTCCAGGTGGGTTATAATCCGTGATGCTCGTGGGCATCAATGCAACAGCTCCAACATGAATACAGCACCAGAACATCAGTAGTTAAATGCATTACCAAAACCACCTTCAGTATATAAATACATCACCAGAACTACTATTATACATTAATGTGTCACTAGAACCATGATTAGTACATAAATACATCAAGAGAACCACAATCAGTAAATACAACATCAGTACCATCATCAGTACATGTTTACGTCACCAGAACCACTATCAGTACGTGACTACATAACTCAGCTTAGTACAGCAATCAATTGTAATGTCAAGTCAGGCCTATATACAATTGTATTTGATGAACCTACAATGCCCAGTATGTCCTTAAAGGGAACCTGTCATGTAAAATAACAAACCATCATGGCTCTCCAACTCCTTCCATCCTGCTGCATTCAATTTTCGTTTTTTCCTCCTCTACTTCCAGGAGCTGTAACTTTTTCATTTCTGTCCATCAATAAGGGCTTATTTTTTGCTGAAGGAGATGTCGTTTTTAATGATACCATTCACTTTAGCTTTTGATGTGCTGAAAAAATTGTGAAAAAAAAACAATTCAGCCATTGTTTTTTGTTTTTACGCCGTTAATAGTGCAGTAAAAATGACTTGACAAAGCGACTCTTTGTATGATTACGGCGAAACCAAACTTTTATAGTCTTTTATTTTATTATTTTAGTGGGTTTTAAGTAAAATTTGGAAACTTATAAAACAATTATTTTGTTTTGTATCTCCATTTTCTGATACCTGTAACTCTTTTTAATTTTTCTGTCCATAGAGCTTGGTTTATGCATGTCGAGATGACGTTTTTATCAGTGCTATTTTCTCCTCAGACCGACAGCGAAATCCCGTGATAAGAAGACGATCCATTGACTATTATATTTGTATACAATAAAGCACATCAGTCGTCATGTCTTGTGTTTGTGCGTCATATGATTGATGGGATCTGTAGTTCCGCCGGCCACTGCTTGAGCTGAAGTAACAGCGATGCAGGGTGACAAACAACTGACCCCCTGTAGTATACCTCTGTACAGCACTTGTTCCTTCCCATAATACTATATTTAGTACATAGCAGCAGCGTCCTGAGGCTCCAGAAAGGGTGAGGTTCACTTTAAGGGAGCAATAAACATGGAAATGGTTGACTAGAGACAGAATGGGCCAGAGGAGCTTTCGATGAGCCAAGGTCTGGTATGGTCGTGGAGCCAAGGTCTGGTATGGTCGTTGAGCCAAGGTCTGGTATGGTCGTGGAGCCAAGGTCTGGTATGGTCGTGGACCCAAGAAGACATTCCCATATGAGGGAGTCAGTCACCTGCCTTTAGGGTCTGTATCGTGAGCCACTTATTCCCTATACAATGGACATAATAATATAATATAATTATGAGAAATGATAGAAAAAATCCACGACAAGGGTCAGGCAACTCATACATTATGAAATGGGAAACAGACTCCTTCAAAGTTTGGAGAACTGGGTGCCCAGCGGAGATCATATTCAATAGACACAAGGTCATTTATAGTGATAAAGATCAACAAGCTACGA
Source organism: Phyllobates terribilis (assembly GCF_046119375.1). NCBI lineage: Eukaryota > Metazoa > Chordata > Amphibia > Anura > Dendrobatidae > Phyllobates > Phyllobates terribilis. The sequence continues at coordinate 53,952,117 of NW_027362772.1, read as the reverse complement.
CCAATATCTGTGAACCTGGGCCTAGACTAATCATCAGGTTTGCAGGACATTATTTGAACATACCTTACATATCATCATTGCGTGGTCAGTATGTGCCCTCATTGTGCCGTCAGTACACCCCATCATTGTGCAGTCAGTTTGTGCCATCAGTACGTGCCATTAGCATATGCCGTCATTGCGCTGTCAGTACACCCGTCATTGCACCGTCATTTTGTGCCATGAGTATGTGCTGTCATTGCGCCGTTGTAACGGGTCTGGGAGGCGGAACCTCTGAGCAACTATACAAGGGGGCGGTCCTTGTAAGGAAGCGGGTGGCTCCTGGGGAAGACGGCCAGGTAGTCATGGCAAGTGACAGGGACAGTCTCTGGGTAGAGGACGGGTACTCACGGCAAGTGACAGGGACAGTCTCTGGGTAGAGGACGGGTACTCACGGCAAGTGACAGGGACAGTCTCTGGGTAGAAGGACAGCAGGCAGGTGGCTGGTGAGCGCTCCCAGGTGAGCGGGCGAGAGTCTTTGGACAGGCAGGTGGTCACGGCAAGTGACGGCAGAGCCTCCAGGTAGGCTAGCAGACAGGTAGCAGGTGAGCGCTCCCAGGTGAGCGGGCAAGAGTCTCTGGACAGGCAGGTGGTCACGGCAAGTGATGGCAGAGCCTCCAGGTAGGCTAGCAGGCAGGTAGCAGGTGAGCGCTCCCAGGTGAGCAGGCAGGCTGGTCCATAGACAGACTGACAGGTGTCGGAAGGCAGACCGTCGGACCGCAGGCTTGCAAGCAGGTAAACGGATATCAGGCAGGTATCAAGCAGGAATCTGGCAGGTGACTGGCAGGTAACTGGTAACGGGACCTGAGGGCTGAAGCAGAGTGAAGGCTTTGCAACAACATTGCTCGGGCACCTCCATTTTGGAGGAGGTGCCTTATATATGGTGAGGTCCTCCGGCCATTGGCCGGGGACTCCTTAGGACGGCGCGCGCGGCCCCTTTAAGAGAGGGGGAGCGAGCGCCCTAAGCACAGTGGCCGGGAAGCAGCGCGCGCTGCCAGCAGAGCGGGAGGAGGACGCCGGGCACGGAGTGGAGAGGTGAGGGGAACAGCGTCCCTGCCTAGCAGGAGGCAGGGACGCCGACGCTATATCCCCCCCCCCCTTTAGGTCCCCCCTTTTTTAGGCCAGACAGAAATTTATCAAGGATGAGAGGGGCATGGATGTTCTCCCGGGGCTCCCACGTTCTCTCCTCAGGACCAAACCCCTTCCAATGTACCAGAAAAAAAGGTTTTTCCTCTTACCCTTTTGGTGGCCAGAATGTTCTCTACCTCAAACTCGTTTTCAGCGGAAACCGGAGCAGGAGGCGTACCTGTAGACTTGGAAAAAGAGTTAAGTACCACGGGTTTGAGGAGAGACACATGGAAGGAGTTAGGGATCCGCAAGTTGGCCGGGAGTTTCAATTTATAGGCCACTGGGTTGATTTGTTTGATAACTTCTAGTGGGCCGATGAACCGAGGCCCTAACTTGTAGGAAGGAATCTTGAGCCGGACATACTTGGACGAGAGCCAGACTTTATCTCCAGGACGGAATTGTGGAGGATCCAGGCGTTTTTTGTCATCGTGTTTTTTCATCCGCTCGGACGACTGAAGGAGTGCGGATCAGGTACTCTCCCAAATGGAGGAAAATTTGCTAACGAGAGATTCCGCAGCCGGATTGTCCACCGAGGTGGAGACGGGAAATGGGATCCGAGGATGCTGACCGAAGACTACAAAAAACGGGGATCTGGAGGAAGATTCGCTCTCGTGATTATTGTAAGAGAATTCGGCCCATGGCAGGAGATCCACCCAGTCTGAATGGTGGGCATTAACGAAGTGCCGGAGGTAACTGGTCAGGATCTGATTGATCCGCTCCACTTGACCATTGGACTGTGGGTGGTAAGCGGAGGAGAAGTCCAGGGTGACGTCTAGCAACTTACATGTGGCTCTCCAGAAGAGTGAGGTGAACTGAACCCCACGATCCGACACGATGTGGAGGGGCAGGCCATGGAGACGGAAGATGTGGCGGATAAAGTCTTTAGCCAGCTCGGGTGCAGACGGGAGGCCTGGCAGGGGAATGAAATGAGCCATTTTGGAAAAGCGGTCAGCGACCACCCAAATGACCATACAACCGGCAGAGACAGGGAGATCTGTTATGAAGTCCATAGCTATATGCTGCCAGGGGGCAGCAGGTACTGGAAGAGGAAGGAGGCGACCGGCTGGCAGGTGTCTCGGAACCTTGTTGCGGGTGCAGGACACACAGGCAGAAACAAAGTCTATTACGTCCTTGTGCAGGGTAGGCCACCAGTAGTGCCGGGTGATAAGCTGGAGGGTCTTTTTCTGACCGGCATGGCCAGCAAGCTTAGACGAGTGACCCCAGTGTAGGATCTTCTCCCGATCAGGTACCGTTACGAACGTGTTACCGGGAGGGAGACGATTTAGACTCACGGGGGCCACCTGCATTACTCTGGCGGGATCGATGATGTGTTTAGGTTCCTCCTCAAGATCAGACACCAGGACGGATCGGGACAAGGCGTCAGCTTTGATGTTTTTGTCAGCCGGGCGAAAATGAAGAACAAAATCAAAGCGAGCAAAAAACAAGGACCACCGGGCTTGGCGCGGGTTAAGTCTCTGGGCACTCTGGAGGTAAGCCAAGTTCTTGTGGTCCGTGTAAATTATTACTGGGTGAAGAGTCCCCTCGAGCAGGTAACGCCACTCCTCCAATGCCAGCTTAATGGCCAATAATTCTCGGTCTCCTATAGAATAGTTGCGCTCGGAAGAGGAGAAGAGTTTGGAGAAGAAGCCGCAAGTTACCATTCTCCCGGAAGACGATTTTTGGGTAAGTACCGCTCCGGCTCCAGAGGAGGAGGCGTCAACTTCCAGGAAGAATTGCTTGTTGCCGTCCGGGCGATGCAGCACCGGGGCGGAAGAGAAAGCCTGTTTTAAGGAAAGAAAGGCTTCCTCAGCTTCGGGCGGCCATTCTCTGGGATAAGTGCCCTTACGGGTGAGCGCAGAGATTGGGGCAGTCCGGGAAGAGAAGTGCGGTATGAAGAGGCGGTAGTAGTTGGCGAAGCCCAGGAACCGCTGAATAGCCTTCAACCCCTCTGGTCGAGGCCACTTCTCGATGGCAGACAGTTTCTCAGGATCCATTCGTAGGCCGGTCTGAGAAATTATGTAGCCCAAAAACGGAACCGAGGTCTGCTCAAAGAGGCACTTCTCATATTTAGCGTAGAGGTGGTTCTGCCTGAGCCTGAGCAGAACCTGACGAACATCCCTCCGGTGTGTGGGGAGATCCGGAGAGAAGACCAAGATGTCGTCCAGGTACACCACTACGCAGGAGTAGAGAAGGTCCCGGAAGATGTCATTGACCAACTCTTGAAAGACGGCGGGAGCATTACAGAGACCGAAGGGCATTACCAGGTATTCATAGTGGCCGTCCCGGGTGTTGAATGCCGTCTTCCATTCATCCCCCTGACGGATACGGACCAGGTTATACGCCCCACGGAGGTCCAGCTTGGTGAAGATTCTAGCCCCCCTCAGACGGTCAAATAATTCCGGAATGAGCGGAATGGGGTATTTATTCTTCACCGTGATCTGGTTAAGGCCTCTATAGTCTATACAGGGACGGAGTGAGCCATCCTTCTTTTTGACGAAGAAGAAGCCTGCTCCCGCCGGGGAAGTAGATTTCCGGATGAATCCCCGGGCCAGATTCTCCTCAATATATTCTGACATGGATCGGGTCTCAGCAGTGGACAAAGGGTAAATGCGCCCACGGGGAGGAGTAGCGCCGGGCATTAGGTCGATTGGGCAGTCGTATGGTCTATGAGGGGGTAATGTCTCTGCCTCCTTTTTATTAAAGACGTCCGCATACGACCAATAAGGAGCCGGAAGACCAGGTAGATTGGCTGGAGTAGGAGAAGGACGGACAGGATGGACGGGAACTAAACAAGTCTTATGGCAGTCCTGTCCCCAGCGAAGGACTTCTCCGGTCTGCCAATCAAGCACGGGTGCATGTTTCTGAAGCCAAGGTAGGCCTAGCAATAGGGCGTGAGAGAGTCCAGGCAGAACATGAAAGAAGATGCTCTCAGAGTGCAGCATTCCCACCTGCAGGGTTATGGATTCGGTGATGAGTTGGATGGGATGTGGTAAGAGGCCCCCATCCACGGCAGCGACAGATAAGGGTACAGCTAGAGGTTTGGTGGGAATGCGGTATTTCTCTACCAGAGACTGAGAAATGAGATTTCTGGCAGCTCCAGAGCCAAGTTGGGCTAGTTCAAAATAACGGTTCTCCCCGCAGATGATAGAGACCGACAGCAACAGAGATGGAGAGGGTTTACTCTTGTCTAGGACGACCTCTCTGAGCGATCCTAGACACAGGCGTTTCCCGTCCTCTCCGGGCAGGAACGGATCCGGTGCTCCTTACTGCCACAGTAGAAGCAGCTCCCCTCGGCACGGCGTAACTCTTGACGGGTTTTGACCATCTTGGTCTGGTCGACCTGCATAGGCTCGGGTGAGTGCGCCTGGGGAGTAGCGGGAGAAGTGACAGGTTTCTGAAAGGTAGAGGCTAGACGTGGAAACCTCCTCTCACGGGTGACCTCTTTAGCGCGTTCCTGAAACCGGATGTCAATCCGGGTGGCAAGAGTTATTAAGTCGTCGAGAGTGGTAGGTATGTCCCGACCAGCGAGTTCATCTTTAATACGGCCGGACAGACCCTCCCAAAAGACAGACACCAGGGCGTCATTATCCCAGGCCAGCTCCGAAGCAAGGGTACGGAACCGTATGGCATATTGGCCCACGGTGAGATTTCCTTGATGGAGGCGTAGCAGAGATGATGCGGATGAGGTCTTCCGTCCAGGTTCATCGAAGACTTTCCGGAAAGCTGTGAGAAAGGCTGGCAGGTTGGACACCAGGGGGTCTCCTCTCTCCCATAGAGGATTTAGCCAAGCCAGTGCCTCCCCGGTGAGATGGGACATGATGAAGGCTACTTTGGCCCGGTCGGAGATAAACTGGTGGGACAGGAGTTCAAAGTGCAGGGTGCACTGGTTTATGAAGCCCCGAGCTTGAGCGGGGTCGCCTCCGAAGCGTGGAGGTGCAGAAAGCCGGGGTCCGGGGCAGGATGCCATGGTATTGGTGGGCAGCGGCGCTGCCGGGCTGCGAGTCATGACACTAGCGGTGGTTGCTGGTGGAGCAGTCAGAGTGTCCAGGCGAGAGTTGACATTCCGCAGATGGCTCAGGATGGACTCCTGTTGGGACCTCTGACGGGACAGTTCATGACATAGGTCCGAGAGCGAGGGAGCTTGGGTGCCACCGGGTTCCATGGCCCGAGCAAACTGTAACGGGTCTGGGAGGCGGAACCTCTGAGCAACTATACAAGGGGGCGGTCCTTGTAAGGAAGCGGGTGGCTCCCGGGGAAGACGGGCAGGTAGTCACGGCAAGTGACAGGGACAGTCTCTGGGTAGAAGGGCAGGTAGTCACGGCAAGTGACAGGGACAGTCTCTAGGTAGAAGGGCAGGTAGTCACGGCAAGTGACAGGGACAGTCTCTGGGTAGAAGGACGGGTACTCACGGCAAGTGACAGGGACAGTCTCTGGGTAGAAGGACAGCAGGCAGGTGGCTGGTGAGCGCTCCCAGGTGAGCGGGCGAGAGTCTTTGGACAGGCAGGTGGTCACAGCAAGTGACGGCAGAGCCTCCAGGTAGGCTAGCAGGCAGGTAGCAGGTGAGCGCTCCCAGGTGAGCGGGCAAGAGTCTCTGGACGGGCAGGTGGTCACGGCAAGTGACGGCAGAGCCTCCAGGTAGGCTAGCAGGCAGGTAGCAGGTGAGCGCTCCCAGGTGAGCGGGCAAGAGTCTCTGGACGGGCAGGTGGTCACGGCAAGTGACGGCAGAGCCTCCAGGTAGGCTAGCAGACAGGTAGCAGGTGAGCGCTCCCAGGTGAGCGGGCAAGAGTCTCTGGACGGGCAGGTGGTCACGGCAAGTGACGGCAGAGCCTCCAGGTAGGCTAGCAGACAGGTAGCAGGTGAGCGCTCCCAGGTGAGCAGGCAAGAGTCTCTGGACAGGCAGGTGGTCACGGCAAGTGATGGCAGAGCCTCCAGGTAGGCTAGCAGGCAGGTAGCAGGTGAGCGCACCCAGGTGAGCAGGCAGGCTGGTCCATAGACAGACTGACAGGTGTCGGAAGGCAGACCGTCGGACCGCAGGCTTGCAAGCAGGTAAACGGATATCAGGCAGGTATCAAGCAGGAATCTGGCAGGTGACTGGCAGGTAACTGGTAACGGGACCTGAGGGCTGAAGCAGAGTGAAGGCTTTGCAACAACATTGCTCGGGCACCTCCATTTTGGAGGAGGTGCCTTATATATGGTGAGGTCCTCCGGCCATTGGCCGGGGACTCCTTAGGACGGCGCGCGCGGCCCCTTTAAGAGAGGGGGAGCGCGCACCCTAAGCACAGTGGCCGGGAAGCAGCGCGCGCTGCCAGCAGAGCGGGAGGAGGACGCCGGGCATGGAGTGGAGAGGTGAGGGGAACAGCGTCCCTGCCTAGCAGGAGGCAGGGACGCCGACGCTACAGCCGTTAGTTTGTGCTGTCAGTGTGCCGTTAGTTTTTATTGTCAGTATGTGCCGTCATTGCGCCATCAGTACGTGCCATCATTGCGCCGTCAGTTTGTGCCCTAAGTACGTGCCGTCATTGAGCCATCAGTTTGTGTCATCAGTACGTGCCGTCATTGTGCTGTCAGTTTATGCTGTCAGTACGTACCGTCATTGTGCTGTCAGTTTATGCTGTCAGTACGTACCGTCATTGCGCTGTCAGTTTATGCTGTCAGTAAGTGCTGTCATTGCGCCATCAGTTTGTGCCATCATTGCGCCGTCAGTTTGTGCCATAAGTGCCGTCATTGAGCCGTCAGTTTATGCCATCAGTACGTGCCGTGATTGTGCTGTCAGTACGTGCCGTCATTGCGCCATCAGTTTGTGCTGTCAGTGTGCCGTCAGTATGCGTCGTCAGTGTGCCATCAGTACATACAATCATTGCGCCGTTGGCATGCTGTCAGTACGTGCTGTCTGTGCTCTAGACGCAGAAAGTAACCCTCTGACAGCCACCATAGCCGACCATTTCATCTGTCATAGGAACTAATTTCTCCAATACCCGGTCACCTTAAAGGTCCCAATACATGTTACAAAAAACTCATACGATCCCACTGATTTCAGAGGGAACGCCTGACCATCTAATGTTTCTGGGGCCTCCTAACAGCGTCTCCCACAGATGATTGGAATTCAATCCTCCGATCCTTTTCAGCATGAAGGTAATGGATGATCCTGGCTGCGACTCTCTCCGATCGCTCCTATGTATGGGGGGAAGATAAATTATGTGATGACCAAATAAAATTTCGTCTGACAAATAATCTAACAAGTATGGCCAACGTAAGAGTTCTGTCTCTATTCCACTCCCAGATCTTCTAGGCGAGACTCCTCCACATCCGTTTAAGGCCACATACACATTAGGTAACAGCCGATTTTGGTGAGATATGCCAACTATCTAAAGTGCTTGGTGGCTTCCTGGATCTACGTGGACAGATGATATCAGTGGAAAAGGATCCGTTCTGATGGATTCAGCAGCCGATCCTTTTGTTCCTTGCTGAGATGAGGAGTCCGGCTCTGTGGTGGAGAGCACAGGAGCGCTCCACCTTCCTTCCCGTGTATGGAGGAGTTGGGGCCGATAAATGTTGGCAGAACAATCATTAAGCCAAAAGCAATCTAATGTGTATGGGGCGATACAAGATATAACTCTTCATACTTCTCGGTTTTAATACTGAGGAATATTGTCTCAAGGAGATGATCCCGCTTGCTTTGAAAGCCTCTTTAGAAGGCGCTTTTGGTCCTGGAGTCTTTCAGGTGCAGGGTCAGTTCTGATGCTTCCATGGCAGGTCCTTCTGTCTATGCACATGGCCATGGCCGTACTCCCCTGCTTTTCCTGTACCCTCCAACTTTTAGTAGATCTTTAATGCTCCCATAGCATGGTGTTCCTCTCCGTAGAGCAACCATTATGCCAGCATCTGCTCCTCCAAGACAGGACACTTCCATGTCCTCGCTGGAAGCCAGTGACATCATATGTGATTAGCTCCATTTATATGAACAGAGAACAAGAGGCGGAAGAGGAAAGATCAACGCAAACACAATATAGGTGATAAGACCTACCTTTACAAGGGGTCCCATCTTCATTTTCAAGTTTTCCTCCTCACTTTCCTAGAGCTATAACTTTTTTTTTACTTTTTTTTGTCAATAGAGATGTATCAGGGCTTGCTTATCGTTGTAGAAGCTGTAGTTTTATTGATACCATTTTGGAGTCCATATTACTTTGATTTTTACCATTTTGATTTTTGTTTTTGTTTCAGCGTTTCACATAGGAGATGCTGGGGCATCTGTACATCATATAGGTAATGCTGGGGCATCTTTACATCACATTGGAGAAGCTAGGACATCTGTACATCACCTAGGAGACGATGGGTCATCTGTACATCACATAGCAGACTCTGGGTCATCTGTACATCACATAGGAGACGCTGGGATATCTGTACATCACATAGGAGACGCTGGGACATCTGTACATCACATAGGAGACGCTGGGATATCTGTACATCACATAGGAGACGCTGGGACATCTGTACATCACATAGGAAGTGCTGGGACATCTGTACATCACATAGGAGACGCTGGGACATCTGTACATCACATAGGAAGTGCTGGGACATCTGTACATCACATAGGAGACGCTGGGACATCTGTACATCACATAGGAAGTGCTGGGGCATCTGTATATCACATAAGAGACCCTGGGACATCTAACATCATATAGGAGACGCTGTGGCATCTGTACATCACATAGGAGACGCTAGGGCATCTATACATCACAGGTCATGCTGGGGAAAGGGAGGAGGACAGGGAGGAAGAGAGAGAGAGTATTTTGGTACCAAAACCGAACTTTGGACTAAAGTTGAGTAGACCCTGAACTTCCACGGGTCCGCTTATCCCTATATACAGTACAGTATCTTGTGTATACACATATATATATATATATATATATGTATAAAATTATTATTACTTTTTTTTATTATTTATTTTTCTGTTATAATTTTTTTATTTTTCACTGTTTTTCACACTTTTTTATTAGTCCCTCTAGTCAGTTGATAGCCTGTACAATACATGATGATACTGTGATATTGCGGTATGTTGTAAAATTACACTTTTCCTATGAAGACCAGCTTCGGGGGTATAAATGGCAAACACAGGGACCTTCAGTACCAGGTAATATAGGTCCCCAGATGCAGTGGGACCTAGTATTTGTCCGGGTTCATCAAGTGCTAGCACCAATCCGGCTTACAAATGACCAAGGGAGGGAGTCGCTAGCTTCTCCTCCTTTTTTAACTGTGCTGGAAGTGATCCAGAAAAATCCCTTTAAACCAGCACCAATGAGACCTTACAATTCCCGGATTATCAGATGCCGGACTCGAGAAATTTTGTATCTCGGAGACTGAAAGTAAATACGACTCTGTTTGTGGCAGCGAATGACTTCGCGAATCACGTCCTCACCAGGAGAAGAGGAAACTGCTGAATCATGTTACATAGACAGAAAGAAAAAATGTCTGATCCCCGGACCCAGCGCACGATATGTTGTCTCACATGTTGTCTGCTGCTGAGGAATGGACCGGTTCATAGTATTCTAACACGTCATCTAAAAACAATCACGTATTTCTGCAAAACAAAATCTACAATTTAATAATAAAAAAATTGGTACAATTTAAAAAAAAGATTACATTTTTTTTTGTTCATTTACTTCCTAGATGCAAAATTAAGTAAACTGGTAAATAGTCATCATTTCCCATTTTCTACCAATTGGCAGTAAGTCCTTTATCTACCTGAGTGGTTGTTAAAATGCTACAAATTTCTCCTGTTTCTGACATCTTTCTGTCGCCACTTCCCTATCTCAGTGTAAATATAGTAGCAGGGATGAGGTTTTATAAAGATCTACACGGTGTGTTGGGGGAAGCATGTATAGTCTCAGGGAGGGCAAAGAAATCAGACTATAGAAAAGTAGAAACCACATGAAGAGGAATTAAGCGCAAAATAGAAGCTGTGCTGACACATGATGAAGACAGCAGCACCCTGGACACGTGTAGAGCTCTCATCCAGCCTATATTACAGGTAGAGACACATATAGCTCACATCCAGCCTATATTCCTGGAAGAGATACTCAGCTCTCATATCCAGCCTATATTACATGGAGAGACACACAAATCTCACATCCAGCCTATATTACAGAGAGAGACACACAAACCTCACATCCAGCAAATATTACAGGGAAAAAACTAGAGAGCTCACATCCAGCCTATATTACTGGGAGAGACACACAGAACTCATATCCAGCCTATTTTTCTGGAAGAGATACACAGATCTCACATCCAACCTATATTACTGAGAGAGACACACAAATCACACATCCAGCCTATATTACTAAGAAAGACACACAAACCTCACATCTAGCCTATATTACAGGCAACAAACCAGAGAGCTCACATCCAACCTATATTACAGGGAAAGAACCAGAGAGCTTATATCCAGCCTATATTACAGGGAAAGAACCAGAGAGCTCACATCCAGCCTACATTACTGGGAGAGACACGCAGACCTCACATCCAGCCTATGTTAATGGAAGAGACCCACAGAGCTCACATCCAGCTGATATTCCTGGGAGAGATGCACACCTCACATCCAGCCTATATTACTGGGAGAGACACACAGAGCTCACATCTAGCCTATATTACTGGGAGAGACACACAGAGCTCACATCCAGCCTATATTACTGGGAGAGACAAACAGAGCTCACTTCCAGCCTCTATTACAGGGAAAGAACCAGAGAGCTCACATCCAGCCTATATTCCTGGGATAGACACTCAGACCTCACATTCAGCCTATGTTAATGGAAGAGACCCACAGAGCTCACATCCAGCTGATATTCCTGGGAGAGATGCACACCTCACATCCAGTCTATATTCCTGGGCGAGACAAACAGAGCTCACATCCAGCCTATATTCCAGGCAGAGACACACAGAGCTCACATCCAGTCTATATTACAGGGAAATAACCAGAAAGCTCACATCCAACCTATATTACAGAGAAAGAACCAGAGAGCTCACATCCAGCCTATATTACTGGGAGAGACACGCAAACCTCACATCCAGCCTATGTTAATGGAAGAGACCCACAGAGCTCACATCCAGCTGATATTCCTGGGAGAGATGCACATCTCACATCCAGCCTATATTACTGGGAGAGACACACAGACCTCACATCCAGCCTATATTACTGGGAGAGACACACAGACCTCACATCCAGCCTATATTACTGGGAGAGACACACAGAGCTCATATCTAGCCTATATTACTGGGAGAGACACACAGAGCTCACATCCAGCCTATATTACTGGGAGAGACAAACAGAGCTCACTTCCAGCCTATATTACAGGGAAAGAACCAGAGAACTCACATCCAGCCTATATTACTGGGATAGACATGCAGACCTCACATTCAGCCTATGTTAATGGAAGAGACCCACAGAGCTCACATCCAGCTGATATTCCTGGGAGAGATACACACCTCACATCCAGCCTATATTACTGGGAGAGACACACAGAGCTCACATCTAGCCTATATTACTGGGAGAGACACACAGAGCTCACATCCAGCCTATATTACTGGGAGAGACACACAGAGCACACATCTAGCCTATATTACTGGCAGAGACACACAGAGCTCACATCCAGCCTATATTACTGGGATAGACATGCAGACCTCACATTCAGCCTATGTTAATGGAAGAGACCCACAGCGCTCACATCCAGCTGATATTCCTGGGAGAGATACACACCTCACATCCAGCCTATATTACTGGGAGAGACACACAGAGCTCACATCTAGCCTATATTACTGGGAGAGACACACAGAGCTCACATCCAGCCTATATTACTGGGAGAGACACACAGAGCACACATCTAGCCTATATTACTGGGAGAGACACACAGAGCTCACATCCAGCCTATATTACTGGGAGAGACAAGCAGAGCTCACTTCCAGCCTATATTACAGGGAAAGAACCAGAGAGCTCACATCCAGCCTATATTACTGGGATAGACACGCAGACCTCACATTCAGCCTATGTTAATGGAAGAGACCCACAGAGCTCACATCCAGCTGATATTCCTGGGAGAGATGCACACCTCACATCCAGTCTATATTCCTGGGCGAGACAAACTGAGCTCACATCCAGCCTATATTCCAGGCAGAGACACACAGAGCTCACATCCAGTCTATATTACAGGCAGAGACGCACAGAGCTCACATCCAGTCTATATTACAGGGAAATAACCAGAAAGCTCACATCCAGCCTATATTACTGGGAGAGACACACAGAGCTCACATTCAACCTTTATTACAAGGAGAGACACACAGACCTCACATCCAGCCTATATTCCAGGCAGAGACACACAGAGCTCACATCCAGCCTATATTACTGGGAGACACACAGAGCTCACATCCAGCCTATAATACTGGGGGAGACACACAGAGCTCACATCCACACTATATTACTGGGAGAGACACACAGAGCTCACATCTAGCCTATATTCCAGGCAGAGACACACAGAGCTCACATCCAGCCTATATTCCTGGGAGAGACACACAGACCTCACATCCAGCCTATATTCCTGGGAGAGACACACAGAGCTCACATCCAGCCTATATTCCTGGGAGAGACACACAGACCTCACATCCAGCCTATATTCCTGGGAGAGACACACAGACCTCACATCCAGCCTATATTCCTGGGAGAGACACACAGAGCTCACATCCAGTCTATATTACAGGGAAATAACCAGAAAGTTCACATCCAACCTATATTACAGGGAGAGACACACAGATCTCACATTCAACCTTTATTACAAGGAGAGACACACAGATCTCACATCCAGCCTATATTACTGGGAGAGACACACAGAGCTCACATTCAACCTTTATTACAAGGAGAGACACACAGATCTCACATCCAGCCTATATTACCGGGTGGGACACACAAGGGGGTTTCATTTGAGCAGGAAAAGAGGTTAATCACAAAATGCTGTTGACACTTATACATGGCATAAGGAGAGGTGTGCACGCTATGTACGTGTGTCTCCACACACAACCAGTCTTCCTTGTAGCCTCCTCGAAGGTGAATTATACTATAAAAGAGAGTTGCTATAAAAGGGCCATAAACATTACAGACTGAGGCTTATAAAAGTGCAGAAGCGATAGACTCTGTCACACACATGAATAGAAAGGTCCATGGCACTGGAGATCCAGGAGTCAATCATTCCAATAGAGAAGAAAAAGAAGACGGAAGACTAAATTAGAGTGCTCGGTGCATTATGGGCGGGTCGAAGAGGCTCAGGGAACTGCTCCGCCCACTGGTTTTGCTTGTCCCTCCCTCTTTTGTGATTGACAGTGCTGACTTGTCTGATCTGTCTCAGCAGATTGTGCTCACTCTAGGCAAGTAAGTGCTGTCAATCACCAGTAAGGGAGGTGGGGACATGCAAAACCAGTAGGTGGAACGGGGAACTGATGCTCTTGGCCACACTCAGAGTGCACCAAGCGCCTTAATTAGCATATTTGGCTTAGTTTATACTGTCAGTTTGGACTGACTGACTCACTGATTTCCGGCGTTCTTTTGGCTTTTCCCTTGTTGCAGGTATTAGCACACTTCCTGACAACTTTCCTCTATGAGCTTGAGAACAGTGAGTGATGTAATCCAAGGAAGAATCGTCCCGCCGCCACCACCATCAGCTCTGTTGTACGACGCACAAAGGCGAAAACCTGGAAAAGTCTTAAATAAAAATACTATTATGGAATATGAGCAAACCCTATAAGTGACAATCATTGAAAACACAGAATCATCAGCAAATATTTTGTTGTTTTACAGATTTCTTTCTGCTTCTAAAATCACAGTGAAGAGACCATTAATAAATGGTCCATTATATGTAGAATTAAAGAAAAGAGCACAATTACTATATGGAGAAACCACTGATGGACTTGGAAATGGAGGCACAAAGTGGACATTATTACTACATAGAAGCGCAGGGAGGCACTATTACTATATGGAGGCACAGTGGGAACACTATTACTATATGGAGGCACAGTGGGAACACTATTACTATATGGAGGCACAGAGTGTACATTATTACTACATAGAAGCGCAGGGAGGCACTATTACTATATGGAGGCACAGTGGGGACACTATTACTATATGGAGGCACAGAGGGAAGCACTATAACTATATGGAGGCACAGAGGGGACACTATAACTATATAGAGGCACAGAGGGGACACTATTACTATATGGAGGCACAGAGGGAAGCACTATAATTATATGGAGGCACAGAGTGGACATTATTACTACATAGAAGCGCAGGGAGGCACTATTACTATATGGAGGCACAGTGGGGACACTTACTATATGGAGGCACAGAGGGAAGCACTATAACTATATAGAGGCACAGAGGGAAGCACTATAACTATATAGAGGCACAGAGTGGACATTATTACTACATAGAAGCGCAGGGAGGCACTATTACTATATGGAGGCACAGTGGGGACACTATTACTATATGGAGGCACAGAGTGGACGTTATTACTACATAGAAGTGCAGGGAGGCACTATTACTATATGGAGGCACAGTGGGGACACTATTACTATATGGAGGCACAGAGGAAAGCACTATAACTATAAGGAGGCACAGAGGGGCACGATTACTATATGGAGGCACAGAGGGGACACTATTACTATATGGAGGCACAGAGTGGACATTATTACTACATAGAAGTGCAGGGAGGCACTATTACTATATGGAGGCACAGTGGGGACACTATTACTATATGGAGGCACAGAGGGAAGCACTATAACTATAAGGAGGCACAGAGGGGGCACGATTACTATATGGAGGCAGAGAGGGGACACTATTACTATATGGAGGCACAGTGGGGACACTATTACTATATGGAGGCACAGTGGGGACACTATTACGACATAGAAGGGCAGGGGGGGCACTATTACTATATGGAGGCACAGTGGGGACACTATTACTATATGGAGGCACATAGGGGATCACTATAACTATATGGAGGCACAGAGGGGAGCACTATTACTATATGGAGGCACAGAGGGGAGCACTATTACTGTATGGAGGCACAGAGGGGATCACTATAACTATATGGAGGCACAGAGGGGAGCACTATTACTATATGGAGGCACAGAGGGGAGCACTATTACTATATGGAGGCACAGAGGGGAGCACTATTACTGTATGGAGGCACAGAGGGGATCACTATTACTATATGGAGGCACAGAGGGGAGTACTATTACTATATGGAGGCACAGAGGGGAGCACTATTACTGTATGGAGGCACAGAGGGGAGCACTATAACTATATGGAGGTACAGAGGGGAGCACTATAACTATATGGAGGTACAGAGGGGACACTATAACTATATAGAGGCACAGAGGGGAGCACTATAACTATATGGAGGCACAGAGGGGAGCATTATAACTATATGGAGGCACAGAGGGGACACTATAACTATATAGAGGCACAGAGGGGATCACTATTACTATATGGAGGCACAGAGGGGAGCACTATAACTATATGGAGGCACAGAGGGGAGCACTATAACTATATAGAGGCACAGAGGGGAGCACTATAACTATATGGAGGCACAGAGGGGAGCACTATAACTATATGGAGGCACAGAGCGGAGCACTATAACTATATGGAGGCACAGAGGGGACACTATAACTATATAGAGGCACAGAGGGGAGCACTATAACTATATGGAGGTACAGAGGGGAGCACTATAACTATATGGAGGCACAGAGGGGACACTATAACTATATAGAGGCACAGAGGGGAGCACTATAACTATATGGAGGCACAGAGGGGACACTATAACTATATGGAGGCACAGAGGGGACACTATAACTATATGGAGGCACAGAGGGGACACTATAACTATATAGAGGCACAGAGGGGACACTATAACTATATAGAGGCACAGAGGGGAGCACTATAACTATATGGAGGTACAGAGGGGAGCACTATAACTATATGGAGGCACAGAGGGGACACTATAACTATATAGAGGCACAGAGGGGAGCACTATAACTATATAGAGGCACAGAGGGGACACTATAACTATATAGAGGCACAGAGGGGAGCACTATAACTATATGGAGGCACAGAGGGGAGCACTATAACTATATGGAGGCACAGAGGGGACACTATAACTATATGGAGGCACAGAGGGGAGCACTATAACTATATGGAGTCACAGAGGGGACACTATCATGTGGAATTTCAGCTTCCCTTGAGGAAAACCTTGATTACTTTTGAAAGGCAGGGCCCCACCACCTCCACCGGCATGTTGCTTGTAGGTGTGGGCATCAAGGATGTGGTTAACATGAAGAAAAATCACTGTACAAAGACCAGCATTACCGCCATACAGTGACCATACAGTGGTAGATACCAGTTCTATACAGGCGCTTTGTAGACTGTATATGTGTATAGTTCAGAAAAATCCGGTGACTTACCGGTGGTGTCTCTCTGATAATAATCATCCATTTTCCTTTTTCTCCTCCATGCCCCCTCTGTGCCTTCATAGTGTAATAATGCCCACCCTCTGTACCTCCTTATAGTAATAGTGCCCCCTCTGTGCCTTCATAGTGTAATAATGCCTACCCTCGGTACCTCCTTATAGTTATAGTGCCCCCTCTGTGCCTCCATAGTGTAGTAATGCCCTCCCTCTGTACCTCCTTATAGTAATAGTGCCCCCTTTGTGCTTCCATAATGTAATAATGCCCTTCCTCTGTACCTCCTTATAGTAATAGTGCCCCCTCTGTGCCTCCATAGTGTAATAATGCCCTCCCTCTGTACCTCCTTATAGTAATAGTGCCCCCTCTGTGCCTCCATAGTGTAATAATGCCCACCCGCTGTACCTCCTTATAGTAATAGGGTCCCCTCTTGGTCTCAATATAGTAATAGTGCTCCCATATATTAATAGTGCACCTCTGTGCCTCTACACAGTAATAGATCCCCCTTGTGGGTCCATATAGTGTTAGTAGCCTTCCTCTGTGTCTCCATATAGTAATAATGCCCCCTTTATATTTCTTCATAGTATTAGTGTCCTTTCTGGCTTTCATAAAGTTATATTTCCTTCATTCTGCTTCCATATGGTGATAGTGCTCCCTCTGTGACTCCATTGTGCTTTCATATAGTAATAGTGCCCTCTGTACCTTCATCCCGTGTCTTGGCAATAAAATAAAAATAAAACAAAACTCACCTAACCCTGCTCCCTTGACTAACAGCGGGATCTTGGTCTCCCCCTTTGTGGTCCACAGCCTGACGAAGGCATTGCGATGAAGTGATGTCATCATTCCGCCTCATGTCTCCAAAATCCTGAGGCTAGCCAGAGCGAGTGATGTCATCGTTCCGCCTCATGTCTCCAAAATCTTGAGGCTAGGCAGAGCGAGTGATGTCATCATTCCGCCTCATGTCTCCAAAATCCTGAGGCTAGCCAGAGCGAGTGATGTCATTGTTAAGCCTCATGTCTCCAAAATCCTGAGGCTAGCCAGAGCGAGTGATGTCATCGTTCCGCCTCATGTCTCCAAAATCTTGAGGCTAGCCAGAGCGAGTGATGTCATCATTCCGCCTCATGTCTCCAAAATCCTGAGGCTAGCCAGAGCGAGTGATGTCATCGTTCCGCCTCATGTCTCCAAAATCTTGAGGCTAGCCAGAGCGAGTGATGTCATTGTTCCGCCTCATGTCTCCAAAATCCTGAGGCTAGCCAGAGCGAGTGATGTCATCATTCCGCCTCATGTCTCCAAAATCTTGAGGCTAGCCAAAGCGAGTGATGTCATCGTTCCGCCTCATGTCTCCAAAATCTTGAGGCTAGCCAGAGCGAGTGATGTCATCGTTCTGCCTCATGTTTTCAAAATCCTGAGGCTAGCCAGAGCGAGTGATGTCATCGTTCCGCCTCATGTCTCCAAAATCCTGAGGCTAGCCAGAACGAGTGATGTCATTGTTCTGCCTCATGTCTCCAAAATCTTGAGGCTATCCAGAACGAGTGATGTCATTGTTCTGCCTCATGTCTCCAAAATCTTGAGGCTAGCCAGAGTGAGTGATGTCATCGTTCCGCCTCATGTCTCCAAAATCTTGAGGCTAGCCAGAGCGAGTGATTTCATCGTTCAGCCTCATGTTTTTAAAATCCTGAGGCTAGCCAGAGCGAGTGGAGGAGCTGGGAGCTTATGGCTCTCTGCTCTGCCATGTTTTTTTTTACAACAGTATTGCAGTTTTTAAGCAATATTGTTAAAAGGGCCGCTTGGGTCTGCATCTTTGAAAGTCCTGCGGACCCAAGCGACCCACAGCTGGACCAGATAGGCAGTCTGACCCTGCTGATGACAACCAATATAGATGTCATTACCACTCTTGGAATGGTTGTCACACCTTCTGTAGGAAAGTGTAAGGAGTACTGTTTCTCCTTGTGGAGAACTCCAGCTCAGGTAGGGACCCCTATAGACCAAGCAATGCTTCCTTGGGATCCCCCCATGTGCAGTAAATAGTCATGCAATCCCAGATTCTTATTGACTTTTAACTATGTTTTGACACCATTGCGCCAAAATTTGTAGATATTTTTCTTCTTCTTCCATGGACATGGATCAAGTAACCTGATTATTCTCATTATCTGGGAATAATTGGTGTCACCCTGCAAGTCAAGGTGATCTGTTCCTTCCACTTGTCAGGGCTCATTATCTGCTGGTGATAATAGATGAACCCTGGGATTCCAGAACCACGTAAACAAATTTTATAGTAAAACCTTTATTTGCAAAGGTTATAAAAAAAGGAAACGACTTTGGAATATCACATAAGATCGTTGGTATTTAATGTCATTTAGAATCCTTGAAGGAAAAAATATACAAAAATTTTACTAAAATTTTGCAACATTTTGCCCGTGTTTGATTTTCTACAATTTCGTGGTTGCATGATCTTGCACATTGGATGTTATACTGTACTCTGATCTAGCACAATCCTATCATTGGGATCTATGGGGATCCTATTGAAATGAATGTGCGGTCCTTTGGCGGAGGGGAGCTGGACTTTGTGTTGGCTTTGGTTGACCTCCTGGACATTTACAAGTCCAAAAATTCTCATATTTTGAGCAATTGTTTGCAATCAGTCATTTGGATCGGAATACCCCTTTAACTCAAGTATCTTGGAAAGTTGCAAGTCTTTCTAGAATAGGTAGTTAGGGGCACGGTAGTGTTAAACTGGCCCAGAAGACCCCATCTTAATATAACCCCCCAGGGCTCCCACCTCTATGTACAGTCATGGCCAAAAGTTTTGAGAATGACACCAAAATTATATTTTCACATGATCTGCTGGCCTCTGGTTTTTATTAGTGTTTGTCTGATGTTTATATCACATACAGAAATATAATTGCAATCATATTATGAGTACCAATAGGTTATATTGACAGTTAGAATGAGTTAATGCAGCAAGTCAATATTTGCAATGTTGCCCCTTCTTCTTCAAGACCTCTGTAATTCTCCCTGGCATGCTCTCAATCAACTTTTGGACCAAATCCTGACTGATAGCAGTCCATTCTTGCATAATCAATGCTTGCATTTTGCCAGAATTTGTTGGTTTTTGTTTGTCCACCCGTCTCTTGATGATTGACCACAAGTTCTCAATGGGATTAAGATCTGGGGAGTTTCCAGGCCATGGACCCAAAATCTCTATGTTTTGTTCCATGAGCCATTTAGTTATCACCTTTGCTTTATGGCAAGGTGCTCCATCATGCTGGAAAAGGCATTGTTGGGCGCCAAACTGCTCTTGGACGGTTGGGAGAAGTTGCTCTTGGAGGACATTCTGGTACCATTCTTTATTCATGGCTGTGTTTTTAGGCAAGACTGTGAGTGAGCCGATTCCCTTGGCTGAGAAGCAACCCCACACATGAATGGTATCAGGATCCTTTACAGTTGGCATGAGACAAGACTGGTGGTAGCGCTCACCTCTTCTTCTCCGAATAAGCTGTTTTCCAGATGTCCCAAACAATCGAAAAGGGGATTCATCAGAGAAAATGACTTTGCCCCAGTCCTCAGCAGTCCACTCCCCGTACCTTTTGCAGAATATCAGTCGGTCCCTGATGTTTTTTCTGGAGAGAAGTGGCTTCTTTGCTGCCCTCCTTGAAACCAGCCCTTGCTCAAAGAGTCTCCACCTCACAGTGCGTGCAGAAGCACTCACACCAGCCTGCTGCCATTCCTGAGCAAGCTCGGCACTGCTGGTAGTCCGATCCCGCAGCTGAAACAGTTTTAAGATACGGTCCTGGCGCTTGTTGGTCTTTCTTGGGCGCCCTGGAGCCTTTTTGACAACAATGGAAGCTCTCTCCTTGAAGTTCTTGATGATGCGATAGATTGTTGACTGAGGTGCAATCTTTGTAGCTGTGATACTCTTCCCTGTTAGGCCATTTCTGTGCAGTGCAATGATGGCTGCACGTGTTTCTTTAGAGATAACCATGGATAACTGAAGAGAAACAATGATACCAAGAACCAGCCTCCTTTTAAAGTGTCCAGTGATGTCATTCTTACTTAATCATGACTGATTGATCGCCAGCCCTGTCCTCATCAACACCCACACCTGGGTTAATGGATCAATCACTAAAACGATGTTAGCTGCTCCTTTTAAGGCAGGACTGCAATGATGTTGAAATGTGTTTTGGGGGTTAAAGTTCATTTTCTGGGCAAATATTGACTTTGTAAGTACAGTAATTGCTGTTAAGCTGATCACTCTTTGACAATCAGGAGTACATGCAAATTGCCATTACAAAAAATGAAGCAGTAAACTTTGGAAAATTTACTATTTGTCTCATTCTCAATACTTTTGGCCATGACTGTACATCCTCGTCATCATCTGAAACAACCCTACAGATTAACATTGGCCGTAATGTTGACTTGTGTTGTTTATCAGGTCTTGGAGCTCTGGGCGGGAGGAAATACACAGGGACCTAATTAGTAATAAGTGACTGATGAAGGAGGATTTATTTACACGTAATGATGCTATAATGATACATTCACTGATAGCGGCATAAACATGGCCAGAAAATGAGATGTCATCATGTAAGGAGACTCCATCGGATCCGGGACTGCTAAAACCTGCAAGAGACCTGCTAGGACGGGCTTAGGGGGTGTGAAATATTAGCTGTATAGCGGTCTTAATTAGACATTTCAGAGCGCTATTAAATGTCCACTGTATGGAGGTATTATTTGAGCACTGTATGGCGGTATTATTTGAGCACTGTATGGAGGTTATATTTGAGCACTGTATGGCGGTATTATTTGAGCACTGTATGGCGGTATTATTTGAGCACTGTATGATGGTATTATTTGAGCACTGTATGATTGTATTATTTGAGCACTGTATGGAGGTTATATTTGAGCACTGTATGGAGGTTATATTTGAGCACTGTATTATTGTATTATTTGAGCACTGTATGGAGGTTATATTTGAGCACTGTATGACGGTATTATTTGAGCACTGTATGGTGGTATTATTTGAGCACTGTATGGCGGTATTATTTTAGCACTGTATTTATTTATTTATTTATTTATTTTACTCACTTACATAGTGCTATTAATTCCACAGCGCTTCACAGACATTATCATTGCTGTCCCCATTGGGGCTCACAATCTACATCCCCTATCAGTATGTCTTTGGAGTGTGGGAGGAAACCAGAGAACCTGGAGGAAACCCAGCAAACACGGGGAGAACATACAAACTCCTTGCAGATGTTGTCCTTGGTGGGATTTGAACCCAGGACCCCAGCGCTGTAAGGCTGCAGTGCTAACCACTGAGCCACCGTGCTGCCCTATGACGGTATTATTTGAGCACTGTATGACGGTATTATTTGAGAACTGTATGGAGGTATTATTTGAGCACTGTATGGAGTATTATTTGAGAACTGCATGGCAGTATTATTTGAGCACTGTAAGATGGTATTATTTGAGCACTGTATGACGGTATTATTTGAGCACTGTATGGAGATATTATTTGAGCACTATATGGAGATATTATTTGAGCACTTTATGATGGTATTATTTGAGCACTGTAAGATGGTATTATTTGAGCACTGTATGACAGTATTATTTGAGCACTGTATGATGGTATTATTTGAGTACTGTATGGAGGTATTATTTGAGCACTATATGGAGATATTATTTGAGCACTTTATGATGGTATTATTTGAGCACTGTAAGATGGTATTATTTGAGCACTGTATGACAGTATTATTTGAGCACTGTATGATGGTATTATTTTAGCACTGTATTGAGGTATTATTTGAGCACTGTATGGCGGTATTATTTGAGCACTGTATGGCGCTATTATGGGACATATTATCCATAAGGCTGACTAGGCTGAAGTCTAGGGGCATCACAGGAACTAGGGGCCCATTTTTTTGAAGGTAGTGTTACCCTACGGCACTTTGCACCAGCAATGCATACACATATATATATATGGACCTATAGTGCTGTAATGGTTGTTATTACAGTCTAGTGGTGACCTTGATTGTGTGTGCAGTAAAGTTTCTTTAGGAGACCCCAAAATGTACTGAGACTAAAGTATCGGAGGGGGACCCCAAATATCTGTAACCTGGGGGTTAACCCATCCCTGACTTCTACTTCCGCACTATCTGGTATATTATTTTGGCACTTTTTGGTTTTGTATAGATTGTTATTCAGCTATATGGCGCTTATAATTAGGATGTGAAGGAGGGGCCAGTTACAGCCGGTATTATGCTCCAGAGCTGCATGCACACTTCTGCCACTGACGGAGTCCAGGTCGGCAGCAGCTCTCACTGCCTGTGCTGCATCTTGGGAGAAAAGTAGAGTTTCCTGAAGTGTCTTCTGCTTGAAAAACTGATGACGGGCAGGGGGGGGGGGGGGGGAGGCGCAGTGTGAACGCATCCCTAAAAAAAACCTGAGTACGTGACAGCACGACTCAGCTGTGGCCATAAAGGGGTTAACAGCAGCAGACCCTGCCCACCCGGTGGCCGCCTGTGATTGGCGGACCTCTGGATGGGCGGGTTTGCCCGGAGGGTAAGCAGCAGGGATACAGGGACTTATCTCACAGTATATTAACCGTCTGCCCGCTGACGCAAGCCATGTTGACATCCGTTGGCAAAGTGCTGGTTGGAGGAGCGCGGGCGTATTGTGTCATGGCAGCGGCGGGGAGAGGACTCGTTTTCAGACAGGTAAGGGATCTCCGGCGCTCGGGGGGTTAATCGCATGGTGGTCATGTGACTTAACCTCGTCTGTGCCGGGCTGCTTTTTTAATAATACTACTAATAATAATAATTTTTATTTCTATAGCGCCAACATATTCCGCAGCACTTTACATTTTTCTCTTTATTACATCGCTTTTCAATGCAATTTTGGGTGGTCGTCTCGTCCCGCCACATTTCTGCTCAAGCATTATTCCCCTGCATGCAGAATGGGTTGTGAAGCCGAGTCCGCAGGGTCCCAGAGCCCGTCTCTTCCCTGCGCTTGGTGTTGTGGGTCTCCGGGTGCCACGCCCAGGTCTGGGACCTATAAAAAGCAGCAATATAGGATAATCCGCCTGCAATCATCTTATATGAGAAGAAGTGGGAGGAGGATCCCAGACATAAGGAAGTCCGCAGGACCCAGTGCACACTCATCTCCACACTGCACATTCCTGCTGTCAGCTCAGCCCCAGAGCCTGGGAAATCCTGGACTGGATCCAGCAGATCTGGACTCTGCCTATCACATGGCAGCTGCTGGCAAACTACAACTCCCAGCATGCTCTGCAGCCCCCGAAATACCGCCTCAAAAGCCGAAACTCACCAGCACCTCCTAGCATAGTGAAATAAATACAAAGGTGCGGCGTACGGACCGCCTAAATAAATATCGACCCTAGAACACCATAAATAAATACGGAACCCCCAGACCAGACCCCTTCAATAAATGCAGACCCCAGACCAGGACCCTTAAGTAAATACAGAACCCCTTAATAAATACAAACTCCCCCCCCAAACCTCGTAAATAAATACAGACCCCAGACCAGTCCCCAAATCAGACTCCCTAAATAAATAGACCCCAGATGAAACCCCCTAAATAAATACAGACCCCCTAGATAAAAATAGACCCCAAATCAGATTCCCCTTTTTTTTAGGCTGTGTGCCCACTATGCGTCTTTTAAGCGTTTCTGCAGCAACAATTCTGCTGCAGAAACGCTTAAAAATGCATGGTAGAAGGTCTGCCATGTTCCCCAATGATAATCCGCATGAACTGTGCACATGCTGCGGAAATTTCCGCTGCGGATTATCATTGCGGAAAAATACGCAGCATTCCCAATTATTTTGTGGAAGCGCGGCGTTTTCGCCGCCATTGACTTGGATTGGAACGCATGAAATCCGCATCACTGCATCTGTACATGCGGAATCCAACTGTTTCAATGTGCGGATGGACTCTCCTCCGGACCCGGGTACCATAGAACCTGTAAAAAAAAGAATAAAATAAAAAATAAATATTCTACTTACCTTCAGATGGCCCCCGGTGTCTTTATCCGATGCGTCCTGGCTTGCTGGCAGCTCGCGGTAGACTAAAGGACCTGTGGTGACGTCATTTAGTCATGTGACGGGTCACGTGACCGCTGACGTCGGCAGGCCATCAGAAGGTAAGTATATATTTATTTTTTTTATTTTTTACCATTCTTTTATGGTCACACTATATAAATCCATGCTGTTTGCATGGATTTATATAG
Source organism: Phyllobates terribilis (assembly GCF_046119375.1). NCBI lineage: Eukaryota > Metazoa > Chordata > Amphibia > Anura > Dendrobatidae > Phyllobates > Phyllobates terribilis. Next base: position 53,927,219 of record NW_027362772.1, on the reverse strand, counting down.
TGTGACCAAGTTGTCAAGCACTTTCCAAATGATGCTAAAATCGCTTTGAAAGCCCTTGTCAATCCGCATGTATTTTGCAGGAAAAATGCATGTACAATCCGCATGCGGTTTTCTGCCAGGGAGATACAGAATCGCTCAAAAAAAAAATCCGGAGCATTTCTGTATCGTGGGCACATAGCCTTACATTAATTGGATGGCTTAATATTGAGCACACGTAGCCATCTATACACAGCAGGAGGCCGCACATAGCCATCTATACACAGCAGGAGGCTGCACATAACCATCTATACACAGCAGGGGGCCGCAGGGCGCCATCTATACACAGCAGGAGGCCGCACGTAGCCATCTATACACAGCGGGAGGAAGCACGGCGCCATCTATACACAGCGGGAGGCCGCACGTAGCCATCTATACACAGCAGAGGGGCCGCACGTAGCCATCTATGCACAGCGGGGGGCCGCACGTAGCCATCTATGCACAGCGGGAGGCCGCACGTAGCCATCTATACACAGCAGGGGGGCCGCACGTAGCCATCTATACACAGCGGGAGGCCGCACGTAGCCATCTATACACAGCGGGAGGCCGCACGTAGCCATCTATACACAGCAGGAGGCCACACGTAGACTTCTATACACAGCGGGAGGCCACACATAGTCATGTATACACAGCAGGAGGCCTCACGGTGCCATCTATACACAGCAGGAGGCCGCACGGTGCCATCTATACACAGCAGGAGGCCGCACGTAGCCATCTATACACAGCAGGAGGCCGCACGTAGCCATCTATACACAGCGAGAGGCCACACATAGTCTTCTATACACAGCGGGAGGCCGCACACAGTCACGCACACACACAAATATATACAGACATATACATACACGCATAAACACATTTGAAACACAAAAATACATATAAACAGACATCACACAATGATATCTGCCCACACACACACACACACTCACACTCACACTCACACTCACACACTCACCATCCCCCGGCTCCCGTCGTCCAGCTCCTCTCAGGTGCAGCAGTGCAGGGCCGTGTCTCCTAGCTGTGACGCGGCTGGGCCGGCAGAAGAAGTAGCGGCCGTGCGCCGCTGCTAGGGGAGCGGTCCGGGGGCCCCTGCCTCTGACTGCCGGTATGTGCTGCGGCGCCGCATATATTATAATGAGGGCAATCTGACCATGGGCCCCCCGTAGCCCCGGGCCCCCTGGAGCCCCGGGCGGTAGCCCAGATTGCCCTCGTTATAATCCGCCTATGGACCCCAGACCAGGACCCTTAAATACATACAAACCCCAGACCACTTAAATAAATACAGCCCCCAGATCAAATTCCCTAAATAAATACAGACCACTGACCAGAGCTCAGACAAAATTCTCTATATAATTAGACACCCATACCTCCCAACTTTGAAAGATAAGAAATGGGGACACTTCCTGTGCACAATGGCAATTTTTATTTTACAGTAAGCCACTTCCCTAACCTCTCCCAGTCCTTTACATGTGCCTACACAGAAATATTCTCCTAGTGACGCCCATTAGTGTTCCCACACAATATAATAGCACTTTCATGGTCCCACATTGTACTCTAACACACAGTATGATGCCCCCCCTGCACACAGTATGATGCCTCCCCCCTGCACACAGTATGATGCCCCACAGTGGCTCCCACTTGCTTGTGTCTCCTATCATATCTCTGCTCCTGTGCTCGTCTCTGCTGCCCAATCTCCTGACCTTGCAGGTCTTTTAGTCTGTACCCAGATGGAATGATGGAGCAGGGAGCTGACGGCTACTTGCTCCACCATTTTATTCAACTGTATCTGTGTCCTTAGGATTTAGATACAGCTGACGTTGGGACTTACCCCGACCTCCCAATACAGCTCTCCTAGTTAGGGATTGTTTCCTGGATCTTGGACGGTTAGGAGGTATGGAGACCATACAACTCTACAGCCCTGGCCTTTAAAAGAAATACAGACCCCCAACCAAACCCCTATAAGGATATGTGCACACTGTGTCTTTTTGCAGATTCTTCAGAACAGAAACTCTGAGGCTTTCCAGAGTTTCTACCAAAAACCTTCTAAGAAATACTCTGTGTGAACATACCCCAAGTAAGCAAAAACTTGTATTTTTTTTGTTCCCGGCAGCTGTTTGAGCCGGTCAGCTGTACGTACACCTACCTTCTAGCTGATGCAGAAACCAAAGAAGCCGTCCTGATCGACCCCGTGCTGGAGACTGCCAATCGCGATGCAAAGTTGATCAAAGATCTGGGCCTTAATATGATCTATGCAGGTAAGAGGGGTATATATATATTCCTGATCAGGTAGTATCTCACATAGGTGAGGGTTTATTGCCTCTCCTCCGTCTGAAATGACTGATAACAGAGGACAATAGACTATTTCTTTACAGTGAACCTAGACACAAAGCTCCAGTGCTAAATTTTTTTACTGGGTTCAAAGTGTAAAATCTTGAGAGCAATGAAAGAGGGCGAGAGCCATAAGAAGTGTCTATAATGAATGACCCCTCCACACCCAGCAATCACAGCACGCTGTAATACCTGAATAACCAGGGATACAGCACTGCACGGCCCAGCGTAAAGGTGTACGGACTGCCCATATACACCTGATGGTACCCTGACACTTGTAGATTTACTCTGCAAATTCCCTCAGGGAACATAATGAGTCCAGTGAACTTTACCTTTACCTTTATTTGCCCGGTGTAATTATCACAGAACATGGCGCAAGAAGATAAGAGTTTACTGTCTGCCTTTTATTAAATGTAAATACTACCAATATAACTACTATAATACTGCCCCCTATATACAAGAATATAACCACTATAATACTGCCCCCTATGTACAAGAATATAACCACTATAATACTGCCCCCTATGTACAAGAATATAACTACTATAATACTGCCCCCTATGTACAAGAATATAACTACTATAATACTGCCCCCTATGTACAAGAATATAACTACTATAATACTGCCCCCTATGTACAAGAATATAACTACTATAATACTGCCCCTATGTACAGGAATATAACTACTATAATACTGCCCCCTATGTACAAGAATATAGCTACTATAATACTGCCCCCTATCTACAAGAATATAACTACTATAATACTGCCCCCTATCTACAAGAATATAACTACTATATTACTGCTCCTATGTACAAGAATATAACTACTATAATACTGCCCCCTATTTACAAGAATATAACTACTATAATACTGCCCCCTATGTACAAGAATATAACTACTATAATACTGCCCCCTATGTACAAGAATATAACTACTATAATAGTGCTCCTATGTACAAGAATATAACCACTATAATACTGCCCCCTATGTACAAGAATATAACTACTATAATACTGCCCCTATGTCCAAGAATATAACTACTATAATCCCCACTCCACAAACTAGCATACCCTCGCAGAAACCTCAAACACCTTGACCTACACTTACTCTCTGAATCCCTCCTCCCTCTTACAGACATCAGTTCCTTACACGACACAAATGTTGCTGCTGCATTACATAACACCACAACAGCTGCAGCTCTCAATTCGGTTGCCCCCACCTCACACATACCAAAGCTCACACAATCAACAGGCAACCCTGGCACACCAGCTTAACCAAGGAACTGAGACGGGCCTCCAGGGTTGCTGAGCGTAGATGGAAAAGGTCCCACTCCAATGAGCAATTCATCGCATTCAAACAGTCCCTCGCTACCTTCAAGTCCACACTCACTAGAGCAAAACAAACATACTTCACATCTCTCATATCCTCCCTGTCTCACAACCCAAAACAACTATTTTACACCTTCAATTCTCACCTCCTCCCTCTCCTCTCCTCTCAGCTGAAGACTTTGCATCATTCTTCAAGCAGAAGATTGACACCATAAGACAAAGTTTTTGCCTAAAGTCCCCACAGCATCTCCTCACATCTACTTAATCCTCCTCCAAAACCAGCGTCTCCACCATTACGGAAGATCAACTTTCCTCTTTACTCTCCAAATCACACCTCACCACCTGTGAACTTGACCCAATTCCATCCCACATCATCCCCAACCTTACCACTATCTTCATCCCAACCCTAACCCACCTTTTCAACCTGTCACTAACAACTGGTGTCTTCCTCTCATGCTTCAAACATGCCTTGATCACACCCATCCTCAAAAAGCCCTCCCTTGACCCATCCTCTCTGACTAGCTATCGCCCCATATCACTTCTCCCCTATGCCTCAAAACTACTCGAACAACATGTCCACTTTGAACTGTCCTCCCACCTCTCCTCCTGCTCTCTCTTTGACTGCCTCCAATCTGGTTTCCGACTGCACCATTCTAATGAAACTGCCCTGACTAAAGTCACCAATGACCTACTAACTGCCAAATCTAAGCGACACTATTCCGTCCTCCTCCTCCTAGACCTGTCATCTGCCTTCGACACAGTGGACCATTCCCTCTTACTACAGACTCTCTCATCTCTTGGCATCACAGACATGGCCCTATCCTGGATCTCCTCATACCTAACAGACAGGATATTCAGTGTCTCACACTCACACACCAACTCCTCATCTCGCCCCCTATCTGTCGGTGTCCCCCAAGGTTCAGTCCTAGGACCTCTGCTCTTCTCCATCTACACCTTCGGCCTGGGACAGCTCATAGAGTCTCACGGCTTTCATTATCACCTCTATGCTGATGACACACAGATCTACCTCTCCGGACCAGATATCTCCTCCCTACTAACCAAAATCCCACAATGTCTGTCTGCTATTTCATCCTTCTTCTCTGCTAGATTTCTAAAACTTAACATAGACAAAACAGAATTCATCATCTTTCCACCCTCTCATTCATGCCCCCCACCCGACCTATCTATCAACGTCAATGGCTGCCCACTCTCCCCAGTCTCACAAACTCGCTGCCTTGTGGTAACCCTGGACTCTGATCTCTCCTTCAAACCACGTATCCAAGACCTTTCCACCTTCGGCCGACTCCAACTCAAAAATATCTCCCGGATCCGCACATTCCTCAACCACGAATCTGCAAAAACACTAGTGCATGCCCTCATCTTCTCCCGCCTCGACTACTGCAACCTCCTGCTCTGTGGCCTCCCTTCTACCACTCTCTCACCCCTCCAATCTATTCTAAACTAATCTATTCTAAACTCTGCTGCCCGACTAATCCACCTGTCCCCCTGCTATTCCCCGGCCTCTCCTCTCTGTCAATCCCTTCACTGGCTCCCCATTGCCCAGAGACTCCAGTTCAAAACCCTAACCATGGAATACAAAGCCATCCACAACCTGTCTCCTCCATATATCTCTGACCTAGTCTCCCAGTACTTACCTGCACGCAACCTCCGATCCTCACAAGATCTCCTTCTCTACTCCCCTCTTATCTCCTCTTCCCACAATCGCATGCAAGATTTCTCCCGTGCATCCCCCCTACTCTGGAACCCTCTACCCCCAACATATCAGACTCTCGCCGACCGTGGAAACCTTCAAAAGAAACCTGGAGACCCACCTCTACTGACAATCCTACAGCCTGCAGTAACCATCGCTCCACCATACCGCTGCACGACCAGCTTTACCCTCACCTACTATACCCTCATTCTTCCCTTGTAGACTGTGAGCCCTCGTGGGCAGGGTCCTCTCTCCCCCTGTACCAGTCGCTGACTCATTTTGTTCAAGATTATTGTAATTGTTCTTGTATGTATACCCCTTTTTCACGTGTAAAGCGCCATGGAATAAATGGCGTTATAATAAATAATAATAATAATACTGCCCCTATGTACAAGAATATAAGTACTATACAATAGAACATTAACCCTTTGCTTTTTTCCCACCTTCCAGCTAATACTCACTGCCATGCGGATCATGTTACTGGGACGGGGGCCCTGAAGAAGCTGCTCCCCGGGTGTAAGAGCGTCATTTCAAAAGACAGTGGAGCGTTGGCCGACGTTCACATACAAGAGGGAGATTCCATCAAATTTGGCAAATATGTAAGTGTGCCTTAAACATAGCAGAAATGGGGTCCTGAAGCATTGAAGAAGCCCCTCTTGTTTATACTGGTTCGGGGATTTGTCTGTATTGAGCTTTTCTTCTTCCTCTGCAGTCTCTGGAGGCGCGCTCCACGCCTGGACACACCGACGGCTGCCTTACATATGTGCTGAATGATAACAGCATGGCCTTCACCGGAGATGCCCTGCTCATCCGAGGCTGTGGCCGCACAGACTTCCAGCAAGGTACGTCCCTGATCAGCCTTTTCCCACTTAGTCACGTATTATTGTCCAGCGTTGGGGATAATTTTTAGGCCATTAAAATCATTTTTGTTTTGGGTTTTATTCAAATGTTCACCTTCTATATCCTTTACCCTATCTATTGCTGGCTGTAGAATGAGTTAACTGAGAACCAATCAGTGAGTTTATTCTGATGGGAGAGCTCTTTCTGAGCTCCTCTCAGCTGATTTATGACCACCGACCACATCAAAGTTGATTGTTTCCTTGCACAAAGGGCCTGTGCAAAATTTTTAGTGGCTAAAATCCATGCATTTAAGTAAAAATGAAGAAAAAAAAAAAAGGACAACCCCTTTAAGTAAAATTTGATTTTCTTGTAGGCTGCCCCAGTACCCTGTATCATTCGGTACATGGCAAGATCTTCACCCTGCCTGACAGCTGCTTCCTGTACCCAGCTCATGATTACACCGGTAAGTGCTGCCACCTCAGGCATCCCTGTCTCATCTGTTGCCAGCAGTCTGGTAGCTGTTTTTAGGATGTAGCCGAGTTACAGCGGCCATTTTTACCATCTATGTAGCCATCATATGGTCACAGGGTCACCCAGGCTGCACAGAACTGCATAGCCCCTGCTGTCCTTTACAATGACTTTTGCACAAAGTCGTAGAATGAGTATATCTGATCGCCTTCTCTATCCCTACAGGTCAGTCTGTGACAACCGTAGAGGAGGAGAAGCGTCTGAACCCGCGACTGACCAAGAGCGAAGCGGAGTTTGTGAACATCATGAATAATTTGAACCTGCCCAGGCCGAAACAGATAGGTGAGGACGTGTAATTAAACATAGGAAGCAAATGGAGGTGCAGAAATGCCCAATCCAAGAAGATTTAACCAGCCAAAGAAACATCATGTAATCTCGCATGTCGTGGGGCTGGCTTCTCCATGATGGGATAGCACAGGGACTACCAGAGCCAGTATAAAAGCCAAGGCAGGGAATGCAGCAGCCACTTTGTGATCAATTTGAATAGTGAGAGGACGTTGCAGCTCACAGCTTAGCCATAGGAAAAGGGAGAGAAAGCCATAAAACACTGAAGAGACTGTACAAATAGTGTGTAACAGCACAGCAGTGAAGAAGGTTAGGAAGAGAGGATTACTACCAGGTTACCATCCACTTATATGTTGAGGTTTCTTTGACATTGCTAAGGCTGTATTTGCAATGTCAGGTTCACTAGGTGAGGTGCATCAGCAAAGCCCAGGGTCCAGGTGGGCACACGGGCCACAGGCGTCGGTTCAGAAGGTAACAGAGGTCCTGAAGACTGCAGACAGGTAGCAGAGGTTCTGTAAACTGCAGACAAGCAGCAGAGGTACTGGAAGCCACAAGAAGACAGGAGACGCCCTAGAGACTGCAGACAGATGGCAGAGATACTGGAAGTTGCAGGCGGGCCATAGACGTCCAGGAGACAGCAGACAGTTAGTAGAGATACTGGAAACCGAAGGCAGGCTGGAGATGCCCTGGAGACCGCAGACAGGTAGCAGAGGTACTGGAAGCCACAAGAGGACAGGAGATTCCCTGGAGACCACAGACAGATGGGAGAGATACTGGAAGTTGCAGGCAGGCCATAGACATCTGGGAGACTGCAGTCAGGAAGTGGAGATACTGGAAACTGCAGGCAGGCCAGAGACACCCTGGAGACCGCAGACAGGTGCAGAGGTACTGGAAGCCACAAGAAGACAAGAGGCATCCTGGAGACCGCAGACAGATAGCAGAGATACTGGAAGTTGCAAGCAGGCCATAGACGTCTGGGAGACAGCAGACAGGTAGTAGAGGTACTGGAAGCCGCAGGCAGGTCATAGATGTCCGGGAGACTGCAGTCAGGAAGTGGAGATACTAGAAACTGCGAGCAGGCCAGAGACACCCTGGAGACCGCAGACAGGTGCAGAGGTACTGGAAGCCACAAGAAGACAGGAGGCGCCCTGGAGACTGCAGACAGATAGCAGAGATACTGGAAGTTGCAAGCAGGCCATAGACGTCTGGGAGACTGCAGTCAGGAAGTGGAGATACTGGAAACTGCAGGCAGGCCAGAGACACCCTGGAGACCGCAGACAGGTGCAGAGGTACTGGAAGCCACAAGAAGACAAGAGGCATCCTGGAGACTGCAGACAGATAGCAGAGGTACTGGAAGCTGCAGGCAGGCCATAGATGTCTGGGAGACAGCAGACAGGTGAGACCACAGACAAATAGCAGAGGTACTGGAGTCTGCAAACACGTAGAAGACACAACTCTAGAGCAACTAGAAAGTCTTAATACTAAGACCCAGGTGTGTCTTGGTAGGCCTTATATAGGCCCAGGCAGATGATCGCATGGGATCATGCTCGGCCACCTGCAAAGCCCAATGTGGAGCACAAGAGAGTTCAGTGGACCGGAGTGAGTGGAGCACAGGACAGGTGCGTAACATGCAATAAAGAGTCTGACATGAGTTGTATAGAATCATAGGATACCTCAGAGTGTCATACTCATCTTTTCAGAGTTATTGGAAGCCTTGTATTACTTTTGATTTGTCGCAAATCAAATTTCTGGAAAAAAAATCAACAAAGTTGGAGATATCAAATTTTAATACATTCGCTCCCCTCCAATATATCCATCTAGGCCTCTACTATGTTTTTATTGTGGCTGCCTTTGCAAATTCATAATCTTAGACATGAATATACACATTGACCACAAGATGTCGCTATGGTACACAATTATTCCTATTCTGCAGTACTCAGGTTGACCACAAGATGTCACTACTCATATTTACATTCATCTACTGTAATATGATTGTTGCAAAGCTAATCGCTGCCTGTTTTCCCCAGATGTCGCTGTCCCTGCAAACATAAAATGCGGCATTCAGGATGATTGATGACATCTGGACTCCAACGCCTGTTGCTTTATTGACTTTTCTTGAAGAATGAGAAGATTTTGGTGCCTGATGATATTTTTCTATGATACGGCGTTGCTGTGGTGTCACATGATTGTATTACTGAGGCCGCCCTGAAGAGTTGGGATATTGGAGGGGCGGTGGGAAGATTTCTGTAACTTGTCCATATACCTCATCGGTGAATGTTCGGGAGATCTGACGCGTCTATGTATATATGTAAATCATTCTCTTTTCCAGGGTATCTATTCTAATAAATAAAAACTATAACCACCACCCCCACAATGGCTTCCATTATTAGAGCTTTGGGGGGTAATTATTGAGGGCAGTGTGGCTCGCTGCCATGTTTGACAGTGGCTGGCACTATGATGGCCAACCAATTCCTCTAAGTCGTGGTCTTAAGGTCCATAAAGAATGGAGGACAAGTCTCCAAGACTAGGACCAACTCCTATCAACTATTCAGAGAAGATGTGGTATTTACTGTGAGATGGAATACCTCCTTAAGAAGTCTCCTCACCCACTGTTGTCTCCAAAAGATTGGGATTATCTCCAAAGACAATTTGTCAACTTTCCCACGTCCTCCAAAAAGAGCTTGAAGAGCCTTTTAAAATATTTGCATCTTTTACTTTTCCCCGTTTCCTTCTCTCATTTCAAGAGGACCTCCTCCTCTTCCTCTTGAATGTCATTTCAGGTTGCACCTCTATGACCAGTGGTAAGGGTCTAGTCCAAGTTTGAGGGCTTCTCATTGTGCCCCCTTAGGGGTTTTTTGATATTTTTTTGGGTAAGGGTAATATTTCTGCAGAAATTACATGCTGCAGGTTAAGGGGTAATTGTGTGATGACCTCCTCCTTCTTCAGGTTGCGCCATGTTGACCACAGATGAAGTTCTTGTCCAAACGTTGAGGAGTTCCAACTTTTTTTAAGGTTTACTGATAGAGTGAAGAAAAAATCCTGCAGGAAAGGTATGCTGTAGGATAAGGTAATCCCAAACATGATGCCCTTTGGGAGCTTGCTGTTGGTTTCTTGTCCATGTGTCATTGGAAGGCTGCCATGGGATGATGAGGGCATAACACAAAGGCTGCTGAGACCAGCAAACATGGGGGAACTTCTTCAGTCATCACTAGAGTTGAGCCACCCCCGTAGTGTTCAGGTTCGGTTCATTGAACACCGCTGTGTTCGTCGAACTGTTCGTCGAACACCGTTAAAACCAATGGCAGGCAAACAAAAACATATAGAAACACATAGAAAACACCTTCAAAGGTGTCCAAAAGCTGACAAACTGCTCAGAAGACACAACTAACACATGGAAAAGTGACAAGTACATATAGTCATGCGAAAAGAAAAGAGGTGGAGGAGTAAAAGGAGGGGGAGACACATATAAGCATGTCATGCCCTTCTAAAATCAAGAAAGGCTGGAGTAAAAATCTAAAATCAGCCTACCAAGACCCAGACGTCGTGACAAGAAAATGAAAAAAAGAAATATCTTTAGGTAGAATGGCGGTTCCATTCAGAACACTTTCCTTACAAGACGTAGTGGTATCCCCCGTTGTGAGTTGTGCCAAAAACGGAACCCAATACATTCGGACTAATCCACCATTTGTCATATCCAAGGGGCAGGTCAGTAAACGACAACATCGACGCGGAACCAAGTACAGTAGTATATACTGTATATCCTTTGACAAGGCAATCAGGTGGGTCAAGAAGTTGGGAAGGGTCACCCTAATGGCCAAAACAGACATTGAGGGGGCGTTCCGATTACTTACTACCTGTGCCTCCGAATAGTGTCCGCCTATTGGGCTGCTTCTGGGAAGGAGCATACTATATAGATCGCTGTTTGCCCATGGGGTGCTCCATATCCTGCTCACTATTTGAGGCGTTTAGTTGCTTCCTCGAATGGGTTGTAATGGACGTTTCTAAGGGGGCACATATTATCCATTACCTCGACAACTTCTTATGCCTGGGCCCAAAAGATTCGCCACAGTGTGAATACACGCGGTAGTCCACCTGTGAGAAGGAGAGAGCTGGAGGGAGAGCGGACATCACAGAGCCGAGGGGTTAGATGGAGAACGGAAGAAGGAAAGAGGGCGAGGGAGGTAAGGGAGTACAGTGGAAGGCCGACCGGAGATCCCCCCACGTTCCTGCTGGGCGGGGAACAGCCCTGGGAAGAAAAGCCGCTTGCGCATCCCTTTGAGGTTACAGGCACGAGCGGGCAGAGGGACTACGCTGGAGTGCGAAGCCGACACGGCCAGTCCGTTCCTGCCCGTGCAACCGCCGTGTCGCCGGGTTTGTGCCAGAGCCGCGGTGGACCCTGACGGCCAGCCCCCCTCTCCCAATACTGGTGCCTGTCCGCTGGTGGGTCGAGCCCCCCCACAGTGGGGGGGGAGTAACATCTGCAGAAGAAAGACCATCTTCCAGCCAAACTAAGATGTCTACTTCTTTTCGTGGACAATGTGATACGATCCCTTTCTTACGGACACGCCCATCGCTACAAATTCCAGATGAGGCACAAAAACAGCAGGTGTTTCAACGGATATCAAGTGCTCCTTTAAGTGGGCTCTCCTCCACCTCAATTTCAACATCACAAATACTCCAGTCCTCAGAGGTGTCACCCCAATCGCACTTGCTTCCTCACAGCTCCCAAATCTCCAGCTGCCCGTCTGAGTATGGGGTAACACAGATGGTTGAATCTGCAGAGCTGTTTACTCATACTATAGCCTGGGAATCAGAGGTCGGCTCCAGAGCTTCTGTTAATCCAGACGAGGAAATGATCTGCACTGATGCCCAGAATCTTTATGAGTCGGATCCAGGACCAGATGAAGAAGGTTCTGAGCATAATGTAGACCCTCGTTCCCAAACTGTAACTCCTGTTGGTGGAGACAATGATGAAGACGATGATGAGACTCAAATACCTGATTGGAGCGACAATTTGACTTTTCGGTCAGGGCAGGAAGAGGTTGGCTCTGAGGACGACGGGTGTGAGAACACACAGGGTGATGATGACGAGGTTGGAGATCCCACTTACTGTCAACCCACAGTCAGCCAGTCGATGAGGTCAGCAGAGGACGTGGAGGAGGATGCTATTGACGACGATGTTAGGTTGCGCCTTCCTGGACAGAGACTGAGTACTGGAAGCACGTCAACAACTGCATCCTCAACCACAACTCTGCCTCTGACCACAAGTCGTGGTGGCTCTTCAGGTCGCATGAGCTCTAAGCCTTGCATAGCCTGGGCATTTTTTCAGATCGATAAGGATGACCCAACTTGTGTTATCTGTAATATTTGTCACAAAAGCTAAGTAGAGGCCAAAAATCCATAGTTTGAGTACTTCATGCATGAACCGTCACATGGACATGAAGCATAAGTTGCAGTGGGAAGCTCACTGTGCTACAATGCGGCCTAGCCGGCCAGGCCAACCACCATCTGCCCCATCTTATGCATCCGCAGCCTCTTCATCCTCTGTGACTGGGGGGACAGCAGTCACACATGTTTTTGGACGCAGACCTGCCACCTCTTTACCCGCAACAGCCAGCTTGATTGGCAGGTCATCATTTCATTTGGAAGTGGAAACACCAGCTGGTGTTGAGCGATCTCCGACATCGAGAGCACCACCTTTGGATCAAGGCAACCTAACTTTTCCGCCTGCATCTCCCTCTCAGACTGGCAGTTTGCCAGGGACACCCTACTCAACCCCGTCTAAGCACAACAGCCAGCCCTCGGTCCCTCAGATGTGGACAAGTAAAAGACCATTTCCTCCTAGCCATGACAAAGCTAAGAGGTTGAATTTCACCATCTGCAAGCTGTTGGCTACAGAAATGCTGCCTTTCCGCCTGGTGGGCACAGAGGATTTTCGAGACCTTATGTCCGTCGCAGTGCCCCAGTACCAGATGCCCAGTCGGCACTACTTCTCAAAGAAAGGTGTGCCTGCGCTCCACCAGCATGTCGCACACAACATCACCGCTTCTTTGAGAAACTCTGTGTGTGACAGGGTGCATTTCACCACAGACACTTGGGCGAGTAGGCATGGACAGGGGCGTTACATGTCGCTGACTGGGCACTGGGTAACTATGGTGACAGCAGGACAAGGGGCTGCTGTCCAAGTCTTGCCGTCCCCACGAGTTGTGCGTCAATTCTCTTTATCTAGAAGTTCCTCCACTGCTTCTGCCTCCTCAACCTCCTCTCGGTCCTCCACCTGCACCCAAAGCCTGTCTGGTAATGCCACCCGCTTTCTAACTGCGCAGAAGGGATCCTGCACACCTCCTTACTATGCTGGCAGCAGGGCTCAACGGCATCTAGCGGTGTTTACTTTGAAATTTCTGGGAAATGTGAGTCACACAGCTGAGGAGTTGTGGTCAGCTCTGGAGACCCAGTTTCATGAATGGTTGTCTCCACTGGACCTGAAACCAGGGAAGGCCGTGTGCAACAATGCTGCAAACCTGGGTGCGGCCCTTCGCCGGGGCAATGTCACACACGTGCCTTGTATGGCTCACATGTTGAACCTGGCTGTCCAGCAATTTTTAGCCCACTATCCCGGACTAGATGGCCTTCTGCAGAGGGCACGGTCGCTGTGTGCTCACTTCCGCTGTTCGCATCCCGCAGCTCAACGACTTACATCTCTACAGAAGTCGTTGGGCCTGCCAGTTCACCGGCTGAAATGCGATGTGCCGACACGGTGGAATTCAACTCTGCACATGTTGCAGCGACTGTGGCAGCACCGACAAGCCCTGGTGCAATACATTCTGACGTATAGTCTGGGCCAACGAGATCCAGAGGTGGGGGGAGTCACGCTGCAGCAGTCGTCTCAGAACAGGGACCTATGCACCCTTCTGCACAGTTTTGAAATGGTGACGAAGATGTTTAGTGCTGACGATGCCATTATCAGCTTGAATACTCCGGTGATTTACATGCTGGAGCACACGTTAAACAGAATTCGGAGTCAGGTGGAGGGACAAGAGGAGGTGGAGGAAGTAGAGGAGGAGTCGTATGCCGGAGGGATAACATCTCCAAGGTCAGGGATAACATCTCCAAGGTCCAGACGGTCGGCAGCACCAAGGCGGCAGGCATGGGAGGGTGGGGGAGAGGGATTAACCAGGGCGCATGGTAGCAGCCAAATTGTTGAGGAAGGTGCAGGAGCCGAGGAAGAAGTGGAGGACGAACTGGCGATGGGCATGGAAGACTCATCAGATGAGGGAGACCTTGATCACATTTCTGTTGTGCGAGGTTGGGGGGAGAGGGCAGAGGAAGGAAGCATGATTCTTATCTCGCTACCAACACAACAAGGACTTGGTCCTCCTGGATTCGCAAGACACATGAGTGCCTTCTTGCTGCACTACCTGCAACATGACCCTCGGATTGTCAGAATTCGAAGTAATCCCGACTACTGGGTTGCCACACTCCTAGATCCCCGGTACAAAAGTAAATTTTCCGAAATATTTCCTGCCATAGAAAGGGATTCACGCATGCAGGAGTATCTGTAGAGGCTGTTGCAGAATCTTACATGTGCTTTTCCACAAAACACCAGTGGTGCACATAGTGAATCTCACAGTTCTAACTTGCCAACCGTGGGACTGTCGAGTCTTCATCACTCAAACCGTAACAGTAACACAGTATCTGCTGGTAACAGCAATTTTGTGGACACGTTTCACCACTTTTTTAGACCATCCTTTACAAGGCCACAGGAGACAAGAAGTCTGACACATAGTCAACGCCTAGAGAGGATGGTACAGGAGTATCTCCAAGTGAACATCGAAGCCATGACTGTGTCACTGGACCCTTGCTCATTTTGGGCTTCCAATCTGGAAAAATGGCCGGAGCTAGCCACTTACGCCTTGGAGATCTTGTCATGCCCTGCAGCCAGCGTTCTCTCTGAACGTGTGTTCAGCGCTGCTGGTGGTGTGCTGACAGATAAGCGCACGCGGCTGTCCACTGATAATGTAGACAGACTCACGTTCATAAAGATGAACAAATCATGGATCCGCAAGGACTTTTCTACCCCTGTGTCATCATGGGGAGACTAAAAGCTTGAGGATTTGGTAAAATCACCTCACCAACCGTTTTAAGCAACTCTGGGGCAATTGATGCCACTTAAGTGGTGTCTGTGCCACAATTTTTGGGAAAAATGGAGACTCTTTTTGGAGTCCCCTTGCTGTGTTTTACATGACGTTGGCATCGTCAATTCCAGGTGGGTTGGGTCGCTCCCCCCCCCCCCTTTTAACCGTAAGAAACTACATACACTATGGCTTGGGGTAACACAGATGGTTGAGTCTGAAGAGCTGTTTACTCAGAGGTCTGCTCCAAAGCTTCAGTGTCTGCTAGTCAGCGTAGTAGCCCAGCTCTGAAGCAAGCTACACCGCCTGTGTATCTAATAAGAATTTTTAACTGCATCTAGCCTAGGCAATACTTTGGGCGTAGTAGCCCAGCTGTGAAGCAAGCTGCACCGCCTGTGTATCTAATAAGAATTTTTAACTGCATCTAGCCTAGGCAGACTGTAGGGACCCCCAACCAAACCCAGATGCTCAGCCCCCCTACAGCCCCCCTTTCCTTGACAATACAATAATGTAACTCTTACAACTGGATGGGTGAGGATCGGTCACAGCTTTATTAACTCTTTATACTCATTCCATTAGAAAGGCATTTTATTTCTAAAATAATTCAGCTTGTTGCAGCATGCCCTGTGTCTCCACACCGGCAAGTTGGCCAACAAGTGTAACTCTCCAACATGTCCTTTCTATTTCCAGGCCACGGAGGATCCAGCGTACTCGTATGCAGGACTCTGACCCCCATCCATCACTCTTAACGCTTATTCCACTCCGTCCTGGAGTCCTGACAGGAATATGTCCAGTCCAATATCCATTAAGTGAACACCGTTGGGCAGTATGAGGCAAGCTTTATCTCCTTCCAGTTGTCGGTGTCGTATCACTACACCGCCTCTGTCTCTTCTAAATTTTGCCATCCGAATATTTATTACCCGCCTTGTCCGTTCGATGGCCGTGATGTCTCGCGCACCTTGCCATACCGCTATCGGCACAATCTCTGACCATACTGTAACGGGTCTGGGAGGCGGAACCTCTGAGCTACTATACAAGGGGGCGGTCCTTGTAAGGGAGCGGGTGGCGACCAGGGTAGACGGGCAGGCAGTCACAGCAGGTGACTGGGACAGTCTCTGAATGAACGGACAGGAGGTCACGGCAAGTGACCGGGGCAGTCTCTGGATGAACGGGCAGGAGGTCACGGCAAGTGACCGGGGCAGTCTCTGGATGAACGGGCAGGAGGTCACGGCAAGTGACCGGGGCAGTCTCTGGGTAAAGGATTGGTACGACCTGTGGCGGCAGATGATAGACGTGAGCTCCCAGGTGAGCGGGCAGGAGTCTCTGGACAAGCGGGTGGTCACAGCACGTGACGGCAGAGCCTCCTGGTAGGCTAGCAGACAGGCAGCAGATGAGCGCTCCCAGGTGAGCGGGCAAGCTGGTCCTTAGACAGACTGACAGGAGTTGGAAGGCAGACCGTCGGACCTCAGGCAAGCAGGCAGGTAGAAGATGTGCGCTCCCAGGTGAGCGGGCAAGCTGGTCCTTAGACAGACTGACAGAAGTTGGAAGGCAGACCGTCGGACCTCAGGCTAGCAGGCAGGTAGCAGGATATCAGGCAGGAATTAGACAGCAGACTGGCAGGAATCTGGCAGGTATCTGGCAGGTAACTGGCAACGGGACCTGAGGGCTGAAGCAGAGTAGTGAACAGTGCTACAACATTGCTCGGGCACCTCCATTTTGGAGGAGGTGCCTTATATATGGGAGGTCCTCCGGCAATTGGCCGGGGACTCCTTAGGACGGCGCGCGCGGTCCCTTTAAGAGAGGGGGAGCGCGCGCCCTAAGCACACTGCCGGGGAAGGAGCGCGTGCCGGAAGCAGCGGGGAGAGCAGCGCTGGAGGACGCCGCGCCAGGAGCGGGGAGGTGAGAGGGACGGCGTCTCTGCCTAGAACGGGGCAGAGACGCCGATGCTACAGTACCCCCCCTTTTAGGCCCGAAAGAAATTTCTCAAGGAGAAGCGGGGCGTTGATGTTCTCCCTGGGTTCCCAAGTTCTCTCCTCAGGACCAAACCCCTTCCAATCTACCAGAAAAAAGGTTTTTCCTCTTACCCTCTTGGAGGCCAGTATACTCTCTACCTCAAAGATGTCATCAGCGGAAACCGGAGCAGGAGGGGCACCTGGATCTTTGGAAAAAAAGTTAAAGACAACGGGTTTGAGGAGAGATACGTGGAAGGAGTTGGGGATCCGTAGGGTGGCCGGGAGTTTTAATTTGTAGGCCACAGGGTTAATTTGCCTGAGGACTTCGAAGGGACCGATGAATCGAGGACCCAACTTGTAAGAGGGTACTTTGAGCCGCACATGTTTGGATGAGAGCCAAACCTTGTCTCCCGGACGGAATTGGGGCGGATCCAGACGTCTCTTATCAGCATATCTCTTCATCCGCTCAGAGGAGAGAAGAAGAGCGGACCTGGTGCTCTCCCAAATAGTAGAAAATTCACTGACAAGAGACTCCGCAGCAGGGTTGTCCACAGAAACGGAGACAGGAAGTGGAATCCGGGGATGTTGGCCACCGACTATAAAGAACGGGGATTTGGAAGAGGACTCGCTCTCATGGTTGTTATAAGAGAACTCGGCCCATGGTAGGAGATCCACCCAGTCCGAGTGGTGAGCATCAACGAAGTGCCGGAGGTAGCTGGACAAGATCTGATTGATCCGCTCCACTTGACCATTGGACTGAGGGTGGTAAGAGGAGGAGAAATCCAGGGTAATGTCCAGCAGCTTACATGTGGCTCTCCAGAAGCGAGAGGTGAACTGAACCCCACGATCCGACACGATGTGGAGGGGCAGACCATGGAGACGGAAGATGTGGCGGATAAAGTCTTTAGCCAGCTCGGGTGCAGACGGAAGACCAGGCAGGGGAATGAAGTGGGCCATCTTAGAAAAACGGTCAGCGACAACCCAAATGACAGTACAACCGGCAGAAACTGGAAGGTCGGTGATAAAGTCCATAGCGATGTGTTGCCAAGGAGCAGCAGGTACGGGAAGGGGCAGGAGATGGCCGGCAGGTAGATGTCGGGGAACTTTGTTACGGGCACAGGATGAACAGGCCGCGACGAAGTCTACCACGTCCTTACGCAGGGTAGGCCACCAGTAATGCCGGGTAATAAGTTGGAAGGTCTTCTTTTGGCCAGAATGGCCAGCTAGTTTAGAAGAATGTCCCCAGCGAAGAACCCTCTCCCGATCTGGCACAGCTACGAACGTCTTACCGGGTGGAAGACGAGTCAGATCCAAGGGGGCCACATTCATCACCTTGGAGGAGTCGATGATGTGCGTAGGTTCCTCCTCTTGATCGGAGGACAGGAAGGACCGGGACAAGGCATCAGCTTTGACGTTCTTGTCCGCCGGACGGAAATGAAGAATGAAGTCGAAGCGGGCAAAAACAACGACCACCGGGCCTGGCGAGGATTGAGTCTCTGGGCATTTTGGAGATATGCCAGGTATTTGTGATCCATGTAGATAATTACCGGGTAGAGAGCCCCTTCAAGCAGATAGCGCCACTCTCCCAGTGCCAATTTGATGGCTAGCAATTCCAGGTCTCCAATGGAGTAGTTGCGCTCCGACGAGGAGAAGATTTTGGAGAAGAAGCCGCACGTTACCATTCTCCCAGTAGAAGACTTCTGGGTGAGCACCGCTCCGGCTCCGGAGGAGGAGGCATCAACCTCCAGGTAGAATTGTTTATTACAGTCCGGACGGTGCAGGACGGGAGCAGAGGCGAAGGCTTTCTTTAGGGAAAGGAAGGCCTCCTCGGCTTCAGGCGACCATGTCCTGGGGTTAGCCCCCTTACGGGTAAGTGCAGATATGGGAGCAGTCCGAGACGAGAAGTGTGGGATGAAAAGACGATAATAATTAGCGAAGCCCAGGAATCGCTGTATCGCCTTCAAACCTTCAGGACGAGGCCATTTTAGAACGGAGGAGAGCTTCTCGGGATCCATTTGCAGACCTGTTTGGGAGATGACATAGCCCAAGAACGGAAGGGAGGTCTGATCGAAGAGGCACTTCTTGTATTTGGCGTAAAGGTGGTTCTGCCGAAGCCTAAGCAGGACCTGACGAACATCCCTCCGGTGTGTGGGGAGATCCGGAGAGAAGACCAAGATATCGTCCAGGTATACCACTACGCAGGAGTACAGGAGGTCACGGAAGATGTCGTTGACTAGTTCCTGAAAGACCGCGGGAGCATTACAGAGACCGAAGGGCATCACAAGGTACTCGTAGTGACCGTCCCGGGTATTGAATGCCGTCTTCCACTCGTCTCCTTGACGGATACGGACCAGATTATACGCTCCTCGTAGATCCAGCTTGGAGAAGATCCTGGCGCCCTTGAGACGGTCAAACAATTCGGAGATGAGTGGCAGGGGATATTTGTTTTTTACCGTGATGAGATTGAGTTCTCTGTAGTCAATACAGGGACGTAGCGAGCCGTCTTTCTTTTTGACAAAGAAGAATCCGGCTCCAGCCGGGGAGGTAGATTTTCGGATAAATCCCCTAGCCAGATTCTCTTCAATGTATTCAGACATGGCTCGGGTCTCGGCTGCAGACAACGGGTAGATACGCCCACGGGGAGGAGTGGTGCCAGGTACCAGGTCGATCGGGCAATCGTATGGCCTATGGGGTGGCAACGTCTCAGCTTCCTTCTTACCGAAGACATCCGCATAGGGCCAGTAGGGAGCCGGGAGACCAGGTAAGTTAGCTGGAGTAGGCAGAGGGCGAAGTGGACGGACCGGGACCAGGCAGGTCCTATGGCAGTCAGGACCCCATCGGAGTACTTCACCGGACCGCCAGTTCAATACGGGTTCATGTGTCTGGAGCCAAGGTAGACCTAGCAACAGGGAGTGAGAAAGTCCGGACAGCACATGGAATGAGATCTCCTCAGAGTGCAGCATTCCCACCTGCAGGGTTATGGGTTCGGTGACGAGCAGGATGGTCTCCGAGAGAAGTCTTCCATCCACGGAGGCGACTGACAATGGTTCAGCCAGGGACTTGGTGGGAATATGGTATCTCTCTACCAGAGACTGGGAGATGAGGTTTCCAGCAGCTCCAGAATCCAGATGGGCGAGTTCAAAGAGACGGTTTTCTCCCCAAGCAATAGAGACCGGTAAGGTCAGAGACGGAGAGGGCTTACTTTTGTCTAGGACGACCTCTCCGAGTGGTCCTAGACACTGGCGTTTCCCGGCTTTTCCGGGCAGGAACGGATGAAGTGCTTCATACTGCCACAATAGAAACAGCTTCCCTCGGCTCGGCGAGATTCTTGGCGAGAACCGACCATCTTGGTCTGGTCGACCTGCATAGGCTCAGGAGAGTGTAGCTGAGGAGAGACGGAGGGAGTGACGGGTTTCTGAAAAGTAGGAGCTAGACGTGGAAACCTCCTCTCACGGGTGACCTCTTTGGCACGCTCCTGGAACCGCAGGTCAATCCGGGTGGCAAGAGTTATTAGGTCATCGAGAGTGGTAGGAATATCCCGACCGGCAAGTTCATCTTTTATACGGCCGGACAGACCCTCCCAGAAGACGGAAACCAGAGCGTCATTATCCCAGGCCAGCCCCGAGGCAAGGGTACGGAACCGTATGGCATATTGGCCCACGGTGAGACTTCCCTGACGGAGGCGTAGCAGAGATGATGCGGATGAGGTCTTCCGTCCGGGTTCGTCGAAGACTTTCCGGAAAGCCGTGAGAAAGGCAGGCAAGTCGGACACCAGGGGGTCTCCTCTCTCCCATAGAGGATTTAGCCAGGCCAGGGCCTCTCCGGTGAGATGGGACATGATGAAGGCAATTTTGGCCCTGTCGGAGTTAAACTGGTGAGACAGGAGTTCAAAGTGCAGGGTGCACTGATTTATGAAGCCCCGAGCCTGGGCGGAGTCGCCTCCGAAACGAGGAGGTGCAGAAAGCCGGGGTCCGGGGTAGGATACCATGTTATTAGTGGGCAGTGGAGCTGCCGGATTGCGAGTCATGGCACTGGCGGTGGTTGCAGGCAGAGCAGTCAGAGTGTCCAGGCGAGAATTGACATTCCGCAGGTGACCCAGGATGGACTGCTGTTGGGACCTCTGATGGGACAGTTCATGACACAGGTTCGAGAGCGAGGGAGCTTGGGTGCCACCGGGTTCCATGGCCCGAGCAAACAGTAACGGGTCTGGGAGGCGGAACCTCTGAGCTACTATACAAGGGGGCGGTCCTTGTAAGGGAGCGGGTGGCGACCAGGGTAGACGGGCAGGCAGTCACAGCAGGTGACTGGGACAGTCTCTGAATGAACGGACAGGAGGTCACGGCAAGTGACCGGGGCAGTCTCTGGATGAACGGGCAGGAGGTCACGGCAAGTGACCGGGGCAGTCTCTGGGTAAAGGATTGGTACGACCTGTGGCGGCAGATGATAGACGTGAGCTCCCAGGTGAGCGGGCAGGAGTCTCTGGACAAGCGGGTGGTCACAGCACGTGACGGCAGAGGCTCCTGGTAGGCTAGCAGACAGGTAGCAGATGAGCGCTCCCAGGTGAGCGGGCAAGCTGGTCCTTAGACAGACTGACAGGAGTTGGAAGGCAGACCGTCGGACCTCAGGCAAGCAGGCAGGTAGAAGATGTGCGCTCCCAGGTGAGCGGGCAAGCTGGTCCTTAGACAGACTGACAGAAGTTGGAAGGCAGACCGTCGGACCTCAGGCTAGCAGGCAGGTAGCAGGATATCAGGCAGGAATTAGACAGCAGACTGGCAGGAATCTGGCAGGTATCTGGCAGGTAACTGGCAACGGGACCTGAGGGCTGAAGCAGAGTAGTGAACAGTGCTACAACATTGCTCGGGCACCTCCATTTTGGAGGAGGTGCCTTATATATGGGAGGTCCTCCGGCAATTGGCCGGGGACTCCTTAGGACGGCGCGCGCGGTCCCTTTAAGAGAGGGGGAGCGCGCGCGCGCGCCCTAAGCACACTGCCGGGGAAGGAGCGCGTGCCGGAAGCAGCGGGGAGAGCAGCGCTGGAGGACGCCGCGCCAGGAGCGGGGAGGTGAGAGGGACGGCGTCTCTGCCTAGAACGGGGCAGAGACGCCGATGCTACACATACTATAGTTAGTTTTGTGAAAAATTCTCTGAAGCGCTCAGTGTCTAGTTTCATTATTGCCATTAGTTATGCGCTCTTGTGATGACCTAGGTCGTTTCCCCCAGCCTGTATAACTAAGATGACCAGACCTCTTGCCTCTCTCCCTACATTGATTACCTCCATTAGTACCTGTGGCCATTGTAGGCCTCTAATACCTCTCCAGTTGAAATATGTGTTATGAAACTCTAATTTCCTCCCGCCTGGGCGGACTTTCGCCCTTTTTTCTGCCCAATATATATACGAGTGGCCTATCACCCACACTGTTGACTTAGCGTGACCTGTAAAACAAACAAACCACGTTAGGATAACAAGTCCGGTCTTATGTATCTCACCAAACATGTGGATCGCCATCTCCTTATCCTCTGAACTTCCGTTTCTGACATTCCTGCTCTTGCTGCTTCTGTGGCTGCGCCTATGTAGAATGAGTGTGTCCCATAATCTTTGGGGTGGTTCCCTGCCGATGTTAGGCATTTATTAAATATAGCTTGGAACTGGTATCTTGATAATGGCGTTCCATCAATGTGTGATAGGAAGAAATTACTTTGTGATCTGATGGTTATATATGTTTTTACTATTGTTACCCGACTCAGTGTACCGTTTGTGGGTTGTAGAAGTACCCAAGTGCCCCTGCCCTCTGGAACCATTTTCGATTTGCGTATGCGTAGACGTATTGCATTATTGGCTATGACTATGTCCTGGTGTAATAAGCCTCCACTGGTGGTAATTTTGGATTGAGGGACTAATTCGCTTATGCATAGCGCCCCGAAGAAGGCGATCGCAAATGCAGTAGACAGTAGTGTTGCTTCAAATTGTGTGTCATGTTAATGGAATGGTGTTAGGGATATGATGTGAGAAATCAGTTTTAGTGACACGGGACGGGACGTCTACACTCCTGACTTGGCTGACCCCTTTTCCACCCTTTTATGGATTGTCTGATGATGAATCTCTTTGTCACATCTTCCCAATTCAGTAGTTGGAAGTGAAATGCTACTCCGGTCAGACACCGCTGCGCTGACGCCCCTGATATGCCCCTCATCATTAACTGGTGGAGAAATTCTATGGTGACTTGTAATCTGGCTTGTTCACATTGGTCAACCCATCTGCCTGCTACTAGTCGTGTCCACTCTTCCCATGCCTTACCGTATGCTTACCACGTCGATAGGGCAACTGACGCTCTGATTAATGGCATCAACTATTCGCCACTAGATCCCATAGGGAGGATGGGCAACTGTTGCCCGATGGGTGGGCGTTGGGGAGGAGCTCTGTGAAAATCTGCCAATTGAATTGTGATAAAGCGTTAGCAGCAGCGTTAGACCCCTCAGCATCGTGGCTAGCGCGGACCCATACATTGTGTTTTAGGCACAGGAATGCTAGCCGGCGTAGTAGGCCTAGCACTGGGAGAGACGATGATGCCATCTTATTAATGAAGTGCGCTAGGCTGGTGTTTTTTGTTATGAAGCGCATATTTTTGTTAGCCAGGCGCGCGCCCCATATTTCTATTGCTACCACTATTAGGAAGAGTTCCAGGAGTGTCTGTTTTTTTGTCAGCACTTGTTCTGCCCAATACGGAGGCCATAAGCCTGTGCACCACTGGTTATTTAGTATCGCTGCATATCCGTACAGATGGGCTACTCCAATGAGTAACAGACACTGCTACAGGCCCAAAAGGTTTTACTTGGCTAGATGCAGTAAAAAATTGTTATTAAATACAAAGGTGGTGTAGATTGGTACAGATGGGCTACTCCAATGAGTAACAGACACTGCTACAGGCCCAAACGTATTTACTGGGCTAGATGCAGTAAAAAATTGTTATTAAATACAAAGGTGGTGTAGCTTGGTACAGATTGGCTACTACAATGAGTAACAGACACTGCTACAGGCCCAAAAGGTTTTACTTGGCTAGATGCAGTAAAAAATTGTTATTAAATACAAAGGTGGTGTAGCTTGGTACAGATGGGCTACTCCACTGACTACCAGACACTGCTACTATGCCCAAAAGTATTTAGTGGGCTAGATGCAGTAAAAAAATGTTAGTAAATACAAAGGTGGTGTAGCTTGGTACAGATGGGCTACTACAATGAGTAACAGACACTGCTACAGGCCCAAAAGGTTTTACTTGGCTAGATGCAGTAAAAAATTGTTATTAAATACAAAGGTGGTGTAGCTTGGTACAGATGGGCTACTCCACTGACTACCAGACACTGCTGCTATGCCCAAAAGTATTTACTGGGCTAGATGCAGTAAAATTTTTTTATTAGATACACAGGTGGTGTAGCTTGGTACAGATGGGCTACTCCAATGTGTAACAGACACTGCTACAGGCCCAAAAGGTTTTACTTGGCTAGGTGCAGTAAAAAATTGGTATTAGATACACAGGTGGTGTAGCTTGCAACACAGATAGGCTACTCCACTGACTAACACACACTGCTAGAGGCCCAAAATGATTGGCTTAGCTGGATTTAGCCAAATGCTGTGAAAAACAGTTGCACAGTACTGGCACAGACCTGCCTGGCAAAAAGTGCTAGGAACTGCTGTAACCTAGCCCTCAAAAGGGCTGCAATTACAACTAGTCCCTACTCCCTAAACCTATCTGTCTATTTAAGAGCAAATTCGCTTGCAATTCACACAGTTACAAAGTATAGTGCCCACAGTAGCAGCGGTGCCGTTTAACACTCAGCTGCAGCAGTGAGAAAATGGTGGCGACGGGGAAAATGGCTGGGTCTTATAGGGCAAGGACATGTGACATACACAGCCAATGACACATGCCCTTGCTTGTGAAAAAAAAAGCACTTCGCTCCGTGTGTGCGCTGCTGATAGGCTGACAGACTGCACCGCCCCACTGTAAATGCGGGAAAGAGAAAAAAAAAATGGAGATCGGCATTATTTCTGCAGAGATCCATCCCCTGCCCCTCCCCACACCCCGCTGTACACTCAAACTGTGTATTAACATTGATTAACAGTATTACTGTGAAAAAATCCAGTTACGATTTTGGTCCACGAACAGTTATCGAACATAACCTCGAACAGCCGTATTTTTTGCAAATCGTTCGGGTTCGTCTAACGGCTCGAACACCGCCCAAAACAGCTCGAATTTGAGATTGGCGAACAGTTCGAGTCGAACACCGCTCATCTCTAGTCATCACATTCCACTTTAATAAAGGCCCGGACGTGTTATGACGACACCACTTCCCGAAATGTGCAAGTCTGCTCTCGTGACCCAAATGTCTCCATTCTTGACTTCCTAGAAGGGACCCAGGTATATCTAAACTGTGCTCTGACCCAACAAGCAAAAAGAGGTCCTGTTCCAGGCCATCTTGAAGCCTCAGACCAATATGGACTCAATCTGGTCTCGATAAACAAGAATTTTCTCCTAGCTGACATGGTCTCCTGACATTCTTAAGGTTTCCATACATTAGACTAATGTTGGCTGAACCCAGGTTTGACTGACTATATAATGTGTATGGAGCGCCGGCCAACTGATCGCCGGGAAAGATGTCAAGTCGTAAATGTCCGATTTTGGACTGCCAATCGCATGGAGATCGGCCAACGCGTCAGTCGGCAGCTTTCTTATTGAAAACAAAGGCGCTTGACCGAGCAAGTGCTACTATGTATGGGCGAGTCGGTCGAGAGGGCTGTCAGTCTAAAAATCAGTGGAAACTTCGTTTGGCCGACAGCCATCTTATGCTTATGACTGGCTTTATTGTGGAAGTGAACAAAACAAGTCATGTGGGTATTATCAGTTTTACGCCATCTGCTCTACAGACTCCACTTCCCCAGCGCTGCACGTTGCTATGACTAGCCCAGGGGATGGGGGATGACTCGGTTACCCGGGCCTTTAGTCTTAAGGAGGTTGCGGTGGTCGGCTCCCGGGCCCGTACTCTGGGGTCTCTCTTTAAAAAGGCGTTGATAGATGTTAAGTTTATAAAAGTTCGTGACGCCACCTATGGTTTCTGATGATATTCACCAGCGCTGCGCAGTCCACTGAGGCCAGTGATAAGGCAGCTAGATGGTATGGCTCCCCACAGGTGGAGCTAGGCCTCAGGGCAGGGTACGGACGGGGTATGCAGGACGAAGAGACCCCGCCGGGTCAGAGCAAGAACAGGGACGGACACAATAGTCACTTCAGTACCTTTTACTGATGGAAATTCAGGCACTCCCCGGAGCACTCCCCGGTTTTGGGCCTCCTGCTTCTTGACTCTGCGTAGTAAGTTTTTGACCTGCCTGGAGCTAGGCCTAACTTTGTCTCTGTCCTGCGCTGGCTGACCTTGTGGTAGGGCCTTCTGTTGGATTACACGCTCCCGACTTACGGGGCCTATGTGTCTCCTGGCTCTGTTACGTATCAGCACTTTAGCGATCTTGGGACTTGTAGTTCTCCAGGGATTCCGGTTTATCTTACTGGGTCGTGGAGATCCCGGCAAGCTTTGGACCCGGTGCCCGGTAACTACTTCTTCGGGGTGAGCTAGTTAAGCTCCTCAGCCCCCTATGAACTAACTCTCTCTACTCTTTCGCCTTTGGCCTACTCGGACCCTCAATAGGCTACTCACACTAACGGCAGCGTGCCGCTCTTCACCGATCTTATGGCGCCGGCACACCTAAAGCTCACCTCACTGAGCTACACCGAGTCTTGATCTGGATAAGCTCCACTGCAGGATAGCAATTGCAGGAGCTAGAACAGGCTTTTGTCCTCTGAGGTAACTCTTCTCAGACTGCACTGGACTCACTGCTAAACCAGACTGAACTCTGACTTAGACTAACTGCTGCCTGGCTCCACCTTTCCTTTTATATCTCCCTAACGGGCTCCCTCTGGTGGTCTGAGGTGGAAGGTGGAGATGTGTGAATGGTTATGGGGGCCTCTTGTGGAGGAATCCTTCAATACACCCTTCTAGGGTTTGTGATACCAAGCACAGCTGGGCTTCACAGCTAGACCACACAACTTTTAGCTCGGAGAAGAAAGCAGGAAGGCGTTCCAGATCCAATCACATGAGGCTTTCAAGAACTGGAGGTGTTCTGCAGGGGCACAAGTCATTCCTACTGGTTTGGATGACTGGAATGGTGGAAGTAGAAGACTGTCTACCCATGTCCACCAGCTTGCGTGTCCACCTCAACACCTACAGTTCTTAAAACCAGAGGTTCCTTGGCTCATAATTCACTCTCTGAACTGCCCAAAAAACATAAGTGCGCAAGAATCCAAATAATTGGTTATGTGTACCTTAAAAGAAAAACAACAAAACTTACATATCAATTCAACACCTCCGAATGAACGTGCCAGGCGGAGCACCAGGAACCTATGTGCTCATGTGGCAGCCTCTATTCCTAAAGGAGGATCAACCTATGAAACCTCCAGACATCAATGAAGTAAGGACTAAAATTGGTATTGGGTAACGGGGAGCCCATCCTCTTGACTCAAAAGTGACTGGTCCTGATTACATAAACTTAGTAACTGGGGCAAAATGTTTTAGTGTGGAACAGGAGAATCGAAATACCTCGGCCTGGTTGATCATTCTTTGGCCTTGAGAAAAGAAGACTTCATGAGGACGATGTCGCTAATAAACAAACCCCCAGGTGTCTTAAAGGTCGGACCAGCTTGCCTATGCACAGAGCACCGGAAAACCAAAGGCTAAATGCCACTGAAATAAGGGCCGATTTATAAAGCAATGAACAAATAGCATGGAAGGACTTCAAACCTGGTCTTCTGAAGACTGGAGCAACCTGCCGCCCTGGTGCCAATGGCACAAACAAGTACCATTACTTGGCATAAAGTTTCCAATCATTCCAAGTCTTACAATACATCTGCCATGTTCTTGGAGTAACTTAGGACCTTATTATGGTGATAAACTAGTCTCCACTAGGTCCCACGTGAGGCGGCCCTGCAAACTGGTGTTGGGCATCAACTTCTGGGACTCTTGAAAATGACAATGTGAGAGAGCTAATCCATAACTAACTCCAAGAACATGCCAGGCCCTAAACTATAAAGTATTCTCAAGGTAACCCAAACTAAGGGACTAGAACTGAAGGGAAGAAGAAGACAATCTGTGAATGCACCAAACAACACTTGTTGTCCATCCGGAAACATATTGGGCCCCTCTAGATCTCAATGGCCACTGGAATGGAAAAAAATACAGATGAGTTTTGGCAAAAACACCAAACCTTCTACATATGAGGCTATTCCCCATGACACAACTGAGATCCTAGGGTCACACCAAGACAGAAGTGTTGATAAATAGTGAAATCTCCTGAATAGTCTCTTCTTGCCAAGTTGTCACGTACGTCCATTATTGCAGGGCTATACGGCAGCTTTGGCTGCGACAAATCACTGCTGCATCATAGTGAAATACAAGTGAATGAGGTCTCATTGCAATTCCCCGAGGGACCCGAGGCCGAGTCAAGCAAGTCACGAAAATCAGACGACGTTGGACTTCATGTGACTCCCTGGTTGCGGTCTCATTACCATCGTGGTCGCAATGAGACCCCATTCACTTGAATTAGCAAATTCTCCAATTTTTGTTATGTAAATAGAGGAAAATACCTACTATTAACCCCTTCTAAACTGTGTATTCTAGAATTAAATGATGAAATTCTTTCTGCTGCCACTAGATGGCGGCATAAGGCTTATTGAGTTCAATGGTAACTATGAATTCCTATGCAGTGAGTGCCCTCTAGTGGTGACTGCTGAGTACTTTATCGTGTAGCTCTAGGACTATACAATACTAAAGTGATGATTATTCATCGTAGAGCTCCAGGGATGTCCGTTTTTAGCTCACAACCAGATGTAAAAAAAATGCAATGTTCTCAACATTGTCCCATATGAAACTTTGTGACAAAGCCCTACAATCAGTCACAGCCGTATGTAATGGTTTCTATCAGCGCAGGGTGCAGGGCATCACCGAAATAAAAAGAAGTTCCGAAAATACTTTTAAAAAAAGTGGCAGCTGGAGGACTGATCAAACGCTCCATACATCTGCTGCTCATTAGTGGTAACTGCTAAGGAATGGACGGGCGACCTGCGGAGGACTTCGCTTATGTTCTGCACAGGCGGCAGGGATATTTTTAACTTGAAACATATTTCAGACCAATTACCTGCAAAACACATGTTAATCATTTAGGGCTGATATAACTGCGCATCTGGTGTCCCCGAGATGAGTATTTATACAGAATAAATGTAAGTAATATACATAGAAAAAAACTGAGCCACTATGAATATGCATTGCACTACTGATCCTGAGTAACATCCAGCATTATACTCCAGAGCTGCACTCACTATTCCGCTGGTGCAGTCACTGTGTACATACATTACATTACTGATCCTGAGTTACATCCTGTATTATACTCCAGAGCTGCACTCACTATTCTGCTGGTGCAGTCACTGTGTACATACATTACATTACTGATCCGGAGTTACATCCTGTATTATACTCCAGAGCTGCACTCACTATTCTGCTGGTGCAGTCACTGTGTACATACATTACATTACTGATCCTGAGTTACATCCTGTATTATACCCCAGAGCTGCACTCACTATTCTGCTGGTGCAGTCACTGTGTACATACATTACATTACTGATCCTGTACTGATCCTGAGTTACATCCTGTATTATACTCCAGAGCTGCACTCACTATTCTGCTGCTGCAGTCACTGTGTACATACATTACATTACTGATCCTGAGTTACATTCTGTATTATACTCCAGAGCTGCACTCTCTATTCTGCTGGTGCAGTCACTGTGTACATACATTACATTACTGATCCGGAGTTACATCCTGTATTATACTCCAGAGCTGCACTCACTATTCTGCTGGTGCAGTCACTGTGTACATACATTACATTACTGATCCTGAGTTACATCCTGTATTATACCCCAGAGCTGCACTCACTATTCTGCTGGTGCAGTCACTGTGTACATACATTACATTACTGATCCTGTACTGATCCTGAGTTACATCCTGTATTATACTCCAGAGCTGCACTCACTATTCTGCTGCTGCAGTCACTGTGTACATACATTACATTACTGATCCTGAGTTACATCCTGTATTATACCCCAGAGCTGCACTCACTATTCCGCTGGTGCAGTCACTGTGTACATACATTACATTACTGATCCTGTACTGATCCTGAGTTACATCCTGTATTATACTCCAGAGCTGCACTCACTATTCTGCTGGAGCAGTCACTGTGTACATACATTACATTACTGGTCCTGTACTGATCCTGAGTTACATCCTGTATTATACTCCAGAGCTGCACTCACTATTCTGCTGGTGGAGGCTCTGTGTACATACATTACATTACTGGTCCTGTACTGATCCTGAGTTACATCCTGTATTATACTCCAGAGCTGCACTCACTATTCTGCTGGTGCAGTCACTGTGTAGATACATTACATTACTGATCCTGAGTTACATCCTGTATAATACTGCAGAGCTGCACTCACTATTCTGCTGGTGGAGGCTCTGTGTACATACATTACATTACTGGTCCTGTACTGATCCTGAGTTACATCCTGTATTATACTCCAGAGCTGCACTCACTATTCTGCTGGTGCAGTCACTGTGTAGATACATTACATTACTGATCCTGAGTTACATCCTGTATAATACTGCAGAGCTGCACTCACTATTCTGCTGGTGGAGGCTCTGTGTACATACATTACATTACTGATCCTGAGTTACATCCTGTATTATACCCCAGAGCTGCACTCACTATTCCGCTGGTGCAGTCACTGTGTACATACATTACATTACTGATCCTGAGTTACATCCTGTATTATACTCCAGAGCTGCACTCACTATTCTGCTGGTGCAGTCACTGTGTAGATACATTACATTACTGATCCTGTACTGATCCTGAGTTACATCCTGTATTATACCCCAGAGCTGCACTCACTATTCCGCTGGTGCAGTCACTGTGTACATACATTACATTACTGATCCTGTACTGATCCTGAGTTACATCCTGTATTATACTCCAGAGCTGCACTCACTATTCTGCTGGTGCAGTCACTGTGTACATACATTACATTACTGATCCTGAGTTACATCCTGTATAATACTGCAGAGCTGCACTCACTATTCTGCTGGTGCAGTCACTGTGTACATACATTACATTACTGATCCTGTACTGATCCTGAGTTACATCCTGTATTATACCCCAGAGCTGCACTCACTATTCTGCTGGTGCAAGCACTGTGTACATACATTACATTACTGATCCTGTACTGATCCTGAGTTACATCCTGTATTATACTCCAGAGCTGCACTCACTATTCTGCTTGTGCAGTCAATGTGTACATACATTACATTACTGATCCTGAGTTACATCCTGTATTATACCCCAGAGCTGCACTCACTATTCTGCTGGTGCAGTCACTGTGTACATACATTACATTACTGATCCTGTACTGATTCTGAGTTACATTCTGTATTATACTCCAGAGCTGCACTCACTATTCTGCTTGTGCAGTCACTGTGTACATACATTACATTACTGATCCTGTACTGATCCTGAGTTACATCCTGTATTATACCCCAGAGCTGCACTCACTATTCTGCTGGAGCAGTCACTGTGTACATACATTACATTACTGATCCTGTACTGATTCTGAGTTACATCCTGTATTATACCCCAGAGCTGCACTCACTATTCTGCTTGTGCAGTCACTGTGTACATTCATTACATTACTGATCCTGTACTGATCCTGAGTTACATCCTGTATTATACCCCAGAGCTGCACTCACTATTCTGCTGGAGCAGTCACTGTGTACATACATTACATTACTGATCCTGTACTGATTTTGAGTTACATCCTGTATTATACTCCAGAGCTGCACTTACTATTCTGCTTGTGCAGTCACTGTGTGCATACATTACATTACTGATCCTGAGTTACATACTGTATTATACTCCAGAGCTGCACTCACTATTCTGCTGGTGCAGTCACTGTGTACATACATTACATTACTGATCCTGTACTGATCCTGAGTTACATCCTGTATTATACTCCAGAGCTGCACTCACTTTTCTGCTGGTGCAGTCACTGTGTACATACATTACATTACTGATCCTGAGTTACATCCTGTATTATACTCCAGAGCTGCACTCACTATTCTCCTGGTGCAGTCACTGTGTACATACATTACATTACTGATCCTGAGTTACATCCTGTATTATACCCCAGAGCTGCACTCACTATTCTGCTGGTGCAGTCACTGTGTACATACATTACATTACTGATCCTGTACTGATCCTGAGTCACCTCCTGTATTATACTCCAGAGCTGCACTCACTATTCTGCTGGAGGAGTCACTGTGTACATATATTACATTACTGATCCTGTACTGATCCTGAGTTACAACCTGTATTATACTCCAGAGCTGCACTCACTATTCTGCTGGTGCAGTCACTGTGTACATACATTACATTACTGATCCTGTACTGATCCTGAGTTACATCCTGTATTATACTCCAGAGCTGCACTCACTATTCTCCTGGTGCAGTCACTGTGTACATACATTACATTACTGATCCTGAGTTACATCCTGTATCATACTCCAGAGCTGCACTCACTATTCTGCTGGTGCAGTCACTGTGTACATACATTACATTACTGATCCTGAGTTACATCCTGTATTATACTCCAGAGCTGCACTCACTTTTCTGCTGGTGCAGTCACTGTGTACATACATTACATTACTGATCCTGAGTTACATCCTGTATCATACTCCAGAGCTGCACTCACTATTCTGCTGGTGCAGTCACTGTGTACATACATTACATTACTGATCCTGTACTGATCTTGAGTTACATCCTGTATTATACTCCAGAGCTGCACTCACTATTCTGCTGGTGCAGTCACTGTGTACATACATTATATTACTGATCCTGAGTTACCTCCTGTATTATACTCCAGAGCTGCACTCACTATTCTGCTGGTGCAGTCACTGTGTACATACATTACATTAATGATCCTGAGTTACATCCTGTATTATACTCCAGAGCTGCACTCACTATTCTGCTGGTGCAGTCACTTTGTACATACATTACATTACTGATCCTGTATTGATCCTGAGTTACATCCTGTATTATACTCCAGAGCTGCACTCACTATTCTGCTGGTGCAGTCACTGTGTACATACATTACATTACTGATCCTGAGTTACATCCTGTATTATACTCCAGAGCTGCACTCACTATTCTGCTGGTGCAGTCACTGTGTACATACATTACATTACTGATCCTGTGTTACATCCTGTATTATACTCCAGAGCTGCACTCACTATTCTGCTGATGCAGTCACTGTGTACATACATTACATTACTGATCCTGAGTTACATCCTGTATTATACTCCAGAGCTGCAATCACTATTCTGCTGGTGCAGTCACTGTGTACATACATTACATTACTGATCCTGAGTTACATCCTGTATTATACTCCAGAGCTGCACTCACTATTCTGCTGGTGCAGTCACTGTGTACATACATTACATTACTGATCCTGTACTGATCCTGAGTTACATCCTGTATTATACTCCAGAGCTGCACTCACTATTCTGCTGGTGCAGTCACTGTGTACATACATTACATTACTGATCCTGAGTTACATCCTGTATTATACTCCAGAGCTGCACTCACTATTCTGCTGGTGCAGTCACTGTGTACATACATTACATTACTAATCCTGTACTGATCCTGAGTTACATCCTGTATTATACTTCAGAGCTGCACTCACTATTCTGCTGGTGGAGTCACTGTGTACATACATTACATTACTGATCCTGTACTGATTCTGAGTTACATTCTGTATTATACTCCAGAGCTGCACTCACTATTCTGCTTGTGCAGTCACTGTGTACATACATTACATTACTGATCCTGTACTGATCCTGAGTTACATCCTGTATTATACCCCAGAGCTGCACTCACTATTCTGCTGGAGCAGTCATTGTGTACATACATTACATTACTGATCCTGTACTGATTCTGAGTTACATCCTGTATTATACCCCAGAGCTGCACTCACTATTCTGCTTGTGCAGTCACTGTGTACATACATTACATTACTGATCCTGTACTGATCCTGAGTTACATCCTGTATTATACCCCAGAGCTGCACTCACTATTCTGCTTGTGCAGTCACTGTGTGCATACATTACATTACTGATCCTGAGTTACATCCTGTATTATACTCCAGAGCTGCACTCACTATTCTGCTGGTGCAGTCACTGTGTACATACATTACATTACTGATCCTGTACTGATCCTGAGTCACCTCCTGTATTATACTCCAGAGCTGCACTCACTATTCTGCTGGAGGAGTCACTGTGTACATATATTACATTACTGATCCTGTACTGATCCTGAGTTACATCCTGTATTATACTCCAGAGCTGCACTCACTATTCTGCTGGTGCAGTCACTGTGTACATACATTACATTACTGATCCTGAGTTACAACCTGTATTATACTCCAGAGCTGCACTCACTATTCTGCTGGTGCAGTCACTGTGTACATACATTACATTACTGATCCTGTACTGATCTTGAGTTACATCCTGTATTATACTCCAGAGCTGCACTCACTATTCTGCTGGTGCAGTCACTGTGTACATACATTATATTACTGATCCTGAGTTACCTCCTGTATTATACTCCAGAGCTGCACTCACTATTCTGCTGGTGCAGTCACTGTGTACATACATTACATTACTGATCCTGAGTTACATCCTGTATTATACTCCAGAGCTGCACTCACTATTCTGCTGGTGCAGTCACTGTGTACATACATTACATTACTGATCCTGTATTGATCCTGAGTTACATCCTGCATTATACTCCAGAGCTGCACTCACTATTCTGCTGGTGCAGTCACTGTGTACATACATTACATTACTGATCCTGAGTTACATCCTGTATTATACTCCAGAGCTGCACTCAGTATTCTGCTGGTGGAGTCACTGTGTACATACATTACATTACTAATCCTGTACTGATCCTGAGTTACATCCTGTATTATACTCCAGAGCTGCACTCACTATTCTGCTGGTGGAGTCACTGTGTACATACATTACATTACTAATCCTGTACTGATCCTGAGTTACATCCTGTATTATACTCCAGAGCTGCACTCACTATTCTGCTGGTGGAGTCACTGTGTACATACATTACATTACTGATCCTGAGTTACATCCTGTATTATACTCCAGAGCTGCACTCACTATTCTGCTGGTGCAGTCACTTTGTACATACATTACATTACTGATCCTGTACTGATCCTGAGTTACATCCTGTATTACACTCCAGAGCTGTACTCCCTATTCTGCTGGTGGAGTCACTGTGTACATACATTACATTACTGATCCTGTACTGATCCTGAGTTACATCCTGTATTACACTCCAGAGCTGTACTCCCTATTCTGCTGGTGGAGTCACTTTGTACATACATTACATTACTGATCCTGAGTTACATCCTGTATTACACTCCAGAGCTGTACTCCCTATTCTGCTGGTGGAGTCACTGTGTACATACATTACATTACTGATCCTGAGTTACCTCCTACGTCCAAGTTGTAGTAATCTTAATCCTCCATCTTCTTCATAGTTGGAGGCAGCAGGAAGTTCTGGTGTTTATACATTACTGGTAATAAGCCGGAGACCTCCAGATGGGAGCGATTATCCGCTGCCTGCAGACATCTGCTTCCAGTTACCTGCCATGTCCCGGAGCTGCTGTTCTGGGTCAGAAACACTTCTCCGGCCTTTTAAGTTCTGGGTTGCGCTCTCTGAGGGGCTGCACATGGGAGATGTGTGTACGTCTCCTGTATACCGCTCTGCATCTGTTGTGTGCTGACCTAACTGCGCTTTGTGTATGTACATGAGGTGCCATGTGCTCCTCGCATACAATTGGCGCCACGGGTCAACAATGGAGGAACCGCCATGTCTAAGGTTAACTCACTTCTTCCGTAAGGTAAAGGCCTGGATTTCAGATCAGTATGCCCCATCCCCCACTAGGACATAACAGATTTGGCTCCACTTTCAGCCCTTTTATCCTTTTCCAAAATGCTGCACATCATTCTTAAATTAAAAGACCCTAAATTGTGCCATCTACGAGATTGGGTTCATAATATATGGGGTAGAACTGGCAATCTGATTGAGGGTGTCTTCTCATAGAGGTGGTCTTTTGGAGAGGTATGACATCAGAAGTTCCAAGCTTAAATATTAAACTTTGAGTGGACCCCCTGCTTGTTTTTTTAAGACCTTTCTTTATTAATAATTTTAGGAAACTGTTACGATACTGGCTTAGTACTGCTGGAAACCAGTGGCCGAAGGAGCATGAGAAGAACAGCAAACGGTAGTAAAAGTTCTTGTAGTTAGCAAAAGGAGTTGTAGAAAACAATCCGTAGATAGGTGAGAACAATCTAGGTAAGAATGTTCAGGAGCTGGAGACTGGAAACTAGGCTAACAGCTAGACACAATACTCAAGCAATGAGTGAGAGATCCATGCGGCTTTAAGTAGGCCCAGCAAATGGTAGTAGAAGTTCTTGTAATTAGCAAAATGTGTTATAGGGAACAATCCATAGACAGCTGAGAACAATCTAGGTAAGAATGTTCAGGAGCTTGGAGACTGGAAACTAGGCTAAGAGCTAGACACTATACTCAAGCAATGAGTGAGTGATCCATGCAGCTTTAAGTAGGCCCAAACAAGAAACAAGATGTATCCCACAGGTTCAGAATCTGCCATCTTATTAAAGGGCAATAGCAGAACACAACAGCAGCCTCTAGTGGTAAGGACTGGGATTGCAGCACAATAATTAAGGTGAACAATAGAAACCACTAGTGGTCAAACTGTAGAAGGACAACTGGAATTTTGACAGAAACATAATGCCGCCATATAGTGCCCAAGTAATACTACCGTTATACTGCAATTTAATCCTAATTTATCAATAACTGGTAAGTAATACTCGGTGGGTTTAGCATCTTCCTGGGGTAAGGGGGAGGAGAGGAGGCATTGCTTTTGCCCAGTTTGGCATCTCCTAAAAGCCACCCTGTACAATTCAAAATGAAGTAAAATGATTCATCCGCTATAAAGAAAAAGACATGGGATCGTTATTACCGCTCCAATATATCATTACACTGATAGTGGGTTATGCTTCTCACCTCCCATACCGTACTGGTCAGCTATTCACTGGGAAGAATACCGCCTAACCAGTAATACAAGGTCACATGATGATCCCGTCAGCCGCCATTACTGAGTCATGTATCGGCGTCTTATGTAATGCTGCCCATACCATGAATCAGGGCTGACAAAGCAGATGTTACGCCATAGTGTGCATTCAAGAGCGGTGGTCTACCCCACAGTGTAATACCACAGTTGTCCTGCGGTGGCCCCATTTGTCTAAAAGGAAAATCATTCCCATCATTGGGAATATTCTGCATCATTTCCTGACCCCAAAATTTTAACCCAGTATCATTTTACCTGATTCTACTACTAACAAATTATCGTTAAAGGGGTTGTCCACTTTTGGGGATATTTTTTTTCTTCTTACTTAAAAGTATGTATTTGTGGCTAAAAATTATTTTTGCAATTGAGGTTCATTAAAAAGTTTGCCTTTTGTAGCCTCTGAGCTGCAGAATGAGTAAACTGAGACTCTGTCAGTGAACTCTTGTTTTTTTTTTTTAAGCCCCTCTCAGTTGATTTATGACCACCGCGCACATCAAGGTTGAATGTCTATGAAAACAAAGAGCCTGAAAAAACCCCCGAAATGGTGCAAAATTTTTAATGAAATTGAATTGCAAAAACGTAAAGACAAAATTGTCCCCAGAGATGAGTAACCCTTAAAATGATTATTATCCAAATAACTGATCTTACCTAGTGGACTAAACTGTCCAGGATCCCCTGCTGGGGGCTCATTACCAGTCACCATCAGGAGGCCATGAAAGTGATATCTATCACAGTAGTGTGTGGACAGGACTAATCACAACCTGCACAGCCCCCCTTTATAATCAGCACATCCTCCAGTTTCAGTGATTTACAACAGGTCTGAGAATTTGGATAATTAGCACATTGGAGACACAATGGCCTCTCTGAGGAAAGGTTCACAAATTAAATCAGGAACACAAAGCTGCAAAAAAACAAGATCCTGCTCATCCTGAGCTACCAGTACAATAGGTACTGGGCTGGTAAATGCTTTACCATCCCAGCACCTATTGTACCGGTAGCTAAAGGTGGCCATACACATGCTAAGTGGATAAAAGTTATCTGAATCCACCGATTCCTCTGAGACTGGAAAATGATGGGATGTGTATGGGGGGCTTTCCGAGTCTCCCTCCAGCCTGTTGAATTTTGTTCTACGGGAAGTAAGAGGAGTCTGGCCGGGCCTTTCTCATAAAGAACACAGGGGCACTCAGCCTCGGTGTGCGGGAGATAGATGTTGGCCACTTCTGCCTATTTCGTGAGGATTGGCACCCCATCCCGAGGTATATTAGGCGTTTTGCTAACATTCATTTGACAGATGTTCTAAAAAAAAAGGGTTGGGCATGTTGAATTTCAATATGCCTAATCTTTTTGTTTTCAGGGAGGAGATAAGCAACAGCTAGGGGTGTCTGGTGTCTTCTTACTTGCCTCTCCCCGTTGAGATAATATGCGTGATTGGCTGGGAGGAATAGCTGTTAAGTCGACATATAAGGTGCATGGCCACCTTAAGAGACGGGCAAATTGGGGGAACGCCCCCGAGACGCGAACCTGTGAAAGATCTTTACTGACCCAGTCTAATATGAGCCTCCTCCCTTGTAGGTCATGGACAACTTTTATCAAAATGACGTATTATTTTGGCACTGTTATATGAGCACTGTGAGGCACTATTATATAGGCATTATTATGTAGGCACTATGCAGGCACTGTATGGCAGTATTATCTGGGTATATTCCATTTGGTGTAATTTCAGCACTCAAAAGTCACATTACCAAGACAGCAGAAGTCATCTTCTTCTCAAAAATAGTTCACCCCCCCCCATTCCTGTTTTGCTTTGAGACCCTCAACAACCTTCATCTAACATTATGGGATGTATAGGATGTAAGAGGTGTGAACCCACTATGCTACTTGACCACTTGATCAGAAAGCATGTTCGCTTTATTTAAAGGGAAGCTATCATCAAAAGATGACATATTGTTTAAATAAGATTTTTGTATTTTATATATATATATATATATATATATATATATATATATATATATATATATATATATATATAATTAAATAAAAAAAATAAATTTGAAAAAGAATATATAAACATAATAAATAACATAAATACATATAAAAATATACATATATAAAAAATAAAATAGATACATATAAAAAATAATATATACACATAAAAAATAACATATATACATAAAAAAAAAAAATAAATCTAGAAAATAATATATATATATATACATAAAAAAATCTAAAAAGTAATATATGCACACATAAAAAATAAATCTAAAAAATAATATACATACATAAAAAATAAAAATAAAGCTAAACAATAATACATATACATAAAAAAATAAAATAAATAAATCTAAAAAATAATATATGCATAAAAAATAAAATATAATAATATATATATGTATACATAAATATATATATAATACCGCCAAACCAGTAATTACAAGGTCACATGATGATCCCATCAGCTGCCATTACTGAGTCATGTATCGGCGTCTTATGTAATGCTGCCCATACCATGAATCAGGGCTGACAAGGCAGATGTTACGCCATAGTGTACATGCAAGAGCGATGGTCTACCCCACCGCGTAATACCACAGTTGTCCTGCGGTGGCCGCAATTGTCTAAAAGGAAAATCATTCCCATCATTGGGAATATTCTGCATCATTTCCTGACCCAAAGTTTTGACCCAGCATCATTTTACCTGATCCTACTACTAACAAATGATCGTTAAAGGGGTTGTCCACTTTTGGGGATATTTTTTTCTTCTTACTTGAATGTATGCATTTGGTGCTAACAATCATTTTTTCAATTGAGCTTCATTTAAAAAATTGCCTTTTGCAGCCTCTGCACTGCAGAATGAATAAACTGAGAAACTATCAGTGAGCTCCAGTTTTTTTAAGCCCCTCTCAGTTGATTTATGACCACCGCGCACAAGGTTGAATTTCTCCGAAAAAAAAGAGCCTGAAAAAAACAAAATGGTGCAAAATTTTTAATGAAACCGAATTGCCTAAAATGTAAAAACAAAATTGTTTCCAGAGGTGACTAACCCTTAAAATGATTATTATCCATATAACTGATCTTACCTAGTGGACTAAACTGTTCAGGATCCCCTGCTGGGGGCTCATTACCAGTCACCATCAGGAGGCCATGAAAGTGATATCTATCACAGTAGTGTGTGGACAGGACTAATCACAACCTGCACAGCCCCCCTTTATAATCAGCACATCCTCCAGTTTCAGTGATTTATGACCGGTCTGAGAATTTGGATAATTAGCACATTGGAGACACAATGGCCTCTCTGGGGAAAGGATCACAAATTAAATCATGAACACAAAGCTGCAAAAAACAAGATCCTGCTCATCCTGAGCTACCAGTACAATAGGTACTGGGCTGGTATATGCTTTACCATCCCAGTACTTATTGTACCGGTAGCTAAAGGTGGTCATACACATGCAAAGTAGATAAAAGTTATCTGAACCCACCGATTCCTCGGAGACTGGCCACCAGGGCTATTTTAGACAAATTTTTCCCATTGTTTCGGGAAGAGTTTTCAGCAGACTCTTTGTCGTCACAGGAAGGATAACCATAACAGGTATACACAATTGATAACACAGGATCCACTAATCACAATGTCACAGCTCCCCCTCCCTTCACAATGATTTTTTGCACATGCTCATTAGATGCTTTGATGCTAATGCATGTGTGCATTTTCTGAAACAAAAGGACATGTCTAACCCCCCCCCAGTGGCCAGTGTGAGAATTGCAAGATTTCATATTTTTTTTTTTTAATACAGATTTATTTCAAATTAAAAACAAATATTCTATAAAAACTTCGGAAACCACATTTTTTCCTCCATTTGTAACGGATCCAATTTTTTTTAAAATTCTGGTTCCACTACAAACAGATGACAACTGGACGTGTGAACAGAGCCCTGGAGTGGTGCAGAATGGCACAGATGTCTCATGTGGCCTCCTGCTGTACTGGATCTAAACATGTTTACGAGGTGTTGATCTCTAGATGAGCCCTATAATGGGCAGGAAGATTTTTGGTAATTAGTATTTGATGTGTGACCAGTCGGTAAACATCCTGTCCGCCCCCATCATCTTATGATCACAGAGCAGACGGTGACAGAGGAGGCCGCCTGGAGGCTGAGACAAGCTGTCAAAGGTCTCAACTCAACAAATTGCCGGTCTGAATAACACAGCCTAAGGAGGCGACAAGCGACGGCAAGCAAGATCTGAGCTAGGGCAACATGGGGCGCCAATGCTGGCCGGACGGGACAACCCCCCATTATTTCATTGTGTTCCACCCAAAAATACTGAAAAACTCCCAGTTCCCAATACTGACGCATTTCAATCCCTTTTGAGATTGTGAATGTGGCGCCGTTTTATTATTATTGTTCTGGTGGCACTGTTGATGGCCACTTGTTATAGGGGCTCTGACACAGGCTAGCCCTGTTCATGTGGCACTGATGATGGCCACTTCTGTTGTAGGGGCTCTGACATAGGCTGGCTTTGTTCTGGTGGCACTGTTACTGGCCACCACTATTATAAGGGCTCTGACACAAGCTGCCTCTGTTCCGGTGGCACTGTTGATGGCCTCCTTTGTTGATAGGGCTCTGACAGAGGCTGACTCTGTTCTGGCGGCACAGTTGTTGGCCTCTTCTCTTGTAGGGGCTCTGACACAGGCTGGCTCTGTTCCGGTGGCACTGTTGTTGGTCTCCTCTGTTGTAGGAGCTCTGACACAGGCTGGTTCTGTTCTTATGGCACTGTTGCTGGCCAGCTCTGTTGTTGGGGCTCTGACACAGGCTGACTCTGTTCTGGTGGCACTGTTGATGGCCACTTGTTATAGGGGCTCTGACACAGGCTGGCTCTGTTCATGTGGCACTGATGATGGCCACTTCTGTTGTAGTGGCTCTGACACAGGCTGACTTTGTTCTGGTGGCACTGTTACTGGCCACCACTATTATAGGGGCTCTGACACAAGCGGCCTCTGTTCCGGTGGCATTGTTGTTGGCGTCCTCTGTTGTAGGGGCTCTGAGACAGGCTGTCTCTGTTCTGGTGGAACTGTTATTGGCCTCCTCTGTTGTAGGGGCTCTGACACAGGCTGGCTCTGTTCTGGTGGCACTGTTGTTGGCCTCCTCTGTTGTAGGAGCTCTGACACAGGCTGGCTCTGTTCCGGTGGCACTGTTGTTGGCCAGCTCTGTTGTAGGGGCTCTGACACAGGCTGGCTCTGATCTGGTGGCACTGTTGTTGGCTAGCTCTGTTGTAGGGGCTCTGACACAGGCTGGCTCTGTTCTGGTGGCACTGTTGTTGGCTAGCTCTGTTGTAGGGGCTCTGATACAGGCTGGCTCTGTTCCGGTGGCACTGTTGTTGGCCAGCTCTGTTGTAGGGGCTCTGACACAGGCTTCCTCCATTCTTGTGGCACTGTTAATGGCCTCCTATGTTGATGGGGCTATGACACAGGCTGGCTCTGTTCTGGTGGCACTGTTGTTGGCTAGCTCTGTTGTAGGGGCTCTGATACAGGCTGGCTCTGTTCCGGTGGCACTGTTGTTGGCCAGCTCTGTTGTAGAGGCTCTGACACAGGCTTCCTCCATTCTTGTGGCACTGTTAATGGCCTCCTATGTTGATGGGGCTATGACACAGGCTGTCTCTGTTCTGGTGGCACTGTTGTTGGCCTCCTCTGTTGTAGGAGCTCTGACACAGGCTGGCTGTGTTCCGGTGGCACTGTTGCTGGCCTCCTCTATTACAGTGGCGCTGACATCGGCTGACTCTGTTCCTGTGGCACTGTTGTTGGCCTCCTCTGTTATAGGGGCTCTGACACAGGCTGGTTCTGTTCCGGTGGCACTGTTGTTGGCCAGCTCTGTTGAAGGGGCTTTGACACAGGCTGGCTCTGTTCCAGTGGCACTGTTGTTGGCTAGCTCTGTTGTAGGGGCTCTGACACAGGCTGGCTCTGTTCTTGTGGCACTGATGTTGGCCAGCTCTGTTGTAGGGGCTCTGACACATGCTTCCTCTGTTCTGTTGACACTGTTGTTGGCCAGCTCTGTTGTAGGGGCTCTGACACAGGCTGCCTCTGTTCTTGTGGCACTGTTAATGGCCTCCTATGTTGATGGGGCTATGACACAGGCTGTCTCTGTTCTGGTGACACTGCTGATGGCCTCCTC
Organism: Phyllobates terribilis; assembly: GCF_046119375.1. NCBI lineage: Eukaryota > Metazoa > Chordata > Amphibia > Anura > Dendrobatidae > Phyllobates > Phyllobates terribilis. The sequence goes on along the minus strand of NW_027362772.1, from coordinate 53,883,559 downwards.
TGTTATAGTGGCTCTGACACAGGCAGGCTCTGGCCATGTGGAACTGTTTTTAGCCAGCTCTGTTGTAGGTGCAGTGAAACAAGCTGGCTGTGTTCCGGTGGCACTGTTGCTGGCCTATTCTATTACAGTGGCGCTGACATCGGCTGACTCTGTTCCTGTGGCACTGTTGTTGGCCTCCTCTGTTAGAGGGGCTCTGGCACATGCTGACTCTTTTCCTGTGGCACTGTTGTTGGCCTCCTCTGTTATAGGGGCTCTGACACAGGCTGGCTCTGTTCCGAAGGCACTGTTGTTGGCCAGCTCTGTTGTAGGGGCTCTGACACAGGCTGGCTCTGGCCATGTGACACTTTTATTGGCCTCCTCTGTTATAGGGGCTCTGACACAGGCTGGCTCTGTTCCTGTGGCACTGTTGTTGGCCTCCTCTGTTATAGGGGCTCTGACACAGGCTGGCTCTGTTCCGATGGCACTGTTGTTGGCCAGGTCTGTTGTAGGAGCTGTGACACAGGCTGGCTCTGTTCCTGTGACACTGTTGATGGCCAGCTCTCTTGCAGCAGCACTGTTGTTAGCTGACTCAGTTATAAGTGACTTTTTCACAGGCTCCCTCTTCTGTGGGTACTGCCCTGCTACTAGTGTTGCTCTTACAGCTGTGTAAACAATTTATAGGTTAGGGTTTTCAATCAATTGACTGACAGTAAGCAGAGATCTTGAGAGCAGTCATTTCAGAGGGATGTTACACTAACACAACACAGAGGTCAACTTTCAATGGAGACTTTCTATTCAGATGTAGTCAAAAGGGTTTAGGCGAAAACATAATTGTTGTGGCAAGACACCCTATAAATAGTAAACCAGACCTTACAGTATATAAAATTAATTACATATGATTTTATTTCCATCTTCTCACTGTCACATGTCTGTGGCATGCAGTCAGTCCCATCAGTGAGGTCAGCGCTTATTAGCCTGGGTGAGTGCTGGCACTGCCCACTTACACAACACATCCTACAGCATGTGCCCGGCCACTGCCCAGCAGAGGAGATAATCCATGAGCCTGTGCCCAAATCAAGGAGGAAGTTATCAACTAGTGCAAAATAAAAAGGTCCTGTATTTTATTATACCCTTATATTATACAATGGGGGATAACATTATAGTAGTTATATTCTTGTACATAGGGGGCAGTATTATAGTAGTTATATTCTTGTATATAGGAGCAGTATTATAGTAGTTATATTCTTGCACATAGGGGCAGTATTATAGTAGTTATATTCTTGTACATAGGGGCAGTATTATAGTAGTTATATTCTTGTACATAGGGAGCAGTATTATAGTAGTTATATTCTTGTACATAGGAGCAGTATTATAGTAGTTATATTCTTGTACATAGGGGGCAGTATTATAGTAGTTATATTCTTGTACATAGGGGCAGTATTATAGTAGTTATATTCTTGTACATAGGAGCAGTATTATAGTAGTTATATTCTTGTACATAGGAGCAGTATTATAGTAGTTATATTCTTGTACATAGGGGCAGTATTATAGTAGTTATATTCTTGTACATAGGGGGCAGTATTATAGTAGTTATATTCTTGTACATAGGGGGCAGTATTATAGTAGTTATATTCTTGTACATAGGGGCAGTATTATAGTAGTTATATTCTTGTACATAGGGGGCAGTATTATAGTAGTTATATTCTTGTACATAGAGGCAGTATTATAGTAGTTATATTCCTGCATATATGGGGCAGTATTATAGTAGTCATATTCTTGTACATAGGGGCAGTATTATAGTAGTTATATTCTTGTACATAGCAGCAGTATTATAGTAGTTATATTCTTGTACATAGGGGGCAGTATTATAGTAGTTATATTCTTGTACATAGGGGCAGTATTATAGTAGTTATATTCTTGTACATAGGAGCAGTATTATAGTAGTTATATTCTTGTACATAGGGGGCAGTATTATAGTAGTTATATTCTTGTACATAGGGGCAGTATTATAGTAGTTATATTCTTGTACATAGGAGCAGTATTATAGTAGTTATATTCTTGTACATAGGAGCAGTATTATAGTAGTTATATTCTTGTACATAGGGGCAGTATTATAGTAGTTATATTCTTGTACATAGGGGCAGTATTATAGTAGTTATATTCTTGTACATAGGAGCAGTATTATAGCAGTTATATTCTTGTACATAGGGGCAGTATTATAGTAGTTATATTCTTGTACATAGAGGCAGTATTATAGTAGTTATATTCCTGCATATATGGGGCAGTATTATAGTAGTCATATTCTTGTACATAGGGGCAGTATTATAGTAGTTATATTCTTGTACATAGCAGCAGTATTATAGTAGTTATATTCTTGTACATAGGGGGCAGTATTATAGTAGTTATATTCTTGTACATAGGGGCAGTATTATAGTAGTTATATTCTTGTACATAGGAGCAGTATTATAGTAGTTATATTCTTGTACATAGGGGGCAGTATTATAGTAGTTATATTCTTGTACATAGGGGCAGTATTATAGTAGTTATATTCTTGTACATAGGAGCAGTATTATAGTAGTTATATTCTTGCACATAGGAGCAGTATTATAGTAGTTATATTCTTGTACATAGGAGCAGTATTATAGTAGTTATATTCTTGTACATAGAGGCAGTATTATAGTAGTTATATTCCTGCATATATGGGGCAGTATTATAGTAGTCATATTCTTGTACATAGGGGCAGTATTATAGTAGTTATATTCTTGTACATAGCAGCAGTATTATAGTAGTTATATTCTTGTACATAGGGGGCAGTATTATAGTAGTTATATTCTTGTACATAGGGGCAGTATTATAGTAGTTATATTCTTGTACATAGGAGCAGTATTATAGTAGTTATATTCTTGTACATAGGGGGCAGTATTATAGTAGTTATATTCTTGTACATAGGGGCAGTATTATAGTAGTTATATTCTTGTACATAGGGGGCAGTATTATTGTAGATATATTCTTGCACATAGGGGGCAGTATTATAGTAGTTATATTCCTGCACATATGGGGCAGTATTATAGTAGTTATATTCTTGTACATAGGGGCAGTATTATAGTAGTTATATTCTTGTACATAGGAGCAGTATTATAGTAGTTATATTCTTGTACATAGGGGGCAGTATTATAGTAGTTATATTCTTGTACATAGGGGCAGTATTATAGTAGTTATATTCTTGTACATAGGGGGCAGTATTATAGTAGTTATATTCTTGTACATAGGGGCAGTATTATAGTAGTTATATTCTTGTACATAGGGGGCAGTATTATAGTAGTTATATTCTTGTACATAGGGGCAGTATTATAGTAGTTATATTCTTGTACATAGGAGCAGTATTATAGTAGTTATATTCTTGCACATAGGGGCAGTATTATAGTAGTTATATTCCTGCACATATGGGGCAGTATTATAGTAGTTATATTCTTGTACATAGAGGCAGTATTATAGTAGTTATATTCCTGCATATATGGGGCAGTATTATAGTAGTCATATTCTTGTACATAGGGGCAGTATTATAGTAGTTATATTCTTGTACATAGCAGCAGTATTATAGTAGTTATATTCTTGTACATAGGGGGCAGTATTATAGTAGTTATATTCTTGTACATAGGGGCAGTATTATAGTAGTTATATTCTTGTACATAGGAGCAGTATTATAGTAGTTATATTCTTGTACATAGGGGGCAGTATTATAGTAGTTATATTCTTGTACATAGGGGCAGTATTATAGTGGTTATATTCTTGTACATAGGAGCAGTATTATAGTAGTTATATTCTTGTACATAGGAGCAGTATTATAGTAGTTATATTCTTGTACATAGGAGCAGTATTATAGTAGTTATATTCTTGTACATAGAGGCAGCATTATAGTAGTTATATTCCTGCATATATGGGGCAGTATTATAGTAGTCATATTCTTGTACATAGGGGCAGTATTATAGTAGTTATATTCTTGTACATAGCAGCAGTATTATAGTAGTTATATTCTTGTACATAGGGGGCAGTATTATAGTAGTTATATTCTTGTACATAGGGGCAGTATTATAGTAGTTATATTCTTGTACATAGGAGCAGTATTATAGTAGTTATATTCTTGTACATAGGGGGCAGTATTATAGTAGTTATATTCTTGTACATAGGGGGCAGTATTATAGTAGTTATATTCTTGTACATAGGGGCAGTATTATAGTAGTTATATTCTTGTACATAGGAGCAGTATTATAGTAGTTATATTCTTGTACATAGGGGGCAGTATTATAGTAGTTATATTCTTGTACATAGGGGCAGTATTATAGTAGTTATATTCTTGTACATAGGAGCAGTATTATAGTAGTTATATTCTTGTACATAGGAGCAGTATTATAGTAGTTATATTCTTGTACATAGGAGCAGTATTATAGTAGTTATATTCTTGTACATAGAGGCAGCATTATAGTAGTTATATTCCTGCATATATGGGGCAGTATTATAGTAGTCATATTCTTGTACATAGGGGCAGTATTATAGTAGTTATATTCTTGTACATAGCAGCAGTATTATAGTAGTTATATTCTTGTACATAGGGGGCAGTATTATAGTAGTTATATTCTTGTACATAGGGGCAGTATTATAGTAGTTATATTCTTGTACATAGGAGCAGTATTATAGTAGTTATATTCTTGTACATAGGGGGCAGTATTATAGTAGTTATATTCTTGTACATAGGGGCAGTATTATAGTAGTTATATTCTTGTACATAGGAGCAGTATTATAGTAGTTATATTCTTGTACATAGGAGCAGTATTATAGTAGTTATATTCTTGTACATAGGGGGCAGTATTATAGTAGTTATATTCTTGTACATAGGGGCAGTATTATAGTAGTTATATTCTTGTACATAGGAGCAGTATTATAGTAGTTATATTCTTGTACATAGGGGCAGTATTATAGTAGTTATATTCTTGTACATAGGGGCAGTATTATAGTAGTTATATTCTTGTACATAGGAGCAGTATTATAGTAGTTATATTCTTGTACATAGGGGCAGTATTATAGTAGTTATATTCCTGCACATATGGGGCAGTATTATAGTAGTTATATTCTTGTACATAGGGGCAGTATTATAGTAGTTATATTCTTGTACATAGGGGGCAGTATTATTGTAGATATATTCTTGCACATAGGGGGCAGTATTATAGTAGTTATATTCCTGCACATATGGGGCAGTATTATAGTAGTTATATTCTTGTACATAGGGGCAGTATTATAGTAGTTATATTCTTGTACATAGGAGCAGTATTATAGTAGTTATATTCTTGTACATAGGAGCAGTATTATAGTAGTTATATTCTTGTACATAGGGGGCAGTATTATAGTAGTTATAGTCTTGTACATAGGGACAGTATTATAGTAGTTGTATTCTTGTGCATAGGGGGCAGTATTATAGTAGTTATAGTCTTGTACATAGGGACAGTATTATAGTAGTTATATACTTGTACATAGGAGCAGAATTATAGTAGTTATATTCTTATACATAGGGGCAGTATTATAGTAGTTATATTCTTCCTAAATGCATCTGATCAGTCTGGACAATTTCCATATATATTTTGAATGTCTCTTTTATAGATACACACCCTCAGACCATGACAAGAACAGTTGACTCTGCTGTTATCTGCTATCAGCTGGTGTTCAGCACCTGAACAGGTAAATAAATAGACTTTTGTTATGAAGAGACATAATAAGAATATCTTGAGTCAGGTGGAAGATGTAACTAGGATGTAGTGTATTCCCACAATAATCTGGATATCTAAAGTGGTCCATAGATGACAGATCGTTCAGGATGGCTCAGTGAGTAGCATTGTTGCTTTGCAGCACTGAGGTCCTGAGTGTGAGTCCAACCAAGTGCTGCATCAATTTGCATGGGTTTTCCATGCTGATAGGGAATTTAGATTGTGAGCCCCAATGGGGATGGAGTTGACCAAAAAATAATAATAATGTTTGCTGAACCATCTAATGAGTATGAGGGTGTTTTGACATTCCCCCAATGTCAGATTTCAGGGGAGGGGTGTTGTAGATGAAGTCCGACTGTCCAGCATTCGCATTCCCAGGGCAGCTGCTGGGTCATATGGCCAAAGAGTAGGTCATTAAGGACTTTGCACTGGTCACTGCACTGATGGGAGGCATACAGCTGCTCATAAGTGGCTGACCCTTACTTTGATCATGGTCCCGGCTCATTGGACAACATAGGAAATACTGACTGTAATGGCGCAGCTGACATATGCAGCACCAACATAATACCGCTCGTGCAGTGCTAAAGTAAAGGCATTATGGTTATATATGTTACATAGAAGAAAAGGGTTGAGGATCCCTTTAAATAACAAGGAATAATAAGGAATCCTGGCCTGGATATTGACATCAATACTTAGACATGAGCAGCAGGGGGCGCCTCGTTTATTCCGTGTGCTTCCATTATGGGTGTACGTGCAGATTCCGCTTGTCTGTGCTGCTATTTTTATGTTTGCTGGGGAAGATAAGAGCGGAGCAGTACATGTACATGGGCGATAACACGGACGCGGGGCGTGTTGGCGGAGATTAGTAGCCCTGGTGCTGGCAGATGCGTCTGCACAGATTTGCTGTATGAGCTGATTTATCTAGGGCTTATTATGAGGCTTTTGACATTTCTATACATATATAGAGCTGGTAGGTGCAAGCCCTATCTCTGGAGTCTACAGCAGGGGTCTGATGTCCCTTGTTTTTGTTCTGTGGTTCATGGTGGTCCGTGCACTTTCCGTAACCACAGGACGTATATTTGTCTCTCCTCACGTCACCCCCAAATTAATATCAATCTCATCGCATGACCCTCTTTCAGAAGGCCCATTTAAACAGTTGATCGGCAGGCGTGTAAAGAGTCGACTCTCTGCACCCCTGCCGATCAGCAGTTTAAAGTGACTGCTACGCATTCATGAGTTCCATGTTTAACCGTGGCTCGACCTTGTGATGGTCCCATTTGCTTGAATGCTGCCACACCATGTATCGTTGCTACGAAAAGCACGGAGCAAGCATGTAGTTTACAGCATGAAACCTTTAGGTGGCAGCGTTTGTGTGGTGTCCCATTCCAAAGGCTGATCGGCAGTGTTGGTCCATACCGATATGATGGTGATGGCCTATCCTAAAGCCCTTTTATACTCAGTCGAATGAGTGTTCCTAAAACCATTCATTCCTGATGAGTGACCCATGAAGACATGGTGGTGATTAACCAATTGTTGTTTTTTTCTGGGCTAAAAATAATTGTTGCAGGCAGCACATCTCTTGTAAGCAGGGGATGTGCTGCCGATAATAAGCAGATTGTACGGGGATCAAATGGTCTTCGATGATGTTACTGATCATTCACCCTCATACATTTTTGCGTTGTTGTAATTGCTATTATTTAAGGGCCTTCAGCTCCATCTCTAGCCATGGAGACTTGATGGATGAACGCTCTGTAGGAAGATCGATCTTGTGCAAGCCCAGATAGGTCCACCAGGGTCTTCTCCACCGTTATCTTGATAGGATCAAGCCATCGGGTTGCTAGTCTTCTTCTTCGTCTTGTTCCTTCTATTCTTCTGACCATGTCCTTCTCCAGTGATTGTTCTCTTCACATGATGTGTCCAAAGTAGACAAGTCGTAGCTTGGTGATCTTTACTTCGAGTAACATTTCTGGCTTGATTTGTTCCAAGATTGATTAGTTTGCTCTTCTTGCCATCCATGGTATTGATATCATCCTTCTCCAGCACCACATTTCGAAGGCGTAGATTCTTCTTCTGGTTTGTTTCTTTAACGTCCAGGTTTCGCATCCATATGTTACTACAGAAAAGACCAAACTATTTCCGAGCCATGTTTGTCTCGTTCAACCATTGATCGGTGCCGGATGGGGCAGGAAGCTGCTGCTGATCAAAATGCTGCCCAAAGGGTTTCAATTAGCAAGTTATTATCTATCCAACGGATTGGTGATAATTAGCTTATTACTGGGGGTCCCAATAATCCTGAGAACAGGCTCCAAAATCCTCGGCCTTGGGACTGGCAAGTACAACTATGAGTAGTCCTGAGGACAATGTTGGTTGACCATTGCTTTGTTCAGATAGGGCACCCATTCACGAGATTGGAGGGGGGTCCTAATAGTGCTACCTGTGGATAGGTGATATTTGGTAAGATGAGACAAAAATTACCAAACAGATCAATGATATTTTGAGGTTTGCTGAGGCTTTGACCCCTGGGAACCCAGGTGTTCATGAGATTGGGTCTCTGCACTCGATCTCGACTCCATTCATTGTCTATGGGGCTGTATGCAAAAAAAATAAGCTCTGAATTAAGTAAAGCTGAGCATGAGCTCCTCCGCCCTCCACTGTCGGGATCACTGGGGGTCCCAGCGGTCAGACCACCAGTGATCAGAAAGTTATCCTCTATCCCATGGCATGGATAGGGAATATATTTATATATTTTTAAAGGCTGGATAGCCCCTTTAACTCTATGCCCATGCAGCAAATGCGAGGCTCTGTTTAAAAAAAAACCAAAATAAATAAATACATGAAATAAATAAATGAAATAGATAAACGATTTAGGATAAATAAATGAAATAAATAAATGAAATAAATTAAATATTTAGGATAAATAAATGAAATAAATAAATGAAATAGATAAAAGATTTAGGATAAATAAATGAAATAAATAAATGAAATAGATAAAATATTTAGGATAAATAAATGAAATAAATAAATGAAATAAATTAAATACTTAGGATAAATAAATGAAATAAATAAATTAAATAGATAAACGATTTAGGATAAATAAATGAAATAAATAAATTAAATATTTAGCATAAATAAATGAAATACATAAATAAATAAATGAAATAAAAGATTTAGGATAAATCAATTAAATACATTAATAAATAAAATAAATAAATAAAATATTTGGGATAAATAAAATAAATAAGCAAATAAATGAAATAAAAAAATATTTAGGATAAATAAAATAAATAAATGAAAAATAAAATAAAATATTTAGGATAAATATAATAAATAAGCAAATAAATGAGATAAAAAAATATTTAGGATAAATAAAATAAACAAATAAATGAAAAATAAAATGTTTAGGATAAATAAAATAAATAGATAAATGAAAAATAAACAAAGAAGAGATTTAGGATAAAAAATTTATTAAATAAATAAATGATTTAGTATAAATAAATTAAATACATAAACAAATACACACAAAAAAAATAATAAAAAAAGATTTAGTATATAGGATGTGACCAATGTCTGGACAAATACTATATGGGATGGATTCTATAGGTCGGATCCTGTTGCTTTAATTCGGATTGTGGTTGATCGGTGCTGCATCTATAACAAGTCCCCATAAAATCCCATATACATCCTTGTGATGAAAGCCGGCCGGTGGGTGCAGCTCTCTGGCGCCCCCTTACCTCTCAGGTCAGTCAAGGTACTGCACCTAGAGAAAGTAGTGCCAGGAAGCTGCAACCAGCGCAGGGAACACGGTAGTGTGTTATCCCTTCAACGTCACTAAACCGTAACGTCACTACACAGCACAACTCGCTAGCGCCCTCTTAGCCTCAGGTCAGTCAAGGAACTGCACCTAGGATAAGCGGTCGCCAGGGAGACTGTCCTGTAACCTACTGGGTATCGGGGCCCTCTGTAGTGAGGGCGGTATATATATATCTTCCTTGGCCGCGCCAGGACTATATATATCTGAACCTCCGACCGTCACTACCAGCCTTCCCCAATCCCCAGTTGGTATGCTGCCACCAGTCCCTATTTTAGATATACGCCCAGCCCGTGAATGGGCCTATATCGGGTCAGGAACCAACCCTGGGTAGCGTTTTTGGCTTGAGCCGAGCTCACACGGACGTGCGTTCGTTATGCAGAATAAAAGGCAGGCCCACAATTACTTGAGGTAATTGATTATAATAATACACTAGATACACGATATACAACTAAATATACACAGGTATAAGGTCAGGCTAAACTATACAACAATGGAATACAACACACAGAATCACCACAGCATATCAGTTACCGGTTTCTTGATTTTCTTGTGACGCAGGGAGAGGATTCTGCGGTCGCAGGCACGGTTCTTTGTTACAGGCTGAGGCCTACCACCGCATGGTCAAACTGCTCCTCCCCTTGGTGGCCTCAGCTGGTGCTCAGATGTTCAGCACACCACTCTTGGGTCAAGACTGACTTGTCTCTTGTCTGTCCTGCTATCTTACCTGCCCCGTCCCGCCCACTGCTGGTGAGGTCAGCTGGCTCAGTCTCCACCCTCAGGTCTAACTTCGATCAGAAGCCCAAATTCTATGGAACCCAATAACTTCTTCTGGGATGGTCTCATGATACCCCCAGGGGTTCCCATGGATTCGGGCCGCCGTAACCGACCTTTTGATATCAATTATGATACCATACGGTCCTCAGGAATGGCTCCGCGCTATATCTTGGCTTCCAGAGCACGTACAAACGTCTACCGCGGAGGCTTGTGTGCGCAATGGCTCCGGGACGCCGTGATATTTTTTTATTGGCCCATCCCACGCAACATGCGTGTACTATTCATGTTTCTATATCTTATGCCTCCATGCTTGTGACAGACAAAGAAACTAGTCCTATGGGACAAATGGTCAGGTACAGATAGACGAAGCACCCCCCCCTGCTGGCTGTGTTTCCTCTCGAAGTCTTTGAAGCTCCTAGCATTCAAGTGTTAAGTAGGCTTCTTATCTTACAGGAGCCTGGATGGGGGGAAACTATCTAGTTGACGTTTTAACAGAAGGTCCCAAGGGTGGGGGCTGCTGAAGTGTGGCCATCCCTGGATATGATTTATCATTACCAAGATGGCGGCTACAGGTTCATCACACCTCCCCCTATACGAGGGCGCGAGGGGGTAGCACATTCCTGTGTTCCCCCGTGCGTCCTTCTGCACCCTCCCCTTGCCGGGATAACCCGTCAGCGTTACCGTGGTCACGGCCTCTTCTGTGGCGAATGGAGAAGTGGTACTGCTGGAGAGCGAGGCTCCAGCGTAGCAACCTGCCATTCGACCCAGAGACCGTGTGTAACCAGCTGAGGGGGTTGTGGTCCGTCTCCACGGTGAAATGGCTCCCGTACAAGTAGGGCTGCAGACGCTGCAGGGCCCATACAATTGCCAGGCATTCTTTTTCCACCGTGGAGTAAGCCACCTCCCGGGGCAGTAGCTTCCTGCTCAGGTACAAGACAGGATGTTCCTGGCCTGTCGTGTTGACCTGACTTAGCACAGCACCGAGGCCAAAGTCACTGGCGTCGGTCTGTACCACAAACGGCCGGTCGAAGTCGGCAGCTTGCAGTACAGGGGAGCTACTTAGGGCGGCTTTGAGTGCCCCGAAAGCTGTCTCGCAGGCGACTGTCCAGTCGACTGCGACGGGCAGCTTCTTCTTGGTGAGGTCCGTCAGGGGCTTGGCCAGGGTGCTATAGTGTGGGACGAACCTCCTATAGTACCCGGCGGTCCCCAAGAAGGACATCACCTGCTTTTTGGTCCTAGGAGTGGGCCAGGATGCGATGGCATCCACTTTCCCAGGTTCTGGCTTCAGAACCCCCCCGCCTACCCGGTGACCCAGGTAGAGGACCTCACTCATGCCCAGCTGGCACTTTTCCGGCTTGATGGTCAAGCCTGCCCGGTGGATCCGACCGAGCACCTGCCGCAGGTGCTCTAGGTGATCCTCCCAAGTGGGACTGAAGACTGCAATATCGTCCAAGTACGCAGCCGCGTACCCTTCAAGTCCCTCAAGCAGCGTATTGACCATCCGCTGAAAAGTGGCAGGGGCATTCTTCATGCCGAATGGCATCACTGTGGACTCGTACAGTCCAAAAGGGGTGATAAAGGCAGAGCGTTCCCTTGCCGCGGGGGTCAGAGGAATCTGCCAGTACCCCCGGCTCAGATCCATGATGGTCAGGTACTTAGCCCCGGCCATCCGATCGAGCAGGTCATCGATGCGTGGTATGGGGAACGCATCGGTGGCCGTTACAGCGTTGAGCCCCCGGTAGTCCACGCAGAACCGTGTAGTTCGGTCCTTCTTTGGTACGAGGACTACAGGCGAGGCCCACGCGCTGCTGGATGCCTGGATCACCCCCAGCTTCAGCATCTCGTCTATCTCTTGGCGCATGTTTCCCTGCACCTCGAAAGAGACCCGATATGCTGAACGCCGGATCGGCGGGTGATCGCCAGTGTCCACGTCGTGGACAGCCATCTCAGTCCTTCCGGGCAGGCTGCTGAACAGCCCCCGGAAGGGGTGCAGGGTGGTCCCCAGCTGGGACCGTTGGTCCTCCGTGAGCTGGTGGCCAACCCCCACATCCTCGATGGACCCACCCGCCTTGGCTTGGGTGAGCAGATCCAGGAGGGTTTCTACCTCTCCTTCCTCGGGAAGGTTGCACACTGGGTGGGCAGTCGCTTCCCGCTCATGATGAGCCTTCATCATGTTCACGTGGAAGGCCTTCCTCCTTCCACGGGCGTGATCCAGGGTGACCAGATAGGTGACGGCATTGAGTTTCTGGTGCACGAAGTAGGGACCTTCCCAGGCTGCCTGAAGCTTGTTCTGTGGTACGGGGACCAGTACCCACACCTTTTGACCCACCTGGTAGGTCCTCTCACAAGCATTCTGGTCGTACCACCGCTTCTGGTCGGCCTGGGCCTGGGCCATATTGTCCTGCACCAGCTTTGCCAAGGCCATCATCCTGTCCCGGTGGCGCACGACATACTCGATGACCGACACCTCGGGGGTGGCCAAATCCCCTTCCCATGCTTCCTTCACCAGAGCCAGGGGGCCCCGTACCCGTCGCCCGTACAGGAGCTCAAAGGGGGAGAACCCCGTTGAGGCCTGCGGAACCTCCCGGTAAGCAAATAGGAGGTGTGGGAGGTAACGCTCCCAGTCTCTCCCGTGGGAGTCGACCAACATCTTAAGCATCTGCTTTAAGGTGCCATTGAACCGCTCACACAGGCCATTAGTCTGTGGGTGATACGGGCTGGCCACCAGATGTTGCACCTGCATTTGCTTACAGAGGGACTCCATCAGCCGCGACATGAACTGGGTCCCTCGGTCGGTGAGCATTTCTTGGGGGAAACCCACTCTGGAGAAGATCTCCAGTAAGGCGGTAGCCACCTTGTCGGCCCGAATGGACGACAAAGCTACCGCTTCCGGGTACCGGGTGGCATAGTCCACTACCGTGAGTATGAAGCATTTCCCGGAGTGGCTGGGAGTGGACAGAGGTCCAATAAGATCCACAGCAACCCTCGAGAAAGGCTCTTCGATGATTGGCAGAGTTACCAGTGGGGCTTTGGGGCGCGGCCCCGCCTTCCCCACCCTCTGACAGGTGTCACACGAACGGCAGTAGGCACCCACCGCGGCTCCCATCCCAGGCCAGTAGAAATGCTGAGCTATCCTGGCCTTGGTTTTAGCGATCCCTAGGTGTCCGGCCATCGGAATCTCGTGTGCGATCCGCAACAATTCCGCCCTGAACGGATAGGGTACCACTAACTGTCGGTCCCTGGGCCACGCCTCCGGTGAACCCTGCTGGACCGTTACCCGGTACAGCCGTCCCTGGTCCCAGACCACCCGCTCGCAGTCTGACTCCATGGGAGGCTGTGCCGCCTGTTCCTTGAGAGCTTTCAGGCTGTCGTCTGCTTCCAACGCAGCCTGAAATTCCTGACTTGATGTGGCCAGAATCGACGAAACTGCCACATCCTCTGTCAGCCCCTCCGGGCATGTCACCTGGCCGCTGTCTGACCCGGCAGACACTTGGTCAGAAGTGGGGAAGCCGTCGGACCTCTGCAAGGCTCCTTGGGCTCCGGCGCTCCCACTCCTGGTGACAGCGGCTATGACCGCTGTGACCGTGGGTAGTGCCTGCTTCCCCTCTGTTTCTGACCAAGCCGCCCGATCAGGCAGGCTTCCTAGGCCTTTGGACATCTCGGATGTGGGGAACTCCTGCCCTGGGGTCTTACCTGGCGGCTCCTCTCTTGGGACACCCCCACCTCCCATGGCCTGTTCCTCCCCCTGCAGTGGGCCTATACTCAGCAGCCTGGATACCCCTGGGAGCCCTACACTGCCGGTAGCTGCCCCCCTCTCCATCCCTGAGCTTCCCTCTACAGAATCCTGCCCGCCCCCTCCCTCACCGGAGGACAAGAGGTCACGGCACGCCGGCTGAGCACCTCTGCGGGCATCCCCACACTCCCCACCTGCTTTCACTAACCCTGTTTGTGTTGTGTCTGTGCAGGTGTTACCCTCAGGTTTCACTCCCTCCTCCTCAGCAGGACACACACTACATACAACATGGTTGGCATTAGCAGCAGACAAATCAATACACTCTTGGGGGGCCGAACTTGGGGGTTCAGAGGGTACATACTGCGATACTAGACGCCCCAAGTCGGTCCCTAATAAAACATTTGCGGGAATATTTGGCGTTACTCCCACCTCCCGCATCCCCCTTCCGGCACCCCAGTCCAAATACACCATGGCAACGGGAAGTGCCGGCTCCACGCCTCCAACCCCGGAGACGGAAAGAGTCTTTCCTGGTACCAAGTCCTGGGGGGACACCACCTCAGGCCGTACCAGTGTTCGTTCAGCGCCCGTGTCCCGCAGTCCCATGACCGCAGAACGGCCTATGGTGACGGGTTGGATGTTGTCCAGGGACCTACCACCACCCCCTCCCACACACAAAACATTGGGCGCTCTCTGGGACTGGGATGGGGTCTTTTGGCGCTGGGGACACTCAGCCCTAAAGTGTCCTGGTTTGTTGCATAGATGACAACGTCTTACGTCTGGTCCTTGCCTGGAGAGGGCAACAGGGGGATACACCCCTTGTGTTCTAGGGGCCGGGGAAACAGGGGCATGACTGGGCTTACCCCCTCTCCAGGTGCTGCTGGCAGACTTCTTCAGCTCAGGCGCCCTGTTATTGGCATACTCGTCTGCCAGGGCGGCTGTAGCAGAAGCCCCTGTTGGTTTTCGGTCACGGAGGAACTGTCGGAGGTCCTCTGGGCAGTTCCACAAGAACTGCTCCGTGACGAACAGTTCCTGGACCTCCTGGCGGGTAGTAAGCGCTAGACCCGAGGTCCAGTGCTCTGCGGCTCTCAACAGCGCCCGCATATGATCGGTCCAGGTGTCCTTGGGGCCACGCAGCAGGCTCCGGAACTTCTGGCGGTACGACTCGGGAGTGAGGTTGTACTGCCGGATCAGGGCCCGCTTGATGCAGTCGTAGTTCTGTACCTCCCCGGCAGGTAAGTCCCCCAAGGCATCCAGGGACTTACCCCTCAAACGGGGGGTCAGGTATCTGGCCCACTGATCCCGGGCCAGATGGTGCTGAAGACAGGTCCGTTCAAATGCCACCAGAAAGGAGTCCAGGTCCCCATCCTTCTCCAGTAGAGGGAAGTCCTCAGCTCGGACTTTGGACGACTTGGTCTCCTGATGGGTTGGTTGCTCTAGCGGAAGCCCCCGCTGGGCCAGGTCCAGTTGGTGCTGGCGCTCCGCAGCTCGCTCTGCACGCTCCGCAGCCTCCCGGCGCTCTGCAGCTTCACGCTCCGCAGCCTCCCGGCGCTCCGCAGCTTCGCGCTCCTCCTCCGCTGCCTTCTCTGATGCTGCCAGGAGGGTTTTGTAGACGGCATCGCCATGAGACTGGAGACTTGCCATAGCCGCTTGTAAAAGGGCTTGTGATCTGGACAGGCTGGGCTGGGTAGGTGGTGGGCAGCCCACTGCGGGACCGTATACTGGGGACTGGCTCCCTGAGGTGCCCGGGCTGGACTCCTCCTCGCCATGAGTAACAATGTCCTCCCCTCCTGCCACACGGACCGTAGCATTAGCCTCCTGCAGGGTCTTGCTCCTGGTGCCGTCTGCCATCTTGGTAACCGACACCGCTGCAACCCTGAGTTTGCACACACCTTGTTATACTTTTAGCCTGACCGTCTAACGTTGGGCTGACCTTAAGACTCCAGCAGTGGAAGTTACCACTGGCAGTCTTTAGTGCCTGGGAGTAGGGGTCCCACAACACTATTATTCTGCAATCCCACCGCTCTGCCACCAATGTGATGAAAGCCGGCCGGTGGGTGCAGCTCTCTGGCGCCCCCTTACCTCTCAGGTCAGTCAAGGTACTGCACCTAGAGAAAGTAGTGCCAGGAAGCTGCAACCAGCGCAGGGAACACGGTAGTGTGTTATCCCTTCAACGTCACTAAACCGTAACGTCACTACACAGCACAACTCGCTAGCGCCCTCTTAGCCTCAGGTCAGTCAAGGAACTGCACCTAGGATAAGCGGTCGCCAGGGAGACTGTCCTGTAACCTACTGGGTATCGGGGCCCTCTGTAGTGAGGGCGGTATATATATATCTTCCTTGGCCGCGCCAGGACTATATATATCTGAACCTCCGACCGTCACTACCAGCCTTCCCCAATCCCCAGTTGGTATGCTGCCACCAGTCCCTATTTTAGATATACGCCCAGCCCGTGAATGGGCCTATATCGGGTCAGGAACCAACCCTGGGTAGCGTTTTTGGCTTGAGCCGAGCTCACACGGACGTGCGTTCGTTATGCAGAATAAAAGGCAGGCCCACAATTACTTGAGGTAATTGATTATAATAATACACTAGATACACGATATACAACTAAATATACACAGGTATAAGGTCAGGCTAAACTATACAACAATGGAATACAACACACAGAATCACCACAGCATATCAGTTACCGGTTTCTTGATTTTCTTGTGACGCAGGGAGAGGATTCTGCGGTCGCAGGCACGGTTCTTTGTTACAGGCTGAGGCCTACCACCGCATGGTCAAACTGCTCCTCCCCTTGGTGGCCTCAGCTGGTGCTCAGATGTTCAGCACACCACTCTTGGGTCAAGACTGACTTGTCTCTTGTCTGTCCTGCTATCTTACCTGCCCCGTCCCGCCCACTGCTGGTGAGGTCAGCTGGCTCAGTCTCCACCCTCAGGTCTAACTTCGATCAGAAGCCCAAATTCTATGGAACCCAATAACTTCTTCTGGGATGGTCTCATGATACCCCCAGGGGTTCCCATGGATTCGGGCCGCCGTAACCGACCTTTTGATATCAATTATGATACCATACGGTCCTCAGGAATGGCTCCGCGCTATATCTTGGCTTCCAGAGCACGTACAAACGTCTACCGCGGAGGCTTGTGTGCGCAATGGCTCCGGGACGCCGTGATATTTTTTTATTGGCCCATCCCACGCAACATGCGTGTACTATTCATGTTTCTATATCTTATGCCTCCATGCTTGTGACAGACAAAGAAACTAGTCCTATGGGACAAATGGTCAGGTACAGATAGACGAAGCACCCCCCCCTGCTGGCTGTGTTTCCTCTCGAAGTCTTTGAAGCTCCTAGCATTCAAGTGTTAAGTAGGCTTCTTATCTTACAGGAGCCTGGATGGGGGGAAACTATCTAGTTGACGTTTTAACAGAAGGTCCCAAGGGTGGGGGCTGCTGAAGTGTGGCCATCCCTGGATATGATTTATCATTACCAAGATGGCGGCTACAGGTTCATCACAATCCTCATCGTTCCTGGCAGAAACTAGTAACAAAAAAAAAGAAGAGGTGATACTGTAAAATCCACTGGAGTCCTCTCCTATACAAAAAGCTTTGTTTTGCAAGAGATAAGGGGATTGTGAGA
Source organism: Phyllobates terribilis (assembly GCF_046119375.1). Lineage (NCBI taxonomy): Eukaryota > Metazoa > Chordata > Amphibia > Anura > Dendrobatidae > Phyllobates > Phyllobates terribilis. The sequence goes on along the minus strand of NW_027362772.1, from coordinate 53,865,869 downwards.
GAAGTGAGAGAAGGAGGAGGTGAGAGCAGAGGAGGAGGAGGAGGAGGAGTGAAGGATTAGGCCAATGAGAGGTGTGTCACAGAGAGCTGGGAGCCCAGTGGTGTGAATCATTAGCTGTGTCACAGTGTGCCAGTGCTGCACACTAGCACTGCTGGGGAGCTGTGCTGCTGCTGCTGCTGCTGCTGCTGTTGCTGTTGCTGTTGCTGCTGCTGTTGCTGTTGCACTGTGCTAACCTCTGCGTCTGCCTGTTTTTCCGTTGACCCTTAGACACTTTGCCCTTGGATCTCGCAGGAGTAAGGTAAGTTGTGTCAGGCGCACATGAAATTTATGAAATTCGCAGGATCTGGAGTTTCAAAAAGTTTATCCTGAGACCACAGGAGGGGGATTAACCTGCGGCTCTCCAGCTGTTGTGAAACTACAAACTTGGAGACCATTGGGGGACATTATATGGACATTGGACGTGTTTCCTCCTACAATCGCCACCATACGGCCAGCATACGATCGCCACTATACGATCGTCCTTATATTCGATTAGTTATGTTGATGGCTGTGAGAACTTTCATCTTTAGTCCCGTAGTGCGGAGGTGAAGGAATAGGGACAGAAATGGTTGTTTCCGACCAATGGAAATGTGTCCCTCGGATAAAATCATTCCTGTTTCTCGGATTTGGCGGTTTTTATGATGCTGTATCCTTGGAGTTGTGTATAATTTACCTATGCGTAGCATTATAATGTACATTATGGATGACAACCAAGCCCCCACCTCCAGAGTCACTCAGCTTTCCCAGACCCCTGAATGTCTAACTGGTCAAGTTATTTAGTAATAATGGTGGGTGGGGACTTGGTACATGGGGTGTAGGGCAAATGGGGGAATAGGGTGCAGTGCAACATGGAAAATGGGGCAGGAAGCAATGTAGAGAGCCTCATTTTTTCATAATGCCGCCATATAGTGCCAAAATAATACTTCTATTACAAACTCACATACTATCCAACATAGTGCCAATATAACACTGCCATTAAAAGCCCATATAATACCACTATTTAGTGCCAAGATAATACTGCTATTAGTAAACCACATAATACCGTCACACAGTGCCATGATAATACTACTATGAACAACCCACATAAAACTGTCATCCAACATAATACCACCATATGCAACCAGGATAATACTGCTATTATAAACTAACATAATACCACCATATAGTGCCTAGATAATAAGGCTATGAATAATGCACATAATACCACCATATTGTGCCAAGATAATACTACTTATTATTAACCCAAATGATACCACTATTTAGTGCCAAAATAATACTGGTATGAGCAACCCACATAAATAATACCATCACACAGTGTCAAGATAATACTACTATGAACAACCCAATAAAAGTAATATCACTCATAATACTGCCAGGATAATACTGATATTATCAACGCACATAATACCACCATATAGTGCTTAGATGATAAGACTATTAACAACACATATAGTACCACCACATAGTGCCAAGATAATACTACTTATTAACAGCCCACATAATACTGCCAGGACAATACAGCTATTATCAACTCAAATAATACCACCATATAGTGCAAGATATTACTACGTATCACCACCCCTCATAATGCCATTATTAAGTGCCAATATAATACTGCTATAAGCAACACACATAATACCGTCACTGAGTGCCAAGTTAATACTATGAACAACCCACATAATACCACCATATACCGCCAATATAATACAGCTATTATCAACTCACATAATACCACTATATAGTGCCAAGATAGTACTACTATTTTTCACCCACATAATACCATTATTAAGTGCCAAGATAATACTGCTATAAGCAACCCACATAATACCGCCACTGAGTGCCAAGTTAATACTGTGAACATCCCACATAATACCACCATATACTACCTCGATAATATAGCTATTAACAACCGAAATAATACCACAACTGAGTGACAACTTAATAGTATGAACAACCCATGCATCCCACATAATAGCTTTATTATTATGGCAGTATGTGGTGGTATTAATGTAGGATGTTAATATGATGTGAGTTGTTCATAGTATTAAGTTGGCACTCAGTGACGGTACTATGTAGGTTGTTAATAGCTTTATTATTAACAACGCACATAATACCGTCACTGAGTGCCAAGTTAATACTATGAACAACCCCTGCATCCCACATAATAGCTTTATTATCATGGCAGTATGTGGTGGTATTATGTGAGATGTTAATAGCTTTATTATTATGGCAGTATATGGTAGTATTAACAACTCACATAATACCGTCACTGAGTGCCAAGTTAATACTATGAACAACCCACGTCATATTAACATCCCACATAATACCGCCATATACTGCCGTGATAATAAAGCTATTAACAATGAACATAATACTGCCACATAGTGGCAAGATAATACTACTACTATTAACAACCCAAATAATACCGCCAAAATAACTCTGCTGTTAAGAACCCACATAATACCCCCACATAGTGCCCAAATAGTATTTATTTTCCATTACTTCTAGACTGTAATCAGTACTTCCTCCGCCATTGTTCTCAGTGATGTGTTTAGATGCATCCTCCATATGTTTACTGGTAAGTTTGCGCCCCAGTACAGGGGTGGGGGGTCGGCCATGTTGACTTTAATCAAGACGCAGCCTGAATAAGGGCATTCATCAGGACACACAAGGCACAGTGAACACACGGCGACCGCTGCGTAATGGGCCCCGACTGAAATTTACCTTTGATCCGATGTTCCTGCGAGTCTGGCATTCATTAGCCCGGGGACTGGGTTTCACTCTAGGAAAGGAAATGAGACAATATGGCGGTGACTGGTAGAAATATAAAGCAGAACTCCGACCCCCTATCTCCCCCTTATTGAGGCCCGCGGCCCCTCTGCATATCTTTATTGCTCCCTTCCCATTCTTACAAGTTTACAACTGTAGTTGTGTGATTCTATAATAAAAAGAAATCACCTTTTGCAATGCAAAGAAATAAAGAAGCGGTGATGCAGTGTAAAGCATGGTGGACCGAAAAGCACCAATCAGATCAAGGGTTGGATTTTAGCTTTGTAAAATGTCACCTGGGTCTGATTGCGTTGGGGGTTTTGTTATCCCGTTGTATAACGTTACCTCTAATGGTCGCCGTCCTGAAATATGTGGAGGACAAGGACATATGGCGTCTCTTGTGAGACCGCGACACCTATAGAGACATCAGGTCACAGGTGAAGTGTCTGAAGGCGTCGCTAGTGTAAACCCGAGCTCTTCTGCCCTATCTCATTACCGCTACGGCCTCACATATCCTCTCGTGTGTGAATATTTTTTAAAACCATTTTTATTGCCCCCAAATCAGCTTGAAATAACAAAAAAACATTAAATAACCCCAAATCTTTATTAAAAATCTTCTCCCGTTTCGGTATACAGCTCTTATGCACACCTATGTAACTCCATGGTTGCAGACTCCATAGCAAATTAAGAAATGGAAGCTGAGCTCTGATTGGTCGCTAGCGGCAGCTAAAACAAACTTGACACCAGAATTCAAACGTGTCTTATGGAAACACTGTCCAATCAGAGCTCAGCTTTCATTTTTCCTGAGCGGTTTATGTAATGAAAACAGAGCTCTGATTGGTTGCTAGAAGCAGCTAAAATAAACATGATACCAGACTTCAGACTGTTCAATCAGACCTCAGCTTTCATTTTTCCTGAGCTGTTTAAGTAATGGAAACTGAGCTCTGATTGGTTGCTAGAGGCAGCTAAGACAAACTTGATACCAGACTTTAAATGTTTCTGATTGAAAAACTGTCCAATCAGAACTCAGCTTTCTTTTTTCCATAGCAGATTAAGAAATGAAAGCTGAGCTCTAATTGGTTGCTAGGGGCAGCTAAAACAGTCTTGATACCAGACTTCAAACTGCCCAATCAGAGCTCAACTTTCATTTCTTAAACCACTCTGTAGCAATGAAAGCTGATCTCTGATTGGTTGCTATGGACAACAAAGACCGTTTTGAAAGTTGAGGCCTAGTTTGATTTACTGTTTACATGAAGATACATTAAGCCAATAAATGTAACTATGCCGCCATCTTGAAAGTCACCATATTGAATAAGTCACTTGTGACATTGAGGCAGTCAGGCGTTTTTCCCGGTTTCTTCCGCCAGTTACTGGCTGGCAGCTCCGGCGTCCTTTGTTATGGTCTTGCTGGGCTATTTCCCCTCTTTTTATCAATGCGCCGTTCCTCGCAGTAAATCACAATGGAAGCTTTCAGCTCAGGCCACATGAATGGCCAAGTGTGAAATTGTGTGAAAAATTTAAATAAAGGCAAAGTAACGGGGTCTCAGCACCCCCCCTGTTACCAAGACATAAAACATTCCCATAAAAGTCACTTTTTTTGTGCACTTGATGTTTTTTTTGCTAATCTTTTTATGTTGAACCATCTGGAATATTGTGCGAGGGGGAGACGGTTGGGAACGCCGTACCGGCCCGACGCTAAGCCCCCCGACTCACAATCTGCTTCGTCTTCAGTCACAAGCTTGTAAAGTTTGTCAGGAATCCACTTGCTTTTGTTTGGGGTGCTGACATATGGCACAATGGCGGCCATTACACCCGGGGGGGCCGATACTTTTTTACAGTTATCACGTATAAGGACGACTTGGTCACACAAAGTCTACTGAGACTTGTAGGAACCTTTCGTCCTCGCTAATAGAGGGGTCAGTTGTGTTGGACCCCTCCTCCCCATCACTATATGCACTAGTAGAAAATATATGGACGGGGCACTCCTTGCCTAGGTAACCGACCACCTCTCAGTCTGCAGCGATGGGTGGTATCCTAGGCAACGAGTTGTACACCATAGAGTTAAAAATCCACTCCGTTTTTGAGAGGATTTTTAATAAGAGTTCATGTTGCTTGTTTCTATTTGTTTTGTTTTTTTACGAGCACTTGGTAATTTAAACCATATAAGTAGGGATGAACGGACCGGTGAAAGTTCTGTTCGGGTACCAGAACGTTACCAGAACTGGAACCAGAACCTGAACCACATTGAAAACAATGAGGACCTGAACTTTGGAGCTGGAAAATCTCTCTCTCACGCTATCTCTCTTGCTTTCTCACGCTCTCTCTCACCTTTTCTCTCGATCTCTCTTGCTCTCTCTCTCACTCTATCTCTCGCTCTCTTGCTTTTTCTCTTGATCTCTCTCTCGCTCTCTCTCGCTTGCTCTTTCTCTCTTGCTCTTTCTTGCTTGCTCTTTCTCTCGCTCTCTTTCTCTGTCTTGCTTGCTCTCTCTCTTGCTTTCTCTCTGTCTCGCTCTTTCGCTTGCTCTCTCTCTCGTGCTCTCTATCTTGCTTTCTCTCTCTGTCTCGCTCTTTCTCCTACTCTCTCGTGCTCTCTGTCTTGCTCTCTCTCTTTCTCTCGCTTTCTCGCTTTTTCTCTTGATCTCTCTCGTGCTCTCTCTCGCTCTGTCTCTTGCTTTCTCACTTACTCTCTCTCGCTCTCTCTCTTTCTCTCTCTCTCACTCTTGCTCTTTGTCTTGCTCTCTCGCTCTCTATCTTGCTTTCTCTCTGTCTCGCTCTTTCTCTCACTCTGTCTCGCTTTATCTCTTTCTCTCGCTCTCGCTTGCTCTCTCTCTTGTACTCTCTATCTTTCTCTCTCTGTCTCGCTCTTTCTCTCACTCTGTCTCGCTTTATCTCTCTTTCTCTCGCTCTCTCTTGCTCTCGCTTGCTCTCTCTCTTGTGCTCTCTATCTTGCTTTCTCTCTCTGTCTCGCTCTTTCTCCTACTCTCTCGTGCTCTCTGTCTTGCTCTCTCTCTTTCTCTCGCTTTCTCGCTTTTTCTCTTGATCTCTCTCGTGCTCTCTCTCGCTCTGTCTCTTGCTTTCTCACTTACTCTCTCTCGCTCTCTCTCTTTCTCTCTCTCTCGCTCTTTGTCTTGCTCTCTCGCTCTTTGTCTTGCTCTCTCGCTTGCTCTCTCTCTCTATCTTGCTTTCTCTCTCTGTCTCGCTCTTTCTCTCACTCTGTCTCGCTTTATCTTTCTCTCGCTCTCGCTTGCTCTCTCTCTTGTACTCTCTATCTTGCTTTCTCTCTCTGTCTCGCTCTTTCTCTCACTCTGTCTCGCTTTATCTCTCTTTCTCTCGCTCTCGCTTGCTCTCTCTCTTGTGCTCGCTATCTTGCTTTCTCTCTCTGTCTCGCTCTTTCTCTCACTCTGTCTCACTTTATCTCTCTTTCTCTCGCTCTCTCTTGCTCTCTCTCTCGTGCTATCTTGCTCTCTCTCGCTCTCTCTCCTCCCAGACTTCCCCGAAACTCCGAACATTGCAACGGACTTCCAGTACGAACTGTCCGGTACGAACCCCGATCTTTCAAGTTCGGGTCCGCTCATCTCTACATATAAGAACTTGAGACTACCCCTTTAAGGAAGTCACTTGCCATAGATTTGTAGGCTCGATTCGTTGACACCGGTCTTAATGAAGTGATTGCTGGAGTAAGATGCATCAAATTCATTTAGAAGTATACCGACGCAAGGAGAGTGCGCCACCAAGGGACCGGAGTCTAGTTTCATCTTAATTTATGGCACTTTTTGGCATAAATTATGATGAATTGGTCAGCCATGCCCTTTCCCAGCTAAGCTCTTCTTCCCACTATTAAAAAAGCTAACTCAGCTGGCCAGGGCTGATGTAAAATGCCTAAAGTTGCAATTACGAGTTAAAAATTTTTTATGCCAGAAAAATCTTGAAAACTGTTTGATGAATTGAGGCCATATTTGTTTACCTGGTGTAAATGTCGCTGTTCTCCTGAATCTGGAGATGTTTTTCTTTTGTTCCTGCTCCTCTCCGTTCCTGAGATATGGCCCTTTCTTCCCTGCATATAAATCTAGCCTTTTTATCCAACTTGGTGTGGCTGTCAAGAACACACCCGCTTGACTAAAAGGGCTAGATTTATATATAGGGAATAAAGGGCCATATCTCAGGAACAGTGGCATTTACACTTATGATAAGTGACATTTTCTCCTTAATGCTCTATTTACAATTTAAAGGAATTCTCTAAGGCCAGACTGCTGGGTCTGATGTGTGAAGCAACGCCCCTTTATAAATAAACTCTCCTCTCGTAGTCCTTCTATGAGCCTACAGTGTCCCCTGCCAGTCTCCGTACACTACTGGGACCAGCACCTGTCTCGAGAGCGCCTCTGCCAGGACAAACATGGTTGTGCATACCCTTCCCTTTCCCTTCCTTTCTATGGGGAGCTTTGTAAATTGTTGAGCTTTCTCATAAAAATGAACGCAGAGAGTCATGCATGTGCGGACACCTTTCTTCTGACAGCGGCAGGACGAGGTTATGTTCTCGAAATTAATATTGTCCTCCATGTTCCAACACAACATATCCTTAAAGGTGATGGGTATAAACTTCAGGTTCAATTATTTTTTTTACATTTGCTTTCTATTTTTGCGTGGTTTTCAGCTGTTTTTTTGATTTGCGCCAATTTCTTCTTACAATTTATGCCTTTTTTTTTTAGTCTATTTTATGTGTTCACCTATTTTTTTTATATTTGCCATTATAGATGGAGTTTTTTTTCCAGTCGTGTGTAGCCTATTCATCAGTTGCGACTTTTTAAAAAGTCGCAACATTTTTTTACCCAAATGTCTTACCATACCCCCTACCCCCCGTTAGGAATTTAATGTACATGCAAATTTTGCAACATTTTAGCAGAACATGCAACTTTGTGCTCTAACAAGGCCCCCAAAAGGAAAAAGACAAAAAAATATTGATTTATTATTTTATTTTATTTTTTTCTTTTATCGTTATATTTTTTTATTATTTATTATATTATCATTATATTATTATTTATTATACTATTTATTATATTATTTTACTATTTTTATATTATTTATTATTTGATTGTATTATTTTTATATTATTTATAATATTATTATTTATTATATTATTTATTTTATTTTATCATTATATTTATTTTATTATTTATTATATTACTTATTATAATTTATTACTTTTATTTTATTTATAATATTATTTATTATATTATTATGATATTGTTCTATTTTATTATTTTATTATATTATTTACTATATTATTTTACTATGTTTATATTATTATTATTTTTATATTTATTATAATATTTTATTATGTTAATTTTATTTACAATATTATCATTTGTTATATTTTTTATGTTTTATTTTATTATTATTTATTACATTATTTTATTATTTTTATTTTGTTGATAATATTATTATTGCTTTTATTATTTTATTATTATTTATTAGTATTATTTATTATATTTTATTATTTTTATTTTATTAATAATGTTATTATTTATTATATATTGTTATTTATTATTTTATTATTATTTATTAGTATTATTTTTTATGTTTTTATATTTTTATTTTATTTAGAATATTATCATTTATTATATATTTTTATTTATTATTTATTATATTTTATTATTTTTATATTATTTAATATATCTTTTTATTTATTATTTTATTTATTATTATTAATTATTACTATTATTTTATTATTTTTATTTTATTTAGTATTGTTTATTATATTTTATTATTTTTATTTTATTTAGAATATTAGCATTTATTATATATTTTCATGTATTATTTATTATATTTTATTATTTTTATATTCTATTTATTTATATTATATTATTTTTATTTATTATTTTATTATTAATTATTACTATTATTTTATTATTTTTATTTTATTTAGAATATTAGCATTTATTATATTATTATTATATTATTTATTACATTATTTTATTATTATTATTTTTTTTTTTTATAAAAATATTTTTCATTTTGCCCAAACTTTATAAAGCCAGTGCGCCATTTTGAAAAATTGGAGAAAAAAAACTACAGCAAATACCACAAGACAGAGAAAAAAAAGAAAAGTGACTTAAAAATCAAAAAACCCAAAACGCAAATGATGAATGGAGCCCTTCATGTTGTCTATGCAAAGATAAAGTAAGGCAGGGAAATCAGGTGCGGCTCTCTCATTCCCTCCTATTCAAATCATTGTCAGGAATCGTCTCCCTCCTCGCTTTTGTCACACAGATACGTGCTGAACCTGTTCCAAAACGCGTCGTCTCATGATTTAAAAATGTCTCCTCCTTTTCTTGGCACATGAACAGTTATCACGGAAGTGCAGACTGGTGGTTAAACCGTCACTTAAGAGGAGATGAGCCCCCGCAGGCCTGCGCCGACACCACCCTGTGGATGAAAACATCTGTCATGTGCTGAAAATGTTCTTCTCTTTTATATTTTTTGGGTTGGGTGGGCAATGGCTGCACTTTTCCTTCACCCCTAGACTCAAATCTATGTAAGAGAACAGCAGTATTTTGCATAACGCCAGCAGAATTATAGGGAAGGCAAAACAGGCAGTTGCCTATTGGCCTCCACCACTTTGGGGCTCCGACGCTTATCACTCCAGATTTTTCGGTAGTCTCTGCAGGAAGAAATAGGATTTTCTGATGCCCTCTCATACATTAGAATCTGGAGCTGTATAAACAGACGCCATGGCACTGTGTTGGATGATTAAATACCCCTTTAAGCCAGCTTTAATTGGGAATATCCCCTCTAGTATAGTCTTGTATATGTATACACCAGGCTACTTGGTTTTCCAGCGGCTTGGATGGTGGAGAAGAGACCTTTTTTTTAAGGAAGTAGAGCTCCCCTTTAATTTTTAAAAATTAAAGGAGAACTCACCTCTATAAAAACCTTTCACTTTTTTTCTTTTCATCGTAAATAAGAGGGAAATGTCATCTCTTAAACATGCAAAAACACACCCAAGGGCGACTCCTATCACCTACCCCGCCAGGCTCCATAGCAGGGACGATCATCCGGCTGTCAATCATGTCAGCGACAGGTCGTAAACGGAACATTCAGTGCAGGATTATCTGCATATTTTTACATCTGAGTACTACTACACCCAATATTTTTATTAATCACGGCAGAAAAAAAAAAATTGCCTGCGTGTCAGTATGTACTGTGGTTCTGGAATTCTGTTCATGAGCCAGGAGTCTCAGGATGAACACTGATATATCTCCCTTTTACTGTACACTTGGGATTGTGAGAGGACAAGAGAGATATCTACATCTCTGGAAGCTTGGAAGGCAACAAGAGTTGTTCTTGTAAATTGGACAACGAGATTAGGAACTAAAAATGAGATAAGCTGCGGAATCAGGAAGTCCAAGATAAACGGGTCGGGAGGAGGGTGAAAACAGGTATAATATAGATCTCCACGTTATAACGAACAGTTCTACGACTTTCTAAGATGCTTTCTCAAAATTTTCAAGATCTCCGCTTCCTGTCAGTGAATGGAACCAATCTTATTTACATTTTGAGGCTACACAGGGGGTGCTGAAACAAATTTATCCAGTCTAGACAATCCTAAGTGGTATACTAGACTCCAGACTGATACATTGTAGCAAAAACAGGATTTAAAGGGGGTTTTCCCATCTTCATAAAATGGGTATTGTCGGATAGAGCTTGTAAGTACAAGCAATTTTGCAATTTACTGCTTATTAAAATTTTAAACCGTTCTTGAGATATTAAAACTTTTCTTACGATTACAGCTCGTTGCCGTTAGAGACCGACCACCGCTTCTAGGCAGAAAAGTGTGCACGGTGCTTACAAGCTCTTTTCTATTGAGCCTGTAAGGGCTGTTTTGAAGCTTGAGTGAGTGGCTACCTCTTAATCCCAATCAGCTTCAGCGCTGTGTTTACAAACTAGATATCAGCGGTGGTCGGTCTCCTAGGCAACGAGCTGTAAACAAAAAAGAAAAGTGTTAATATCTCAAGAACGACTGAAAATTTTAAAATTGCAAATTTGCTTGTATTTACGAGCTCTATCCGACAATACCCATATCTGAATATGGGAATAATCCCTTTAAGCAGCTGGTGCCTTTAGCTCTGAGTGTCCAGACTTGTATGCTGAAGATTTGCAGCTGATGACATGTTGGTGGGGGGCAGGAAGCTGCTGGTGGTACATGAGTGAACAGTTCTGGATGTAAACACTCTGCTTGCTGTGTGTTTGGCATCACAATGCCTCACTGACTGCGTCCTGGGGTATGTGGCTCATGGTGACTCTGTGCTCTGTTTGTGATCCATGGCGATTACGGTAGCTATTTCCATGTGAATGAGGAATATTGCATGATTTCACCCTGTAACATCATCAGCCCAGTACTGGTCGGGTCACCGGAGCTACTAGAAATAGCTTGAACTATAACCTGAAATACTCTGTGCTGCTGTGAACCCTTCTCTTTCCTCTATATACAAGTCATCTATGATATCTCACTTGGCTTCCAATCTGTCTACACCTTTCCCATGCAATCTTTTCCTTATCATTACATAGGTGGACAAATTATCACAAACTCCCGCAAGATCAGTGCACTGAAATACTCTGTGCTGCTGTAGAGTCTTCTTTTTCCACTACATAACTCTCCTATGGTATCTCAGTTGACTCCCTTCTATCATGGTTCTACACTTGTCACATGCAATCTTTTCCTTATTACATAGGTGGGCAAATTATCACAAACTCCCGCAAGATCAGTGCACTGAAATACTCTGTGCTGCTGTGGGCTCTTTTTTTTCCCATTACATAACTCTCCTATGGTATCTCAGTTGACTCCCTCCCATCATGGCTCTACTTCTGTCACATGCAGTCTTATTATCCCATGGGTGGGCACATCACAACCTCCCACAAGATCAGCACTCTGAAATACTCTGTGCTGCTGTGGATCCTTCTCTGTTCCTTATAACCCCCAGTTTACGTCTACCACTAGTCACCATTCACCTCCTTTGATCATAATGCTTGTCTTTGTCACAAGATTAGCCCCCTTCTTCCTTAAATACTCTGCGCTCCTAGAGAACATGCTCCATTCACTATATAACTTCTCCATTTACCAGAACTTCCTCCCCTGTCCTCATTATAACATCATCATAGATGAATGGACAGATCACTTCTGTCAATGAGATCACCACTGAAATACTCTGTGCTGCAGGTGCTTCCGCTTCTGCCTTCCAGCTCATGGGTCTCGCTTGTCTCCATATGGACTCTTCTTCACTAATCAGAAAAAGTGTAGCGAAAGTAAAATGTCAGCCCTTCAAGATCAATATGCACCTCTCCTAAAATACTCTGTGCTGCTGGAACCGATGCATAGACTGTAAAAGTGAATGTAGGTGCAGTGTGTCAGTATGTATGTCCCTAGGGAAGGTAGGTTCCGAGTGTGGTGGCATTTATCACCTGTGTACTGTATACACTGCTGAATGCCAGGCTGTCATATCACCTTGTTGCTACCCTTTCTTGGACGACGTCCATGCATAATATTTACACAAACCTGCGGTATTTGGGCAGCAGGAGGAGGGGAATGTAGTATCAGTGTCCTTTCTCATACAGAGAACCGAGATGGACCGGGCGTGTAGAGCAGGAGACGGGTGTCACCATGAGCTGCCAGGTCAGTGGTGCCCATCCGCTTTCTATGATATTGGGGAGAGGAGGTCTAGATTGCTGGGTAGTGCCCATGAATACTGCAGCCAGATACTAGAGGGCTGGACTGACCATTAGGGCATCTGGGTAGTGCCCATGAATACTGCAACCAGATATTAGAGGGCTGGACTGACCATTGGGGCATCTTGGTAGTGCCCATGAATACTGCAACCTGATATTAGAGGGCTGAACTGACCATTGGGGCATTTGGGTAGTGCCCATGAATACTGACACCTGATACTAAAAGGCTGGACTGACCATTGGGTGATCTGGGTAGTGCTCATGAATACTGCAGCCAGATACTAGAGGGCAGGACTGACCATTGGGGCATCTGGGTAGTGCCCATGAATACTGCCACCAGATACTAGAGGGCTGGACTGACCATTGGGGCATCTGGGTAGTGTCCATGAATACTGCAACCAGATACTATAGGGCTGGTTTGACCATTGGGGCATCTGGGTAGTGCCCATGAATACTGACACCTGATACTAAAGGGCTGGACTGACCATTGGGTGATCTGGGTAGTGCTCATGAATACTGCAACCAGATATTAGAGGGCTGGTCAGACCATTGGGGCATCTGGGTAGTGCCCATGAATACTGACACCTGATACTAAAGGGCTGGACTGACCATTGGGTGATCTGGGTAGTGCTCATGAATACTGCAACCAGATATTAGAGGGCTGGTCAGACCATTGGGGCATCTGGGTAGTGCCCATGAATACTGCAACCAGATATTAGAGGACTGGACTGACCATTAGGGCATCTGGGTAGTGCCCATGAATACTGCAACCAGATATTAGAGGGCTGGACTGACCATTGGGGCATCTTGGTAGTGCCCATGAATACTGCAACCAGATATTAGAGGGCTGAACTGACCTTTGGGGCATTTGGGTAGTGCCCATGAATACTGACACCTGATACTAAAAGGCTGGATTGACCATTGGGTGATCTGGGTAGTGCTCATGAATACTGCAACCAGATATTAGAGGGCTGGTCTGACCATTCGGGCATCTGGCTAGTGCCCATGAATACTGCAACCAGATATTAGAGGGCTGGACTGACCATTGGGTCATCTGGGTAGTGCCCATGAATACTGCAACCAGATATTAGAGGGCTGGACTGACCATTGGGGCATCTGGGTAATGCCCATGAATACTAACACCTGATACTAAAGGGCTGGACTGACCATTGGGTGATCTGGGCAGTGCTCATGAATACTGCAACCAGATACTAGTGTTAGAACCCTCCTGTTAGTTTTTTTCTATTTTGTGGTCACGTGACCTGCTGCCTATTTATTCCAGCTCCGCCCTTCTGGCTTTGCTGGACTTCAGTGTTATTTGACTCTATCTAGCCAGGTGCTTTTGTTCCTATCTCTCTAGTTCGTTTGGTCCTTTGGACCTCTTAGTACTTTTTGTCTGTTTGTCTTTTTGCTCCGCTACAACATCTGCTAGGAGGTGTCCAATTTTGTCCCAGTCCTTAGTTCTTTTAGGGACCCCTCCCTTTACTCTATAGGTCTGCGTTCAGACTAGCTTAGGACGTAGGCGGGTCTGTTCATAAGGAACAGGTCGCCCGCTGCAACGTAGGGAATCAGCTTAGTCTTATTGTAGGGACAGATTCCCTTTCTTTCCTTAGTTCTTGTAGCAGATCATAACAACTAGAGGGCAGGACTGACCATTGGGGCATCTGGGTAGTGCCCATGAATATTGCAACCAGATACTAGAGGGCTGGTCTGACCATTGGGGCATCTGGGTAGTGGCCATGAATACTGACACCTGATACTAAAAGGCTGGACTGACCATTGGGTGATCTGGGTAGTGCTCATGAATACTGCAACCAGATACTAGAGGGCAGGACTGACCCTTGGGGCATCTGGGTAGTGCCCATGAATACTGCAACCAGATACTATAGGGCTGAACTGACCATTGGGTGATCTGGGTAGTGCCCATGAATACTGAAACCAGATATTAGAGGGCTGGACTGACCATTAGGTGATCTGGGTAGTGCCCATGAATACTGCAACCAGATACTAGAGGGCTGAACTGACCTTTGAGTGATCTGGGTATAGCCCATGAATACTGAAACCAGATATTAGAGGGCTGGACTGACCATTGGGTGATATGGGTAGTGCCCATGAATACTGCAACCATATACTATAGGGCTGGACTGACCATTGGGGCATCTGGATAGTGCCCATGAATACTGAAACCAGATACTATAGGGCTGGACTGACCTTTGGGGCATCTGGGTAGTGCCCATGAATACTGAAACCAGATACTAGAGGGCTGATCTGACCATTGGGGAATCTGGATAGTGCCCATGAATACTGAAACCAGATATGTAGGGGTTGGTCTGACCATTGCAGGATCTGGACAGTGGCCAAGAATACTGCAACCAGATACTAGAGGGCTGGACTGACCAATGGGAGATCTGGGTAGTCTCCCAAAAACAGCACCACCACTGTCCACAGGTCTAGTATTGTAGCTTATATCTATTGAACTGAAACAGGCTGGCTCCAATTCCGCTTGCAACCTGTGGATAGGGGTGGCGCTATTTTTTGGAAGAAACCCTTTACTTTTTTGCACAGTATTTCTGCCATTCTAGAGTCCAAGATTATGTGTCCGCTCAAGGACTAGGATAACTAAAAACCGGAGAAGGGCGCAGCCCACGATGACGCATGGCACTGATGGGTTTGGCATGTAGTAATATATTTAATATGATGTTAGGTTCTGTTCCCATACATTCCAAACCTGTAATATGTTGAGAGGACAATATTTGTGTCACCCGAGGGTGCCATGGCTGACGCCCCACCTAATGTACATGTAATAATAAGGCTTGGTACCAGCAGTATAAATAATATGTGGCCATACCAACTAGTCAGTAGCCATTATTTTCATTCCTTGCTGGGTTACCACATGTTTGTGGTGCCCATACCATGTTATTAATATATCTGGAATATATATGGCTCACTTCTAATGTAAGCCTTATGTAATTGGTGCATCCAGTAATGCGAGTGTGCAGTCCCTATTGGCATTTTTAAAGTTAATACCCGTGGCGTGATGCGGTAGCTAAGAGCACACAGTACAAACAGGTAAAGCAAATATGCAGCATCAATGTCAAGGACACCAACAGGGATGTGCACTCTACTGTCAGCTGCACAGGATACATTGTGACTGAACCATATATCCACATGAGTGGGAATGAAAATTACAGGGGGTTCTGGGGCGTACTCTGCAATTAGCAGATAAATGGATCTAAAAAGAGACAAATTATAGGAAGAGAAATTTAATTACAAGATACTGTGCTTTATGTAAGGGAGAATCAAAGAGGACATGCAGGATAAATGATGAATATTGTAAAATATCTATCAATCTCATTATTTATTTATTTTGTACTGGAAATATTTATTGCATCATGTTATCATTATGGGTGTAAGGAAAAATTTTCATGGGCTGTCATGAAACCCCATGGCGGTTCCCTCTTAATTATCTCATATCTATCTATCAAGCTATCTATCTATATCTATCTCAGTATATTTTTGATGCATTACTCTTTAATGAAGATAGCCAAAGTCATCTGCTTGGAATTCTCTCCTGTAATCAATGTGTGGGAATCCTGTGTCATTTACATGTAATTAAACGATATCTATCAGGAAAAGGAGGCGGAAAATAATTCCTGTTTTTACGAAACTCATGTTATCATATAAACATACTGCTCGGATGTATTCTACGAGAAGCCGATGTATTTTATAAATGTAGCCAAAGCGCTGTGTATACAGATGTTGCAGAGCTAGATTTGGTGTAAGTTAGATTATAGCCTCTTGTTTACATAGGACTGCAGGAAACCCAAGTTCTTTATATTAGGCCATGTTCACACGTTCAGTATTCATTCACTGCTGAATTGTTACTTTCTTTGTTCGACAAAACAATCATTCGTGACTAGTTGTACTCTAGTGCTGAACAGCTCCATATATCTCAGTTTCTAGGATCCCTGTGACAGTGACTTTGAGGGAAGGATTATATTAGGGTTAACTGAGGTATTGAGTGAAGTCAGGCTTGAAACATCAAGATTCACTAACAATGCAGTCCTAAAGCATTAAATGATAAATTCAGCTCTGCTACATCTGTATGTAAGCACAAATACATGCATGTCTCGGCTTGTATAATATTAAATAATAGCATTGTTTGACCTGGAAAATTAATACCTGTTACACCCAACAAGGGAACTAATCACAGCTCCCACTCCCAAACTGGAGCACAAGAGAAGTTTATTACAATTCATCTCGTGACAGTTTGTAGGACTCGTAGTTCAAGTTCTGCCAAGCTTGTCTAGTAGTGCAGACATCAACACCAACCTAGTGACTGTCACTATCTCACCTGTTGCTGAAGTAGCTGATCTAAATTTTGGATACTCAACAATGCAATAGAGGCTAGACATCAACAAAGATTTTTGGCAGCCATATTAGTAGTCCACTGACTTTCTGAAGGAAGAAATTAACTGAAAAGTGACTGAATATGTGAAACCTAATGACAAACTCGGAACTGCTACATTGTTATTGCGTGCAAGTGATGAATAGAGGAAGTGCACAGGTTAATAGAAGTAAGCTGCACTTCCTATAAGCGCAGGGTTGAACATAGCCCCCATCACCATTCCTTTCTTAGATTAATACAATAATACTAAGGCACTAAATCCCCTTCTCAGTGAAGGTGATGCTTCATTAAGCTCTTGTTAACTGCTAACAAAGAGAGGTGTTTCCGGAGAGATCCGCGGATCAGACATAATGTTTTCTTAATGCATCATTAGAAGCCTATTCAAGGACTTACCGATTCAGTGCTCTGGATAAATTAGGTGGAGAGCAGTAAATAGTAGGAAGACTCTGCGCTGTATAATATAGAAAACTTCTTCTGGTTAAAATTGCAAGCTAGTAATATTTATTTCTCATATTGTGTTATCATTATGGGGTTTAAGAAAACCTTACACTAGAGTGACACAAAACCCCATGGCCATCACCCTGGTACAGTAAACTATATATGTGCATCTATCTATCTATCTGTCTATCTATCTATCTATAAAGATTTAAAGAAAAACATTGATTGAGGTGCCACAAGACCCCATGGCGGTCCCCTCAGACTTCCTTTAAATATTAAAGTCTACTAACGCTGGTTGAATTAGGGTCAGATTGTCCCATATATCTTTTATAGCTGAGTAAGGTGGCACTAATGTTAGCCCCTTGCTTTTTTGTAGTTTTGCTGTGATAGTTGGATCACTATATAGCTTGCAGTAAACAAGGACAAGATGATATTGCAAGGATTTGACAGGGTTGATTTTCGCTTGTTGGACTGTTACTTTTGAGAAGTGGCTCCAGTGGTGTCTTGCTGCTGCTGATCTTCTTGTGTTCCATTGAAATATCATGCCTGGCTGACAATGGACATGCGACCCGAGCTTCATTATGACAGAGGCAATATGTTTTTACAGTATTCTAAATACTTTTTCCAGCCTCTAGGGCTCTTCACTCTCCGATCCTTTTGTCACTTCTAGAAGGGGATGTAGCAGAGAATTGTGTTTTCCATATAGCTCCTGTTCTGCAACTGTTGTCCCCCTGTGAGCACAATGAGGTGCCAAGGGCGATATATTGGGACTAAATATTTTATGTACAGGCCTCAGGACTGTGCCCCCTACTGGTTAAATATGACACCATTTTGTTTTAAGAAGAGGTATTATTGGAGATCTGTATATAGTACATTTTTTTCAATCTTTCTTTCTCTTATTCTTTGTTTTTTCTTTCTCTTTGTTTTTCCTTCTTTTGTTCTCTATCTTTTTTTCCTTTCACTTTGTTTTTCTTTCTTTTGTTCTTCTTTTTTTTCTCTCTTTGTTTTTCTTTCTTTCTTTGTTTATTCCTTTCTTTCTTTGGTTCTCTCTCTGTCTTTCTTTCTTTCTCTTTGTTTTTCTTTCTTTCGCTTTGTTTTTTTTTCTTTCGTTCTCTGTCTTTTTATTTCGTTCTTTCTCTTTGTTTTTCTTTCTAGGTTTATTTCTTTCTATCTTTCTCTTTGTTTTTCTTTCTTTCCTTCTTTCTCTCATTTTCTTTCTTTCTCTTTGTTTTTCTTTCTTTCTTTCTATCTCTGTTTTTTTCTTTCTTTCCTTCTTTCCCTCTTTCATTTTTTTTCTTTCTCTCTGTCTTTCTTCTTATATATATGTCTGCTTACATATTATACATTTTACACTTTACACTTATATAGACTTTTTACTGGAAAGTCCTGACTTTCCCAGCAGCATTTCCAGATATTTATGGTCACTGATAGCATTTAGGGAGTTTCCATTCAGATCCTCGTCATCGTCAGCCCAGCATTTACACCCACGGTTGAAGGTAGCGAAAGTCTGCAGATATTACATTTGCTGTCAAAGCACAAATGATGCCAAAAATGGACATATTCTGAAAGTAATGGCTTTTCTCGGCTCTATTGCACAACATGATCCCTGTGACTTGGTGGCCTCGGGTTTGCTGTAAAATCTGTATTTTGAGAATGAAATGTCCAAGGAGTCTCTCGGAGATGGCGCTGAGCCCTTGTGGTGAGAAGCTTCAGTTTTACTAAGAAGTCAATAGACAAACAGTGCGGTATATCATGAGAAAAGTACACTGAGCAAGAACATGGGAACTCACCCATAAATGGGGGGAAGGGTGCGAAAGTACTTATGCCCTCACTTATCAACTTAAAGGGATCATTTCCCATTTCCAGGGAAACTGTTGAAACTGCATTGTCATTGATCGGCAGTGAAAGTAGACCTTCAATCGTGACCCTCGTCTCAAACTTTACAGAATATTCTCTAGTAAATACTTGTTTTTGGAAGTGTGGACTCTGATACTTGGCTTGCAGGGCACTGGCGCATGGATGCTTCCCTGTTCCTCTGAGGCATAGCTTGAACTTTTTGGCCCCAATCAAAATCTATAAAGGTTCCCCAACTCTCATAAATCATTTATAGACCTTTCATATGGGGTGAAGGACCAATAAGGTTCCTATCAGGCCCTCGAGTCTTGGGGTGACTTCAAACTCTATTCCGATTTAACAGAAAAAAAGGTGGTGCTGCTAAATTGGGTGTTTAGGATCTGGGATGTCTTGAGATTGAGGATTAGGTCTTCCAACTTCTAGACTTGACGAGTTAACCTTCTGGACTAGGAGATCTCTTTTAGAGTGCTTTGATTTAAAGGTGTTCTGCACTTTGGGAACCCCTTTTTGTTATGGGAGGTCCCTTCAGATGGGCTTGGTCCTCCAAAGGTCAACTGGATTGCCAAGCCTTCCAGCAAGTCTGTAGGAAAAGTGAAGTATAACTTGGTGCCATACTTGGTCATTGACCTTCTGATTTGGCTAAAAACAAGGCCTCTTGTGTCTCCTCTATTTCCTCCATATACATTAAATTAGTGTCCAATGGTTGCCAGAACCTTCTTCAGGCCTATTATCTAAGGGTGGTGGGGTTCTGCAATGAATTTTGCTGTCCCAGCTTGATTTTATGGCCCAAGGAAAGACAATGGATGTCATCTATATATCGGGGCTTCCACTCCGATTTGAAAATGTGCAAAATTACTAATTTCTTGCAGCTTGAAACCTATGATGGTAGTGAATGAGATACTGTTATATAGTCAATTGTGGTCATGAATTTGAAGTGGTCTGAAGGTGTGATCTGTTGCTTCCTTAGTTATATAGTCTGGATGTTCTAAGGTCCACAACTTGAGTTTTCATCTGACACTTGTCTGCTCTTCACAGGGTTCACGTCTTGGTTCCTCATGGTTGTCGGATGTCCTGGAACACTGTTGGGGCAGCCAGAGCTACAAATCTGCTTGAAGCCAGGGAGTCGGAAAACCAAGTCCATGTCTCCCGAAAGGAAGGAGGAATGTGTATGGGAGCCCCCTGTTGAGGAACTGGAAGGAGACTCCGTGTCCTCGGAGGGAGGAAGGGTGACAGACAGCACCACGGATGATGAGGAGACCAGCAGTACGGAAAGTGCACACACTCAGGTGAGGACTGGGATTGGGTAGTCTTTTTCAGGACAGTTTTGGCTATTGCCACCTATGCCACCTGGACTAATAGTCACTTATGGTGCAAAAAAATGTCCTTCTAAGGACACTTTCAAGAATTAAGATGTGATGTCCCTTTAACAAAGTTTGATGAAGGCATAGCACGATACTGTAGGTTCTTCCTAAGGTCTTGAGACAGGATGTTGTCCATAAGTGTCTGAATGACGTCCCATAATACAGCAGTATCATATGTACAGCCGATGAAGAAGGCAGCGATTTTAGATTTCCTCCAGGACAAGGGTAAGTTGGTCTAATGCTATAAATCTACATATATTTTGTATACCATAGACGAGTAATTGAATGTAATTATCATTGTGGTAGTACAGGAAGCTGAGATAAGAGGTGCTGTTTGTAGGGGCCATGTGAAAGATCCATCCTACAGACTTTTATAGCATCTGGAAGTGCACAAGTGTGAACGGGAACGAAGAAAAAAAACCCACCAGTGATCAGTGTCCAGGAAAACATCAAACAGCGCCCAATATCTCAGCTCCCCGGACTTCATAAAGAGGGCAGAATCCTTGTGTAACGCTAGCACTTGGCAAGAAGGGAAGGCAATAAAACCGCTCCCAGTGCTACAAACTGGGAACCTAATTACAGGTGTTACTGAAACCATCAATCAAATCAGCGTCACCCCCAAGACATCATAGTGGTCACCCAGCTTTCTCAGCATCCTGAATGGCAACTGCCCAGATTAGGAGCGAGTCTTAAAGGGACAACAACTAATTAATGCAGGTCTAGGCTGGAATAGTAGTAGGTCCGTCGATGAGACGTTGCCCCTTTCCGTGGATGTGGGCATCCCTTTTTACCCTTTGGTTATTACTGATGCCCTAGAACGCATGACCATAAAAATGGGTATTTTCAAAAAAGAGTTGTTATACCGAAAATGCCTGTAACATAAAAATAAATGAACAACTGGAAATGACAAACAACTATATTCCTGAGGAATACCTAGAGTTTCAAAATTCTAACTAAAGTAATCTTGCAAAAAATATAAAACAATTAACAGGGCGGGCCTGCGAGGCCCCAGGTATGCGTTCTAGGGTGGCTCCGATCCCTGTTGTTAGAGGCAGGTGCTGGCTGTATAACACAGCATGAACATGTTCAAAACTAGGTATAGTAGCCCCATCAAGTGGTGAGCGCCGCAGTACTTGCCCGAATTTCCTTTGGTACTGACTTGTAGGGCGCCCCTACAGCTTAGATAAACGTCAGCCAGATTCATTTTTTTGCCTGACAGTTCTCTACCGCCATCCCCCATATGCATGCACACCCAGTTAATTTGAGCGTACATAGGTTCTGCATGGGGAGAGCGGAGTAAACTGCTGCCAGACTGTAAAATTTAATATTGGGGAAAAGTCAGGGGCCCCACTTACACAATCTCCCTTTACCGTACAGCAGGGATGTCAAACTCTAACACAGAGGGCCAAAATGAAAAACTTGGATAAAGTTGCGGGCCAACCAGTATACAGTGTAATGAGCCCCACATAGTCCTACATACAGAATAATGGCCCCCCATAGTCCCCCATACAGTATAATGGGCCCACATAGTCCTCCATACAGTATAATGGGCCCCACATAGTCCTCCATACAGTATAATGGGCCCCACATAGTCCCCCATACAGTATAATGAGCCCCACATAGTCCTCCATACAGTATAATGGGCCCCACATAGTCCTCCATACAGAATAATGGCCCCACATAGTCCTCTGTACAGAATAATGGCCCCACATAGTCCTCCGTACAGTATAATGGGCCCCACATAGTCCTCCATACAGTATAATGGCCCCACATAGTCCTCCATACAGTATAATGGGCCTCACATAGTCCTCCCATCCAGTATAATGCACCCCTCATAGTCCTCCATACAGTATAATGCACCCCTCATAGTCCTCCATACACTATAATGGGCCCCACATAGTCCTCCATACAGTATAATGTACCCCACATAGTCCTCCATACAGTATAATGGCCCCACATAGTCCTCCATACAGTATAATGGCCCCACATAGTCCTCCATACAGAATAATGGCCCCGCATAGTGCTCCATACAGTATAATGGTGCCACATAGTCCTCCATACAGTATAATGGCACCACATAGTCCTCCATACAGAATAATGGCCCCACATAGTCCTCCATACAGTATAATGGCCCCACATAGTCCTCCATACAGTATAATGGCCCCACATAGTCCTCCATACAGTATAATGGCCCCACATAGTCCTCCATACAGTATAATGGCTCCCACATAGTCCTCCATACAGAATAATGGCCCCACATAGTCCTCCATACAGAATAATGGCACCACATAGTCCTCCATACAGTATAATGGGCCCCACATAGTCCTCCATACAGTATAATGGCCCCCACATAGTCCTCCATACAGAATAATGGCCCCACATAGTCCTCCATACAGTATAATGGGCCCCACATAGTACTCCATACAGTATAATGGCCCCACATAGTCCTCCATACAGTATAATGGCCCCGCATAGTCCTCTGTATAGCTTTTTTTGGCAAATATAACCATCCTGCAGGCCAGATTTGGCCCACGGGCTGGAGTTTGGCACGTGTGCCATAGAGAATCCTGCAAGGTAGTGGGTTGCATCTACCATAACCGTAGAGAATATTTATTAGAGAACTTCTATATACTTTTAAAGCCGCCATCTTTTGGTTTCCTGTAATGGAGATGGTGAGAAAAGTGCACTTGGTTTTCTGCCCAGATCCCCATTTCTGTCTCGAACACTGGGGGGAGGAGGTGACGAGGACGACTTGCCATATCTTACATTATATGTCACGTTGTGTGAGTCACCGGCCGAGGTGACAGCGGGCAGAACGCCAGGCACGGGCCGACCGCAATACACGCGGTGTACCAAAGCCCTGCACGCTATACCACACGTGATTATAACGCCATTAACCACATCACAACCCCAATATTTAGTTCATTTTTGTATATATGTTATGATAGTGTTTTTTTTCCTATCCATTTTTCTTACAGATGGCGCTTTATATCTAATTATTTTTTTTACACCAGTGGTTTTGTTTTAGGAACCAGCAGGATTTGTTGTAATTTTTATTGTATAATAGTTTTTTCAAAGCTTAATAGGCCACCATCAAAAATATGGAGAAAAGTAGAGCTTGTCTTTGTTGTCTACGGCAACCAATCAGAGCTCAGCTTATACTTTTTAAATAGCTCTGGGAAAATGAAAGCTGCACTGTGATTGGTTGCTACGGACAACAATGACAGGCTGTTCTTTTAGCCTTTTTTTTTTTTTTTTTTAATAAATATGGCCCATTATTTATAGTCTAAGTCTGGTCAGGAGACATATTTTAGGGACAAATGCTACATTGTGCCAGTACTGTGTATATATATGTATGTATGTGTATGTGTGTGTGTATACGGTATATAAATAAATACTGTAGGAGAAACTCTCATATATACTGTAGGAGACACTCATATATCTACAGTATATATCCATATATATATTCAGTAGGAGAAACTCGTGTGTGTGTGTATATATATAATGTGTATATATACAGTACAGATCAAAAGTTTGGACACACCTTCTCATTTAAAGATTTTTCTGTATTTTCATGACTTTGAACATTGTACATTCACACTGAAGGCATCAAAACTATGAATTAACACATGTGGAATTATATACTTAGCAAAAAAGTGTGAAACAACTGAAAATATGTCTTATATTCTAGGTTCTTCAAACTAGCCACCTTTTGCTTTGCTGACTGCTTTGCACACTCTTGGCATTCTCTTGATGATCTTCAAGAGGTAGTCACCGGAAATGGTCTTCCAACAATCTTGAAGGAGTTCCCAGAGATGCTTAGCACTTGTTGGCCCTTTTGCCTTCACTCTGCGGTCCAGCTCACCCCAAACCATCTCGATTGGGTTCAGGTCTGGTGACTGTGGAGGCCAGGTCATCTGGCGTAGCACCCCATCACTCTCCCTCTTGGTCAAATAGCCCTTACACAGCCTGGAGGTGTGTTTGGGGTCATTGTCCTGTTGAAAAATAAATGATGGTCCAACTAAACGCAAACCGGATGGAATAGCATGCCACTGCAAGATGCTGTGGTAGCCATGCTGGTTCAGTATGCCTTCAATTTTGAATAAATCCCCAACAGTGTCACCAGCAAAGCACCCCCACACCATCACACCTCCTCCTCCATTCTTCACGGTGGGAACCAGGCATGTAGAGTCCATCCGTTCACCTTTTCTGCGTCGCACAAAGACACGGTGGTTGGAACCAAAGATGTCAAATTTGGACTCCTCAGACCAAAGCACAGATTTCCACTGGTCTAATGTCCATTCCTTGTGTTCTTTAGCCCAAACAAGTCTCTTCTGCTTGTTGTCTGTCCTTAGCAGTGGTTTCCTAGCAGCTATTTTACCATGAAGGCCTGCTGCACAAAGTCTCCTCTTAACAGTTGTTGAAGAGATGTGTCTGCTGCTAGAACTCTGTGTGGCATTGACCTGGTCTCTAATCTGAGCTGCTGTTAACCTGGGATTTCTGAGGCTGGTGACTGGGATAAACTTATCCTCAGAAGCAGGGGTGACTCTTGGTCTTCCTTTCCTGGGGCGGTCCTCATGTGAGCCAGTTTCTTTGTAGCGCTTGATGGTTTTTGCAACTGCACTTGGGGACACTTTCAAAGTTTGCCCAATTTTTCGGACTGACTGACCTTAATTTCTTAAAGTAATGATGGCCACTCATTTTTCTTTACTTAGCTGCTTTTTTCTTACCATAATACAAATTCTAACAGTCTATTCAGTAGGACTATCAGCTGTGTATCCACCAGACTTCTGCACAACACAACTGATGGTCCCAACCCCATTTATAAGGCAAGAAATCCCACTTATTAAACCTGACAGGGCACACCTGTGAAGTGAAAACCATTTCCGGTGACTACCTCTTGAAGCTCACCAAGAGAATGCCAAGAGTGTGCAAAGCAGTCATCAAAGCAAAAGGTGGCTACTTTGAAGAACCTAGAATATAAGACATATTTTCAGTTGTTTCACACTTTTTTGTTAAGTATATAATTCCACATGTGTTAATTCATAGTTTTGATGCCTTCAGTGTGAATGTACAATTTTCATAGTCATGAAAATACAGAAAAATCTTTAAATGAGAAGGTGTGCCCAAACTTTTGGTCTGTACTGTATATATATATAAAATATACACACACCGTGGGAGTGGGCTTAGTAGTGGTGGAAATTAAATGTCCGCTAGTTTGTTGACCTCCACTCCTACCCATTGGTCTCCTGATATCACTTGGTATTCATGAATAAAACACATCCTTAAATGTCTTACTAATGGCCACCATGTTTTATGGCAGCCATTTTGTACAATTTACCATTAATGGAGCAGCTGTTGCCAAAAATTCTAGTCACTGTGTAATTGCCATTAGCAAATAACTCTGCTGTCTGACCCGGGGGACACATCAGGTTTACATGCACTATATATATAATGTTTTTTTTTTTACTAAGAGAGTAAATATTCATACAAGGGATTTACTATAACCTGGGGTCAAGACCTAGAAAAAGTCCCACACCGGTCACCTATATATCTTCCGGAGGTTCATTCCTGCCATAGATACTATACTAAAGGGTCAATCAGGAGCCCTCAGGCTTAGGCTGTATCTCACATACGCACTACCTCCACATTCAATGTTGATGAGATTGACAGTGGTCGCCAAGTACGGCGCCATTATAAAAATGGTACTGTTAGTCAGGGGCATACCCAAAGCCTTCCAAATCTTTCCCATCCAACAAGACAGTCCTTGATTTGGGGAGCTGTCCTGTTGTCCTGGGAGGTCGGTGGGACGTCCTGCGTTTAACAGCGTCTGCGTCCACAGACGAATATAATGGTGGAGCAGGGAGCAGTCAGCTCTCAGCACCACCATTCACCTTTGCCGTCTAGGACCAGACACAGCATAGACCGGAGAACTGCTCATCATGAGAACGCGGCTAGGTCATTGTTTTTTTGTTTTTTTTCGTAGAAAGGCACCATAGTGGGGAAAAATGTACACGGTGCACGTTATGGGGCTTCATAGTTTGTGGGGGGCTTTATGGTGGGGATCAAAATGTGTGTATGGAAGCAACAAACTGTGTGGGGGGCACTGTGTAAGATGATTCCTTTGAGCATCATACTGTATGGAGGGATATCGTCAGGGCATCATACTGTGTGGGGGCATCATACTGTGTGGGGGCATCATACTGTGTATGGGCTATTGTGGGGCCATCATTGTGTGTGTGAGGCTTCTACTGTGTGTAGTGAAATTGTGAGGGCGTCCTATTGTGTGGGTGCACTGTGAGGCATCGTGTGTGGGCACGATGGTGGCATCATTATGTATGGGGTCACTGGGAAGGAATTACACTATCTGGCGGTCATTTTGGGGGCATCATTCTGTGTGGGCGGCATCTTTGGGGCATCCTAATGTGTGTATTCTCATTGTGGGGCATCTTATTGTATGGGTGCACTGTGAGGCATCGTGTGTGGGAATTATGGTGGCATCATTATATATGGGGTCATTGTGAAGGAATTACACTATATGGCGGTCATTGTGGGGGCGTTATTCTGTGTGGGTGGCATCTTTGGGGCATCCTACTGTGTGTAGTGGAATTGTGTGGGCGTCCTATTGTGTGGGTGCACTGTGAGGCATCGTGTGGGCACAATGGTGGCATCATTATGTGTGGGGGTCACTGTGAAGGTGGCAGTCATTGTGGGGGCATCATTCTGTGTGGGTGTTATCTTTGGGGCATCCTACTGTGTGTAGTGGAATTGTGTGGGCGTCCTATTGTGTGGGTGCACTGTGAGGTATCGTGTGGGGGCACGATGGTGGCATCATTATGTATGGGGGTCACTGTGAATGCAGTGGTCATTGTGGGGGCATCATTCTGTGTGGGTGGCATCTTTGGGGCATCCTACTGTGTGTAATGGAATTTTGGGGGCATTCTATTGTGTGGGTGCACTGTGTGGCATCGTGTGGGGGCACGATGGTGGCATCATTATGTATGGGGGTCACTGTGAATGTGGCGGTCATTGTGGGGTCATCATTCTGTGTGGGTGGCATCTTTGGGGCATCCTACTGTGTGCAGGGTCATCACAATACATTGAGGTCATAAAACAGGTATCGAACTTTGTGTGTATTACGGGGCTTCACTAGCGGCACTATTTCTGTACGGACTGGACGCAGGTGAAAAAACGTTGCCCACCTTCCTGTCCTTTAGACATATGTCATATACTGAAATTACCATCTGTGCCTGGTGGGCTCAAGACCCCTTCCCCGTACAATGTGCATTAAGAACTTATCATACCCACATAACTGCAGCATGACCTCCATGGGGTAAAACGGTGACATCATGACGCGTTACATAGGACTGCGGTTATATCTACTGTACGGCCACAAAGAATTAAATGACAAACTCAACACTGCTACATCTGGATATTATAATATACTTCATATCATAGATTATTTTTATTTTGGGGTTGTTTTTATTGCATTTAGTCACAGTGTGGGCCGTATTTGTTCCCCCGGGGGGATGTGTATGAGGTTTACACAGTGCACTCCGACTGTAAACACCGCAGTGAGAGTCATCTTTAGTGCTGCACTGTTTACAATGAATGACGAGACCCAGACTCCTCATTGATGGAGGTTTCCGGGAAAGAAGAATAAGATGTTGCGTTATGTAGACGTCCTACATTAACCCACCCAGCTTTCCCAAGAACCATTTTGTCCACCAGCTCATTTGGTTAATCATTTTTTATTTTTTTGGTCCCCCCCCCCCCGGCAGAATGAAGAATTAGCGGGAAATCCAGTTCAGAGGCGACTGGAGGCCGAACAGATGAAAGTGATGAACCGGATTTCACAGCTGGAGCAGGAGATCCGGGAGCTGCAGCTACAGAGGCGAGAACTGAAAATCGAGGTAACCTATAGAAATAGTGCACGTACGTCAGGGGGGTGTAAAATCCATAAGACAGACACCCAGCTTTTCAAGATTCCTGAAAGGCAAATTTGAAATATTTGCCATTCTGGTGTATGTCATGTAGGGCAAATAGGATATAATGACCACCCAGCTTTCCCAGGATCAGATATGAGAATGACATGCCATTATATTGTATATAGTGTCAGTATTTTTCCTATACATTTGATGTTATTCCTGATCCGTCAGCCATGTCCAATGATCCTTCTTTCCGCCATCCGCTCTGCGTCACCCCGGCATCTTGACAAACCTGTATTTCCAGACACATTTACCCTAGGGGGGAAGAACCGAAACTAGAGGAGGAGAGGGATGGCACTGCCGTCTGTGAACATCCCAGTCATCATGCTGGGGGACATATCATGTCTCATGAATGCTTTTAAACCCGAGTCCCGACAGGATTTTCTCACAATTTGAGGATAGAAAGGACACTGGTCAACCCCTAAATGCTCCACTCGTACCCTTAGAGTCAATTTCAAACTTCTAAAACTTTCTGATCTACTTTTGTCATCCTTCTCAGCAGGATGTAAATAAGACTGTTTTCATTCAGTGACAGCAAGCAGAGGTTTTAAAAAATGCAAAATAAATAAATTGCAATGTATATTAGCATTTCACTTGACAGAGCGGAAGATTATGCCCATAGAAGTGAATGGAGAGCGCTGGCCGTTGAAATGAATAGAGAGCGCTGCCCATAGAAGTGAATGGAGAGCGCTGCCCATAGAAGTGAATGGAGAGCGCTGCCCATAGAAGTGAATGGAGAGCGCTGCCCATAGAAGTGAATGGAGAACGCTGCCCATAGAAGTGAATGGAGAGTGTTGCCCATAGAAGTGAATGGAGAGCGCTGCCCACAGAAGCGAATACAGCGCTGGCCATAGAAGTGAATGGAGAGCGCTGGCCATAGAAGTGAATGGAGAGTGCTGCCCATAGAAGTGAATGGAGAGCGCTGCCTATAAAACTGAATGGAGAGCGCTGCCCATAGAAACGAATACAGCGCTGGCCATAGAAGTGAATGGAGAGCGCTGGCCATAGAAGTGAATAGAGAGCGCTGGTCATAGAAGTGAATGGAGAACACTGCCCATAGAAGTGAGTGGAGAGTGATGGCCATAGAAGTGAATGGAGAGCGCTGGCCATAGAAGTGAATGGAGAGCGCTGGCCATAGAAGTGAATGGAGAGCGCTGGCCATAGAAGTGAATGGAGAGCGCTGGCCATAGAAGTGAATGGAGAGCGCTGGCCATAGAAGTGAATGGAGAGCGCTTCCTGTAGAAGTGAATGGAGAGCGCTGGCCATAGAAGTGAATGGAAAGCGCTGCCCGTAGAAGTGAATGGAGAGCGCTTCCCTTAGAAGTCAATGGAGAGCGCTGCCCATAGAAATGAATGGCGAGCGCTGCCATAGAAGTGAATGGAGAGCGCTGCCCATAGAGGTGAATGGAGAGCGCTGGAGATAGAAGTGAATGGAAAGGGCTGTGCATGTGCAGCCACCTCTATATTTATCTGGAAGGAAGGAGTAAACGTCTAGGGTACTTAAAGGGGGTATTCCTATGTCACGATATTTATGGCATATTCACGGGGTATCCACATGGTGGTCCTCTCTCTCCGTCCAGTTTAATTGGAGCTCAGTAAATAGTCAAGCAAATCCCATAGAAGTGAATGTTAATCGCTGCCCATGAAAGTGAATGGAGAAAGGATCTGATAGAAGTAAATGGACAGAGCTGTACATAGAAGTAAATAGAGAGAACTGCCCCTGGAAGTGAATGGAGAGAGGTGCCATGCAAGTAAATGGAGAGAGCTGCACATAGAAGTGAATGAAAAGAGTTGCCCATAGAAGTGAATGGAGAAAACTGCCCATAGAAGTGAATGGAGAAAACTGCCCATAGAAGTGAATGGAGAGAGCTGCCAATAGAAGTGAATGGAGAAAGATGCCCATGGAAGTGAATGGAGAATTTTTCACTTCCTGACATAACTGATAAGGGCAAGTCGAGTAGGGAGACCCCATACCTATCGGTGAATTTGGTGGGCCTATGTAACAACCTCTGTGGCCCTATTACTGCTCCCACATTGGGGTCACCCAACGTTTCTGGAAGCTGATTGGTAAATTGAACTAGTTATGCCATAAAATATATCACTGCCAGCCTCCGTGGGCTAATGGATGTTTACCAACCCCAAGCCGGTCCGTCTTGCTCGTCCTGTGTGTATATAGTGGCGGTATATTTATACAGCAGGTGCACAATGAGTGGGTGTTGTGTGTCAGGGTAACAATAGCGCTGCTCATCACATCCATACACTGGCCCCTTTGTGTCATGGGACACGTCGATGTGATCAGCCCAGCGCCCTGATGCATTGTACATTTCGGGATTACTTCATGGGGAAAGAGGGTGTTTGGGATGGAACAGATACTGTATATCCAAGGAGGGATGTTACAGTCCATAGAGGGCATAATATTAATATTGTCATATCATCTAGAATTATTATTGGATATATCCTGGTAACAATGCTATACAATGCTCACATAATATGGCAATATAGTGCTCAAATAATACTCCCATATAGTTCACAAATATTGGTGGTAATGAGCAAAAGGATGTTCGTTGTCTGATGTGAGCCTAAAAAAATAATAATTTGCAGCATATAAAGTTTCCGTACAGTGTTCAAGCAAAAAAATGCTCAAATGACAAAACAAAAACCACCATATTGTGCCAATATAATTGTGTCGCACAGTGTTCAAGCAATACAGCCCATAAAGTGACAAAATAAATATCACCATACTGTGCCAATATAACAGTGCCTCACAGCAATATAGCCCATAAAATAATAATATGAATACTGCAATACTGTGTCAAGATAGCTGTGCCACACAGTTTTCAAGTAATAAAGCCCATAAAAGAATAATATGAATACTGCAAAACTGTGCCAATATAACTGTGCCGCACAATGTTCAAGCAATACATCCCATAAAAGAACAATATGAATACTGCAATAGTGTGCCAATATAACTGTGCCACACAGTGTTCAAGAAGTACAGCCCATAAAAGCAGAATGTGAATACTGCAATACTGTGCCAATATAACAATGCCACTCAGTGTTCATAATTAAGCCCTTAAAGTGACAAAATGTATACCACCATTCTGTGCCAAGTACCTCATAGTGGTCAAGTAATACAACTGATAATGTTAGAAAATAAATACTGCCACACTGTACCAATATAATGGTGCCACACAGTGTTCATATTAAAGCCCATAAAGGCAGAAAATAAATACTGCCATACTATGCCAATATAAGAGTGCTGCACAGCAGTAATGAAACAGCCCATGAAGGTAAAAATATACTGAAGCGCAGTGTCAATATATATTAGTGCTGCAAGGTGTTCAACCGATAAAGACCATAAAGGTACAAAATTAAATATCACCGTACACTGCATAAATTTACAATGCTGTATTGTGGGTAATAAGAGGAAGATACGCCGACCAACTGTTTGGTGAGTAAATAATACCACTAAATAGTAACCCAATAACATGGCTACACAGTAACAAAACAATACCACCATCGAGTGCCAAAATAATAACACTGTACCATGCTGAAATAATACAACCGTCATTGGCTGATATTTCCGACCAGCCCTGATAACCACGACACTTTCTCCATTACATTACCTGCATGGTTGTGCCTGCAGGTGGAGATGGAGCTGGCTTTGCTGGAGGGCGAACTGAGAACAGAAAGAAAGCAGATGGAGAAAGACGAGGAGGTCATCCAGCTCCTGCAAGAACAGCTCAGAGAGACGGAGTGGCGGTGGCAGGAGGAGAGAGACAAGGTACATCCGCCTCGTCAGAGTGCTATTAACACACCAAAGAGACCATAAGACACCAAAATCAAAATCCTCATTTTATCCCTTTTTCCCCAAAAATTCACTGACTCTCAACGACAAGAAGCAACTCAAACATTCATGTGTTGTGTGGACCACTAATCTCAGCTCCATATGGCAGAACAGGTTGTTTTTGGTGATGACAAAAGGACTAAATGTCAAAGTTTCATTTTCTGTCTTCTACCCACAGGATAAGCTGCAATTACAGAATGAGAAAAAGAAAGTGAGAGAAATGGAGCGGAAGATATCGGAGTGCCAAGCACAGCTGGAAAACCAGCCTGAAAGTCTACACGAGCAGCTCCGGAAGCAGATTCAGGAGGTGAGCAGAAGCATCAGACATGGTGGAAGCCAGGGCTCGAACCAGTATTGCATTTTTGCCTTTTTTTGGTATTTTTCGCCTGTTTTGATGTGCGCCAAATTCTTCTTTCGATGAGATTCTCATTTTTATTTTCACATTCGCCAATTTTTGTTTTTCCAGACATTTTCAGCTGATTCCTCAATTGCGACTTTTTAAGTGGCAAGATTTTTTACTCCAGTCTCCCCCTCCCCCCCACCTTAGAGTTATTTTTATGCACATCTGAAAGTTATGAAACCCATCATTTTCAAATACCCTATTAGCTAATTTTACTGTCTCTGGAGGTCCCAAGATGTCTGTGCTTTATTCAGACATTTTATTAATTTCATAGTGTAATACTTTATTTCACCTGTGGAAGTGCTGCAGGAAAATGGAACACTTAATATTAGCAGATAAAAAGTCACAATTGATGAATCGGCCTAAAAAATATTTGGAAACCTCAAAAAAAAAAAAAAAAAAAAGCACAACGAAGAGCATAAAAAATAAATAAATAAAAACCCAGGAGAATACATAAAAAATAATCTTTAAAAGGCGCAAATGAAAAGAAGAAAAAAAAACGCTAATAAAAAACAGGCAAAAACTAGACAAAAAAAAGTGCTATTATGAATCGGGCTCTATATGTGTCCAAGAGGTGTCTGGTTTACAAAACCCATTTTCCATTACCCCGTTAATTACTTTTACTTACCTCTGGATGTCCCAACACGTATGTGCATCATTCAGACATTTTATTAATTTCATAGTGTAATACCTTATTTCACCTGCGGAGGAGCTGCAGGAAAATAAAACACCTATTATTATCAAATTACGGTTTATCACAGGAGGTCTCTGTAGCAGGGACTTTTCTAGGAGATGGAAAATTATTAGGAGATGTTTCTATTTTCAGCTTTATGGTTCCATCACCATATATAAGGCTTCGTATAGGAGCTTCACCCATCGACATTGTTTTTTTTATGGGTGAAGGATCTGTGTGGGATGGGGTTGTCAACGTTTGGTTTTCCTGCTGAGGGTGTTATTGCGTGGGCGGGTTTATAGGTGCACCTTTGTATCCTAGATGACAGAGGTGATGGAGAGCGCAGTCAAGTCCTTTGAAGACTTGGAGTTCCAGCAGTTGGAGAAGGAGAGCAGCCGAGAAGAGGAGAGAGAGGCGGCGTACCGGCAGATCTCACAGAACCTGTCCCAGAAGCAGAATGAGCTGAACAAGCGGAAAGTAAGAACGAGCCACCAATGATCTCAACGGAAGGTCTAGATTGGCCTCCACCATTGGGTTATTTGTCATTTGGGCCTGGAGATTACGAGATTAACCAGAACTTCTTGTCTTATAGGATAAAGTGATACGCTTGGAGGAGCAAGTGCGAAACGCGGAGGAGCAAGCGCAGGCGGAGAGGCTGAGAATTAGCGAGGAGAACACACGAGTCTTCCAGTCTCTAAATAAGGTATCTAGACGACATCTAAGACGTGGACTGATCATAGACAATGGGGGCATAAGGGTTGAGTTCATTGGGATGTGACACTTGCACTCAGTTGAGACTTGGGTTGCCAGTTTTTCACCTAAAAATACTCAAAATGCGTTGTGGAGTTTTTAAATTGAAGAACAAAAAAATAACGTGGGTACAATTTGGGTATGATCAAGGGAGACATTGACATTCTGTAGCCCAGTTAATATCCTTCCGGCCTCCGCTTCTCTCAGTGCCCGGGGTGAATGTCTGGTTGCTGAATGTGTCTTGGCTGCTGTAGTCTCCCACTGGCGCCAATTATACTTGGCCTTATACAGAACCTGGTGGGACCAAAAAGGAGGAGAAATTCTAGTTTAGACCCAAAGCCTAAAGGCTACACATTGGACCAAAGTCGGCCAAACCCACTGATATTGATGGGATCAACCGACAGTCTGATGTTGGGAAGAGAAGGAGAGAAGGTCTGTTGAATTTTAGCAGCGGATCTCTGGATGATAAGAAGTCATCAGAGGAATCTGGAGTAGAACGGAGGAGGGTGGAGGAGTCTGGAGGAGGACGAAGGAGACTGGAGGAGGACAGGGGGGTCTTGAGGAAGACAGAGGGTTTTGGAGAGGACAGAGAAGGCTGTAGGGGACCGAGGAATCTGAAGGAGGACAGAGGAATTTAGAGGTGACAGGGTTCTGGAGGGGACAGGGTTCTGGAGGATGACACAGGGTTCTTGAGGGACAGAAGAGTCTGGAGGAGTCAGAGGATTCAGAAGGAGGACAGAGGGGCCTGAAGGGGATAGAGGAGACTGGAGGCAACAGCAGTCTGGAGGAGGACAGAGAAGTCTGGAGGAGAATAGGTGAGTCTGGAGGTGAAAGAGGATCCTGGAGGGGACAGAAGAATCTGAAGGAGGACAGAGGAGTCTGGAGGTGACGGGGTCCTGGAGGATGACAGAGGAGTCTGGAGGATGACAGAGGAGTCTGGAGGGAACAGAGGGATCTGGAGGGGACAGGAAGTCTGGAGGATTACAGGAGTCTGAAGGAGAACAAAGGAGTCTTGAGATGACAGAATCTGGAGAGGACAGAGGAGTATGAAAGAGGACAGAGGATTCTAGAGGGGGCGGAGGAGTCTGGAGTATGACAGGGGTCTGGAGGAGGCAGAGGATTCTGGACAGGTCAGAGGGGTCTGGAGGATGACAGAGGGGTCTGAAGGAGGCAGAGGAGTCTGAAGAGGACAGAGGGGTCTGGAGGGGACAGAGGAGTTTAGTGGATGACAGAGGGCTCTGGAGGGGACAAATGAGTCTGAATCTGAAGGAGGACAGAGGGGTCTGAAGGAGGACAGAGGGGTCTGAAGGAGGACAGAGGGGTCTGAAGGAGGACAGAGGGGTCTGAAGGAGGACAGAGGGGTCCGGAGTGGACAGAGGAGTCTGGAGGTGACAGAGTCCTGGAGGATGACAGAGGAGTCTGGAGGGAACAGAGGGATCTGGAGGGGACAGGAAGTCTGGAGGATTACAGGAGTCTGAAGGAGAACAAAGGAGTCTGGAGATGACAGGGTTCTGGAGAGGACAGAGGAGTATGGAAGAGGACAGAGGATTCTGGAGGGGGCAGAGGAGTCTGGAGGATGACAGGGGTCTGGAGGAGGCAGAGGATTCTGGACAGGTCAGAGGGGTCTGGAGGAGGCAGAGGAGTCTGAAGGGGACAGGGGTCTGGAGGGGACAGAGGAGTTTAGTGGATGACAGAGGGCTCTGGAGGGGACAAATGAGTCTGAATCTGAAGGAGGACAGAGGGGTCTGAAGGAGGACAGAGGGGTCTGAAGGAGGACAGAGGGGTCTGGAGTGGACAGAGGAGTCTGGAGGTGACAGAGTCCTGGAGGATGACAGAGGAGTCTGGAGGGAACAGAGGGATCTGGAGGGGACAGGGAGTCTGGAACATAACAGGAGTCTGAAGGAGAACAAAGGAGTCTGGAGGTGACAGGGCTCTGGAGAGGACAGAGGAGTATGGAAGAGGACAGAGGATTCTGGAGGGGGCAGAGGAGTCTGGAGGATGACATAGGTCTGGAGGAGGCAGAGGAGTCTGGAGGAGGCAGAGGAGTTTGGTGGATGACAGAGGGCCCTGGAGGGGACAAAAGAGTCTGAATCTGAAGGAGGACAGAGGGGTCTGGAGGAGGACAGAGGGGTCTGGAGTGGACAGCGGAGTCTGGAGGAGGACAGAGGAGTCTGGAGGAGGACAGAGGAGTCTGGCAGGGGCTTTCTCAGCACAGGAGCACTCAGCCGACCATTTTTGCGTGTGGGAGAGTAGGGAGAGAACTGTCTGAAGAATGATCGTTTGGCCAACATGTACCTAATGTGTAGAGGGTTCTTAATCGTTCAATAACTAATTGGGTGGCCCAGTGTGCAGGTGGGCATATGAGAGCTGCTCGTCAATATAACAGCTTGATTGATGCTCACTGGTATCTGAGGGGGCCCACAGGCCCCTCTCCCGTATAAGATTATTCAGTATGTGAGGGTTGGGACTGCTGTCCCTTTTTGTAGAGGGGTCTTTGGGAGAGTGACTGCTACCTTTGCGTCCGTTATGCCCCTGGGTTAGCTGTAGGGGCTGGTAGACAGGGATTCATACACCAGAGCCATAGAGACGCACCTATAAACATCCTATAAAATACCGGGTGCCCAGAAATCCTGAATATACTGTTCCTGAGTACCCACAATCCAGCAAAACGTATAATTATCGAGGAAAAGTAAGAATACAAGAATTAGGCCCTCCTGATACTCCCCGTCTGGCTGGAGCCTCTTGCTAGGTGGGCTGCCATGGTCTCCTGACTGTAGGAATGGACGCGTACACAGACTTAGAACGCTTCATTAAAAGTGTCAGGATTCAGTGATCCCATTTCACCTTAATCCGACAAACAATGAATGAATGGGAACATGGCTTAGATCCAAGGCAGCGAGCGAGGGCGTCACACCCGAGAGCTGTCAGCCTCACACCCGTCACCTCCAACATGCCGAGATCTCAGGATGACGTCTTAGCAAATTGCAGGAACTGATGGCGGATTGTTCCGCCATGTCACAGGATTAGGTGATACATTTTTGATCGCTGAGGGACCGACCGCTTGGACTCACACAATCCTGACAATGGAGGTCCCATAGTCCAATATATGAATGGAGCTGTCGTAGTGGCATGGGACTGATTCCGAAAACGCCCTATTCACAGAAGAGACTTTGGCACCCCAGTTCTTCCCATTGATAGGTGATAAATATATTTTAGTGGGACAAGCCTTTTAAGGGGGGCCTGTTGCCAGGTCACAGTGGCCCTTATTTTATTCTCTCTTCTCCCCTGAGTATTTTGTTTTTTGTTTTTCTTAAATCCGCCATACGGTTCCGGAGATATGCTCCTTTTTATTTAGAGTTCATTTTTATGCTTTGTTCCTCAGGGGCGTGGCTCACTGGATTATTTGGGGGCGTGTATTTAGTCAGCTCTGCATAATTGAGCCACACCCCCAAGGAAAGACCACAAAAATAAGAAGGCCCATATCTCTGGACCCGTATGGCGGATTTAGAAGAAACAAAAAGCGGAATACTCAGGAGAGCAAGGGGGGGAGAAATAAGAACAAAAATTTGACACTTTTGAAAGGGGGGCCAATCCTCTCTTAAAGGGCTATTCTTATCTTGAAAAGTTATTATTTATCCACAGGATAGGAGATAAATTGCTGATCACTGGGAACGACTGCTAACATCCAAATTGATGCTGAAAAAGGGGTTGGAAAATAAAGAGGCTGCCAAAGATAGATATATCCGGTAGTCCCATAGCCCTTTAGGGTCTTATCACTAGATCCACAGCTTACAGGCTGCTGTCATTGGGATCCTATAATAGTATTTTTAGTTTTTGGAACAAGGAAGTCGCTGACGCCTTATTACAGTATGGACATAATTATATATATGTAAAAATAAAGGATCGTTCACTACCTCCTCTATATATAGATGTGCAGGCGTGCCCAGTGAATATGACAATAGCGGGTGTGAGTGATAATGGCTAATCATTCCGCCTGACTGAAGAAGGATCTGAATGTATCTTGAAGTGTCAAAGGCGGCCAGTGTTTCCTCTTGTTTTATCCCCGCCTCTCCCTTTAGTATACCAATTTTATTTTTTTTTTAATTCACCATATGGTTCCAGAGATATGGGCCTTTTTATTTAGTACTAATTGTCATTGTCTTTACAAGGGGGTGTGGCTCCCTGGATCCTCAGGGGCGTGTCTTTAGGATGCTTTGCATAATTATCCTTTTGACTGCTACAAGGATCCCAAGAAAATCTGCTAATTACAATGTGTCCTATTGGCAGGAGTTACAGTGATCACCTATATTTGCTAAGTGTTCATGTTCTCTGCAGCGCCTCCACAGGAGATATGAAGTATTACATCATAAATCCATGGTCTGCATGGATGTATTAGGTCCTCCAGAGTAAGAGATGCTCTTTGTAGCCCCTCAATGCTCTAGGATCAAATTCAGAATGCCCTAACGGGGACGTTTTCTTAATTAGATGCCTTAAATGCGTGGTTCATCTCTGGGGATATTTTTTTTAATTATTTGCAATTGGGTTTTACTAAAAATGTTGCACCATTTTGGCTTTTACAGGCTTTTTGTTTTCTTTTTTTTTTTTTTTTTTCCACATTCAACTTTGATATGGTCTGTGGTCATAAATCAGCTAAGAGGAGCTCAGAAAAAGACCAGATAGAAGAGTTACAATCTCTCCAGCCAGACCTTCAGAAGGTCTCACTGATGGACCCACAGTTAACTCATTCTGTGGTCATAACTCAGCTAAGAGGAGCTCATAAAAGACCAGATAGAAGAGTTACAAACTCTCCAGCCAGACCTTCAGAAGGTCTCACTGATGGACCCTCAGTTAACTCATTCTGTGATCATAAATCAACTAAGAGGAGTCAGAAAAAGACCAGATAGAAGAGTTACAAACTCTCCAGCCAGACCTTTAGAAGGTCTCACTGATGGACCCTCAGTTAACTCATTCTGTGGTCATAAATCAGCTAAGAGGAGCTCATAAAAAGACCAGATAGAAGAGTTACAAACTCTCCAGCCAGACCTTCAGAAGGTCTCACTGATGGACCCTCAGTTAACTCATTCTGTGGTCATAAATCAGCTAAGAGGAGCTCATAAAAAGACCAGATAGAAGAGTTAC
Source organism: Phyllobates terribilis (assembly GCF_046119375.1). Lineage (NCBI taxonomy): Eukaryota > Metazoa > Chordata > Amphibia > Anura > Dendrobatidae > Phyllobates > Phyllobates terribilis. The sequence continues at coordinate 53,826,484 of NW_027362772.1, read as the reverse complement.
AAACTCTCCAGCCAGACCTTCAGAAGGTCTCACTGATGGACCCTCAGTTAACTCATTCTGTGGTCATAAATCAGCTAAGAGGAGCTCAGAAAAAGACCAGATAGAAGAGTTACAATCTCTCCAGCCAGACCTTCAGAAGGTCTCACTGATGGACCCACAGTTAACTCATTCTGTGGTCATAACTCAGCTAAGAGGAGCTCATAAAAGACCAGATAGAAGAGTTACAAACTCTCCAGCCAGACCTTCAGAAGGTCTCACTGATGGACCCTCAGTTAACTCATTCTGTGGTCATAAATCAGCTAAGAGGAGCTCATAAAAAGACCAGATAGAAGAGTTACAAACTCTCCAGACAGACCTTCAGAAGGTCTCACTGATGGACCCTCAGTTAACTCATTCTGTGGTCATAAATCAGCTAAGAGGAGCTCAGAAAAAGACCAGATAGAAGAGTTACAATCTCTCCAGCCAGACCTTCAGAAGGTCTCACTGATGGACCCACAGTTAACTCATTCTGTGGTCATAACTCAGCTAAGAGGAGCTCATAAAAGACCAGATAGAAGAGTTACAAACTCTCCAGCCAGACCTTCAGAAGGTCTCACTGATGGACCCTCAGTTAACTCATTCTGTGATCATAAATCAACTAAGAGGAGTCAGAAAAAGACCAGATAGAAGAGTTACAAACTCTCCAGCCAGACCTTTAGAAGGTCTCACTGATGGACCCTCAGTTAACTCATTCTGTGGTCATAAATCAGCTAAGAGGAGCTCATAAAAAGACCAGATAGAAGAGTTACAAACTCTCCAGCCAGACCTTCAGAAGGTCTCACTGATGGACCCTCAGTTAACTCATTCTGTGGTCATAAATCAGCTAAGAGGAGCTCAGAAAAAGACCAGATAGAAGAGTTACAATCTCTCCAGCCAGACCTTCAGAAGGTCTCACTGATGGACCCACAGTTAACTCATTCTGTGGTCATAACTCAGCTAAGAGGAGCTCATAAAAGACCAGATAGAAGAGTTACAAACTCTCCAGCCAGACCTTCAGAAGGTCTCACTGATGGACCCTCAGTTAACTCATTCTGTGGTCATAAATCAGCTAAGAGGAGCTCATAAAAAGACCAGATAGAAGAGTTACAAACTCTCCAGACAGACCTTCAGAAGGTCTCACTGATGGACCCTCAGTTAACTCATTCTGTGGTCATAAATCAGCTAAGAGGAGCTCATAAAAAGACCAGATAGAAGAGTTACAAACTCTCCAGCCAGACCTTCAGAAGGTCTCACTGATGGACCCTCAGTTAACTCATTCTGTGATCATAAATCAACTAAGAGGAGTCAGAAAAAGACCAGATAGAAGAGTTACAAACTCTCCAGCCAGACCTTTAGAAGGTCTCACTGATGGACCCTCAGTTAACTCATTCTGTGGTCATAAATCAGCTAAGAGGAGCTCATAAAAAGACCAGATAGAAGAGTTACAAACTCTCCAGCCAGACCTTCAGAAGGTCTCACTGATGGACCCTCAGTTAACTCATTCTGTGGTCATAAATCAGCTAAGAGGAGCTCATAAAAAGACCAGATAGAAGAGTTACAAACTGTCCAGCCAGACCTTTCTCACTGATGCACTCTCAGTTAACTCATTCTGTGGTCATAAATCAGCTAAGGGCTCAGAAAAAGAAGAGATAGAAGAGTTACAAACTCTCCAGTCAGATCTTCAGAAGGAACTCACTGATGTAATCCCAGTTAACTCATTCTGTGGTCTGTAGTCAGAAATCAGCTAACAGGAGCTCAGAAAAAGAAGAGATAGAAGAGTTACTAATTCTACAGCCAGACCTTCAGAAGAACTCACTGATGGATGCTCAGTTAACTCATTCTGCACAGAGGCTACAAAAGGCAAACGGTGCAAAATTTTTAACGAAGCCGAATGGCAAAAATGATATTTAGCAAAAAATGCATGCATTTACATAAGAAAAATATAAAGAATCTGTGACCTCTTTGAGTTAATTATTATTATTTTTTTTAGGAGAAGGATCGATTGCTCGCTCTTAGCGCATTGAGTGGAAAGAACTCCGACCAACAGGACGGGAAGGAGGGTTCTTCCAAAAAGGTGAGTAATAAACCTTCCATCAGTGTCATGTCACATGTCATCCTTTATCCTATTTCTACCTTTTTTTGCCATTTTTTCCCCTTTTATCACCCGGCATCTATTATCATTGGAAGCAGATGTGCTCTCCCAGATCTTCAAAAACCCAAATCTCATCTATCTGATGTGTCTAATTAGCTTTACCCTTCCCCCTCTAAATCCCCCCCATCACTCCCAATCCCTTTATTGCACCCACTCCGCCTCCTTCCATCTCTCATTGAACTTTTGGACTTTATATTTTTTTCCCACTTTTCTCCGCTCTCTTGAGACACATTCTCTTGTTTTGAGTAGGACTCCAATACCTTGGAGCTCACTTCAAAGCGCAAAATAAAAGTGAGTACACCCCAAGCGATAGCTGTGTTGTGAGTAACCCTTCCCTGATCACAAATAATCAACCTGAATATTCCGATCTGTCGCGGAATTGTGCACAATCACAATCAGTGCGCCACTGCTCCCTGCTGGCAGATTGGAGAATTACAGCTTAAACTTTTTTTTTATTTTTTTTTATTTTCTCTCTTTCCTTCTGATGATTTCTGTAAATTTCTTTTAATTCATCTATTTCTAATTAAAGATTTTAGATTTGCCAGACCTCCGTGTATCACAGTGCAAGTACGGATCGCGATGCATGGATATACCGAGGCTCTTATGACAGCTTCCTAGGCATATATAGGAGATCTGCGGCCGCTCCATGCATCGCAGGCCGTACTCGGAAAACTCATGTTGCCCAAATCTTAATTTTAGATTTGACAAATCAGCTCATTGAATGGCAAATCACAAACTAATATATGGATCCGGAAAAATCAAATTAGATGAAAACATTTGCTCATCAGCATTAATTTTCAATAGAGAAGGAACAAAGAAAAAAAAAATAATAATGATTATATATATATATATATATATATATATATATATATATATATATATATATATATATATTTTCCTATTTTTTTGTTCTATTCTTAAATAATACATATAAATAATAATAATAATGATATAAACGAAAAATAAATAAATAATAAATAATATATATAAATAAGTAAAATATATAAATATTTATATATATTATTCACTATTATTTATAATATAAATAATGATAAATAATATATATATATATATATATATATATATATAAAATATATGTTTAAATATTTACCTATACTGTCCACTAGGGGCTCCAGAGAACCTCCAGCCTGCCTAGGAGAAGAGGAAATGCGCCGTTCGTCCGCCAATCTGACCGCCCAGTTTCCCTTCACGGCAACAGTGAGTGGTGACATTTTTATGTTTTGTACATTATTTATTATTCTTTATTATTATTAATTAATATTTATATTTAGTTTTTTATACATTATTATGTTTTATAATTATTACTTGTCATTATAATTTATGAATTATTATTATCACTATGATTATTTATATTTAGTGTGTGTGTGTGTGTGTGTGTATATATATATATATATATATATATATATATATATACACACATATTATTTATCTTATTTATCATTATTTATATTATAAATAATAGTGAATAATATATATAAATATTTATATATTTTACTTATTTATATATTATTTATTATTTATTTATTTTTAGTTTATATCATTATTATTTATATGTATTATTTATATTATAAATAATAGTGAATAATATATATACATTTTTATTCATTCATTTATTTATATATTTTACTTATTTATATATATTATTTATTATTTATTTATTATTAGTTTCTATTATTATTTATATGTATTATTTATATTATAAATAATAGTGAATAATATATATAAATATTTATTCATTCATTTATTTTACTTATTTATATATATTATTTATTATTAGTTTCTATTATTATTTATATGTATTATTGTTTATATTTATTATTTATATTATAAATAATAGTGAATAGTATATATAATATTTATTTATTCATTTATTTTACTTATTTATATATATTATTTATTATTAGTTTCTATTATTATTTATATGTATTATTGTTTATATTTATTATTTATATTATAAATAATAGTGAATAGTATATATAATATTTATTTATTCATTTATTTTACTTATGTATATATATTATTTATTATTAGTTTCTATTATTATTTATATGTATTATTGTTTATATTTATTATTTATATTATAAATAATAGTGAATAGTATATATAATATTTATTTATTCATTTATTTTACTTATTTATATATATTATTATTCGTTTCTATTATTATTATTTATATTGATTATTTATATTATAAATATTAGTGAATAATGTATAAATATTAATTTATTTATGTATTTATATATTATACTTATTATTTATATATAATACATTCACTGTATAATAAAAAAAAAAAGTTCAGCAACTTTTTAACATACTTTCTATTTCATTTCTTCGCTGTTTTTAAGACCTCCGCTTGCTGCGAGTGAATGTGAACCTATTCTTTTCCTTTTTCTGGAAGCTGTCCTTCTCGCAGCTGACTGTTTGTTACACTTGTAGACATCCCTGATATTTCTAGATTGGATATAGTGGTAGAGAGTGTCAGCTGTGAGGTTCTGTGCTGGATTTAGCTTTCCCCTCCGGTCTTGCAGCGTGCCTGGAGAGCGCCGGCCTGGCCCTGCACCTCGCCGTCTCCTCCAGCAGCTCCGGAGGTCAGATCGCCTTAGCCATCAGCCCCAATCTTCAGATTGCCAGGAGCCGCAACCTGCAGGGCGAAGACAGGAGGTCTTGTGGGGGAAGGCTTCAGAGCTGCGCTCCTCCCAGGCTGCCCGTGATGTACAGGTAATCCTCCTTACTGTCATCAGTGTTGTTGTAGAGAGCGCTGCTCTGCAGTGACTTAATTTGTCCCTCCTCCATAGACCCCTACCTAAAATAGCGGAGATGGAACGTCAACTACTTGAGGCCATGGCGGAAAAAGAGCGCCTCCTGAAGGCCAGGGTGAGTAATGATCTACAGTATAGAAGAAGGGTCTGTATTCATGATTATCTGCTAGATATCGGGGTCCGGGAGCAACTGCTGCAGGGTCCTACACATCCTATCTGTTTTAGGCGCCAGAACGTCCTGCAGATTGGGGGACGTCTGGGTCCCGAGATCCCCATCTGATCGTACTGAGCTCCTGCAGGAGCGTGCACACAGCAGTGTCTGCGGTCTATGCGCCGCTCTGTGCGCTCCTGCGGCAGCTCTGCACTTATGAAGTTTTTTGAGTATCAGGACTTCCCCCAATTTGCAAAATCTGTTCACAGCACTTGACCTAGGGCTTCTTACCTTGGTTTTGATAAATCCTATGTTATCTACTGTACAGCAGGAGGAGGAGGTGAGCTGTGACATCACCTATTGTGAATGGTGGATCCTGTGTTATCTACTGTATATAGAGGTGTTATCAGTCATTGTACAGGAGGAGGAGGTGAGCTGTGACAATCACCTATTGTGAATGGTGGATCCTGTGTTATCTACTGTATATAGAGGTGATAGAAGTCATTGTACAGGAGGAGGAGGAGGTGAGCTGTGATATCACCTATTGTCAATGGTGGATCCTGTGTAATCTACTATATATAGAGGTGTTATCAGTCATTGTACAGGAGGAGGAGGTGGTGAGCTGTGAAATCACCTATTGTGAATGGAGGATCCTATGTTATCTACTGTATATAGAGGTATTATCAGTCATTGTACAGGAGGAAGAAGAGGTAAGCTGTGATATCACCTATTGTGAATGGTGGATCCTGTGTTATCTACTGTATATAGAGGTGTTATCAGTCATTGTACAGGAGGAAGAAGAGGTGAGCTGTGATATCACGTATTGTGAATGGAGGATCCTATGTTATCTACTGTATATAGAGGTGTTATCAGTCATTGTACAGGAGGAGGAAGAGGTGAGCTGTGATATCACCTATTGTGAATGGTGGATCCTGTGTGATCTACTGTATATAGAGGTGTTAGCAGTCATTGTCCAGGAGGGGGAGGAGGTGAGCTGTGATATCACCTATTGTGAATGGTGGATCCTGTGTGATCTACTGTATATAGAGGTGTTATCAGTTGTACAGGAGGAGGAGGTGAGCTGTGACATCACCACCTATTGTGAATGGTGGATCCTGTGTTATCTACTGTATATAGAGGCGTTATCAGTCATTGTACAGGAGGAGGAGGAGGTGAGCTGTGACATCACCTATTGTGAATGGTGGATCCTATGTTATCTACTGTATATAGAGGTGTTATCAGTCATTGTACAGGAGGAGGAGGTGAGCTGTGATATCACCTATTGTGAATGGTGGATCCTGTGTTATCTACTGTATATAGAGGTGTTATCAGCCATTGTCCAGGAGGGGGAGGAGGTGAGCTGTGATATCACCTATTGTGAATGGTGGATCCTATGTTATCTACTGTATATAGAGGTGTTATCAGTCGTACAGGAGGAGGAGGTGAGCTGTGACATCACCACCTATTGTGAATGGTGGATCCTGTGTTATCTACTGTATATAGAGGTGTTATCAGTCATTGTACAGGAGGAGGAGGAGGTGAGCTGTGACATCACCTATTGTGAATGGTGTATCCTGTGTTATCTACTGTATATAGAGGTGTTATCAGTTATTGTACAGGAGGAGGAGGTGGTGAGCTGTGACATCACCTATTGTGAATGGTGGATCCTATGTGATCCACTGTATATAGAGGTGTTATCAGTCATTGTACAGGAGGAGGAGGTGGTGAGCTGTGAAATCTCCTATTGTGAATGGTGGATCCTGTGTTATATAGAGGTGTTATCAGTCATTGTACAGGAGGAGGAGGTGAGCTGTGACATCACCTATTGTGAATGGTGGATCCTGTGTGATGTACTGTATATAGAGGTGTTATCAGTCACTGTAATCCTGTCTGTGATGATAAGACTGCTGTAATGTTATCTGTACAGAACAGGAAATGTGATTCTAGTCTTGTTGTCAGTGTGAAGATTTTAATTTGTAAAAAACGAAATGAAAAAGATGACATTTCACTCATCATCATTTCCTGATGACACGATCCATGTGAGCCGATATCAGTCAGAAGTAAGGCGTCCCTTTCCTCCCTGCTGCACTTCCCTCCATCCATTGAGCGCAGCGCGGGGCTGAGCTTCTGCGCTGCTGCCGTCTGACCTCGCCTCACATGACCGTCACACAGGAGCTTCTGCTTTTTGGATCGGAGCCTGGGGCACAAGCTCTGTCCTCAGTGAGTCAGACGGCAGACGCGGCACAGGACTCGGGTATGGACTCTGCAGCCGCCGGCTGGTGTGTATGTGCGTGTATCTGTGCATTATATGAGCCCTTATAGGTTAATCTATAGGCGATATAGAACGTATTCTGCAGACTCTCCCATTGTATCAGCCTCCCTGCTGCTCCCTGAGTTGACAAACAAGTTTTTCGTGTTTGCTCTGATCCTTTTACAAGGCAGATAAGCAGCCAGGATATAAAGGGTTTCCCGTAAAATATAGAAAAAAATTCCCGTAAATCGGCGTCCTCCTAAGACCGTGCACCCATCGCTTTCTTAGTTATACCCATACTTGAAAAAAAAACAAAATCTACCTAGGATCTTGTGTGTATAGGGGATTTTTAGTTATAGGGGATGTCTATATGATGAGCCATACATACTGTAGGCAGGAACCTGCAGAGTACAGATTTACCAATCGATTTCACAATATGGCGGCGGGGACCAGTCGTCCTCAGTGGTAAGAGGTTACATGACCTTAGTGTCTGATGGACACTTCTTTACATCTCTCCGGAAACAAGTAAGAAGAGGTTTACTGCTCCTGGCCCTTTAAGAATTGGCTAACAATAATGATACAGGGGTGGGACAAACACTGATTTAACAATTCTCCCCTATACAGTAGGCGGGTGATCATTTAAAGGGGATCTGTCACCAGGTCATGAGTGTCCAATTTTTTGCTCTTACATTGTTCCCACTGTCCCCCTCAGTATTCCATTTTTTTTTTTTTTTTTAAATCCGCCATAAGGTTACAGAGATATTGATCATTTTGTTTAGTGCTAATTTTATGGTTTTAACTAAGGAGGAGCTCACATACTAAAGACACGCCCCTGAGGATCAATTGAGATACGCCCCTGAGGATCCCGTGAGCCACGTCCATGAGGATCCAGTGAGCCACACATCCTTATAAAGACCATAAAAATTAGCACTAAATAATAAGGGACTGTATGGAAACAAAAACAAAAAAAAACCTGGAAAACTCAGAGGAGCAGCTGGAAAAAAACAAGAGCAAAAATGGACTCACCAAAGACATTTATTACGTATTGATGAAGGATGTGTCGTAAATATCTGAAGGATGCAGACCCCACCTTTGTGACCTGCTCCTATCTCCAGTACAGGGGTCACTTTTTCAGCCATTAAGAGTATTCCAGTCTACAACAAAATTATCTGGATAGGGCATAATTTTTAGACTGGTGTGGGTTCCATCACTTGGATCCTTACTGAAGAATGGAGAGATTCAGCGCATACGCCACCACTTCTCCACTCACGAACATTGACCAGATCGGGAGGGGTTCCCCTTTGTGCAGATAGGTGTAGGTCCCAGCGTATCAAACATTTATGGAATATCCCATGAGTATGTCTTAAATGTCAACCCCTTTAAAGACTATTCCAATCTACAACAAGATAATCTGGATAGGGGATAATTTTTAGACTGGTGTGAGTTCTATCACTCGGATCCTTACTGATTGCCAGAATTGGGGATTTGCTTGCACATGCACCCTGTCATTCCATTCTCTGATGCTGAGTCACTTCTTGTGGACACGCCGAGAGTCACGGGTATTCAAGGAGTCCGAGGTCAAAAGCAAGGAGGGTACGTCATAAACAGAGGGAAGAGACAAAGGCATAGTCAGGTAATGGTCCGAGGTCAGAATACCAGGAGAAAAGCGGATCAGAACAAAGGGAGCAGGCAAAACGAATGGTCAAGCAGCTAAAAGATCCACAAGAAGAACAAAAGGCACGGAGAGACAAACCACACAGAGGTGAATGTACATCTGACAGAGAACAGGGATTGATAGCCAAGTTAAGTAGCTGGGCAGTGACCTGGGACACAGAACACCTGAAGGCAGCCCAGCACCCCCCAGTCTCAAATTTGACGACTCAGCCGTCAATCAAAACACCAACAGCTCAGCACGCTCCTGCACCAGACTGAATGACTGAGCTGTCAATCAAAGTACTGACAGCTTCAGCACTTCCCTGCACCAGACTGGACAACTGAGCTGTCAATTAAATTACTGACAGTTTCAGCACGCTCCTGCACCAGATTGGATGACTGAGCTGTCGTTCAAAGTACTGACAGCTTCAGCACGCCCCTGCACCAGACTGGACGACTGAGCTGTCAATCAAAGTACTGACAGTTTCAGCACGCTCCTGCACCAGATTGGATGACTGAGCTGTCAATCAAAGTACTGAAAGCTTCAGCACGCTCCTGCACCAGATTGGATGGCTGAGCTATCAGTAACTGCATCCCAGACACAGTGAGGGGTGGAATCGTGACACATTCATTGACAATAGGAGTGATGGTGTTTGTTGTCCACCGTACACTCCATTGATCGTACGGCCAAAGGAGAACAGGGGACATGAATCCTCTGTTCTGCTGATGGAACCTACACCAGTGTAAAAATGGTCGCCCATCCAGTGCATAAGTGACAATTATTCTGCCCTTTTAAGTTGCCCAAATATCTCAAACTACTGTACCTCCAAAATCAGCAGATTCAGGCACATTTTCTTTTATGTATACGTCGGTCCTTAGTTTTGTAATAACCGTGTGCCGGTTGATGAAGCCTCAGAAGGTCACAGGCTCTTACTTTAGAGGAGTATTTCCATCTCCAAGATCCTATTCCGATATGTAGTAGGTGTAATAATAATATTAGCAAATACCTTTATTTAGAAATGTAGTATAGTTTTTCTGATTTGCTGTGTCTCTTTCCTCATGTGCAGGACCTTAGGTATCCATGATTATGACCATTAGCAACTAGCTAACTGTCACTATATCAGTAGTCATAACCATGGATACCTAAGGTCCTGCAATGCCTGCACATGATGAAATAGACATAGCGAATCAGTAAAACTATACTACATTTCTAATTGGAGGGATTTGCTATTATTATTATTACATCAACTACATATTGGGATAGGTTCTTGATAGGGTGAATGAAAATGTAGGCTGAGTCTGCAGGCTGCGCTCTGGATTGGGATCCTGTGGATCCTAAGTGCTGTATTTATATTACTTATATACAGATGTAGCAGAGCTGATTTTGTAATTTTTTTTTTATTTGCGTGTGTGCACACTGCCATGTCTCACATTTTCTCCTGCATAAACTCATCATCAAAGGCCTTATTTGGACGTCAGATTTCATGGATATAACATGTGCACATTATATGGGCGTATTCCCAAGTCCTTTTATTGTTTCCCTTTGCAAAGCGATTGCAAAAAAAAATGTTCAAAAATGGAGACGTGTCCATTTTTGATCCGATCTGCAGATCGAGTGATCAGGTCCTTTAAAGAAATAGATGTCGTCTATGTATCGCCCGCGCACGGTCTGTTTTTTTACTGATTACAGGGTTGAAGAGACTTGGAAGGTTTTTTTTTTTCTGAATATAAGAAAAATAGATCAAACACTGATGATAAAAAAAGGATCAAAAATAGTTGAAAATTGGATCTGCAGATGGAAGAAAAGCAGACGGATGTCATCTATGTATCGCCCGTGCGTGGTCCATTTTTTTTACTGATTAAAGGGCAGGAGAGACTTGGAAGGGTTTTGGTGTTTTTTTGCATATAAGAAAAATAGATCAAACACTGATGGCAAAAACGGAGGAAAAAATTTTGAAAATTGGATCTGAAGGTGGAAGAAAAGCAGTCTAAATAAGGACTTAGGCCGGTTTCACACTTCCGTCATTCATCTGACTATGGATGGTGATGACCGGACTGGTTGCGGGACTCCTGCCCCGTGCACAATGGCCTCATATGATGTGCAAAGTCTCAGTCTCCGCTCTGCTACATCTGCACGTGGTGACTGCGACTACACACTAGATCGGAGAATCCAGAATTTATAAGAATGATGCCGTGTGTTATCCGGCTTGGTTCCGCTATTGTTTTTATAGGGTGGAGCTGAGAATAGGGCCATTGTTTCAGTAAGGTGACGGAGGCCAAGTGTGACTTCATGCGCTTAGGTGGTTTACAATGCATGGACTGTCCCGGGAGTAGACACCTGTGCTCTCGAATGATTCACACCTTGGATCTTGCCCTTGCATTACTTTATTGCACCACTAGAAGGCACTGCAAACTATTCCCAGATCTCGCCAATAATCCATTCTCTTTATCCCAGGAGGAGAAGAGAGTGGCTAAAGAAATGACAAAGCGTCTGGAAGTGGAGCAAAACCATGTGAAGGAAGAAGCCGCCATCTCCAATCACCCCTTAGTACAGACAGTCGTACCCGAGACCCCCGCGGAGCCGGTAAGTCCACGCAGCCTCGGGGAATCTCATCTTTTCTCTAGAATGTTACTCCAAAGCTGCATTCAGAATTCTGCTGAACTCTTTGTTCCCGTCTCCTTCTCTTCCGTAGCCGCCTCTCGACCTCAGGTCCTATCTGGAAGCATCGGGTCACAGTGTGGAGACCTGCCCGCACGTGCGGGTCAGTGCCATGTGCTGCAAGGGGTACCTGGTGAAGATGGGCGGCCGGATAAAGACATGGAAGAAGCGCTGGTTCGTGTTTGATAGGCAGAAGAGACGGCTGGCATACTACGCAGGTACCTGGGGTGTTATCGTCTTCTAGAGAGATGGTGGCACAATGCATTATGGCGGCTGTAGGTGACGTGTACGGTATAATGACTGGTGTGATTGTTCTGTAGACAAAGAAGAGCAGAAGCTGAAGGGGGTGATTTATTTCCAGGCTATTGAGGAGGTGTATTATGACCACTTACGCAGCGCCTCTAAGGTAAGTAATGTGTCCCCTCCATATAGTGTCAGCCCCGGTGTCCCCTCCATATAGTGTCAGCCCCGGTGTCCCCTCCATATAGTGTCAGCCACGGTGTCCCCTCCATATAGTGTCAGCCACGGTGTCCCCTCCATATAGTGTCAGCCACGGTGTCCCCTCCATATTGTGTCAGCCACGGTGTCCCCTCCATATTGTGTCAACCACGGTGTCCCCTCCATATAGTGTCAGCCACGGTATCCCCTCCATATATTGTCAGCCATGGTGTCCCCTCCATATAGTGCCAGCCATGGTGTCCCCTCTGTATAGTGTCAGCCATGGTGCCCCCTCTGTATAGTGTCAGCCACGGTGTCACCTCCATATAGTGCCAGCCCCTTTGCCCCCTCCATACAGTACCAGTCAGAATATTCCCTCAATAGAGTGCCAGAGTGGCTCCTCCATAGAATTCTAGTTAGTGTCCTCTCCATAGAGTTCCAGTATCAGTGTCCCCTCTGTAGAGGTGTGCTAGTCATAGTATTCCCTCCATAGAGTCCCCTTATAGTGTCCCCTCCATGGAGTACCAGTAACAGTGTACCATTCATAGAGTACCAGTCATAGTGTCCCTTTCATAGTCACAATTATAGTGTCTCCTCCATAGAGTGACAGTCAGTGTTCCCTCTTGAGTACCAGTATCTGTGTCCCCTCCGTAGAGTGCCAATCACAGTGTCCTCTCCATACAGTGTCAGTCATAGTGTCCCCTTCATAGAGTGTCAATTATAGTGTCCCCTCCATAGAGTGCCAATCAAAGTGTCCCCTCTATAGAGTACAAGTATCAGTGTCCGCTCCGTAGAGTGCGAGTCATAATGTCCCTTTCATAGAGTGCCAGTCAATATCCCTTTCATAGAGTGCCAGTCATGGTGTCCAATCCATAGCGTGCCAGTCCATGTCTCTTTCATTGAGTGCCAATCATGGTGTCCTCTCCATTGAGTGCCAATCATGGTGTCCTCTCCACTGAGTGCCAATCATGGTGTCCTCTCCACTGAGTGCCAATCATGGTGTCCTCTCCACTGAGTGCCAATCATGGTGTCCTCTCCATTGAGTGCCAATCATGGTGTCCCCTCCATTGAGTGCCAATCATGGTGTCCCCTCCATTGAGTGCCAATCATGGTGTCCCCTCCATTGAGTGCCAATCATGGTGTCCTCTCCATTGAGTGCCAATCATGGTGTCCTCCCCATAGAGTGCCTGACATAGTGTCCCTTCATAGAGTGCCAGTTAGTGTCCCTTCCATAGAGTGCCAATCATAGTGTCCACTCCATAGAGTGCCAGTCAAAGTGTCCTCTCCATAGAGTGCCAGTCATAGTGTCCCTTCATAGAGTGCCAGTTAGTGTCCCTTTCATAGAGTGCCAGTCATAATGTCCTCTCCATAGAGTGCCAGTTATTGTCCTCTCCATAGAGTGCCAATCATGGAGTCCTCTCCATAAAGTGCCAATCATGGTGTCCCCTTCATAGAGTGCCAATGATGTGTCCCTATAATAGTACCAAAATTCCCAAATACAGTTGCAGCCAAAATGTACTCCTCTTCCTGCTTTTTGCCAGGCACAATGCCCCATAACCGTGCCCACTTAGATTACCTCATGTCGCTTAATACGAGCCACCACCACAATCACCAACCAGTCTCCAAACGTCGGTTGTTGACCTATATCCTCCCCCCAATGGTCAGACCTTCTCCCGTGTGTCGATCTTAATGAGCACTTTATTGATCAAGTACTATTTTTTTAAATTTACCAGAGCCCACACCCCAAGTTGACATTTTGTTTGAAGACCTTTGAACGCCTGTTTTGTATGGTGGCCCCGACCCCAGAGGCCATGAGGATATGGATGGACGTGATGGTCACGGCAGCTGAGGAGAACTCACGGTACTGATAACTTTTTGGGACTTGAGCCAAAGGAGAATAGGAAGACAAGGACATGAAGCACAGACTTTTAATAAGAAGAAGGACCTAGTGAGAGAAATATGACTGAAGCAACAGATGGAAACTGACTCCGGCATATGGCCCGGGTGTGAGAGGTTTTACCGGCTGTTCCCGGGCCGTTTATGTATATGCGTCTGCTCGTTTGTTCCTGTGAACTTGTTTGACTCATTCTGGATGTATTGTATATGTTGGCGGCCATTTTGAGAACAGAACAAACAATGCAAATCCCTAAGAACCTGAGGTTCAAAATGGCTGCCCTTAATCTTTAGTGATTTTCTTGAAGATGGCCAAGAACTGATGGAAAAATTCCAAAGATTTGGCAATTTGGAGATGTTTTCAACCTGGTGTGGTGATACTAATTCCTGATTTCCAAGCCATGAAGGACCACATGTACTTTTCCTCCAAATTTTGGAAATTTAAGGCCCCAAAACAGTCTCTAATGGGTGGGATTTTGCTTAAGTGAATCTCCCAATTTCGATTTGGACAGATTTACTTGAATACAGCTGGCGGATTCATCTCAGCCCAAATTAATTTGGCCCGCAAGTGGAAGATAGGGGTGAAAAAAATACCCCGATCATCTTGGTCCAACTCCTTTCTGGTTCTTGGGCCAATCTGAGGGGTCATGAAACGCGTTATTCCTCAATGCGACTGTATGGGGCCTCGGATTGACTTCAGCATGGGACTGGAAGAACGTAAGATCGGCCTGGAGGACCGTTGTGCTATTGAGGATACATACATTTTTAATTTTAACCCCTTCCCGGCCTTGATACGAATTTTGCTGGATGCCTCACGAATCGATTCGCTCCTCCTTACTAAAAAACTTTATCGATGGTTTTAGATTGTGAATGGACAGAACTGAAGCGGGTTCATGAACGTGTTTGGAGGAGGCCTATCTTATAATGTAGCACTCTGGGGTCCCCCAGATGACGGAACCCCATAACAAAAATGTTCCACATTGCATTTTTAATTCAATTTTGCTGCTAAAAACATTTACAAATAAAGTTGGACAGTTGTCAGCAGGCACTCGAGTTGCCTTGTTGCCCATGGCAACCCTTAAGAATTCCTTCAGGAAAATGAAACATGGTTTCTGATTGGCTGTTAAAGCCGATCATGTCTGCCTGTCATTGGCTGGAGGCTGGTTGCCCTTTGATTTGCCCGTAGCAACCAATCGCAGCTCAACTTTCATTTCTTAAACTGATCCCTTAAAATAATAGCTGCGTTGTGATTGGTTGCTATGGGCGACAAAGGCATTTCTTTTAGACCGTTTTAGACAGTCAGGAAACATGATGACAATATGTCTGCCCAATATCCCTCAGTCACTAAAAAGCAGCCATTTTGTGCACTGTATCAAAGACACAAAATGGCTGCCTTGCAAGCCACTTTAAATTGGCAATATTACTCATATTGTCTCAGAAATGTCTCTTGGCTACAAAATGGCCGCCTTTCTAGTAAGCCTCAGGACTTTTTTTTGTGACCGATGTAAATTAATCAGATCACTGTATATATTTACTTGTTTTTGAGACACATACCTAGAGGATTTGCCCCCCTCATGTCAGAGGGCCCAGATAGTGAAGAATGGGCATCCATGGCCTCCATATTGTGACCCGTCGGATGCCCACTTTCACTTCTTTCTCTGATTTTATTGTTTTTTTTTGCACACCATCTTTTCGATATGTGCGCCATTGTGTAGGATTGTAGGCTTGTATAATATTCTGTATATTTAGGGGAACATCTGGTGAAAGGGTTGTTACTACTATTGTTCCAAACATTACATTTATTATATTTATTTTATTCTTTAATAAAAAAAAATGTTAAATTGTCTGAAGAAACGCGGAAATTTCTTGTGTAAATAATACCAGGGCGGACTCTAAGTCACCAGTATGGTGGCCATGCTCTGTGCCCACGTAGGGGCATGCTGCTGGTCAGACTCTTTTTGGAGTGGGTGGACGTCTGACAACATCGATCCTGAATTCTTCCTCCTAAAAACAGAAGTTGTCATGTAGCCTAGGACAGAGAACATTTAGCCACTTAATAGCTTGCTAAATTTTTGCATTTTGGCAGCCATAACATTTATTTTCATTGATGTGGCTGGATGGGGAGAAATTGTATTGTGCACATGGATGTGTAATGTGTGTATATGTGCTAAATGTGTATGTGTGTATGTTATGTGTGTATATGTAATATGTTTATGAGTGTAATGTCTATACATAGCTGTGTAATATGTATATTTGTTCTTTATATATTCAAGTGTGTGATGTTTACAATGTATGTATAATATATGAGTAATGTGTACATGCACGTATAATGTGTGTGTGATGAACCTGTAGCCGCCATCTTGGTAATGATAAATCATATCCAGGGATGGCCACACTTCAGCAGCCCCCACCCTTGGGACCTTCTGTTAAAACGTCAACTAGATAGTTTCCCCCCATCCAGGCTCCTGTAAGATAAGAAGCCTACTTAACACTTGAATGCTAGGAGCTTCAAAGACTTCGAGAGGAAACACAGCCAGCAGGGGGGGGTGCTTCGTCTATCTGTACCTGACCATTTGTCCCATAGGACTAGTTTCTTTGTCTGTCACAAGCATGGAGGCATAAGATATAGAAACATGAATAGTACACGCATGTTGCGTGGGATGGGCCAATAAAAAAATATCACGGCGTCCCGGAGCCATTGCGCACACAAGCCTCCGCGGTAGACGTTTGTACGTGCTCTGGAAGCCAAGATATAGCGCGGAGCCATTCCTGAGGACCGTATGGTATCATAATTGATATCAAAAGGTCGGTTACGGCGGCCCGAATCCATGGGAACCCCTGGGGGTATCATGAGACCATCCCAGAAGAAGTTATTGGGTTCCATAGAATTTGGGCTTCTGATCGAAGTTAGACCTGAGGGTGGAGACTGAGCCAGCTGACCTCACCAGCAGTGGGCGGGACGGGGCAGGTAAGATAGCAGGACAGACAAGAGATAAGTCAGTCTTGACCCAAGAGTGGTGTGCTGAACATCTGAGCACCAGCTGAGGCCACCAAGGGGAGGAGCAGTTTGACCATGCGGTGGTAGGCCTCAGCCTGTAACAAAGAACCGGGCCTGCGATCGCAGAATCCTCTCCCTGCGTCACAAGAAAATCAAGAAACCGGTAACTGATATGCTGTGGTGATTCTGTGTGTTGTATTCCATTGTTGTATAGTTTAGCCTGACCTTATACCTGTGTATATTTAGTTGTATATCGTGTATCTAGTGTATTATTATAATCAATTACCTCAAGTAATTGTGGGCCTGCCTTTTATTCTGCATAACGAACGCACGTCCGTGTGAGCTCGGCTCAAGCCAAAAACGCTACCCAGGGTTGGTTCCTGACCCGATATAGGCCCATTCACGGACTGGGCGTATATCTAAAATAGGGACTGGTGGCAGCATACCAACTGGGGATTGGGGAAGGCTGGTAGTGACGGTCGGAGGTTCAGATATATATATTCCTGGCGCGGCCAAGGAAGATATATATACCGCCCTCACTACAGAGGGCCCCGATACCCAGTAGGTTACAGGACAGTCTCCCTGGCGACCGCTTATCCTAGGTGCAGTTCCTTGACTGACCTGAGGCTAAGAGGGCGCTAGCGAGTTGTGCTGTGTAGTGACGTTACGGTTTAGTGACGTTGAAGGGATAACACACTACCGTGTTCCCTGCGCTGGTTGCAGCTTCCTGGCACTACTTTCTCTAGGTGCAGTACCTTGACTGACCTGAGAGGTAAGGGGGCGCCAGAGAGCTGCACCCACCGGCCGGCTTTCATCACATTGGTGGCAGAGCGGTGGGATTGCAGAATAATAGTGTTGTGGGACCCCTACTCCCAGGCACTAAAGACTGCCAGTGGTAACTTCCACTGCTGGAGTCTTAAGGTCAGCCCAACGTTAGACGGTCAGGCTAAAAGTATAACAAGGTGTGTGCAAACTCAGGGTTGCAGCGGTGTCGGTTACCAAGATGGCAGACGGCACCAGGAGCAAGACCCTGCAGGAGGCTAATGCTACGGTCCGTGTGGCAGGAGGGGAGGACATTGTTACTCATGGCGAGGAGGAGTCCAGCCCGGGCACCTCAGGGAGCCAGTCCCCAGTATACGGTCCCGCAGTGGGCTGCCCACCACCTACCCAGCCCAGCCTGTCCAGATCACAAGCCCTTTTACAAGCGGCTATGGCAAGTCTCCAGTCTCATGGCGATGCCGTCTACAAAACCCTCCTGGCAGCATCAGAGAAGGCAGCGGAGGAGGAGCGTGAAGCTGCAGAGCGCCGGGAGGCTGCGGAGCGTGCAGAGCGAGCTGCGGAGCGCCAGCACCAACTGGACCTGGCCCAGCGGGGGCTTCCGCTAGAGCAACCAACCCATCAGGAGACCCAGTCGTCCAAAGTCCGAGCTGAGGACTTCCCTCTACTGGAGAAGGATGGGGACCTGGACTCCTTTCTGGTGGCATTTGAACGGACCTGTCTTCAGCACCATCTGGCCCGGGATCAGTGGGCCAGATACCTGACCCCCCGTTTGAGGGGTAAGTCCCTGGATGCCTTGGGGGACTTACCTGCCGGGGAGGTACAGAACTACGACTGCATCAAGCGGGCCCTGATCCGGCAGTACAACCTCACTCCCGAGTCGTACCGCCAGAAGTTCCGGAGCCTGCTGCGTGGCCCCAAGGACACCTGGACCGATCATATGCGGGCGCTGTTGAGAGCCGCAGAGCACTGGACCTCGGGTCTAGCGCTTACTACCCGCCAGGAGGTCCAGGAACTGTTCGTCACGGAGCAGTTCTTGTGGAACTGCCCAGAGGACCTCCGACAGTTCCTCCGTGACCGAAAACCAACAGGGGCTTCTGCTACAGCCGCCCTGGCAGACGAGTATGCCAATAACAGGGCGCCTGAGCTGAAGAAGTCTGCCAGCAGCACCTGGAGAGGGGGTAAGCCCAGTCATGCCCCTGTTTCCCCGGCCCCTAGAACACAAGGGGTGTATCCCCCTGTTGCCCTCTCCAGGCAAGGACCAGACGTAAGACGTTGTCATCTATGCAACAAACCAGGACACTTTAGGGCTGAGTGTCCCCAGCGCCAAAAGACCCCATCCCAGTCCCAGAGAGCGCCCAATGTTTTGTGTGTGGGAGGGGGTGGTGGTAGGTCCCTGGACAACATCCAACCCGTCACCATAGGCCGTTCTGCGGTCATGGGACTGCGGGACACGGGCGCTGAACGAACACTGGTACGGCCTGAGGTGGTGTCCCCCCAGGACTTGGTACCAGGAAAGACTCTTTCCGTCTCCGGGGTTGGAGGCGTGGAGCCGGCACTTCCCGTTGCCATGGTGTATTTGGACTGGGGTGCCGGAAGGGGGATGCGGGAGGTGGGAGTAACGCCAAATATTCCCGCAAATGTTTTATTAGGGACCGACTTGGGGCGTCTAGTATCGCAGTATGTACCCTCTGAACCCCCAAGTTCGGCCCCCCAAGAGTGTATTGATTTGTCTGCTGCTAATGCCAACCATGTTGTATGTAGTGTGTGTCCTGCTGAGGAGGAGGGAGTGAAACCTGAGGGTAACACCTGCACAGACACAACACAAACAGGGTTAGTGAAAGCAGGTGGGGAGTGTGGGGATGCCCGCAGAGGTGCTCAGCCGGCGTGCCGTGACCTCTTGTCCTCCGGTGAGGGAGGGGGCGGGCAGGATTCTGTAGAGGGAAGCTCAGGGATGGAGAGGGGGGCAGCTACCGGCAGTGTAGGGCTCCCAGGGGTATCCAGGCTGCTGAGTATAGGCCCACTGCAGGGGGAGGAACAGGCCATGGGAGGTGGGGGTGTCCCAAGAGAGGAGCCGCCAGGTAAGACCCCAGGGCAGGAGTTCCCCACATCCGAGATGTCCAAAGGCCTAGGAAGCCTGCCTGATCGGGCGGCTTGGTCAGAAACAGAGGGGAAGCAGGCACTACCCACGGTCACAGCGGTCATAGCCGCTGTCACCAGGAGTGGGAGCGCCGGAGCCCAAGGAGCCTTGCAGAGGTCCGACGGCTTCCCCACTTCTGACCAAGTGTCTGCCAGGTCAGACAGCGGCCAGGTGACATGCCCGGAGGGGCTGACGGAGGATGTGGCAGTTTCGTCGATTCTGGCCACATCAAGTCAGGAATTTCAGGCTGCGTTGGAAGCAGACGACAGCCTGAAAGCTCTCAAGGAACAGGCGGCACAGCCTCCCATGGAGTCAGACTGCGAGCGTGTGGTCTGGGACCAGGGACGGCTGTACCGGGTAACGGTCCAGCAGGGTTCACCGGAGGCGTGGCCCAGGGACCGACAGTTAGTGGTACCCTATCCGTTCAGGGCGGAATTGTTGCGGATCGCACACGAGATTCCGATGGCCGGACACCTAGGGATCGCTAAAACCAAGGCCAGGATAGCTCAGCATTTCTACTGGCCTGGGATGGGAGCCGCGGTGGGTGCCTACTGCCGTTCGTGTGACACCTGTCAGAGGGTGGGGAAGGCGGGGCCGCGCCCCAAAGCCCCACTGGTAACTCTGCCAATCATCGAAGAGCCTTTCTCGAGGGTCGCTGTGGATCTTATTGGACCTCTGTCCACTCCCAGCCACTCCGGGAAATGCTTCATACTCACGGTAGTGGACTATGCCACCCGGTACCCGGAAGCCGTAGCTTTGTCGTCCATTCGGGCCGACAAGGTGGCTACCGCCTTACTGGAGATCTTCTCCAGAGTGGGTTTCCCCCAAGAAATGCTCACCGACCGAGGGACCCAGTTCATGTCGCGGCTGATGGAGTCCCTCTGTAAGCAAATGCAGGTGCAACATCTGGTGGCCAGCCCGTATCACCCACAGACTAATGGCCTGTGTGAGCGGTTCAATGGCACCTTAAAGCAGATGCTTAAGATGTTGGTCGACTCCCACGGGAGAGACTGGGAGCGTTACCTCCCACACCTCCTATTTGCTTGCCGGGAGGTTCCGCAGGCCTCAACGGGGTTCTCCCCCTTTGAGCTCCTGTACGGGCGACGGGTACGGGGCCCCCTGGCTCTG
The DNA here is from genome assembly GCF_046119375.1 of Phyllobates terribilis. NCBI lineage: Eukaryota > Metazoa > Chordata > Amphibia > Anura > Dendrobatidae > Phyllobates > Phyllobates terribilis. The sequence continues at coordinate 53,805,446 of NW_027362772.1, read as the reverse complement.
GTGAAGGAAGCATGGGAAGGGGATTTGGCCACCCCCGAGGTGTCGGTCATCGAGTATGTCGTGCGCCACCGGGACAGGATGATGGCCTTGGCAAAGCTGGTGCAGGACAATATGGCCCAGGCCCAGGCCGACCAGAAGCGGTGGTACGACCAGAATGCTTGTGAGAGGACCTACCAGGTGGGTCAAAAGGTGTGGGTACTGGTCCCCGTACCACAGAACAAGCTTCAGGCAGCCTGGGAAGGTCCCTACTTCGTGCACCAGAAACTCAATGCCGTCACCTATCTGGTCACCCTGGATCACGCCCGTGGAAGGAGGAAGGCCTTCCACGTGAACATGATGAAGGCTCATCATGAGCAGGAAGCGACTGCCCACCCAGTGTGCAACCTTCCCGAGGAAGGAGAGGTAGAAACCCTCCTGGATCTGCTCACCCAAGCCAAGGCGGGTGGGTCCATCGAGGATGTGGGGGTTGGCCACCAGCTCACGGAGGACCAACGGTCCCAGCTGGGGACCACCCTGCACCCCTTCCGGGGGCTGTTCAGCAGCCTGCCCGGAAGGACTGAGATGGCTGTCCACGACGTGGACACTGGCGATCACCCGCCGATCCGGCGTTCAGCATATCGGGTCTCTTTCGAGGTGCAGGGAAACATGCGCCAAGAGATAGACGAGATGCTGAAGCTGGGGGTGATCCAGGCATCCAGCAGCGCGTGGGCCTCGCCTGTAGTCCTCGTACCAAAGAAGGACCGAACTACACGGTTCTGCGTGGACTACCGGGGGCTCAACGCTGTAACGGTCACCGATGCGTTCCCCATACCACGCATCGATGACCTGCTCGATCGGATGGCCGGGGCTAAGTACCTGACCATCATGGATCTGAGCCGGGGGTACTGGCAGATTCCTCTGACCCCCGCGGCAAGGGAACGCTCTGCCTTTATCACCCCTTTTGGACTGTACGAGTCCACAGTGATGCCATTCGGCATGAAGAATGCCCCTGCCACTTTTCAGCGGATGGTCAATACGCTGCTTGAGGGACTTGAAGGGTACGCGGCTGCGTACTTGGACGATATTGCAGTCTTCAGTCCCACTTGGGAGGATCACCTAGAGCACCTGCGGCAGGTGCTCGGTCGGATCCACCGGGCAGGCTTGACCATCAAGCCGGAAAAGTGCCAGCTGGGCATGAGTGAGGTCCTCTACCTGGGTCACCGGGTAGGCGGGGGGGTTCTGAAGCCAGAACCGGGGAAAGTGGATGCCATCGCATCCTGGCCCACTCCTAGGACCAAAAAGCAGGTGATGTCCTTCTTGGGGACCGCCGGGTACTATAGGAGGTTCGTCCCACACTATAGCACCCTGGCCAAGCCCCTGACGGACCTCACCAAGAAGAAGCTGCCCGTCGCAGTCGACTGGACAGTCGCCTGCGAGACAGCTTTCGGGGCACTCAAGGCCGCCCTAAGTAGCTCCCCTGTACTGCAAGCTGCCGACTTCGACCGGCCGTTTGTGGTACAGACCGACGCCAGTGACTTTGGCCTCGGTGCTGTGCTAAGTCAGGTCAACACGACAGGCCAGGAACATCCTGTCTTGTACCTGAGCAGGAAGCTACTGCCCCGGGAGGTGGCTTACTCCACGGTGGAAAAAGAATGCCTGGCAATTGTATGGGCCCTGCAGCGTCTGCAGCCCTACTTGTACGGGAGCCATTTCACCGTGGAGACGGACCACAACCCCCTCAGCTGGTTACACACGGTCTCTGGGTCGAATGGCAGGTTGCTACGCTGGAGCCTCGCTCTCCAGCAGTACCACTTCTCCATTCGCCACAGAAGAGGCCGTGACCACGGTAACGCTGACGGGTTATCCCGGCAAGGGGAGGGTGCAGAAGGACGCACGGGGGAACACAGGAATGTGCTACCCCCTCGCGCCCTCGTATAGGGGGAGGTGTGATGAACCTGTAGCCGCCATCTTGGTAATGATAAATCATATCCAGGGATGGCCACACTTCAGCAGCCCCCACCCTTGGGACCTTCTGTTAAAACGTCAACTAGATAGTTTCCCCCCATCCAGGCTCCTGTAAGATAAGAAGCCTACTTAACACTTGAATGCTAGGAGCTTCAAAGACTTCGAGAGGAAACACAGCCAGCAGGGGGGGGTGCTTCGTCTATCTGTACCTGACCATTTGTCCCATAGGACTAGTTTCTTTGTCTGTCACAAGCATGGAGGCATAAGATATAGAAACATGAATAGTACACGCATGTTGCGTGGGATGGGCCAATAAAAAAATATCACGGCGTCCCGGAGCCATTGCGCACACAAGCCTCCGCGGTAGACGTTTGTACGTGCTCTGGAAGCCAAGATATAGCGCGGAGCCATTCCTGAGGACCGTATGGTATCATAATTGATATCAAAAGGTCGGTTACGGCGGCCCGAATCCATGGGAACCCCTGGGGGTATCATGAGACCATCCCAGAAGAAGTTATTGGGTTCCATAGAATTTGGGCTTCTGATCGAAGTTAGACCTGAGGGTGGAGACTGAGCCAGCTGACCTCACCAGCAGTGGGCGGGACGGGGCAGGTAAGATAGCAGGACAGACAAGAGATAAGTCAGTCTTGACCCAAGAGTGGTGTGCTGAACATCTGAGCACCAGCTGAGGCCACCAAGGGGAGGAGCAGTTTGACCATGCGGTGGTAGGCCTCAGCCTGTAACAAAGAACCGGGCCTGCGATCGCAGAATCCTCTCCCTGCGTCACAAGAAAATCAAGAAACCGGTAACTGATATGCTGTGGTGATTCTGTGTGTTGTATTCCATTGTTGTATAGTTTAGCCTGACCTTATACCTGTGTATATTTAGTTGTATATCGTGTATCTAGTGTATTATTATAATCAATTACCTCAAGTAATTGTGGGCCTGCCTTTTATTCTGCATAACGAACGCACGTCCGTGTGAGCTCGGCTCAAGCCAAAAACGCTACCCAGGGTTGGTTCCTGACCCGATATAGGCCCATTCACGGACTGGGCGTATATCTAAAATAGGGACTGGTGGCAGCATACCAACTGGGGATTGGGGAAGGCTGGTAGTGACGGTCGGAGGTTCAGATATATATATTCCTGGCGCGGCCAAGGAAGATATATATACCGCCCTCACTACAGAGGGCCCCGATACCCAGTAGGTTACAGGACAGTCTCCCTGGCGACCGCTTATCCTAGGTGCAGTTCCTTGACTGACCTGAGGCTAAGAGGGCGCTAGCGAGTTGTGCTGTGTAGTGACGTTACGGTTTAGTGACGTTGAAGGGATAACACACTACCGTGTTCCCTGCGCTGGTTGCAGCTTCCTGGCACTACTTTCTCTAGGTGCAGTACCTTGACTGACCTGAGAGGTAAGGGGGCGCCAGAGAGCTGCACCCACCGGCCGGCTTTCGTCACAGTGTGCATATGTGTATTTTATGTATGTATACTTATTGTGTTCATGTGTGTGTAATGTGTATATATAACTGTGTAATGTGTATATTTGTTCTTTATATATTCCAGTGTGGGATGTTTATAATGTGTGTATGTATATATGTGTGAGCCATGTGTAATGTGTGCATATGTGTATTTTATGTATGTATACGTAATGTGTTCATGTGTGTGTAATGTGTATATATAGCTGTGTATTGTGTATATTTGTTCTTTCTATATTCCAGTGTGTGATGTTTATAATGTGTATATATACAGTACATATATATATGAGTAATGTGTACATGCACATATAATGTGTGCATATGTGTATTTTATGTATGTATACGTAATGTGTTCAGGTGTGTGTGTAATGTGTATATATAGCTGTGTAATGTGTATATTTGTTCTTTATATATTCCAGTGTGTGATGTTTATAATGTGTGTATGTACAGTACAGACCAAAAGTTTGGACACACCTTCTCATTTAAAGATTTTTCTGTATTTTCACGACTATGAAAATTGTACATTCACACTGAAAGCATCAAAACTATGAATTAACACGTGTGGAATTATATACTTAACAAAAAAAGTGTGAAACAACTGAAAATATGTCTTATATTCTAGGTTCTTCAAAGTAGCCACCTTTTGCTTTGATGACTGCTTTGCACACTCTTGGCATTCTCTTGATGAGCTTCAAGAGGTAGTCACCTGAAATGGTCTTCCAACAATCTTGAAAGAGTTCCCAGAGATGCTTAGCACTTGTTGGCCCTTTTGCCTTCACTCTGCCGTCCAGCTCACCCCAAACCATCTCGATTGGGTTCAGGTCTGGTGACTGTGGAGGCCAGGTCATCTGGCGTAGCACCCCATCACTCTCCTTCTTGGTCAAATAGCCCCTACACAGCCTGGAAGTGTGTTTGGGGTCATTGTCCTGTTGAAAAATAAATGATGGTCCAACTAAACGCAAACCGGATGGAATAGCATGCCGCTGCAAGATGCTGTGGTAGCCATGCTGGTTCAGTATGCCTTCAATTTTGAATAAATCCCCAACAGTGTCACCAGCAAAGCACCCCCACACCATCACACCTCCTCCTCCATGCTTCACGATGGGAACCAGGCATGTAGAGTCCATCCGTTCACCTTTTCTGCGTCGCACAAAGACATGGTGGTTGGAACCAAAGATCTCAAATTTGGACTCATCAGACCAAAGCACAGATTTCCACTGGTCTAATGTCCATTCCTTGTGTTCTTTAGCCCAAACAAGTCTCTTCTGCTTGTTGTCTGTCCTTAGCAGTGGTTTCCTAGCAGCTATTTCACCATGAAGGCCTGCTGCACAAAGTCTCCTCTTAACAGTTGTTAAACAAAAGAGAGAACGACCGATCATAGAGTCCCAAATATCAAGGTACAATGAATAAATATGTTTTTATTAATAAACAGGTGATGACAACAAGAAAAAATAAAAAATTAAAATATTAGAAACAGGGGCGAATGTCTGGATATAGAGTAATGACAAATTATTCATGCGGGAGACAACAAAAAAATAAAAAAATGGGGGAGGGGGAGGATATTATTATGAGTACTAGAATGGAGGAAAAAATATTGTTTAAAATTTATAAACTAGTGAATAATACATTGAATAGATAGTAGAAAGTGCAAGTAAAGTGTATAGAAAAATTATTATCAACAGACATATAATATGTAATATAAAGGGAGGACAACAAAATACAAACAATATTATTTCATACGTATATTAATCCAGACCCATGACGAGGATATGATAATGATATACAATGAAAATTTAAGAAGAGAGTAAAAGAAGGCAAAAAGCAGTGAAAGTGATCAAGAATATAAAACAAGTGTGATAAGGGATCCTCCAATATAAATAGATTTGTGTAATGAAGTCATGGAGAGAGAGAGTCACTTACAATAGAATGTAAAACTAGTGTGATAAGGGATCCTCCAATAGAAATAGATTAGTATAATGAAGTCATGGAGAGAGAGAGTCACTTACAATAGAATGGATGCCTCCCGCACATCAGACAAACGTCCACCCCGACACGCGTTTTCTATACACTTTACTTGCACTTTCTACTATCTATTCAATGTATTATTCACTAGTTTATAAATTTTAAACAATATTTTTTCCTCCATTCTAGTACTCATAATAATATCCTCCCCCTCCCCCATTTTTTTATTTTTTTGTTGTCTCCCGCATGAATAATTTGTCATTACTCTATATCCAGACATTCGCCCCTGTTTCTAATATTTTTATTTTTTATTTTTTCTTGTTGTCATCACCTGTTTATTAATAAAAACATATTTATTCATTGTACCTTGATATTTGGGACTCTATGATCGGTCGTTCTCTCTTTTGTTTGCTATATGGTTTTTCCGATTGTCCCGTTAGCCCATATTTGTCCTCCACTCCGGATGGTGTAATATTATTCATTACATATTATTGTAAATATATATAATTACATTATTTACCACCGGAGGTATATCTTTGGTTCTCTTGTATTATATCTTAACAGTTGTTGTAGAGATGTGTCTGCTGCTAGAACTCTGTGTGGCATTGACCTGGTCTCTAATCTGAGCTGCTGTTAACCTGCGATTTCTGAGGCTGGTGACTCAGATAAACTTATCCTCAGAAGTAGAGGTGACTCTTGGTCTTCCTTTCCTGGGGCGGTCCTCATGTGAGCCAGTTTCTCTGTAGCGCTTGATGGTTTTTGCAACTGCACTTGGGGACACTTTCAAAGTTTGCCCAATTTTTCGGACTGACTGACCTTCATTTCTTAAAGTAATGATGGCCACTCATTTTTCTTTACTTAGCTGCTTTTTTCTTGCCATAATACAAATTCTAACAGTCTATTCAGTAGGACTATCAGCTGTGTATCCACCAGACTTCTGCACAACACAACTGATGGTCCCAACCCCATTTATAAGGCAAGAAATCCCACTTATTAAACCTGACAGGGCACACCTGTGAAGTGAAAACCATTTCCGGTGACTACCTCTTGAAGCTCATCAAGAAGGTGTGTCCAAACTTTTGGTCTGTACTATATGTGTGAGTAATGTGTATATGCATGTGTAATCTGTGCATATGTGTATTGTATGTATACAGAATGTGTTTGTGTGTTTGTTTTTGTATGCTTATGCATAGCTCTGTAAAGTACATATTTGTGTTTTATATATATATACGACCATTTCTCCAAAATTGTCCCAAGGGCTATTTTTTATCAGCCCAATACAGCTACATCATATTATTAACCTAATAAACCCATATATGCTATACAACTCTCCACTCTGCAATCCTTCTATATATTTCAAGAGTTCCTGTCAATGCTAACGTGCTCTTTACTGTTTTCTTCCAGTTTCCAACTTGGCTTATAATCTGACCTTAATTCTTGTCTGCTGCCTTCCCTGACCTTTCAGTAGTCTTGATTGATAGAATGCTGGCTGCCTTGACTTCAGCTTGTCTGACATATGCTGCACATATCTTGTCTTGGCCTTACATCTCAGATTCTACTGTCAGCTTGTTTTCAAATTTCCAACCCTGGTTATAACCCGACCTTGATTCTTATCTGCCACCTTTCACTAGTATTGATTGATAAAACGCTACCTGCCTTGACCTCAGCTTGTCTGACCATGCTCCACACATCATGTCTTGGCCTTATGTTTCAGATTCTACTGTCAGTTTGTCTTTAAGTTTCTGACCCGGTTTATAACCTGACCTTGATTTTAGTCTGGTGCCTATCCTGATCAATCACTAGACTTCATTGATAGAAATCTGTCTACTTTGACTTCAGCTTGTCTAACTATGCTCCACAAATCTTGTCTTGGCCTTACGTCTTAGATTCTACTGTCACCTAGTTTTAACGTTTCTGACCCGGCTTATAACCTGACCCTGATTTTTGTCTGGTGCCTATCCTGACCTTTCACTATTCTTCATTGACAGAAATTTGCCTACTTTGACTTCAGCTTGTCTGACTATGCTCCACAAATATAATTTTGGCCTTACGAGTCAGATTCTACTGTCTGCTTGTCTTTAAGTTTCTGACCCAGCTTCTAACCTGACCTTCATTTTTGTCTGCCGCCTATCCTGCCCTTTTGCTAGACTTCATTGATAGAAATCTGCCTGCCTTGATCTCAGCTTATCTGACTATGCTCCTCTAATCTTGTCTTGGTCTTTTCTTCAAGTTATCGACCAGGCTTATAACCTAATCTTGATTCTTCTCTATTGCCTGCACTAACCTTTTGCTAGTCTTCATTGACAAAACACTGCCTGCACTAACCTAGGTTTGACTGAATATACTCCACAAATCTTGTCTTGATCTTACATCTCAGATTCTAATACCTGTCAGCTTTTCTTCAAGTTTCCGATCCAGTTTATAACCTAACCTTGATTCTTGTCTGCCGTCTATCCTTATCTTTCGCTACTCTTCATTGATAGAAATCTGCCTGCCCTGACCTCAGCTTGTCTGACTATGCTCCGCAGATCTTGTCTTGTCCTTACGTCTCAGATTCTACTATATAACAGCTATTGATAACAGTGCTTATGTTGAAATTGTGTCCTTGGAAAGTCTTCAGTGAAGTCCAGATCACTGTATAGGGATTATTGGGTGAAAACCAAGAGGTCGTAGGATTGACAACTCCTCCGTTTAGGTCAAAGTCCATCGTAACTGGAAGGGTCCACAACTCCCATGCTGGCCTTGAGTTATTATACCTGGACAACCCCTTTAAGAACCATTTTCTCATGCATAAGCTTTAGAATATTAGACATATTATGCTATAGATATGAACATAATCAGAGGGTGATAGAACAAAGGAAAGTCCAGCCAAGTATGAAGAGATATTAGAAGACAATGAGACCTAAGTTTTGTTTTTTAATACTTGTCAGTAAGTTTCCAACACTCTGCCTTAAGAGTTTGATGCCTCAATGCAACTCCATCCTTTATCTAAAAATTCACAAAAAATGAAAAATAAAAAATAAAGTCCAAAGTAGAAGAACATGGAAGAAAATAATCAAGAAAGGCAGACTAAAATGAAAATAAGCCAAGAAGAGTAGAACAATCCATAGGCCCTGTTATTGGTTTGGTTATCTTGAGGACCAAAACTAAAACGTGAAGCTACAGTGATATTCCGATCAGTTTGTGCTTCTTCTTTTGTCGAGGTGGTGCCTTTTGTGGTTGGCACCATATGTGTAGGGTTTAACCATGGAGGTGGTAGAGCTGTGGTTGTCATTTCTTCTTTATTTTCATTAAGGAGGACTAGAAAGGGCATGTCTCCATGTTGAGTCCTGTTGGAGAGGTCTTGGTTGCAGAGTTTTCCCGAGCAGCAGGCTCCTTTTATCTCAAAAGACACACTATCGTAGGTCTGTGTTTGTTTGGCACAATAGTATCTCAAGGAGCAGCTCTTGACAGGTACGATGGTTACGTCATTTTCTAGGTTGGAATAGATAGTTTTAGGGCATGTATTTGAAGGCAACCCAACCTCCCTTGTAAAATTGACAAAGCTTATACTGGTTATCCCTACCCTCCCTTCAACTGGCTCTTTAGGACTTGGGGCTAAATATTGTGAGATACAGTGCTACAAATATCCAGAATATATACAAAATCCTGGATCATATTGTAGCCACCGCTAGCTTTGGTTAATTTGTTATTTATTTTAAGTGTAATTGCACTTTTAGGAAACTTTTTACATGTCATGGAGACAAGTCAAAAGTTTTGATCCGTAGTGGTCATTGTACACAAAAAGGCATTTTCTGCTCCCTTCTACCATGGCGCCTAGATATTTACCAATAGATATGGTCACACTTCCGTCAAAGCAATGACCATAGGTGTCGTAGCAGTCCATGACGGGGGCATTTGATGGCAAGCATTCGCCCTCGGTCTTTCCAATACAGCTGTAACATTGTTCATCATTGGGAATACGAGTTATGTTATCTGTAGAACACACAAATATATCAGTATCATTTATCAGCCAAAATATCTTTAGTAGCTTATAGACGGTCTTACGTAGGCACCCTACGTAAACCACCTTGGCGATGATAATAACCTAACCTTCGTTTTTGGCTGGCGCCTATCCTGACCTTTCTCTAGTCTTTATTGATAGAAATCTCCCTACCTTGCCTTCAGATTATGCTCCACAAATCTTGTTGGCCTTACGAGTCAGTTTCTACTGTCAGCTTGTCTTTAAGTTTCTGACCCACCTTATAAACTGACCTTCATTTTTGTCTGCTGCCTATCCTGACCAATGCTATCCCGTGTGATGGTGTAGAGCAGTTGTAATCCTTTTAAGACACCTAAAATAATAGTAATGACTGGGCAAAATAAAGTAGAGTGGTGCTGGTGAGAAGTTTGCTGGGACGCATGGACAGCCCCTATGGAGGCTGAAGAGTGGTTGGAGCACCCGAACGAAGAGGACAAGCAGTCATATGGCTAGTGCATCGCCCAAGTGTGGAGGAACTGGCATAAAAACGTTGGGACCAGCGTCATTGAGAAATTCCTCATCTAGAGTTGTTTGTCAGATCAAAAAAATATCCACTTCCTTCGTAAAAGTAAAAAAGCACACAAGAAAGACAACCGAATCTTCCAAAAACATTGATATACAGCTGCATCCCCTTTTATGTAGAATATATAGCTGTAAACATTGTTCAATTCTATAGGGTAATTTAGAGATTTAAGAAAATATGTCCTAAACATTTGGGATTGATGCCTTTGAGGAAGTTTAAATCTAGATTTGCTTATGTCAGAAAAAAATATGTCTGATTCTATTGTACAACAAAAAGAAAAGAACTAATCAAATGATTAGTGGCAGGACGTTCCCCTGTGTGCAATGTAAGTGTTACATGTCTGTCAGTATGTACACTTTACCTTTTCTGACAGGCCACAGAGGCTGCAACACCATTAACATGAGGCACCACTAACCAAACAACACCATGAAGACCAAGGAGATCTCCAGACAACACCATGAAGACCAAGGAGATCTCCAAACAACACCATGAAGACCAATGAGATCTCCAAACAAGTCAAGGACAAAGTTGTTGAGAAGTAAGACAGGGTTGGGTTATAAAAAAATATACCAATCTTTGATAATCCCCCGGAGCACCATCAAATCTATGATCATCAAATGGAAAGAACATGGTACCACAACAAACCGTCCAAGAGAGGGTCAACCACCAAAACTCTCATTCTGGGCAGGAGGGCATTAATCAGAGAGGCAGCACAGACACCAAGGGTAACCCTGAAGGAGATGCAGTGTTCTGAAGCAGAGATTGGAGTATCTGTCCGTACGATCACAATAAGCCGTACACTGCATAGAGGTGGCCTTTATGCAAGAGTGGGCAGAAAAAAGCCTTTACTTACACACAAAAATTGTAAGTCTTGTTTTGAGTTTGCCAAAAGACATGTGGGAGACTCCCCAAATGTATGGAGGAAGATGCTGTGGTCAGATGGGACCAAAATGTAACTTTTTGGCCACCAAGGTAAACGCTATGACTGGCACCAACACAGCTCATCACCTCAAGAACACCAAACCCACAGTGAAACGTGGTGGCAGCATCATGCTGTCGGGATGTTTTTCAGCAGCAGGGACAGGGAAAATGGTCCGAGTTGAGGGGAAAATAGATGGTCAAAATACAGGGATATTCTTGAGCAAAATCTGTTTCAGTCTGATTTGAGACTGGGACAGAGGTTCACCTTCCAACAAGACAATGACCCCAAGCATACTGCTAAAGCAAATCTTGAGTGGTTTAAGGGGAAATGTGTAAATATTTTGGAGTGGCCTAGTCACAGTCCAGACCTTAATCCAATTGAGAATCTGTGGTCAGACTTGAAGATTGCTGTTCACCAGAGGAAACAATTTAACTTGATGGAGCTAGAGCAGTTTTGCCTTGAGGAATGGGCAAAAATCCCAGTGGCAAGATGTGGAAAGCTCATAGAGACTTATCCAAAGGGACTTGTAGCTCTAATTGCCACAAAAAGAGGCTCTGCAAAGTACTGACTGTAGGGGGGGATAGTTATGCACACTGAAGTTTTCAATTATTTATATACATTCTCAAACATGGGTAGACTCAGGTGGACCAGCACATGCCCCTCTACCCTCGGACCTATCTCACCCCTGCATGGTGCTGTCTTCATTTTTTATATTGGTTGTCATCAGTGCTGGATAATATCATCAGAATGGCCATGTAAATGGTATCTCTACCAGTTAGTTAACCTATGTGACTTTGGTTCTCCCTTATCTAACATCCTCTTTTCTGACTTCGGCTATGTATTTCTATGACTTTTCTTACTGTGCCCATTGCTGTACCCCATGCCAATGACTGCAACTTAGATCCTCCATACAACAAAATCCATATCCCTATAGAAGGGTTAAAGGTTGAAAGCTAAAGCACCCTCCTTTAGATTCTGCACCCTGGTGTAGCCGGATTGTGGCTTGGAGAGTCCACCATTGCATGACCCATTAGGTGGCAAGTAACAATGGAGACATGATTCAGAAGGCAATTTCCTAATACACCAAGACAAGACTTTCCATATTAATTAATGCACGTAACAGATATACCTGTGTATCAAAGTATTTACCGTCAGGTGCAAGTTGATAGTTTCTCAGATCCATGTTACTATTACACAAACTACTGTTACATTGGTTCAGCTGAATAAACACGGAGATCCCATAGAAAGACATGGTTTTGTCCAGTTTGGTCTCGTCACCAGTCCCACACCCTCTCTTCAGAACAATGTGATTATTGTGACCTGTGGAACGAGACAAAAATATTAGGACACTAAGGAAAATGATGAACATGGTGGATGTTGTGGGCTCTACACTTTGAAAAGACAAAGAAAAGCTTGAGGTTGTCAACTGAACTAAATATGTTGGGGCCAAGGGGCTGAAAAATGGGCTAGTTTAGCCCTTTGTATTCAGAGTAAAGATAGGTATGAGGGAGATGTCAAGCAGCTCCTGAAAGAGGCCTCATTTTTATCCTCCCAATGGTCCCAGATTCAGCCGGACTGTCCCGATCGGTGGGCAGTATGTTCCACTTTTAATTGTGTCTGCATCTTTAGGTGGTGTATGAGGATACCATCCTGTGTGCGGGGCTCAATTGGGCATCACACCTGTCAGGGGCATCATGGTGTGGTAGTGAATCTTGCTGTATGTAAGGGGGTAATGTGGAGACATCAATGTGTATGGAGAGCATCTTTGGGGCATCATTGTGCATGGAGACCATAAAAGTGGCACTAAATTGTGTGGAAACTCTGAGAAGCTTCATTAAGGGCATACTAAAAGGCATGGGCAAGGTTAGACAAAGTGTCCTGGCGGTCAAACAAATTTACTGCGGTACACACCGAAAAAGGTGTCACTCTTCCTGACCTTCATGTTAGAACCTTGCTCTTAGGTTTTTTCCTTTGCTGGTCACATGACCTTGTTGGCCTATTTAATCCTGCTCCGCCCTTCTGGCTTTGCTGGACTTCATTGTATAACTACTTTCTAGCTAGCCTGTGCTCTGTATCTAACTCTGTTAGTTTGCTTGGTCTACGGACCTCTATGTTCTATATATTTTGTTTGTTCGTCTGTCTGCTACTATTTCTGTTAGGAGGTGTCCCATTTTCCTCCCAGTCCTTAGTACTTGTAGGGATTCCTTCCCCACATCTATAGGTCTCCGTGCAGACTAGCTTAGGACTTTAGCAGGTCTGATCACAGGATCAGGTTCCCTGTTACATCGTAGGGATTCAGCTGAGTTCTATCGTAGGGACAGATCTCCTCTCTTTCCTTAGCTCTGGTAGCAGAACATAACAGTAAGTCCAGCCTGCAAATTCTCTAAGGAAAGATTTTTTCTGCTCCATCATGGTGTCGGTTCAGGATTTGGCTCATCGCCTGCAGGGACTCTCTCTGGAGGTGGCCGAGCTCCGTCAGCACGTGAGTAACTGTCCTGGAGCACATTTCTTGGAGCCTAAGGTATGTTTGCCGGATTTATTTTTTGGTGAACACCGAGAATTTTTTTCATTTAAAAATGCTTGCTTATTGTATTTTCGTTTGAGACCCAAGTCCTCTGGGGATGAATCCCAGCGCATAGGGTTCATAATGTCACTTTTGCGCAAAGAGCCTCAGGAGTGGGCCTTTTCTTTGCAACCTAGTGATACATGCTTCAGATCAGTGGATAGTTTTTTTTCTGCTTTGGGGCTATTATATGATGATCCTGACCGTGTCTCATCAGCTGAGACTGAGTTGAGACGTTTGAAACAGGGATCAGGTAATGTGGAAAAATATTGTACTCATTTCCGTCGTTGGTCTACTCAAACAGGGTGGAACGATTCTGCTCTGAAAAGTCTATTTCTTGCTGGGCTCAATGAAAGGGTTAAAGACCTGCTAATTGCTTATCCTACACCTGAAGATTTGCAACAGGCTATGCAATTAGCTATATGGGTGGATAGGAGACTGCGTGCAAGGGTTAATGAGAGCAAATCCTCTGCTATGTCAGTTTCTGGTTATGAGAATGTGTGTACTAACAGTGGTGAACCGATGGAGATTGGATCGGTGGCACCTCGCTCTCAAGAAAAAGACCGTAGATTTTCTGAAGGCTTGTGTTTCTATTGCGGAAAATCTGGTCATTTGATTAAAGGCTGTGAACTTCGTATGAAGAAAGAAAAAAAAATGGTCAGTCATGCCCGTATTGCCTGTTTAAATTCCAAGGGTGTATTTTTAGCTGCTTCCACGATTGCTCAGGAAAAATTAATGGAATTTCTGGTGTTTGTTGATTGTGGGTCTACTCTGAATGTAATTGATGGGGGATTCTTGGAAAGACTCAATTTAAAACCTGAACCTTTATCATCCCCCATTGCTGTGGTTTCTGTGGATGGTTCCCCTTTGAAGAATATTACTCTCAAGGTCTGTGAATTTCCTCTCACTATTAATGGTGTTCACCATGAGAAATTGGATTTGGTAGTTTTGAATAACTTGCCTTCTCCAGTAATATTGGGATTGCCCTGGTTAAAATTTCACAATCCTGTACTGGATTGGTCTACCAGTGAAATTAAATCCTGGAGCCATAAATGTTATGACAAGTGTTGTAACGGGCGTATTGCAGCTTTGGATAGGGGAGAATTGCCTGTTCCTATTCAGGATTTTTGGAGAGTTTTTTCTGAGAAGGAATCGCAGGTTTTGCCTCCCCATAGAGACTATGATTGTTCTATTGAATTTGTCCCTGGAGCGACTCTTCCTAAAAGTCGTTTATTTAACCTTACTATTCCTGAGAGGAAGGCTTTGGAGGAATACATACAGACAAGTTTGGCCGCCGGTCACATTAGGCCCTCTAAGTCTCCTGTGGCGGTTGGATTTTTTTTTGTAAAAAAAAAGGACGGCGGTTTACGTCCTTGTCTGGATTTTCGTGAGATTAACAAAATTACTGTACGCAATCCTTACCCACTGCCATTGATTCCTGATCTGTTTAACCAGTTAATGGGGGCCAAGTGGTTCTCTAAAATTGACCTTAAGGGGGCATACAATCTGTTGCGCATGAAGGAGGGTGACGAATGGAAGACTGCTTTTAACACTCCTGTGGGTCATTTTGAGAATCTGGTTATGCCCTTTGGTCTTACTAATGCTCCTGCATTTTTTCAGAATCTTATTAATGACATCCTTAGACCTTTGATCGGCAAAAATGTGGTTGTGTATTTGGATGACATTTTGATTTATTCGCCGGATCTGGAGTCTCATTGGCAGAGCGTACGTGAGGTATTACAGTTATTAATGGACAATTCGCTTTTTGCTAAGCTGGAGAAATGTGAGTTCGCTGTACAGAGAATTAGTTTTTTGGGCTACATTATCTCCAGCGAAGGTTTTGAGATGGACCCGGTTAAAGTTCAAGCTGTACAGGAATGGCCTAGGCCTATTGGTTTGAAATCGATACAGAGGTTTTTAGGTTTCGCCAATTATTACAGAAAATTCATAAAAAATGTTTCTAGTATTGTCAAACCTCTGACCGATCTCACCAGGAAAGGTGCTGATGCGGTTCAGTGGTCTTCTGAGGCCATTGAAGCTTTTGTGTATCTCAAGGAGAGGTTCACCTCTGCTCCCATCCTTATGCAGCCTGATGTGACTAAGCCGTTTTTGGTTGAGGTTGATGCTTCCTCTGTGGGGGTTGGCGCAGTATTGTGTCAGGATAACGGGGATGGATTACATCCCTGTGCCTTTTTTTCAAAAATTTTTTCGGAGACTGAACTGAATTACGATATTGGTAATCGGGAATTATTGGCTATTAACCCCTTAAGCCCCGCGGGTGGTTTGCACGTTAATGACCGGGCCAATTTTTACAATTCTGACCACTGTCACTTTATGAGGTAATTACTCTCGAACGCTTCAACGGATCCCCCTGATTCTGAGATTGTTTTTTCGTGACATATTGTACTTCATGATTGTGGAAAAATTTCTTCGATATCACTTGCGTTTATTTGTGAAAAAAACGGAAATTTGGCGAAAATTTTGAAAATTTTGCAATTTTCAAAATTTGAATTTTTAAGCCCTGAAATCAGAGCGATATGTCACACAAAAGAGTTAATAAATAACATTTCCCACATGTCTACTTTACATCAGCACAATTTTGGAACCAAAATTTTTTTTTGTTAGGGAGCTATAAGGGTTAAAAGTTGACCAGCGATTTCTCATTTTTCCAACAAAATTTACAAAACCATTTTTTTAGGGACCACATCACATTTGAAGTCACTTTGAGAGGTCTTTATGACAGAAAATACCCAAAAGTGACACCATTCTAAAAACTGCACCCCTCAAGGTGCTCAAAACCACATTCAAGAACTTTATTAACCCTTCAGGTGCTTCACAGGAATTTTTTGAATGTGGAAGAAAAAAATGAACATTTAACTTTTTTCACAAAAATGTTAATTTAGACCCAATTTTTTTTATTTTCACAGGGGTAACAAGAAAAAATGGACCCCAAAATTTGTTGTGCAATTTCCCCTGGGCACGCAGATACCCAATATTTGGGGAAAAAATACTGTTTGGGCGCACGGCAGGGCTCGGAAGGGAAGGAGCGCTATTTGACTTTTTGATTGTAAAATTTGCTTGAATAATTAGCGGACGCCATGTTGTGTTTGGAGAGCCCATGTGTGCCCAAACTTTGGAGCTCCCCCACAAGTGACCCCATTTTGGAAACTAGACCCCCCAAGGCACCTATCTAGATGCATAGTGAGCACTTGGAACCCCCAGGTGCTTCACAAATTGATTCGTAACAATGAAAAAGTGAAAAAAAAAACACTTTTTCATTTTTATGAATCAATTTGTGAAGCACCTGAGTGTTCCAAGTGCTCACAATGCATCTAGATAGGTGCCTTGGGGGGTCTAGTTTCCAAAATGGGGTCACTTGTGGGGGAGCTCCAATGTTTGGGCACACAGCGGCTCTCCAAACGCAACATGGTGTCGCTAACAATTTGAGCCGATTTTCCGTTAAATTTGTTAGAGGACACCATGTTGCATTTAGAGAGTCCCTGTGTGCCCAAACATTGGAGCTCCCCCACAAGTGACCCCATTTTGGAAACTAGACCCCCCAAGGCACCTATCTAGATGCATAGTGAGCACTTGGAACCCCCAGGTGCTTCACAAATTGATTCGTAACAATGAAAAAGTGAAAAAAAAAACACTTTTTCATTTGTATGAATCAATTTGTGAAGCACCTGAGGGTTCCAAGTGCTCACTATGCATCTAGATAGGTGCCTTGGGTGGTCTAGTTTCCAAAATGGGGTCACTTGTGGGGGAGCTCCAATATTTGGGCACACAGCGGCTCTCTAAATGCAACATGGTGTCCGCTAACAAATTTAACGCAAAATTGGCTCAAATTGTTAGCGACACCATGTTGCGTTTGGAGAGCTGCTGTGTGCCCAAACATTGGAGCTCCCCCACAAGTGACCCCATTTTGGAAACTAGACCCCCCAAGGCACCTATCTAGATGCATAGTGAGCACTTGGAACCCCCAGGTGCTTCACAAATTGATTCGTAACAATGAAAAAGTGAAAAAAAAAACACTTTTTCATTTTTATGAATCAATTTGTGAAGCACCTGGGGGTTCCAACTGCTCACTATGCATCTAGATAGGTGCCTTGGGGGGTCTAGTTTCCAAAATGGGGTCACTTGTGGGAGAGCTCCAATGTTTGGGCACACAGGGACTCTCTAAATGCAACATGGTATCCGCTAACAAATTGAATGGAAAATCGGCTCAAATTGTTAGCGGACACCACATTGCGTTTGGAGAGCTTCTCTGTGCCCAAACTTTGGAGCTCCCCCACAAGTGACCCCATTTTGGAAACTAGACCCCCCAAGGCACCTTTCTAGATGCATAGTGAGCACTTGGAACCCCCAGGTGCTTCACAAATTGATTCGTAATAATGAAAAAGTGAAAAAAAAAACACTTTTTCATTTTTACGAATCAATTTGTGAAGCACCTAGGGGTTCCAAGTGCTCACTATGCATCTAGATAGGTGCCTTGGGGGGTCTAGTTTCCAAAATGGGGTCACTTGTGGGGGAGCTCCAATGTTTGGGCACACAGGGACTCTCTAAATGCAACATGGTATCCGCTAACAAATTGAATGGAAAATCGGCTCAAATTGTTAGCGGACGCCACATTGCGTTTGGAGAGCCCCTCTGTGCCCAAACTTTGGAGCTCCCCCACAAGTGACCCCATTTTGGAAACTAGACCCCCCAAGGCACCTTTCTAGATGCATAGTGAGCACTTGGAACCCCCAGGTGCTTCACAAATTGATTCGTAATAATGAAAAAGTGAAAAAAAAAACACTTTTTCATTTTTACGAATTAATTTGTGAAGCACCTAGGGGTTCCAAGTGCTCACTATGCATCTAGATAGGTGCCTTGGGGGGTCTAGTTTCCAAAATGGGGTCACTTGTGGAGGAGCTCCAATGTTTGGGCACACAGGGACTCTCCAAA
The DNA here is from genome assembly GCF_046119375.1 of Phyllobates terribilis. NCBI lineage: Eukaryota > Metazoa > Chordata > Amphibia > Anura > Dendrobatidae > Phyllobates > Phyllobates terribilis. The sequence continues at coordinate 53,787,084 of NW_027362772.1, read as the reverse complement.
TGCAACATGATATCCGCTAACAATTTGAGCCGACAATTTGTTAGCGGATATCATGTTGCATTTGGAGAGTCCCTGTGTGCCCAAACATTGGAGCTCCCCCACAAGTGACCCCATTTTGGAAACTAGACCCCCCAAGGCACCTATCTAGATTCATAGTGAGCACTTGGAACCCCAGGTGCTTCACAAATTGATTCATAAAAATGAAAAAGTGTTTTTTTTTTCACTTTTTCATTTTTACGAATCAATTTGTGAAGCACCTGGGGGTTCCAAGTGCTCACTATGCATCTAGATAGGTGCCTTGGGGGGTCTAGTTTCCAAAATGGGGTCACTTGTGGGGGAGCTCCAATGTTTGGACACACAGGGGCTCTCCAAACGCAACATGGCGTCCGCTAACAATTTGAGCCGATTTTCCATTCAATTTGTTAGCGGACACCATGTCGCGTTTGGAGAGCCCGTGATGTGCCTAAACAGTGGAGCTCCCCCACAAGTGTCCCCATTTTGGAAACTATACCCCTCAAAGATTTTATTAAGGTGTATAGTGAACATTTTGAACCCAGAGGTACGGCACATTATTTGTTTACATTAGGTCATCATATTGAATAAGTTTTCATTATTCTTGAGCGCAAGTGCTCGCTACTTGAGTTTGCATCGGGTACTCAGGTATGCACCATGTACAGCGTGTGCTCGAGTGACATGCTCGAGTCCCTGCTCCGCATGTTTCACGGTTATTAGACACCCAAAAAAAAACATGCGGGGATCGCTCGTGCATGGCAGGCAATCCCCGTAAAGTTTTTTGGCCGCGAAGCATATGGGGCAGAGACTCGAGCATGTCACTCAAATACCCACGATACTAAATGCATACCAGAGCACCCGATGCAAACTCAAGTAGCGAGCACTTGCTCTCAACACTAGTCGCCATATCGTCATCTTTTTTTCTTACTTTTGAAAAAAATCCCAACCCCAGCCCTAACCCTAGCACAACCCTAGCCCCAGCACAACCCTAGCCCCAGCACAACCCTAGCCCCAGCACAACCCTAGCCCCAGCACAACCCTAGCCCCAAACCCAGCCCTAACCCTAGCCCAATCCTAACTCAAGAGTTTATTTTTGACGCCGTTCCTTGTGCGGTATAAGTGATTAGACGACTTTATTCTTCGGGTCGGTGTGATTACAGCAATGCCAGAATCATATGGGGTTTTTATGACTGACAGCTGTCACACACTAAAAGACGCATTTTTTGTAAAATCTAGTTTTTGCATCGCCATATTTTGAGAGCTATAATTTTTCCAAATTTTGGCAGACAGTCATGTGACGGCTCGTTTTTTGCGGGATGACTTGACGTTGTTATTGGTGCCATTTTCAGGCACGTGACATTTTTTGATCGCTTTCTATTCCGATTTTTGGGAGGCAGAATAAACAAAAACCAACAATTCAGGAATTGTTTTTTTTTTTTTTTTTTTATTCTGTTCCGCGTGTGGTAAAATTGATGAGGCAGCTTTACTCTTCGGGTCAGTACGTTTACAGCGGTACCACATTTGTATAATTTTTCTATGTTTTGGCGCTTATACACAATAAAAGCTATTTTATAGAAAAAAATATTTTTTAGTATCGCTTTATTCTGAGAGCTATAACTTTTTTATTTTTCGGCTGATGGAGCTATATGGCGGCTTGTTTTTTGCGGGACGAGATGACGTTTTCAGCGGTATCATTTTTATTTATATGCGTCTTTTTGATCGCGTGTTATTCCACTTTTTGTTTGGCGGTATGGTGATAAAGCATTGTTTTTTGCTTGGTTTTTTTTTTTTTTTTTTTACCGTGTTCACTGAAGGGGTTAACTAGTGGGACAGTTTTATAGGTCAGGTTGTTCCGGACGCGGCGATACCAAATATGTGTACTTTTATTGTTTTTTTTTTATTTTTTTTATAATAATATTTATTGATGGGTACATTATATTTTTATTTTTGGTGTATTATTTTTTTTATTTTTTTATAATATTTTTGCACATTTTTTTTTTTTTTTTTTTCCACTTTCACACAGTTTATACACTTTATTACTTTGTCCCACTCTGGGACTTTCACTTTTTTTTTTCTGATCGCCTGCATGGCACAGGAATGGAGCACCATCCCTATGCCATGAAGGCTGTCAGAAGTGCACAGTGTGAAGATTGCTTGGAGATGCACTGCGCATGTCCAAGCAATCTTCCTGCTCTCTGGTGACCCGGATGTTGTCATGACGACATCGGGTCGTCATGGCAACACCCGGGAAGCCTTTGCAGACTGCGCTGGAAGCCGGAAGAGGAGGTGAGTATCGGCGATCACCTCCCCTTGCCCCCGCAATGCCGCGATCGACTTCGATCGACTTCGATCGCAGCATCGCGGGGGTTAATGTGCTGGGAGCGGTGCGTGACCGCTCCCTGCACATAGTACCGGGTGTCAGCTGTGACAATCAGCTGACACCCGGCGGCGATCGCGCCCGCACAGCCTGTGTGCGCGCGCGATCGCCATGACGTACTAATACGGGTCTGGCTCTTAAGTCCCAGGGCACAGACGCGTATTAGTACGTCAGATGTTATTAAGGGGTTAAACTCGCATTTGAACACTGGCGCCACTTCTTGGAAGGTGCGGAATTTCCCGTTCAGGTTCTTACGGATCATAAAAATCTGATATATCTTGATGCTGCCAAGCGCCTGAATGCCCGTCAGGCTAGGTGGGCACTGTTTTTCTCGCGGTTTAATTTCTCCGTTACTTACATCCCTGGTACTAAGAATGTTAAGGCGGATGCCTTGTCTCGCAGTTTTTCTCCCATAGTCGGTGTTGAGAAAGAGGAGAACATTTTACAAGAAGGTGTTGTGATAGCTGCTTTGGACTCCGTTTTGGAAGATGAGATTCTTAAAGCACAGGAGAATGCCCCATCTAACACTCCTCATGGGAGGTTGTTTGTGCCTGGGACCTTTAGGAGAGATTTGTTTGTTGAGTGTCACGAATCTCGGTTGGCAGGTCATCCCGGAATCTCTGAGACCAAGAGACTGGTGGGTCGCAGTTTTTGGTGGCCTGGATGGCAGAAGGAAGTCATTAAGTGGGTGCGTCAATGTACTATATGTGCTAGATCTAAGTCCTCACATACTCCTGCTGCGAGGTTGCTTTGTCCTTTGGAGGTTCCCAGTGCTCCTTGGACACATTTGGCTATGGACTTTATAACTGACCTTCCCCCCTCTGAGGGTTTTACTGTCATCTGGGTGGTCGTGGACCGTTTTAGCAAGATGTGTCACTTGGTTCCCTTCGTCAAACTGCCCTGCGCTAAAACTCTCGCTAAGGCCTTTGTCAAGGAAATTGTCAGACTTCATGGCGTTCCTACTGACATTGTTTCTGATAGGGGTCCTCAGTTCGTGGCTCGTTTTTGGCGTGCCTTTTGTGACAGGTTGGGAGTTCATTTGTCGTTCTCGTCCGGATATCATCCTGAATCTAATGGCCAGACAGAAAGGAAAAACCAGGATGTTGAGCAGTTCTTGCGTTGTTTTGTGGCAGACAATCAAGAGGGGTGGTCTGAGTTTCTGCCACTTGCTGAATTTGCTCTGAACAATCATACATCTTCTTCTGCTGGTTGTTCGCCTTTTTTTTGTTGTTCTGGGAGACATCCGTCGTTTGGGTCGTTCTCCAAGTTGGGATCTGCCGTGCCTGAGGAGGAGAATTTTTCCGGTGATTTGGAGAGAGTTTGGACGGATGTGCGTGGTAATCATCAGGAGGCCAACAGAAAATCTAAAGACTACTTTGATAGGAAACGACAGGAGGTTTTGTTCGCTGTTGGTGACATGGTTTGGTTGTCCTCTAGGAATCTGCGGTTGAGGATTCCTTCTAAGAAATTGGGTCCCAAGTTTGTAGGGCCCTTTAAGGTGCTTCAGGTTGTCAACCAATCTGCTGTTAGGTTGGAGGTTCCTACCTCCTGGAGAATTAATCCGGTATTTCATGTCTCTCTGTTAAAAAAAGCTGTTGTGTCGGATGGTGACGCCTCTGCCTCTGTTCCTCCGGTGGTGGAGGACGGGGAATATGAAATTTCTCGCATCCTTAACTCTAGACGGTATAGAGGTAGTTTGCAGTATCTTGTGGCCTGGAAAGGTTTCGGACCCGAGGATAACTCTTGGGTGAGGTCAGATGATGTTTCCGCGTCCAGACTTATCAGAGCGTTTCACAGGAGATTTCCTGATAAGCCTGGTCCTAGGGGATCCGGAGGATCCTCTTAGAAGGGGGGGTACTGTTAGAACCTTGCTCTTAGGTTTTTTCCTTTGCTGGTCACATGACCTTGTTGGCCTATTTAATCCTGCTCCACCCTTCTGGCTTTGCTGGACTTCATTGTATTACTATTTTCTAGCTAGCCTGTGCTCTGTATCTAACTCTGTTAGTTTGCTTGGTCTACGGACCTCTATGTTCTATATATTTTGTTTGTTCGTCTGTCTGCTACTATTTCTGTTAGGAGGTGTCCCATTTTCCTCCCAGTCCTTAGTACTTGTAGGGATTCCTTCCCCACATCTATAGGTCTCCGTACAGACTAGCTTAGGACTTTAGCAGGTCTGATCGCAGGATCAGGTTCCCTGTTACATCGTAGGGATTCAGCTGAGTTCTATCGTAGGGACAGATCTCCTCTCTTTCCTTAGCTCTGGTAGCAGAACATAACACTTCAGAGTTGGAATATATGGCCAAGGGGTTCTCCATTCTTCAAGTATGCAAAATACATTAGTACATATTTGCTATCTTTTCATTCTTATCATATGGGTGAGGAGTAATTTAGCAATTTTAGCCAAAACCACTCCCCATCTTGAAGATAGACCCCTCCACTCATATTCTCCGTCCCTCCATGTCCCATTCTACTACTCCAAAAATGAGGAAACCTTCTGGAATTTCAGGCTTCTTGGAGATTTCAACCATCAGAGCCCAGGAGATCTGCTGACTCTTCCAGGAGAACAAGAGGTCTCCACTTATTATAAGAGCCACATAGATGGTGCGGGACAGTTGGTTGAGGATGTCTTAATACAATATGTGGAATTATACATACTTGTTTTTATGGCGCTGATGGTCTCAAGACACACATTATGTTCGGAGGAGCAGGAAACATTCACAGCATTTTCAGGTAGGCAACCACCCTCACCATGGTCTGTGCAAGAGTAACATTCAATGGACTGGGACATCACACCTATACAAAGAATGATAAAGAAGAGGATGTGATTTAAGGTATACATCACCAATGCTATATAGATATTACAGTCTTATTTAATAAAGCTAAATGAGATTCTTAATGCCGTCTAAACATCACAAATTTATACCCATTATGACTAAGTGCCAATAACTTCACTATTGGACATAAAATGGGTTAAATATATATGGTATCCTCCAGACCCGTTAGAGAGGTTGTTTTTGAGTTCCTCTTGAAAAATGTAATGATCTACACTAGGCTTTACATCTTTACCAGGAGGCAAAAACACTTGATAGTTGCAAACATGGAGTGGCACAGTTGACTTGATGGTTGCTGAATACAGTAAGGGCAGAGGAATTGAACCTTACCCTCAAAGTTAATAAGAGCTGATGAAGATGACCCTATGTGTTAAATTTAGACTTGAGAAAATGTTAGACCTGAGGAAAATGAATAACAGCAGACAACACATTATATATAATATAGGAGACAGGTATTTTGTGCAAATTATCTGTCTACTCCGCAAAAATTTTCAAAAAATTCAGGGCAAAGAGCTTTTGGCAAACCCAGAACCTCCTCGGTTGCATGAAGTCCCGTGATGGTTATCATAGAATCCTAGAATGTTAGAGTTGAACGGAACCTCCAGGGTCATTGTGTCCAACTACCTGCTCAATGTAGGATTCACTAAACCATCTCAAACAGATGTCTGTCCAGCCTCTTTTGAAGACTTCCATTGAAGGAGAACTCACCACCTCTCGTGGCACCACCACTCATGATTTAGAGTCTGGAGGACAGTACACATACCAGGGACTGGCTCTGATGTCAAGAAAGCAGGACTGATAAATTGTTTGCTAGTTGAGCGTCACAACAAAAGATTATGTTGTACTAGGCCAGCTGATCAAAATAATAACTGGATGCCGGAAGGAAAGAGACGGTTCTCAGAGCTCCCATCCAGCAGCCACCAATTATTGACAGTTCACACCTTCTCTACCTACCTTGCTTAAGCTACCTTTTTTTACTATGCATAAGCCATATGTCATTGTGTCATTTTGTCCTCAACAAGTTAAAGGCACTTAGTTGCTGATGACATAGCAAAGTCAGAGGGCAGTGTGGGGTCAGCACTATAAGAGCTTTCTCAGCCCTTTTTGCATTGAAGGGATCATAAAAAGTCCATGTTCCCCACTAGTAGATGACACGCCCACTGAGAAAACGGTCAGAAGGTGGAGAGCTGTCCAGTTCAAAAGATGAGTTTGCGTCATAGCTAGCTACAAAGTGGGAGTGAGTCGCATTCACTACTAGATTTAAAGAGGCCAAAGAGGAACTTCTATCACTGCTAATGGAGGTAACCAGCCCACCTGCGTGAGAGTACCACAAATAGAATGAGACAGCGAAGACTGTCACAGCATATATGTATTCTGATGAAGATGATTTGTATTACTGTAATGTATTAATATTGTAGTATTCAGTATTGACACTAGGCATCACTGTTCAGTCATATGGTCTTCAACAAAGACAAAATTCTTACCGATGCTGCTATCCTTTCACCAGGCTTGTTTACCATCAGTGTATGCTTGATCTAATCAGGCCACTGGTGCCTCTCCAGTCATGATGCTCAGCAACAATAAGCTATATTATTTCATATGAGGTTACAATAAAGCTCTTACAGCACTCACAAAATATGTATTCAATGGGATTTATTCCTGTGTCATGCAGGTAATTGGAAAGAGCAGCACCAATGCCATTTTGCGTGCCGAGGAGGAAGTAACCATGCATGCAAAATAGGAGGAGTCCTTGAGGAAGCGTACATGCGAAACATCTATGAGACTGACCTCCTGTGTGTGGATGAAACATTCTAATTTCACATTCCCTTTAAGTCTGGAAGATCCTCTATATAACTAGTCTCCTGAAACTAGAAGTAAGGCCACAGCCCCAGTATTTGGTCAGTATTCGCTCAGTATGTTTTCTCGGAAGTGGGAGCCAAAACCTGGAGTGGGTGATAAATGGAGAATTGGTGACTTGTTTCTATTATACCTTTTCTCTGATTGTTCCTCACCTGGTTTTGGCTCCCACTCCTGAGAAAAAATACTGACTGAATACTGACCAAATACTGATAGTGGGGTCGTGGTCTTAGCCTGTATCTCCACTAGAAGTGCACTAGATATGCAGTACTTACAAGGTTCTTTCTATTGAGCTTGTAAGCATAACACTGAAGATGTCTGGATTGCTGGAGCTCACTGTTATCTCCTGATCCGGGCCAGCTTCATGCTACTGCGCTCTCCAATGCTGCGAAGGCAAACGGTTCAGGCCAGCTGAGAGACAATGGTACTGGTCCAAACTGTCAATCATGCAAGAGTGCATTATTTGCCCATGAACAGGAAGATGGGAGGTTGAGGAACGGTGTGATCCTGCTGAAGAAAATGATATATACCCTTTAAGGCTACTTTCACATTGCACTTTTTTTCCATAGAAAGTTATGGAAAAGGTGGTTGCCTATGAAGACTACCCCTTGCTATATGGGCATCTGGACATCATGGACGGTCACTTGTTCAGTGGCCAGTTTGCCACTCAACCTACTCGACTAAGCTTTCTTGAGATAGCCATGGAGATCATGACTTGCGAAACCAAGCTAATTAATTACACAGAGTATACAGTGATGTTTATTTTGGAACCAAAGATGATTCTTTCGCAACCCAAAGAATTATTACCTGCAAGAATCTTCTGTACAGAATTTGTAGAAACAGGGAAAAGGGAGTGTCAAAGGAACATTTCAATCCCATGAAATATACTTGTCAGGTGGAAGAACTTTGGTAACACATACACATGAAATACTTCTTAATTGGAAGAACTTTGCTAACTATTTAGTAGATAAAAGGGTGGCATAGAGTTCCTATATGAAAGACCACCAAGTGTGGACTCAAAATACCCCAATAAGGTAGCTGTAAAGGTGTTGTCTTACTAGCAACTTATTTAATTTCTGGTGGTTTTCTATGAGCCATCACTAGTGCTTTACGGCCTCTAAATGTTGTCTACAACACTATTCCCAATATATAATGCCTAGTACCAATCATTTCACTATCTAACCACTCACTCTATGGTCACTGCCACAGGAAGTCATCTTAACCATCTTTTTGAGGTATAAAGTCAGCAGGAGTTCTCAGAGGAACTCCATACAAATGCATATAAACCTCATGTAGATGTTAGGATTCCAACCTTGGTGGTCCAAGTTCACCAGTGTGCTCTACTCACATGTATCTGGGACATAGCAGATTACCATAATTATTTGGTTTCTCCTCTAAGGGCAAGCATTCCAATAATGTGAGGCTCCTTACCTTTCAGACAAAGTGTGTAGACCAAGCAGATGACCATCAGAGTAGACCCTTTCCATGAAAGACCAGATCTCATCTCCATCTTCAGAGGTTTCTTCTCCTCGTGGTTCTGGAAAAAGTTATTCTGGTTCCATCCAGCCAGCTAATAAAACAGTGTCGTCTTTCTTTTGTCTCTGTCTATGTTTATCAGTTGAGCTTGGATCCAATCCATAAGTCAAAGTTGGGATCCTCCCATCAAACACGATGATCAGCTCCATAACCTGAATATTACAAGCCAAACTTTCCCTGGAGCATCTATTACTATTACAGTCATTCAAATTACATGCTCAGTCACTGTCATTAATCCGGCCAAAAGGCAACGGCTGCTAATCCTGTTTTAGAATCCTGTTTTAATGTTTGCACCTTGTCGGTGGCTGCATAATTGTTGGATTGTGATAAACCTTCTTTTTCATTCAAATTATAGACTTCTAAAGCAGACAATATGTTCTGCTACCCTAAATGGGACTGGATCCTTGGCAAACAACCCTGGAGCCTGCTATGGATGACTTCATTCAAAGTTTGCATATTAATTTTCACTAATGATCGTTTGCCCTCACGGTCAGCCATCGGTCAACAGCCTTAGGAAAGCTGGCAGATGCACTTTCTCACCGGTTTGATGTCTGTTTTACAGTGGATTGAAAGTTGCCAGAAGAAATAGATTCACGCACAATGACAAATAGAATTAATACAGTTTACTTAAAATAATACTTTTAATTCACTCTGTCTTGCTGCTAATATATATAATCCATGTGTTTATATTTTCATTTCTATCTAAAAATTAATCTATTCCTTCCTCTTTAGTAGGGTCATGTGATCATACTTTGACCCCCCTTGACTAGTTAGTCACCGTCCCAGTTACCAAAAGTTCAAGTATGATGCAATTTCATGGACTGTACTACTAAAGTTCTCCAAAGGAAGGGGACAGAAACTCCTATCACAGATACTGATGATGATTAGACAGCTCCTGTTACACAATTATTATGTAGACGATAAGCGCTCAATCTTCCTGACTATATACTTATTGTTATGTTCTGCTACCAGAGCTAAGGAAAGAGAGGAGATCTGTCCCTACGATAGAACTCAGCTGAATCCCTACGATGTAACAGGGAACCTGATCCTGCGATCAGACCTGCTAAAGTCCTAAGCTAGTCTGTACGGAGACCTATAGATGTGGGGAAGGAATCCCTACAAGTACTAAGGACTGGGAGGAATATGGGACACCTCCTAACAGAAATAGTAGCAGACAGACGAACAAACAAAATATATAGAACATAGAGGTCCGTAGACCAAGCAAACTAACAGAGTTAGATACAGAGCACAGGCTAGCTAGAAAGTAGTTATACAATGAAGTCCAGCAAAGCCAGAAGGGCGGAGCAGGATTAAATAGGCCAACAAGGTCATGTGACCAGCAAAGGAAAAAAAACCTAAGAGCAAGGTTCTAACAGTACCCCCCCTTCTAAGAGGATCCTCCGGATCCCCTAGGACCAGGCTTATCAGGAAATCTCCTGTGAAACGCTCTGATAAGTCTGGACGCGGAAACATCATCCGACCTCACCCAAGAGTTATCCTCGGGTCCGAAACCTTTCCAGGCCACAAGATACTGCAAACTACCTCTATACCGTCTAGAGTTAAGGATGCGAGAAATTTCATATTCCCCGTCCTCCACCACCGGAGGAACAGAGGCAGAGGCGTCACAATCCGATACAACAGCTTTTTTCAACAGAGAGACATGAAATACCGGATTAATTCTCCAGGAGGTAGGAACCTCCAACCTAACAGCAGATTGGTTGACAACCTGAAGCACCTTAAAGGGCCCTACAAACTTGGGACCCAATTTCTTAGAAGGAATCCTCAACCGCAGATTCCTAGAGGACAACCAAACCATGTCACCAACAGCGAACAAAACCTCCTGTCGTTTCCTATCAAAGTAGTCTTTAGATTTTCTGTTGGCCTCCTGAAGATTACCACGCACATCCGTCCAAACTCTCTCCAAATCACCGGAAAAATTCTCCTCCTCAGGCACGGCAGATCCCAACTTGGAGAACGACCCAAACGACGGATGTCTCCCAGAACAACAAAAAAAAGGCGAACAACCAGCAGAAGAAGATGTATGATTGTTCAGAGCAAATTCAGCAAGTGGCAGAAACTCAGACCACCCCTCTTGATTGTCTGCCACAAAACAACGCAAGAACTGCTCAACATCCTGGTTTTTCCTTTCTGTCTGGCCATTAGATTCAGGATGATATCCGGACGAGAACGACAAATGAACTCCCAACCTGTCACAAAAGGCACGCCAAAAACGAGCCACGAACTGAGAACCCCTATCAGAAACAATGTCAGTAGGAACGCCATGAAGTCTGACAATTTCCTTGACAAAGGCCTTAGCGAGAGTTTTAGCGCAGGGCAGTTTGATGAAGGGAACCAAGTGACACATCTTGCTAAAACGGTCCACGACCACCCAGATGACAGTAAAACCCTCAGAGGGGGGAAGGTCAGTTATAAAGTCCATAGCCAAATGTGTCCAAGGAGCACTGGGAACCTCCAAAGGACAAAGCAACCCCGCAGCAGGAGTATGTGAGGACTTAGATCTAGCACATATAGTACATTGACGCACCCACTTAATGACTTCCTTCTGCCATCCAGGCCACCAAAAACTGCGACCCACCAGTCTCTTGGTCTCAGAGATTCCGGGATGACCTGCCAACCGAGATTCGTGACACTCAACAAACAAATCTCTCCTAAAGGTCCCAGGCACAAACAACCTCCCATGAGGAGTGTTAGATGGGGCATTCTCCTGTGCTTTAAGAATCTCATCTTCCAAAACGGAGTCCAAAGCAGCTATCACAACACCTTCTTGTAAAATGTTCTCCTCTTTCTCAGCACCGACTATGGGAGAAAAACTGCGAGACAAGGCATCCGCCTTAACATTCTTAGTACCAGGGATGTAAGTAACGGAGAAATTAAACCGCAAGAAAAACAGTGCCCACCTAGCCTGACGGGCATTCAGGCGCTTGGCAGCATCAAGATATATCAGATTTTTATGATCCGTAAGAACCTGAACGGGAAATTCCGCACCTTCCAAGAAGTGGCGCCAGTGTTCAAATGCGAGTTTAATAGCCAATAATTCCCGATTACCAATATCGTAATTCAGTTCAGTCTCCGAAAATTTTTTTGAAAAAAAGGCACAGGGATGTAATCCATCCCCGTTATCCTGAGACAATACTGCGCCAACCCCCACAGAGGAAGCATCAACCTCAACCAAAAACGGCTTAGTCACATCAGGCTGCATAAGGATGGGAGCAGAGGTGAACCTCTCCTTGAGATACACAAAAGCTTCAATGGCCTCAGAAGACCACTGAACCGCATCAGCACCTTTCCTGGTGAGATCGGTCAGAGGTTTGACAATACTAGAAATTTTTTTAATGAATTTTCTGTAATAATTGGCGAAACCTAAAAACCTCTGTATCGATTTCAAACCAATAGGCCTAGGCCATTCCTGTACAGCTTGAACTTTAACCGGGTCCATCTCAAAACCTTCGCTGGAGATAATGTAACCCAAAAAACTAATTCTCTGTACAGCGAACTCACATTTCTCCAGCTTAGCAAAAAGCGAATTGTCCATTAATAACTGTAATACCTCACGTACGCTCCGCCAATGAGACTCCAGATCCGGCGAATAAATCAAAATGTCATCCAAATACACAACCACATTTTTGCCGATCAAAGGTCTAAGGATGTCATTAATAAGATTCTGAAAAAATGCAGGAGCATTAGTAAGACCAAAAGGCATAACGAGATTCTCAAAATGACCCACAGGAGTGTTAAAAGCAGTCTTCCATTCGTCACCCTCCTTCATGCGCAACAGATTGTATGCCCCCTTAAGGTCAATTTTAGAGAACCACTTGGCCCCCATTAACTGGTTAAACAGATCAGGAATCAATGGCAGTGGGTAAGGATTGCGTACAGTAATTTTGTTAATCTCACGAAAATCCAGACAAGGACGTAAACCGCCGTCCTTTTTTTTTACAAAAAAAAATCCAACCGCCACAGGAGACTTAGAGGGCCTAATGTGACCGGCGGCCAAACTTGTCTGTATGTATTCCTCCAAAGCCTTCCTCTCAGGAATAGTAAGGTTAAATAAACGACTTTTAGGAAGAGTCGCTCCAGGGACAAATTCAATAGAACAATCATAGTCTCTATGGGGAGGCAAAACCTGCGATTCCTTCTCAGAAAAAACTCTCCAAAAATCCTGAATAGGAACAGGCAATTCTCCCCTATCCAAAGCTGCAATACGCCCGTTACAACACTTGTCATAACATTTATGGCTCCAGGATTTAATTTCACTGGTAGACCAATCCAGTACAGGATTGTGAAATTTTAACCAGGGCAATCCCAATATTACTGGAGAAGGCAAGTTATTCAAAACTACCAAATCCAATTTCTCATGGTGAACACCATTAATAGTGAGAGGAATTTCACAGACCTTGAGAGTAATATTCTTCAAAGGGGAACCATCCACAGAAACCACAGCAATGGGGGATGATAAAGGTTTGGGTTTTAAATTGAGTCTTTCCAAGAATCCCCCATCAATAACATTCAGAGTAGACCCACAATCAACAAACACCCGAAATTCCATTAATTTTTCCTGAGCAATCGTGGAAGCAGCTAAAAATACACCCTTGGAATTTAAACAGGCAATACGGGCATGACTGACCATTTTTTTTTCTTTCTTCATACGAAGCTCACAGCCTTTAATCAAATGACCAGATTTTCCGCAATAGAAACACAAGCCTTCAGAAAATCTACGATCTTTTTCTTGAGAGCGAGGTGCCACCGATCCAATCTCCATCGGTTCACCACTGTTAGTACACACATTCTCATAACCAGAAACTGACATAGCAGAGGATTTGCTCTCATTAACCCTTGCACGCAGTCTCCTATCCACCCGTATAGCTAATTGCATAGCCTGTTGCAAATCTTCAGGTGTAGGATAAGCAATTAGCAGGTCTTTAACCCTTTCATTGAGCCCAGCAAGAAATAGACTTTTCAGAGCAGAATCGTTCCACCCTGTTTGAGTAGACCAACGACGGAAATGAGTACAATATTTTTCCACATTACCTGATCCCTGTTTCAAACGTCTCAACTCAGTCTCAGCTGATGCGACACGGTCAGGATCATCATATAATAGTCCCAAAGCAGAAAAAAAACTATCCACTGATCAGAAGCATGTATCACTAGGTTGCAAAGAAAAGGCCCACTCCTGAGGCTCTTTGCGCAAAAGTGACATTATGAACCCTATGCGCTGGGATTCATCCCCAGAGGACTTGGGTCTCAAACGAAAATACAATAAGCAAGCATTTTTAAATGAAAAAAATTCTCGGTGTTCACCAAAAAATAAATCCGGCAAACATACCTTAGGCTCCAAGAAATGTGCTCCAGGACAGTTACTCACGTGCTGACGGAGCTCGGCCACTTCCAGAGAGAGTCCCTGCAGGTGTTTAGCCAAATCCTGAACCGACACCATGATGGAACAGAAAAATCTTTCCTTAGAGAATTTGCGGGCTGGACTTACTGTTATGTTCTGCTACCAGAGCTAAGGAAAGAGAGGAGATCTGTCCCTACGATAGAACTCAGCTGAATCCCTACGATGTAACAGGGAACCTGATCCTGCGATCAGACCTGCTAAAGTCCTAAGCTAGTCTGTACGGAGACCTATAGATGTGGGGAAGGAATCCCTACAAGTACTAAGGACTGGGAGGAATATGGGACACCTCCTAACAGAAATAGTAGCAGACAGACGAACAAACAAAATATATAGAACATAGAGGTCCGTAGACCAAGCAAACTAACAGAGTTAGATACAGAGCACAGGCTAGCTAGAAAGTAGTTATACAATGAAGTCCAGCAAAGCCAGAAGGGCGGAGCAGGATTAAATAGGCCAACAAGGTCATGTGACCAGCAAAGGAAAAAAAACCTAAGAGCAAGGTTCTAACACTTATAATCCATTTTCTTTGGAGAATATAGAGAGGAAGATAATCCCAGTGTTCTGCCAACAGATTGTTTCGGCTCTAGCTTCCAATGTGATGCTTGGCTGATACTTAATTTCATCATAGACCACTTATTACATAAAGCGATTTACAGATTGATGCTGTGTTGATATATCATGGGACTGATATTAGAGCATAGAGTGATAAAAAAAGTATGAAGTCTTGGAATCAAGATGGAGGTTGAAGAAAAGCCAAGAGGAGGCTGAAGGGCAGTGAAGTAAGTGCACCATGAAGTACAGTGTGTGATAAGGAGAAAAGTGGTGGAGGGAGCGGTGTTGGGATGAAAAATAGTTTTTTGACAAAACTGCTTCTATGAATGAAAAATACCAAAAGATGAACTGTGTAAAAACATACAAATATCAAAAGACTATATTAACAAAAGGTATAAAAAGATATATTCAAAATATACAAATAGTATACAACTACATCAAGGTGTTCAAAAATAAATATCCATTAGACTCAGCCTTTGGGATTTAATATGGCGGAGCCCAGATTTAATCTAACAAGAGTAAACTCAGCTTCTGCAGTTCTCCTGGGCTCCACTTTTCTTTGTCTAACACAATCTTTTACCCCGGGTGACACCAGGGGATACCATGTTCTCTTTGGTTAACCATATTTTGGATTGGATTAGTCTGCAGAGATCATGAGCCAAATACTTTGGTATACTCTTATCCTGGCTAATCTTGATACCTGAATTTGAAGCCAACAAACCTAACGTTTGCTATACAGTAAGATTAAAGAAAAATCCATTCATGGATGCTCAACGTGGTCAAGCTTTCAATGGCGAGAAGAGAATAAGTTGCTGCCAAACCTTTCATGCCAACAGCCAACCTGCCCAATTAAACTTTCCCCATTCAGCTGCCTTCAAGAACCCCAAATAAGCAAAAATTTTCAACACAAAGTCCAAGCCTTCTGACATCACCATATATGTAGGCACGGCAATGGGCAAAGATTTTGGGGTAGCCTATGGCACAAATCAGTTCTTTGTGGAAAACCTCCAACCCAACTCTTCATTGTCCACATATATGTAGGCATTGCAATGGGCAATGATATTGGGGTGAACAATGACTCAAATCAGTACCTTGTGGAAAACCTCCAACCCTACTATACATCATCCCCATATATATAGGCACGGCCATGGGCAAAGATATTGGGGTGATCTATACCACAAATCAGTTCTTTGTGGAAAACCTCCAACCCAACTCTAAATTGTCCCCATATATGTAGTCACGGCAATGGGCAAAGATATTGGGGGGACCTATGGCACAAAACGGTTGTTTGTGGAAAACCAAACCCTACTCTACATTGTCCCCATATGTGTAGGCACAGCAATGGACAATGATATTGGGAGGACCTATGGCACAAATCGGTTGTTTTTGGAAAACCAAACCCTACTCTTCACTGTCCCCATATATGTAGGCACGGCAACGGACAATGATATTGGGAGGACCTATGGCTAAAATCGGTTGTTTTTGGAAAACCAAACCCTACTCTATATTGTCCCCATATATGTAGGCATGGCAATGGGCAATGATATTGGGAGGACCTATAGCGCAAATCAGTTCTGTGTGGAAAGCCTCCAACCCTCCACTATACAAAGCCCCCAATACTGCAATCGTTATTGTGCCAACTAATTATTTTTCGGGGACATTTTTTCAACAAAACCCCAAGCCTTTTCTATACACTAAACTAGTGTCTTTCTTTATTAGCACATCCATAACCATAAGTACTTCAATAAGTCATGATATTAACGTGGGTCATAGTAAAATTAAACTTTCCCCATTTAGTTGCCTTCAAGAACCCCAAATACACAAAAATAGTTGATAAAATCCCATCAAAATTGGCAGATTGAAGATTAATGTGCATGGGCAACTTAAGGCAAATGAAAGCTGCAATACGACAGTGGACCACTAGACAGTCTCTTTAAGTTATATAATGTAATACGATATATAAGATTAAAAATGCTAATTATTATTGTGGACTATGCACTCGAAAAATCTGCTCAACCTTGTCAGAAAAAAACACGTGACTTTTTACTAAAAATTTCCAAATCCTTTTATAATACCCTTTGTATTTGGAGGCGGCAGCGGTACACATCGTCCTGTGCGATTCCTTTGTTGTGCTTGTTATTCTAGGCTGCTGTAATTTACAAAGAACCTGACAAGATGGGACATGCTGGGATCTCAGGAAGTAATTAAGCCATTCAGTGTGAAATTACTAACGCTCCTGCTACACACAGACTTTGTGCATCCAAATTTTCCCATTTTAAAGTGAATTTCACAGTTTTTGAAAAGTTTCCAGCCACCAACACAGATAAAATAAGTAAAACATGTATAATCATCCATTTAATCCCAAGTGTTCTACTGTGGCTTCCTTATTTCTCCTTGCTGATCTTCTGTTTACCTGGCTACATATCCTGTTGAACCTGCAAGACCGCTGCAGCCAATCACTACCATCAATAAGGCTTCAGATTTCTAATTTGATAATCATGTTGCATATCAATTTTTATGGTTTTCCTTTCCCAAAAAACTTTTCAACACAAAGTCCAAGCCTTCTGACATCATCCCCATATATGTAGGCACGGCAATGGGCAAAGATATTGTGGTAGTCTATGGCACAAATGAATTCTTTGTGGAAAACCTCCAACCCCACTCTTCATTGTCCCCATGTATGTAGACATGGCAATAGGCAATGATATTGGGGTGACCTATGGCTCACCTATTGGGTCACTGCCTGTTAAATCGCACTGTGTGAATACCACCGCACTACAATATGGTGGAGAATGCGGCCAGTTTGAACTGACGCATACCCTGAAAATTGCATGTCCGCGATTAAGCCGGCAAAGCTACAACTCAGGCCTGCAGACAAAATGGAGGGACTGCTAAGGCAATTGGTCCTCACTCAGTGGCAACAGCAGGAGCAGTTCCAGCAACAGTAGCGCACTAATGAATTGACTGTGCAGCAGATTGTGGCTCTGCGAGAGACACCACCATCACCGACCCCAAAACGTTGTGAGGCCCGGGACAAGGTCCGTTCAGCATTGAGGAAGCTGAGTCCGGAAGATGAAGTGGAAGCCTTCCTCATTGTCTACGAGCACACCGCGGAGCGGGAAAACCGGCCAACTTCCCAGTGGGCTGAAGTGGTGGCTCCGTTTCTGATGGGAGACGCACAGAAGCCCTGCTTTGACCTCAGTCAGGAGGATACCCAGGACTATGGGAAGCTGAAAGGTGAGATCCTTGCAAGACTGGGGATTAATACCTATGTGAGAGCGCAATGGGTGTTTTCATGGACCTTTGTGGAGGCCCGACCCGCCAGGTCTCAGGCATATGACTTACTAAAGCTAGTTAAAAGGTGGCTCCAGCCTGAGACCTTGACTCCAGTCCAGATGGCGGAGAGAGTGGTGGTCGAATGGCTAGTGAGAACTCTGCCAGCAGCTATACAGCGTTGAGTGGGGCAATGGGACCCGGGCACTCTAGACCAGGTAGTTAGCCTGATCGAGCGGTACACTGCCACTCAGAACTTCATACAGGACTCTGCCCCATTGCCACTATTATGCCGGACCCTGCAAGCCCAGGAGCCCGTGAAAGGGTCACGTCTCTCTGCTCTCTGCTGGGGACAGTCAGATCCGAACCCATACTGAGGGGGTACCCCAGAGTGAAGGTGGCAGGAGACCAGTTTCCCCTAAAACGGTCTCAAGGACTAATGGTGCCTCCACTATCAGGTGCTGGCAATGCCAAGGGCCAGGACATGTGGCTGCCTACTGCACCCTGACAGCTGAACCTATGGACTGTGGGTTTACACGCAGAGTCTCAATGTATGCCCAGACAGTCTGCACCGCGAGTGCAGACACTACGCGCAGTGAACCCCAATTGTGCCAGGTACACGTCAACGGGTGCCCGACAGAGGCCCTCTTGGACTCAGGGAGCGTAGTGACACTTGTTCATGCGCCATTGGTTGCCGAGGACAACCCCAATGGTTGGAAAGTTCCTGTCGCTACAAAATTTTAGTTTTTCGGTGGAACATTGAGCTGGGAAGCCGCAGGGAAATGTCCTGGGCACCCTGTTTTTTTTTACAATAAAACCTGTAAGGCAGCGCTAGTCATCATGCTGGGGGACACTCGCTTCACCGGGTCAATTAAAGCACACCAGCCACGTTTTCCAGTATTTCACAATCCAGCAGTTTATTACACTTCATAACTGCTTATAACCAAGTCCATCTCAGTGGCTCGCCGACATATTACACATATAAAGTCCAAGAGCCTTTCCAGTGACAGATATGTCCACTTGGCTCCAGATACAGCCTTCAGCAAGGTAACAATATAAATGTCCACATCAAGCAGTGTTTTTACCTTTGCCTGTTTTTAGCTGCTTCAGATTTGTTCTGCCACCGCTGTGGCTTTACGACTTCCCAGATGGGGGTCTCAAGCCCTCGTACCTAGGCTACTGGTATGTTTTCACACATAACATCCAGCCACTGCCTTCCAGGACTCTTGTCTTTCAAGCCTCTTGCCCTCCAAGGCTACTGGCATCTGTTACACATAAGGATCCAGCCTCTGCCTTTCAGACTTCACCAGGTTTCACTAGGCCTCACTAGGCCTCACACTCTAACGGTGTCCCACACACAGGGAACAGGCCTCACGCCTTTCACACCTGTTTCAAAACTACCAGGGTTTATATATCTTCCAGTGCACACAGGGCCTGTGCTGATGTCACAGTCATGTGATCAGACCTTCTGTGTGCACAGGACCTGTGCTGATGTCACAGTCATGTGATCAGTCACCTGAGGGGGAGGTACATGGTCAGCCTAAACACATCCTGGACCATTACAGTAAATCCCCCCCCCTCTGTTCAAACTTGTGGGATTGAACACATAATATACACAATCACATTATAACCCACAGTTCACACCGAGACCATGTACTTGACAATTGCGCTGCCCAGCCCCTGGAACATTAGTCATCGACATTAGCCCATTCCTTAGGGACCTACCATTTGTCATTGTTGTTAGAACCTTGCTCTTAGGTTTTTTCCTTTGCTGGTCACATGACCTTGTTGGCCTATTTAGTCTTGCTCCGCCCTTCTGGCTTTGCTGGACTTCATTGTATTACTACTTTCTAGCTAGCCTGTGCTCTGTATCTAACTCTGTTAGTTTGCTTGGTCTACGGACCTCTATGTTCTATATATTTTGTTTGTTCGTCTGTCTGCTACTATTTCTGTTAGGAGGTGTCCCATTTTCCTCCCAGTCCTTAGTACTTGTAGGGATTCCTTCCCCACATCTATAGGTCTCCGTACAGACTAGCTTAGGACTTTAGCAGGTCTGATCGCAGGATCAGGTTCCCTGTTACATCGTAGGGATTAAGCTGAGTTCTATGGTAGATACAGATCTCCTCTCTTTCCTTAGCTCTGGTAGCAGAACATAACAGTAAGTCCAGCCTGCAAATTCTCTAAGGAAAGATTTTTCTGTTCCATCATGGTGTCGGTTCAGGATTTGGCTCATCGCCTGCAGGGACTCTCTCTGGAGGTGGCCAAGCTCCGTCAGCATGTGAGTAACTGTCCTGGAGCACATTTCTTGGAGCCTAAGGTATGTTTGCCGGATTTATTTTTTGGTGAACACCGAGAATTTTTTTCATTTAAAAATGCTTGCTTATTGTATTTTCGTTTGAGACCCAAGTCCTCTGGGGATGAATCCCAGCGCATAGGGTTCATAATGTCACTTTTGCGCAAAGAGCCTCAGGAGTGGGCCTTTTCTTTGCAACCTAGTGATACATGCTTCAGATCAGTGGATAGTTTTTTTTCTGCTTTGGGACTGTTGTATGATGATCCTGACCGTGTCTCATCAGCTGAGACTGAGTTGAGGCGTTTGAGACAGGGATCAGGTAATGTGGAAAAATATTGTACTCATTTCCGTCGTTGGTCTACTCAAACAGGGTGGAACGATTCTGCTCTGAAAAGTCTATATCTTGCTGGGCTCAATGAAAGGGTTAAAGACCTGCTAATTGCTTATCCTACACCTGAAGATTTGCAACAGGCTATGCAATTAGCTATACGGGTGGATAGGAGACTGCGTGCAAGGGTTAATGAGAGCAAATCCTCTGCTATGTCAGTCTCTGGTTATGAGAATGTGTGTACTAACAGTGGTGAACCGATGGAGATTGGATCGGTGGCCCCTCGCTCTCAAGAAAAAGACCGTAGATTTTCTGAAGGCTTGTGTTTCTATTGCGGAAAATCTGGTCATTTGATTAAAGGCTGTGAACTTCGTATGAAGAAAGAAAAAAAAATGGTCAGTCATGCCCGTATTGCCTGTTTAAATTCCAAGGGTGTATTTTTAGCTGCTTCCACGATTGCTCAGGAAAAATTAATGGAATTTCGGGTGTTTGTTGATTGTGGGTCTACTCTGAATGTAATTGATGGGGGATTCTTGGAAAGACTCAATTTAAAACCTGAACCTTTATCATCCCCCATTGCTGTGGTTTCTGTGGATGGTTCCCCTTTGAAGAATATTACTCTCAAGGTCTGTGAATTTCCTCTCACTATTAATGGTGTTCACCATGAGAAATTGGATTTGGTAGTGTTGAATAACTTGCCTTCTCCAGTAATATTGGGATTGCCCTGGTTAAAATTTCACAATCCTGTACTGGATTGGTCTACCAGTGAAATTAAATCCTAGAGCCATAAATGTTATGACAAGTGTTGTAACGGGCGTATTGCAGCTTTGGATAGGGGAGAATTGCCTGTTCCTATTCAGGATTTTTGGAGAGTTTTTTCTGAGAAGGAATCGCAGGTTTTGCCTCCCCATAGAGACTATGATTGTTCTATTGAATTTGTCCCTGGAGCGACTCTTCCTAAAAGTCGTTTATTTAACCTTACTATTCCTGAGAGGAAGGCTTTGGAGGAATACATACAGACAAGTTTGGCCGCCGGTCACATTAGGCCCTCTAAGTCTCCTGTGGCGGTTGGATTTTTTTTTGTAAAAAAAAAGGACGGCGGTTTACGTCCTTGTCTGGATTTTCGTGAGATTAACAAAATTACTGTACGCAATCCTTACCCACTGCCATTGATTCCTGATCTGTTTAACCAGTTAATGGGGGCCAAGTGGTTCTCTAAAATTGACCTTAAGGGGGCATACAATCTGTTGCGCATGAAGGAGGGTGACGAATGGAAGACTGCTTTTAACACTCCTGTGGGTCATTTTGAGAATCTGGTTATGCCCTTTGGTCTTACTAATGCTCCTGCATTTTTTCAGAATCTTATTAATGACATCCTTAGACCTTTGATCGGCAAAAATGTGGTTGTGTATTTGGATGACATTTTGATTTATTCGCCGGATCTGGAGTCTCATTGGCAGAGCGTACGTGAGGTATTACAGTTATTAATGGACAATTCGCTTTTTGCTAAGCTGGAGAAATGTGAGTTCGCTGTACAGAGAATTAGTTTTTTGGGCTACATTATCTCCAGCGAAGGTTTTGAGATGGACCCGGTTAAAGTTCAAGCTGTACAGGAATGGCCTAGGCCTATTGGTTTGAAATCGATACAGAGGTTTTTAGGTTTCGCCAATTATTACAGAAAATTCATAAAAATTTTTTCTAGTATTGTCAAACCTCTGACCGATCTCACCAGGAAAGGTGCTGATGCGGTTCAGTGGTCTTCTGAGGCCATTGAAGCTTTTGTGTATCTCAAGGAGAGGTTCACCTCTGCTCCCATCCTTATGCAGCCTGATGTGACTAAGCCGTTTTTGGTTGAGGTTGATGCCTCCACTGTGGGGGTTGGCGCAGTATTGTCTCAGGATAACGGGGATGGATTACATCCCTGTGCCTTTTTTTCAAAAATTTTTTCGGAGACTGAACTGAATTACGATATTGGTAATCGGGAATTATTGGCTATTAAACTCGCATTTGAACACTGGCGCCACTTCTTGGAAGGTGCGGAATTTCCCGTTCAGGTTCTTACGGATCATAAAAATCTGATATATCTTGATGCTGCCAAGCGCCTGAATGCCCGTCAGGCTAGGTGGGCACTTTTTTTTTCGCGGTTTAATTTCTCCGTTACTTACATCCCTGGTACTAAGAATGTTAAGGCGGATGCCTTGTCTCGCAGTTTTTCTCCCATAGTCGGTGTTGAGAAAGAGGAGAACATTTTACAAGAAGGTGTTGTGATAGCTGCTTTGGACTCCATTTTGGAAGATGAGATTCTTAAAGCACAGGAGAATGCCCCATCTAACACTCCTCATGGGAGGTTGTTTGTGCCTGGGACCTTTAGGAGAGATTTGTTTGTTGAGTGTCACGAATCTCGGTTGGCAGGTCATCCCGGAATCTCTGAGACCAAGAGACTGGTGGGTCGCAGTTTTTGGTGGCCTGGATGGCAGAAGGAAGTCATTAAGTGGGTGCGTCAATGTACTATATGTGCTTGATCTAAGTCCTCACATACTCCTGCTGCGGGGTTGCTTTGTCCTTTGGAGGTTCCCAGTGCTCCTTGGACACATTTGGCTATGGACTTTATAACTGACCTTCCCCCCTCTGAGGGTTTTACTGTCATCTGGGTGGTCGTGGACCGTTTTAGCAAGATGTGTCACTTGGTTCGCTTCGTCAAACTGCCCTGCGCTAAAACTCTCGCTAAGGCCTTTGTCAAGGAAATTGTCAGACTTCATGGCATTCCTACTGACATTGTTTCTGATAGGGGACCTCAGTTCGTGGCTCGTTTTTGGCGTGCCTTTTGTGACAGGTTGGGAGTTCATTTGTCGTTCTCGTCCGGATATCATCCTGAATCTAATGGCCAGACAGAAAGGAAAAACCAGGATGTTGAGCAGTTCTTGCGTTGTTTTGTGGCAGACAATCAAGAGGGGTGGTCTGAGTTTCTGCCACTTGCTGAATTTGCTCTGAACAATCATACATCTTCTTCTGCTGGTTGTTCGACCTTTTTCTTGTTGTTCTGGGAGACATCCGTCGTTTGGGTCGTTCTCCAAGTTGGGATCTGCCGTGCCTGAGGAGGAGAATTTTTCCAGTGATTTGGAGAGAGTTTGGACGGATGTGCGTGGTAATCTTCAGGAGGCCAACAGAAAATCTAAAGACTACTTTGATAGGAAACGACAGGAGGTTTTGTTCGCTGTTGGAGACATGGTTTGGTTGTCCTCTAGGAATCTGCGGTTGAGGATTCCTTCTAAGAAATTGGGTCCCAAGTTTGTAGGGCCCTTTAAGGTGCTTCAGGTTGTCAACCAATCTGCTGTTAGGTTGGAGGTTCCTACCTCCTGGAGAATTAATCCGGTATTTCATGTCTCTCTGTTGAAAAAAGCTGTTGTATCGGATTGTGACGCCTCTGCCTCTGTTCCTCCGGTGGTGGAGGACGGGGAATATGAAATTTCTCGCATCCTTAACTCTAGACGGTATAGAGGTAGTTTGCAGTATCTTGTGGCCTGGAAAGGTTTCGGACCCGAGGATAACTCTTGGGTGAGGTCAGATGATGTTTCCGCGTCCAGACTTATCAGAGCGTTTCACAGGAGATTTCCTGATAAGCCTGGTCCTAGGGGATCCGGAGGATCCTCTTAGAAGGGGGGGTACTGTTAGAACCTTGCTCTTAGGTTTTTTCCTTTGCTGGTCACATGACCTTGTTGGCCTATTTAATCCTGCTCCGCCCTTCTGGCTTTGCTGGACTTCATTGTATAACTACTTTCTAGCTAGCCTGTGCTCTGTATCTAACTCTGTTAGTTTGCTTGGTCTACGGACCTCTATGTTCTATATATTTTGTTTGTTCGTCTGTCTGCTACTATTTCTGTTAGGAGGTTTCCCATTTTCCTCCCAGTCCTTAGTACTTGTAGGGATTCCTTCCCCACATCTATAGGTCTCCGTACAGACTAGCTTAGGACTTTAGCAGGTCTGATCGCAGGATCAGGTTCCCTGTTACATCGTAGGGATTAAGCTGAGTTCTATCGTAGGGACAGATCTCCTCTCTTTCCTTAGCTCTGGTAGCAGAACATAACAATTGTCACTGACTTCGTCAAGTCACCTTTCCGGGTCGTAACCTTGTCAGACCTCCCCCGCTCCCAGCGGTCAATACAGCAGTGTGATTCACATGCCCTTGTATCTAAGGTTCGGTTAGACTCCGTACTGTCCTGTACTCTATTGGGTCGTTTGTTTGGGCCTCTCAAACCTGAGTTACTGGAGGTCTCACTACCTCTAAACCCATGCCCACTACTCTCAGGACATCTTGAAAGGTCCCTAACTTCAGCTGTAGCTGTTCTGTTATTTAGGGGGCCCTTTCTCTGTCTGGTCTCACAATTTCTAGACGGCTGCCACCTTCTGCTGCTCAGGCGATGCTGCCTTTCCATTTGCAGTCTGGCGAGATTCAACTGTTCTACCTCTCGCAGGTAGATCACTCGGTACTCCATCAGCATGCATATATATGCAAGATTTTCTTCCTTTCCTACAGCGGAGAATGACACCATGCCGTCTTCATCTGGTATCCAGTCCTGATGATAACGTGGACTGCTTACTTTCATCACGCCAGACTTCTTTACCATCATTTGCATGGCTTGGTCATTTCTCCCAATGAGCTTTCTCACCAGAACATGAGGCACCCGGATGGCCTCTTCCCGCAGACTGTGAGCTTTTCTCATAAGCTCCAGTTGTCTAACGGCTTGTTCCGTCTTCAACCGGAGAAACCGCTTCGTGCGAATACATCGCCAGTGCATGTCACTTAGGATCGCCACCCTCTTCACTGTGACTTCGGTTGTGGACAGGACCACCAGCTGTTTAGCTTCTGAGGTCAAGTACACCTTACAGGCTCCCACGGCCTTCTTAAACTCTTCATGCACGGACTCACTAGTGCATTCTTCTCTCAAATCCTCGGGTAGATCTATGAGGCACTTGTACCGAGAGGTTTCTGTCTCACCAGTGGTCTCCAAACGATCATCTGGCTCAGATTTCAGGGGCAACTGACTTTCAGCTTCTTCACCCTGTATGCTTCCCCTGAGCTGACTCACAGCTACAAAATCAAGAATTTTCGTCTTGACTAGTGTTGAGCCACCCCCGTAGTGTTCGAGTTCGGTTCGGTTCGTCGAACACCCGTGTGTTCGCCGAACTGTTCGTCGAACTGTTCGTCGAACACCTTCGAACACCGTTAAAACCAATGGCAGGCAAACAAAAACACATAGAAACACATAGAAAACACCTTCAAAGGTGTCCAAAAGCTGACAAACTGCTCAGAAGACACAACTAACACATGGAAAAGTGACAAGTACATATAGTCATGCGAAAAGAAAAGAGGTGGAGGAGTAAAAGGAGGGGGAGACACAGATATAGGCATGTCATGCCCTTCTAAAATCCAAAAAGTGAGAAGCCGAGACGGCCAGTCCGCTCCTGCCCGTGCCACCTCCGTGTCGCCGGGTTTGTGCCAGAGCCGCGGTGAACCCTGACGGCCAGCCCCCCTCTCCCAATACTGGTGCCTGTCCGCTGGTGGGTCGAGAGAGCCCCCCTGTGGTGGAGGCAGCTCTAAGCTTTTTAATTTAAATTGTCCCTCTAATTTAAATGAATACACTTTAAATCCATTTACAAGGATCTATTGGAGGGCAAGTCTCATGCCAGCAGCCGCGTAATTCCAGCTCCAGTAGCGTCCACTAAAGCTGCTGCAGTTAAAAAGCTTTTATAAGGATCGAGCTCGGCTGTCCACCGCAAGGCATCCTAGTGCCAGTCCCAGCCCCTATGCCTTGGGGTGCCTCCTGATGCTCTTCACTAAGTATCCCGTGGTCCCGAAGCATTTCCTTTGAAAAAATTAAGTGTCCAAACTACAGGTGGTGTAGCTTGCTTAACAGCCGGGATAATCCGCTGACTAGCAGACACTGCTACTAGGCACAAAGTATTTCCTGGGCTAGATGCAGTTAAAAATTTGTAAGTAGATACTCTCGTTGGATGCTGAGAAAGCATTCCATAGAGTCTCCTGGCACGCCATATATGATTCTCTTAAAAAGCTTGGGGTAGGGGTCTAGGGGACCCTTTTATAGCCAAAATCACGGCCCTGTATCACAATACGTCACCTAGGCTGAAGATAAATGGAACTGTAGCACCGAGGGCTCGGTTGCTACAGACGTATTGCACCTCACCCAGAGGTGTGATATCTCACTCTCAGATAAGGATGGAGTGTGGATCAGGACCCGACACCTGCATGCATTACACCACATTGCCGTGGGGCAGGGCGACCAATATGCCCCTGAGATGGGCACGACAGTCCCTGTCCCTGGCTGGAGTGGGGGGAGGGAACACTGAGGAAGGGGAACCCTGCAGTGCAGGAGCAGGGAGGAAGCAGTTCCTGGGTGCATTGAGAAGGGAGTATAAAAGGTGGGCACCATCTTAGTTCAGTGCAGAGAAGTCTGAGCAGAAGTGGCAGGGAGCAGGGGCTCTGCATGAGCTCTGCTCCGGAGGCGGGCCTAGTAACAGAGGCCCAGGCCTGCAAGAGGGAGAAGGAAGGAAGAGGAGCGGAGAAGGCTCCAGGAACGAGGAATGAAGGGATCCCAGGGGTGCGGACGGGCGAGTCGCCACCGCACGCCCGAATCCACCTGCGTGGAGGGGTCAGGCCAAAGGGGGAGACCGGTCCCCGAACTAGTGGAGGCAGGAAACGACCCTCAGCTAGAAACCGGAGGCTCTGACATTTTATGTGGCGCAGCCCCTTGCTCCACCCGCTAGGAAGGCACCACATAGGGTCAGGGAAACTGGCGCCAAGTTTACCAAGAGGAGGCCCGAGGCAGCCGGACAGAAGTGTTGGTAAGAAAGGCCAGACAAAGGACACACAAAGGGGGTCCTGTGAAGCGCTCCAAAGTTATCTGGGAGTTGTCTGAGCCCCTCACCTGGTGAGCACAGTACGACGTGGGCAGCCGTTACCTGCAGACGTGGTCTGGATAATAAGAACTGTGAGTAAAGGCCCTAAACTGCATCACTGACTCCGTGTCGTTACTGCTGCTGCCCTGCACCATCACCCCCATCCTCCGCATACACTGCCCTGAGGCTATACTCCTCCCGTGGGGAGTTATGCTACGCTCTGCTGCACCCACAACACCAGCCTTAGCGGTCTGCCCTGTAGCGGCGGTTCACTCTGACCGCAATCCACGGGTGGCGTAGTCAGACATTTAAACATCAAAACCACATAAATAGTTCCGCCACTGGTTTGACCGCCCTGAGCCACGGAACCGGATCGCCGCCACGAAGACTACAACCACCAGCATCCACCAAAAAGGGTCCGGCTCCGGGTGTCCCAAGGCCCAGGGGGTGCGTCAGAACATTTTCATCACCTTTCACAATCACCAATGGGACAAGGCAGGGATGTCCTCTGTCCCCTCTCTTATACATCCTAGTGACGGAGCACCTGCTCTCATCAATTCGCCATAACCCCAATATTAGGTGGATTGAGGTGGGAGGCACCGAGTACAAGTGCTCTCTATTTGCTGATGATGTCCTAGTATATATCACTCAATCACATATATCCATCCCTGCTGTTATGGCTGAAATAGATCACTTTGTTACATGGTAAAATTTTAAAATCAATGCAGCGAAGTCTGAGGCCCTCGATGTCTCCCTCCCTAAATCCATATAGGATTCCATCCAGTCCAACTTTCCCTTTGCCTGGCCCTCACAGGGTATCAAATACTTAGGAATTCCTATTCATAGAGACCTCTCCCATCTATGTTATCTTAATTTTGGGCCCTTTATTGAACAATTCCATACAGACCACGGTTGGCAAGTTAGAACTGTAAGATTCACTACGTGAACCACTGGTGTTTTGTGGAAAAGCACATGTACACCGCGTTCCAAATTATTATGCAAAAAGTGTTTAGGAGTGATAAGGGAAGAATTTGTTTGTTTGTCAGTTAAACTCATTGATGGTGATGTGTGTCAGGGCTCTTTATATCACTGTAAGCAATTGCAGACACCTGTGCTAATTAGTTTGGCAGGTGTGTCCAATGAAAGGCAAGACTACTTAAGAAGGCTCTCTCACATTATTAAGCAGCCTACATTTTCTGCCAAAATGGGAAAGAAAAAGGATGTGTCGGCTGCTGAGAAGCAACAAATTGTGGAGTGTTTAGGTCAAGGCATGACTACAATCAACATTGTGCGATGATCAGGATGAAGTGTCTTGGCAATCAAGAAGTATGTAGCTGATTCACAGTACACACGTGTGCGTGCTGATAAGGGCAAATTGAGGACTCTTTCCTACAGGCAATTACGTCAGGTTGAAACAGCAGCGGCAAAAAAGCCTTGTCATAGCAGCAGACAAGTTTTTGAAGCTGCTTGTGCCTCCAACGTCCTCCGAACAACAAGATGCAGGGTCCTTCAGAGGTTTGCAGCTGTGCATATGCCATCCTGTCGACCTCCTCTATCCACTTCACACAAGCAGAAACGGCTCCAGTGGGCCAAACATTACATGAAGACTGATTTCAAAACTGTTTTGTTCACGGATGAGTGCCGTGCAGCGCTCGATGGTCCAGATGAATGGAGTGGAGGATGGCTGGTTGATGGACACCCCACGCAAACACGGCTACAGCGCCAACAAGGAGGAGGTGGAGTAATGTTTTGGGCTGGAATCATGGGGAGAGAGATTGTCGGCCCCTTTAGGATCCCTGAAGGCGCTAAAGATGAACTCCATAATGTATGTGGATTTTCTCAAACAGCACTTCCTGCCATGGTTCAAGAAGAAGAACCGTGTATTTCACAGCAAGATCATTTTTCTGCATGATAATGCACCATCTCATGCTGCACATAAAACATCTGCATCTCTGGCTGATATGGGCATAAATGGGGACAAACTTATGGTGTGACCCCCATGCTCCCCTGACCTCTACCCCATTCAGAACCTTTGGAGCATCATTAAAAGGAGTGTCTATGATGGCGGGAGGCAGTTCACATCTAAGCAACAGCTCTGGGAGGGTATTCTGTCCTCATGCAAAACAATTGAAGCAGAAACCATCCAAAACCTGACAAATTCAATGGACGAGAGAGTTCAGAAGCTCCTTTCGAACAAGGGGTCCTATGTGAAAATGTAACATCACCTAGAATAAAGTTTTGAGTTGAAAACTGTTTGATTTCAGTTTCTAACAACCTGCTAATGCTTATAATTTCAAAAATGACCATTTTTTTGGTCTTTATTAAAATGAAAAGGTTGATCGAAAAGTTTGGGGGATCTAAGAGTGTGGCAACCCAGTAGTCATGATTACTTCGAATTCTGACAATATGAGGGTCATGCTGCAGGTAGTGCAGCAAGAAGGCACTTATGTGTCTTGCGCATCTCGGAGCCCCAAAATTATTTTCCGGGCTAGATGCAGCTAAAAATTATTTTTAATTTTAAATCTGGTGAAGCTTATTATAGATGGCCTAATAGGATCAGTGCTGCACACTGCTACAAAGCCCAAATTATTTTCCAGTCAAGATACAGATAAACATGATTAGTAATTTGAAAGCTTAAAACGGTTGGTAGGGTGATTTTAACCAATCATCAAGCTTTTACTCTCCCCAGGATGACACAGGGGTAGAAAAGTCGTTTCGGATCCATGATTTGTTCATCTTTATGAACGTGAGTCTGTCTACATTATCAGTGGAGAGCCGCGTGCGCTTATCTGTCAGCACACCACCAGCAGCGCTGAACAGACGTTCAGACAGAACGCTGGCTGCGGGGCATGACAAGATCTCCAAGGCGTAAGTGGCTAGCTCCGGCCATTTATCCAGATTGGAAGCCCAAAAAGAGCAAGGGTCCAGTGACACAGTCGTGGCTTCAATGTTTACTTGGAGATACTCCTGTACCATCGTCTCTAGGCGTTGACTATGTGTCAGACTTCTTGTCTCCTGTGGCCTTGCAAAGGATGGGCTAAAAAAGTGGTGAAATGATTCCGCAAAATTGATGTTACCAGCAGATACTGTGGTTCTGTTACGGTTTGAGTGCTGAACACTTGACGGTCCCACGGTTGGCAAGTTGGAACTGTGAGATTCACTACGTGCACCACTGGTATTTTGTGGAAAAGCACATGTAAGATTCTGCAACAGTCTCTGCTGATACTCCTGCATGCGTGCATCCCTTTCTATGGCAGGAATAATTTCTGCAAATTTACTTTTGTACCGGGGATCTAACAGTGTGGCAACCCAGTAGTCAGGATTATTTCTAATTCTCACAATTCGAGGGTCATGTTGCAGGTAGTGCAGCAAGAAGGCACTCATGTGTGTTGCGCATCCAGGAGCACCAAGTCCCTGTTGTGTTGGTGGCGAGGTAGCAATCATGCTTCCTTCCTCTGTCCTCTCCCCCCAACCTCGCACAACAGAAATGTGATCAAGGTCTCCCTCATCTGATGAGTCTTCCATCAGTTCGTCCTCCACTTCTTCCTGGGCTCCTGCACCTTCCTCACTAGTTTGGCTGCTACCATGCGCCCTGGTAAAATCATCTCCCCCACCCTCACATGCCTGCCGCCTTGGTGCTGCCGACCGTCTGGACCTTGCAGATGTTAGCCCTTCCGCATACAACTCCTCCTCCTCTACTTCCTCCACCTCCTCTTGTGCCACCACCTGACTCCGAATTCTGTTTAACATGTGCTCCAGCATGTAAATCACCGGAATAGTCATGCTGATAATGGCATCGTCAGCACTAAACATCTTCGTCGCCATTTCAAAACTGTGCAGAAGGGTGCATAGGTCCCTGATCTGAGACCACTCCTCCAGCGTGATTTGCCCCACCTCTGAATCTCGTTGGCCCAGGCTATACGTCAGAACGTATTGCACCAGGGCTTGTCGGTGCTGCCACAGTCGCTGCAACATGTGCAGAGTTGAATTCCACCGGGTAGGCACATCGCATTTTAGCCGGTGAAGTGGCAGGCCCAACGACTTCTGTAGAGATGTAAGTCGCTGAGCTGCGGGATGCGAACGGCGGAAGTGAGCACACAGCGACCGTGCCCTCTGCAGAAGGCCATCTAGTCTGGGATAGTGGGCTAAAAATTGCTGGACAACCAGGTTCAACACGTGAGCCATACAAGGCACGTGTGTGACATTGCCCCGGCGAAGGGCCGCACCCAGGTTTGCAGCATTGTCGCACACGGCCTTCCCTGGTTTCAGGTCCAGTGGAGACAACCATTCATGAAATTGGTTCTCCAGAGCTGACCACAACTCCTCAGCTGTGTGACTCACATTTCCCAGACATTTCAATGTAAAAACCACCTGATGACGTTGAGCCCTACTGCCAGCATAGTAAGGAGGTGTGCAGGATCCCTTCTGCGCAGTTAGAAAGCTTGTGGCATGACCAGACAGGCTTTGGGTGCAGGTGGAAGACCGAGAGGAGGTTGAGGAGGCAGAAGCAGTGGAGGAAAAATGACATAAAGAGGATTGACGCACAACTCGTGGGGACGGCAAGACTTGGACAGCAGCCCCTTGTCCTGCTGTCACCATAGTTACCCAGTGCCCAGTCAGCGACATGTAACGCCCCTGTCCATGCCTACTCGTCCAAGTGTCTGTGGTGAAATGCACCCTGTCACACACAGAGTTTCTCAAAGAAGCGGTGATGTTGTGTGCGACATGCTGGTGGAGCGCAGGCACACCTTTCTTTGAGAAGTAGTGCCGACTGGGCATCTGGTACTGGGGCACTGCGACGGACATAAGGTCTCGAAAATCCTCTGTGTCCACCAGGCGGAAAGGCAGCATTTCTGTAGCCAAGAGCTTGCAGATGGTGAAATTCAACCTCTTAGCTTTCTCATGGCTAGGAGGAAATGGTCTTTTACTTGTCCACATCTGAGGGACCGAGGGCTGGCTATTGTGCTTAGACGGGGTTGATAAGGGTGTCCCCGGCAAACTGCCGGTCTGTGAGGAAGATGCAGACGGACATGTTAGGTTGCCTTGATCCAAAGGTGGTGCTATCGATGTCGGACAGCGCTCAAGACCAGCTGGTGTTACCACCTCCAAAGAAAATGATGACCTGCCAATCACGCTGGCTGTTGCGGGTAAAGAGGTGGCAGGTCTGCGCCCCAAAACAGGTGTGACTGCTGTCCCCCCAGTCACAGAGGATGAAGAGGCCGCGGATGCACAAGATATGGCAGACGGTGGTTGGCCCGGCCGGCTAGACCGCATTGTAGCACACTGAGCTTCCCACTGCAACTTATGCTTCATGTCCATGTGCCGGTTCATGCATGAAGTACTCAAACTATGTATTTTTTGGCCTCTACTTAGCTTTTGCTGACAAATGTTACAGATAACACGAGTTGGGTCATCTTTATCGATCTGAAAAAATGCCCAGGCTATGCAAGGCTTAGCACCCATGCGACCTGAAGAGCCACCACGACTTGTGGTGAGAGGCAGAGTTGTGTTTGAGGATGCAGTTGTTGACGTGCTTCCAGTACTACGTCTCTGTCCAGGAAGGCGCAACCTGACCTCGTCGTCACTAGCATCTTCCTCCACCTCCTCTGCTGACCTCATCTCTTGGCTGACTGTGGGTTGACAGTAAGTGGGATCTCCGACCTCATCATCATCACCCTGTGCGTTATCACACCCGTCGTCCTCAGAGCCAACCTGTTCCTGCCCTGACAAAAAACTAAAGTTGTCGCTCCAATCAGGTATTTGAGTCTTATCATCGTCTTCCTCATTGTCTCCACCAACAGGAGTTACAGTTTGGGAATGAGGGTCTACATTATGGTCAGAACCTTCTGCGTCTGGTCCTGGATCCGACTCATAAAGATTCTGGGCATCAGTGCAGATCATTTCCTCGTCTGGATTCACAGAAGCGCTGGAGTCGACCTCTGATTCCCAGGCTATAGTATGAGTAAACAGCTCTGCAGACTCAACCATCTGTTCTACCTCATACTCAGACGGGCAGCTGGAGATTTGGGAGCTGTGAGGAAGCAAGTGCGATTTGGGTGACACCTTTGAGGACTGGAGTATTTGTGATGTTGAAGTTGATGTGGAGGAGAGCCCACTTAAAGGAGCACTTGATATCCGTTGAAGCACCTGCTGTTTTTGTGCCTCATCTGGAATTTGTAGCGATTGGCGTGGCCGTAAGAAAGGGATCTTATCACATTGTCCGCTAAAAGAAGTAGACATTTTAGTTTGGCTGGAAGATGGTCTTTCTTCTGCACCTACCCCACGGACACAACCTTTTTTCCCCTTCCCAACACGCCTATTCCCCTTTCCACCAGCAGCAGGCCTTTTTCCACTCATTTTGGTGGTTAACTAATTCACAACTCTGGAGTTGTTTGCACAAAAAAACAATGGATGGTAACCGAGCAGAGCTGAGTGGCCAAACTGTGGTATTAGGCCAAAACTATTGGCTGGGTTAGATGCAGAAAAAAAATATTTTTAATTTGCAACCTGATGGAGGTCAGTATAGATGGACTAATAGAACAAGTCCCACACGCTGCTAGAAGCCCAAATATTTTTTCAGAGATAAATGAAGAAAAAAATTATTTTTAATTTGCAACCTGATGGAGGTCAGTATAGATGGACTAATAGACCAAGTCCCACACACTGCTAGAAGCCCAAATATTTTTTCAGAGCTAGATGCAGAAAAAAATTATTTTTAATTTGCAACCTGATGGAGGTCAGTATAGATGGACTAATAGAACAAGTCCCACACGCTGCTAGAAGCCCAAATATTTTTTCAGAGATAAATGAAGAAAAAAATTATTTTTAATTTGCAACCTGATGGAGGTCAGTATAGATGGACTAATAGACCAAGTCCCACACACTGCTGGAAGCCCAAATATTTTTTCAGAGCTAGATGCAGAAAAAAATTATTTTTAATTTGCAACCTGATGGAGGTCAGTATAGATGGACTAATAGACCAAGTCCCACACACCGCTAGAAGCCCAAATATTTTTTCAGAGCTAGATGCAGAAAATTTTTTTATTCAATTTGCAACCTGATGGAGGTCAGTATAGATGGACTAATAGACCAAGTCCCACACACTGCTAGAAGCCCAAATATTTTTTCAGAGCTAGATGCAGAAAAAAATTATTTTTAATTTGCAACCTGATGGAGGTCAGTATAGATGGACTAATAGACCAAGTCCCACACACCGCTAGAAGCCCAAATATTTTTTCAGAGCTAGATGCAGAAATTTTTTTTATTCAATTTGCAACCTGATGGAGGTCAGTAAAGATGGACTAATAGACCAAGTCCCACACACTGCTAGAAGCCCAAATATTTTTTCAGAGCTAGATGCAGAAAAAAATTATTTTTAATTTGCAACCTGATGGAGGTCAGTATAGATGGACTAATAGACCAAGTCCCACACAGTGCTAGAAGCCCAAATATTTTTTCAGAGCTAGATGCAGAAAAAAATTATTTTTAATTTGCAACCTGATGGAGGTCAGTATAGATGGACTAATAGACCAAGTCCCACACACTGCTAGAAGCCCAAATATTTTTTCAGAGCTAGATGCAGAAAAAAATTATTTTTAATTTGCAACCTGATGGAGGTCAGTATAGATGGACTAATAGAACAAGTCCCACACGCTGCTAGAAGCCCAAATATTTTTTCAGAGCTAGATGCAGAAAAAAATTATTTTTAATTTGCAACCTGATGGAGGTCAGTATAGATGGACTAATAGACCAAGTCCCACACACTGCTAGAAGCCCAAATATTTTTTCAGAGCTAGATGCAGAAAAAAATTATTTTTAATTTGCAACCTGATGGAGGTCAGTATAGATGGACTAATAGAACAAGTCCCACACGCTGCTAGAAGCCCAAATATTTATTCAGAGATAAATGAAGAAAAAAATTATTTTTAATTTGCAACCTGATGGAGGTCAGTATAGATGGACTAATAGACCAAGTCCCACACACTGCTAGAAGCCCAAATATTTTTTCAGAGCTAGATGCAGAAAAAAATTATTTTTAATTTGCAACCTGATGGAGGTCAGTATAGATGGACTAATAGAACAAGTCCCACACGCTGCTAGAAGCCCAAATATTTTTTCAGAGATAAATGAAGAAAAAAATTATTTTTAATTTGCAACCTGATGGAGGTCAGTATAGATGGACTAATAGACCAAGTCCCACACACTGCTAGAAGCCCAAATATTTTTTCAGAGCTAGATGCAGAAAAAAATTATATTCAGTTTGCAACCTGATGGAGGTCAGTATAGATGGACTAATAGAATGATGCTATGCCCAAAAGATTTTACTTCACTAGGTGCAGTAAAAAAATTGGTATTCTATACACAGGTGGTATATCTTGCAACACAGATAGGCTACTCCACTGACTAACACACTCTGCAATAGGCCAAAAAGGATTAGCTTTGCTAGATTCAGCCAAATGCTGTGAAAAAAACTTGCACAGCACTGGCACAGACCTGCCTGGCAAAAACTGATAGGAACTGATGTAACCTAGTCCTGAAAAGGACTCCAATTACAATTAGTCTTTACTCCCACAATCTATCTATTTAAGAGCACAGACCTGCCTGATAAAAGTCGTAGGAAATGCTGTAACCTAGTCCTTAAAAGGACTGCAATCACAACTATTCCCTACTCCCAAGCTATCTGTATATTTGTGCGAAAAT
Organism: Phyllobates terribilis; assembly: GCF_046119375.1. NCBI lineage: Eukaryota > Metazoa > Chordata > Amphibia > Anura > Dendrobatidae > Phyllobates > Phyllobates terribilis. The sequence goes on along the minus strand of NW_027362772.1, from coordinate 53,750,994 downwards.
TGGCTTGAAATTAACAAGGTATAGCGCACACAGCAACAGCGGTGCCGTCTAACACGCAGCTGCAGCAGTGAGAAAATGGTGGCGACGGGGAAAATGGCTTGGTCTTATAGGGCAAGGACATGTGACATACACTGCCAATCACACATGCCCTTGCTTGTGTGAAAAAAAGCACTTCGCTCCGTGTGTGCGCTGCTGATAGGCTGACAGATTGCACCTCCCCACTGCAAATGCGGGAAAGAGAAAAAAAAATGGAGATCTTCATTGTTCCTGCAGAGATCCATCCCCTGCCCCTCCCCCCGCCCCGCTGTACACTCAAACTGCGTATTAACATTAATTTTCATCATTACTGAGAAAAAATCCAGTTATGATTTTGGTGCACGAACAGTTATCGAACATAACCTCGAACAGCCGAATTTTTCTCAAATTGTTCGTGTTCGCCGATCGGCTCGAACACGGCCCAAAACAGCTCGAATTTGAGATTGGCGAACAGTTCGAGTAGAACAACGCTCATCTCTAGTCTTGACCACTTCCATCTCATACTTATCTTCTGTTAACACTCTCTTAGCTCTCCTCAGGTCCACCTTCTCATGGTATGAAGGAGTAAGTGCAACTTGTTTGCCCTTCTCCTTCTCCAAGGAGGCCTCGTTCACTGAGTGATACTTTGCCAGGCGACCTTTGAGCTCGAAAACTTCTTCCTCTAGCTCCGCTACTCGCCTCTCAGCAGCCCATCTCTGAAGCTCTTCCTGCTTCAACTGCTCCTTTAACAGTAGAGTTCTCTCAGACCTCTCTGTCTCCCATGCGCCCACTCGGCTCTCAACAGCCAGTCTCTCAAGCTTCTCTTGCTTCAAATGGGCTTGTAGCAACTCCTTGAGTTCCTTGATCTCGGCTTTTACATCCACCAAATCACCCAAGCTCGCATTATTCAAAGAGGCATTTGCTTCATACCTCCCTTCTCCGATAGACTCCTCCATCCTGCAGAAACTTTCCTTAAGGCACGCCTCTGCCCTCTGGAGATCATCACAGAACTTCTGCAGCTCCTTCACCTGAGCTTCCAGACCTAGGGTTTTTCTGTGGAGATCATCATTTTCATCACGGGTGTCCTGAAGAGTGGTCTCAACCACTTGGCGCATGTGCTCTGCATCCGCCTTATCATCCTCTAGTTTTTCTTTAACCCTGAGGAGATCCTCATAGTCTCTCTTAATTTGTTGCAGTTCCCCACTGCGTTCACCATATTCCTTCTTGGATTCACACAGCTCCCGGTTGAACTGTTCGCGCAGTCGTTCTAGGTTTTGTTCACGCCCAGAAACTTCATCCTGCAGCGCCTCCTTCTCATGCTTCAACTGAAAAACCTCCTCCTTGGTTTTGCGGCGGTCCTCCTTAATTTCCTGGAACATTTCCTTCCATTGGTTAATTTCCTCGTTGCTTCCCTCCAGGTCTCGCTGTAAGTTCCTCACAACCTGGTATATTTTCTGTCGTTCAGACTCCAGGCTCCTCTGGTCTGAGGACACGTCCTCCAGGTTTTCCCATAGTTGCTGCACGTCACTCTGACACTGCTGCCTGATAGGCTCCAGCTCTTGGTCATGACTGGCTACCTCCTCTTTCAGGGCTGTCAGATCCTGATCCTTCTGTCTCAGTACTGTACCGGAGGTTGCTACTAGCAATGTCACCTCCTCTTCTGCCTCTAAAGAAGGATCCACACTTGAAACAAAGGCACACAGTACTACATTTTCCTTATTTTCACTTGCAGCAAAGACTACAGGAGAAACCTTTTTGTGGCCCTTGCGCCGTCGACAACGAGAGGGGGACTTTCTCTCCTCGTCTAGCTCCTCCTGACTGAACTCTCCTTCTACTTTCGTAGTGTCACCGTCAGCTACGGGGTCTGTGTCACTCCCCATGGTTTTGTGGACTAACAGGTCACCTCCCACTTTGGCGTCAACCATTTCTACTGGAGCTACCCCATTATCAACGGTCAAATTGTCGTTTTTAGGCGGTACCAACCCACAACCAGTAACAAATTTTGGTTTTCTATACTCCATGCTCTTTTGAAAATCCGCCCCCTTTTCAGACTCCGCCCCCTTTTGGACACCCACACCTGTAGGGGAAATTTTACAAAAAAAATAAACAATAGTCTTAGGACCCAGTTCACAACATCTCTTACCACCTCCCCGGGCAATACTGGCGACTCCGGAGAGTTCACAGAATGGTCCACTGCCGCCATTCTATATGGTGCCCACAGCTCCTGCTGTTCCTGCACCATGTTCTGTAGACGTTTCTCAAATACCTGCTGCGGTTTTAACTGGCACTTTAATTGCTCAATAGCTTCAGTTTCATTTGCTGCTCCGTTCAAAGCCATTGCGGTACACTATTCACACTAGACACTTCACACCGCTCTCCCCGGAAAATTTTCGTGGCCCCGCCGAGCCACAGCAAACCAGGTTTTAGTACGAGGACAATTTTTGTAACCCCGCCGAGTTACAGCCAGATGCTTTAATCTTCATGACCTCGCCGAGCCACAGCAAACCAGGTTTGAGTGTGAGGACAATTTTCGTAACCCCGCCGAGTTACAGCAAGATGCTTTAATCTTCGTGACCCCGCCGAGCCACAGCAAGATGCTTGTATCCACAGTCGTCGTCCTGTGCTGTTACCCCTAGCAACCAGGCTGCAGTTGCCCCTAGCAACCGGGCTGTAGTTGTCCCTAGCAACTGGGCTGCAATTGCCCCTAGCAACCGGGCTGCAGTTGCCCGCATTCTCCAACCACATGTAAGGCAGCGCTAGTCATCATGCTGGGGGACACTCGCTTGATCGGGTCAATTAAAGCACACCAGCCACGTTTTCCAGTATTTCACAGTCCAGCAGTTTATTACACTTCATAACTGCTTTTAACGGAGTCCATCTCAGTGGCTTGCCGACATATTACACATATAATGTCCAAGAGCCTTTCCAGTAACAGATATGTCCACTTGGCTCCAGATACAGCCTTCAGCAAGGTAACAATATAAATGTCCACATCAAGCAGTGTTTTTACCTTTGCCGGGTTTTAGCTGCTTCAGATTAGTTCTGCCACCACTGTGGCGTTTTACGCTTCCCAGATGGGGGTCTCCAGCCCTCGTACCTTCAAGGCTACTGGTATGTTTTCACACATAACATCCAGCCACTGCCTTCCAGGACTCTTGTCTTTCAAGCCTCTTGCCCTCCAAGGCTACTGGCATCTGTTACACATAAGGATCCAGCCTCTGCCTTTCAGACTTCACCAGGCTTCACTAGGCCTCACTAGGCCTCACACTCTAACGGTGTCCCACACACGGGGAACAGGCCTCACGCCTTTCAAACCTGTTTCAAAACTACCAGGGTTTATATATCTTCCAGTGCACACAGTGCCTGTGCTGATGTCACAGTCATGTGATCAGACCTTCTGTGTGCACAGGACCTGTGCTGATGTCACAGTCATGTGATCAGTCATCTGAGGGGGAGGTACATGGTCAGCCAAAACACACCCTGGACCATTACAGCAATGTCGCAAGCCGCTGCATTACAAACCTTTAAGTTGGACATTCTTGGGTCACTGCCTGTTAAATCGCACTGTGTGAACACTGCCGCCCTACAGCTGGCACGGCAATGAGCAAAGATATTGGGGTGACCTATGCAGGCCTGGCGTCAGCACCAGGTGCACACGGGCAAGTACCAGGTCCCTGAGCAGATGGGGGGGCCCACTCGCCATCGGACACTCCTTTGCGCTATGGGACCCGTGAGCTGATGAGAGCGGTGCCAGCGCCTGCGCCCCCCCGCTTGCTCAGGGCCTCGTCACAATACTTACCTCTCCCCGTGCCTCCACAGCAGGTCCTGTATCCTCCGCGGCTGATGCACTGTGACGTCTCAGGTCAGAGGGCACGGTGACGTCTTTCCACCGCATTCTCTCCTGAACAGTCACAGCGCAGAGCGGGAAGATGCAGGTGACACTGAGGAGTCCGGACCTGAGCAGCGGCAGCAGGTGAGGAGAAGTGAGGTGGGTATTTAATATTTTTTTTTTTATGTATGGAGGCATGGGGCATTATATGGGGGGGAGGTGACATCCTACATGGGGCATTATATGGGGGGGAGGTGACATCCTGCATGGGGCATTATATGGGGGGGGAGGTGACATCCTACATGGGGCATTGTATGGGGGGGAGAGGTGACATCCTGCATGGGGCATTATATGGGGGGGAAGTGACATCCTGCATGGGGCATTATATGGGGGGGAAGTGACATCCTGCATGGGGCATTATATGGGGGAGAGGTGATGATGCTCCCCCTGGGCCGTGGGGTTCCCGGAGCCGGGCCGGTAGACACTGGGGGTTGTAGTCACAGTGGCGGTGACCCGGTCCATGACCCAGGGCGGTCAATCCAAGGGTAGTAGATGTATACAGGTTATATAATGTCCGACTGCGCCATAGAGACCGCCGCTGCGGAACAGTCCTCTGAAGCCGGTGGTATAGAAGCAAAGGTGGTATAACTCCCCACAGGAAGAGTTAGCTTCAGGGCAGTGTGTGTGGATGATGGTGGTTGATACAGGGTGTCGCGGTGCAGAAATAACCACAGAGTCCGTATAGTGCAGTCCCAGGGTCTTTACTGGTAGCAATTAGACAGGCCTGGACTGGAGTACTGGCTAGAGATAAGAGTCTGGTCAATCTGGAAGCAAGCATAGAGTCCTCCTGGGCAGGTGGAGTTGTAGGCCTGCCATGCTCACTATTCTCTTTGGCTTTACTGCTTGTAGCTGTGTTGTAGCCCACGACCCTGAGTGTAACGTGCTATGCTCACCCGTATGGCTGGCAGCTCGGGCCTTGTGGATGCCTCGCTCCTCCGTAGCGGTACTGGTCCCTCGGTGCTACTGAGCCTCCGGGCGTCTGATGGGGGCCAGGAGACCTGCAATCTCCTGTCCTGCGGTATCTGCTGCTGGGTCTGGAATCCCCCAGAGCCTCGGACTCCGGTGTCCGGTTCACTGTGTGCTCCAGCTAGGACGAGCTATCTCCAGCTCCAGTCCCTAGCTCCTCTCTCTTCAGTGTCCTAATCTCAACTTCTTGCACTGAACTAAACTAACCCCGCCCCCAGATCCAGTTGCCAAGGGGAGGAACTCCCCTTGCTGGCCTGGAGCCAGGAAAGTGTTGCATGTATAGTGTACCTGACCAAAAGGGCCCCCGCTTGCTTCCAGACATGGTATTACCTCTTTTAAGGGAAGCAACACCACTGTGGCAACCAGACCCTCTGGGGTGCCACACTCCCCCCTAGTTAATCTCAGTACTCCGGGACTGAACATATTTTTGCAAAATAACAGGTAACAAATACAATAGCAATAAAGGTACATTAGGAATATTTACAAGTATTACTGTCTTTATCAGGTCACAGTATAGTCTGCAACCAGGTGTCCATTCCACTGAAGAAGGTGTAGTTTGAGGGACCCGTCCCAAACCCTCCACGGAGGCCCTGGGGTGGCTGCAGGGCATTGATGATCCGGATGTTGGACCACATCTTCAGCCACCTCCACGGGTGTTTGTTCTGTGGTCTGGCACAAAGGGGTACTTTTACAGGTGCAACTCTCCACAGGCAAAGTTTTTGGTTATTCACTGTCCATAACCTAAAAGTCTCTGGATCCCTTTCGGGTAACTGAATAAACAGGTTAAATGCACACATATAAAACATTTCAGATTTTCTATACTTTAAATTTCTGCAATTTTAAATTCTCCAACGAGCAGGGGGCTGACCTCTTGTAGCTCCGGTAGATCTACGGAGTATACTATCTGTCAGTGCTCTACCCTGGTCCCTTGGGTCTACCCCTGGTGTGGTGGGTTCAGTGTGAACTGCATTACTAGTATTTTGAGGTGACACTGGTAGGTTGGGCAACTTCCTATGGATTCTTTGGCTTACCGTGGGTACGACAGGTTCACTATTAGCAGAGGGTTGATTCTCCTGGTCTGCTGTTGATGAAACTTCTGCCTCCGGGGCCAACTGTTCTTCCAACTCTTCTGGGACTTCTGAAGATTCCTGAGGGGCTGGTTGGAGAAAGGTGAGGACTGGCACAACAATTGCATTGTTCACTTGTGTCCACGACTGGGGAAATTCTCCGAGTACTGTTCTGACCATTTCTTCCACTTCCTCTGTGGGTTGAGGGCTATCTTGGTCTTCTTTAGGGTATTGCAGTTGCTCGGGACATTTCTTCAAGTGGTCTCTTGAAACTGTTGCTGATGTTTCTCCTCCATCCTTACTAATGAGGCACACCTTGGTGTTATCATGACTCCAGGGTAGGATGGTGTACGGCTCTTCCTCCCACTGGTCATCCAATTTGTGGAGTCGCCTCTTTCTCTTAAGGACTTGTTCTCCAGGTGACAATGGAACAGCAGGTGCGTGTTGATTGTAAGTCTTCTCTTGTCTTTGCCTTGCTTGGGACAGACTTCTTTCAACACACTCTTGCACTTTGCGGTATTGTTGTTGCCGCTCAGTGTCCCAATCTGCATCTGGTGAGGCCGTCTCTGGTGTTATGACTCCCATGTCCAGGTCGATGGGCAGCTTACCAGGTCTTGCTCTCATCAGGTAAGCAGGTGTGCAGTTGGTAGAGTTTACTGGGATATGGTTATAGAGGTCCACCAGATCTGGTAGCTTTTCTGGCCACAGGCTGCGTTCCTCAAGGGGCAACGTCTTCAGCAGGTCTATCACCACCTGGTTCATCTTCTCACACAACCCGTTGGTTTGGGGGTGATACGGCGTTGTCCTGATTTTCTTGCAGCCGTACAGGTTGCAGAATTCCTGGAACACCTCCGCTTCGAAGGCTGGACCTTGGTCAGTAAGCACACGTTTTGGGTAACCGTGCGGGCGACAGAAGTGCTGTTGGAAAGCTCTGGCTGCTGTCTGAGCAGTCTGGTCCTTTACTGGCACTACTACCAGGAACCGGGAGTAGTGGTCTATGATGGTGAGAGCGTAGACATAGCCTGACCTGCTTGGGGCTAGCTTCACGTGGTCCAAGGCTACCAGTTCAAGTGGCTGTTTGGTGATGATGGGCTGCAGGGGAGCCCTCTGGCTGTCACGGTCTTTTCTTCTCAGGTTGCATTGTCCGCATTCTCGACACCACCTCTCGATTGCTTTCCTCATGCCAGCCCAGTAGAACCGTTCACGCAGCAGGACTTCCAACTTCTTCCAGCCAAAGTGTCCTGCTCCATCGTGGTATGCTTCCAAGACCATTGACGCATCCCGCCTCAGGACTACCACCTGCCAGACCAGTTCATGCTTCCGGGAGTTGATGGCTCTTCGACACAGCTTCCCTTCATAGATGAATAGCTTGCCCTTCTCCTTCCACAGCTGTTTGGTCTCCTCTGGAGCATCTGGATCAGGGTACGAGTCATCTCGTGTCAACAACTCCTTGACTAGGCGGACAGCCGGGTCACTATCTTGTGTCTCTGCCCATCCATGGTGGGGCAATGGATTGAACGTGGCCTCTCTGTTGGCAGAACACCTGTTCTTTACACAATGGGAGCACTGGGTTACTCCATGATAGTGGAAAGCGGGGATCTCTATCTCCTCCAGCTCTTCCGGGTCTTCTCCCCCATCTGGCAAGTTAGGCATCCTGGACAACGCATCGGCGTTTGCATTCTTGTGCCCAGCCCGGTACTTGATGGTGAACTCATTATTAGACAGTCGGGCCATCCATCTTTGTTCCAGGGCACCAAGTTTCGCAGTGTCCAGGTGCGTCAGCGGGTTATTATCCGTAAAGACGGTGAATTTGGAGGAGGCGAGATAATGCTTGAAGCGCTCTGTCACAGCCCAGACTACGGCGAGGAACTCCAACTTGAAGGAACTGTAATTTTCGGGATTCCTTTCTGTGGGTCGGAGCTTCCTGCTGGCATAGGCAATCACTCTTTCTCTGCCTTGCTATATCTGGGACAGCACCGCTCCTAGCCTCACGTTACTCGCGTCTGTATGGAGTATGAAGGGTTGGCCATAGTCAGGGTAGGCCAGGATCTCGTCTCCTGTGAGAGCCATCTTCAGCCTACTGAAAGATTCGTCTTCCGGCTTATCCCATTTGAATGGAGGCTTCGGGTTTTTGGCCTTCCTGGACTGGCCTACTAGAAGGTCCTGCATGGGTGCCGCCAGCTTGGTGAAGCCTTAGATAAATCTTCGGTAGTAGCCCACCAACCCGAGGAACTGCCGCACTTCCTTGATAGTGGAGGGTCTTCGCCAGTCCTTGATTACTGTGACCTTGTCAGGGTCTGGTGCTACACCTTCAGCGCTGACCACATGACCTAGGTACTGTACCTTGGGCTTCAACAGGAGGCATTTTGACGGCTTCACCTTTAGGCTAAAACCAGCTAGGGCTTCAAACACCTCTGCCAGGTGCTTCAGGTGATCTTCATAGGACTTGGAGTATACTATGACGTCATCCAGGTACAGCAGGACTGTCTCTAAGTTCTTATGTCCTAGACAGCACTCCATCAACCGCTGGAAGGTTCCTGGGGCGTTGCAGAGCCAGAATGGCATGCAGTTGAACTCGCTGAGGCCCATCGGTGTTGTGAATGCGGTCTTTTCTTTCTCCGCCTCCGCTACAGGAACCTGCCAATACCCACTAGTGAGATCCAAAGTAGAGAAATAATTAGCAGATTTTAATGCAGCTAGTGACTCCTCAATCCTGGGTAATGGGTATGCATCTTTATGTGTAATGCGGTTGATTTGCCTGTAGTCTACACACATTCTCATTATGCCATCTTTTTTCCTTACGAGAACTAATGGAGCTGCCCAGGGGCTACAACTGTCTCTTATCACCCCAGCCTCCTTCATCTCTCGTAACATCCCTTTGGCATTTTGATAGTGTGCAGGGGGTACAGGCCGGCACTGCTCTTTAATGGGTGGATGGTCTCCCGTGGGGATATGGTGTTGAACCCCTTTTGACTAGCCCAGGGGGACGGGGACTACTCGGTACCCGGGCCTTTGCCTGGCCTTGGGGATGTCGTGGTGGTCGGCTCTCGGGCCCGTACCCTGGGGTCAGCTTTAAAAAGGGGATTGTTTGTTAATTTTATGAAAGTTCGTGACGCCACCTGTGGTTTCTGGTGAGAATCACCAGCGCTGCGGCAGTCCACTGAGGCCGATGATAAGGCAGCTCGATGGTATAGCTCCCCACAGGTGGAGCTAGGCCTCAGGGCAGCGTACGGAGAGGGGGATGCAGGACAGAGGGGACCCAGCCGGGTCAGAGCAAGAACGGGGATGGACACGAAAGTCACTTCAGTACCTTTTACTGGTGGTAATTCAGGCACATCCTGGAGCACTGTAGGGTGAAGGGTGCATATCAGGATCCTCCCCAATGAGCGGGTGTAGGTCCTCCTGTTTCTTGCCTCTGCGTAGTAAGTTTCTGACCTGCCTGAAGCTAGGCCTAACTTTATCTCTGTCCTGCACCGGCTGACGTTGTGGTAGGGCCTTCTCTTGGAGTGCACGCTCCCAGTTTACGGGGCCTATGTGTCTCCTGGCTCTGTTACGTATCAGCTTTCTGGTGAACCTGGGACCTGTAGTTCTCCAGGGATTCCGGTTATGCCTTACTGGGTCGTAGAGATCCCGGTAAGCTCGGACCCGGTATCCGGTATATGTTTCGGGGTGAGCTGGGTAAGCTCCTTTGCCCCCACTGCTACTAACTTTCCACTCGCCTTCGGCCACGCTCGGGCCCTCACTAGGCTACTCACACTAACGGCAGCTTGGCGCGCTTCACCGATCTTATGACGCCGCCACACCTAAAGCTCACTATTCTGAGATACAAATGAGTCTGAACTATGCTCCACTGCAGGAACTCTCTCAACAGACTTGACTAGACTGAGCTCGACTCTGTATTCAGGTCTGTACTTGCTGAACTCTCCAGAGGAACTGAATTGCCTAGCTCCACCTTCCCTATTTATATCCCTAACAAGCTCCCTCTGCTGGTCTGAGGTGGAAGGTGGAGATGTGTGAATGTTTATGGGGGCCTCTTGTGGAGGAATCCATCAATGCACTCTTCTAGGATCTGTGATACCAAGCGCAGCTGGGCGTCACACTTTCACCTGCCCGAAGTTGAGCGGGTGTTTGCTGAAGGCCCTTTCATACTCCTGGACCACCCGGTATACTCCATGTTTTTGGTGTTGAGGGGTGGAGTCAGTGCCCACATGCAGCTTCTGACACCAGTCCTCCATCTGTCCCTTGGAGCCATTATCCTCCGCCTGTTTGTATGAAGGCAAGGGTTCCACTGTCTTTATAGAATTGTGGCTGACGGTGAATAGTTTGGCCAGGGTGGCATACCGGGGCAAATGGACTTCTTGTTCCCCAATATTCAGGATGCGGACGGGCACCCTCCCATGGCGAACATCAACCACCCCCCTGGCTGTCAAAATGGTGGGCCTACTGTCGGAGTAGATGGGCTCTACCAGGGCATGGTAATCTCTACCCCGGAGACCGATTGCTGCCCGGCACCATATCAGTATTTCACTTCTTGGGGGCATGGCAATGGGGAATGGGTCACTCATCCTGACACTGCCAATTTCACCACCAGACAGTTCTACCTGTTGTCTTCTCATCAGGGCTCTGATCTCTCTCTGCAGAACTCGCTGCTGACTGTAACTGGCAGTCTCCACAACCTGCTGTAACAAGACAATAATTTCTGAAAGACAATTTTCAATGACATTAGTGCCTAAGGTTATCATGGGATGACTTTTTCTTGGCGATCAATGTCAACAATTATCATTTCTTGCGCCGGCAATTCCACTTTGCCAACCTTTATGGTCACTTCTTTAAACCCCACTTGAGGTACGGGCTGACCATTGCTGGCATAGATGCTTAAATGTTCATCTGGACGGCGAGTAATGTCAGAATCAGTCCAGTATCGTTTGTAAAGAATGTAGGGGATAGTGGTCACCTGGGATCCAGTGTCCAGCAACACGCTCATTGGGATGCCATCAAGCACGACAGGTAGGACCGGTCATCCCCCCACATACTTGTCTCGCCAGCTGTGTGGGCCTGGTGGTCTTACGCCTGGGGGTTGGCCCTCTGCCCCAGGTTTTGCTTGTTTAAATTACAGTACCTTGCATAATGTCCTGGCTGGTGACAGCGGCGGCAGATGGGTTGTCCGTCCTGGTCGTAGCGGTCACTGTTCCTCCCTCTGGTTGGTGGAATCCTCCTCGGTTGTCGCCACGGGACGTCCTCCGGACTGGAAGCCAGCTGTATATTTCCTTTGGGAGACACCTGCAAGGATTGCACAGTTTTGGTTAGCACAGCTACACTTTTAGTCAGTTCTTGGAGCTGATGGTGCAGGTCTGTAGACATGGCATTGTCCAGAGTCTGTGCATCAGCTCCCACAGGCTCTGGGGAAAAGAGTGCCACCTCCTTGTGGTAGGTGATAGCTGGGCGCTGGTGAGATGTAGCACCACCTGGTGTTGGTTCTCGCAGCACCCGGATGGCTCTGTCCTTAAATTGAGTCCAGATCAGGGTTTTGCAGAGCCATTATGCGCAGCTGTGTCCGGCGAGCGCTAGACCTGAGCCCCTCAATAAACTGCTCAGTTAGCAATCTGTTCTCATCATGCACACTGTCGGGATCTACCTGTTTGATGGCCCTCAGCACCTCCTGCAAGTTTAAAGCATAGTCCCGTACACTGTCCTGAACCCGTTGTTTGCACCCATAAAACTTCATTTTTATCTCAGCTGTAGTACGGGTCTCAAAGGTGTCCTTTAGGCGGGCCAGTATCTCTTTCACAGTCCCTTTGTCCCTGGTTGGCCAGGACTTTACTTCTCTCTGGGCTGCACCAATCAACTGGCCTATGAGGATGCTCACTTTCTGCTCCTCGGACAGGGGGTACACTTTAAATAAGCTGCTCAGTCTTTCTTTAAAGTCACTCAGGGTGTGTGACTCTCCTGAGTACTGGGGCAACCACGCCGCTCCTGGTATACTGTATATGGCATGGAGAACGGCATCACTGCGGCAGCGGCTGCGCCGACGGTTGAAGTTCCCTCCGTATTGGGCGTCTGCTTCCCCCCTAGTGAACCGTGACCTACCTTCTTTCACTTTGCTTCCGTAGGCCGCAGTTCCGCAGGCGATGGTCTCCTTTGAGGACCTGGCGTCGCTTGCTTCTGACGTCAGCGCTTGCTGGGGCTCCTTCCAGGACCTGGCGCTGCGTCAGTGCATGAGGCGGGGCTTGGGCTTCACACTCTTCCAGCAGTTACGCCCCTCTTCTTCACGAGTGGCGACGTGGAATTGGCGGAAAATGGCAGGAAACAGCGGCAATTGGCGGGAAAACTTCACCACGGTATGTGACACAGTTCGTGAAGGCGCACAGTACCCGGTGGTAACAGGCACGAAATCCTGCCGACTACGCCAAAGTTGACGCGCCCATGGGCCGTGGGGTACCCGGAGCCAGGCCGGTAGACGCTGGGGGTTGTAGTCACAGTGGCGGTGACCCGGTCCGTGACCCAGGGCGGTCAATCCAAGGGTAGTAGATGTATACAGGTTATATAATGTCCGACTACGCCACCTGTGGAGTGCGGTTAATAGAGACCGCCGCTGCGGAACAGTCCTCTGAAGCCGGTGGTATAGCAGCAAAGGTGGTATAACTCCCCACAGGAAGAGTTAGCTTCAGGGCAGTGTGTGTGGATGATGGTGGTTGATACAGGGTGTCGCGGTGCAGAAATAACCACAGAGTCCGTATAGTGCAGTCCCAGGGTCTTTACTGGTAGCAATTAGACAGGCCTGGACTGGAGTACTGGCTAGAGATAAGAGTCTGGCCAGTCTGGGAGCAAGCATAGAGTCCTCCTGGTCAGGTGGAGTTGTAGGTCTGCCGTGCTCACTATTCTCTTTGGTTATTCTGCTGGTAGCTGCATTGTAGCCCACGTCCCTGAGTGTAACGTGCTGTGCTCACCCGTAAGACTGGCAGCTCGGACCTTGCTGAGCCTCCGGGCGTCTGATGGGGGCCAGGAGACCTGCAATCTCCTGTCCTGCGGTATCTGCTGCTGGGTCTGGAATCCCCCACAGCCTCGGACTCCAGTGTCCGGTTCACTGTGTGCTCCAGCTAGAACGAGCTATCTCCAGCTCCAATCCCTAGCTCCTCTCTCTTCAGTGTCCTAATCTCAACTTCTTGCACTGAACTAAACTAACCCCGCCCCCAGATCCAGTTGCCAAGGGGAGGAACTCCCCTTGCTGGCCTGGAGCCAGGAAAGTGTTGCATGTATAGTGTTCCTGACCAAAAGGGCCCCCGCTTGCTTCCAGACATGGTATTACCTCTTTTAAGGGAAGCAACATCACTGTGGCAACCAGACCCTCTGGGGTCCCACAGTGACATCCTGCATGGGGCATTATATGGGGGGAGAGGTGACATCCTGCATGGGGCATTATATGGGGGAGAGGTGACATCCTGCATGGGGCATAATATGGGGGGGGTGACATCCTGCATGGGGCATTATATAAGGGGAGAGGTGACATCCTGCATGGGGCATTATATGGGGGGGAGGTGACATCCTGCATGGGGCATTATATGGGGGGAAGGTGACATCCTACATGGGGCATAATATGGGGGGGTGACATCCTGCATGGGGCATTTTATAAGGGGAAGAGGTGACATCCTGCATGGGGCATTATATGGGGGGAGGTGACATCCTGCATGGGGCATAATATGGGGGCGAGTGACATCCTGCATGGGGCATTATATAAGGGGGAGAGGTGACATCCTGCATGGGTCATTATATGGGGGGAAGAGGTGACATCCTGCATGGGGCATTATATGGGAGGGTGACATCCTGCATGGGGCATTATATTTGGGGGTAACATCCTGAATGTGGCATTATATGTTGTGGAGGTGACGTCCTGCATGGGGTATTATATGGGGGGGTGACATCCAGCATGGGGCATTATATGTTGAGGAGGTGACATCCTGCATGGGGAAATATATGGGGGGGGGGTGACATCTGGCATGGGGCATTATGTGGGGGGGAACATCCTGCATGGGGCATTATGTGGAGGGGGGGACATCTTGCATGGGGCATTATGTGGGGGGAGCATCCTGCATGGGGCATTATGTGGGGGGGAGCATCCTGCATGGGGCATTATGTGGGGGGGAGAACATCCTGCATGGGGCATTATGTGGAGGGGGGGCATCCTGCATGGGGCATTATGTGGGGGGAAGCATCCTGTATGGGGCATTATGTGGGGGGAGCATCCTGTATGGGGCATTATGTGGGGGGATCAGCCTGCATGGGGCATTATGTGGGGGGAACAGCCTGCATGGGGCATTATATAGGGGCACAGCTTTCATGGAGCATTATATGGGGGCCAGTATTCTGTATGGAGCGTTATATGGGGGCCAGTATCCTGTATGGAGTGTTATATGGGGGCTAGTATCCTGTATGGAGCGTTATATGGGGGGCCAGTATCCTGTATGTAGCGTTATATGGGGGCCAGTATCCTGTATGGAGCATTATATGGGGGCCAATATTCTGCATGGAGAATGATATGGGGGCCAGTATTCTGCATGGAGCATTATGTGGGGGCCAGTATTCTGTATGGAGCATTATATGGGGTTCAGTATTCTGTATGGAGCAATATATGGGGCCCATAATACTGTATGGAGCATTATATGGGGCCCATAATACTGCATGGAGGACTATGTGTTGACCATAATACTGTATGGAGGACTATACTGTCCAGTCTGCACTGTGTGCTGCGAGGATTTGCCGGTTTCTGAGCTATTGTAGAATTTACAATAGATATCATTCATGTAATGTAAGAAGTGAAATCTTCAGCATTGTACTATACCTATATTTCTCCGCCATATCTGTGCGTCATGAATCGTGGTATGTGTTAAAGGGGCCCACTGAGACTCTTTCGCCCAGGGCCCACAAAAACCTGGAGACGGCCCTGGACCTATGGCACCAATAAGTTCTTTGTGAAAAACCTCCACCCCTACTCTACATCGTCCCCATATATGCAGGCACGGCAATGGGGGACCATTGGCACAAATCGGTTCTTTGTGGAAAACCTCCAACCCTACTCTATACAATGCCCCCCGATACGTCAATCGTTATTGTGCCAATTAATTATTTTTTGGAGACATTTTTCCACCAAACCCCAAGCCTATACACTAAACTTGCGTCCCTTTCCACCCAACCTCCAATTTTCCCTCACCCTTGACCAAATTTTACAGTTGTCTCTCCTGTTTTCTCATTTCATGGCCACTGATACTTCAGTAGGGGATGATATAGGAGTAGGAACATGGCAAATGGTTGAAAGAACATCTAAAAGCTGTCCGAGTCTATGGCAATCTAACTTTTATTGGTTCCGGGAGATAAATTTGTAAAAGAAAAAAGCATAAACAGTGAAACTAATACTACAGCAGATGTTATCTGCTTCGATAAGTATTGGAGCTTTTTCCCAATGGGTGTAGTTGTGTTATCATCGGATTATGTCTAAATGGTGCCCCAGGCAAATAATGCATTTCAACATCTCCTCAGATCTCAATTTCTGATGACTCTTGTCCTTCCATTAACAATTATTCCCATGAACATCTTTGCTACCATAGCTTATAAAAACATCAAGAAGCTGAGTTAAATTTATAGGACTCATAAGGGAAAAGATAATACTAGTATGGGTAGGGAAAAACTAGAATGTAAGCACCTTTTTAGGTGTTTTTACTAACTGGAAACCATCACCAAGCAGGTTATTTGCTGTTGGCAGATCTTTTTAGATTTATTTTTATGAGTAAACTATACAGAGTAAATAAGACCAAATGAAAACAGAAAAAGGTAATGGGCTGAGATTCCCCTAAGCTGCTGACTGACTATTCATCACATTTTAGCAGGTCATAACAGCCAGAGATACAGTAAGTCATAACAGCCAGAGGAACAGCAGGTCATAACAGTAAGAGATATGTGGCGCCCCTGAGGGTTCAGTCGCCACAGGGGTACTGCACCTCAGCTTGAGGTGTGGTATCTCCTCTTCCAGGTAAAGATGGAGCACTTCTCGGGACGCTACTTCACCACTCAACACTACACCACTCCTGTCCTGTAGGGGGCCTATATGCACCAGGGTGCTGCCCCGGGCCGGGATAGAGGAGATGGGGGCAACCAAAGATAGGGGGGACCATGTAGTGGGTGAGGGTGGAGGACACACTTTTAGGTTACACTTATTCATTCATATTTAATCAACGCCCTTCTTAGGTAGGGACCTTGACCGGGTAGAGACAGTGGTTAACTCTAACCCGCTCCTCGTCTCAAGGCCAGAGAACGAGGACCATGTATCTTCAATCAGCTGCAGGTTCTAACAGAAAGCCACGTTCAGTGAAGATCACAATCAAAGACCTTGAACCTAAGATGGCCGTTGATTAAATATGAATGAATAAGTGTAACCTAAAAGTGTGTCCTCCACCCTCACCCACTACATGGTTCCCCCTATCTTTGGTTCCCCCCATCTCCTCTATCCCGGCCCGGGGCAGCACCCTGGTGCATATAGGTCCCCTACAGGACAGGAGTGGTGTAGTGTTGAGTGGTGAAGTAGGGTCCCGAGAAGTGCTCCATCCTTACCTGGAAGAGGAGATACCACACCTCAAGCTGAGGTGCAGTACCCCTGTGGCGACTGAACCCTTAGGGGCGCCACATTCCCCCCTGGTGAAACAGAGCACGTCCGCGGGCTGCAATAGAGTAAAAAGTGGTACAGACATTCAAATTTTTGCATAACAATAACAATATAAAGATTTTCCCTTTATGGGAGGTGAGGACACTTTAACGTTGCATAATATATATATAAATATAATATAATATAAATGTAGCAAAACAGTAAAGAGACATTATGCATGTAGACAGATCAGTAGGAAACATTGTAGAAAAGTGTCAGTTCAGCAGCATGAGGGACCTGTCCCAAACCCTCAACGTAGACCCTGGGGAGGCTGCAGGGCATGGAGATCCTAAGTTGGACCTCCATTAGAGCCACTCCAGACAGGTTTTACTTCTGAGGTCTGAGGTAGAAGTAGAAGCGGTTTTTGCATAAAACCAATAGGGAGCACCTAAATAGATGCAAAACTATATACAATAAGGAGTCTGTCTACTGCCAGTATCCGCAGGGACTAATGTCTCTTTCAACCGGGAGGAAAAAGGGCAACATAATTAACAAAGTAAACAATTAGTCACTCAACAGGGAGGTGCAACCTCCGGGGCTGCTCAGAAGCGATATCCCCACTTGGGAAAAGGCTCATTCTTGCCAACTGAGCCTGACCGGTCCTCTGTGGGCAGGTGAGTGGGGGCATCCCCTTTGAACACCCTGTGGATGTCCAGGGCATACCACCCACGCTCCCCATGGTGGCGGGTGTAGGACACCAAGTCGCCCGGGTAGAGGTTCCAGTCAGGGTGGCCTTACTCCAGTTGCGGCTCGACGTCCCGCCGATTAATGAACACGTCTCGGTGGAACTGTGGGCTGCGAATGAAGCCCGATCCGGCCTCCTGGTGAAAATGTACAATTAGGCCTTCCTCCCGGGGGCTTGGACAGGCGGCCTCTGCCTGGCGGGCACGCGACTTTGCGGCCTTGGTTCGCACCTCCAGGCGCTCGCAGCGGACCTCCTTCTGGCGTCGCTCCTTGTCGAATTGGAGGAGTTGCTCACGGCACGTCTCCTCCCTCCTCTGCGCTTCAGCCTTGGTCTCCTGGGGAAAGCCCATCAGATCCCTGCTTGGTTGTCCCAGGCCATCCCTTCCGCCGCCGGGCAGGCGACCGGGGGCGCGGGTAGCGGCGTCAGCAGGGGTTGCTGCGGGTCCTCTGCTCATGCGGACCAGTCCGGGTTGGGGCAGGTGTTTTCCCCAGGAAAAGCAGGAGGTAGACCGGGAGTAGGGAGACACAGCAGGCCTCCGGCAGTGGCGGTGACTTGGGCCTCCAGCTCCGGAGCTAGGAGCTGCTCCCATTGGATGGCGCCCGGAGACAGGGGTGCCGGCAGGACACTTAGGAGCGGTACAGTGCGTCCCGCGCGCGGGCTTGGGATTTCCATCTTACCCGCTCCTGGGTTGCGCACGGCCTCCTGGGCTTCCTCTACCTGGGCTGCGGCCTCCACGGACCGATCTGACGAGTTCTGGGGGCGGGCCTGGATGCTCTGCAGCACCGTCCTTCTTCACTCTGAGGCGATCACTCGCTGGGCCTCCGCGACCCTCCGGGTCAAGTCCTGGGTTTCTCTTCTGAGGAACTCGGCCTCCTCCGGGGTCAAGCATATTCCCTTCATGCCGAGGAAGGTGGCAGCTCGTGGGACAGCGCTGGAGGACTCTGGAGAACTCTCCTCGTCGGCGGCGTCCATCATTGCTGCAGGGTGCGGTGAGTCTCGGATTGTTGCGGCCACACCTCGTTGTTGCTCTCGTCTCCTCCTCTTTTCGGGGCGGCTCCAGGGCAGCTGGCTGACAGGCACTCCCAGGGACGTCCCTTTCGTTTTGACGGACATCACTATGCGGACAGTCTCTGCTGGAGGGGGCGGTCTGCACTTTTGGCGCCATTGGGGAGCCGGGCCCACGATGGGAGGACTTTGGTAGTTGTCGTTTTTGCACATAATGGCGTCCGTTCTTCTTGGGCGGCGCCACTTTAAGTGTGAAACGACAGTCTTTTTGTGAAAAGGCGCACAGTACCCGACGGCAATGGGATTTTTCTCTTCCGTTGCTGCGGGCACGCAATCCTGCCGATTACGCCAGAAGATGTCGCGTCCCCAGGGCCGTGGGGTGCTCAGCAGCACGGGCCTCTTAGACACTTGGGGGATATCAAGGTGGCTGGCCAAGTCCGTGGCCCAGGGCGGACAACTTTAAAGAGGGGAATGTATATTGGGATAATAGGTTTGTAAATGTTCGTGACGCCACCTGTGGTGTCTGGTGAGGATCACCAGCGCTGCGGCAGCCCACTGAGGCCAGTGTTAAGGCAGCTTGGGTGGTATAGCTCCCCACAGGTGGAGCTAGGCCTCAGGGCAGCGTGGATGTAAGGATGCAGGACAGATGGGACCCAGCCGGGTCAGAGCAAGAACAGGGACAGACACGATAGTCACTTCAGTACCTTTTACTGATGGAAGTTCAGGCACATCCCGGAGCAATGTAGTGTGAAGGGTGCCTATCAGGATCCTCCCCAGTGAGCGGGTGTAGGGCCTCCTGTTTCTTGCCTTTGTGTAGTAAGTTTCTGACCTGCCTGGAGCTAGGCCTAACTTTGTTTCTGTTTTGCACCTGCTGACTTGGTGATAGGGCCTTCTGTTGGAGATCACTCTCCCTATTCTTTGGGGTCTCCGTGATTCCTGACCCTGGTACGTATTAGCTTTTGGTGATCCTGGGACATGTAGTTCGCCAGGGGTTCCGGTTGTTTTCTACTGGTCATGAAGATCCACGTAGACTCGGACCCGGTGTCCGGTATACGATCCTGGTGTGAGCTTGCAAAGCACCTCTGCCCCCTATGTTACTTTCTTCCACTTGCCTTCGGCCCCGCTTGGGCCCTCACTAGGCTACACACACTGCAGCCGGGACGCTGCTCTTCTTCGCCGCTCTCAGAGTGTCGGCACACTCCTAGCTCTCTATCCTGAGCTCTGTGAGTTCTAGTCTGGACTCACTCTACAGACTGTACTGAACTCTTTCTGCAGGAACTGCTAGGCTCTGGCTCGACTGCACTGACTCCTTCTGTGTCTGAGCAGGAACTGCTGAATCACTGAGCGGCCTGGCTCCACCTTCCCTATTTATATCCCTAACGGGCTCCCTCTGGTGGTCTGAGGTGGAAGGTGGAGGTGTGTGTATGCTGTAGGGGCCTCTTGTGGAGGAATCCATTCAAACACCCTTCTAGGATCTGTGGTACCAAGCGCAGCTGGGCGCCACAGATACAGTAGGTCATAACAGCCAGAGAAGCAGCAGGTCATAACAGCCAGAGATACAGTAGGTTATAACAGCTAGGTGAGCAGCAGGTCATAACAGCCATAAATACAGTAAGTCATACCAGCCAGAGGAGCACCAGGTCATAACAGTAAGAGATACTGTAGGTCATAACAGCCAGAGGAGCAGCAGGTCATAACAGCCAGATATACAGTAGGTTATAACAGCTAGAGGAGCATCGGGTCATAACAGCCTGAGATACTGTAGGTCATAAAAGCCAGAGGAGCAGCAGGTCATAACAGCCAGAGATACAGTAGGTTATAACAGCTAGGGGAGCAGCAGGTCATAACGGCCAGAGATACTGTAGGTCATAACAGCCAGAGGAGCAGCAGGTCATAACAGCCAGAGAAGCAGTAGGTCATAACAGCCAGAGGGCTCTACTTAGTACTAAAGATGCTTGTCATGAACTGGTTGAATAATCTGGAGACTGCTATAGTCAGTAAAAGTGGCATTATTTCAAGGAACATATGAACTTTACTTTTAATTACTCTAACACTAGTATCTTGTACAATATATCTCAAGTCAGCTATGCTCACACAGTATCTGTTGATTATCTCAGGACTAATGGACTGGTATTTTTCTACCAGATGATTCCTTGAGCCACAACCCTTTGGTAAAACCCATAAAAATGATCACTGATAAACAAGACACATATCTCTAGAAATATATAGTGGATTTAAAGAAAAAAAAATGCAATGCTCATGGGTGCAGCAGGAATAAAATTCGAGCAGAAACTGGCCACTTTTGACCGGTTGACAGGTCCTCTTAAAGGTGTCGATGTAGAACAATGGGTTTGAGCCCCTCTCTGTACATGTGCTGACCTCAGTCCTATGGTTGTTTTTATTAGTAAGCTTTATTTTGGTGTTTTTTGAGTATCCATGTTCTATCTATGTATCAGTCAAGCCCAAAAAATGTAATGGTGTCCCTGGTGTCCAACTTGAAATCCAGAAAGTCTCGGTTACTGTATGCAAGTGGTGCTCATCCTATTTTAGCAAGTCATGGTGTTCTTCTGACTTCGGTCATTGTCAGGATACAGATATCCAAAATATGGCTAAAATTGGAGTACATTTGATGTGCACATGCGTGCTCCAGATCCTAATTTGCAGTTAGTGATGTGGGAAATGGTGTCAGCACATGTTCAGCACCACACTTCTGGAATCCAGTTTGTTTTAACATGACCCCCTGAAGAAGCTCATAGTGAAACGTGAGTTAGTGTTCCAGTTTTATTCCCATTATGTAACATGCGCATAACATGGAATGCTGCTGTCCTACGAAAACTTAGCAAAACAAAAACATGGTAATTAAAATAATTTAAATAATTAAAGGGAAGCCCCCCTTTTATATTATTAACACCAAAACATGAGACAGCATAATAATCCAAAACTAATAACTAGGAGTCAAAATGTTTTATAGAATTCATATAAAAAAGTGTATGAAAATCAAAATAGAGGCAAAAATATAAAAAGATATTTAAAAACAAGCAAACCGAGGTAACAGAAAAATAAATAATTGCAGCATAATAAAAAAAAACACTGAAATGTAATAAAGAGGGTACAAGCCGGTATCAAGAGATGAAATATACAACTGATAAGGGAGGAATACAAGCACATCGGCTCCAATGAAATGTGCAGAGAAACAAGCCGTGAAAAAGTGTCATTTAATATTAAAAAAAACAAAATTACTAACCAGGCTGAGGCATAGTATAGCATGCAAGTTTCGCTGTCAGCTTCCTCAGGGGGTTGTGTTAGAATGAGGTGGAGTGGACAATGAAACTATAATGCCAATGTGTGCACAGGTAGGATAATGACAGGATAATAGCTAAGCCAAACACGAGTCACATATTAGAAATGTAACAGGACAGTGAATATTATATCGGTGTGATGATAATAGAAAGTGCCGTTAGTTATTTTGTGTCGCATATAGCTGTGCCATGCTCAAGCCCACACCTCAAGTTGTGGCATGAGATGGTGAGATGCGCCTGTGCTGGCCCTGTTCTCCACATCATTGACACCACATAGACATAGTATATTATGCACATGTGACATAGTGGGAATGAAAATAAAACACTAACTCACGTTTCGCCATCTGCTTCCTCAGGGAGTCATGATATACACACTGGATTCCGGAAGTGGCATACTGAGCCTGTGCTTGGCGCCCTTCCCCACATCACTAACACTGCAAATTAGG
This sequence comes from Phyllobates terribilis, assembly GCF_046119375.1. Lineage (NCBI taxonomy): Eukaryota > Metazoa > Chordata > Amphibia > Anura > Dendrobatidae > Phyllobates > Phyllobates terribilis. The sequence continues at coordinate 53,728,932 of NW_027362772.1, read as the reverse complement.
AACCGGAGCATGCATGTGCACATCAAATGTACTCCACTGTTCGTCATATTAGCGCAGGGCAGCCACATACAGGTTATAGGTACTCTTTCCATTTTCTTTTGTATACAGCTCCTATACAGAATTATGCATCTCAATAGCTACAAACTAGACTTAAAGGGGGTGTCCAGGGTATGAAAATAGCTTTTAAAGAAGCTTAAACTGGTTAAAATAATAATCATTGAACATTTTTGCAACTTGATAAAATATATTATTTTGTGTATCAATTGCTCATCGTTTTTCAAATTTCTATTTTTTTTTTTGTCAGTGAATAGATCACTGGCTGGTTTAAAGAGAACACTGATACTAAGCAACCACCTGTATAAGAAAGCCTGGTTTTCAGTCTGTTTTCTTTCACTAAAAATTATAGAGATCTCGAAAATAGTGAAAATTTGAAACTCAAAATATATAGCATAAGGGACATCGCCTATAGATGGCGCAATGGTAGAAGTTGCACCAAGACCGTGATATCTGTTGGCTCAAAAGCTCTTCTGTTGAAAACACCAAAAGTAAAAATGGCACAAAGTAAGTGAAGGACACCCATGAACTTTAGACTCCACCACTATAGTCCACACCTGGCCCATGACAGGTGGAAACTGACCATGCTTTTGGAGTCTAATGTGCACACTTGACAACTCTCCCACAATATTCGGAAGGCTTCCAAACATAGAGGCGACCTCTGGACTACCAGAAAAGTCAGCAAATCTCCTCCCCAAAACCTCTTGAAGAACAGCTATTCCGAGAAGTTTCTTAATTCGGAGAGTTTCGGAGAGCTGTGGAATAGGCATGGTGGTGGCTAAAGAAAAGGCCATAACCAAATCTTGCCAGTGTTATGGTTTGTGTGTCAAAAAATGGACCTCCTTATAGAAGCTTGTCTAGGGCATAAATAGAGGATATGAAGCCCCTCATGGTGTTGATTGTTACCTCACCACCCTACTTGAGTCTACTTTCTTAGCTAGTTTCTCCTTTCTTTGGTAATGTTGCGGTGCATCTGTACACAGGATTTACCTATACTGGACAATGGCCGTAAAGAGACACCATGGGGCCAACCTGATATAGGCCCATCTTTTCAGAGCCTCCATAGGAGCAGACTCCTCCACAGATCATGCTGTAGATTTAATTTTATTATGACACTCAGTTATTGCTTATTGGGTAATGCTGGGATGCATAACAAAATAAAGCCCTCATGAGTTGTTATTCCGCTTGAAGAGACTCTTGGGTGGTATCATCGGATGAATGCCCTACCTATCCATTCTTTGTCGAATATATCAGTTTGACCCTCGACAAAATCTTATTTACTAATATTTTGATGCCTTCTTAGAAGAAGGTTTCTGCCCAAGAAATATTAAAAAATATCTGCCCCACCTCAACGTCTACAAGCCCCATTCTCTAGGACTCTCTTCTTCATTTCTAGACATGTTCCCATAAGATCTTACCTGTTTAAATGGTTGCAAAGGCGATGATGATAATGGCTATGAATTTTCTCATGACGGCTACTTGATGTTGTATCCCTTTGCATTACAATATTGCAAACTTATACAGTCCTCGCTGAATATATATATACTAGGAGAACAGGGAGGGAGAAGAATGTTTACTGGACAGGCCTAATTATTTGCTGTCTTCCCTCTTGAGTTCAACTCAAGGCTGTTCTGTATCTTCCAAAATATTCCATAATGAATGCCTACCACAGGTATAATTACTCTGCCTGCCCAGTCTGTTGGAAAATGTAGAACGAATGGAGAAAGTGCACTGACGTAATTGTATAGAATATCTGATCATGATTTTGTACCATATTCATAGCAAGAGACAGATCGAAAGAATAAAGTATAAGGGAATGATTTGTCCTTGAAGATATTACCTATTATTTTTTGATCAATCCTTTTTGACAAGTGTTGAATTAGTTTGGTTGAACATCTTGGGCTGATGGAATGCTGAGCAAAGTGTCAGTCAGTGACGGGGCGTGATTACAGCCGCTGCTCACAATGTACTAAGTGGTAAATGAATCTGTGCCGGCCGCGCCTCTATGACTGAAAGCCAGAGACTGCCATCCGCACAGCTTCAAAACACTATTAACATGCAGATTAACCCCATATCTGCAGATTAAGAACATTTTTTAACATGACAAGTTCCCTTTAACAAGCAATAAACTTGCTGCTACTCCACAAACATGGATAATTTTTGGACCAAAAAGCCATTGTTTCTTCCATATACACCAACTGTTTATTAACACTAGCAAGGCAGGTATCTAACCCCAAAAATCGATAGCTTTTGGAATATTTAAACAATTTAAAAAGCCTGTAGTGCACTGTGCTTCTAAACCAAATGTTGGTTGACACCGGTTGCCAACTGTTTACTCATAGCCATATATGTTAGTCACTTTGACAATTCTATGGCTATATTTGCATTAAAGAAATTGTGAGGAGTTTGATACAGTCCTAGGAGACTTTCGAGTGTTGCACTTTTTTCAGGCAATTAAAGGCTTTGCAGTACTTGCAATTTGCGATGAATCAATTAGCTGTGAAACAAATATTTTTGGGAAAAATTTGACAAAGCTTGCAATTTTGAATTTCAAAAGATTTGATCAGCTTTACTAAAGTCTGTAGCGGAGGAGAGATGAGAATACCATGCTGTGATTAGTAAGAGGGATGATATGAAGAAAAGTTCATGTATTTCCTCTTGGGGTCAATGAAGACTGTACAGATTAAAAGACGACAGTAACAAACTGTGATTGGTAAGTAGGGTGATATCATGAAGAAAAGTTCCAGTGTCTCCTCTTAGTGTCAGTGAAGCTGTACAGAAAGAGAGATGAAAGTAACAAACTGTGATTAGTAAATGGGGTGATATCATAAAGAAAAGTTCCTGTATTTCTACTTGGGGTCAATAAAGGCTATACAAAAGAACAGACAACAGTAGCAAGCTGTGATTGATAAGTAGGGGTGATACCATGAAAAAAAAGTTACTGTATTTTCTCTTGGGGTCAATGAAGGCTGTACAGATGGAAAGGTGACAGTATCAAGCTGTGATTAGTAATAGGGGTGATGTTGCGAAGAAAAGTTCCTCTATTTTCTGTTGGGGACACTAAAGACTGTACAGAAGTAGAAACGACAGTAGCAAGCTGTGAATGGTAAGTAGGGTGATATCATGAAGAAAAGTTACTGTATTTCTTCTTGGGTCAATGAAGGCTCTACAGAATGAGAGACGACAGTAACAGTATCACAAGAGGTGTGATATCATAAGGAAAAGTTACTGTATTTCTTCTTAGGGTTAATGAAGGCTATAACGAAGGAGGGACAACAGTAACAAACTGTGATTGGTAAGAGGGGTGATATCATGAAGAAAAGTTCCTCTATTTTCTCTTGGGGTCAATGAAGGCTGTACAGATGGAAAGATGACAATAACAAGTCGTGATTGGTAAGTAGGGTGATATCATGAAGAAAAGTTTCTGTATTTACTCTTGGGGTCAATGAAGGCTGTACAGAAAGAGAGACGACAGTAACAAGCTGTGAGTGGTAAGTGGGATGCTGTCATGAAGAAAAGTCCTTGTGTTCCCTTCACGGGATCTGAAGGTTATGACAGAAGGAAAAGTAACAACAGGCTGTGGTTCTTCCTGGTCTCACTTCCAGCTGCCACCCCCCCATTTAACTTCTTAAAAGCAACAAAAATAAGAAGTTAAACTTTTCGTGCCCAAAGAATACTAAGATTCCGACCCCCTAAATAGGAATATCCAGAATTATTATTCCATCAGGAAATGCAATTTATTAAAATCTACACAGTTTTTTTTGCTGAAGAAGGACTGTGGGACCTCTAACTGTGTGCCCATAATGGAGGGCAGGTGAACAGCCGGGTCAATTACAGGAGAGACAGAACAAATATGCAGAAACAAGAAATAGAGACAAGCTGCTAGGAACCCAAGTACAGGCAAGGACTGGAGGGTGAAGTCGCCTGATATATCATCTGCTGACCGGGGAAGCAAATCTCTGCAGGACAGGGCGAATACAAATTCCTACAGAGTTCGGCCACGTGCCCCTATGACTCACAACCAACTGAGCTGGCAGATATCACAATGCAGTTCAGAGCGAAGTTCGGGTACTGGGTGGAGGCGAGTGTAACACACGGTGAGTGGAGCGGCGCTTAGAAGGCGTGATAGTGGCTGGCATAACAGTAGTCCTCCTTCTTTGACCAGACCAACGGAGAAATTTTTCAAGGATGGTAGGGGCGCAGATGTTCTTCGCAGGCTCCCAAGATCTCTCGTCTGGACCAAAAGCCTGTTCCAATCGATTAAGTAGAATGTATTTGTGGCGCCCTGCAGCGCACACGTGCCACAGAACCCAGTAGGGTGCATGGATGGACTTCTCCACAAGAGGCCCTCACACATTCACACACCTCCACCCTACCACCTCAGACCAGCAGAGGGAGCCCGTTAGGGATATACATAGGGAGGGTGGAGTCAGGCAGCTCAGTTTAGTGTTAAGTCTGAGAGTGTGCTGGCACTTGGACCAGCGAAGACGCAGCTCGTCTGCTGCTGCCGTAGTGAGGGCCCTGAGTGTGGCCGACGGCAAGGAGGAAAGGAGAGAGGAGTTGAGGGGGCAGAGGAGCGTACCAGGCTCACCCCGAACTATAAACCGGACACCGGGTCCGCGCCTACGGGGCCCCTTTATACCCAGTAGGGACCACCGGATACCTGGAGGACTACAAGTCCCAGGCCGACCAACACTGACTACTGTACCAGGGCTAGGAGTCACGGAGGCCCCAGCATCCAGGGAGAGTGATCTCCAAGAGAAGGCCCTACCACCAGATCAGCAAGTGCAAGAGAGAGAGACAGTAATTAAGCCAGGCCTAGCTCCAGGCAGGTCAGAAGCTTAGCAAGTGGACGCAACGGATCAGGAGACCCTATACCCGCTCACTGGGGAGAGTCCAGAAGTGCACCCTGCGTACCGAGTACCCTGGACCATACCTGCATCTCCACCAGTAAAGGTACCAAAGCAAACCCCCGTGTGAGTGTCTGTCATTTCTCCCTGAACCGTCCTCGCCGTCTCTCACCCATACCACCATCTATTTCCACGCTGCCCTAGGCCCGCTCCACCTGTGGGGAGCCGTTCCATGATAAGCTACCCTAACATCTGCCTCAGATGACTGCTCTGCAGCGGCGGCTCCCTTTAGCCGCATTCCACAGGTGGCGTCACGAACACTTTACAAATCCCCTATAAATAATTCCCTTTTTGGGTGACCGCCCTGGGCCACGGACCGGGCCAGCCACCGTGATATCCCCCACCGGCATCCATAGAGGCCCGGCTGCCGAGTACCCCATGGCCCTGGGGGCGCGTCATCTTCCCTTGGACCCTTGGAATCCAGAATTTCATTGACCTCAAATGTGGCGCCCCTGAGGGTTCGACTGCCACAGGAATGCTGCACTTCTTTAATGGAGTGTGGTGTTCTTCCTCCGAGGTAAGGCCAGTGTGATAGTTGTGACCTATCCTTTTGCATCCAACACCACACTTCTCCACCAGAGGGAGCTAGTATGCACTAGGTGCTGCTCCCCTGCTTACAGGGAGACTGGGGAACACAAAGTGGTAGGAACCAGTTAGTGGGTGAGGGTGGAGAACTTACAAGTTAGTTGCACTTTAGAATTCATATTTAATAAAAAGCCATCTTTGATCTTGGTCTTTTGCTGGTCTCTGGCAGTCTGTCTTTTGGCAGTGTTGTCTGTCAAGCTGTCTTGGTTGCTGCCAACTAATGTGTGTAATGTGACCTCCCTCTGGGAGCGCAGATCCTGTGTGGGCCTGCGCAGGTAAAGGACACAGCCCTCGTACCCTGGCCTTGGGACGAGAGGTAGGTTGCAGACAAGGAATGTCTCAACCCAGCCGAGGACCATGAGCAAGAAGGCCCGGGAGCTCTAGAGTGTGGCTCCACAGCAAATGGGTCCCGGGGAGGATACAGACGGAGCGGAGTACGCCACCTGTCCTCGCCTACCTGATCTATTCAGAGGGATTCCGGCTGCAAGAGGGTTACCGGCCCCCGACACCCGACCTTGTACTCCATGTCCTGGATGGGAAAGCCCGGTTAGGCCCTGAGGATCCCACCGGGCATCGGATGGAGAGGAATTGCCACCCGTGCCCTAGTCCTGAGAGGAGCTCAGAGGGAGACCTGGCCTATCTACACACGTACAGACGGGAAAGGGTGAAGTCTGTAGTGCAGGAACACTCTGGTGTGGGGTCGCTACCGAACACTGGACTTTCTCAGAGGTAGTCGGACCCCCGTCCCTGGTGGCCACAGGACTCCGCAGGGAGCAGGGAGTCGCCTTCCCGCTGTCATCTCTGAGTGAGTAAAGCCTTGGAAGTTCACCCCTATGGCCTCCGGACTGTTCTTTATGCGCCATACCATGTGACGCGGTGCCCGTACTCCCCGCACTACTACTCCACCCCTCCATCCTGTTTGCCTGCCCTGAGGTCTTGCTCCGCCTGTGGGGAGCAGTGAGAACTTAAGCCGCCATGACACCAGGCCTCGGCGGACTGTAGCGGCACTGGTGGCCCCTTTCACCAGGCACCACAGGTGGCGTAGTCGTTAAAATAAGCCACTCAAACCCGGACGAGCCCACAACATCTTCCTTTTCATGTGACGGCCCTGAGCACGGGTCGGGCCCGGGCCACGGCTGCATCCCACCTCTCCATCACAGGGCCCGACACCGAGTCCCCCAACACCCAGGGTAAACTCAAAACTAAAATCGCTCTTTCGGGAATTGAGGCGTCACACAAACACATCTGAAGGCCCCTCAGGAACGGAAGTAGAGGCAGGAATATGGATCTTGGAGAAGCGATTTAAAACCACCGATTTCAGGAGCGAGACATAAAAGGCCTTTTGGGATCCATAAATTCGCAGGGAGCTGAAGATGGTAGGTTACTGAATTAAGTTGCCTGAGGATTTTGTACCAGACAAGGTACCGGGGGGCCAACTTGAACGAAGGCACCTTCAAGTGATTATTCCGGGACGACTGGCAGACTTTATCTCCAGGATGATACTGAGGCAGAGAACCTCTCTTCTTTCCCACATGTATCTTCGTTCGAGACACAGACTTAAGTAACGAAGCCTGGGTCTGCTGTCAGCCCTGGAGAAAGTCGTCGTATCAGGTATCAGCTGCTGATACTGTGGCACCCCAGGGGTCCGGTTGCCACAGTGGCATTGCCTTCCTCACAAGAGGTGATGCCATGCCTGGAAGCAAGCAGGGGTTTACTAGTCAGGTATATTAGCATGCAACACTTTCCTGGCTCCAGACCAGCAAGGGGAGCTACTCCCCTTAGCAACTGGAATCTGGAGGCGGGGTTAGTTAGAGTTAGTGAGAGGAGTTGAATACAGGACAGCGACGAGGAAAGACCTGGGGAATGGAGCTGCACGGCAGCTCACCCCAGAGAGGAGCGTAGAGGAGCCGGACACCGGAGTCCGAGGTTGTGGGGCACTGACGGCACAGCAGCAGAAACCGGAGGGCAGGAGACTGCAGGTCTCCTGGCCCATCAGACGCCCGGAGGCTCAGCAGCACATAGGGCCCAGCACCGCCACGTGGGAGCGACACTCCAGGAAGGCCCGAGCTGCCTGCCATATGGGTGAGCATAAAGACATTTTACTCAGGGATGAGAGCCGCAGCACAGCTACAAGCAGCAGGGCCAAAGATTAGCGCAAAGGGAAGGCCTCCAACTTCACCTGGCGAGGTGGATTCCCAACTTGCTTACAGGCTGCCCGGACCTCTACTACAAGCTAGTACCCATGCCCCGGTCTGCCTAACCACCGCAAGTAAATATAAGAGGAAACCGCCATTAAGTTGTGGACTGGTCATTATCTGCGCCATCACCTGCACTACACTGCAAAACAACATCTATAACATCACCACTTCCTGCCCTGGAGTTAAGCTCTGCCTGTGGAGAGCTGTCCCAACTCTGCTGCGTCACCATCAGCTCCAGAGGATCCGCACCGCAGCGGCGGCCCCATATAGCTGCATACCACAGGTGGCGTCACGAACATTATATATCTAAAAACTTTATTCCCCTTTTTACTTTTCCCCTTTAATTGACCGCCCTGGGTCACGGACCGGGTCACTGCTACCATGACACCCCCAGCACTGACCGGGCCGGCTACCGAGTACCCCACGGCCCAGGAGGCGCGTCAACTTGGTGTCACGAACAGGATTCAAGAAGCCTGGTAAAACCGGGTCCTGTGTGCCACAAAGACTGTGTATAACTGTATGAATCGCAGCCATTACTGTAGCACATTCGGAGTTAATGATATGCGGGGTGTCCCATAGTGGGCGGAGCCTCGGAATCAGCGCCAAAATAGGCCCCTCCCACTTGCATAGACAGTACCAGAGTTGGCTGTCACTCAGGCTGAAAGGTGCCAGCCTTCCCCTTTGCATCAGACTGAGGGGGGAGATTGTTGCCTCCCCTTGCAGAGGGCTGTGTGATCCCATCCATCCATCCATCCCAGCTGCTGCAGCTCTGTGCTGTGTGATCCCATCCACCCAGCTGCTGCAGCCCCGTGAATATGACATGTCCCCTGGGCCGTGGGGTACTCGGTGCCGGGCCGGTCGTTGCTAGGGGAGATGTCACAGTGGCGGTGACCCGGTCCGTGACTCAGGGCGATCAGTAAAAAGGGGATTTTATAGTTTTTATGTACAAAGTTTGTGACGCCACCTGTGGTATGCTGCTAAAGGGAGCCGCCGCTGCGGAGCAGGTCCTCTGGAGCTGAAGTTAGTGCAGCAGGGATGGTGTGGCTCTCCACAGGTAGAGCTTAGCTCCAGGGCAGTGTAGATGTTATAGGTGATGCTGGGCGTTGTAGTGCAGGGGTTGATGGCGCAGCAATAATCAGTCCACAACTTAATGGTGGTTTCCTCTTATCTTTACTGGCGGTTATTAGGCAAACCGGGACTAAGGTACTGGCTAGAAGTGGAAGTCCTGGCAGCCTGGAAGCAAGTAAGGAATCCACCTCACCAGGTGAAGTTGGAGGCCTTCCCTTTCCACTAATCTCTTTGGCCCTGCTGCTTGTAGCTGTGCGGTGGCCCTCGTCCCTGAGTGCAACGTCTTTGTGCTCACCTGTATGGCAGGCAGCTCGGGCCTTGCTGATGCATCGCTCCCACGTGGCGGTGCTGGACCCTGCGGTGCTGCTGAGTCTCCGGGTGTCTGATGGGGCCAGGAAACCTGCAGTCTCCTGCCTCCGGTTTCTGCTGCTGGGCCTTCAGTGCCCCACAGCCTCGGACTCCCGTGTCTGGTTCCTCTGTGTTGGTCCCTTCTGGGGTGAACTGCCGCGCAGCTCCACTCCCCAGTTCCTCTCTCGTTGACATCCTCACTTCAACTCCTCACACTAAGTCTAACTAACCCCGCCCCCAGATCCCAGTTGCCAAGGGGAGGAGCTCTCCTTGCTGGTCTGGAGCCAGGACAGTGTTGCATGCTTAGCAAAACCTGATTAGGGGACCCCTGCTTGCTTCCAGGCATGGCATCACCTCTTGTGAGGGAGGCAATGCCGCTGTGGCAACCGGACCCCTGGGGTGCCACAAATACAATACAAGTGTGAGAAGCTGTGCAGCAAGAGTGCAGCTGTACAGTGACCTGCAGAGCAGCATACTGGTACGTCAGCAGAAACCCAGGACCTGGCTGAGGTTCACTAGGGGGGAAGAAGATGCCCAACCTGGGAGAGGATTCAGCCGCGGCCGCCGCCACAGTAATGCCGTTATCAATGCCATATATACCTGGGGCGATGTAGTTGCCCCAGTACTCAGGGGAGTTGCACACCCTGAGCGACTTTGAGGAGAGACTGCGCAGTTTGTTTAAAGTGTACCCCCTGTCTGAGGAGCAAAAAGTCAGCATCCTCATAGGCCAGCTAATCGGTGCAGCCCAGAGGGAGGTGAGGTCCTGGCCGGGCAGGGACAAAGGCTCTGTTAAGGAAATACTGGCCCAATTGAAGGATACCTTTGACACCCGCACAGCAGCAGAGATTAAAATGAAGTTCTACGGGTGCAAACAAAGGGTGCAGGACAGTGTACGGGACTATGCTCTAAACCTGCAGGAGGCGCTGCGGGCCATTAAACAGGTAGACCCCGACAGTGTGCGAGACGAGGACAGATTGCTAACTGAGCAGTTTCTTGAGGGGCTCCTGTCTAACGCTCACCGGACACAGCTGCGCATTATGGCTCTGCAAAACGCTGATCTGGACTTTGCGCACTTTAAAGACAGAGCCATCCGGGTGCTACGAGAACCAACCCCAGGTTGCACTGCATCCCTCCGGCGCCCAGCTATCACATACCACCAGGAGGTGGCGTCCCCAGCACCTGTGGAGGCTGACGCGCAGACCCTAGATAATGATCCGTCTGCAGACCTGCGCCTTCAGGTCTAGGAGCTGACCAAAAGTGTGGCTACACTAACCAAAACCGTGCAGGCCATGCAAGTGTCTCCAAAGGAAAAGATCCAGCTGGCTTCCAGTCCGGATGACGTCCCGTGGCGACGGCAGAGAAGAATTCCACCAACTAGAGGGAGGAACAGCGATCGCTACGACCAGAACGGACAACCCATCTGCCGCCGCTGTCAAAAGGCGGGGCACCTCACAAGATTCTGCGATTTAAAACGAGCAACCCCTGGGGCAGAGGGCCAACCCCCAGGAGTAAGACGACCAGGCGCACAAAGCTGGTGAGACAAGTACGTGGGAGGACGACCGGTCCTACCTGTCGTACTTGATGGCATCCCGATGAACGCACTGCTGGACACTGGGTCCCAGGTGACAACGATGCCATATATTCTTTATAAACAATACTGGACTGATTCAGACATTACCCGCCGTTCAGATGAACATCTTAGCATCTATGCCAGCAATGGTCAGCCCTTGCCTCAGGTGGGGAATAAAGAGGTGACCATAAAAGTTTGCCGAGTAGAATTGCCATCACAAGGAATGATTATTGTTGATATTGATCGCCGAGAAAGTCATCCTATGATAATTATAGGCACCAATGTGATAGAAAATTGTCTTGGAGAAATTATTCTTTTGTTGCAACAGGTTGCAGAGACTACCAATTCCAGTCAGCAGCGAGTTCTGCAGAAGGAAATCAGAGCCCTGATGAAAAGACAACAGGTAGAGCTGTCTGGAGGGGAAGTCGGCAGTGTCAGGATGAGTGATCCATTCCCCATTGCAATGCCCCCTAGGAGTGAAATGTTAATATGGTGTCGGGCAGCAATAGGTCTCAGGGGTCAAGATTATCAGGCTCTGGTGAAACCCGTGTACTCTGACAGTAGGCCCACCATCTTGACAGCCAGGGGGGTAGTCGATGTCCGCAAGGGGAGAGTACTGATACGCATCCTGAATTGTGGGGAGAAAGAGGTCCATTTACCCTGGTATGCTACCCTTGCTAAGCTATTCACTGTCAGTAAAAACACAATAAAGAAAGTGGAACCCTTGCCTCCATCCAAACCGGTGGAGGATAATGGCTCCAAGGGGCAGCTGGAGGATTGGTGTCAGAAGCTACAAGTGGGCACTGACTCCACCCCTTTGCACCAAAAGCATGGAGTATACCGGGTGGTCCAAGAATATGAGCGAGTCTTCAGCAAACACCCACTAGATTTTGGGCAGGTAAAAGGGGTCCAACATCATATCTCCACGGGAGATCATCCACCCATTAAAGAGAGGTACCGGCCTTTACCCCCAGCTTACTATCAATGTGCCAAAGGAATGTTACGGGAGATGAAGGAGGCTGGGGTGATCAGAGGTAGTTGTAGCCCCTGGGCAGCTCCATTAGTTCTCGTTAGAAAGAAGGATGGTACAATGAAGATGTGTGTTGATTATAGGAAGATTAACCGCATTACACATAAGGACGCATTGAGATCAGCTAACTATTTCTCCACAGTGGCTCCTGGCAGGTTCCTGTGGCAGAGGCGGACAGAGAAAAGACCGCGTTTACAACACCAATGGGCCTCAGCGAGTTCAACTGCCATTCGGGCTCTGCAACGCCCCAGGAACCTTCCAGCGGTTAATGGAGTGTTGCCTAGGACACAAAAACTTTGAAACCGTCCTGCTGTACCTAGATGACATAATTGTCTACTCAAAGACATATGAAGACCACCTGGAGCACCTGGCGGAGGTGTTCGAAGCCCTATCTGGTTATGGACTGAAAGTAAAGCCGTCAAACTGCCACCTGTTAAAGCCCAAGGTGCAGTACCTAGGTCATGTGGTAAGCGCTGAAGGTGTATCACCAGACCCTGAAAAAGTCACTGTGATCGAGGACTGGGCAAGACCCTCCACTATCAAGGAAGTGCGGCAGTTCCTCGGGCTGGTAGGCTACTACAGGAGATTCATCACGGGTTTCACCAAGATAGCAGCACCTATGCAGGACCTCTTAGTGGGCCAGTCCAAGAAGGCCAAGAACCCAAAACCTCCGTTAAAATGGGGTGAACCAGAAGACGAATCTTTCACTCGACTGAAAATGGCTCTTACTGGGGATGAAGTCCTGGCCTACCCCGACTATGGCCAACCCTTTACACTCTATATGGATTCCAGCAACGTGGGATTGGGAGCGGTGCTGTCCCAGGTACAGCAGGGCAGAGAGAGAGTGATTACCTATGCCAGCAGGAAGCTCCATCCTACAGAAAGGAACCCCGACAACTATAGTTCCTTTAAGTTGGAGCTTCTAGCCATAGTTTGGGCTGTAACAGAGCGCTTCAAACACTATCTCGCCTCCTCCAGATTTACAGTCTTCACGGACAACAACCCGCTGACGCACCTGGAGACTGCGAAGCTGGTGCCCTAGAGCAACGATGGATGGCCCGACTGTCCAACTACGAGTTTACCATCAAGTATTGGGTGGGGCATAAAAACACTAATGCTGAAGCGCTGTCCAGGATGCCCAACTTGCCAGATGGGGGAGAAGACCCGGGAGAGCCGGAGGAGATAGAGCTACCCGCTTTCCATCGTCACGGGGTGACCCAGTGCTCCCACAGTGTGAGGGACAAGCGCTCCACCAACAGAGAGGCCACGTTCAACCCATTGCCCCACCATGGATGGGCAGAGACGCAGGATAGCTACCCGGCTGTCCGCCAGGTAAAGGAGTTGCTGACACATGCTGACTCGCACCCTGATCCAGATGCTCCACAGGAGACCCAACAGTTGTGGAAGGAGAAGGGCAAACTGTTCATCTACGAGGGAAAGCTGTGTCGAAGAAGTATCAACTCCCGGACACACGAACTGGTCTGGCAGGTGGTAGTCCCGAGGCGGGAGGCGCCAATGGTCTTAGAAGCATACCACGATGGAGCAGGACACTTCGGGTGGAAGAAGTTGGAAGTCCTGCTATGTGAGCGATTCTACTGTGTTGGCATGAGGAAAGCTATCGAGAGATGGTGTCGAGAATGTGGTCCATGAAATCTGAGACGGAAAGACCGCGATAGCCAGAGGGATCCCCTGCAGCCCATAGTCACCAAACAACCACTTGAACTGGTAGCCTTGGACCACGTGAAGCTAGCCCCAAGCCGGTCAGGCTATGTCTACGCTCTCACCATAGTAGACCACTACTCCCGATTCCTGGTAGTAGTGCCAGTGAAAGATCAGACAGAAGGAAAAGTCTATCTTTGAAATTTCTTAAATCTACCAAACAAAATTTTTTTTACGAACAGCATAAGAAAACTTTGTCAATTGCCTCTGTAAAATTGGGAGTCACCAAATCTGTGGTGAATGAAAATAGATCAGAAAATAATAAGAAGGTTTCAATTGATATAAAAAACTTAGATAACATCCAGACTATGCAGTCCTCTTTGGACTTAAATCCCACATCTTTGGATGTGGCCCCAATAGTCCAACCTCTAGATAAAGACTCAATCCAGCTTCCACTAGACTTTGAAATTAATTCTTCACCTATCGCTATATCCACAAAATGGAAGCCCATTTTGACCCCAAGAATCTATCCTTGTTGACAGTGCACAACTATACACCTTCACAAACCGATCACCATCCAATCAACGGTGATTTTCCTTGTGAAACACCTGTTGTGGATGGGACCTGCACTCCTCCGATCAAGGAATCTGATACTGTTAATATTATCCACTCCTCAGCTCCTTCATTAGCTTTTTGTAATTTCTCTTCGACTATTGACTTAGCTCCATCGGTACAGGAATCATTAATTAGGGCTTATCCTCCTTTTCCTTTGAATGAGAAAAATGTCATTAATAATCAGAATCCCAGTTTAAGGGATTCAAAAATTACACAGTTTTTTCGGGTTGCCCCCGGGCGTCACCCAAAGAGAAAAAGAGAAAACGCGGCTGCAGAGGGAGTGCACGAACCCTCTGCAGACCCGATACCTCTACTAGACATATTTCAAAAGAGGACAAAGGCCAATTAGAACATAAGAATATGAATGGGAATTTAGGAATTTTCAATTTGTCTGACCATAATCTAACTGATGATGAGGTCCGATTACTCGAACGGGGTTTGTCTTTCTGCCCTAATTCCCCAACTAATGTATTTTCTTTATACCTTGATCTTAATGATTTTTTTTTTAAAAAAAACTAACTATACAACGGCACTTTTTACTAGAAGTAAGGAGAGGAAAACTATAATTCCACCTTTACAAAACTCCTCTCTTGTTACTAATCTAGAGACTGAACCGGTGCATGTAGATGTGCATGGACATTCGAGTAAATTCTACCCGTTACATCATAAAGGTTCTCATATTGAAACATTCCAACAACTTATTTTAAAAGATATTCGGTCTTTTGAACATCAAAAAACTAGAGACAATTTAAGTCCCTGTGAGAGACGAGCCGTCATTTCACTTAGAGATGATCAAAACCTGATCATCAAGAGCGCTGACAAAGGGCGTGGTGTAGTACTCATGAACAGAGGCTGGTATCTTGGGGAGGGAAAAAGAATTCTGGATGACCATGACTATTATGAAATGTTATCCCATGATCCGTCAGTTTCCATATTCTTAAAATATAAGGAGCACATTAGGGCCGCATATGCAAATGGTCTTTTAAATAAAAAAGAGAAAAAATTCAGGGTTCCTTTTATCTATTTCCTCCCCAAGATACACACAAGCTCTACCAATCCCCCGGGCCGTCCAATCATTTCGGGAATTAGTTCTATTACCAGTAATCTTTCACATTATGTTGACCTTTTTCTTTAAAAATATGTCCTCAAGCTTGATTCCTATCTGAGAGATTCTTCTCAATTGATTAAACTCTTGAAAGCCCGCCCCCCTATGACTGACTGTCTCATCTTGACCCTTGATGTCAGTGCTCTTTATAGCAATATATCCCATGAGTTGGGGTTGCGAGCAATTGATCAATTTTTGTCGATGAACACTAATATTCCGATTGAGCAAAAGAAATTTCTTAAAACATCTATTATGTTTAGATTAAACAACAATGTATTCACATTTGAAGGGGTGGTCTACCGTCAGATAAGGGGCTGTGCGATGGGGACGAGATTCGCTCCCAGTTATGCAAATTTTTTTACGGGGGTCTTTGAGTCTGTCTTCATCGCATAGTCCCCCATGGCGGCTAATCATGTGGTGTTTTATCGCCGCTTCATAGATGATTTATTCTTTTTGTGGAAGGGTACGAGTGAGAGTGCATTGAAATTTGTTGAAGAACTCAACTCCAACTCATGGGGTTTATCCTTCACAGCGACTTTTTCTAAAACTGCCTTACAATTCTTGGATCTTATGGTGCAGTTTGATTCGATGGGAAGATTATTCACATCAACCTTTTTTAAACCTGTGGATGTCAACAGCTATCTAAGGTTTGATAGTGGACATCTCCCAAAATGGATCACCAATGTCCCTTATGGGCAATATTGGAGGATCCGGAAAAACTGCACCAGGGACTCTGAATTTTTAGTGGCATCTAAAATATTAAGAAAACCATTTTTACAAAAAGGCTACCCCAAAAATTTATTGATGGATGCCTTTTCCAAAACTAGGACCCTTACCCAGGATATGTGCCTTGATAGGATTGAGTCATCCACTGATAAAAGTAAGGGTAGGAATAAAGTGGCATCGGATTTGACCAAATGGAGCATGGTCACTACATTCAGCCAATCTACGGTTACCATTCAAAAGATTTTGAATAAATTCTGGTTTATTTTGAAGGGTGACCCTATTTTAGGACCTTTCATACCCAATAAGCCAAGTATTATTTATAGGAAGAACAAAAACTTGCGAAGTTTAATAGCACCAAGTAGTACATCCTTGAGGTCTAAAACACAACCTTTACAAGAGGGCATGTGTTTGGGGTGTCTTCCATGTAATACGCCTAAATGTTTATGTTGTAGAGTCATTCAAAATGGCAATCCAAAAAATTTTTCATCATATTCCACAGGAAAAATATTTTCCATCAAACATAATGTGAATTGCGAATCGACACATGTGATCTATCTACTTGAGTGCACATGTAACCTCCAGTACGTGGGTCGAACAATACAAACCATGCACGCACGTCTAAACAAACATAGACATAACATTCGGATAGGTTATCAATTACATAGTGTATCTAAACACTTTAGTATTGTCCACCAAAAAGATCCAGGAGATATGAGGCTTACTATTATTGACCATGTACCCCATACTGTCCCTGACCGACTGGCGAATTTAATTAATAAAGAGAGCTTTTGGATCTTCAAATTGGGAACGCTAGCCCCTGAAGGTCTGAATCTAGCTCTTGAAAATGTAACCAGCTCTTAAGGTTATGTTTTAAATGAATCTTTTCTCTTTTTCTTATCACCAATTTGCAATACGTCATTATATAGCAACGTTTTTGCACTTCGCATTGGTGATGTATATGTTTATAATGGTGAATATATGTCTAACATTTTTATTTATAATTTTTATGATTGATGGAATTTTTCGATGTATAATTGTTTACTAATATATATTGCCATATTCCATACCTTATCCAATATGTTCTTGAATTTATATCCATGTGAAGGTGACTCATGTGAAACCAATGGAGGCACCATGCACCAGCACACGAAGGGTCTTTTTAATTGTACCCAGGTTAACTAATTAGTATTAACCAATTAATGTGAAGTTTTGTCTATATATGTCTTATGTTGCATTTATACCCTTGTACTACCTGAGGAAGATAGTTTACTATAGAAATGCGTTGTGGAAAGGGCTCATTAAATCTTACTTTTTAGCCCCAATCTGTCATCTCCAGTGTTAATCTTTTTAGCGCTCCTTAGACCGCTTTTTATTTAATCCACTATAGTGAAAGATCAGACGGCTCAGACGGCAGCCAAAGCATTTCAACAACACTTTTGTTGCCCGCACGGTTACCCTGAACGAGTGCTTACCGACCAAGGTCCAGCCTTCGAAGCAGAAGTGTTCCAGGAATTCTGTGACTTGTACGGCTGCAAGAAAATAAGCACGACTGCGTATCATCCCCAAACCAACAGGTTGTGCAAGAAGATGAACCAGGTGGTAATAGACCTGTTGAAGACATTGCCCCTTGAAGAACGTAGCCTGTGGCTAGAGAAGTTACCAGATTTGGTGGACCTATATAACCACATCTCGGTGAACTCCACCAACTGTACACCCACTTACCTGATGAGAGCAAGACCTAGTAAGCTACCCATTGACTTAGACATGGGAGTTTCAACACCTGAGACGACATCACCAGATTCGGATTGGGATACAGAGCGGCAGCAACAATACCGCAAGGTGCAAGAATGTGTGGTGAAAAGTTTGTCCCAGGCAAGACAGAGGCAGGAGAAAACTTACAATCAGCGCGCACCTGCAGTTCCCTTGTCACCTGGAGAACAGGTACTCAAGAGGAAGAGACGAGTCTATAAATTAGATGACCAGTGGGAGGTTGAGCCATATACCATCCTACCTTCAAATTTCGATAACACCAAGGTGTGCCTCATCAGTAAAAATGGAGGGGAGACTTCAGCGGCAGTCTCAAGAGACCACTTGAAAATATGCCCTGAACAGTTGAAACACAAAGAAGAAGACCAAGACAGCCCTCAACCCACAGAAAAAGTGGAGGAAACGGTCCAGACAGTCCTTGGAGCATTTCCCTGGTCTTGGACGCAGGTGAACAGAGCAATTGTGGTACCGGTCCTGACCTTTCTCCAAGTGGCCTCACCGGAAGCTGCAGAGGCTCCAGAACATCTGGAAGACCAGTCGGCCCCAGAGACAGATGTTTCATCAGCAGCAGATCAGGAGAATCTACCCTCTGCTAGCAGTGAGCCTGTTGTACCCAGGGTGAGTCAAAGAATTCGTAGGAGATTACCCAGCCTACCAGTGTTACCTCAGACTAACCGTAGTGTAGTTCACACTGAACCCACCACACCAGGGGTAGACACTAGGGACCAGGGTAGGTCAGTGACAACAAATGTACTATGTAGATCAACCCATAGTACTAAAGGTCAGCTCCCTGCCCGCTGGAGAAACTAAAGTGTAAGAGAATAAAAATGTATGTTATATAGTTGTAACCGTTAAATAATCCTGGATATATATAGTTGTTAAATTTATGGACAATCGGACCACAGGACTAGGTGTGGTCAGGACAATGTTGAATATAGTTAATAATCGGCCTTGAAAATAAACCGCAGATGTAGCCGAAGACCAGGCCCACCGACAGAGTGCCCTGAAGCCACGCCCGCGGACGATACAGGAAGTGGGTTGATGCGGTTCCCACCAGCCAAACTTCAGTTAGCCGGAAAAAGACAATTCCCGGATAGTGGCGTAAAGACTAAGCGCCACAGAGACTGCTCTAAATTTTTGTTGGGTTTTTGTAATTTTTGACTTTGTAAACTACAGTGGTGGCCAAAAGTATTGGCACCCCTGCAATTCTGTCAGATAATACTCAGTTTCTTCCTGAAAATGATTGCAATCACAAATTCTTTGGTATTATTATCTTCATTTAATTTGTCTTCAATGAAAAAACACAAAAAGAATTGTCCTAAAGCCAAATTGGATATAATTCCACACCAAACCTACAAAAGGGGGTGGACAAAAGTATTGGCACTGTTTGAAAAATCATGTGATGCTTCTCTAATTCGTGTAATTAACAGCACCTGTAACTTACCTGTGGCACCTAACAGGTGTTGGCAATATTTAAATCACACTTGCAGCCAGTTAACATGGATTAAAGTTGACTCAACCTCTGTCCTGTGTCCTTGTGTGTACCACATTGAGCATGGAGAAAAGAAAGAAGACCAAAGAACTGTCTGAGGACTTGAGAAACCAAATTGTGAGGAAGCATGAGCAATCTCAAGGCTACAAGTCCATCTCCAAAGACCTGAATGTTCCTGTGTCTTCCGTGCGCAGTGTCATCAAGAAGTTTAAAGCCCATGGCACTGTGGCTAACCTCCCTAGATGTGGACGGAAAAGAAAAATTGACGAGAGATTTCAACGCAGATTGTGCTGATGGTGGATAAAGAACCTCGACTAACATCCAAACAAGTTCAAGCTGCCCTGCAGTCCGAGGGTACAACAGTGTCAACCCGTACTATCCGTCGGTGTCTGAATGAAAACGGACTGTATGGTAGGATATCCAGGAAGACCCCACTTCTTACCCCGAGACATAAAAAAGCCAGGCTGGAGTTTGCCAAAACTTACCTGAGAAAGCCTAAAACGTTTTGGAAGAATGTTCTCTGGTCAGATGAGACAAAAGTAGAGCTTTTTGGGAAAAAGCATCAACATAGAGTGTACAGGAAAAAAAAAGAGGCATTCAAAGAAAAGAACACGGTCCCTACAGTCAAACATGGCGGAGGTTCCCTGATGTTTTGGGTTTGCTTTGCTGCCTCTGGCACTGGACTGCTTGACCGTGTGCATGGCATTATGAAGTCTGAAGACTACCAACAAATTTTGCAGCATAATGTAGGGCCCAGTGTGAGAAAGCTGGGTCTCCCTCAGAGGTCATGGGTCTTCCAGCAGGACAATGACCCAAAACACACTTCCAAGAGCACTATAAAATGGTTTGAGAGAAAGCACTGGAGACTTCTAAGGTGGCCAGCAATGAGTCCAGACCTGAATCCCATAGAACACCTGTGGAGAGATCTCAAAATGGCAGTTTGGAGAAGGCACCCTTCAAATATCAGGGACCTGGAGCAGTTTGCCAAAGAAGAATGGTCTACAATTCCAGCAGAGCATTGTAAGAAACTCATTGATGGTTACCGGAAGCGGTTGTTCGCAGTTATTTTGGCTAAAGGTTGTGCAACTCAGTATTAGGCTGAGGGTGCCAATACTTTTGTCTGGCCCATTTTTGGAGTTTTGTGTGAAATGATCAATGATTTGATTTTTGCTTCATTCTCTTTTGTGTTTTTTCCTTGCAAGCAAATTAAATGAAGATAATAATACCAAAGAATTTGTGATCGCAATCATTTTCAGGAAGAAACTGAGTATTATCTGACAGAATTGCAGGGGTGCCAATACTTTTGGCCACCACTGTATTTGTAATGTGAATTGTTATTATTGTTGATTGTTAATTCAAAAAGGTATCCTGAGTCCGGGAGTACTGAATTTAACTAGGGTAGAATGTGGCACCCCAGGGGTCCGGTTGCCACAGTGGCATTGCCTCCCTCACAAGAGGTGATGCCATGCCTGGAAGCAAGCAGGGGTCCCCTAGTCAGGTATACTAGCATGCAACACTTTCCTGGCTCCAGACCAGCAAGTCAGCTCCTCCCCTTAGCAACTGGGATCTGGAGGCAGGGTTAGTTAGAGTTAGTGAGAGGAGTTGAATACAGGACAGCGACGAGGAAAGACCTGGGGAGTGGAGTTGCACGGCAGCTCACCCCAGAGAGGAGCGTAGAAGAACCGCACACCGGGGTCCGAGGTTGTGGGGCACTGAAAGCCCAGCAGCAGAAACCGGAGGGCAGGAGACTGCAGGTCTCCTGGCCCCACCAGACGTCCAGAGGCTCAGCAGCACGATAGAGCCCAGCACCGCCACGTGGGAGCGACACCCCAGGAAGGCCCGAGCTGCCTGCCATATGGGTGAGCACAAAGACATTTTACTCATGGATGAGGGCCACAGCACAGCTATAAGCAGCAGGGCCAAAGAGATTAGCGCAAAGGGAAGGCCTCCAACTTCACCTGGCGAGGTGGATTCCCAACTTGCTTCCAGGCCGCCCGGACCTCTACTACCAGCAAGTACCCGTGCCCCGGTCTGCCTAACCACCGCAAGTGAAGATAAGAAGAAACCGCCATTAAGTTGTGGACTGGTCATTATCTGTGCCATCCCCCGCACTACACTGCACAGCAACATCTATAACATCACCACTTCCTGCCCTGGAGTTAAGCTCTGCCTGTGGAGAGCTGTCCCAACTCGGCTGCGTCACCATCAGCTCCAGAGAATCTGCACCGCAGCGGCGGCCCCATATAACCGCATACCACAGGTGGCGTCACGAACATTATATATCTAAAAACTTTATTCCCCTTTTTACTTTTCCCCTTTAATTGACCGCCCTGGGTCACGGACTGGGTCACTGCTACCGTGACAACCCCAGCACTGACTGGCCCGGCTACCGAGTACCCCACGGCCCAGGGGGCACGTCAATACCCCGGAGGAAGAGGACATAGGAGAGGGCACTTGACGATGCTGGGAGTAAACAATGTACAATGGAGATGCTCTGGAAGACTCCCCAATGTGGTTGTTGTAGCAGAACTCCACCCAGGGAAGTAGTTGCACCCAGTCATCCTGGTGGGCAGAAATAAAGTGGCAGAGATAGTTTTCAAGAGTCTGGTTAACCCATTCCACTTACCGATTGGTCTGTGGATGGTATGCAGAGGAGAAATCCAGCTGGACATTCAGCAGCTTTCAAAGAGCCCTCCAGAATTTAGATGTAAACAGGACTCCGCGGTCAGAGACAATGTATAAAAGAAGACCATCGAGACAAAATACATGCTGGAAGAACTATTTGGCAAGCTTTGGAGCGGGCTAACCAAGGTGATAAAGTGAGCCATTTTAGAGAACAAGTCCAGCGCGACACAGATGGTGATGTAACCCTCGGAGAGGGGCAGGTCCATAATGAAATCCATTGCAATATGCAGCTTTGGGGTGGAAGAACACTTGCAGGCTTGAAATCAAAACGAGTGAAGAAGAGTTGTGGCGCCCCTGCGGGTTCAGTCACCACAGAGGTACTGCATCTCACCCAGAGGTGTGGTATCTCACTCTCAGGTAAGGACGGAGTACTGCCCGTGACCCACACACCCACATCCAACACTCTCCACTTCAGAGGGAAGGACGAGATTGCTCCTAAGAAAGAGGACAGTCCCTGGTCCCTAGCTGGAGGGTGGAACCATGTAGTGGGTGTGGGTGGAGGAAGTAGTTTATGGGAGGACTTCAGGAGGAGTATAAGAAAGCAGGGAACAATCTAGAAGCAGCCAGTCCTGCTGAGGAGAGCAGTGTAGGAGGGTCCAGGCTCCTGGCTCCAATGCTTGGAGCAGGAGTTGAGAGGAGAGAGAGAGGAGTGGGGCCTAGTCTGAGAGGCCCAGGAGAGAGAGTGAGAGAGGACGGGAGCAGAGGGAAGGCTCCAGAGACAGAGGGGATCCCAGGGGCATGGAGACTGCAGGAAGCCACCCGTGCGCCCAAATCTACACAGACGTGGAGGGATCAGGCTGCAGAAGGGACCGGCCCCTAACTAGTGGAGAACTACAAGGCTCAGCTAGAAACCGGAGGCTTCTGTACTTTCAGGGTGCAGCTGCCGACAACCGCAACTACATCGCTAAAAAGGTAGCCACATAGGATTCAGGGGACTGCAGGTTGCCCGCCAAAATCCGAGGTTACCCGCTTGGGACACTGGTTGCGAGGCACAGGGCAGGAAGGTGAGAGCCATCACAGGAAGACGACCGAGAAAGGAACATAGAACGGGGTCCCGTGTAAGTACTCTTGAAATACTTGAGCGATGCTGAACCCCTTCCTTGGTGAACGCAGGACGAAGTGGGTGGTTATAATCCGGAAAGTGTAACCTGAGGAACTTAACAACTGTGAGTAAAAGCTGAAGACTGCACCCCACTGTGTCCTAGAATTATTGCTGCGCCATCACTAGCCCTGCACTACAAAGCACCAGCAACATCTACCTCATAACATCATCATACACTGCCCTGGAGCTAAGCTCTGCCTGTGGAGAGCTGAACCAACTCTGCTGCGTCACCATCAGCTCCAGAGGACCTGCTCCGCAGCGGCGGCTCCATATAGCCGCATACCACAGGTGGCGTCACGAACATTAAACTATAAAAACTTTATTCCCCTTTTACATATCCCCTTTTATTGACCGCCCTGGGTCATGGACTGAGTCACCGCCACTGTGACATTCCCCAGCACCGACCCGCCTGGCTACCGAGTATCTCACGGCCCAGGTGGCGCGTCAGAGTGCCCATCTGGCTTGATGAGGATTTAACCGTTGGGTGGACTGCAGATCTTATGATCAGTGTTTATTATTATTGGAGAGCTGGCGTCTTCCAGAAGATGATGCCATTCTTCTAGTGCCATCATGATGGCCAGTAGTAATAGATAACTACGCTCAGTTGGGGAGAACAGTTTATAAAAGAACCCACAGGAGACAGATTTCCCAGAAGAAGTTCTTTGTAGAAGAACTGCTCCAGAACTGATAGAGGAGGCATTCACTTCTAGAAGAAACTGTTTGTTAGTGTCGGGGTGATGCAGCACCGAAGCTCTGGTGAAGTCCTCTTTCAAGTGCTGAAACGACGACACAGCAGACTCAGGCTAGATCCTGGCATTTACCCCCTTCTTGGTTAGGGCAGAAATGGGTGCCATGTGGGACGAGAAGTGAGGGATAAACTGCCTGTGGAAGTTGGCAAACCCCATGAAGCGCTGGATGGCATATCAGCCCTGAGGGCAAGGTCTGGAGATGACTGCAGAAACCTTCTCAGGATCAATCTCGAGACCCTGGATGGAAACAATGTAATCGAGGAATGGCATGGAAGACTTTTCAAAGAAACATTTGGACTCCTTAACAAAAAAATTGCTCTTGCATTGGCGCTGAAGAACCTGACGGACATGCCTTCTATGGGTGGGTAGATCCGGAGAGAATATCAGGATGTCATCCAAATACACAACCATGGAAACATAGAAAAGATCCCTGAAGATGTCATTGATGAAATCTTATGCAAATTGTCTCTTTAGAGCGGAAGAGGACTTGAACTCTATTGCCACCTATTGGAAGTAGCAATACTAAAAGTCAATATCGACCCTTTAACGAGTCTTACCATATGACTTAGAATAAAAGTTAAACCAGAATCTCAATTTGTAGACACAATGTTTCAGGGTGTGGCCCCTCATCAGTGCAAAGTGTGAGATCTGATTTGGCGGGGTGAGAGGCTTAAGACTGCATTCTAAGGGGTAAATTTTCTCCTTGTGGAGAGTGACAAGACAGGTCTGGCATGTCCAAGTGAGGAGACATATACAGTGCTGGCCAAAAGTATTGGCACCCCTGCAATTCTGTCAGATAATACTCAGTTTCTTCCTGAAAATGATTGCAATCACAAATTCTTTGGTATTATTCTCTTCATTTAATTTGTCTTCAATGAAAAAAACACAAAAAGAATTGTCCTAAAGCCAAATTGGATATAATTCCACACCAAACCTAAAAAAGGGGGTGGGCAAAAGTATTGGCACCCTTTGAAAAATCATGTGATGCTTCTCTAATTCGTGTAATTAACAGCACCTGTAACTTACCTGTGGCACCTAACAGGTGTTGGCAATAACTAAATCACACTTGCAGCCAGTTAACATGGATTAAAGTTGACTCAACCTCTGTCCTGTGTCCTTGTCTGTACCACATTGAGCATGGAGAAAAGAAAGAAGACCAAAGAACTGTCTGAGGACTTGAGAAACCAAATTGTGAGGAAACATGAGCAATCTCAAGGCTACAAGTCCATCTCCAAAGACCTGAATGTTCCTGTGTCTTCCGTGCGCAGTGTCATCAAGAAGTTTAAAGCCCATGGCACTGTGGCTAACCTCCCTAGATGTGGACGGAAAACAAAAATTGACGAGAGATTTCAACGCAAGAGTGTGCGGATGGTGGATAAAGAACCTCGACTAACATCCAAACAAGTTCAAGCTGCCCTGCAGTCCGAGGGTACAACAGTGTCCACCCGTACTATCCGTCGGCGTCTGAATGAAAAGGGACTGTATGGTAGGATACCCAGGAAGACCCCACTTCTTACCCCGAGACATAAAAAAGCCAGGCTGGAGTTTGCCAAAACTTACCTGAGAAAGCCTAAAACGTTTTGGAAGAATGTTCTCTGGTCAGATGAGACAAAAGTAGAGCTTTTTGGGAAAAAGCATCAACATAGAGTGTACAGAAAAAAAAAAGAGGCATTCAAAGAAAAGAACACGGCCCCTACTGTCAAACATGGCGGAGGTTCCCTGATGTTTTGGGGTTGCTTTGCTGCCTCTGGCACTGGACTGCTTGACCGTGTGCATGGCATTAAGAAGTCTGAAGACTACCAACAAATTTTGCAGCATAATGTAGGGCCCAGTGTGAGAAAGCTGGGTCTCCCTCAGAGGTCATGGGTCTTCCAGCAGGACAATGACCCAAAACACACTTCCAAAAGCACTATAAAATGGTTTGAGAGAAAGCACTGGAGACTTCTAAGGTGGCCAGCAATGAGTCCAGACCTGAATCCCATAGAACACCTGTGGAGAGATCTCAAAATGGCAGTTTGGAGAAGGCACCCTTCAAATATCAGGGACCTGGAGCAGTTTGCCAAAGAAGAATGGTCTACAATTCCAGCAGAGCATTGTAAGAAACTCATTGATGGTTACCGGAAGCGGTTGTTCGCAGTTATTTTGGCTAAAGGTTGTGCAACCAAGTATTAGGCTGAGGGTGCCAATACTTTTGTCTGGCCCATTTTTGGAGTTTTGTGTGAAATGATCAATGATTTGATTTTTGCTTCATTCTCTTTTGTGTTTTTTCCTTGCAAGCAAATTAAATGAAGAGAATAATACCTAAGAATTTGTGATTGCAATCATTTTCAGGAAGAAACTGAGTATTATCTGACAGAATTGCAGGGGTGCCAATACTTTTGGCCAGCACTGTATGTCATATGCGGTTGGGTATTGGTAGCATATCATCTATCCAGCAGAAGAAAATGGTGGGGTCCAGATGTGGGTAAGATTCATTGATGATCTGTTCATCATATGGCAGGGGCAGGGTGAACTTCTTGAAAAATTCTTTCAAGAACTAAATATTAATCCATACAACAGACCTGTGCCTCGAGCCCTCAGGAAATTGACTTTTTGGATCTAAAAATCAAAAAAGAGGAAGAAGGAATAATCTCCACAGATACTTAAAGGAAAAGTATGGCTTTTAATGCCATCTTAAATGCCAAATCATCTCATCCCCCACAAGTTATTAGATCAATACCTGCTGGACAGTTCCTCAGGGGTCGACACATATGCTCAACCGATGTTCTGTTCGAAAAACAGGCTGCTGATTAGAAGATGCGTTTTAATGCTCGTCATTATAGGGATGATGTTATCCAGAATGGCTACCAGAGAACAAAATTGACGACTAGGGATGAACTCCTAAAACCTAGGGATAAAAAACAGGATCAGAGGGTGAGACTTATTACCCCCTACTACGCTCAGTGGAGGGAGATGCATGATATTATAAACAGATATTGGAACATTCTCTGCTCTGATCCTGTTTTAAACTGGATTATTTTGTCAAAACCTTCCATGACACCAAAAAGATCTAAAACACTAACAGATATTTTGGTAAGAAGTCACTATATCCCTTCGACACCACAGAATCCACTTGCTGGTACCATAGCTCAAAGATGCTGGTGCTTTTCGTGTGGATCAAGTGGTGCCTGCCCCCAAATTGATAGAGTAAAGGAATTTTTTGATCATCAAAAAACAAGATATTTAAGATCTTTCAATTTATTAATTGCAGATCGACCGGAATAATTTACTGGGCAACTTGCTCGTGCAAACTAACTTACGTGGGGCTGACATCAAGTGAATTCTGGGTAAGAATACTCTAACATATTAAAGATATAAAAAATGCAGTAAAATGTGAAAAACCTGAAGAACTAGCTACTTTAAAAAATATTCCAAAACACTTTAGGGAACACCATACCTGTCATTGGAGATTATTGCGCTTTAGAGGTATTGATAAGGTTAACCTTGGAGCAAGAGGTGGAAATTTACAAAGAATACTGGAACAAAAGGAAATAAAATGGATTATTACTTTGGACACGGTAAAACCTAAAGGATTAAACGACATGACTTTGCTCCTTTCCTTACGTACTTTTAATGGAGGGATATCTGATTTGCATGACTGAAAATACCTCTTATTGGTTTTAATGCAATCTGATAGATGTGGTAGCATCGGGGATATGAGAGGTATTGATATTTAGGAAAAAATTGGATCGGTCGTCCATATGACTGCTAGCTGTATGTAGATAAAAATGGCATATAAAAGTGGTTGGATAACCGGAAGAAGTTAATAAACAAATGAAAGATATATATCGGCAATGGTGACACTGTGTTATTACTAATTTACTGTTTATTTCGACTATAATCTGGACAATATCTTCAATGTCTGCAATACAGGAAAAATCCACAAGAGGGAAACCTACTAAAGAAAATGAAATAAAGCTTAATGTTGCAATACTGGAGTTGATTGTATTAATAATGAGTGCTGTAACTTCTACAATGGTATTCGTATTTATATGCACTTTTCTGCTCTATTATGGTTATGGGCATGGTTTGCCCAGTAACATCACAGTGTCCCATTCTCTTTGTGGATCCGCACCTGCGCAGTGCCGCCGAGTCTCTCCCTCTGTGCCCGCCGTCCAATCGGATGTTCTGATGCACGTGCATGCACGGTCGGGCTTCCGGCCGCAGATTGCAGTGCAAGGCGGACAGCGTGGATGCGCCGATACACACATACAGCGTGCGGTATGGTTAAAAACTTTCCATCTTCTCTCTGAGCCCATTAGGGGCGTAAGTAATTACTGATGATTATATTAATGAAACATGATGATAGACTCTACCTTATGCCCTACCCCCCTATAATGCTATATGTATTCAGCTGCCTCAGTACCCTCCGAGGAAGCAAACACGCGAAACGCGCGTAGGGGTGCTGGGCAGTGTGGGGCTATCACTATGGCATATGGTCTGTATTCTTGCGATTAACTATATACTGTCTAAGCTGGTGCCCAACTGGCCTTAGAAACCTATTTATTATGTGTATTTATGATATGGCAATTTGAACTGTATACAATATAATTAACTACTATATGACTACTTCAGATGATTTTCTTAATATAGTAAAAGGAGGAACTGTTTTAGTATCTGATTGAATTGGGATACTCCTTATGTACAGCTAATGGATCTATATATCCTTTTTGTGCTAATTGGCTGAGGGGGTGCAGCCTGATATCTTGAACACCGCTCAGAACCGCTTCAGAAACCTCCCTAAATCGCGAGTCTCTGGACCTCTAAGCTCCCAAATGGAAATTGTCCAAGACAGGGCTTGTCCAGATAGCAAAGAGACCATAAACGCTATCTTGGAATGGTCTGTAGGAAATAGGTGGGCGTGGAGAGAGAAGAGTATCTGGCACTGGTTAATGAAGCCACGACTCTCCTTGAGATCTCCACCATAGTGGGATGAGAGCGGAAGCTGGTTTTTAGCTGTTCTGCCAAAAACTGGAGCCCTCAGAGCGGCAGTCTGTCATGTAGTAGGATGGTCAGTCATGGTAGAGGCGGGGGACAGGGAAGACATTACGGTGGACAGATCCTGCAACTGAGTTGCCACCACATTAAAAGCCGGCATCAGCTGGTCTTGACGCTCTTGTTGAAAACGATCCTCCTCGAACAGCACTTGTACGTTAGATTTGGGGTCTCTGGGTCCCGATTTGTTAGTTGGGTCAATGACCTGAACTTCTGGTGTGTGGAGTCACTGCGTCATGGGTCGGGCTTGCCCTGGAGGAGCATGACTTAGTGTCAATTGATATTCACTAGGGCTTCTGATAGTGAGGATACGCTGGGCCGCCGGTACCACTCCTGGGCAGTCTCCTGAAGCTGACCGGAGCAGGGTCGGACTGGGGTGTCTGGGGCCCACAGGGGGAATTGACCCTAGGGGCCAACCTTCAGCAATATGTAAATACCTGTTATACGCTATCCCTGTTATAGTGGAGCATTGACTGGCGGCTTCTGCACATCTACTGTGCGACACTATAACTGGGATGTACAATTACTGTAGTTTGCATTAAAGGGGTTCTTTGGTTAAAACAAGTTACCACCGATCCATGGGCTCCACAGGATAGGTGATCACTTATTGATCATTTGGGTCCGAACATTGGAAAACGCACCTATTGGAAGAATGGGGAAGTTTTATCCCTGACAGGACACTTATCCCCATTTTAAAATGCAGCGACAGGTGGGACCTCTGACCGCAGCTCCACTTATTCTCTTGGGGGCTTCCAAAAAAGAGCAGAGCTCACAGCCACTGAGGGAATGAATGGATCAGTGGTCGCATCTCACATGCCGCTCCAGTCTAATGGAGAGGAAAGCTCCACATTCTGCCAATTGTGTGCCAGCAGTCAGACCCCCACCAATCAATATTATCACTGATCCTGTGGAGAGGTGATTACTTGTTTTCACCGGAGAAGCCCTGTAAGTGCATCTCTGCCGCTCTGGTCCAAATATTTAATCTCTAAGGCCATGGCCCCACTATCAGTGTTCGGTCAGTGTTCGGTCAGTATTTTTTCTCAGGAGTGGGAGCCAAAACCAGGTGAGGAACAATCAGAGAAAAGGTAGAATAGAAACAAGTCACCAATTCTGTATTTATCACCCACTCCTGGATTTGGCTCCCACTCCTGAGAAAAAATACTGACCAAATACTGACCAAATACTGATGGGGGGGCTGTGGCCTAATGAAAAAAGATCTTTTCCTAGTTAATATCAGCGAGAACAAAATGACCGCCATACATAACACAGTCGACTATTCAATACCAATAATACCATATACTAAAGGGACAAATACCGCCACACCATGACTAGATCACATATTACCAACCACATAATGACCGAATAATACCACATACACGGAACAAATACGGCCACACCATGACCAGACCACATATTACCACCACAAAGTGACCAAATACTACAATACTGATCATGAATACAAACCACAATACTAGCAACACTGTTATTACTACCAGCGACATTATACACAGGAGCTCTGTATATAGTGTATAGGTAAGACAGTGATCACTAGTGACATACACAGGAGCACTGAATATACTGTATACACACATGGTCAAAACTGTTGGTACCCCTCGTTTAATGAAAGAAAAACCCACAATAGTCACAGAAATAAATTGAATCTGACAAAAGTAATAATAAATTAAAAATCTTTGAAAATGAACAAATGAAAGTCAGACATTGCTTTTCAGCCCTGCTTCCACTCCTCATGAGCAAACTGCTCCAGTCGTCTCGTGTTTGAAGGTTGCCTTTTCCAGATGGCATGTTTCAGCTCTTTCCAAAGATGCTCAATAGGATTTAGGTCAGGGCTCATGGAAGGCCACTACATGTGTCCAGCCTGCCCCCCATATATCTGTCCTGGCCTCCATGTGTCCAGCTTGCCCCCTCCCATATATCCATCCTAGCGCACCATATGTCCAGCCTGCCCCCCCATACATCCATCCTGGCATCCATGTGTCCAGCCTGTTCCCCCATATATCCATCCTGGCCTCCATGTGTCCAGCCTGTCCCCCCATATATCCATCATGGCCTCCATGTGTTCAGCCTGCCAACCTACATATCCATCCTGGCCTCCATGTGTCCAGCCTGCCCCCTCATACAGGGCCGGCTCCAGGTTTTTCTGGGCCCCGGGCGAAAGAGTCTCAGTGGGCCCTTTTAACACATACACGATTCATGATGCACAGATACGGCGGAGAAATATATATATATAGTACACAGGGCCCAGCCTGCCACCTCATCCTTCACATATGCAGACATGCGCACGCACACACGGTACGCAGACACGGTACGGAGACACACGCGCGCACACGGTACGCAGACACACGCGCGCACACGGTACGCAGACACGGTACGCAGACACACACGCGCACACAGTACGCAGACGCACGCACACACGGTACGCAGACACGGTACGCAGACACACGCGCGCACACGGTACGCAGACACGGTACGCAGACACACACGCGCACACGGTACGCAGACGCACGCACACACGGTACGCAGACACGGTACGCAGACACACGCGCGCACACGGTACGCAGACGCGCGCACACGGTACGCAGACGCGCACACATACAGACAAACACATATTTTTACACAAATTCTTAAAGACATATATAAAACAGACAAATATATATACACAGTCATACACACTGACATTCACATACATGCACTCACACAGACCCATTACAAGTATTTTTAATATGGGGATTGGGGAAGCCTCACTCACCTGTCCCCGGTCCAGTGTCCTGTCCAGCAGCTCCTCAGGTATGGGGCAGTGCAGGGCCCCCGGCGTGTCACAGACTTCATGGCCCTGGACTATCAGAGGGGCCCACTTGCGGTCGGGTCCGGGCCGCTCCCCCCCCATCTGTGCAGGACCTCCGACGGTGTTTGATTGCCGGCACTCCCCCAGACATGGCCGCGCGCTGTGCGACTGTGTCTGCTAGTAATGACGCGGCAGGGGCGACACACAAGCAAAATTAAAGGTGCAGTGCCGTCGACCCTGCCGTGTCATTAGTAGCAGACACAGCCTGACAGCGCGCGGCCATTTCTGGGACTGGGGGAGTGCCGGCAATCAAGCAGCGCCTGCATCACTAAACAGGTGCCGAAGATGCGGCCATGGCCCCGACAGTGAGTGGGCGGGTGGGTGTGTGGGCCCGGCCCCGACAGTGAGTGGGCGGGTGGGTGTGTGGGCCCGGCCCCGACAGTGAGTGGGCGGGTGGGTGTGTGGGCCCGGCCCCGACAGTGAGTGGGCGGGTGGGTGTGTGGGCCCGGCCCCGACAGTGAGTGGGCGGGTGGGTGTGTGGGCCCGGCCCCGACAGTGAGTGGGCGGGTGGGTGTGTGGGCCCGGCCCCGACAGTGAGTGGGCGGGTGGGTGTGTGGGCCCGGCCCCGACAGTGAGTGAGTGAGTGGGCGGGCGGGTGTGTGGGCCGGGCCCCGACAGTGAGTGGGCGGCTGGGCCCCTCTGATTTTCCAGGGCCACGGCACTTGCCCGGGTACGCCGGGTGCTGACGCCGGCCCTGCCCTCATATATCCATCCTGCCCTTCCCCCCTGCATATATTCATCCTGACACCCCCCCATATATCCCTTCTGGCCCCCATATGTCCAGCGTGGCCCCTCCATATATTTTATCCTAGCCCACGTGGATAGAGCCTGCCCCCCACATATCCATCCTAGCCCCCCATGTGTCCAGCCTGCCCCCCACATATCCATCCTGGCCTCCATGTGCCCAGCCTGCCCCCCTACATGTCCATCCTGGCCTCCATGTGTCCAGCCTGCCCTCCCATATATCTGTTCTAGCCCCCTCATGTGTCCAGACTGCCCTCCCCCCATATATCCATCCTGGCCTCCATGTGTCCAGCCTGCCCCCCATATATCGGTACTGGCCTCCATGTGTCCAGCCTACTCCCCCATATATCCATCTTGGCTTCCATGGGTCCAGCCTGCCCCCCCCATATATCCATCCTGGCCTCCATGGGTCCAGCCTGCCCCCCCATATATCCATCCTCGCCTCTGTGTCCAGCCTGCCCCCCCCATATATCCATCCTGGCCTCCATGGGTCCAACCTGCCCCCCCATATATCCATCCTGGTCTCCATATGTCCAGCCTGCCCCCCATATATCCGTCCTAGCCCCCCCATGTGTCCAGACTGCCGACCCACATATCCATCCTGGTTTCCATGTGGCCAGCCTGCCCCCCCACATATACATCCTGGCCTCCATGTGTCCAGCCTGCCCCCCATATATCCATCCTGGCCTCCATGTGTTCAGCCTGCCCCCTGCATATATCCTTCCTGGCCTCCATGGGTCCAGCCTGCCCCCCCATATATCCATCCTGGCCTCCATGGGTCCAGCCTGCCCCCCCATATATCCATCCTCGCCTCTGTGTCCAGCCTGCCCCCCCCATATATCCATCCTGGCCTCCATGGGTCCAACCTGCCCCCCCCCATATATCCATCCTGGTCTCCATATGTCCAGCCTGCCCCCCATATATCCGTCCTAGCCCCCCCATGTGTCCAGACTGCCGACCCACATATCCATCCTGGTTTCCATGTGGCCAGCCTGCCCCCCCACATATACATCCTGGCCTCCATGTGTCCAGCCTGCCCCCCATATATCCATCCTGGCCTCCATGTGTTCAGCCTGCCCCCCCGCATATATCCTTCCTGGCCTCCATGTGTCCAGCCTGCCCCCCTTATATATCCATCCTGGCCTCCATGTGTCCAGCCTGCCCCCCCATATATCCATCCTGACCTCCATGTGTCCTGCCTGCCCCCTCCCATATATCCATCCTGGCCTCCATGTGTCCAGCCTGCTCCCCCATATAGCCACCCTGGCCTCCATGTGTCCAGCCTAACCCCTCATATATCCATCCTGGCCTCCATGTGTCCAGCCTGCCCCCCCATATATCCATCCTGACCTCCATGTGTCCAGCCAGAGTTCCCCCACATGTGTCCAGCTAGGCTCCCCCCTCATGTGTCCAGCCAGGGTACCCCCTCGTGTGTCCAGCCAGGGTACCCCCTCGTGTGTCCAGCCAGGCTCCCCTTTTGTGTGTCCAGTCAGGGTTCCCCTTGTGTATCCAGCCAGGGTTCTCCCTTGTGTGTCCATCCGGGGTCCCCTTTTGTGTGTCCAGCCAGGGTCCCCCCTCGTGTGTCCAGCCAGGGCCCCCCTCGTGTGTCCAGCCAGGGTTCCTCCTTGTGTGTCCAGCCAGGGTTTCCCCTTGTGTGTCCAGCCAGGGTTCCTCCACGTGTGTCCAGCCAGGGCCCTCCCCTTGTGTGTCCAGCCAGGGTTCCCCCTTGTGTGTCCACCCAGGGTCCCCTTTTGTGTCCCCAGCCAGGGCCCCCCCTTGTGTGTCCAGCCAAGGTCCCCCCTTGTGTGTCCAGCCAGGGTCCCCCCTTGTGTGTCCAGTCAGGGTCCCCCCTTGTGTGTCCAGCCAGGGCCCCCTTTGTGTGTCCATCCAGGGTCCCCCTAGTGTGTCCAGCCAGGGCCCCCCTTGTGTGTCCAGCCAGGGTCCCCCTTGTGTGTCCAGCCAGGGCTCCCCTTGTGTGTCCAGACAGGGCTCTCCCTTGTGTGTCCAGACAGGGCTCTCCCTTGTGTGTCCAGACAGGGCTCTCCCTTGTGTGTCCAGACAGGGCTCCCCCTTGTGTGTCCAGCCAGGGTCCTCCTTGTGTGTCCAGCCAGGGTCCCCCCTTTTGTGTCCATCCAGGGCCCCCCTTGTGTGTCCAGCCTGTATTCCCCCTTGTGTGTCCAGCCAGGGCCCCCCCTTGTGTGTCCAGCCAGGGTCCCCCCTTGTGTGTCCAGCCAGGATTCCCCCTTGTGTGTCCAGCCATCCCATTCTGCATACACAGACACACACACACACACACAGACAGTACAGACCAAAAGTTTGGACACACCTTTTCATTTAAAGATTTTTCTGGATTTTCATGACTTTGAAAATTGTACATTCACACTGAAGGCATCAAAACTATGAATTAACACATGTGGAATTATATACTTAACAAAAAAGTGTAAAACAACTGAAAATATGTTTTATATTCTAGGTTCTTCAAAGTAGCCACCTTTTGCTTTGATGACTGCTTTGCACACTCTTGGCATTCTCTTGATGAGCTTCAAGAGGTAGTCATCGGAAATGGTCTTCCAACAATCTTGAAGGAGTTCCCAGAGATGCTTAGCACTTGTTGGCCCTTTTGCCTTCACTCTGCGGTCCAGCTCACCCCAAACCATCTCGATTGGGTTCAGGTCTGGTGACTGTGGAGGCCAGGTCATCTGGCGTAGCACCCCATCACTCTCATTCTTGGTCAAGTAGCCCTTACACAGCCTGGAGGTGTGTTTGGGGTCATTGTCCTGTTGAAAAATAAATGATGGTCCAACTAAATGCAAAATGGATGGAATAGCATGCCCCTGCAAGATGCTGTGGTAGCCATGCTGGTTCAGTATGCCTTCAATTTTGAATAAATCCCCAACAGTGTCACCATAAAAGCACCCTCACACAATCACACCTCCTCCTCCATACTTCACAGTGGGAAGCAGGCATGTAGAGTCCATCCGTTCATCTTTTCTGCGTCGCACAAAGACACGGTGGTTGGAACCAAAGATCTCAAATTTAGACTCATCAGACAAAAGCACAGATTTCACTGGTCTCATGTCCATTCCGTGTGTTCTTTAGCCCAAACAAGTCTCTTCTGCTTGTTGCCTGTCCTTAGCAGTGGTTTCCTAGCAGCTATTTTACCATGAAGGCCTGCTGCAAAAAGTCTCCTCTTAACAGTTGTTGAAGAGATGTGTCTGCTGCTAGAACTCTGTGTGGCATTGACCTGGTCTCTAATCTGAGCTGCTGTCAACCTGCGATTTCTGAGGCTGGTGACTCGGATAACCTTATCCTCAGAAGTAGAGGTGTCTCTTGGTCTTCCTTTCCTGGGGCGGTCCTCATGTGAGCCAGTTTCTTTGTAGCGCTTGATGGTTTTTGCAACTGCACTTGGGGACACTTTCAAAGTTTTCCCAATTTTTCGGACCGACTGATCTTCATTTCTTAAAGTAATGATGGCCACTCGTTTTTCTTTACTTAGCTGCTTTTTTCTTGCCATAATACAAATTCTAACAGTCTATTCAGTAGGACTATCAGCTGTGTATCCACCAGACTTCTGCACAACACAACTGATGGTCCCAACCCCATTTATGAGGCAAGAAATCCCACTTATTAAACCTGACAGGGCACACCTGTGAAGTGAAAACCATTTCCGGTGACTACCTCTTGAAGCTCACCAAGAGAATGCCAAGAGTGTGCAAAGCAGTCATCAAAGCAAAAGGTGGCTACTTTGAAGAACCTAGAATATAAGACATATTTTCAGTTGTTTCACACTTTTTTGTTAAGTATATAATTCCACATGTGTTATTTATAGTTTTGATGCCTTCAGTGTGAATGTACAATTTTCAAAGTCATGAAAATACAGAAAAATCTTTAAATGAGATGGTGTGTCCAAACTTTTGGTCTGTGCGGTACCTCTTACCTTCCTGCGCTCCCGTGCGGTGTCCTCCTTCTCCTGCAGCTGAGTTGTGCGCCTCCTTCACAGCAGGCTCATGACGATGATGTCCGGCCGACGAAGGGAGAGACGAGCATCTTCAGCTGCTTCACAGGGACGCACGCAGCGGCGGTTCCGGTAATGAACGCTGCGTGCGCGTGTCCCTGCATACACTTCTTCTCCCCCTCTCCTCTGCAGCAGGGGGCGGGGCCCACCAGGAAAATTTCAGGTACCCCGCCAGCCCAGTCCAACCCTGAACCGGAGGGTCAGAGACTCAGGTATGGGTTACAGGTGGGTGAGACAAAAGCAAAGTCAGACAGTCTGAGGTCAGGGCATGTAGCACAGGTTCAATATACATTGCCGAGGTCAGAAGTGGAGAGATCAGGATAAACGGCAAACAAGCCGGGTCAATAACAGGAGAGACAGAACAAATATGCACAAAGAGGAACTACACCGCGTGCAGAATTATTAGGCAAATGCATATTTTGATCACTTCGATACATTTTATACATGTTGTCCTACTCCAAGCTGCATAGGCTTGAGAGCCAACTACCAATTAAGTAAATCTGGTGATGTGCATCTCTGTAATGAGGAGGGGTGTTGTCTAATGACATCAACACCCTATATAAGGTGTGCTTAATTATTAGGCAACTTCCTTTCCTTTGGCAAAATGGGTCAGAAGAGAGATTTGACGGGCTCTAAAAAGTCTAAAATTGTGAGATGTCTTGCAGAGGGATGCAGCAGTCTTGAAATTTCCAAACTTTTGAAGCGTGATCACCGAACAATCAAGCATTTCATGGCAAATAGCCAACAGGGTCGCAAGACGCGTGTAGGCCAAAAAAGGCGAAAAATAACTGCCCATGAATTGAGGAAAATCAAGCGTGAAGCTTGAAGCCAGTTTTTCCATATATCAGAGCTGCAACATTACTGGAGTATCAAAAAGCACAAGGTGTGCGATACTCAGGGACATGGCCAAGGTAAGGAAGGCTGAAAAACGACCACCTTTGAACAAGAAACATAAGATAAAATGTCAAGAATGGGCCAAGAAATATCTTAAGACTGATTGTTCAAAGGTTTTATGGACTGATGAAATGAGAGTGGCTCTTGATGGGCCAGATGGATGGGCCAGAGGCTGGATTAATAAAGGGCAGAGAGCTCCACTCCGACTCAGATGCCAGCAAAGTGGAGGTGGGGTACTGGTATGGGCTGGTATCATCAAAGATGAACTTGTGGGACCTTTTCGGGTTGAGGATGGAGTGAAGCTCAACTCCCAGACCTACTGCCAGTTTCTGGAAGACAACTTCTTCAAGCAGTGGTACAGGAAGAAGTCGGTATCGTTCAAGAAAAACATGATTTTCATGCAGGACAATGCTCCATCACATGCATCCAACTACTCCACAGCGTGGCCGGCCAGTAAAGGTCTAAAAGAAGAAAAAATAATGACATGGCCCCCTTGTTCACCTAATCTAAACCCCATAGAGAACCTGTGGTCCATCATAAAATGTGAGATCTACAGGGAGGGAAAACACTACACCTCTCGGAACAGTGTCTGGGAGGCTGTGGTGGCTGCTGCATGCAATGTTGATCGAAAACAGATCAAGCAACTGACAGAATCTATGGATGGAAGGCTGTTGAGTGTCATCATAAAGAAAGGTGGCTATACTGATCACTAATTTTTTTGTTTTTTGTTTTTGCATGTCAGAAATGTTTATTTCTAAATTTTGTGCACTGATATTGGTTTACCTGATGAAAATAAACAAGTGAGATGGGATTATAATTGGTTTTTATTAAGTTGCCTAATAATTCTGCACAGTAATAGTTACCTGCACAAACAGATATCCTCCTAAGATAGCCAAATCTAAAAAACCCCACTCCAACTTCCAAAAATATTAAGCTTGGATATTTATGAGTCTTTTGGGTTGATTGAGAACATAGTTGTTGATCAATAATAAAAATAATCCTCTAAAATACAACTTGCCTAATAATTCTGCACACAGTGTAGAGACCAGCTACTAGGAACCTAAGTTCAGGCCAGGATTAGAGGGTGGAATCGCCTGATATATCACCTGCTGGTAGGTGATAGGCCGGGGAACAAATCTCTGCAGGACTGGGTGGATACAAATTCCTGCAGAGTTCGGCTGCGCTCCCCACCGAGCTGGAAGATAGCACAAGGCAGTTTGGAGCGATGGTCAGGTACTTGATGGCAAAACACACAATGAGTGGGTGGCTGGCGTAACACAGATACTATGGACCAAGGGTCTACTTTGATCAAGGTCCATAACAGCTCTGCTAATCCATCAGGAAAGGTGCCATGAACTACAGCTTAACTAGAGCAAAAGCAAGTTGAGTGCATTACCTTTTTAAAACATCACCCACCCACAGACAAACTATGTTTTTCTTCCTTGCTATGCTCTTGTCTGTATATTTTAGTTGTGGCATGCTTGTAAAGTCATGACCTGTTACATTCGTCTTTGATCGTAGGTTTTTCATACATCATGATCCATTCAACAGGCAAAACAGCATTGATATGAAAATATATGACGTTTTATTTTTAATCATTCAGTAATGGAAACTTCTAGATACAGAGGTGATTCCAAGCACGCGAAACATCAATCCAACAGTCCAACTGGAACAGCATGAGAAGCAGTGGAGGATGCAGTATCTTCATTGCTTAAGCATTTCGGTATTTGGTACCATTTTTATTGGAAAATGGAAAGATCTGACATCGTAGGGGAACATCAGCATTGGACACACGCTCCTCCGAAGCCTCTAGAAAAGCCATTTCACCAGTAGAAGACTCACAACGACTGGAGTAAGGACGGCTCTGTGGATGCTTATATCGCCATTATGGCAGCGAACTCTAAGTATGAATGACATGTCTGTCTGGTTGCTAAGATCTGTCTGGCTGCCACAAATCCCCCATTTCCTGCAGAGATGTAATAGTTATGTTAGTACATAAAGTTCCATTGAGAATTATCTCAGTGCTATAAATTCTGCACATTTAACAGGATTCCTAATAATATCCTATTCATGACCACACTTTACTTAATTGAATTTCAGTACTTGAGTATGACCACTACATGGTTGTCATAAAAATATTAAGAATTTCTCACCAAGCTCTGACCCCCTCGACCATCTGTGAGTACAAGAAGCTCTCCATGTAAATCTCAGCACACATGAGAGGTGGCAAACCAAATTAACAGAGACCTGCGATAATTATACACCTAGGTAAGAAGGATGTAGTCCGAGCTTCAAAATAATTCTCTCTCACCCCCAGGGCATCCACCATTTGCTCAACCGAAGACTGCAGTTTCTCTGGCACCGACATGAAATATGGAATATCGGAAATTCTATGATTCCAATAATAATGGGACACATATTTTTAGCGGCAGGGTCAGCTAAGGAACAATACGCTTATTTTTCCGTAGCTGTGAGCCCCTCCGGTGAGCTGTGGCACAAAAGTGCCAGAATAATGGACCGCAGTTATGCCATGTGTGGTGTCTAAGCCAAGATAAATTTGTAATAAAAATTATGGCGTCACTTGCAAACTTCTGCGATCAACCAGCGATAAGTTATTGCGGAAGTTAGATATTTTAATAAAAATATGAAGGCTGCAGCCCAGCCCACGTGATGTCATCACAGAGGGTGTGTGGGCAGGTCCCCCCTTCGACATAAAAGACCCAGCCAAGGATGGGTCAATGCTCGTTGCTGGGAGGTATATATTCTATAATCAAAGGGTCCCGTTCGATAATGGCCATAATTGGAGCTCCAGCTAGACTGAATCGTCTCTGCAATCTGACGAGTAAGTTCTTCTTTAATCCCATTTATTTTGTGCAACTGTATATTCTGTACTGTAAATTTCCCCCTTTGTAAAACCTTTTGTATATTTTTTATAAACACTGCCTCCCTTTTGGATTAAATATAAAATGTAATAGTTCTATTTCTTTTGTCCTGTAATCGTTCCTCCCCTGAAGCCATATACGCTACCAGAAAGCAGGCGTCAATTCAGGCCTGTATTATATTTTAAAGCTGATCGGTGGTGGCAGCGAATCATATTAATTGGGCTATCGTGAAGCTGGCAGTGACCGTACAAGGGCATATACACATATTTCATGTGTTGGAATCCGGAGGTGTGTATGCCATGCGCTCTCTTTTCGCTTGTCGATAGCTACGTAGTGAGTAATTGGAATAGTGTGTGCACAAATCCTGACAAGGTGACGGCAGCGGTAGGATATTGTGTGATCTCCCCGGTGTCATCTCTGATGATCCTGACAATAGTGTATTGAGCTATGGCGTTTCCAAATTTGTATACATCTGGCAGCATCGGGATCTGCTAATAGCTGATTGTTGGAGGTGCTGGGTAATCTGATATTGATGACCAAATTGTAGGCCAATTATATAGTCATTGATTTACTAGGCAACATGATTCTCCAGGTCACCGTGATATCAACCCTGTATAGATTGGTTTTTTTTGGTTTTATTTTAGTGATTTTAAAAATGTAACAAATTTGCAAAAATAAAAAATTTTTGGTTTGTGTCACTGTTTTCTCAGATTCGTACCTTTTTTTTTACGTAGATGGAGCTTATTTTTTAGTGTGCCGAGCTGATGGTTTTAATGGTAGCTCTTCAGTGCGTATTCTGGGGTAGATACCTTAACCAAAAGTTCTGGAGTATATGCTGATGTTTCAACTTTTCTTCTGTTAAGCGGTTTACAGTATGGATTTATTAATATTAATTTTATTGTATACTGTATCTAATATATATTATTGTCTTATCCCGTCTGTCTGTCTGTCCAGGAAATCCTGCGTCGCTGATTGGTTCGGCCGCGGCCAATCAGCGACGTGGGATTTCAGAAAAAAGATGGCGGCCGTTAGCGGCTAATCTGCCGCACGGAGGTCAGCGGCAATGCAGCCGGGAGATGACCGGCGCCAGCCGGTCATCTCCCGGCTGATCGTAGCAGAACTACCCTGACCGGGGGCGCCGCTGACCTCCATGCGGCTACCGTCGGGAGATCAGCGGCTAGGACAGCTGATCTTCCCGACGGTAAGTGTGAAGGGAGGACCGGGGAGCGGCGCCGCCGGTCGGGATGCTTCTGCTGCGAGCAGCCGGTCATCTCCCAGCTGCTCGCAGCGGATGTACCCGCACAAGCAGCGCCGCTCCCGGGCCCACACTAATACGACGCTGATTGGTCGCAGCCGACGGCCGCGACCAATCAGCTATATTGGCGCCAACTTTAAACACCGCTCTTCACAGAGGTCAGTGGCGATGCAGCCGAAGTACCCCGACCGGCGGCGCCGCTGATCTCCCGACAGCAAGTGTGAACGGAGGACCGGGGAGCGGTGCCGCCGGTCGGGATACTTCTGCTGCGAGCAGACGGTCATCTCCCGCAGCGCCGATCCCCGGTCCTCACTAATACAATTCGCTGATTGGTCGCGACCGCCAGCGATATTGACGCCAAATTTAAACACCGCTGTGCTGATTGGTCGTGGCAGGCGGCCGCGACCAATCAGCGGCTGCGACCAATCAGCGATATTGGCGCTAAATTTAAAAACCGCTGTGCTAATTGGTCGCGGCCGCCGGCCACGACCAATCAGCGGCCGCAACCAATCAGCGATATTAGCGCCAAATTTGAAAACCGTTGTGCTGATTGGTCACAGCCGCCGGCTACAACCAATCAGCGATATCGGCGCCAAATTTAAAAAACGCTGTGCTGATTGGTCGCGGCACCCGCCACCCACCCCGGCTCGGGCCCTGATGTGGGTCCGCAGCGAGGGGGCGGGGAGACTATAGGCCATGGCACGCAGAGCACCGCCTCTGTTTGCAGTAATGAAGGTGGTGTGTCGGATGTGTCTGACATGGAGCATGGCACGGAGGGCGGCAAAAACCATGGTGGTGCTCAGGCTGGGTCCCCTGTGAGAGAGGGGGCTGGCCTGGCACCTGGTGTGCCTGCTGGCGTGCGGGGGGCGGCGAGCGTAACTGCCACTGCCACCTGCACTGCTGGCGGCACACCAGCAGCCGGGGCCGCATCTCCGGCGGCGTGTGCTGGGAAAGTGTCTGGGTCCCTCACTCACGGATCCGTTAAATCTGGATCACTTTTGGGGACCCAGGCTTCCGGTAAGGCATCTGGCGGGGCAAAAAGTGCGGGGCCTGCAGCTCCGGCAGAGCCGGTTCGTAAAAGGAAGGTGGTGGGGCCTGCTCCCCCGGCGGGGTCCGTGGCGAAGTCGGGGCCCCCGGCGCAGGGGCCCAGTAAGGGGTCATCGCTGAGGGCTCTGCCGCCGGTGGATGCCGAGGGGGAGTGGCCTAGCCTAGGGCCGGCCGCCGGAGTTGCTGTGGCCAAGCTCTTTGTGGCTAAGGGAGTGACGGTGGGGGGATCTGTGCCTCCGGGAATTGGTGCCGCTGGACCGGGGACCCCCGAGAGTAGACCCGGCTCTGGGCCGGTTTTGGGGGTCCCGTCGCGGCCATTTTCGGGGGGCGTGGCCTTCCTGGCGTCCCCCACCCATGTGGGAGTGGCCACGGAGGGCCGAACTGTGCTGCCGGGTGCAGGGGGTGTGGCTTCCCAGGCGGGGGCCGCCCATGTAGGAGTGGCCACAGTGAGCAGTACTGTGCTGCTGGGCGCTGGGGGCGTGGCTTCCCGAGCCGGGTCTGCCCATGTGGGCGTGGCCACGCCCGGGGGCGGGGCTTAGCGCCAGCGCCTGCTCCTGGAGCAACAGAGACCACAGCTGCGGCCAGTACCAGTGTGGGGGCTGCTGCTGTGGCTGATGCGGGTGCCTGTGTGCCGGGGTCCGCTGTGTCTGGGGGCTTACCTGGGGCAGGGGCTCCGGCACTGCGGGTATCCAGGAAAGCTGCAGCAGGGCTGGATGGTGCAGTGGGAGGAGCTACACCTGGCTCTCTTCCTGCCAGTAAAGCAGGAAGCTCCAGGTATGCTGGGAGCAGTGGTGCTGCACTGCTTAAGTCCTGCAGCGTGGTGCTTGATAGGCCAGCAGCATTAAAAGTGAACCCCCTGGCAGGGAAGATGCCACCAGCAGGCGGCAGTACCGGCAACACAAGTAATATGGACGGTGGTAGTGAAACTGTGCCCAGAAAGTGTACACAAAAAAAGAAAAATATTGACC
Source organism: Phyllobates terribilis (assembly GCF_046119375.1). Lineage (NCBI taxonomy): Eukaryota > Metazoa > Chordata > Amphibia > Anura > Dendrobatidae > Phyllobates > Phyllobates terribilis. The sequence goes on along the minus strand of NW_027362772.1, from coordinate 53,685,567 downwards.
CCGGTGCACATGGGAGTGGGAGCGGGGCGAGTGGGGTGATTGTGCACACAAATGGGGATGGTGTGGGTACGAATGTGTCTGTGGCTGGGGATGCAAATGGTGGGGTGTCTGCGGTAGGGTGCGTGAATGGAGTGTCTGTTGGTAGCGGGGAGCACGGGGGGGGGACTGGTCCACCTGCTCCCCCGGCCGCGAGCCCCCGGGGTAGTGGCTGGGGCGTCGGGGTCCTCTCGGGGGGTTTCCTCGCCTCTGGACCTCAGGGACGTTGACTTGCGACGCCGTTTTCTGGAGGCCCTCAAGAAGGGAGAACGGACGATCACAGTAGAGGGAAGAGAGGTGGATCTGGCCTTTTGGCTGGACAGGCATGGCCAGGCTGCCTTCCAAGATAAAAGGGAGGGGGAAACAGTGTGGTCCCTCCCGACAGCCGGGCAGGGGGTGGCCAGGAGGAATGTGGTCCGTCTTTGGTGGAGGGGCAGTGAAGCGTGCCCGCCTAGAGCGAGGGTCGTGGAGCTCCTCCTGAAGATGGACTTCAGGGCAATTGACATCTTTGCCCTGATCCATCCTTTTGGTACCTCCATCTTTGACATCAGTTTTGTTCGGCTGGAGGGCTTAGAGCTTTTCTGGTCGAATTTTGAACTGGTGAAGGGGGAGCCCGGCTGGCGAGACTTTGCCGTACAGGCGGTGTCTCGACAAAATGGCGTAAAGAGGGTGACCGTTCTAACAAATAACGAGTCACTCTCAGGGATCGATATTATGACGTGGCTTTCTCGTTATGGGGAAGTCACAGAGGTCCCAAAGAAGAACAGGGACGAGTTCGGCATTTGGTCAGGGGGCTGGACCTTCATGATGAAATTGAAAGTTTCAGGTGGTACTGTCACTCACATCCCCTCCTCGGCATTCCTGGGGAGGGACAGGATCCTGATCTTCTACCAGGGGCAGCCGAAGGTCTTCCACAGGTGCCGTGACCCCCGCCACTTCAGCGCGGGCTGCAAGGTGCAGAAATGTGCCTTGTGTGGCGGGGTAGGTCATCTGGCCGCGGCCTGTGGTGACATTAGATGTCACCTGTGTGGTGATCTAGGTCACCGGTATAGCCGCTGCCCACATTCCTTTTCCAACACCATCTCTGGTCAGGCGGAGGAGGGCCGCGGGGGGGTCCCCAGTGGTTCATCTTCTGCTGGAACTGGAAGTGGGGGCGGGAGGGGAGTTGAGGGGTCAGGGAGGAAAGGCGAGGCAAATACACCTGCCCACCAGTGGCAACAGGTGAGGCGCCAAAGGGACAGGGGGCAGGATAAGCCCCAGGCGACTGGGGTGATGACTGTCCCCTCCCCGGAGGTTGCAGCCGGAGCCTCTGAGGCCCTGGGGGAAAAGGCGGTGAGTGAGGAGATCAGGAGGATGGAGAGGGAGGAGGCGGCTGCTTCCGATAACTCCTCCCAGTATGAAAGTCTGGATGAGGAGGTGGTGGAGCAGCCAAAAAAATCAGGTGACAAAAGTACCAGTAGTCGGAGGAAAAAGAACAGGAAAAGGGTAAAAAAAACTAAAGCCCCCCCTCCCCTAGACCGCTACGGTGCCTACGGAAGGGCTCACCGGCTCCCCTCTGATCCCCCTCTCCAATCGGTTCCAAGCCCTCGATGACTCTGCTGTGTCGGAGGTCGGGGGTAAGGAGCCGGAGACAACATCTGGGGTGCCTTCAGGGGGCGGCGGGGTCTGTCCCCCGGGGGACTCGGCTGCCCCTGGGGGGGGACTGCCCCGGGGTCTGGAGGCGAGGAAACCTGTGCTAGGAAGGAGGTGTCTGATGCTGGAGGGGTGGGCATGGACACCTCGGTATCCCTAAAGAGGAGGGGTGACTCGGGCTCCTCCTCAGAAGGCGAGAGGAAAAAGGGGGGTACGGGGAAAAAGAAGGCCATCTAACTCAATCACCCATGATGGCGGAACCTACCCCGTTGACTCTGGCGTCGGTTAATGTCGCCAGTATAAAGTCAGATGCGGCCAGATTTACGGCCTTTGATTTTTTCACCCGAGTTGAGGCTGACATTTTATTTTTGCAGGAGACCAGATTAACGGACATGGGGGCCATTTATAAAGCAAAGAGGGAGTGGAGGTGTGGGCCCTCATACTGGTCTCTTGCGGCTGAGCCATATAGCGGGGTAGCGGTCCTTTTTAAGGCCGCTTCGGTGGAATGCAGACGGGTGATTGAGGTAGAAATGGGGAGGTGCTTGGTTCTTGACGTCTTCATGGGGGGACAGGAGCTCCGGCTCATTAATATCTACAGCCCGCAATCTAAGTGGGACCGTAAATGTCTCTTCCTGAAGGTCAAGCCCTATTTTTTTACAAGCCGGCAGGTGGTCTTCGGTGGGGATTTTAACACTGTAACTAGATCCCGTGATAGGGGAGGCCCCGGAGACCGGCTGGCTTATGATAGCATAGCCTTGAATAGCATAGCAAGTGAAGCTCGCCTGGTGGATGTCCACATCCGGCACAACCCAGGTCACGGGGGTTTCACCTTTCATAGGGGTAGCAGTAGGTCTAGGATAGATAGGTTTTATTTAAAGGAGGAGGCCTTCTCTTCTGCAGTGTCCGCTGTGGAGGTGGAATTCTCCGATCACTGTTTCATTTTCTTTTCCTTGAATGTTACAGAGACCCCCCGGATGGGGAGAGGCCTGTGGAAGCTGAATTCGTCCCTGTTGGAAGAAGCTGATGTAAGACAATCCTTTGAGGAATTTCTTCAGAGCCAGGTACCTCTCTTGGGTCTCTGTAGTACTAAGTCTGAGTGGTGGGAGATCTTCAAAAGAAGGGTTACAAGGTTCTTCCGTCAGCTCTCGAGCCTCAGGAGCCTGAACAGGCACCGCCTGTATCGGGATCTGGGGAGGAAACTCGAGCAGCTCGTCTCGACTGGAGGGGACCGTGAGGAAATCTCTAGGGTGAAGGCCTTGCTCAAGGGGTGCCAGTATGATAGGCACACATCCTTGGTTTTTGAGAGGGATTTCGGGAGGTACCGCTCGCCCGACCCTTACAGGAACTGCAGGATGTCAGTGAGTTGTAAGGTGGTAACAGGACTGATCGACAGTACGGGGTCCCTGAACAGATCCAAATCAGGGATCCTGGAGGTGGTCAGATCCTTCTACTCGCACCTCTTGGGGGGGAGGGAACCTGATCGGGATGAGATGTCGGCTTTCCTGGCTGAAACCATCCCTGAGCCAGGGGATGACCCCTCTCTTCATGTTTTGGCGGAAGCAATCAGGGAAGAGGAAGTGAGACGGGCGATTGATGGGCTCCGGCCCAAAAAGTCGCCTGGTCCGGATGGCTTAACATCCGAGTTTTACAAGACTTTTAGGGACTCCTTGGTCCCCCTCTTGACTGAGGTGTTTAATGAGGGTCTCTCCTCAGACGCTCTGCCCAGTTCAATGAGGAAGTCAGCCCTGATTATTCTGTCAAAGGGTAAAGACTCGTCCCGTATTGAGAATTGGCGTCCCATAGCGCTTCTCAATACGGGCCGAAAGGTTCTGGCAAAGGTGCTTTTTAATCGGTTGGTGAAATTCGCACCCCGGCTCCTTTCGGGGGCCCAGTACTGCTCTGTTCCAGGCCGCAGCACATTTAGTGCTGTGCTCGGTGTCCGAGAGGCAGTGGAGCAGAGCAGGTCAGGTCACTGGAAGGGGTACTTGCTGTCCTTAGACCAGGCGAAAGCCTTTGACCGGGTTAACCACGAGTACCTCTGGTCCGTCCTTCTGAGGTACGGTCTGCCCGGGAGGTTTGTTGATTGGTTGAGAGTTTTATACAATGGGGCAGAGACTTTTCCCCTTGTGAACGGTTGGGTCGGACCCCCTTTTGAGGTGAAGTCTGGTGTCCGCCAGGGCTGTCCTCTGAGCCCACTGTTATACGTGTTTGCGATTGACCCCCTTCTAAGGAGGGTGGAGCGCGGACCGTTGGTGGGAGTCGGGATGGACCAGGCGGAGCCAGATGCCACCTTGAGGGTAGTGGCGTACGCCGATGACGTTTCCCTTTTTGTAACCTCGAGAGGGGAGGCAGATTGGGTCATGTCTGAGGTTGAGCGCTACTCGGTGGCATCCGGGTCCATGATCAACCGGGATAAGTGTGAAAGTCTCTGGCTGGGAGGGGGAGATCCTAGTTTTGATCTCCCGGACACTCTTCCAGGGCCTCAGGCCACAGCAAAAATACTAGGCATGAGTTTCGGCCCGGGGGACTACCCCCAGCAAAACTGGGAGGGCAGACTTAAGATTGCCGCCCAGAAGGTGGATCAGTGGAAGGGCTGGTCCCTGACCCTGAGGGAAAGGGTTAGCCTGGCCAAAGGGTATTTGCTTCCTTTACTAATATACCTGGGCAGTGTCTGCATCTTGCCAGAGCCTCTTTGGACATGGGTCTACAGCCTGTTCTTTCAACTATTATGGGGGAATAGGCTGAACCTAATCAGGAGGGAGGTCACGTACCGCACGAGGAGACTAGGAGGGTTGGGTATGGTCAACCCAGTGGTGTTCCTAGTAAACACCTTTATTAAGGCAAACATCGCCAACCTCTGGTTAGAGAGGGCTCCTCCGTGGGTATTCTCCTGTAGGGGGTGGTTTCGGACTTTCTTCCAGGAATGGGAGACAGGAGGGCAGGTGAAGGACCTTCGAACGCCTCATGGGCATCTTCCGGCTTATGCTACCCCGGTTCTGAAGGTGATCCGTCGGTGGGGTCTGAGAGTGTGGGAGATCAGGACCTTGTCAAGGAGGTTACTTGACAATAGGGTCCTGTTGACCCACTTTCAGACGCCCCTGGCGCTCAAGGATTGCCCAAGCCGGGATCTGGAGGTAGGGCTTGGGTTATTGAACTCTAAACGGATCCCCTTGAAGTTTTGGGACTTGGCTTGGTGCTGCTTCCATGGGAGACTGTATGTGAGGGACAACCTGAAGTACAGGAACTCTGATGACCGGGATTGTCCCCGCGAGGAGTGTGGCGGCATGCTTGAGAGCATGGAGCACTTCCTGCTTCGGTGTCCCTTTAATAGAGAGGTCTACAGTAGGGTGGGTGCTTCCATTGGCTGGCCCAGGCTGGCAGGCCTTTCCTATGCGGAGTGGGCCTATGGGGCATTCAGGTCCCTGGGTGGCCGAGATCGGGGCACTGTTTTCTTAGTTAGCTTAGTGACTAGGTTTTACACGTGGAACGCATGGTGCTTAGTGTCCACCCAGCAGAAAGCCCTCCCCCGGGAAGAGGTGATTAGGAACATCCTGGGTGACCTGGCAAAAGTGCACTCGCTGGAGTATGAGAGGCTAGGTGCAGGGAGGGCTTCCCTTCTATGGAGGGGGTTCTCATTCAATGTGCCCTAGGGAGAGTTAGGTTATGCGTGTCTGTGATAGGGTGAGTTAGTCTCCTTCTATACTTTATATTTATTTGTAGGGTCAGGTAGTTGTGTTGGGTCAGGGAGGGACAGACAGGGACAGTCATCAGGGATAGGTAGTTTAGTATTAGGTTGGTAGTGAGGGTCAGTGAGGGACAGGTAGGGACAGGTAGGGAAAGATTGGTAGGGCGCTAGGGACAGGTTTTTTCTTTTCTTTAATAGGGAGGGACAGGGTGTTGTGTGTTAGATTAGGGTGAGAGCCTCTGTAGTCTCCAGTTTCCTGGTGGTGGGCTGCTCCCCTCACATTGTAGTTTTTTGTTTTGCGGTATTGGAATCGGAATATAGGGCTTGCAAGCACTGAACTTGGGTCTGATTTTTGATTTATGGTTGGTTCTTTGTGGTTTGAAATTATCATGTTACTGCTAAGTGTTAAAACAGACTTTTTATGTTGTGTATTGTATGTATATGTGTATTGTATGTATATATATGTGTATTGCGCGTGGGGGGGTGTAGTTTTAGGTTGGGTGGGGGTTTTCAGGGGGGGAGGGGGAAGGGGTGTTTTTGTTAAAAAAAAAGAAAAATGGACATCCTGCGGGATGCGGAAAAAAGGACCCTTTTTGCGCGTAAATGGCTACAAACTTTCGTGGGACCTTGTTGGTGTTAAGAGGCCACAGACTTTCGTGGGACCTTGGGTGTTTAAAAATGGTGGTGGGAAAAAAAAAAAAAAAATTGAAAAAAAAATTGAAAAAAAAAAAAAAAAAAAAAAAAATTTTGTGTGTAGAGTGTTAGTTTTGGCCAGGTGGCCCATCTCTTATTTTTGGCGGTGGGCCGGTTATTTAGTTTTCCTTTTTGGGGTTAGGTGTGAATGTGCAGGTATGAATGTTGCGGATGTTAGGGGTCTTGTGCGCTTTAGGGCGTGGCCTGGCTGGTAGGTACGGAAGGTCTTCCCTTGCTGGGGGGTCTTTTGGAAAGAACGAAGACGTTTTGTGTCTTGTGTTTCGTGTCAAGTGTCATGTGTTAGTTTGTTGGACTCTATATAATTTTTGGATTTGGGCTATGTCTTGCTGGGGTTTTTTGTTTTTCTTGTATAATGTTTGTATTTGTGGTTTATATTTGTGTTTTGTTTTTGTGTTTTTGTACTTTTATATAAAATAAAAAAAAGAGTTCCAGCTCCAGTAGAGTCCACTAAAGCTGCTGCAGTTAAAAAGCTTTTATAAGGATCGAGCTTGGCGGTCCACCGCAAGGCGTCCTACCGCCAGTCCCAGCCCCTGTGCCTTAGGGTGCCTCCCCGATGCTCTTCCCTGAGTGTCCCGGGGGCCCGAACCATTTCCTTTGAAAAAATTAAGTGTCCAAACTACAGGTGGTGTAGCTAGCTTAACAGCTGGGATAATCCGCTGACTAGCAGACACTGCTACTAGGCACAAAGTATTTCCTGGGCTAGATGCAGTTAAAAATTTGTAATTAGATACTCTCGTTGGATGCTGAGAAAGCATTCCATAGAGTCTCCTGGCACGCCATATATTATTCTCTTAAAAAGCTTGGGGTAGGGGTCTAGGGGACCCTTTTATAGGCAAAATCACGGCCCTATATCGCAATACGTCACCTAGGCTGAAGATAAATGGAACATTTTCATCACCTTTCATAATCACCAATGGGACAAGGCAGGGATGTCCTTTGTCCCCTCTCTTATACATCCTAGTGACGGAGCACCTGCTCTCATCAATTCGCCATAACCCCAATATTAGGTGGATTGAGGTGGGAGGCACCGAGTACAAGTGCTCTGCATTTGCTGATGATGTCCTAGTATATATCACTCAATCACATATATCCATCCCTGCTGTTATGGCTGAAATAGATCACTTTGTTACATGGTCAAATTTTAAAATCAATGCAGCGAAGTCTGAGGCCCTCGATGTCTCCCTCCCCAAATCCATACAGGATTCCATCCAGTCCAACTTTCCCTTTGCCTGACCCTCACAGGGTATCAAATACTTAGGAATTCGTATTCATAGAGACCTCTCCCGTCTATGTTATCTTAATTTTGGGCCCTTTATTGAAAAACTCCATACAGACCACGGTTGGCAAGTTAGAACTGTAAGATTCACTACGTGAACCACTGGTGTTTTGTGGAAAAGCACATGTACACTGTGTTCCAAATTATTATGCAAAAAGTGTTTAGGAGTGATAAGGTAAGAATTTTTTTGTTTGTCAGTTAAACTCATTGATAGTGATGTGTGTCAGGGCTCTTTATATCGCTGTAAGCAATTGCAGACAGCTGTGCTAATTAGTTTGGCAGGTGTGTCCAATGAAAGGCAAGACTACTTAAGTAGGCTGTCCCACATTATTAAACAGCCTACATTTTCTGCCAAAATGGGAAAGAAAAAGGATGTGTCGGCTGCTGGGAAGCAACAAATTGTGGAGTGTTTAGGTCAAGGCATGACTACAATCAACATTGCCAAGACACTTCATCCTGATCATCGCACAATCAAGAAGTATGTAGCTGATTCACAGTACACACGTGTGCGTGCTGATAAGGGAAAATTGAGGACTCTTTCCTACAGGCAATTATGTCAGGTTAAAAGAGCAGCGGCAAAAAAGCCTTGTCATAGCAGCAGACAAGTTTTTGAAGCTGCTGGTGCCTCCAACGTCCCCCGAACAACAAGATGCAGGGTCCTTCAGAGGTTTGCAGCTGTGCGTAAGCCATTCTGTTGACCTCCTCTATCCACTGTACAGAAGCAGAAACGGCTCCAGTGGGCCAAACGATACATGAAGACTGACTTCAAAACTGTTTTGTTCACCGATGAGTGCCGTGCAACGCTCGATGGTCCAGATGGATGGAGTGGAGGATGGCTGGTTGATGGACACCCCATGCAAACACGGCTACGGCGCCAACAAGGAGGAGGTCGAGTAATGTTTTGGGCTGGAATCATGGGGAGAGAGATTGTCGGCCCCTTTAGGATCCCTGAAGGGGTAAAGATGAACTCCATAATGTATGTGGAGTTTCTCAAACAGCACTTCCTGCCATGGTTCAAGAAGAAGAACCGTGTATTCCGCAGCAAGATCATTTTCATGCATGATAATGCACCGTCTCATGCTGCACATAACACATCTGCATCTCTGGCTGATATGGGCATAAAAGGGGACAAACTTATGGTCTGACTCCATTGAGAACCTCTGGAGCATCATCAAAAGGAGTGTCTATGATGGCAGGAGGCAGTTCACATCTAAGCAACAGCTCTGGGAGGGTATTCTGTCCTCATGCAAAACAATTGAAGCAGAAACTATCCAAAACCTGACAAATTCAATGGACGAGAGAGTTCAGAAGCTCCTTTCGAACAAGGGGTCCTATGTGCAAATGTAACATCCCCTAGAATATAGTTTTGACTTGAAAACTGTTTGATTTCAGTTTCTAATAACCTGCTAATGCTTATAATTTCAAAATGACCATTTTTTTGTTCTTTATTAAAATGAAAAGGTTGATCGAAGAGTGTGGGGGATCTAAGAGTGTGGCAACCCAGTAGTCAGGATTATTTCGAATTCTGACAATCTGAGGGTCATGTTGCAGGTAGTGCAGCAAGAAGGCACTCATGTGTCTTGCGTATCTAGGAGCCCCAAAATTATTTTCCGGGCTAGATGCAGCTAAAAATTATTATTAAATTGAAAGGTGGTGGAGCTTAGTATAGATGGCCTAATAGAATCAGTACTGCACACTGCTACAAGGCCCAAATTATTTTCCAGCCAAGATACAGATAAACATGATTAGTAATTTTAAATCTGGTGGAGTTTAGTATAGATGGCCTAATAGAATCAGTACTGCACACCGCTGCAAGGCCCAAATTATTTTCCAGCCAAGATACAGATAAACATGATTAGTAATTTTAAATCTGCTGGAGTTTAGTGTAGATGGCCTAATAGAATCAGTACTGCACACTGCTACAAGGCCCAAATTATTTTCCAGCCAAGATACAGATAAACATGATTAGTAATTTGAAAGCTTAAAACAGTTGGTGAGGTGATTTTAACAAATCATCAAGCTTTTACTCTCCCCAGGATGACACAGGGGTAGAAAAGTCATTTCGGATCCATGATTTGTTCATCTTTATGAATGTGAGTCTGTCTACATTATCAGTGGAGAGCCGCGTGCGCTTATCTGTCAGCACACCACCAGCAGCGCTGAACACACGTTCAGACAGAACGCTGGCTGCGGGGCATGACAAGATCTCCAAGGCGTAAGTGGCGAGCTCCGGCCATTTATCCAGATTGGAAGCCCAAAAAGAGCAAGGGTCCAGTGACACAGTCATGGCTTCAATGTTTACTTGGAAATACTCCTGTACCATCGTCTCTAGGCGTTGACTATGTGTCAGACTTCTTGTCTCCTGTGGCCTTGCAAAGGATGGGCTAGAAAAGAGGTGAAATGATTCCGCAAAACTGATGTTACCAGCAGATACTGTGTTTGTGTTACATTTTGAGTGCTGAACACTTGACGGTCCCACGGTTGGCAAGTTGGAACTGTGAGATTCACTACGTGCACCACTAGTGTTGTGTGGAAAAGCACATGTAAGATTCTGCAACAGTCTCTGCTGATACTCCTGCATGCGTGCATCTATTTCTATGGCAGGAATAATTTCTACAAATTTACTTTTGTACCGGGGATCTAACAGTGTGGCAACCCAGTAGTCAGGATTATTTCTAATTCTCACAATTCGAGGGTCATGTTGCAGGTAGTGCAGCAAGAAGGCACTCATGTGTCTTGCGCATCCAGGAGCACCAAGTCCCTGTTGTGTTGGTGGCGAGGTAACAATCATGCTTCCTTCCTCTGCCCTCTCCCCCCAACCTCGCACAACAGAAATGTGATCAAGGTCTCCCTCATCTGATGAGTCTTCCATCAGTTCGTCCTCCACTTCTTCCTGGGCTCCTGCACCTTCCTCACTAGTTTGGCTGCCACCATGCGCCCTGGTAAAACCATCTCCCCCACCCTCACATGCCTGCCGCCTTGGTGCTGCTGACCGTCTGGACCTTGCAGATGTTAGCCCTTCTGCATACAGCTCCTCCTCCTCTACTTCCTCTACCTCCTCTTGTGCCACCACCTGACTCCAAATTCTGTTTAACATGTGCTCCAGCATGTAAATCACCGGAATAGTCATGCTGATAATGGCATCACGGGCACTAAACATCTTCGTCGCCATTTCAAAACTGTGCAGAAGGGTGCATAGGTCCCTGATCTGAGACCACTCCTCCAGCGTGATTTGCCCCACTTCTGGATCTCGTTGGCCCAGGCTATACGTCAGAACGTATTGCACCAGGGCTTGTCGGTGCTGCCACAGTCGCTGCAACATGTGCAGAGTTGAATTCCACCAGGTAGGAACATCGCATTTTAGCCGGTGAAGTGGCAGGCCCAACGACTTCTGTAGAGATGTAAGTCGCTGAGCTGCGGGATGCGAAAGGCGGAAGTGAGCACACAGTGACCGTGCCCTCTGCAGAAGGCCATCTAGTCCGGGATAGTGGGCTAAAAATTGCTGGACAACCAGGTTCAACACGTGAGCCATACAAGTCACGTGTGTGACATTGCCCCGGCGAAGGGCCGCACCCAGGTTTGCAGCATTGTCGCACACGGCCTTCCCTGGTTTCAGGTCCAGTGGAGCCAACCATTCATGAAACTGGTTCTCCAGAGCTGACCACAACTCCTCAGCTGTGTGACTCACATTTCCCAGACATTTCAAAGTAAAAACTGCCTGATGACGTTGAGCCCTTGTGCCAGCATAGTAAGGAGGTGTGCAGGATCCCTTCTGCGCAGTTAGAAAGCTTGTGGAATGACCAGACAGGCTTTGGGTGCAGGTGGAGGACCGAGAGGAGGTTGAGGAGGCAGAAGCAGTGGAGGAACTTCGAGATAAAGAGGATTGACGCACAACTCGTGGGGACGGCAAGACTTGGACAGCAGCCCCTTGTCCTGCTGTCACCATAGTTACCCAGTGCCCAGTCAGCGACATGTAACGCCCCTGTCCATGCCTACTTGTCCAAGTGTCTGTGGTGAAATGCACCCTGTCACAAACAGAGTTTCTCAAAGAAGCGGTGATGTTGTGTGCGACATGCTGGTGGAGCGCAGGCACACCTTTCTTTGAGAAGTAGTGCCGACTGGGCATCTGGTACTGGGGCACTGCGACAGACATAAGGTCTTGAAAATCCTCTGTGTCCACCAGGCGGAAAGGCAGCATTTCTGTAGCCAAGAGCTTGCAGATGGTGAAATTCAACCTCTTAGCTTTCTCATGGCTAGGAGGAAATGGTATTTTACTTGTCCACATCTGAGGGACTAAGGGCTGGCTGTTGTGCTTAGACAGGGTTGAGAAGGGTGTCCCCGGCAAACTGCCGGTCTGTGAGGAAGATGCAGGCGGACATGTTATGTTGCCTTGATCCAAAGGTGGTGCTATCGATGTCGGACAGCGCTGAACACCAGCTGGTGTTTCCACCGCCAAAGAAAATGATGACCTGTCAATCACGCTGGCTGTTGCGGGTAAAGAGGTGGCAGGTCTGCGTCCCAAAACAGGTGTGACTGCTGTCCCCCCAGTCACAGAGGATGAAGAGGCCGCGGATGCACAAGATGTGGCAGACGGTGGTTGGCCCGGCCGGCTAGGCCGCATTGTAGCACAGTGAGTTTCCCACTGCAACTTATGCTTCATATCGATGTGCCGGTTCATGCATGAAGTACTCAAACTATGTATTTTTTGGCCTCTACTTAGCTTTTGCTGACAAATGTTACAGATAACACGAGTTGGGTCATCTTTATCGATCTGAAAAAATGCCCAGGCTATGCGAGGCTTAGCACCCATGCGACCTGAAGAGCCACCACGACTTGTGGTCAGAGGCAGACTTGTGTTTGAGGATGCAGTTGTTGACGTGCTTCCAGTACTACGTCTCTGTCCAGGAAGGCGCAACCTGACCTCGTCGTCACTAGCATCCTCCTACACCTCCTCTGCTGACCTCATCGACTGGCTGACTGTGGGTTGACAGTAAGTGGGATCTCCAACCTCGTCATCATCACCCTGTGTGTTATCACACCCGTTGTCCTCAGAGCCAACCTCTTCCTGCCCTGACAAAAAACTCAAGTTGTCGCTCCAATCAGGTATTTGAGTCTCATAATCGTCTTCCTCATTGTCTCCACAAACAGGAGTTACAGTTTGGGAACTTGGGTTTACATTATGGTCAGAACCTTCTGCGTCTGGTCCTGGATCCAACTCATAAATATTCTGGGCATCAGTGCAGATCATTTCCTCGTCTGGATTCACAGAAGCTCTGGAGCCGACCTCTGATTCCCAGGCTATAGTATGAGTAAACAGCTCTGCAGACTCAACCATCTGTTCTACCCCATACTCAGACGGGCAGCTGGAGACTTGTGAGCTGTGAGGAAGCAAGTGCGATTGGGGTGACACCTCTGAGGACTGGAGTATTTGTGATGTTGAAGTTGAGGTGGAGGAGAGCCCACTTAAAGGAGCACTTGTTATCCGTTGAAGCACCTGCTGTTTTTGTGCCTCATCTGGAATTTGTAGCGATTGGCATGGTCGTAAGAAAGGGATCTTATCACATTGTCCGCTAAAAGAAGTAGACATCTTAGTTTGGCTGGAAGATGGTCTTTCTTCTGTAGATGTTACTGGTGCTTTAACACCTACCCCACGGACACATCCTTTTTTTCCCTTCCCAACACGCCTATTCCCCTTTCCACCAGCAGCAGGCTTTTTTCCACTCATTTTGGTGGTTAACTAATTCACAACTCTGGAGTTGTTTGCACAAAAAACCATGGATGGGAACCGAGCAGAGCTGAGTGGCCAAACTGTGGTATCAGCCCAAAAGTATTGGCTGGGTTAGATGCAGATAAAAATTATTTTGAATTTGCATCCTGGTGGAGGTTAGTATAGATGGACTAATAGAACAAGTCCCACACACTGCTAGAAGCCGAAATATTTTTTCAGAGCTAGATGCAGATAAAAATTATTTTGAATTTGCAACCTGGTGGAGGTTAGTATAGATGGACTAATAGAACAAGTCCCACACACTGCTACAAGCCGAAATATTTTTTCAAAGCTAGATACAGATAAAAATTATTTTGAATTTGCAACATGGTGGAGGTTAGTATAGATGGACTAATAGAAGAAGTCCCACACACTGCTACAAGCCGAAATATTTTTTCAGAGCTTGATGCAGATAAAAATTATTTTGAATTTGCAACCTGGTGGAGGTTAGTATAGATGGACTAATAGAACAAGTCCCACACACTGCTACAAACCAAAATATTTTTTCAGAGCTAGATGCAGATAAAAATTATTTTGAATTTGCAACCTGGTGGAGGTTAGTATAGATGGACTAATAGAACAAGTCCCACACACTGCTACAAGCTGAAATATTTTTTCAGAGCTAGATGCAGAAAAAATTTATATTGAATTTGCAACCTGGTGGAGGTTAGTATAGATGGACTAATAGAAGAAGTCCCACACACTGCTACAAGCCGAAATATTTTTTCAGAGCTAGATGCAGATAAAAATTATTTTGAATTTGCAATCTGGTGGTGGTTAGTATAGATGGACTAATAGAACAAGTCCCACACACTGCTACAAACCAAAATATTTTTTCAGAGCTAGATGCAGATAAAAATTATTTTGAATTTGCAACCTGGTGGAGGTTAGTATAGATGGACTAATAGAACAAGTCCCACATACTGCTACAAGCTGAAATATTTTTTCAGAGCTAGATGCAGAAAACAATTATATTGAATTTGCAACCTGGTGGAGGTTAGTATAGATGGACTAATAGAAGAAGTCCCACACACTGCTACAAGCCAAAATATTTTTTCAGAGCTAGATGCAGATAAAAATTATTTTGAATTTGCAATCTGGTGGAGGTTAGTATAGATGGACTAATAGAACAAGTCCCACACACTGCTACAAGCCGAAATATTTTTTCAGAGCTAGATGCAGATAAAAATTATTTTGAATTTGCAACCTGGTGGAGGTTAGTATAGATGGACTAATAGAACAAGTCCCACACACTGCTACAAGCCGACATATTTTTTCAGAGCTAGATGCAGAAAAAAATTATATTGAATTTGCAACCTGGTGGAGGTTAGTATAGATGGACTAATAGAACAAGTTCCACACACTGCTACAAGCCAAAATATTTTTTCAGAGCTAGATGCAGATAAAAATTATTTTGAATTTGCAACCTGGTGGAGGTTAATATAGATGGACTAATAGAACAAGTCCCACACACTGCTACAAGCTGAAATATTTTTTCAGAGCTAGATGCAGAAAAAAATTATTTTGAATTTGCAACCTGGTGGAGGTTAGTATAGATGGACTAATAGAACAAGTCCCACACACTGCTACTGACGCGCCCCCTGGGCCGAGTGTGCACATGTGTGGGATACCCGGTGCCAGGTCTCTGGGGGTTGTAGTCTCCGTGGCGGCGACCCTGTCCCGTGGCTCAGGGTGGTCAAACCAGTGGCAGTCTTTTATGGGTTTTAGGTTAATTGTCCGACTACGCCACCCGTGGATTGCGGTCAGGGTGTACCGCCGCTGCGAGGCAGACCGCTGAGGCTGGTGTTGTATGCACAGCAGAGAATGGGATGACTCCCCACGGGAGGATTATAGCCTCAGGGCAATGAGTGTGGATTATGGGAGTGATGGTGCACGAGCGCAACAGGAACGACTCAGAGTCTTTGCAGTGCAGTTCAGGGTCTTTACTGATGATAATATGGCAGACCCTCCCGGGAGTACTGGCTAGTTTAGTGCCGGCGTCCCTTCCCTCTGCTAGGCAGGGACGCTGTTCCCCTCACCTCTCTGCTCCGTGCCCGGCGTCCTCCTCCCGCTCTGCTGGCAGCGCGCGCTCCTTCCCGGCCACTGTGCTTAGGGCGCGCGCGCTCTCCCTCCCTCTTAAAGGGGCCGCGCGCGCCGTCCTAAGGAGTCCCCGGCCAATGGCCGGAGGACTTCACCATATATAAGGCACCTCCTCCAAAATGGAGGTGCCCGAGCAATGTTGTTGCACTGTTCACTACTCTGCTTCAGCCCTCAGGTCCCGTTGCCAGTTACCTGCCAGATACCTGCCAGATTCCTGCCAGCTTGCTGTCTTATTCCTGCCTGATATTCTGCTACCTGCCTGCTTGCCTGAGGTCCGACGGTCTGCCTTCCAACTCCTGTCAGTCTGTCTATGGACCAGCTTGCCCGCTCACCTGGGAGCGCACATCAGCTACCTGCCTGCTAGCCTACCTGGAGGCTCCGCCGTCACGTGCTGTGACCACCTGCCTGTCCAGTGACTCCTGCCCGCTCACCTGGGAGCGCTCACCTGCTACCTGCCTACTAGCCTACCTGGAGGCTCCGCCGTCACGTGCTGTGACCACCTGCCTGTCCAGTGACTCCTGCCCGCTCACCTGGGAGCGCTCATCTGCTGCCTGTCTGCTAGCCTACCTGGAGGCTCTGCCGTCACGTGCTGTGACCACCCGCCTGTCCAGAGACTTCTGCCCGCTCACCTGGGAGCGCTCATCTGCCGCCTGTCTGTTGGTCTTCCTGGAGGCTCCGCCGTCACATGCTGTGACCACCCGTTTATCCAGAGACTCTCGCCTGCTCACCTGGGAGCTCATGTCTACCATCAGCCGCCACAGGTCGTACCAACCCTTTACCCAGAGACTGCCCCGGTCACTTGCCGTGACCATCTGCCCGTTCATCCAGAGACTGCTCCGGTCACTTGCCGTGACCTCCTGCCCGTTCTTCCAGAGACTGTCCCGGTCACCTGCTGTGACTGCCTGCCTGGTCGCCACCCGCTCCCTTACAAGGACCGCCCCCTTGTATAGTAGCTCAGAGGTTCCGCCTCCCAGACCCGTTACAGCTAGCATAAGAGGCCTGGTCAGTCTGCGAGCAAGCGGGAGCTCCCGTGGCCAGGTGGAGTTGTAGGCCTCCCTGCCTGTCTGCACTCTTCCTGGCTACCTTGCTATAAGCGGGTGATAGTAGCCCACGTCCCTGAGTGTACCGTGTAGTGCTCACCCATATGGCTGGTGACTTGGGGCCTTCTGTTAGCCTCCGCTCCTCGATGGCGGTGCTGGTCCCTTGCTTGTGACTGAGCCTCCGGGCTTCTATGGCCAGAGGACCTGGAATCCCCTGCTGGCTGGGTTCTGCTGTTGGTCTTAGAGATCCTTACAGCCTCTGACTCCGGTGTCTGGTACTTAGATTCTTCTGCCAGGGTGAGCTCTGCTCAGCTCCAGCCCCTGGTCTTCAGCTCCTGCTCCTACAGAGCTCCTTGCTGTTATTTTCCCTGTGTCAGCTTGTTCTCCTCTAACCCCGCCCCAGACCCAGTTTATAAGGGCAGATTCCTCCCCTCCCAGGACTGGGCAGGAGGTGTTGCATGCTTATGGGCTCCTGACCAGGAAACCTCCCACTTGCTCTCAGACGTAATATTTCTATTACTGTGGTAACCAGACCCCTGGGGTGCCACATTCCCCCCTAGTAAATTTTAGTACTCCGGGACTAAACACATTTTTAAAACATAATATAACAGGGTATAAACAACAACAGGAAAAAGTACATTTTGTCTTTAAGGTCACGGCATTTCCATAACCGGGTGTCCATATCACCCAAGGTGGAGTTTTTAGAACAGAGTAGGGGACCTGTCCAAAGCAAACCCCAAACGTTCGCTCTGGGTGTGGCTGCAAGGCTGAGGCTAGCTACTTTGGGCCACAAGGAGGCCATGCCAGACAGGTTTTTCTTCCGTGGCCGTTTTCGCAAGAAGCACCAAGTGTAACTATCTACAATGTAGTTCCGGTTATTCAGCGTCCATAACCTGTCAGTCCAAATAAACCTGAAGGGTAACTAGAGAAACATAATTAATAAACAGGCACCATACAAAAACCATTTTCAACATTTGCAGTTTACAGGTAACTTCACATTACAGTTTAGATTCTCCAGCGAGCGGGCATCTGTCCTCTAGTGCTCCTGGTGGACCTACGTAACCCACTATCTGGTTCTGCACTACAGGGTGTAGGAGGTGTTGCGGGTAGGCCTGGCAGCTTTCTGCATACTCTTTGGCTTACTAGGGGCACGGCAGGCTCACTACTAGCAGAGGGTTGCTTCTCCTGGGCTGCTGGTATGGATTCTTCTGCCTCCTGGGCCGGCTGCTCTTCTGACACTACCTGTTCTTCTGTAGGCCCTTGAGGGGCTGGCTGGAGAAAGGTGAGGACGGGTACCACGACTGCGTTGTTGATTTGAGTCCAGGACCGGGGAAAGTCTCCGAGTACGATACTGATCATTTCATCCCTTTCCTCTGCGGGTTGAGGGTTCTCTTGATGTTCGTCAGGGCTTTGCAGCTGCTCGGGACACTTTTTCAGGTGGTCTCTGGAAACAAAGGCTGTGGTTTCTCCTCCATCCTTACTGATTATGCAGACTTTTGGATTATCATGGCTTGAGGGCAGTACTGTGTACGGGTCCTTCTCCCACTGGTCGTCCAACTTGTGGAGTCGCCTCTTTCTCTTCAAGACCTGCTCTCCAGGTACCAGGGGAACAGCGGGAGCATGCTGGTTATAAGTCTTCTCTTGCCTTTCTCTTGCTTGAGACAGACTTCGCTCGACGCTCTCCTGTACTTTCCGATACTGCTGCTGCCGTTCTGTATCCCATCTGGCGATGTGTCCTCAGGTGTCAGGACTCCCATATCTAGGTCAATAGGCAGCTTACCAGGTCTTGCTCTCATTAGGTAAGCCGGGGTACAGTTGGTGGAACCTATGGGGATGTGATTATACAAGTCCACCAGATCAGGCAGTTTTTCAGGCCACAGACTGCGTTCTTCCAGGGGCAACGTTTTTAGCAAGTCTATCACCACCTGGTTCATTTTCTCACATAGTCCGTTGGTCTGAGGGTGATAGGGCATTGTTCTTATCTTCCTGCAGCCATACAGATTGCAGAACTCTTGGAAGACCTCCGCTTCGAAGGCTGGCCCTTGGTCAGTCAACACTTGCTCCGGATACCCGTGTGGACGGCAGAAGTGCTGCTGGAAGGCTCTAGCTGCTGTTTCAGCCATTAAGTCCTTGACAGGGACCACCACCAGGAACCGGGAGTAGTGATCTACGATTGTGAGGGCGTAGACATACCCAGATTTGCTTGGGGCCAGTTTCACATGGTCCAGAGCTACCAGCTCCAGTGGCTTCCTGGTGATGATGGGCTGCAGAGGAGTCTTCTGGCTGGCACGGGCCTTCCTTCTTAGGTTGCACGGGCCACAGTCTCTGCACCACCTCTCGATGGCTCCTCTCATGCCTACCCAGTAGAACCGTCCACGCAACAGGAACTCCAGCTTCTTCCATCCGAAGTGTCCTGCTCCGTCGTGGTATGCCTCCAGAACCATAGCCGCATCTCGTCTTGGGACCACTACCTGCCAGGTCAGCTCATGTGTTCTAGAGTTGACCATTCTCCGGCACAGCTTCTCCTTGTAAAGAAACTGTTTACTTTTCTCCTTCCACAGTTGCTTGGTCTCCTCCGGAGCGTCTGGGTCAAGACGGGCATCAGCCTGTGTCAGCATTTCCTTCACCAGACGGACTGCGGGATCACTGTCTTGTTTCTCCGCCCAGCTGTAGTGGGGTAAGGGATTGAACGTAGCAGAGTGCCTGTCCCTTACACGGTGGGAATACAGGGTAATCCCATGACGGTGGAACGCAGGGAGTTCGACTTCTTCCAGTTCTTCTGGATCTTCCCCTACGTCCGGTAAGTTTGGCATTCTGGACAGGGCATCCACGTTGGCGTTTGAGCGTCCCGCCCGGTATTTGATGGTGAATTCATAGTTGGACAGGCGGGCCATCCATCTCTGCTCCAGGGCACCAAGACTTGCAGTGTCCAGGTGTGTCAACGGGTTGTTATCCGTGTACACGGTGAACTTGGAAGAGGCAAGGTAATGCTTGAAACGTTCGGTCACTGCCCACACCACTGCCAGGAACTCTAGCTTGATTGAGCTATAATTCTCAGGGTTTCTCTCTGTGGGCCGTAGTTTTCGGCTGGCGTAAGCGATTACTCGTTCTTTCCCCTGCTGGATCTGGGACAGTACGGCTCCTAGCCCGATGTTGCTCGCATCCGTGTGGAGGATAAAGGGCTGGCCGTAGTCAGGGTACGCCAGGATTTCATCCCCAGTGAGGGCCATCTTCAGCTGGCGGAAGGACTCCTCTTCCAGCTTTTCCCACCTGAAGGGCGGCTTCTGGTTTTTGGCCTTCCTGGATTGACCTATCAGGAGGTCCTGCATAGGAGCTGACATTTTGGTGAAACCGGGAATGAATCTTCGGTAGTAGCCTACCAACCCGAGGAACTGCCGCACTTCCTTTATGCTGGAGGGTCTTGGCCAGTCTTTAATCACGGTGATCTTATCGGGGTCGGGAGCCACTCCGTCAGCACTCACCACGTGTCCCAGGTACTGCACCTTTGATTT
The DNA here is from genome assembly GCF_046119375.1 of Phyllobates terribilis. NCBI lineage: Eukaryota > Metazoa > Chordata > Amphibia > Anura > Dendrobatidae > Phyllobates > Phyllobates terribilis. The sequence continues at coordinate 53,665,805 of NW_027362772.1, read as the reverse complement.
CAGCAGGTGACACTTGGAGAGTTTCACCTTTAGGCTGTAGCTTGCTTGGGCGTCAAAAACTTCTGTCAGGTGTTTCAGATGGTCCACGTAGGTTTTGGAATAAACGATGACATCGTCCAGGTATAACGGGACCGTCTAGAAATTCCGGTGTCCCAGACAGCATTCCATCAACCGCTGGAATGGCAGAGCCCGAACGGCGTACAGTTGAACTCGCTGAGACCCATCGGGGAGGTGAACGCAGTCTTCTCCTTGTCCGCCTCTGCTGCCGGAACCTGCCAGTACCCGCTAATAAGATCCAAAGTGGAGAAGAAGTTAGCAGATTTTAATGCAGCTAAAGATTCTTCTATTCTAGGTTACGGGTACGCATCTTTGTGTGTGATACGGTTGACCTTTCTGTAGTCTACACACATTCTCATGGTGTTGTCCTTCTTTTTCACTAGAACTAGTGGAGCTGCCCAGGGGCTACAGCTGTTCCTGATTATCCCAGCCTCCTTCATGTCCCGCAACATCCCCTTTGCATGCTGATAGTGTGCAGGGAGTACAGGTCGGTATCTTTCCTTTATGGGTGGATGGTCTCCTGTGGGGATGTGATGTTCTACCCCCTTTACTCGCCTGAAGTCTAGCGGGTGTTTACTAAAGACTTTCGTACTCCTGAACCACCCGGTAGACTCCCTGCTTTTGGTGTGAGGGAGTGGAGTCAGTACCAAAATGCAGTTGCTGACACCAGTCCTCCATTTGTTTCTTAGAGCCGTTACCTTCCTTTGGTTGAGATGGAGGCAAGGGTTCTACGGCCTTTACAGAATTTTGGTTTATGGTGAACAATTTGGCTAGGGTGGCATACCGGGGCAGTTGTACTTCTCTCTCCCCGATATTTACAATGCGGACAGGTACCCTCCCATGGTGTACATCGACCACTCCCCGTGCTATCAAAATGGTGGGCCTACTGTCTGAGTAGACGGGCTCTATCATTGCGTGGTAGTCTCTACCTCTTAGACCAATAGCTGCCTGGCACCAGATCATCATCTCACTTTTCGGGGGCATGGCAATAGGGAACGGTTCACACATTCTCACGCTACCAATCTCACCACAAGATAATTCCACTTGTTGCCGTTTCATCAGTGCCCGGATATCTTTTTGAAGGACACGCTGCTGGCTGGAACTGACGTTCATGGCAACCTGCTGTAAAATGAGAATTATCTCTGCAAGACAATTTTCAATCATGTTAGTACCCAAGGTTATTTTAGGGTGACTCTCACGACGGTCAATGTCCACAATGATCAGTCCTTGTGCCGCCAGTTTGACTTTACCGATTTTAATGGTCACCTCTTTGAATCCTACCTGCGGCACGGGCTGACCATTGCTGGCGATGATACTCAGGTCATCATCTGGGTAGCGGGTTATGTCCGAGTCATTCCAGTACCGTTAAAAGAGCACATAAGGGATGGTAGTTACTTGTGACCCGGTGTCTAGTAGGGCACTCATTGGAATGCCATCCAGTACCACAGGCAAGACTGTATGTCCCCCTACATATTTATCACGCCAGTTTGAGGGGCCTGATGATCTTATGCCTGGGGGTTGGCCCTCTGCCACAGGTTGTGCCCGTTTAAATGACAGTACCTTGCCATATGTCCGGGTTGATTGCAGATGCGGCAGATGGGTTGTCCGTCCTCGTTGTATCTGTCGCTGAGTCTTCCTCTGGACGATGGGATCCTCCTCTGTCTGTACCACGGGACGTCCTCCGGACTGGTGGCCAGCTTGATCCTTCCTGGAGGAGAGACCTGTAAAGACTGCACAGTTCGGGTTAGCGCGGCTACGCTTTTAGTTAGCTCTTGGACCTGATGGTGCAGGTCTGTAGCCGGGTTGTTGTCCAAAGCCTGCGCACCAGCTCCTATAGGCTCTGCAGACAAGGGCGCCGCCTCCTGGTGATAGGTAATAGCAGGGCGCCGGTGGGTTACAGCGCTACCCGGTGCCGGTTCTCGGAGCACCCGGATGGCCCTGTCTTTGAACTTTGCAAAGTCTAAACCAGGGTTCTGCAAGGCCATTGCACGTAACTGGGTTCGGTGGGCGTTGGACAGCAGACCCTCAATGAATTGCTCAGTTAACAGTTAATCTGCATTCCGCACACTGTCAGGGTCTGCCTGTTTAATGGCTCCCAGGGCCTCTTGCAAACTCAAAGCATAGTCTCTTATACTGTCTTGGGCCCGCTGCTTGCACCCATAAAATCTCATTTTGATCTCGACTGAGGTGCGGGTATCAAAAGTGTCCTTCAGCCAGGCTAAGATCTCCTTTACGGTCTCCTTGTCCCGGACTGACAAGGACTTTACTTCGCGTTGGGCTGCGCCGGTTAGCTGGCCTATCAATATGCTCACTTTCTGGCCCTCCGTCAGGGGGTATACCTTAAATAGGCTATACAGTCTCTCTTTAATGTCGCTTAGGGTATGCGACTCCCCCGAGTATTGGGGCAGCCAGGCCGCTCCCGGGATGTAAGGCATTGTAAACGGCATTACTGCGGCAGCGGCCGCGCTGGTGGTAGAGGGTCCCTCCGCGTCCGTCATCTTCCTCCCCCTAGTTAAGTGTGGCCTACCTTCCGACGATCCTCTTCTGTAGGCCGCGGCACCCCTGGTGCTGCTCTGGACGAGGACCTTGCGTCGTGTCCTGGTGATGTCAGCGTCGCTCTCTCTCCCTTCCAGGACCTTGCGCAGCCTCCGTGCGTAGGGCGGAGCTTCAGGTCTCGCATGCTTTCGGCGTCCACGCCCCTCTTCTTCCCGCGCGGCGTCCCGAAGATGGCGCCCGATGGCGGGAAAACGAGTGCGGATGGCGGGAAAACAGCTGCGGATGGCGGGAAAACGGCTGAAGATGGTGGGAACCTTCACCACGGCAGGTATGACAGTCTTTTGAAGGCGCACAGTACCCGGTGGTTGCGGGCAAGAAATCCTGCCGACTACGCCAAAGTTGACGCGCCCCCTGGTCCGAGTGTGCACGTGTGTGGGATACCCAAAGCCGGGTCTCTGGGGGTTGTAGTCTCCGTGGCGGTGACCCGGTCCCGTGGCTCAGGGTGGTCAAACCAGTGGCAGTCTTTTATGGGTTTTAGGTTAATTGTCCGACTACGCCACCCGTGGATTGCGGTCAGGGTTTACCGCCGCTGTGAGGCAGACCGCTGAGGCTGGTGTTGTATGCGAAGCAGAGAATGGGATGACTCCCCAAGGGAGGAGTATAGCCTCAGGGCAATGAGTGTGGATGATGGGAGTGATGGTGCACGAGCGCAACAGGAACGACTCAGAGTCTTTTCAGTGCAGTTCAGGGTCTTTACTGATGATAATAAGGCAGACCCTCCCGGGAGTACTGGCTAGCATAAGAGGCCTGGTCAGTCTGCGAGAAAGCGGGAGCTCCCGTGGCCAGGTGGAGTTGTAGGCCTCCCCGCCTGTCTGCACGCTTCCTGGCTACCTTGCTATAAGCGGGTGATAGTAGCCCACGTCCCTGAGTGTACCGTGTAGTGCTCACCCGTATGGCTGGTGACTTGGGGCCTTCTGTTAGCCTCCGCTCCTCGATGGCGGTGCTGGTCCCTTGCTTGTGACTGAGCCTCCAGGCTTCTATGGCCAGAGGACCTGGAATCCCCTGCCGGCTGGGTTCTGCTGTTGGACTTAGAGATCCTTACAGCCTCGGACTCCGGTGTCCGGTACTTAGATTCTTCTGCCAGGGCGAGCTCTGCTCAGCTCCAGCCCTGGTCTTCAGCTCCTGCTCCTACAGAGCTCCTTTCTGTTACTTTCCCTGTGTCAGCTTGTTCTCCTCTAACCCCGCCCCAGACCCAGTTTATAAGTGCAGATTCCTCCCCTCCCAGGACTGGGCAGGAGGTGTTGCTTACTTAAGGGCTCCTGACCAGGAAACCTCCCACTTGCTCTCAGATGTAATATTTCTATTACTGTGGTAACCAGACCCCTGGGGTGCCACACTGCAAGCCGAAATATTTTTTCAGAGCTAGATGCAGATAAAATTATTTTGAATTTGCAACCTGGTGGTGGTTAGTATAGATGGACTAATAGAACAAGTCCCACACACTGCTACAAGCCGAAATATTTTTTCAGAGCTAGATGGAGAAAAAAATTATTTTGAATTTGCAACCTGGTGGAGGTTAGTATAGATGGACTAATAGAACAAGTCCCACACACTGCTACAAGCTGAAATAATTTTTCAGAGCTAGATGCAGAAAAAAAGTATATTGAATTTGCAACCTGGTGGAGGTTAGTATAGATGGACTTCACTAGGTGCAGTTTTACTTCACTAGGTGCAGTAAAAAAAATTGTATTCTATACACAGGTGGTGTAGTTTGCAACACAGATAGGCTACTCCACTGACTAACACACACTGCAAGAGGCCAAAAAGGATTTGCTTTGCTAGATTTAGCCAAATGCTGTGAAAAAAACTTGCACAGCACTGGCACAGACAAGCCTGGCAAAAACTGATAGGAACTGATGTAACCTAGCCCTCAAAAGGACTGCAATTACAATTAGTCTTAACTCCCAACCTATCTATTTAAGAGCACAGACCTGCCTGATAAAAGTCGTAGCAAATGCTGTAACCTAGTCCTCAAAAGGACTGCAATCACAACTATTCCCTACTCCCAAGCTATCTGTAGATTTGTGCGAAAATTGGCTTGAAATTAACACTGAAAGTATAGTGCACACAGCAACAGTGGTGCCGTCTAACACGCAGCTGCAGCAGTGAGAAAATGGTGGCGACGGGGAAAATGGCTGGGTCTTATAAGGCAAGAACATGTGACATACACTGCCAAAGACACATGCCCTTGCTTGTGTGAAAAAAAGCAGTTCGCTCCGTGTGTGCGCTGCTGATAGGCTGACAAATTGCACCTCCCCACTGTAAATGCGGGAAAGAGAAAAAAAAAAATGGAGATCTTCATTATTTCTGCAGAGATCCATCCCCTGCCCCTCCCCCACCCCGCTGTACACTCAAACTGCGTATTAACATTAATTTTCAGCATTACTGAGAAAAAATCCAGTTATGATTTTGGTGCACGAACAGTTATCGAACATAACCTCGAACAGCCGAATATTTTTCAAATTGTTCGTGTTCGCCGAACGGCTCGAACACCGACCAAAACAGCTCGAATTTGAGATTGGCGAACAGTTCGAGTCGAACACTGCTCATCTCTACTCAGCAATGGACATCCCTTAGTTTCGAGAGCTATCAACCACGGCACAACCACGGATTACATGGTGACCCATTGGCTTTTTTTTGGCACTTGCCAGACTGATCATCGATGGTTGACCATAATCTGACCTTCTGTGATCAGGTCATCATTTGGGGAACTTTTAAACGTAAGTAGGCTGGTCAAGATTGGCCCAATCCTTTAAAGCAGATCTATCATCAGCAGGTCTCCGAACTGTTCTAGATACAGTGGGACAGTCCTAGATTCCATGTGATGTCCTAGGAAACCCACCACCAGTCCTCATTTCCACTTTGCCGGCATCCTCAGCTACGGTGAACACATTATGGGAGTAGAGTGTCGTCCTTTTGTTATTTTTAGGGACACTATTCTTGTGTGGGGAGGCAGTAAGTAACTTCATACTGTGTGGGATGAGGGAGTGGAACTCTAAACATTGGTTAAGAAGGCATCTTTACTTTGCAAGGTGGCATTGCTATTTTGAAGGGGGATCCTTACTCTGCTCAGGGATGTAATAGGGGGCACTACTACTGCGAGGGGGCACTAGCAGGGCATCACTACTGTTTGTAGGACACTAAGGGGACATTTTTACTGGGGTGGACACTTTATGATCATTCATGCTTTGACTTGAGGGCACTAAGAGGACATGATTACTACGCATGGGACATTATTACTGTGTGCCACCCAAAGAGGGCACTATGAAAGTGTAGGGCATAAATGATCGTTATTAATGTGTGGGGGCACAAAAAGGACTGGGCAGTTCAGAGGCACAAAAAAGCTACACACATCACAGAAGATGTCCCTCTTTCATTTGCATAGGAGCATTGATGTGATGATATAATTTTGAAGCTCTCCATTAATTTCCATTACAGACATCTCCATTCCTATATCATCGATGTATAAATGTAAATCAAAGAGAAAGAATTAAGAAAATGCTGTGACTTACACTCAGGAACAGAAGGGGAACAGTTGTCCGTATCACAACAAGAAGAGGCCGTATTGAATCTTATCTCTTTTATGGACATACTCATCTTCATGTTACAGCCACTTGGATGTGCACATGATCTGGTGGTTCCCTCTGAAAAAGTGGATTCACCTGAAAATGGACACAAAGCTAATTATTTACTGAAGGAAAAAAAGTCTCAAGTGTCTGGAATTAAAGAAGAAAAATGAAGTCAAGAAAATCTCTATTGAAAGGGCAACCAAAATAGTTCTGATTTCCTTAATCTCTGTTGATCAGCTATGATTGGCGGAAGTCCAAACACTGGCCTTCATCTCTGCCATATTCTAATGCCTAGAAGATCCTGGGATCTAATGAGCTTCCTTTTCATATAACATTCATAGGCTGGATGATGCACTGCACTACATAGGTAGTGCAATGTATTACTTATCTGATCAAAGAATATCATGTGCAATGGTTTAATCTGGAAAAATGTTTTCCTTATTTTTCATATAAATCTAAATTATAATTTTTTAATTGATTTTCACCAAAATGTGTGCAATTGTAATAGTATATATGTGACAGAAACAAAAACAGGGCCCCTGTGCAGGAACAGTATATGTGTTACGCACCTGTCCCAGATCTGGGCTTTGCTTCCCGCACTCTGGCCCGCAAAACTCAGTTGTGCTCCACATCAAGCTTTGCAGATATCCTGGCGTGATCCCATCATCTACCTGGACCTATATAAGGCTCACCAAGACACACACAAGTGTGTCTTGGTATAAAGACTTTAGTGTTCCTGTGTCCTGTCTGCCTGTGGCCTTCAGTATCTCTGCAACCTGTCTGCGGTCTACATGTCGTCTCCTGGCTGTATGTGGCTTCTAGTCCCTTAGTCTCTTGTCTGCCTGTGGCCTTCAGCATCTATGCAAACTGTCTGCGGTCTCCAAGATGTCTCCTGGCTGCGTGTAGCTTTCAGTGCCTCAGTCTCTCGTCTATCGGTGGTCTACAGTACCTCTGCTATCTGTCTCCTATGTGCTTTACCTGTCCACTGCACAGATGCCCGTATACCCATCCAGAGTTTGGGTTTGGAATATTTATCTCACCAAGTTAGCATGTCATATTGCTTATCATAATTGTCATAAAAATATTAAGGATTTTTCCAAACCCATCATTCCCCCTCCTCTACACCATTTGTCAAAGGAGAAGAGCTGACAATCTACGGAGCTGTCTGTATGCAAATAGCAGTATAAAAGAAGCCCCTCTCTTCCATCCTCCCCTATCGACCATCTGTCAGAGTTAACGAAGTTCTATGCAAATCGCAGCACATGGTAGAGGTGGCAAACTCAAGTAGCACAGGCCTGTGATAAATTTACACCTGGGCGAGGAGGATGCAGCTTGTTTAAGCTTCAAACGCTACTCACAATAGCCAAGACTTTCCTAGCTGCAAACTCCAGGCTTGCCGGCACCAACACAAAATATGAATATTGGGAATTCTATACTTCCAATAATAATGGGACATGTATTTTTAGCGGCAGGGTCAGCTAAGGAACAATATGCATAATTTTCCATACCTGTATGCCCGGTGAGCGGTAATGCAAAAGTACCAAAATAATAGACTGCAGATATGTCATGTGTGGTCTCTAAAGAAAGGTAAATTCATAACGGAAAATATGGTATTTGTGGGATCATTTGAAGAGGGCTGTCCATGCTCGGCAACCATCAAACTTAACTAAACTGGAATTGTTTTGTAAAGAGGAATGGTCAAAAATACCTTCATCCAGGATCCAGGAACTCATTAAAAGCTACAGGAAGCGACTAGAGGCTGTTATTTTTGCAAAAGGAGGATCTACTAAATATTAATGTCACTTTTCTGGTGAGGTGCCCATACTTATGCACCTGTCAAATTTTGTTTGAATGCAGATTGCACATTTTCTGTTAGTACAATAAACCTCATTTCAAGGCAGAAACATTACTGTGTCCAACAGTTATTACATATATCAAACTGAAATAGCTGTTGCAAAAACACCAATTTTTATAAAACATTAAGCTTAAGATTAATAGGGGTGCCCAAACTTTTTCATATAACTGTATACATGCCCCCCATTACCATCCTGGTATACATGGCCCCCCATCCTGCTATGCAAGGTACCTATCCCCACCCTGGTATATATGCCCTCCCATTCCCATACCCATCCTGGTATGCATGTCCTTCCATCCTGTTATACATTGCCCCCATCCTGGTATATATGGACCTCCATCCTGTTATATATGCCCCCCATCCCCATCCGGGTATACATGGCCCTCTATCCTGGGATGGATATATGGTCCCCTCCTGCCGCACACTAAAAAAAAAAAAGGATTTGACTCACCTTCCTTCCCTCTGCTTCAGCGCTGCGTTCTGTTCTGATGTGAGCAGCTGACATCAGCGTGTGAGCAGATGTCACTGCCTCACACGCTGAGGTCAGCTGCCGGAATATTCAATGCTCCCCAAGCCTGGGACTATGGACGTGGGGAGCAGTGAATATTCATTTTCTTTAAAAGAGGGCATAGTGTTAGCTGCAGCAGGCCTTCTGTGACTCAGTCCTCCGCTGCTGCCGCTTCCCCCACCCATCAGCAGCCGGACCGTACATCCGGACTATAAGACGCACCCCCCACTTTCCTCCAAAAATTTGGAGGAAAAAAGTGCGTCTTATAGTCTGAAATATACGGTACATTAACCCTATATACTAAAGATATTCTAGAACACAAATCCCTTATAGTAGAACAGAAAATTAAAGGATTTGAAAAACTACAAATGTCTGTATTTTATTCCATGGCTCACCATCTCTGTATACAGATTTACAGACAAAGCCGGAAGGACAAGTTACGCTGTTTCCTGTACATGTAGTAGAAGACGAAGATGAACACTCTATGCATTAAAGCGCATGACCTGAAAAATAGAGAATTGGGATCAGACAAAAATCAAAATGCAGCATACCCTGAATGTGGACCCTGTTATACCGCCACCTACCTTCAATCTCTTGCAGAATAAAAATCAGAACATGTCTCATCTATTGCCGTGTGATGGAGTCTCTATTTTAGGATAGTATTCTTCTTTTACGGTAGTATTTTATCAAGAGACGAACTTGAGTTTGAAGAAACTCGTTTTTTTTATTTGGCAGCGATTTGGGGTTTACTCGCAATTTGTGATTTGATCTGAATGACAGATAACCCCAATGACAGACGTCATGATAGTTATTTCCAATGTGGGTGATTTATTTCTACAAACAATATGCAGGAGCAAACAGGAAAGATAAGATTCCCAAGGTAAAGTAAGAAATATGAAAGTTACTTAAATCGCTCTTCACATTTGTGACATTTACAGCATTTCCATAGGATTTGGGGCTGGGACCCACGGGTTGTACGCTCTCAAGAAAATCAGATGGCTGATCTTTATGCCATAAGTGTTGCAGGTGGAATACCCCTTTATTTCTCTGCTTCTCCACAACTTTAAAACAAAAAGTTTCAAAAAGTTTAGGAGCAAGAAGATGAAGCTGAGAGTTACCAATGGTGGGGTCTGTTGTTGGGGAAGAAGTCTATTTTTCTTTTACCTATTGTGACTCCTGATTTGGTTTCTGTTGGGTCAGTGGGTGACGGTTAGGAGCATTGTTACCATACACCCATGCGTTATGAACCATAGAGGTAATAAGGGGTCTTAGTAAGAGGGATGCCAAAACAGATTTGGTATATTGCACTTCAAGAACAACTTTATCTGAGCTACGTCTACATTTTTTAGAGTGGAAAAGGTGGCATAAATGGGGTTCGCTAGTGGTGGACCTATTTTTCTCTTGATGGATGTGTAGGTTGATAATTGCTGAAGGTTCCCAGAAAAAAAATTAATTTTGCTGGAAGAGGCCAAGACCAAATTGGTCACTGAACTATAAAGCGTTATCACATTCATTAATACAAGGACAACTCGGTAGACTCTCCTACAGATCGGCTCTTGTTTCTGTCTCATGGAGGGTGCTCCTTAGGGAACCCCTTGTAATGTCAGTAGATGCCAATTGGGTATACGAACATGTCTCATCTTTGGGGGCTCATAATGAGGTTGCTGAGAAGAAAAACTTCCTAAAAGGTCCATATGCACTACAGTGGTTCATAGAGGGAATCCTGAGATTGTATTCATGAGAAAACGCACAACTTAGTATATAGCCGCTCACCAGTGGTAATGCAGATGGATATTGCCCAGATGCTCAGTAACATCTTCATGATGATGCAGACACGGATGGACCCTGGTTCCTGTGATCTCTCCTCTGGTTATCAGTCAGGATCTGTATTTAAAAGGCTCGTTGACATGCAAAAAGAATTAATAACTTCCTATTTCATAAGCCGATATACATATAAATAATTCACTGGGAAAACCCCCTGTCTCTCAAGGAAACTAATTATTAAAACTTATTACATAACATTTTTTTTTAATAAACTCTCCAGAATGTAACACTGTCCCGTCCACCTCCGATTTCTATCCTGTTCGGTCCGGATGGACATGTGGTGATTGCAGCCAATACCTATTATAAGGGGTTAAGTTTGAAATCTTTTCTCCATTAATCTATAATATCTGATAAAAGAAGTCATGTTTATGTAATGAGATGATGATGAGAGTTGTCAGCAGCAATGATTATGTATACCCATGGAGTCCTTGCCCCATATTTATACCCAATGATTCAGTCCAGTCGAAGGGACTAAAAATATATATTTTTTGTTCTTTTTGGCATTCACTGTATGGGATAAATATTATGAAATTATATTAGTTCGGACAATTACACACAATATCACAGTATAATGGCCCCATACAGCCATACAAACAGTAGAACGGCCCACACACAGTATGATGGTCCCAAACTTAGCCTTCCAAATAGTATATTGCCCCCCCACCTAATCGTCTAAACAGTATAATGGCCCCACCTAGGCCTACAAATAGTATAATGGCCACCACACAGTATGATGGCCCCCACATAGCCCTCCGAATAGTAGAATGCCCCCACAGAGCCCCCCAAATAGTATAATGGCCACCACACAGTATGATGGCCCCCACATAGCCCTCCAAATAATATAATGGCCACCTCCTAGAGCTCCAAGTAACATAAGGGTCCCCACATATCACTCCAAAGTGTATAATGGCCACCACAAAGTATAATGGCCTCCCACATAGAGCTCCAAACAGTGTAATGGCCCCTACATAGCCCTCCAAACAGTATAATGGCCCCCACACAGTATGATTGCACCCCCCACATAGCCCTCCAAACAGTATAATGGCCATTACACAATACGATGGCCCCTGACATAGACCTGCAAATATACTGCTCAAAAAAATAAAGGGAACACTTAAACAACAGAATATAACTCCAAGTAAATCAAACTTCTGTGAAATCAAACTGTCCACTTAGGAAACAACACTGATTGACAATCAATTTCACATGCTGTTGTACAAATGGAATAGACAGTAGATGGAAATTATTGTCAATTATCAAGACACCTTCAATAAAGGAGTGGTTCTGCAGGTGGGAACCACAGACCACGTCTCAGTACCAATGCTTTATGGCTGATGTTTTGGTCACTTTTGAATGTTGGTTGTGTTTTCACACTCGAGGTAGCATGAGACGGACTCTACAACCCACAGAAGTTTCTCAGGTAGTGCAGCTCATCCAGGATGGCACATCAATGCGAGCTGTGGCAAGAAGGTTTGCTGTGTCTTGTAGCATAGTGTCCAGAGGCTGGAGGAGCTACCAGGAGACAGGCCAGTACACCAGGAGATGTGGAGGGGGCCGTAGGAGGATAACAACCCAGCAGCAAGACTGCTACCTCTGCCTTTGTGCAAGGAGGAACAGGAGGAGCACTGCCAGAGCCCTGTAAAATGACCTCCAGCAGGCCACAAATGTGCATGTGTCTGTGCATGTGTGCATGAGGGTGGTATGAGGGCCCGACGTCCACAGATGGGAGTTGTGGTCACAGCCCAACACCGTGCAGGACGCTTGGCATTTGCCACAGAACACCAGGATTGGCAAAGTCACCACTAGTGTTGAGCCACCCCCGTAGTGTTCGAGTTCGGTTCGGTTCGTCGAACACCCGTGTGTTCGCCGAACTGTTCGTCGAACTGTTCGTCGAACACCTTCGAACACCGTCAAAACCAATGGCAGGCAAACAAAAACACATAGAAACACATAGAAAACACCTTCAAAGGTGTCCAAAAGCTGACAAACTGCTCAGAAGACACAACTAACACATGGAAAAGTGACAAGTACATATAGTCATGCGAAAAGAAAAGAGGTGGAGGAGTAAAAGGAGGGGGAGACACAGATATAGGCATGTCATGCCCTTCTAAAATCCAAAAAGTGAGAAGCCGACATGGCCAGTCCGTTCCTGCCTGTGCCACCTCTGTGTCGCCGGGTTTGTGCCAGAGCCGCGGTGGACCCTGACGGCCAGCCCCCCTATCCCAATACTGGTGCCTGTCCGCCGGTGGGTCGAGGCCCCCCACGGTGGGGGGGGGAGTAACATCTGCAGAAGAAAGACCATCTTCCAGCCAAGTGCTCCTTCAAGTGGGCTCTCCATCACCTCAATTTCAACATCACAAATACTCCAGTCCTCAGAGGTGTCACCCCAATCGCACTTGCTTCCTCACAGCTCCCAAGTCTCCAGCTGCCCGTCTGAGTATGGGGTAACACAGATGGCTGAGTCTGCCCAGCTGTTTACTCATACTATAGCCTGGGAAACGGAGGTCTGCTCCAGAGCTTCTGTTAATCCAGATGAGGAAATGATCTGATCCGATGCCCAGAATCTTTATAAGTTGGATCCAGGACCAGATGAAGAAGGTTCTGAGCATAATGTAGACCCTTGTTCCCAAACTGTAACTCCTGTTGGTGGAGACAATGATGAAGACGATGATGAGACTCAAATACCTGATTGGAGCGACAACTTGACTTTTCGGTCAGGGCAGGAAGAGGTTGGCTCTGAGGGCGACGGGTGTGATAACACACAGGGTGATGATGACGAGGTTGGAGATCCCACTTACTGTCAACCCACAGTCAGACAGTCGATGAGGTCAGCAGAGGAGGTGGAGGAGGATGTGACTAGCCCTGGGGATGGGGATGACTCAGTACCCGGGCATTTGCCTGGCCTTGGGGATGTCGCGGTGGTCGGCTCCCTGGCCCGTACCCTGGGGTCTCTCTTTAAAAGGGTGGATAATTGTTAATTTTATAAGAGTTCATGACGCCACCTGTGGTATCTGGTGACAAGCACCAGCGCTGCAGCAGTCCACTGAGGCCGGTGATAAGGCAGCTCGATGGTATAGCTCCCCACAGGTGGAGCTAGGTCTCAGGGCAGCGTATGCAGGGGGAATGCAGGACAGGCGAGACCCAGCTGGGTCAGAGCAAGAACGGGAATGGACACGGTAGTCACTTCAGTACCTTTTACTGGTGGAAATTCAGGCACATCCCGGAGCACTGTAGGGTGAAGGGTGCATATCAGGATCCTCCCCAATGAGCGGGTGTAGGGCCTCCTGTTTCTTGCCTCTGCGTAGTAAGTTTCTGACCTGCCTGGAGCTAGGCCTAACTTTGTCTCTGTCCTGCGCTGGCTGACCTTGTGGTAAGGCCTTCTCTTGGAGTTCACGCTCCCAGTATGCGGGGCCTAAGCGTCTCCTGTCTCTGTTACATATCAGCACCTTAGCGATCCTGGGACTTGTAGTTCTCCAGGGATTCCGGTTATGCCTTACTGGGTCATAGAGATACCGGTAAGCTCGGATCCTGTGTCCGGTAAATGCTTCGGGGTGAGCTGGTTAAGCTCCTCTGCCCCTTATGTACTAACTCGCCACTCGCCTTCGGCCTACTCGGGCCCTCACTAGACTATACACACTAACGGCAGCTTGCCGCGTTTCACTGATCTTACTGCACCGGCACACCTTAAGCTCTATCTGGGCTCCCTGAATCTAGCAAGCAGGAGCCTCGTGCTCCACTACTGAACTATTAACTGCGTTCTCTAGACTAGACTGAGCTCCACTGCAGACTGACCTCTCTTAGGCTTCTCTACTGCAGGAACTCTTCAGAGGAACTGAACTGCCTAGCTCCACCTTCCCTATTTATATCCCTAACGGGCTCCCTCTGCTGGTCTGAGGTGGAAGGTGGAGATGTGTGAATGTTTATGGGGGCCTTTTGTGGAGGATTCCATCAATGCACTCTTGTAGGATCTGTGATACCAAGCGCAGCGGGGCATCACAGATGCTATTGACGACGAGGTTAGGTTGCGCCTTCCTGAACAGAGACGGAGTACTGAAAGCACGTCAACAACTGCATCCTCAACCACAACTCTGCCTCTGACCACAAGTCGTAGTGGCTCTTCAGGTCACATGGGCTCTAAGCCTTGCATAGCCTGGGCATTTATTCAGATCGATAAGGATGACCCAACTCGTGTTATCTGTAATATTTGTCAGCAAAAGCTAAGTAGAGGCCAAAAAATACATAGTTTGAGTACTTCATACCGTCACATGGATATGAAGCATAAGTTGCAGTGGGAAGCTCACTGTGCTACAATGCGGCCTAGCCGGCTGGGCCAACCACCGTCTGCCCCATCTTGTGCATCCGCAGCCTCTTCATCCTCTGTGACTGGGGGGACAGCAGTCACACATGTTTTTGGACGCAGACCTGCCACCTCTTTACCCGCAACAGCCAGTGTGATTGGCAGGTCGTCAGTTCATTGGGAAGTGGAAACACCTGCTAGTGTTGAGCGCTCTCCGACATCGAGAGCACCACCTTTGGATCAAGGCAACCTAACATGTCCGCCAGCATCTTCCTCACAGACCGGCAGTTGCCGGGGACACCGTACTCAACACCGTCTAAGCACAACAGCCAGACCTCGGTCCCTCAGATGTGGAAAAGTAAAAGACCATTTCCTCCTAGCCATGAGAAAGCTAAGAGGTTGAATTTCACCATCTGCAAGCTGTTGGCTACAGAAATGCTGCCTTTCCACCTGGAGGACACAGAGGATTTTCAAGACCTTATGTCCGTCACAGTGCCCCAGTACCAGATGCCCAGTCGGCACTACTTCTCAAAGAAAGGTGTGCCTGCGCTCCACTAGCATGTCGCACACAACATCACCGCTTCTTTGAGAAACTCTGTGTGTGACAGGGTGCACTTCACCACAGACACTTGGACGAGAAGGCATGGACAGGGGCATTACATGTCGCTGACTGGGCACTGGGTAACTATGGTGACAGCAGGACAAGGGGCTGCTGTCCAAGTCTTACCGTTCCCACGAGTTGTGTGTTAATCCTCTTTATCTCGAACTTCCTCCACTGCTTCTGCCTCCTCAACCTCCTCTCGGTCCTCCACCTGCACCCAAAGCCTGTCTGGTAATGCCACCTGCTTTCTAACTGCGCAGAAGGAATCCTGCACACCTCCTTACTATGCTGGCAGCAGGGCTCAACGCATCAGTGTTTACTTTGAAATGTCTGGGAAATGTGAGTCACACAGCTGAGGAGTTTTGGTCAGCTCTGGAGACCCAGTTTCATGAAAGGTTGTCTCCACTGGACCTGCAACCAGGGAAGGCCATGTGCGACAATGCTGCAAACCTGGGTGCGGCACTTCGCCGGGGCAATGTCACACACGTGCCTTGTATGGCTCACGTGTTGAACCTGGTTGTCCAGCAATTTTTAGCCCACTATCCCGGACTAGATGGCCTTCTGCAGAGTGCACGGTCGCTGTGTGCTCACTTCCGCCGTTCGCATCCCGCAGTTCAATGACTTACATCTCTACAGAAGTCGTTGGGCCTGCCAGTTCACCGGCTGAAATGCGATGTGCCGACACGGTGGAATTCAACTCTGCACATGTTGCAGCGACTGTGGCAGCACCGACAAGCCCTGGTGCAATACGTTCTGACGTATAGCCTGGGCCAACGAGATCCAGAGGTGGGGCAAATCACGCTGGAGGAGTGGTCTCAGATCAGGGACCTATGCACCCTTCTGCACAGTCTTGAAATGGCGACGAAGATGTTTAGTGCTGACGATGCCATTATTAGCATGACTATTACGGTGATTTACATGCTGGAGCACATGTTAAACAGAATTCGGAGTCAGGTTGTGGGACAAGAGGAGGTGGAGGAAGTAGAGGAGGAGTCGTATGAGGAAGGGATAACATCTCCAAGGTCCAGACGGTTGGCAGCACCAAGGCGGCAGGCATGGGAGGGTGGGGGAGAGGGATTAACCAGGGCGCATGGTAGCAGCCAAACTGTTGAGGAAGGTGCAGGAGCCGAGGAAGAAGTGGAGGACGAACTGGCAATGGGCATGGAAGACTCATCAGATGAGGGAGACCTTGATCACATTTCTGTTGTGCGAGGTTGGAGGGAGAGGGCAGAGGAAGGAAGCATGATTCTTACCTCGCTACCAACACAACAAGGACTTGGTCCTTCTGGATGTGCAAGACACATGAGTGCCTTCTTGCTGCACTACCTGCAACATGACCCCCGGATTGTCAGAATTCGAAGTAATCCCGACTACTGGGTTGCCACACTCTTAGATCCCCGGTACAAAAGTATATTTGCCGAAATAATTCCTGCCATAAAAAGGTATTGACGAATGCAGGAGTATCTGTTGCAGAATCTTACATGTGCTTTTCCACAAAACACCAGTGGTGCACGTAGTGAATCTCACAGTTCTAACTTGCCAACGGTGGGACTGTCGAGTCTTCATCACTCAAACAGTAACAGTAACACAGTATCTGCTGGTAACAGCAATTTTGTGGAATCGTTTCACCACTTTTTTAGACCATCCTTTGCAAGGCCACAGGAGACAAGAAGTCTGACACATAGTCAATGCCTAGAGAGGATGGTACAGGAGAATCTCCAAGTGAACATCGAAGCCATGACTGTGTCACTGGACCCTTGCTCATTTTGGTATTCCAATCTTGAAAAATCGCCAGAGCTCGCCACTCACGCCTTGGAGATCTTGTCATGCCATGCAGCCTGCGTTCTCTCTGAACGTGTGTTCAGCGCTGCTGGTGGTGTGCTGACAGATAAGCGCACGCGGCTGTCCACTGAGAATGTAGACAGACTCACGTTCATAAAGATGATCAAATCATGGATTCGCAAGGACATTTCTACCCCTGTGTCATCCTTGGGAGAGTAAAAGCTTGGGGATTTGGTAAAATCACCTCACCAACCGTTTTAAGCAACAGTGGGGCAATTGATGCCACTTAACCCTAGAACGCATGACCATAAAAATCTACACTTTCACATACCTGGGTCCCTTTAGGCCCGTGTGCAAATAACATGGAATAACTCAAACTCAAATGACAAACAACTATATACATGAAGAATACCTAGAGTTTCAAAATTCTAACTAAAGCAATCTTGCAGAAAATAGAAAACAATTAACTGGGCGGGCCTGCAAGGCCACAGGTATGCGTTCTAGGGTTAAGTGGTGTCTGTGCCACAATTTTGGGAGTCCCCTTGCTGTGTCTTACGTGAAGTTGGCATCGTCAATTCCAGGTGGGTTGGGTCGCACCCCCCCCTTTTAACTGTAAGAAACTACATACACTATGGCTTGGGGTAACACAGATGGTTGAGTCTGAAGAGCTGTTTACTCAGAGGTCTGCTCCAAATCTTCAGTGTCTGCTAGTCAGCGTAGAATTTTTAACTGCATCTAGCCTAGGCAATACTTTGGGCGTAGTAGCCCAGCTGCTAAGCAAGCTGCACCGCCTGTGTATCTAATAAGAATTTTTAAATTAATCTAGCCTAGTCAGACTGTGGGGACCCCCAACCAAACCCAGATGCTCAGCCCCCCTACCGCCCCCCTTTCATGGACAACCCAATAATGTAACTCTTACAACTGGATGGGTGAGGATCGGTCACAGCTTTATTAACTCTTTATACTCATTCCATTAGAAAGGCATTTTATTTCTAAAATAATTCAGCTTGTTGCAGCATGCCCTGGGTCCCCACTCCGGCAAGTTGGCCAACAAGTGTAACTCTCCAACATGTCCTTTCTATTTCCAGGCCACGGAGGATCCAGCGTACTCGTATGCAGGACTCTGACCCCCACCCATCACTCTTAACGCTTGTTCCACTCCGTCCTGGAGTCCTGACAGGAATATGTCCAGTCCAATAACTATTAAGTGAACACCGTCGGGCTGTATGAGGACTGCTTTATCTCCTTCCAGTTGTCGGTGTCGTATCACTACACCGCCTCTGTCTCTTCTAAATTTTGCCATCCGAATATTTATTACCCGCCTTGTCCATTCGATGGCCGTGATGTCTCGCGCACCTTGCCATACCGCTATCGGCACAATCTCTGACCATACTATAGCTAATTTTGTGAAAAATTCTCTGAAGCGCTCAGTGTCTAGTTTCATTATTGCCATTAGTTATGCGCTCTTGTGATGACCTAGGTTGTTTCCCCCGGCCTGTATAACTAAGATGACCGGACCTCTTGCCTCTCTCCCTACCTTGATTACCTCCATTAGTACCTGTGGCCATAGCAGGCCTCTAATACCTCTCCAGTTGAAATATGTGTTATGAAACTTTAATTTCCTCCCGCCTGGGCGGACTTTCGCCCTTTTTTGTGCCCAATATATATACGAGTGGCCTATCACTCACACTGTTGGCTTAGCGTCACCTGTAAAAGAAACAAACCACGTTAGGATAACAAGTCCGGTCTTATGTATCTCGCCAAACACGTGGATCGCCATCTCCCTATCCTCTGAACTTCCGTTTCTGACAGTCCTGCTCTTGCTGCTTCCATGGCCGCACCTATGCGGAATGAGTGTGTCCCGTAATCTTTGGGGTGGTTCCCTGCCGATGTTATGCATTTATTAAATATAGCTTGGAACAGGTATCTTGATAATGGCGTTCCATCAATGTGTGATACGAAGAAATTACTTTGTGATCTGATGGTTAGATATGTTTTTACTATTGTTACCCGACTCAGTGTACCGTTTGTGGGTTGTAGAAGTACCCAAGTACCCCTGCCCGCTGGAACCGTTTTCGATTGGTGTATGCGTACACGTATTGCATTATTGGCTATGACTACTTCCTGGTGTAATAAGCGTCCACTGGTGGTAATTTTGGATTGAGGGACTAATTCGCTTATACATAGCGCCCCGAAGAAGGCGATCACAAATGCAGTAGACATTAGTGTTGCTTCAAATTGTGAGTGTCATGTTAATGGTGTTAGGGATAAGATGTGAGAAATCAGTTTTAGTGATACGGGACGGGACGTCTACATTCCTGACTTAGCTGACCCCTTTTCCACCCTTTTATGGATTGTCTGATGATGAACCTTTGTCACATCTCCCCAATTCAGTAGTTGGAAGTGAAATGCTACTCCGGTCAGACACCGCTGCGCTGACGCCCCTGATATGCCCCTCATCATTAGCTGGTGGAGAAATTCTATGGTGACTTGTGATCTGGCTTGTTCACATTGGTCAACCCGTCTGCCTGCTACTAGTCGTGTCCACTCTTCCCATGCCTTACCGTATGCTTGCCACGTTGACGGGGCAACTGACGCTCTGATTAATGGCATCAACTATTCGCCACTAGATCCCATAGGGAGGGTGGGCAACTGTTGCCCGATGGGTGGGCGTTGTGGAAGAGCTCTGTGAAAATCTGCCAATTGAATTGTTATAAAGCGTTAGCAGCAGCTTTATACCCCTCAGCATAGTGGCTAGCGCGGACCCATACATTGTGTTTTAGGCACAGGAATACTACCCTGCGTAGTAGGCCTAGCACTGGGAGAGACGATGATGCCATCTTATTAATGCAGTGCGCTAGGCTGGTGTTTTGTGTTATGAAGCGTATATCTTTGTTAGCCAGGCGCGCGCCCCATATTTCTATTGCTATCACTATTGGGAAAAATTATTTTCAGGGCTAGATGCAGCTAAAAATTATTATTAATTTCAAAGCTGGTGGAGCTTGGTATAGATGGCCTAATACAATGAGTCCCACACACTGCTAGAAGCCCAAATATTTTTTCAGAAGTAGATGCAGATAAAAATTATTTTTAATTTGCAACCTGATGGAGGTCAGTATAGATGGACTAATAGAGAAAGTCCCACACACTGCTAGAAGGCCAAATATTTTTTCAGAGCTAGATGCAGATAAAAATTATATTCAATTTGCAACCTGATGGAGGTCAGTATAGATGGACTAATAGAGAAAGTCCCACACACTGCTAGAAGGCCACATATTTTTTCAGAGCTAGATGCAGATAAAAATTATATTCAATTTGCAACCTGATGGAGGTCAGTATAGATGGACTAATAGAACAAGTCCCACACACAGCTAGAAGCCCAAATATTTTTTCAGAGGTACTGTAGATGCAGATAAAAATTATTTTTAATTTGCAACCTGATGGAGGTCAGTATAGATGGACTAATACAACAAGTCCCACACACAGCTAGAAGCCCAATATTTTTTCAGAGCTAGATGCAGACAAAAAAATATTTTGAATTTGCAACCTGATGGAGGTCAGTATAGATGGACTAATAGAGAAAGTCCCACACACTGCTAGAAGGCCCAATATTTTTTCAGAGCTAGATGCAGAAAAAAATTATATTCAATTTGCAACCTGATGGAGGTCAGTATAGATGGACTAATAGAATGATGCTATGCCCAAAAGATTTTACTTCACTAGGTGCAGTAAAAAAATTGGTATTCTATACACAGGTGGTATATCTTGCAACACAGATAGGCTACTCCACTGACTAACACACTCTGCAATAGGCCAAAAAGGATTAGCTTTGCTAGATTCAGCCAAATGCTGTGAAAAAAACTTGCACAGCACTGGCACAGACCTGCCTGGCAAAAACTGATAGGAACTCATGTAACCTAGTCCTGAAAAGGACTCCAATTACAATTAGTCTTTACTCCCATAACCTATCTATTTAAGAGCACAGACCTGCCTGATAAAAGTCATAGGAAATGCTGTAACCTAGTCCTTAAAAGGACTGCAATCACAACTATTCCCTACTCCCAAGCTATCTGTAGATTTGTGCGAAAATTGGCTTGAAATTAACAAGGTATAGCGCACACAGCAACAGCGGTGCCGTCTAACACGCAGCTGCAGCAGTGAGAAAATGGTGGCGACGGGGAAAATGGCTTGGTCTTATAGGGCAAGGACATGTGACATACACTGCCAATGACACATGCCCTTGCTTGTGTGAAAAAAAGCACTTCGCTCCGTGTGTGCGCTGCTGATAGGCTGACAGATTGCACCTCCCCACTGTAAATGCGGGAAAGAGAAAAAAAAAATGGAGATCTTCATTGTTCCTGCAGAGATCCATCCCCTGCCCCTCCCCCCGCCCCGCTGTACACTCAAACTGCGTATTAACATTAATTTTCATCATTACTGAGAAAAAATCCAGTTATGATTTTGGTGCACGAACAGTTATCGAACATAACCTCGAACAGCCGAATTTTTCTCAAATTGTTCGTGTTCGCCGAACGGCTCGAACACCGCCCAAAACAGCTCGAATTTGAGATTGGCGAACAGTTCGAGTAGAACAACGCTCATCTCTAGTCACCACTGGTGACCTGTGCTCTTCACAGATGAAAGCAGGTTCACACTGAGCACATGTGACAGACGTGACAGAGTCTGGAGACGCCATGGAGAGCAATCTGCTGCCTGCAACATCCTTCAGCATGACCGGTTTGGCAGTGGGTCAGTAACAGTGTGGAGTGGCATTTCTTTGGAGGGCCGCACAGCCCTCCATGTGCTCGCTAGAGGTAGCCTGACTGCCATTAGGTACCGAGATGAGATCCTCAGACCCCTTGTGAGACCATATGCTGGTGCGGTTGGCCCTGGGTTCCTCCTAATGCAGGACAATGCCAGACCTCATGTGGCTGGAGTGTGTCAGCAGTTCCGGCAAGATGAAGGCATTGAAGCTATGGACTGGCCCGCCCGTTCCCCAGACCTGAATCCGATTGAGCACATCTGGGACATCATGTCTCGCTCCATCCACCAATGTCACGTTGCACCACAGACTGTCCAGGAATTGGCGGATGCTTTAGTCCAGGTCTGGGAGGAGATCCCACAGGAGACCATCCGCAACCTCATCAGGAGCATGCCCAGGCGTTGTAGGGAGGTCATACAGGCACGTGGAGACCACACACAATACTGAGCCTCATTTTGACTTGTTTTAAGGACATTACATCAAAGTTGGATCAGCCTGTAGTGTGTTTTTCCACTTTAATTTTGGGGGCGACTCCAAATCCAGGCCTCCATTGGTTAATAAATTTGATTTCCATTGATGATTTTTGTGTGATTTTGTTGTCAGCACATTCAACTTTGTACAGAAAAAAGTATTCAATGAGAATATTTCATTCATTCAGATCTAGCATGTGTTATTTGAGTGTTCCCTTTATTTTTTTGAGCAGTGTAGTATAATGGACCCACACAGCCCTCTAAACAGTATAATGCCCATGACAGTATAATAGCCCCCATACAGCCATTCAAATAGTATAATGGCCCCCACATAGCTCTCCAAATAGTATAATACCCCACACAATGTACTCATTGTTTTTAAAAAAATTCTCCCCGTTCCCTCAGTGCTTTGATCTCTGTAGCGTTTGGTGCGAAACTCTGCACAGCTGTCCACAGATTCCCGACCACCAGACCATGACAATATTGTAATTTAACATCTGATTAGGTAGTATTGGTCTTAAATAGTTACGGATATAGGATGATGATACCTCTATGACTAAGGGCATGTTCAACGCCGGAAATGCGTCAGAGATGTCGATATTGAAGCTACCTATGTAACGGTTTTAATTAATAAACAGTAAAGAAATGTCACTTTATCATATAAGCAACGGCATCATTTTTCCCTCACATATTCTTCTGTTCACTGCAGGTCAGAAGTTTCAATGGAGCCCACAAAGAAAGACTTTATGAATTTAATGTGATGAGTTCAATAAACATTCATTATTGCAGGGAATTGTTTCTGACTAAAATGAACCACATGTGATTAATCACTATAGTGAAAGACGGCATAATTTTATACTAAGTGAATACATACATTTATTGTGTATTTACTTATTTATTTATTCATGAACATTTTTTTTTAATTAATATCAAGGTTTGTCTGTGACTTTGTCCAAGTTTTTTAATTTTGTCTCATTGTGTATGTGAGTTTGACATCCCTGATCTATGCCCATTACTTTATAGAATTTCAAGTTTCTTAAAAGACACTATTGCGGTATTGAAAGCAATGAACAAAATAACTTGGCAAACCTATTACAAATTTTTGATATGTGATGTCATCAATTTGTTTTAACTTTTTCCCCACCATTTAGAAATTTGTTTCGTAGTGGAATTTTTTTTTTTTTTTTTTTATGATCTGTTTTTTTCCACTTTGGTTTGGTATGGTCGCTATTAGAGATGAGCGTTGTTCTACTCGAACTGTTCGCCAATCTCAAATTCGAGCTGTTTTGGGCGGTGTTCGAGCCGGTCGGCGAACACGAACAATTTGAGAAAAATTCGGCTGTTCGAGGTTATGTTCGATAACTGTTCGTGCACCAAAATCATAACTGGATTTTTTCTCAGTAATGATGAAAATTAATGTTAATACGCAGTTTGAGTGTACAGCGGGGCGGGGGGAGGGGCAGGGGATGGATCTCTGCAGGAACAATGAAGATCTCCATTTTTTTTTCTCTTTCCCGCATTTGCAGTGGGGAGGTGCAATCTGTCAGCCTATCAGCAGCGCACACACGGAGCGAAGTGCTTTTTTTCACACAAGCAAGGGCATGTGTGATTGGCAGTGTATGTCACATGTCCTTGCCGTATAAGACCCAGCCATTTTCCCCGTCGCCACCATTTTCTCACTGCTGCAGCTGCGTGTTAGACGGCACCGCTGTTGCTGTGTGCGCTATACCTTGTTAATTTCAAGCCAATTTTCGCACAAATATACAGATAGCTTGGGAGTAGGGAATAGTTGTGATTGCAGTCCTTTTAAGGACTAGGTTACAGCATTTCCTACGACTTTTATCAGGCAGGTCTGTGCTCTTAAATAGATAGATTGTGGGAGTAAAGACTAATTGTAATTGGAGTCCTTTTCAGGACTAGGTTACATCAGTTCCTATCAGTTTTTGCCGGGCAGGTCTGTGCCAGTGCTGTGCAAGTTTTTTTCACAGCATTTGGCTGAATCTACCAAAGCTAATCCTTTTTGGCCTATTGCAGAGTGTGTTAGTCAGTGGAGTAGCCTATCTGTGTTGCAAGATATACCACCTGTGTATAGAATACCAATTTTTTTACTGCACCTAGTGAAGTAAAATCTTTTGGGCATAGCATCATTCTATTAGTCCATCTATACTGACCTCCATCAGGTTGCAAACTGAATATAATTTTTCTCTGCATCTAGCTCTGAAAAAATATTTGGGCTTCTAGCAGTGTGTGGGACTTGGTCTATTAGTCCATCTATACTGACCTCCATCAGGTTGCAAATTAAAAATAATTTTTTTCTTCATTTAGCTCTGAAAAAATATTTGGGCTTCTAGCAGTGTGTGGGACTTGTTCTATTAGTCCTTCTATACTGACCTCCAGCAGGTTGCAAATTGAATATAATTTTTTTCTGCATCTAGCTCTGAAAAAATATTTGGGCTTCTAGCGGTGTGTGGGACTTGGTCTATTAGTCCATCTATACTGACCTCCATCAGGTTGCAAATTAAAAATAATTTTTTTCTTCATTTAGCTCTGAAAAAATATTTGGGCTTCTAGCAGTGTGTGGGACTTGTTCTATTAGTCCTTCTATACTGACCTCCAGCAGGTTGCAAATTGAATAAAAAAAATTTCTGCATCTAGCTCTGAAAAAATATTTGGGCTTCTAGCGGTGTGTGGGACTTGGTCTATTAGTCCATCTATACTGACCTCCATCAGGTTGCAAATTAAAAATAATTTTTTTCTGCATCTAGCTCTGAAAAAATATTTGGGCTTCTAGCAGTGTGTGGGACTTGGTCTATTAGTCCATCTATACTGACCTCCATCAGGTTGCAAATTAAAAATAATTTTTTTCTTCATTTAGCTCTGAAAAAATATTTGGGCTTCTAGCAGTGTGTGGGACTTGTTCTATTAGTCCTTCTATACTGACCTCCAGCAGGTTGCAAATTGAATATAATTTTTTTCTGCATCTAGCTCTGAAAAAATATTTGGGCTTCTAGCGGTGTGTGGGACTTGGTCTATTAGTCCATCTATACTGACCTCCATCAGGTTGCAAATTAAAAATAATTTTTTTCTGCATCTAGCTCTGAAAAAATATTTGGGCTTCTAGCAGTGTGTGGGACTTGATCTATTAGTCCATCTATACTGACCTCCATCAGGTTGCAAATTGAATAAAAAAATTTTCTGCATCTAGCTCTGAAAAAATATTTGGGCTTCTAGCGGTGTGTGGGACTTGGTCTATTAGTCCATCTATACTGACCTCCATCAGGTTGCAAATTAAAAATAATTTTTTTCTGCATCTAACCCAGCCAATAGTTTTGGCCTAATACCACAGTTTGGCCACTCAGCTCTGCTCGGTTACCATCCATTGTTTTTTTGTGCAAACAACTCCAGAGTTGTGAATTAGTTAACCACCAAAATGAGTGGAAAAAGGCCTGCTGCTGGTGGAAAGGGGAATAGGCGTGTTGGGAAGGGGAAAAAAGGTTGTGTCCGTGGGGTAGGTGCAGAAGAAAGACCATCTTCCAGCCAAACTAAAATGTCTACTTCTTTTAGCAGACAATGTGATAAGATCCCTTTCTTACGGCCACGCCAATCGCTACAAATTCCAGATGAGGCACAAAAACAGCAGGTGCTTCAACGGATATCAAGTGCTCCTTTAAGTGGGCTCTCCTCCACATCAACTTCAACATCACAAATACTCCAGTCCTCAAAGGTGTCACCCAAATCGCACTTGCTTCCTCACAGCTCCCAAATCTCCAGCTGCCCGTCTGAGTATGAGGTAGAACAGATGGTTGAGTCTGCAGAGCTGTTTACTCATACTATAGCCTGGGAATCAGAGGTCGACTCCAGCGCTTCTGTGAATCCAGACGAGGAAATGATCTGCACTGATGCCCAGAATCTTTATGAGTCGGATCCAGGACCAGACGCAGAAGGTTCTGACCATAATGTAGACCCTCATTCCCAAACTGTAACTCCTGTTGGTGGAGACAATGAGGAAGACGATGATAAGACTCAAATACCTGATTGGAGCGACAACTTTAGTTTTTTGTCAGGGCAGGAACAGGTTGGCTCTGAGGACGACGGGTGTGATAACGCACAGGGTGATGATGATGAGGTCGGAGATCCCACTTACTGTCAACCCACAGTCAGCCAAGAGATGAGGTCAGCAGAGGAGGTGGAGGAAGATGCTAGTGACGACGAGGTCAGGTTGCGCCTTCCTGGACAGAGACGTAGTACTGGAAGCACGTCAACAACTGCATCCTCAAACACAACTCTGCCTCTCACCACAAGTCGTGGTGGCTCTTCAGGTCGCATGGGTGCTAAGCCTTGCATAGCCTGGGCATTTTTTCAGATCGATAAAGATGACCCAACTCGTGTTATCTGTAACATTTGTCAGCAAAAGCTAAGTAGAGGCCAAAAAATACATAGTTTGAGTACTTCATGCATGAACCGGCACATGGACATGAAGCATAAGTTGCAGTGGGAAGCTCAGTGTACTACAATGCGGCCTAGCCGGCCGGGCCAACCACCGTCTGCCATATCTTGTGCATCCGCGGCCTCTTCATCCTCTGTGACTGGGGGGACAGCAGTCACACCTGTTTTGGGGCGCAGACCTGCCACCTCTTTACCCGCAACAGCCAGCGTGATTGGCAGGTCATCATTTTCTTTGGAGGTGGTAACACCAGCTGGTCTTGAGCGCTGTCCGACATCGATAGCA
Organism: Phyllobates terribilis; assembly: GCF_046119375.1. Lineage (NCBI taxonomy): Eukaryota > Metazoa > Chordata > Amphibia > Anura > Dendrobatidae > Phyllobates > Phyllobates terribilis. The sequence continues at coordinate 53,638,795 of NW_027362772.1, read as the reverse complement.
CCACCTTTGGATCAAGGCAACCTAACATGTCCGCCTGCATCTTCCTCACAGACCGGCAGTTTGCCGGGGACACCCTTATCAACCCCGTCTAAGCACAATAGCCAGCCCTCGGTCCCTCAGATGTGGACAAGTAAAAGACCATTTCCTCCTAGCCATGAGAAAGCTAAGAGGTTGAATTTCACCATCTGCAAGCTCTTGGCTACAGAAATGCTGCCTTTCCGCCTGGTGGACACAGAGGATTTTCGAGACCTTATGTCCGTCGCAGTGCCCCAGTACCAGATGCCCAGTCGGCACTACTTCTCAAAGAAAGGTGTGCCTGCGCTCCACCAGCATGTCGCACACAACATCACCGCTTCTTTGAGAAACTCTGTGTGTGACAGGGTGCATTTCACCACAGACACTTGGACGAGTAGGCATGGACAGGGGCGTTACATGTCGCTGACTGGGCACTGGGTAACTATGGTGACAGCAGGACAAGGGGCTGCTGTCCAAGTCATGCCGTCCCCACGAGTTGTGCGTCAATCCTCTTTATGTCAAAGTTCCTCCACTGCTTCTGCCTCCTCAACCTCCTCTCGGTCTTCCACCTGCACCCAAAGCCTGTCTGGTCATGCCACAAGCTTTCTAACTGCACAGAAGGGATCCTGCACACCTCCTTACTATGCTGGCAGTAGGGCTCAACGTCATCAGGCGGTTTTTACATTGAAATGTCTGGGAAATGTGAGTCACACAGCTGAGGAGTTGTGGTCAGCTCTGGAGAACCAATTTCATGAATGGTTGTCTCCACTGGACCTGAAACCAGGGAAGGCCGTGTGCGACAATGCTGCAAACCTGGGTGCGGCCCTTCGCCGGGGCAATGTCACACACGTGCCTTGTATGGCTCACGTGTTGAACCTGGTTGTCCAGCAATTTTTAGCCCACTATCCCAGACTAGATGGCCTTCTGCAGAGGGCACGGTCGCTGTGTGCTCACTTCCGCCGTTCGCATCCCGCAGCTCAGCGACTTACATCTCTACAGAAGTCGTTGGGCCTGCCACTTCACCGGCTAAAATGCGATGTGCCTACCCGGTGGAATTCAACTCTGCACATGTTGCAGCGACTGTGGCAGCACCGACAAGCCCTGGTGCAATACGTTCTGACGTATAGCCTGGGCCAACGAGATTCAGAGGTGGGGCAAATCACGCTGGAGGAGTGGTCTCAGATCAGGGACCTATGCACCCTTCTGCACAGTTTTGAAATGGCGACGAAGATGTTTAGTGCTGACGATGCCATTATCAGCATGACTATTCCGGTGATTTACATGCTGGAGCACATGTTAAACAGAATTCGGAGTCAGGTGGTGGCACAAGAGGAGGTGGAGGAAGTAGAGGAGGAGGAGTTGTATGCGGAAGGGCTAACATCTGCAAGGTCCAGACGGTCGGCAGCACCAAGGCGGCAGGCATGTGAGGGTGGGGGAGATGATTTTACCAGGGCGCATGGTAGCAGCCAAACTAGTGAGGAAGGTGCAGGAGCCCAGGAAGAAGTGGAGGACGAACTGATGGAAGACTCATCAGATGAGGGAGACCTTGATCACATTTCTGTTGTGCGAGGTTGGGGGGAGAGGACAGAGGAAGGAAGCATGATTGTTACCTCGCCACCAACACAACAGGGACTTGGTGCTCCTGGATGCGCAACACACATGAGTGCCTTCTTGCTGCACTACCTGCAACATGACCCTCGAATTGTGAGAATTAGAAATAATCCTGACTACTGGGTTGCCACACTGTTAGATCCCCGGTACAAAAGTAAATTTGCAGAAATTATTCCTGCCATAGAAAGGGATGCACGCATGCAGGAGTATCAGCAGAGACTGTTGCAGAATCTTACATGTGCTTTTCCACAAAATACCAGTGGTGCACGTAGTGAATCTCACAGTTCCAACTTGCCAACCGTGGGACCGTCAAGTGTTCAGCACTCAAACCGTAACAGAACCACAGTATCTGCTGGTAACATCAATTTTGCGGAATCATTTCACCACTTTTTTAGCCCATCCTTTGCAAGGCCACAGGAGACAAGAAGTCTGACACATAGTCAACGCCTAGAGACGATGGTACAGGAGTATCTCCAAGTAAACATTGAAGCCACGACTGTGTCACTGGACCCTTGCTCTTTTTGGGCTTCCAATCTGGATAAATGGCCGGAGCTAGCCACTTACGCCTTGGAGATCTTGTCATGCCCCGCAGCCAGCGTTCTGTCTGAACGTGTGTTCAGCGCTGCTGGTGGTGTGCTGACAGATAAGCGCACGCGGCTCTCCACTGATAATGTAGACAGACTCACGTTCATAAAGATGAACAAATCATGGATCCGAAACGACTTTTCTACCCCTGTGTCATCCTGGGGAGAGTAAAAGCTTGGTGATTGGTTAAAATCACCCTACCAACCGTTTTAAGCTTTCAAATTACTAATCATGTTTATCTGTATCTTGACTGGAAAATAATTTGGGCTTTGTAGCAGTGTGCAGCACTGATCCTATTAGGCCATCTATAATAAGCTTCACCAGATTTAAAATTAAAAATAATTTTTAGCTGCATCTAGCCCGGAAAATAATTTTGGGGCTCCGAGATGCGCAAGACACATAAGTGCCTTCTTGCTGCACTACCTGCAGCATGACCCTCATATTGTCAGAATTCGAAGTAATCATGACTACTGGGTTGCCACACTCTTAGATCCCCCAAACTTTTCGATCAACCTTTTCATTTTAATAAAGACCAAAAAAATGGTCATTTTTGAAATTATAAGCATTAGCAGGTTGTTAGAAACTGAAATCAAACAGTTTTCAACTCAAAACTTTATTCTAGGTGATGTTACATTTTCACATAGGACCCCTTGTTCGAAAGGAGCTTCTGAACTCTCTCGTCCATTGAATTTGTCAGGTTTTGGATGGTTTCTGCTTCAATTGTTTTGCATGAGGACAGAATACCCTCCCAGAGCTGTTGCTTAGATGTGAACTGCCTCCCGCCATCATAGACACTCCTTTTAATGATGCTCCAAAGGTTCTGAATGGGGTAGAGGTCAGGGGAGCATGGGGGTCACACCATAAGTTTGTCCCCTTTTATGCCCATATCAGCCAGAGATGCAGATGTTTTATGTGCAGCATGAGATGGTGCATTATCATGCAGAAAAATGATCTTGCTGTGAAATACACGGTTCTTCTTCTTGAACCATGGCAGGAAGTGCTGTTTGAGAAAATCCACATACATTATGGAGTTCATCTTTAGCGCCTTCAGGGATCCTAAAGGGGCCGACAATCTCTCTCCCCATGATTCCAGCCCAAAACATTACTCCACCTCCTCCTTGTTGGCGCTGTAGCCGTGTTTGCGTGGGGTGTCCATCAACCAGCCATCCTCCACTCCATTCATCTGGACCATCGAGCGCTGCACGGCACTCATCCGTGAACAAAACAGTTTTGAAATCAGTCTTCATGTAATGTTTGGCCCACTGGAGCCGTTTCTGCTTGTGTGAAGTGGATAGAGGAGGTCGACAGGATGGCGTATGCACAGCTGCAAACCTCTGAAGGACCCTGCATCTTGTTGTTCGGGGGACGTTGGAGGCACAAGCAGCTTCAAAAACTTGTCTGCTGCTATGACAAGGCTTTTTTGCCGCTGCTCTTTCAACCTGACGTAATTGCCTGTAGGAAAGAGTCCTCAATTTGCCCTTATCAGCACGCACACGTGTGTACTGTGAATCAGCTACATACTTCTTGATTGCCAAGACACTTCATCCTGATCATCGCACAATGTTGATTGTAGTCATGCCTTGACCTAAACACTCCACAATTTGTTGCTTCTCAGCAGCCGACACATCCTTTTTCTTTCCCATTTTGGCAGAAAATGTAGGCTGCTTAATAATGTGAGAGAGCCTTCTTAAGTAGTCTTGCCTTTCATTGGACACACCTGCCAAACTAATTAGCACAGGTGTCTGCAATTGCTTACAGTGATATAAAGAGCCCTGACACACATCACCATCAATGAGTTTAACTGACAAACAAACAAATTCTTCCCTTATCACTCCTAAACACTTTTTGCATAATAATTTGGAACGCGGTGTACATGTGCTTTTCCACAAAACACCAGTGGTTCACGTAGTGAATCTTACAGTTCTAACTTGCCAACCGTGGTCTGTATGGAATTGTTCAATAAAGGGCCCAAAATTAAGATAACATAGATGGGAGAGGTCTCTATGAATAGGAATTCCTAAGTATTTGATACCCTGTGAGGGCCAGGCAAAGGGAAAGTTGGACTGGATGGAATCCTATATGGATTTAGGGAGGGAGACATCGAGGGCCTCAGACTTCGCTGCATTGATTTTAAAATTTTACCATGTAACAAAGTGATCTATTTCAGCCATAACAGCAGGGATGGATAGATGTGATTGAGTGATATATACTAGGACATCATCAGCAAATAGAGAGCACTTGTACTCGGTGCCTCCCACCTCAATCCACCTAATATTGGGGTTATGGCGAATTGATGAGAGCAGGTGCTCCGTCACTAGGATGTATAAGAGAGGGGACAGAGGACATCCCTGCCTTGTCCCATTGGTGATTGTGAAAGGTGATGAAAATGTTCTGACGCACCCCCTGGGCCTTGGGACACCCGGAGCCGGACCCTTTTTGGTGGATGCTGGTGGTTGTAGTCTTCGTGGCGGCGATCCGGTTCCGTGGCTCAGGGCGGTCAAACCAGTGGCGGAACTATTTATGTGGTTTTGATGTTTAAATGTCCGACTACGCCACCCGTGGATTGCGGTCAGAGTGAACCGCCGCTACAGGGCAGACCGCTAAGGCTGGTGTTGTGGGTGCAGCAGAGCGTAGCATAACTCCCCACGGGAGGAGTATAGCCTCAGGGCAGTGTATGCGGAGGATGGGGGTGATGGTGCAGGGCAGCAGCAGTAACGACACGGAGTCAGTGATGCAGTTCAGGGCCTTTACTCACAGTTCTTATTATCCAGACCACGTCTGCAGGTAACGGCTGCCCACGTCGTACTGTGCTCACCAGGTGAGGGGCTCAGACAACTCCCAGATAACTTTGGAGCGCTTCACAGGACCCCCTTTGTGTGTCCTTTGTCTGGCCTTTCTTACCAACACTTCTGTCCGGCTGCCTCGGGCCTCCTCTTGGTAAACTTGGCGCCAGTTTCCCTGACCCTATGTGGTGCCTTCCTAGCGGGTGGAGCAAGGGGCTGCGCCACATAAAATGTCAGAGCCTCCGGTTTCTAGCTGAGGGTCGTTTCCTGCCTCCACTAGTTCGGGGACCGGTCTCCCCCTTTGGCCTGACCCCTCCACGCAGGTGGATTCGGGCGTGCGGTGGCGACTCGCCCGTCCGCACCCCTGGGATCCCTTCATTCCTCGTTCCTGGAGCCTTCTCCGCTCCTCTTCCTTCCTTCTCCCTCTTGCAGGCCTGGGCCTCTGTTACTAGGCCCGCCTCCGGAGCAGAGCTCATGCAGAGCCCCTGCTCCCTGCCACTTCTGCTCAGACTTCTCTGCACTGAACTAAGATGGTGCCCACCTTTTATACTCCCTTCTCAATGCACCCAGGAACTGCTTCCTCCCTGCTCCTGCACTGCAGGGTTCCCCTTCCTCAGTGTTCCCTCCCCCCACTCCAGCCAGTGACAGGGACTGTCGTGCCCATCTCAGGGGCATATTGGTCGCCCTGCCCCACGGCAATGTGGTGTAATGCATGCAGGTGTCGGGTCCTGATCCACACTCCATCCTTATCTGAGAGTGAGATATCACACCTCTGGGTGAGGTGCAATACGTCTGTAGCAACCGAGCCCTCGGTGCTACAGTTCCATTTATCTTCAGCCTAGGTGACGTATTGTGATACAGGGCCGTGATTTTGGCTATAAAAGGGTCCCCTAGACCCCTACCCCAAGCTTTTTAAGAGAATCATATATGGCGTGCCAGGAGACTCTATGGAATGCTTTCTCAGCATCCAACAAGAGTATCTACTTACAAATTTTTAACTGCATCTAGCCCAGGAAATACTTTGTGCCTAGTAGCAGTGTCTGCTAGTCAGCGGATTATCCCGGCTGTTAAGCAAGCTACACCACCTGTAGTTTGGACACTTAATTTTTTCAAAGGAAATGCTTCGGGACCACGGGATACTCAGTGAAGAGCATCAGGAGGCACCCCAAGGCATAGGGGCTGGGACTGGCACTAGGATGCCTTGCGGTGGACAGCCGAGCTCGATCCTTATAAAAGCTTTTTAACTGCAGCAGCTTTAGTGGACGCTACTGGAGCTGGAATTATGCGGCTGCTGGCATGAGACTTGCCCTCCAATAGATCCTTGTAAATGGATTTAAAGTGTATTCATTCAAATTAGAGGGACAATTTAAATTAAAAAGCTTAGAGCTGCCTCCACCACAGGGGGGCTCTCTCGACCCACCAGCGGACAGGCACCAGTATTGGGAGAGGGGGGCTGGCCGTCAGGGTTCACCGCGGCTCTGGCACAAACCCTGCGACACGGAGGTGACACGGGCAGGAGCGGACTGGCCGTCTCGGCTTCTCACTTTTTGGATTTTAGAAGGGCATGACATGCCTATATCTGTGTCTCCCCCTGCTTTTACTCCTCCACCTCTTTTCTTTTCGCATGACTATATGTACTTGTCACTTTTCCATGTGTTAGTTGTGTCTTCTGAGCAGTTTGTCAGCTTTTGGACACCTTTGAAGGTGTTTTCTATGTGTTTCTATGTGTTTTTGTTTGCCTGCCATTGGTTTTAACGGTGTTCGAAGGTGTTCGACGAACAGTTCGACGAACAGTTCGGCGAACACACGGGTGTTCGACGAACCGAACCGAACTCGAACACTACGGGGGTGGCTCAACACTAGTCGCTATATAGACGACATTCTCATCGTATGGGATGGGGACATTGTGACCATACCAGATTTTATACATTATCTCAATTCCAACCAACTTAATTTGAAATTCACAGCAACATTTTCTGGAGAAACCATTACATTTTTGGATATGGAATTAAAAGGGCATTATATATTCATGAACTATTCACACATCAATGTTTCGAAAACCTGTCAGTGATAATTAGGTGTTGCGGACAGATAGTTACCATCCTATCCATACAATTAAAGCAATTACCATATGGGGAATTTATAAAATCTAAGAGCATTTAGTCTGATCATGATAGCTTTATAAATGAAAGCAAAATAATAATAAAAAAAGATTACAGCTAGAAATATCAGAGCCGCAGTGGCAACTCTGACTTCCTATTGATGTTCGATTTGTCCGAAGGTGGGGACATTGAAGCCGGTGCAGAGTAAGTCCCGACATCACTGGAGCAGCGCTGGCACGGGAGGTAAGTATAAGTGTTTTTATTTTAACTGGTGCATAGAATGCACAATGTATGATGTACAACAAGGAAATAAAAAAAAACATGTGTATGAACACGTGTATACTTTAAGGATGCTAATGTACACATAGTTGATGGGAGGTATGTATCACAGAAGTGGCTGTCCTCTGTGATGTAATTCAGAATGTTGCTCTAGTGCACCTAAACACTAAGAGGACTGTTTGGTGCACCTAGGGTCGGGTTAAGTGTAGTTGGTGAGATCAGCAGGTCTAGCTACCCACATACCTTCCCTCTGGGTGTGGTTAAGGTATAAAATGGAGACCGTTGTTTGGCATATGGGCTGTGTGTTTGGAGGGAGAAGAGCTCTTGTGTGTTGTGGTCTCCTGACTGAGCCGGTGAACTGGATGCTGTCCAGCCTGTGTGCCCACAGGACTGGCTAACCAGAGACTTTGCCTTAAAGACTCTTTACTTTGTTATTGCCTGAACTAAAGGCTGTTCGTATTCCTTTTGCTTTTGTCTGGATTATGAATTAATAAACCAACATGGACATTTAAAGGATAAAGTGCCGAAATGACTACCCCTTTCTGTAATATTGGGGCAGGGTTCTCAGGGTCACCACAACCAGGGAAGCTCTGAGACAAAGCATCAGCCTTGACATTTTTGACCCCTGGACGAAAGGTGACAAGATTGAAGATAAAAAACAGGGACCATCTGGCTTGCCTACGGTTGAGAAAGTTTAGCTGACTGAAGATGTGACAGGTTCTTATGGTCAGTAATAACGGTAATTGGATGGACAGCCCCCTCCAAACAATGTCGGCATTCCTCGAACGCCAATTTGATCGCCAAAAGTACCCTATTACCCATGTCATAATCTCTTTCAGCCGAAGACAATCTTTTAGAAAAGAAGGCGCATAGACGCCATTTACCAGGGGACGAACCCTGAGACAACACAGCCCCAACTCCGACATCCGACGCATCAACCTCCACAATAAAGGGTTGAGAAACATCGGGTTGACTGAGTATAGGTGCAGTGGCAAAATGATTCTTTAAGGAGGAAAATGTCTGGAGGGAAGCATCCTACCATTTGGAAAAATCAGACCCCTTCTTATTCATGTCAGTAATGGGTTTCACTATAACAGAGTAATTTTGAATGAATTTACTGTAAAAATTAGTAAAGCCCAGAAAACGTTGAACTTCAGGTTCTCGGGACATTCCCAGTCAAGAACTGCACGGATCTTCTCTAGATCCATCCAAAAACCCGAAGATGACAAGTACCCCAAGAACTGCACCTCCTGAACAGCAAAAACACATTTTTCTAGTTTGGCATAAAGTTTGTTATCCCTTAATATCTGGAGCACCTGCTTAACATGCCCCCAATGAGTCTCAAAATCAGGTGAGTAAACCAAAATATCGTCCAGATAGACCACCACCACAAACCTCCCCACCAAATGATGGAAAATATAATTTATGAAATGCTGGAATACCGCAGGTGCATTGGTCAAACCAAAAGGCATAACCAGACTCTCGAAATGTCCTTCTGGGGTATTGAACGCTGTTTTCCATTCGTCCCCTTCTCTAATTCTAACCAGGTTGTAGGCTCCCCTTAAATCCAACTTGGAGAATACCTTAGCTCCCACAAACTGGCTGCACAAAACAGGAATCAGAGGAAGAGGGTATGAATCATGAATGGTAATTTGATTTATTTCCCAGAAATCTAAACAGGGACGTAGACCGCCATCTTTTTTCTTCACAAAGAAGAACCCTGCCACCACGTGCGAAGATTAGGGTCTGATATGTCCCTTCTCCAGACTTTCCACAATGAAATCCTTCATGGCTTGTTTCTCAGGGCCAGAAAGATTATACAGTCTGGACTTCAGTAGTTTAGCTCCGGGGGTCAGGTTAATAGGACAGTCATATGCACGATGAGGAGGCAAATCCTGACACCCCCTCTCAGAAAAAACGTCCTCAAAAATTGAAAAGCAGGTAATATTTCCACAGAGACAGTAGCAAGAGAAATATCTAAACAGTTCTCATGGCAGTAATCTCCCCATTCAATAATCTCCCCGGTTTGCCAATCCACCAACAGATTATGTTTAACAAACCAAGGGATACCCAAGTCAATCGGTGTGGGAAGACTGTCCATGACATAGCAAGGGATTATTTCACAATGAACTGACCCCATCCTCAGTTTTACATTATGTACAATCTGAGTAAATACTTTCCGTGCAAGTGGCGCCAAGTCAATGGCAAAGATGGAAATAGGTTCAGCTAAAGCACAGGAAGCAAAACCATGAGTTTTCACAAACTTCGCATCAACCATGCTGACTCTGGCTGCACTGTCAACAAACACAGAAATTTTCTCGGTTTTGCTCTCTAACATCACCTCAGCTGTCAGGACAAAGCGGAAACTGCAGTTTGGCCACAAATGCATGCCTTGTTTATCCAACTCCAGACTACCAAGAGTTAATCGAGTCTCCTTTTGTTTAGGAATTGAAGGACAGGTCCTAACAAAATGTCCCTTTTTCCCACAAAAAAAATACGCCTTTTTGCTTGTGAATCTCTGGCGATTTGTATGATGTAGATGACGCGCCCCCTGGGACATATTCCTTTTTGAGGGGAATACCCGGCACCGGATCAGATGGGGGGTTGGTTGTAGTCTCCGAGCGGCTGTGACCCGGTCCCGTGCCCAGGGCGTCAAGCTCAGTGTTATGTGGCAGCTTTACAGATGTTACTAAAGTTCTTTTGTGTCGACTACGCCACCCGTTGTGATGCGGTCACTGTGGCCGCCGCTGCAGCAGGGTCCGCTGAGGCTGATGGTGGATGCGCAGCTTGGTGGGATAACCCCCAACGGGAGGGGTATAGCCTCAGAGGGGACAGGCGCAGAGGATGGGGGTTGTGGTGGTGCGGTGCAGCCGGCAATGAAGACAGACTCGGGTTGTGCAGTTAAGGGTGTTTACTTACTGCAGATGTTGTACTGGTCACTCCAGCTGCTAGTGACCACCCGAGCCGTGCTGCGTCCACCAGGTCCTGGATCCAGCCAACCCCCAAACAAGTCCGGAGCGTGGCCCTGAGCTCTCCCTCTGTCCTTTCTTCAGCCGTCCCCACCAGTGATTCACCTAGGTCCAGCTCCCTCGGGCCTTCTGTTGGGACACCCTTGGCCCTGGGTTCCCTGACCCTTCATGTGGTGTGCCTTCGGGGTGAATGTGGTGGGTGACCGTGGCAAACGCTGCCCACGATCTCCGGTCTCTGGCTAGGGATTGTTTTTGCCCCCACCAGCTTGGGTTCCGGTACCCTGATGCTGACTCCTCACCCGGTGCTCTAATTTGGGTTCTTGGGTCCCTTCAGTCTTCCCCCTCTGGGTCTTTCTCTGCTCCACTCTCTCTCCAGGGCTGCTCTTTCCTTCTCTCTGCATCTGACTCTCTGCGTCTGACCCTGATTCTAGTTGGTGCCCACCTTATATACACCCTCTATGTGTGAGCTCAGGTGACCAGCACCCAATGAGCTCCTATCTTTACCCAGGCTGCTCCCCCTATCTGCCCCTACACTACATGGGATGTACCACCCCCCTCCCACTCCAGCCAGGAACAGGCTCGGTTGTACCTGCACATTTCTAAGTGGGAGTACCGTCGGCCTGCTCCTCTGAAATGGGATGTATGTAGTGCATGCAGTCTATCTGAGCTCAGTTCCACACTCCATCCTTACCCGGGAGTGGAATATCACACCTCTGGGTTGAGGTGCAATACCCCTGTAGCAGCCGAATCCTCAGGGTGCTACATTCCCCCCTGGTAAATCACAGCACGTCCTCGGGCTGCAAGACATAAAACACCAAAAACATACATATTTTTATAAACATAAACATATAAAACATCATATAAAACTTTTCATATAAAACATTCTCGTCGTCTCTGGTTTCAGGTTCCTCCTCCGGACACTGTGCACCGTGTGTCCGGGAAAAGTGCGACAGTCTCTTAGAAAATCTGGTTTTCTATAAAACCGGTAGGGGGCGCTTTAGGACGCGCAACTATTTACAGGGAAAGTTGGCCGCTCTCAGTCCTCGGCCAGGTAGAGGGAAGGGAATGGCTGCTCACAGTCCTCAGCCTGTAGGATGAAGGGGTTAACGGGTAAACAGTTCACTGGTCCCAACGGGGACTATTTTAGCAGCAACAGTTTCAGTTTCTTTATACCCCCATTGGGTAACTTATTTACAGCACCTGCTCTGCCGCACTCAACGGCGTCTTCCTCCTGCTCTTTGAACTTCAGACCCGTCCGGGTCCTCTTGCTCCTCCTCCTCGCACCGCAACTCCTCCTCCGTCAGGCGGTGTACGTGGAGGGCGTAAGGTCCTTTGGCACACTTGTGCCGGGTAAAGGTGACCTCATCTCCGATGTAGAGGTCACGACCTCTGTGCCCCTCCGGCAGATGGGACTCCACGTCTCTGCGCGTGACAAAGACGTCGCCGGGGGTGTTGTTGTCTCGAATGAAGCCCCACCCATGCTGCTGGTTGAACTTGATTACAGTCCCGGTGGTACGGGGACTGTGCGCTGCACGGGGGTCCCTCCTGGTCCGGCTCTTTTGCTCGGCGCTCCTTATTTGGGCCTGTTGTTCCCGGACCCGCCTCTCTCTCCGCTCCCTCGCGAACTCTTCGAGCTGCTGTCGGCAACACTCGGCGCGGTCTGCTGCAGCTGCCCTAGTTTCCTGAGTGAACCCCATTAGATCTTCTCCGGTGGGGTCCCACTCAAACTGCGCTTCTGCTAGCGGGGGCGAGATCCGTGCCACGGGCTTCGGAGCCGGAATCAGGGGTTCATCCAGGGGTCTTAGTTTCTGCTGCCGTTCCAGCTCATGGTATCCTTCGGGCCAGATGAAGGGCCGCCCGTCCGGCCATGTGAGCTGGCTGAACAAGTCCTCCCCCAGGTGTGGCACCCTTGGTATTGCGGGCGCGGTGGTGGTGGCGCCCGGGTTGCCCAGGCCTTGCGGCCAGGCCTGGGGCACCTGGAAGGTGAAGGGCACCGTTAGGACGGCGGCGCCCTGGGCTACCTGGCCTTGCGGCCAGGCCGGAGGCTCCGCGGAGGTAGGGGGCGCTGTTGGTGATGCGGCGCCCGGGGGTACTAGGCCTTGCGACCAGGCTGGTGGTATTTCCTGCTTTGTCACGCTCCGGGTCGAGGCGCGTGACGTCACAGGGGTCGCTGCGGCGGCTTCCGGTCGGGGCCTAGTCCATAGCGGTGACGTGGCGGCTACGGGCACAGCAGGGGGACTTTCGGGCTCTGCGACGGGGAGCTGGGGCAGGTGAGCGGTGTCACGGCTTGGGGTATAGGCGTCCCCTTTACCTGCCTCCATGCATTCGGCTCCCTTCTCGGCGCCGTCTCCGGCCTTGGGTCCTCCCGCGCCATCCTCAGAGGCGGTCTGCTTCCTCTTCCAGGGTAGCGTGCTCCGCTGACTGGTCTCTGCGTGCTGAGCCATCTCCCGGCTCCACTCCGCCAGTATCTCCCGCTGTACCCGGGCCATCCTCCGTGCGAGGCCCTCCAGGGCAGTTTGTGCACACTCCCGGTCTCGGGGGAGCTGTGCAAGGACCTCCACTAGGCCTAGTGGGGTCGTGGTGTCCAGCAGGCTCCTGACCAACGGGTCGGTGCTGCTCTGCTCTTCTTCCAGCAGGCTCCTGGCCAGCGGGCCGGTGCTGCTCTGCTCTCTGGACATCTCCGGGTGAGCTCGCTCCAGACTGCTCCAAGCGACACCCATCTTTTCTCTTCTCTTTCGTCTCCTCCCACCTAGAGGGCGGTCCCGGGGCAACTCGGTGACTGTCAGCTCCAGGGGCAGTTCTTTCACGCTGACAGACACCTCCAGCATCACAGTCTCTGTTGGTGGGGGCGGTTTCCACTTTTGGCGCCATTTTCTGTCCCGGCCCACGATGGGAGGTGGCCTCTTGCCCTCCTTTGGCACGCCCATAATGGCGTCCGCTGCTCTTCCAAGGCGGGAAATCTGCGGTTTTGGCGGGAAGCGTCGCCCAGTGGCGGGAAACTCTGCAGATGGCGGGAACAAGCTGGAAATGGCGGACAATCGGCGGGAAACGACTGGTGATGGAGTCCGATGGCGTGGACCCTCCGGAACCGGCGGGAGACTTCTTTCTGAGGTAAACTTGCACTTTTCTTCAGGCACGCAGTACCCGGGTGTTGCGGGCACGTAATCCTGCCGACTACGCCAAAGTTGACGCGCCCCCTGGGACATATTCCTTTTTGAGGGGAATACCCGGCACCGGATCAGATGGGGGGTTGGTTGTAGTCTCCGAGCGGCTGTGACCCGGTCCCGTGCCCAGGGCGTCAAGCTCAGTGTTATGTGGCAGCTTTACAGATGTTACTAAAGTTCTTTTGTGTCGACTACGCCACCCGTTGTGATGCGGTCACTGTGGCCGCCGCTGCAGCAGGGTCCGCTGAGGCTGATGGTGGATGCGCAGCTTGGTGGGATAACCCCCAACGGGAGGGGTATAGCCTCAGAGGGGACAGGCGCAGAGGATGGGGGTTGTGGTGGTGCGGTGCAGCCGGCAATGAAGACAGACTCGGGTTGTGCAGTTAAGGGTGTTTACTTACTGCAGATGTTGTACTGGTCACTCCAGCTGCTAGTGACCACCCGAGCCGTGCTGCGTCCACCAGGTCCTGGATCCAGCCAACCCCCAAACAAGTCCGGAGCGTGGCCCTGAGCTCTCCCTCTGTCCTTTCTTCAGCCGTCCCCACCAGTGATTCACCTAGGTCCAGCTCCCTCGGGCCTTCTGTTGGGACACCCTTGGCCCTGGGTTCCCTGACCCTTCATGTGGTGTGCCTTCGGGGTGAATGTGGTGGGTGACCGTGGCAAACGCTGCCCACGATCTCCGGTCTCTGGCTAGGGATTGTTTTTGCCCCCACCAGCTTGGGTTCCGGTACCCTGATGCTGACTCCTCACCCGGTGCTCTAATTTGGGTTCTTGGGTCCCTTCAGTCTTCCCCCTCTGGGTCTTTCTCTGCTCCACTCTCTCTCCAGGGCTGCTGTTTCCTTCTCTCTGCATCTGACTCTCTGCGTCTGACCCTGATTCTAGTTGGTGCCCACCTTATATACACCCTCTATGTGTGAGCTCAGGTGACCAGCACCCAATGAGCTCCTATCTTTACCCAGGCTGCTCCCCCTATCTGCCCCTACACTACATGGGATGTACCACCCCCCTCCCACTCCAGCCAGGAACAGGCTCGGTTGTACCTGCACATTTCTAAGTGGGAGTACCGTCGGCCTGCTCCTCTGAAATGGGATGTATGTAGTGCATGCAGTCTATCTGAGCTCAGTTCCACACTCCATCCTTACCCGGGAGTGGAATATCACACCTCTGGGTTGAGGTGCAATACCCCTGTAGCAGCCGAATCCTCAGGATGCTACATAGAGACACCCCCTAACTGCATGGGTTTCTCCACCTCCCCCAGTACTGGCTCAACCCCAGATTGTTCCCTCGGCAGAGGAACACAACCCCGACAAGAAGGCCCCGGAGAAGGTGGTCTCACCTATACTGCCAAGGCATCGTTCAACGTTTCAGTAAGCCCCTCACAAAACTGACTTCTAAGGGCTGAGTCATTCCATTTGGAATCCGTTGCCTATCTATGGAATTCGGAACTGTACATTTCCACTGACCGATTACCCTGGTGAAGGCAATGTAGCCTAGACTCAGCCAAGGTGACTCGTTCAGGGTCACAATAGATGAGGGCCATAGCCCCGAAAAACCCCTCCACAGACTGGAGACAAACTGAGTACTGCGGTAACTAAAACGCCCATGACTGAGGATCTCCCTGCAATAGAGACATCACAATACCAAGCCATTGCTCCTCATTAAGGACGAAGTGTGAAATGCAATTTGCATGCCTCCTTAAATACAAAAAACTTGTCCCTAGTTCCTGAAAACCTGTCTGGGAGGGCAACCTTGGGTTCAGGCTGGACAGGCCTACCTGCAGAGACCCCCACATTGGCGACCTGTATCCGCTGATGCTGCTGCTGAACCTCACAGCGGAGGTCATTCACCTACAGAGATAGATGGTGGAACTGCTCTGCGAGCACTGCAACTGAACCCATACCAAGGGAGAAAGGAAAATAAAAAGGTCCACGCCCAAAAACACAAAGAGAAAAAAAGTTTTTTTATTTTCCTTTCCAAAACATGCTCGGCCGGTGATAATGTCACGCAGGGTGTGGGAAAGACTTAGTGCAGCTCAGAAGGAAGAGGGAAAGGGAGCCCAGACAATAGGGAAAGAGGGAAGTGGAGACCTCCTAGTCTGGTCTAGTGTCACCCTGTCTCAACTACAGTCCCTATATTGGCTCTTCACCAATCGCCGCACGCGTGCCTCGCCTTGACTTTCCCTGGAGTATGGCTAAGGCTAGGGAAGGGAGGAGATGAGCACTAGTCGATCTCCACTAAACTCTATAGACAACAAGGGTAGACAAACAGGGGGATTGCTTAGCTTTAGACGGCTCCAGACAAATGTGCACATGGCCTCAAGCTCCAAAGAGAACAAAGTACTGCTCTTGCTAAAGCCTCACAAGTAGTAATGAATATCGCCGGCACCTCCCTCTCAGACACCTCAGGTATTTATACACTCAGGCCAGGTAGCTAATTAGCCAGAGGGAGGTATCTGCTGGGTCCTAGAGACAGCCAGCCTCTAAGAAGAGGTCAGAAATGCCAAACGTAGAGATCTCCTGCAACCAATTGCAGGGCGACTGTCTGTCACCTCTGACACACCCGTGACAACTATATCTTTACCCATCCCTTGTAGATTGTGAGCCCTCGTGGGCAGGGTCCTCTCTCCTTCTGTAACAGTTTGCTGTTGCATTTTTGTTCACGATTTTTGTAATTGTTTTTGCTATGCATACCTCCTTTTCACATGTAAAGCACCAAGGAATAAATGGCACTATAATAATAAAAAAAAATAATACTGGGGGTCCCAACAGGGGACGGAGGCCCAAAAGGGGGTGGGGCATCCAAGGTTCAAAGTGGTGGGGGAGGTAATGCCCAAAGTCC
Organism: Phyllobates terribilis; assembly: GCF_046119375.1. Lineage (NCBI taxonomy): Eukaryota > Metazoa > Chordata > Amphibia > Anura > Dendrobatidae > Phyllobates > Phyllobates terribilis. Next base: position 53,622,449 of record NW_027362772.1, on the reverse strand, counting down.
CTATCATTTTCTGGAAGTGCCACGGCCCAGGTCATATATCCGCCCATTGTCCCCTGACCCCTCAGCAGATGTACTACAGCCTAAGACGCTGCTGTTCATACTATGCGTATGTGGCCTCCAGTATGAACTGTTCACCCAGCGAGGGGCCACAAGCATGTCCCGTGAAGGTGAATGGTTGGCAGGTAACGGGAATGCTAGACTCGGGGAGTCTGGTGACCCTTGTGAGGGCCACAATTCCTCTCCAACTGATCCCAGGGAAAAAGGATGGCATATGATGCATTCATGGTGATGCTAAAGACTACCCCATGGCTAGAGCGGACATTGAAATGACCCATGGTACTGAGTCCCACGAGGTTGGTGTCGTCCAGGACTTGTTGCACCCCATTATTATAGGCCGGGACTTTTGTTTGTTTTGAGATCTGTGGAGGAAGGGTTCAGAGTTTGCTGGCTCAGATAAGAAAACAGTTAACCCTGAAGAGGTATCACCACACTCAGAGTCAGACAGGTTTCCCTTTTGTGTTCTTGTGGGAGACGAGGAGGTAGTGTCCCCTGAGTCTGACATTCTGAAGTTAGGGGTGACCAGCGAGAATTTTGGGTCTGCCCAACATGGGGGCCTAACTCTGAGGGAAGCCTTTATGAATGTCACGGCCATAAATGAGATTTCACAGGAGTCGGGGGCTGACACAAGATTTCCCTATTTTACGATGAGTGGGGAGTTGTTGTACCGTGTTACGAAAGTGAGAGAGGAGCTTGTGGAACAGTTATTGGTGCCGGGACCCTATAGACGGAGGGTATTGGACATGGACCAATCACATGTCTTGGGAGGACATCTGAGAGTGGAAAAAGTGGAGGAACAGATTGTGCAGAGGTTCTATTGGCCCGGATGTCACCGGGAAATATTAAAATATTTCAGGTCCTGCCCTACGTGCCAGTTAACCGGCCCCACCTTTCACTTTAGTAGTCTCCTCGTGCCATTGCACATGATTGAAGTGCTGTTCGACAGAATTGCTATGGACTTGATCGGTCCCCTGGTTAAATCTGCTCATGGGCATCAATCTATATTGGTCATCTTGAACTATGCCACCCGCTATCCTGCAGCGATCCCACTGAGAAACTCCTCCGCCAAGAGTATAGCTCACGAGTTAGTCCATGTTTTCTCTCGGACAGGGTTACCAAGGGAGATCCTGACCGACCAGGGAACACCCTTTATGAGTAAGGTGATGAGGGAATTGTGTAAGTTCCTGCAAATCTCCCAAAGGAGAACATCAGTATACCATCCTCAGACAGATGGCCTCGTGGAGAGGCTCAACAAAACTCTGAAGAGTATGCTGAGGAAGGCCATATAAAAGGATGGCAGAGACTGGGACTGTCTCCAGCCATATCTGTTATTCTCGATCTGAGAGGTTCCACAGGCCTCTACTGTGTTCTTGCCATTTGAACTCCTGTATGGCCGACATCTGTGGGTTCTCCTGGATGTAGCAAAGGAAACCTGGGAAGCTGAGGTCATGCCCCACAGGAGAGTCATTAAGCACATCGCCCTGATGCAGAAGATGATTGCAAAGGTGATGCCCATCGTAAAAGAACATCTCCTCCAGGCACAAGAGGTGCAGGCCAGAGTCTACAAGCGGTCATCCAGAGTGCAGCAGTTAAATCCTGGTGACAGAATCTTCATACTGATTCCTACCATGAAAAGTAAGTTCTTGGTCAAGTGGCAATGGCCGTATGAGGTGGTGGAAAAGGTTGGTGAAGTGAATTATAAGATTCATCAACCAGGACGATGCAAGCCATACCAGATCTACCACGTTAATCTCATCAAGCCATGGCAAGACAGAGAGACTGTTGAAGCTCCTGGCTTGCTGGTCAAACCAGAAGGCGAGGTTGGAGGAGTCGGAATAGCGGAGATGCTGACGAAGGCCCAAAAACAGCAGTGTCGGGAATTGCTGCAGAAGAACAGGGATCTGTTCTCGGAATTGCCCGGGTGCACAAAGGTCATAGAACATGAGGTTCTGACGGAGCCACATGTGTGGGTGAACTTGAAGCCATGTCGGATTCCTGAGGACCGACAAGAGTAGATATCCAAAGTAGCGAGTCATATGCTGAAAGTCGGGGTCATTGAGGATTCCAAGAGCGGTTGTTCGAGCCCGATTGTCCTGGTCCCAAACCTGATGGCGAATGGAGATTCTGTAATGACTATCGGAATTTAAATAAGGTCTCCAAATTCAACGCATATCCGATGCCGTGTGTCGATGAGCTGATCGAGAGACTTGGGCCAGCAAGGTACATAACCACCTTGGATTTGACAAAGGAATATTGACAGATCCCCATGTCACAGGGAGCCAAGGAGAAGACTGCCTTTTCTATGCAGGACGGATGCTTCAATATGTCCGGATGCCGTTTGGACTGCAGGGGGCCCCTGCCATCTTCCAGAGAGCCGTGGATCGAATCCTTGTTTCCCATAAAAAATACGCCGCGGCATACCTGGACGATATTGTGATTTTCAGCCCAGACTGGGAAAGTCATCTGGAAAAGGTCCAGACAGTGTTTGATTCTCTAAGGAAGGAGGGGTTTTCAATAAATCTTAAAAAATGTGCCATGTAGTGTTGAGCGAGCATGCTCGACACTGCTCAGTACTCGCCAGAGCATCACGCTACTTGGGATGTTCGGCGAGCACCAAGCATTTCCAGGTTACTCGGGCGGGAGCTCGGGTCTCCGCCCTGCATGTTTGGCGCTCTTTACAGAGCCAATGAACATGCAGGGATTGCCAGCCAGTCACTGTAATGCTGCAGCCATGTTGTTTGTGGGCATTACAGTGATTGGCTGGCCGCACAGCGTCACCTCGAGTATTTAAAACCAGGTGCCGCCATCTTGGGCACAGTCGCTCCAGATTAGAGAGTGTAGGGACAGCGCTGCTGAGCTAGGGAGAGTTTTTTCCCGCAAAATAGTTAGTGTAGGGTCTGTAAAGGCTGCCAGAGCAAACAAACAGTCCTTCTCAGGACTAATATCCATCCCAGATATCAGGCAGGCAGGCAGGCAGGCAGGCTGTATAGGAGACGCAATGGTTATACCAGCAAACGCTGCATTACAGTCCTGTGTGCTCCTGTTTCTGAAATTGCTGGACTTAGCTCCAGGTCTTGGGGGCCAGTAAAAATCCTTTTTTTTTCATCTAAATCCTCTTTTTTTTTTCCTCCTTCACACTGTACAAATACCCATCTTATTAACCTATTGCTGTCCCCTCCCCCCCCCCCAAAAAAAAAGTGTGTCTCTGATTTTTCAGACACAAATATATCTGTTGAAAAGAGTCTGGTATAGGCCACAGAAACAGAAATGTGGTTTTGCATTTCCACGGGTCAAATCTCTGTAGTATCCAGTTTTGGGCCTTTTGTATCTAAAAAAAAACAGTTTGAGTGTGTCGCTCACTGTTTTTCCGCAAATATATATATATTTAAAATTTTATGGTATACCCCAGTAAACAATAACTGTGGTTTTGCCATTCCATGGTAAAAAATCTCTATTATTCAGGTTTTGGTATTTTTTCCGTAAAGAAAAACAGTAATAGTTTATCGCTAATTGTTCTGATTCTTTAAAAGAGTCGGGTGTAGGCCAGAGAAATAGAACTGTGGTTTTCCTCTTCCACGGTTTTAATCTCCTTTATATTACCCTTTTTCCATTGATAATGCGAGTGTAAGCTATTTTACTTCCTTTACAATGGGCAAGGCGCGTGGCAAGGGACGTGGAAGTGAACATTCTGGTGATGGTGCGTGCAGAGGACGGGGCTGTGGCCAAGGTGAAAATGTGCCACAACCAACAGCCACATCTTCTCGCTCCCACTTCTTGACCGAATTACTAGGGAAGCACAGAACGACTGCTTGCGTTGGAAATGCTGCCTTTTAGACTGGTGGAGACGGAATCCTTCTGCAACCTTATGACGGTGGCCGTCCCTCGGTACTCGGTCCCCAGCCGACACTATTTTGCCCGGTGTGCCATCCCCACACTACACAAGCACGTGTCCCAAAACATCTGCCGTGCCCTCAACAACGCAGTTACTGGGAGAGTCCACCTGACAATGGACACGTGGACAAGTGCTTGTGGCCAGGGACGGTACATCTCCCTGATGGCACACTGGGTAAACATAGTGGAAGCCGGGACCCAGTCGGACCTTGGGACGGAACACATCCTCCCCACACAGAGGATTGCGGGCCCTATGTCAGTCAGAGTTGCCCCCACAGTGTACAGCTCCTGCGCATCATCCTCCTCCTCCTCCTCCTCATGCTCAGCCTCCATCTCAGATATCACCACATCAGTTACAAGCTGGAAGAACTGCAGTACTGCCTCCACCAAGCGGCAACAGGCTGTGCTGAAACTCATAAGCTTAGGTGATAAACCTCACACTGCTTGTGAGTTGTGGACAGCTGTGAAAGAGCAGGCAGATCTGTGGCTGAGACCGCTGAACCTCCATCCAGGCATGGTCGTGTGTGACAATGGCGGTAACCTGGTGGCGGCTCTGAGGCGAGGCGAGATCACACACGTACCATGCCTGGCTCATGTGCTTAACCTCGTGGTTCAGCGGTTTCTTAAATCGTACCCCGAGTTGCCAGATCTGCTCGTGAAAGTACGCCGCCTGTCAGCTCATTTTCGCAAGTCGGCTACAGCTTCCGCCGCCCTTGCTGTGTTGCATCAGCGTTTGCAACTTTTGGCACACCGCCTTGTGTGTGATGTCCTCACACGTTGGAACTATACCCTCCACATGTTGCTAAGGATTTGTGAGCAGAAGAGAGCAGTTGTGGAGCACCAGCTGCAACAGGGCCATAGATATTCAGGTCCGACTCCACACATAAGACCTCAGGAGTGGACCTGGATGTCTGACGTATGTACCATTCTGACAAACTTTGAAGAGGCCACCAAGATGGTGAGTGGCGATGATGCCATCATTAGTGTCAGCATCCCACTTGTCTGTCTTTTGCAACGCTCTCTGCAGAGAATTAAAGAGGAGGCATTGCAGCCAGAGTATGATGAGATGGATCAAGAAGCCGTAGCGGGCGATTACACACAGCCCAGCCTTATCTCATCCCAACGTGCATTGGGGGACAATGAGGGAGAGGAGGAGGAGGAGGAGGAAGAACAGGAGCTGGTATCATGCGCTGTAGACGGTAGTACCTCTACAACTCTCATACCGTCGGTTCAGCGTGGGTGGCCTGAGGACAGGGGGGGGGAGGAGGAGGAGGAGGAGAGCATGGTCAGTTGTCATCTTGGTGAGGACACGGAAATCTTGCCTGTTACCAGTCTAGCACGCATGGCTGACTTTGTTACGCTGCCTTAACCGTGACCCTCGCGTTGTCAAAATGTTGGGTGGCAGTCATTACTGGTTGGTGACACTTGTAGACCCCCGCTACAAGGAGAACTTTCACTCTCTTATTCCTGAGGTGGAGAGGTCTACAAAAATGGGGCAGTACCAGAAGGCCCTTGCTGCAGAACTTTGAAAAAAATTCCCATCTGAACACTCTAGCGGCAGAGGTCACAGTTCATTGTTGCCCAACCAAGGCGTACATGCGAGAGAGACGCAACTCCAATCCAGCAGAGGCAGGGGAACACTGTCAACGTTCTGGGGCAGTTTTTTCAGACCCTCCCTTCGGACAGACCCTGAGGCGTGGGGTACTCTCACAAGGAGTGGAAAGTTTCAAAAGATGGTGAGGGAGTACCTTGCCGACCGTACCAGCATCCTCCGTGACTCCTCTGTGCCTTTTAATTATTGGGTATCCAAGCTGGACACTTGGAATGAACTCGCTTTGTACGCCTTGGAGGTCCTGGCCTGCCCTGCCTCTAGCGTGTTATCGGAGCGTGTTTTTAGTGCCGCTGGGGGAATTATAACTGATAAGCGCACTCACCTGTCAACTGACAATGCTGACAAGCTGACCCTTATCATAATGAGCAAAGGCTGGATTGGGCCAGACTTCTCATCACCACCAAATGACAGCAGAGTAACATAAAGTCAAATCCACTGTGTTATTTCGGGAAGTGTATTCACATGCACCGCTTCACACCCACACATGGGTATACGCTTCCTCATTTCGGCTGTTTTATGTTCTTCTCCTTATCCTCAGCCTCCACCACCACTATACCACCAGGGTGACCGTGGTCCATGTTGCCATTATTGAACGTTCCTCCATCCTGATTTTTGTCAGCTTTTGCTTGAAAGGCATAAGCAAAGACTGTGGGAGACCCACTCCCCAATAATGGGAATAATATTTTTAAGATGCTGTACTGTATGGCTCTTCCAAGGGGCATTAAAAGCGTCTTGTTATAACACTCTGACCTCCACCTCTCTTCCGAGGGGCATTAAAGCGTCTTGTTATACCACTCTGACCTCCACGTCTCTTCCGAGGGGCATTAAAAGCGTCTTGTTATACCTCTCTGACCTCCACGTCTTTTGTAAGGGGCATTAAAAGCATCTTGTTATACCACTCTGACCTCCACGTCTCTTCTGAGTGGTATTAAAATCATCTTGTTATAACACTCTGACCTCCACGTCTCTAGTAAGGGGCATTAAAAGCGTCTTGTTATACCACTCTGACCTCCACGTCTCTTGTAAGGGGCATTAAAAGCATCTTGTTATACCACTCTGACCTCCACATCTCTTGTAAGGGGCATTAAAAGCGTCTTGTTACACCACTCTGACCTCCACGTCTCTTCCCAGGGGAATTAAAAGCGTCTTGTTATAACACTCTGACCTCCACGTCTCTTTTAAGAGGCATTAAAAGCATCTTGTTATACCACTCTGACCTCCACGTCTCTTCTGAGGGGCATTAAAAGTGTCTTGTTATACCACTCTGACCTCTATGTCACTTGTAAAGGGGCATTAAAAGCGTCTTGTTATACCACTCTGACCTCCACGTCTCTTGTAAGGGGCATTAAAAGCGTCTTGTTATACCACTCTGACCTCCACGTCTCTTGTAAGGGGCATTAAAAGCATCTTGTTATACCACTCTGACCTCCAAGTCTCTTCTGAGGGGCATTAAAAGCGTCTTGTTATACCACTCTGATCTTCACGTCTCTTCTGATGGGCATTAAAAGCGTCTTATTATAACACTCTGACCTCCACGTCTCTTGTAAGGGGCATTAAAAGAGTCTTGTTATACCACTCTGACCTCCACGTCTCTTGTAAGGGGCATTAAAAGCATCTTGTTATACCACTCTGACCTCCACGTCTCTTCTGAGGGGCATTAAAAGCGTCTTGTTATAACACTCTGACCTCCACGTCTCTTGTAAGGGGCATTAAAAGCGTCTTGTTATAACAATCTGACCTCCACATCTTATTTAAGGGGCATTAAAAGCATCTTCCTATACCACTCTGACCTCCACGTCTCTTGTAAGGGGCATTAAAAGCATCTTGTTATACCACTCTGACCTCCACATCTCTTCTGAGGGGCATTAAAAGCGTCTTGTTATAACACTCTGACCTCCACGTCTCTTGTAAGGGGCATTAAAAGCGTCTTGTTATACCACTCTGACCTCGACGTCTCTTGTAAGGGGCATTAAAAGCGTCTTGTTATACCACTCTGACCTCCACGTCTCTTCTGAGGGGCATTAAAAGCATCTTGTTATAACACTCTGACCTCCACGTCTCTTCTGAGGGTCATTAAAAGCGTCTTGTTATACCACTCTGACCTCCACGTCTCTTGTAAGGGGCATTAAAAGCATCTTGTTATACCACTCTGACCTCCACGTCTCTTGTAAGGGGCTTTAAAAGCGTCTTGTTATACCACTCTGACCTCCACGTCTCTTCTGAAGGGCATTAAAAGCGTATTGTTATAACACTCTGACCTCCAAGTCTCTTCTGAGGGGCATTAAAAGCATCTTGCTATACCACTCTGACCTCCACGTCTCTTGTAGGGGGAATTAAAAGTGTCTTGTTATACCACTCTGACCACCACGCCTCTTCTGAGGGGCATTAAAAGCGTCTTGTTATAACACTCTGACCTCCACGTCTCTTGTAAGGGGCATTAAAACCGTCTTGTTATGCCACTCTGACCTCCACGTCTCTTCTGAGGGGCATTAAAAGCGTCTTGTTACACCACTCTGACCTCCACGACTCTTGTAAGGGGCATTAATACGTCTTGTTATACCACTCTGACCACCACGTCTCTTCTGAGGGGCATTAAAAGCATCTTGTTATAACACTCTCACCTCCACGTCTCTTCTGAGGGGCATTAAAAGCGTCTTGTTATAACACTCTGATCTCCACGTCTCTTCTGAGGGGCATTAAAAGCACCTTGTTATACCACTCTGACTTCCACGTCTCTTGTAGGGGGAATTAAAAGCGTCTTGTTATACCACTCTGACCTCCACGTCTCTTCTGAGGGGCATTAAAAGCGTCTTGTTATAACACTCTGACCTCCACGTCTCTTGTAAGGGGCATTAAAACCGTCTTGTTTTACCACTCTGACCTCCACGTCTCTTCTGAGGGGCATTAAAAGCATCTTGTTATACCACTCTGACCTCCACGTCTCTTGTAAGGGGCATTAAAAGCGTCTTGTTAAGCTACTGGGACCTCCACGACTCTTCAAACGGGCATTGCATTTCCTCAAAATTTTTGGAAGCTTTTGCTTGGCAGGCATAAGCACATACTATGGGAGACCAACTCCCCAATAATGGGACTAATGTTTGTAATATGCTGTACTGCATGGCTCTTGTAAGAGGCATTGCAGGTTGCTCCGTCCTAATTTTTGGAAGCTTTTGCTTGGAAGGCATAAGCAAGTACTATGGGAGACCCACTCCCCAATAATGGGACTTATGTTTGTAATATGCTGTACTGCATGGCTCTTGTAAGAGGCATTGCAAGTTTCTCCGTCCTAAGTTTTGGAAGCTTTTGCTTGGAAGACATAAGCAAATACTATGGGAGACCCACTCCCCAATAATGGGACTTATGTTTGTAATATGCTGTACTGCATGGCTCTTGTAAGAGGCATTGCAAGTTGCTCCGTCCTAATTTTTGGAAGCTTTTGCTTGGAAGGCATAAGCAAATACTATGGGAGACCCACTCCCCAATAATGGGACTTATGTTTGTAATATGCTGTACTGCATGGCTCTTGTAAGAGGCATTGCAAGTTGCTCCGTCCTAATTTTTGGAAGCTTTTGCTTGGAAGGCATAAGCAAATACTATGGGAGACCCACTCCCCAATAATGGGACTAATGTTTGTAATATGCTCTACTGCGTGGCTCTTGTAAGGGGCATTGCAAGTTGCTCCGTCCTAATTTTTGGAAGTTTTTGCTTGGAAGGCATAAGCAAATACTATGGGAGACCCACTCCCCAATAATGGGACTAATGTTTGTAATATGCTGTACGGCATGGCTCTTGTAAGAGGCATTGCAAGTTCCTCTGTCCTAATTTTTGGAAGCTTTTGCTTGGAAGGCTTAAGCAAATACTATGGGAGACCCACTCCCCAATAATGGGACTAATGTTTGTAATATGCTGTAAGGCATGGCTCTTGTAAGAGGCATTGCAAGTTGCTCCATCCTAATTTTTGGAAGCTTTTGCTTGGAAGGCATAAGCAAATACTATGGGAGACCCACTCCCCAATAATGGGACTAATGTTTGTAATATGCTCTACTGCGTGGCTCTTGTAAGGGGCATTGCAAGTTACTCCGTCCTAATTTTTGGAAGCTTTTGCTTGGAAGGTATAAGCAAATACTATGGGAGACCCACTCCCCAATAATGGGACTAATGTTTGTAATATGCTGTACTGCATGGCTCTTGTAAGGGGCATTAAAAACGTCTTGTTAAGCTACTGTGATCTCCACGTCTCTTCCGAGGGGCATTAAAACTGTCTTGTTAAGCTACTGTGACCTCAACGTCTATTCCATGGGGCATTGATATTGTCTTTTTATTCCACTGTAACTTCCACCACTCTTCCAAGGGGCATTAAAACCATCTTGTTAAGCTACTGTGACTTCAACGTCTATTCCACGGGGCATTGATATTGTCTTTTTATTCCACTGTAACTGCCACGTCTCTTCCAAGGGGCATTAAAACCGTCTTAAGCTACTGTGACCTCAACGTCTATTCCACGGGGCATTGATATTGTCTTTTTATTCCACTGTAACTTCCACCACTCTTCCAAGGGGCATTAAAACCGTCTTGTTAAGCTACTGTGACCTCCACGTCTCTTCCAAGGGGCATTGAAATGTTGTTTTTAATTACCTTACTTCTAATCTCCACGACTCTTCCAACGGGCATTGCATTTCCTCCTAATTTTAGTCAGCTTTTGCTTTTCAATGCAAAGGTGAAAACTAAGGGAGACACACTCCCCAATAATGGGTAGAAGGTTTTTAGTATGCTGTAATCCACGTCTGTTTCAAGGGGCATTGTAGTTCCTCATAATTTTTGGAAAGCCTTCCATTCACTGCTTAGGCCAACAGTGCACAGGAGACCCTGTTGCTATAAATGGAAAAAAAGGTTTAGTTAAGGCCCTCTGACCTCCATGTAATTTCCAAGGGGCATTAGAGTGCCTCAAAATTTTTGGTAGGCATTGCACTCACTGTTTGCCCTATAACTGTGTAGCCGAACCGCTCCTTTTGTTACAGAAACATATCCTACAAGACATATCTGGTTGACTGGCCTGATATTGATGTGAATGGTCCCTGTTCCTCCTGCTCTTTCTCCTTTGCCACTACCTCATCCATCATTTATCACCTGAAGCTTTGTTTTAACGGGAGTCATAGAACTTGGATAGTAGCAGGAAAACATCCAGCAATCCTCGGAGGAGGTAGGATATGTGCCAAAACGCTGACCACCTCAGGCCTAGCCGCTACTACATACATGCGCTTGCATTCCTTGAAAACAAAGCAGATGCTGACTTCTATCATCCTCATCATGCTCCTCACCTTGGCACTCTCAACTCCCCTGATGGAGAAGCCAGGGCCCACCGGAGGAGTTAGGTTCTCTGGTGGGCTCGTCCAATGCTGCCCAAAAGCAGGCCAGTCTAAGAATAGTGTGTGGGGATGTTCCGCAGAGAAATCGGGGCGTCTGGGGACCGTTTATGGACACCCGGCCGCCCCCAGGCGGCTGGGGACCGTGTGAGGACACCCGGCCGCGGGGCAGCTGGGGACCGAGTGTAGACACCGGGCCGCCCCCTGGCGGCAGGGGACCGAGCGTTGACATCCGGCCGCCGGGCGACTGGGGACTGAGTATGGATAAAAGGGCCGCCGACGCAGCCATGAGATGGTGGCCGGCGTCTGCCTCCACATGCCTAAAAGGCCCAATTTCAAGTGCAAGCAAGCTAGCAGTATGGTATTGCAGCCTGGGGGTGGTTGGGTGGCAGGTTGCACACTTACGGTTGCATTCCAAGAAAACAAAGCAGATGCTAACTTCTATCATCATCATGCTTCTCACCTTGGCACAAACAACTCCCCTGATGGAGAAGCCATGGCCCACCGGAGGACCTGGTGGGCTCGTCCAATGCTGCCCTAAAGCAGGCCAGTCTAAGAAAAGTATGTGGGGATGTAACGCGGAGAAATCGGGGCGGCTGGGGACCCTTTATGGACACCCGGCCGCCCCCAGGCGGCTGGGGACCGTGTGTGAACACTCGGCCGCGGGGCGGCTGGGGACCGAGTGTGGACACCCAGCCGCCCCCTGGTGGCTGGGGACCGAGCGTGGACTCCCGGCCGCCGGGCGGCTTGGGACTGAGTATAAATACCTCGCTGCCGAAGCAGCCATGAGGTAGTGGCCAGCTTTGGCCTCCTCAAAACTAAAAGGCCCCATTTCTAGTGCAAGCTAGGAGTATGGTATTGCAGCCTGGGGGTGGGTGGGTGGTTGGCTGCATATTTGCGCTTGCATTGCAAGGAATGGGGGAGGTACAATTGAGCACTGTCCTGGGACAAGGACTTGCACGGGGATAGTTGCAAGTCTGCATCTTCTGATGCGGCAAGGATCACTTCTGATGGGCACACTTTTAGGCAGTGACCTGGGAGTCAGAGATGCTTCCAGGGGTCTTCCCCATGCTGTCCCCATGTCTTTTCAGCACTGTATGCATGTGTCACACAGCACATGGCCAGATAAGGTTGTAAAATGTTAAAATGACATTTCCCGGTGAATGCATTTGTCACAGTTGAAAGCAATACAAAAGTGCAAAAACGCATAAAAAATGCTACTTGTGAACATAGCCCAAGATGTGGAGGAGTATTTTTGTTTTTGGTTATTTATTTTACCTTATACACAAGTCTTTACCCTGGAAAAGAAATTCCTTCACATATTTCACAGGAAAAAAGTTTCACGTTCATATTTGAACGTTTTATTAAGAGCCTGTAAAAGTGGCTTAATACATCTGAACACGTTGTTGACAACAGTGACCTGGGGTCAGAAATGCTTCCTGGGGTGATCCCCATGCTGTCCCCATGTCATTTGAGCACTGTCACTATCGTTTTGGGCACTTTTTAGGCTTTCTATAGACTGCCGGGGGTGCCGCCGCAAAAATGCTTGGGTCTCCCATAGACTAACATTGGGCTCGTTGCTCGGGTCGAGCACCCGAGTATCACGGCGAGCTCGGGCCGAGCTTCAAGCACCCGAACATTTTAGTGCTCGCTCAACACTAGTGCCATGGGGAAAGAAGAAGCCAAATACCTAGGATATGTAGTGAGTAGAGGTGAGATTAAACCCCAAATCACTAAAGTGGAAGCAATCCAAACTTGGCCGAAAGAAGCAGGTTAGAGCCTTTTTGGGAATCGTGGGATACTACAGGAGGTTCATGCCAAACTTCGCCATGATGGCCACGCCCCTGACTGATCTCCTTAAGGGAACAAAATCAGCCATGGCCAAGTGGACTACAGAGGTGGAGGCGGCCTTTCAAAAAATGAAAGTGGCTCTGTGGAGGCAACCGTTTCTGGTTGCCCCCAACTTCAAGAAAGAATTCATACTCCAAACAGATACCTCAGTTGTTGATTTAGGAGCAGTCCTTTCCCAGGAGATACACGGGGAGAAGCACCCTGTTCTCTACCTGAGTAGGAAGCTGTCCTCATGCGAGAAAAATAATTCTGTCACAGAGAAGGAGTGCTAGGCCATAAAGTGAGTGGTGGACACGTTATGGTACTATCTGTTAGGACGAAAGTTTAGACTGGTATCCGACCATGTTCCACTCAGATGGATGAGGGAAAAAAAGGGAAGAAATGCTAGGGTTAACCGTTGGTTTTTAGCCCTACAGGATTTGAACTTCTATGTAGAACATAGAGCAGGGAAGCTACATGGTAATGCCGATGCCCTCTCGAGAATCCCCCATCTAGTAGTAGAAGGTGCCATGCCTCACGGCTTTAGGCAGAGGGGGAGGTATGTAAGATGGTTAATGGACACATATTTGATGGGAGGTATGTATTACAGAGATGGCTGTCCTCTGTGATGCAACCCGGATTGTTGCTCTAGTGCAAGTAAGCACTAAGAGGACTGTTTGGTGCACCTGGGGCCAGGTGACGGGTATTTGGAGAGATGGGCGGGTCTAGCTACCCACATACCTCACCTTTGGGTTTGGTTAAGGTATAAAATAGAGGCCGTTGATTGGCACATGGTCTGTGTGTTTGGAGGGAGAAGCCTTCTGTGTTGTGTGCTGTGGTCTCCCGACTGAGTCAGTGAACTGGACGCTATCCAGCCTGTGTGCCCGCAGGACTAGCTAACCAGAGACTTTGCCTTAAGGACTCTACTTTGTTTTTGCCTGAACTAAAGGCTGTTTGTATTCCTTTTGCTTTTGCCTCTTTTATGACTTAATAAACCGACATGGACATTTAAGGCAACATACTTCCTGTTATCCTCCCGAAGTGAGTAGAAACCCCACCATATTAATAAATGTCAGGTATGCACAGCAACGACACCAGGGAGATCACACAATATCTCACCGCTGCCGTCCCTCTGTCAATTATTCACAGAATTCAGCAGGGATTCGCGAGCACACGATCCTGATTACTCACTACTTAGCTATCGGCAAGGGAGCAGAAAGCGCATGGCACACATCTCTGGATTCCAACATGTGGAATATGTGTACATGCCCCGTACGGTTACTGCTGGCTTCACGATAGCCCAATTAATATTATTCTCTGCCACCACTGGCCGAGTTTGAACTATAATACAGGCCTGGCCGGACACCTGCTTTCTGGTAGCGTATATGGCTTCGGGGGAGGGAACGATTGCAGGACAAAAGAATCAGAACTATTTCATTTTATATTTAATCCAAAAGGGAGGCAGTATTTAGGAAAAATATACAAAGATTTTACAAATGGACATTTACAGTACAGAATAGATAGTTACACAAAATAAACAGGATTAAAAAAGAAACCTACTCTATACAGATCGGGATGACTCAATATAGCTGGAGGGGAGCTCTCCTCTCACCTTTCAGCAAACAGGATCCGTTGCTATATTCAAAATAACTCCCTCAATGAATATGGATCAATCTTCAGCTAAATCTTTTATGCCGACGTGGGGACCTACCCACATGCCCCTTGTGCTGACTGCCCCACCCTTCATGTTTTTATTAAAAACACTAACTTCTGGGATAACTTATTGCTCGTTGCTCGTGGAAGCTCACAAGCCACTCCATATTTTCCGTGGTGAATTTACCTTTCATTAGAAACCACACATGGCGCAGCTGTGGTCCGTTATTCTGGTACTTTGGCATTACTGCTCCCCGGAGGGTCTTACAGCGATGGGAAAATATCCATATTGTTCCCTAGCTGACTCTGTCACTAAAAATATAGGTCCCATTATTATTAGTGATGAGCGAATGTGCTCGCCACCTGCCCGAGCATCACTGTGCTTGACGAGCTCGGTGTTCGGCAACTATTTCCGGGTTGCTCGTGCGGGAACTCAGGTCCCCTCCCTGCATGTTTGGCGCTCTTTAGAGAGCCAGTGAACATGCAGAGATTGCCTGCCATGCACTGTAATGCCGTAGCAATGTTGGTTGTGGGCATTACAGTGATTGAATGGCAGCACAGCATCATCAAGTGTATATAAGACCGGGCACCGCCATGCTCGTCACAGTCTACCCCCGAATCAGGCAGAGTAGGGAGAACTGCTGCTGCGACAGGGAGAGATTTGCTTGTTTATAGTTAGTATAGGTATTCAACAACATATATCTATATCCATCTGACCTAACAGTCCTTCTGAGGACTAATCCAGCGGCATATATTAAGTGGTGATAGCAGGAGTAAGGCAGGCAGGCAGTGTATGTGGCAGACTGCAGTGCATGATACAGCACAAGAGGGTCCATTGAACGTCTAGTTAGTATACAGTACAGACCAAAAGTTTGGCCACACCTTCTCATTTAAAGATTTTTCTGTATTTTCATGACTATGAAAATTGTACATTCACACTGAAAGCATCAAAACTATGAATTAACATATGTGGAATTATATACTTAACAAAAAAGTGTGAAACAACTGAAAATATGTCTTATATTCTAGGTTCTTCAAAGTAGCCACCTTTTGCTTTGATGACTGCTTTGCCCCCAGGCCACACTACTAAATTCACACATTTCGCGAATGCTTGCACTCAAAATGCTGCGTTTTAGGCTCATGGAGACGGAAGCCTGATGGTGGCGGCTGTCCCTCGATATTCAGTCCCAAGCCGCCACTATTTCTCCCAGTGTGCCATCCCCGCATTACTTGAGCACATGTCCCACTACATTAGACGTGCCCTCAACAACGCAGTAACTGGGAAAGTCCACCTAACCACAAACACGTGGACAAGTGCTTGTGGGCAGGGACGGTACATCTTGCTGATGGCACACTGCCCAGTACCATGACTGGCCCATGTGCTTAACCTCGTGGTTCAGCGGTTTCTCAAAACCTACCCGGATCTGTCGGATCTGCTTGTCAAAGTATGCCGCCTGTGCGTCCATTTTGGAAAGTCACCTACAGCTTCCGCCGCCTTTGCCGTGCTTCAGCAGCATTTGCAGCTTCCAGCTCACCGACTGATCTGCTATGTCCCCACGCATTGGAACGCTACATTGCAGATGTTGGGAAGGATTTATGAGCAGAAGAGGGCAGGTGTTGATTACCAGCATCAACAAGGCCGTCCGTATTCAGGTCAGACTCCACACATAAGATCTCAGGAGTGGACATGGATGTCAGACATATGTACTATCTTCCAAAACTATGAGGACTCCACTAAGATGGTGAGCGGCGATGACGCTATAATTAGCGTCACCATCCCGCTTCTCTGTCTTCTGAAATGCTCTCTGCTCTCAATTAAAGAGGATGCATTGCAGGCAGAGCACGATGAGATGGAGCAAGTAACCATACAGGGTGATTACTCACAGCCCAGCCTCATCTCATCCCAACGTGAATTGGGTGACTATGAGGAAGAGGAGGAGGAGGAGGAAGAATAGGAGCTAGTTTCCTGCGCTATAGACGGTACTACCTGCACAACTGTCATACCGTCTGTTCAGCGTGGATGGCCTGAGGACAGGAAGGAGGAGGAAGAGAAGGCGGATGAGGAGGAGAGCATGGTCAGTCGTCCTCTTGGTGAGGACATGGAAGTCTTGCCTCTTTGCAGTCTGACACACATGGCTGAGTTTATGTTACGCTGCCTTTCTCGTGGCCCAAATTTTTGGTGACAGTCATTATTGTTTGGTGACACTTCTAGACCTACGCTACAAGGAGAACTTTCTGTCTCTTATTCCCTTGCAGGACCGGCCTAATGAAATGGTGCAGTACGAGAAGGCCCTTGTTGCGGAATTATTTAAAAAATTCCCGTCTGAAAACGCTGGCGGCAGAGGTCACTGTTGGACCACCATGGAGTACAGGCGAGAGAGACAGAAATGCAATCGAGCAGATGCAAAGGAACACTGTTAAAGTTCTCGGACAGTTTTCTCAGACCCTCCCATCACACAAGCCCTGATGCGTGGGGTAATCTCTCAAGGAGGAAAAAGTTGCGGAAGATGGTGAGGGAGTACCTTGCCAACCGTACCAACTTCCTCCATGATTCCTCTGTGCCTTATAATTATTGGGTATCCAAGCTGGACATGTGGCATGAACTGGCTCTCTATGCCTTAGAGGTCCTGGCCTGCCCTGGCACTAGCGTTTTGTCAGAGCTAGATTTTAGTGCTGCCGGTGGAATTATAACCGATAGGCGCATCCGCCTGTCAACTGAAAATGCTGACAGATTGACTCTTATAAAAATGAACAAGGGCTGGATTGGGCCAGACTTCTCAACACCAGCGAATGATAGCAGCGTAACATAAACTCAAATCCAGTGTCTTTTTTTTGGGAGGTCTAACTCTATTCCTATGCACCTCTGTCTTCACACCCAGACATGGGTATACATTTCCTGATTTTGTCTATTCGCTCTTGTTCTCCTTCTTCTCCACATCCTCATCCTCAACCACCATATCACCACCATATCAACATATCTACGTCTCTTGCAAGGGACATTGGAGTTCCTCCAAATTTTTGGCAGCTGTTATTTCTCTGCATAGGCAAACAGTATGGGAGACCCACTTCCTAATAATGGGAACATTGTTTTCAGGATGCCCTCCGACCACTATGTCTCTTGCAAGGGGCATAGGAGTTCCTCCAAACTTTTGGCAGCCGTTGCTTCACTGCATAGGCAAACAGTATGGGAGACCCACTTCCTAATAATGGGAACACTGTTTTCAGGAGGCCCTCCGACCACTACATCTCTTGCAAGGGGCATTGGAGTTCCTCCAAATTTTTGGCAGCCGTTGCTTCACAGCATAGGCAAACAGTATGGGAGACCCACTTCCTAACAATGGAAGCATTTTTTACAGGAGGCCCTCCGACCTCTAAGTCTCTTGCAAGGGACATTGCAGTTTCTCCAAATTTTTGGCAGCCGTTGCTTCACTGCATAGGCAAACAGCATGGGAGACACACTTTCTAATAATGGGAGCATTTTTTGCAGGAGGCCTTCCGACCTCGATGTCTCTTGCGAAGGGCATTGGAGTTTCTCCAAATTTTTGGCAGCCGTTTCCTCACTGCATAGGCAAACAGTATCAGAGACACACTTCCTAATAATGGGAACATTTTTTGAGGGAGGCCCTCCGACCTCTAGGTCTCTTGCAAGTTCCTCCAAATTTTTGGCAGCCGTGGTAGTCACTGCATATGCACTAGCAGTATAGGAGACTCACTCGTTAATAATGGGAACATTATCAGCATAGCCAGCTGATGGCTCTCTAACAATAGCGAGGACAGACTGCTGGCCCTTTAAAAATAGTAACAGCCGCCTGATGGCCCTATAAAAATAGGCTTTGTGACTTTCAGAGTCCCTCCATCATAAATAAAACAGGATGTGTCTGATGATGTGTCACACACCACATGTCCAGGTAAGGTTGTAAAATGTTAAAATGACATTTCCTGGTGAATGCATTTGTCTTGGTTGAAAGCAATACAAAAGTGCAAAAACGCTACGTGTGAACATAGCCCAAGGTATGGAGGAGTATTTTTTTTTGGGTTATTTATTTTGCCTTATATACAAGTCATTACCCTGGAAAGGATGTTCCTTAACATATTTCCCAGGAAAATCAATATTTGTTTATTTTTTTTTATGTTTTATTGTGAGTAAAAGTGGAGTAATACTCTGACAACGTTGTTGACAGCAGTGACCTGGGAGACAGAAATGCTTTCAGGGGTCTTCTCCATGCTGTCCCTGTGTCATTTGAGCACTGTTCCCATCGGTTTGGGTAATTTTTAGGCCCTCTGCAGACCGCCGGGGGGAGCTGCCTGAAAAATGCTCGAGTTTCCCATAGACTTACATTGGGCTCGTTACTCGGACCGAGCACCCAAGTATTCCAATGTGCTCGACACGAGCATCGAGCACCCGAGCATTTTAGTGCTCGCTCATCACTAATTATTATCAGAGTTATGAAACTTACAATATTCAATATTTTGTATCGGTGCCGGACGTCCTGGGAATCTCTATTAAATTCCCTTCCTGGGAATAGAACTTCCTCAGCTGGAGGAAAATTGTCGCAGGTCTGTGTTAGAGGAAAACATGCTCACATTTTAAGTGGGCTGGTAGCACCTGTGTTGTGCCAGCATATGCTTGAGTCACTACTGCTCTGCGTGTTAATTTGCATAGGAGCCACTTTAGATTGTCATCTCTTCTCTTGTGACAAATGGTGGATAAGGGAGGAGGGAATGAGGGGTCTGGGAGAGAGACATCTTAATATCTTCTTAATATCTTTGACAGAGAAGATGAAAAGATTTTAAATGTTTCTATGACAATAAATCTAATACATTAAATAGTAAAGCCAAATGGATTGATACATTAATAAACATATAGACATCATAACAACTATAAATACAAGTGCTTCTCTAGAATATCATCAAAAAAGTTAATTTATTTCAGTTCTTCAATACAAAAAGTGAAACACATATATAGGGTCATTACAAACAGAGTGATTTATTTCAAGTGTTTATTTCTGTTAACCCTTTCGCAACCTTGGGTTTGTCATTTTTGCTTTTTCGTTTTTTGCTCCCCTTGTTCCCAGAGCCATAGCATTTTTATTTTTTGGTCAATATGGCCGTGTGAGGGCTTATTTTTTGCGGGACGAGTTGTACTTTTCAACGCCATTACTAGTTTTACCATATCATGTACAATAAAACGGGGAAAAAATTCCAAGTGCGGTAAAATTGCAAAAAAAGTGCAATACAACAGTTGTTTTTTATTTTATTTTTTTACCACATTCACTGAATGCTAAAACTGACCTGCCATTCTTATTCTCCAGGTCATTATGAGTTCGTAGACACCAAACATGTATAGGTTATTTTATATTTAAGTGGTGAAAAAAAATTCCCAAATTTGGTAAAAAAAAATAAAAAAAAAATAGCACCATTTTCCGAGACCTGTAGCGTCTCCATTTTTCGTGATCTGGGGCTGGGTGAGGGCTTATTTTTTGCGCGCCAGGCTGACGTTTTTATTGATAACATTTTGGGGTAGATCCGATCTTTTGATCGCCCGTTATTGCATTTTATTGCAATTTTGCAGCGACCAAAAAAATTAATTCTGGCGTTTAGAATTTTTTTCTCGTTACACCGTTTACCGATTTGATTAATTATTTTTTTAAATTGATAGATGGGGCGATTCTGAACGCGGCGATACCAAATATGTCTATGTAGGTTTTTTTTTTATATATTTTATTTTGAATGGGGGGAAAGGGGGGTGATTTAAACTTTTAGATTTTTTTATTTTTTTTATATTTTTAAAAACTTTTTTTTTTCACTTACTGCATGCTTCAATAGTCTCCATAGGAGACTAGAAGCAGCAGTTGTCTGATCGTCTCTGCTACATACAGGGGACGAGCAGATCCCCTGCATGCAGCAGAAATGGTCCTGTGCTATGAGCGCCGACCACTAGGTGGCGCTCATAGCGACCAGATCATGACAACCACAGGCATCTGCTGCAGACCCTGGGTTGTCATGCCCACCCATCGGTGACCCGCGATCACGTGACGGGGTCGCCGATGGGCGGGGCTTATGACGCGCAACCCGGAAGCGCGCGTTAAATGCCGCTGTCGGAGATTGACAGCGGCATTTAACATGTTAACAGCCGTGGGTGGATCGCGATTCCACCCGCGGCTGTTGCGGGCACATGTCAGCTGTAAGAATCAGCTCACATGAGCTCGGTTCAGTGAGGGCTCAGCGCAGCAGCCCTCACTGAACGGGGGGTACGCAAATGTGCGTACTAAGACGTCATGGGTTGGAAAGGAGTTAATGTTGATGATTATGGCTTACAGGCAATGAAAACACAAAAGTCATTATCTCAGTAAATTAGAATACTTTATAGCAACAGCTTGAAAAATGATTTTAAAATCCGAAATGTTGGCCTATTGAAATGTATGTTCAGTAAATGCACTCAATACTTGGTCGGGGCTCCTTTTGCATCAATTAGTGCATCAATGCGGCGTGGCATGGAGGCGATCAGCCTATGGCACCACTGAGGTGTTATGGAAGCCCAGGTTGCTTTGAGAGCAGCCTTCAGCTCATCTGCATTGTTGAGTCTCATGTCTCTCATCTTCCTCTTGACAATACCCCATAGATTCTGTATGGGGTTAAGATCAGTCGAGTTTGCTGGCCAATCAAGCACAGTGATACTGTTGTGTGTAAACCAGGTATTGGTACTTTTGGCAGTGTGGACAGGTGCCAAGTCCTGCTGGAGAATGAAATTTCCGTCTCCAAAAAGCTTGTCGGCAGAGGGAAGCATGAAGTGCTCTAAAATTTCCTGGTAGACGGCTGCACTGACTTTGGTCTTGATAAAACACAGTGGATCTACACCAGCAGATGACATAGCTCCCCAAACCATCACTGATTGTGGAAACTTCACACTAGACCTCCAGCAGCTTGGATTGTGGCCTCTCCACTCTTCCTTCAGACTCTGGGGCCTTGATTTCCAAATGAAATGCAAAATTTACTTTCATCTGAAAACACCTTGGACCACTGAGCAACAGTCCAGGTCTTTTTCTCCTTGGCCCAGGTAAGATGCTTCTGGCGCTGTCTATTGGTCATGAGTGGCTTGACACAAGGAATGCGACACTTGTAGCCCATGTCCTGGATACGTTTGTGTGTGGTGGCTCTTGAAGCAATAACTCCAGCAGCAGTCCACTCCTTGTGAATCTCCCCCAAATTTTTGAATGGCCTTCTCTTAACAATCCTTTCAAGGCTGCGGTTATCCCGGTTGCTTGTGCACCTTTTTCTACCACACTTTTTCCTTCCACTCAACTTTCCATTAATATATTTGGATACAGCACTCTGTGAACAGCCAGCTTCTTTTGTGGCTTACCCTCCTTGTGGAGTGTGTCGATAACTGCCTTCTGGACATCTATCAAGTCAGCAGTCTTCCCCATGATTGTGGAGCCTACTGAAACAGACTAAGGGACCTTTTTAAACACTTAGGAAGCCTTTGCAGGTGTTTTTTTGTTAATTATTCTAATTTACTGAGATAATGACTTTTGTGTTTTCATTGGCTGTAAGCCATAATCATCAACATTAACAGAGATAAACACTTGAAATAGATCACTCTGTAATGACTATATAATATATGAGTTTCACTTTTTGTATTGAAGAACTGAAATAAATGAACTTTTTGACGATATTCTAATTTAGTGAGAAGCACTTGTAGTTTAGGTTAATAAATTACCAAGTAAGGACACCCAGGAACTCCAATGCACGTTTCGCCAGGTGGCTTTATCAAGTTGTATGATACTTATGATATGCATTTTCCTGTGTAGGATTTTTTGTCCCCTCTTGTATTGTTCCTATAAAAATATTTTATCCTTATGTATTAATAAAGAAATGTATTTTTTATGAAACATCAATGTCTATTCACATCATTGAGTAGGATTTATTTTTTCTAAATTGTTTATCAGTCGTACCCTTCTATTTAAACCTGCTGACATTTTCAGATCCAGATTCATGACCTTGTATGGCTAGACTGAATAATAGATTAATTTTATTTATAAAATTATGCAACTTACCATTCTAATTATGTATCATTTATGTATGGTCTAGCCATGTGATGCGTACCCATGCACCACCCCACAAACCTTTGAAGTTTTTATATTTGTGTTATGTTTTGCTATAATAAAGTTTTGATGGTCTCCATTTTTGATAGGAAGTTGTTTTTTTGTTTTTTTTTTAGCAAAAAACTATTTGAGTGCATTCAATTTTTCACAATTTTTTAAACCATTACAAACCCACAGACACGCTATGGTTTTCTTCCTTGCTATGCTCTCGTCTGTATGTTTTAGTCGTGGCATGCTTGTAAAGTCATGACCTATTACATTCGTCTTTGATCGTAGGTTCTTCATACGTCGTCGGGATCCATTCAACATGAAAAACAGAATTAATATGAAAATATATGACGTTTTATTGTAAATCATTCAGCAAAGGAAACTTCTAGATACAAAGGTGATTCCAAGCACGCGAAACATCAAACCAATAGTCCAACTGGAAGAGCATGAGAAGCAGTGTCAGACTGAAGAACATTGGGCCCACCAGAGGATTTGATTCTGAGGGCCCACCTTTCTCCCTCACTCAAGAGACCCATAGCAGCTGCAAGGGTTGCACTATGAACTCTCCTGAAGGAGAAGCCAGGGCCCACCGGAGGATTCTCCGGTTCTCGGGTGAGCCAGTCCAACCCTGATCGCAAGCAAACGAAACATCAAACCAACAGTCCAACTGGAAGAGCATGAGAAGCAGTGGAAGATGCAGTATCTTCATTACTTAAGCATTTCAGTATTTGGTACCAGGTTTATTGGAATATGGAAAGATCTGACATTGTAGGGGAACATCAGCATTCGACGCCCGCTCCTCTGAAGCCTCTAGAAAAGCCATTTCACCAGTAGAAGACTCACAACGACTGGAGTAAGGACGGCTCTGTGGATGCTTATATCGCCATTGTGGCAACGAATTCTAAGTATGGATGACGTGTCTGTCTGGCTGCCAACATCACAGAAACTCTTTGTTGCGCACCCCCGAAAGAGTGCCACAAATTCACCATTTCCTGCAGAGATGTAATAGTTCTGTTAGTACATAAAGTTCCATTGAGAATTATCTAAGTACTATAAGTTCTTCACAGTTAACATGTTTCCTACAAAATCCTATTTTTGACTCCACTTTACTTTACTGAATTGCAGTACCTGAGAATGACCACTACACGGTGTAGGGAGCTATGGCGTTTCCAAATCTGTATACATTCGGCAGCAGCGGGATCTGCTAACAGCTGATTGGTGGAGGTGCCGGGTGTCGGACTTACTTTGATCTGATATCGATGACCAAATTATAGGCCAATTATACAGTCATGGATTTACTTGGCAACATGATTCTACAGGTCACGGTGATATCAAACCTGTATAGATTGTTTTTTTTGTTAGATTTTAGTGATTTAAAAAATTTCAAAAATTTGCAAAAATAAAAAATTTTGATTTGTGTCACTGTTTTCTCAGATTCGTACCTTTTTTTTTACGTTGATTGTGCGGAGCTGATGGTTTTAATGTTACCATTTTAGGACCATACAATGTTTTAACAGCTCTTTATTGCGTATTCTGGGGTAGATTCCTTAACCAAAAGTTCTGGTGCATATGCTGATGTTTCAACTCTGTTCAGTTAAGCCGTTTACCGTATGGGTTTATTAATATTATATTATTTATTGTATATTATGTAATATTATATTAATATTATATATTTTTAGATCTGACTTTTTCGGATGTGACGATGCAATATAAACTTTTGTTTTTAATGTCTTTATTTTTGTGTTGGGAAAAAGGGGGTCGATTCTTACCTTTTATTATTTTTTATATACTTTTAAAATCTTTTTTTTTATTGGTTTCCCCAGGAGAACTTGAATTATTTAATCACATATACTATATAACGCAATACTGACCTGGATCCTGTTTCATATGGAAATAGTGTAGTGATCTGAAAGCCATTGACCAGGTTTGACTTTGGAAATATTGGTGGTATAACCAATGGCGTAACTAGAGACAGATGGGCCCGGAGCAAAATTTGGATGCGGGCTCACACCTGCATGTTCATCAGATCTATGGACCCTGTAGCGTTCTAGATACTGTGAAGACATACATGTTCGCCCAGCCATGTAACAATGTCTCCAATCCTGTAATAATGTCCCCGATCCTGGCCCCTTTCTGAAATAATGTCCCCCATCCTGGACACATTCCTTTAATAATGTTTTCCATTCTGTGCCTCATCCTGATATAATGTTCCGCATCCTAGGCCCCTTCCTGGTTATGTCTCCCATTTTTGGCCCCTTCCAGGTATAATGTCCTCCATCCTGGTTATTTTCCTGGTATAATGACCCCCATCCTGGGTCTCTTCTGATAATAGTATTCCCTATCCAAGGCCCCTTCTTGGTGTAATGTCCCAAATCCCTGTAGAATGTCCCCCATCCTTGACCCCTTCCAGGTTTAATGTCCCCCTACCTTGGCCCCCACTAGGTATACTGGGCCTTTTTCTAGTGTAGCATCCTTCATCCTGGGCCCCTTCCTGGTATAATGTCTCCCTTTCGTGGTATAAAGTCCCCCATCCTGGTATAATGTCCTCCATTCTGAGCCCCTTCCCATAATAATGTCCCTATTCTGAGACTCTTCTCCAACAAATGCAAAAAAACCCGAAACCGAAACGATTTTTATTACCTTCCTCCGCTCCCACGACGTACGGCGTCTTCTTCGATAGCCAGAGCAAAAGCTGGCAAATGACTTCAGCATGCAAGGGATGGACAGCGCATGATGTCACTGCCACATGTCCCCCATGACTAGCACATTGACGTCAGCTGCCAGTCTCTAATTGGCTGGCGGCGTGCATTGCAGCGCTGAGAGTTGGCGGGTCTCTGTGTTGCAATACTCTTAGCGGCTGCAGTAATCATGTGACATAACAATCCTACATTAGCCCTGGGAGAGCCAGTGCCTATACCCCTGGAACGGCGCTGACACCAGAGGTGAGTATAGGTGTTAGTGTGGCTCTTGTGGATTGAACAGGAGCCCAAGATAGAGGACTAAGCTTTTACTTGGTGTTATTAGCTTCAGATAATGTTTGCAACGTAGAAGCAAAGCCATTAAGGTGTTTGCTACGTAATCTTTGAGCAGCATAATGTAGGGGCAGAGACCCTGATTACAGGGATGTGTCAATTACTCAGCAGCTTGCTGTAGTTTCAATACAATCAGTGTTTTCACCGCAGGAAATTATCACTGCTGGACTAGGTGTCTCCTACCAGGCAGTCCTGCTAATCTGTATAGCCACGCCCCTATCACCGATTGGCAGCCTGCTGACAGTGTACACAGGAAGCTGCCAATCAGGGGAGAGAGCGGGGTTACACAGGGCTCAGTATTTGAGCACTGCTATATCTACAGCAGAGAAAACAGGGATTTTATCAAAACTGTACCAAGCAGTCCAGTAAGTGTCACATTGCTGGAATCAGGGTCTCTTCCCCTACACCATGCAGCTCTCAGATTACATAGCAAAAACTTGCTGATAAATTCCCTTTAAAACTGAACTGAACTGTTTGATTTTCATCTGCTTTGCCATTGTCTACTTTGAAAGAGGAACCACTAGGGAAAATCCCACTTTTTAGGTTCAAAATTTGCATTTTTGTTTTTTAAATAACAAAATAATAGACAACACAAAAAAGAAGAAATTGTCCTGATAAAAAATACAAAAGAGTTACCTTCCATGATGGCGCACTGATTCTGATCTCCTGTGCAGGTCATCGGTCCTGAAGATTGAATCAAATTGGCGCCGATGGCCATGAAGGATGGACATGTCACACCGTTGGGCACAGAGCTGATGGGTGATACTATCATGGAAGAGAATGGTAAAAATAAAAATCAAAAACTATAGTGAATGGTTTTAAGCATACAGATCAATAAAGGGATTTTCTGAAATTGCAATATTGATGGACTATCCTCATGATGGAGCCTTCTTCTGATGAGACGCTCTAATTGATGCCACCATTTGACCATAGGACTCCACTGAAAAAAGGACAAATGTGACCAGTATACATTTTTTATGGTATGATTCTGCATAGAATATCTCAGTCTACCGAGAGTTGTCCAATGGCAAAACATAAAGTAAAAACACTCTAAGATTTGGCACCCACCTTAAAATTTATTAGTACCCATTACATTTCTCCCGATTCATTGAATTCTGTAGATTCATGGACAAGTGTTCTCAGTGGTATATGGGTTTTATAATGGCGGCTTCAACAATGGGGATCCCTTTGTTTCGAAAGCTTTCAGTCTCAGCATAACCACCAATTACATGGTGACCCATCGTCTTTTTTTTTGGCCATTTACATTTCACGTGCACTTGTCAGAAGCTTCCTTTAGTGGTAACAACTGATCGTCGATGGTTTACCACTAACCAACCCTCTGTGATCAGGTCATCACTGGGGGAACTTTTTATGTAAGTAGGCTGGTCAATATTGGTCCAATCCTTTAAAGCAGATCTGTCATCAGCAGGTCTCCGAACTGTTCTAGATACAGTGGGACAGTCCTACATTCCATGTGATGTCCTAGGAAACCCACCACTAGTTCTGTTTTCCACTTTGCCGGCATCCTCAGCTATGGTGAACACATTATGGGAGTAGAGCGTCATCCTTTTGTTATTTTTAGGGACACTATTCTTGTGTGGGGAGGCACTAAGTAACTTCATACTGTGTGGGATGAGTGAGTGGAACTCTAAACATTGGCTAAGGACGCATCTTTACTTTGCAAGGTGGCATTTTGAAGGGGGATCCTTACTGTTTAGGCATGTAATAGGGGGCACTACCACTGCGAGGGGGCACTAGCAGGGCATCACTACTGTTTGAAGGGCACTAAGGGGACATTTTTACTGGGGTGGACACTTTATGGCCATCCATGCTTCGATTTGAGGGCACTAAGGGGACATCAGTACTACGCAGGGGACATTATTACTGTGTGCCACCCAAAGAGGGCACTATGAAAGTGTAGGGCATAAATGATGGTTATTACTGTGTGAGGGCGTAAAGAGGACTGGGCAGTTCAGAGGCACAAAAATGCTGCACACATCAGAGACGTTTTGACTCTTTCATTTGCATAGGAACATTGATGTGATGATATGATAATTTTGAAGCTCTCCATTAATTTCCATTACAGACATCTCCATTCCTATATCATCGATATATAAATGTAAATCAAATAGAAAGAATGAAGAAAATGAAGTGACTTACACTCAGGAATAGAAGGCGAACAGTTGTCCGTATCACAACAAGAAGATGCCATATTGAATCTTATCTCGTTTATGGACATACTCGTCTTCATGTTACAGCCACTTGGATGTGCACATGATCTGGTGGTTTCTTTCAAAAATGTGGATTCACCTGAAAATGGACACAAAGCTAATTATTTACTGAAGGAAAAAAAGTCTCAAGTGTCTGGAATTAAGGAAGAAAAATGAAGGCAAGAAAATCTCTATTGTGAAAGGGCAACCAAAATAGTTCTGATTTCCTTAATCTCTGTTGATCAGCTATGATTGGCGGAAGTCCAAACACTGGCCTTCATCTCTGCCATATTCTAATGCCTAGAAGATCCTGGGATCTAATGAGCTTCCTGTTCATATAACATTCATAGGCTGGATGATGCACTGCACTACATAGGTAGTGCAATGTATTACTTATGTGTTCAAAGAATATCATGTGCAATGGTTTAATCTAGAAAAATGTTTTCCTTATATTTCATATAGATCAAAATTATTATTTTTCATTGATTTCACCAAAATGTGTGTATTAATAATAGTATATCTGTGACACAGGCAGAAGAGGGCCCCTGTGAAGGAACAGTATATGTGTTACGCACCTGGGCCGTATCTGGGCTTTGCTTCCCGAACTCTGGTCCGCAAAACTCAGTTGTAGTGTTGAGCCACCCCCGTAGTGTTCGAGTTCGGTTCGGTTCGTCGAACACCCGTGTGTTCGCCGAACTGTTCGTCGAACTGTTCGTCGAACACCTTCGAACACCGTTAAAACCAATGGCAGGCAAACAAAAACACATAGAAACACATAGAAAACACCTTCAAAGGTGTCCAAAAGCTGACAAACTGCTCAGAAGACACAGCTAACACATGGAAAAGTGACAAGTACATATAGTCATGCGAAAAGAAAAGAGGTGGAGGAGTAAAAGGAGGGGGAGACACAGATATAGGCATGTCATGCCCTTCTAAAATCCAAAAAGTGAGAAGCCGAGACGGCCAGTCCGCTCCTGCCCGTGCCACCTCCGTGTCGCCGGGTTTGTGCCAGAGCCGCGGTGAACCCTGACGGCCAGCACCCCTCTCCCAATACTGGTGCCTGTCCGCTGGTGGGTCGAGAGAGCCCCCCTATGGTGGAGGCAGCTCTAAGCTTTTTAATTTAAATTGTCCCTCTAATTTGAATGAATACACTTTAAATCCATTTACAAGGATCTATTGGAGGGCAAGTCTCATGCCAGCAGCCGCGTAATTCCAGCTCCAGTAGCGTCCACTAAAGCTGCTGCAGTTAAAAAGCTTTTATAAGGATCGAGCTTGGCTGTCCACCGCAAGGCATCCTAGTGCCAGTCCCAGCCCCTATGCCTTGGGGTGCCTCCTGATGCTCTTCACTAAGTATCCCGTGGTCCCGAAGCATTTCCTTTGAAAAAATTAAGTGTCCAAACTACAGGTGGTGTAGCTTGCTTAACAGCCGGGATAATCCGCTGACTAGCAGACACTGCTACTAGGCACAAAGTATTTCCTGGGCTAGATGCAGTTAAAAATTTGTAAGTAGATACTCTCGTTGGATGCTGAGAAAGCATTCCATAGAGTCTCCTGGCACGCCATATATGATTCTCTTAAAAAGCTTGGGGTAGGGGTCTAGGGGACCCTTTTATAGCCAAAATCACGGCCCTGTATCACAATACGTCACCTAGGCTGAAGATAAATGGAACTGTAGCACCGAGGGCTCGGTTGCTACAGACGTATTGCACCTCACCCAGAGGTGTGATATCTCACTCTCAGATAAGGATGGAGTGTGGATCAGGACCCGACACCTGCATGCATTACACCACATTGCCGTGGGGCAGGGCGACCAATATGCCCCTGAGATGGGCACGACAGTCCCTGTCCCTGGTTGGAGTGGGGGGAGGGAACACTGAGGAAGGGGAACCCTGCAGTGCAGGAGCAGGGAGGAAGCAGTTCCTGGGTGCATTGAGAAGGGAGTATAAAAGGTGGGCACCATCTTAGTTCAGTGCAGAGAAGTCTGAGCAGAAGTGGCAGGGAGCAGGGGCTCTGCATGAGCTCTGCTCCGGAGGCGGGCCTAGTAACAGAGGCCCAGGCCTGCAAGAGGGAGAAGGAAGGAAGAGGAGCGGAGAAGGCTCCAGGAACGAGGAATGAAGGGATCCCAGGGGTGCGGACGGGCGAGTCGCCACCGCACGCCCGAATCCACCTGCGTGGAGGGGTCAGGCCAAAGGGGGAGACCGGTCCCCGAACTAGTGGAGGCAGGAAACGACCCTCAGCTAGAAACCGGAGGCTCTGACATTTTATGTGGCGCAGCCCCTTGCTCCACCCGCTAGGAAGGCACCACATAGGGTCAGGGAAACTGGCGCCAAGTTTACCAAGAGGAGGCCCGAGGCAGCCGGACAGAAGTGTTGGTAAGAAAGGCCAGACAAAGGACACACAAAGGGGGTCCTGTGAAGCGCTCCAAAGTTATCTGGGAGTTGTCTGAGCCCCTCACCTGGTGAGCACAGTACGACGTGGGCAGCCGTTACCTGCAGACGTGGTCTGGATAATAAGAACTGTGAGTAAAGGCCCTGAACTGCATCACTGACTCCGTGTCGTTACTGCTGCTGCCCTGCACCATCACCCCCATCCTCCGCATACACTGCCCTGAGGCTATACTCCTCCAGTGGGGAGTTATGCTACGCTCTGCTGCACCCACAACACCAGCCTTAGCGGTCTGCCCTGTAGCGGCGGTTCACTCTGACCGCAATCCACGGGTGGCGTAGTCGGACATTTAAACATCAAAACCACATAAATAGTTCCGCCACTGGTTTGACCGCCCTGAGCCACGGAACCGGATCGCCGCCACGAAGACTACAACCACCAGCATCCACCAAAAAGGGTCCGGCTCCGGGTGTCCCAAGGCCCAGGGGGTGCGTCAGAACATTTTCATCACCTTTCACAATCACCAATGGGACAAGGCAGGGATGTCCTCTGTCCCCTCTCTTATACATCCTAGTGACGGAGCACCTGCTCTCATCAATTCGCCATAACCCCAATATTAGGTGGATTGAGGTGGGAGGCACCGAGTACAAGTGCTCTCTATTTGCTGATGATGTCCTAGTATATATCACTCAATCACATATATCCATCCCTGCTGTTATGGCTGAAATAGATCACTTTGTTACATGGTAAAATTTTAAAATCAATGCAGCGAAGTCTGAGGCCCTCGATGTCTCCCTCCCTAAATCCATATAGGATTCCATCCAGTCCAACTTTCCCTTTGCCTGGCCCTCACAGGGTATCAAATACTTAGGAATTCCTATTCATAGAGACCTCTCCCATCTATGTTATCTTAATTTTGGGCCCTTTATTGAACAATTCCATACAGACCACGGTTGGCAAGTTGGAACTGTGAGATTCACTACGTGAACCACTGGTGTTTTGTGGAAAAGCACATGTAAGATTCTGCAACAGTCTCTGCTGATACTCCTGCATGCGTGCATCCCTTTCTATGGCAGGAATAATTTCTGCAAATTTACTTTTGTACCGGGGATCTAACAGTGTGGCAACCCAGTAGTCAGCATTATTTCTAATTCTCACAATTCGAGGGTCATGTTGCAGGTAGTGCAGCAAGAAGGCACTCATGTGTGTTGCGCATCCAGGAGCACCAAGTCCCTGTTGTGTTGGTGGCGAGGTAACAATCATGCTTCCTTCCTCTGTCCTCTCCCCCCAACCTCGCACAACAGAAATGTGATCAAGGTCTCCCTCATCTGATGAGTCTTCCATCAGTTCGTCCTCCACTTCTTCCTGGGCTCCTGCACCTTCCTCACTAGTTTGGCTGCTACCATGCGCCCTGGTAAAATCATCTCCCCCACCCTCACATGCCTGCCGCCCTGGTGCTGCCGACCGTCTGGACCTTGCAGAAGTTAGCCCTTCCGCATACAACTCCTCCTCCTCTACTTCCTCCACCTCCTCTTGTGCCACCACCTGACTCCGAATTCTGTTTAACATGTGCTCCAGCATGTAAATCACCGGAATAGTCATGCTGATAATGGCATCGTCAGCACTAAACATCTTCGTCGCCATTTCAAAACTGTGCAGAAGGGTGCATAGGTCCCTGATCTGAGACCACTCCTCCAGCGTGATTTGCCCCACCTCTGAATCTCGTTGGCCCAGGCTATACGTCAGAACGTATTGCACCAGGGCTTGTCGGTGCTGCCACAGTCGCTGCAACATGTGCAGAGTTGAATTCCACCGGGTAGGCACATCGCATTTTAGCCGGTGAAGTGGCAGGCCCAACGACTTCTGTAGAGATGTAAGTCGCTGAGCTGCGGGATGCGAACGGCGGAAGTGAGCACACAGCGACCGTGCCCTCTGCAGAAGGCCATCTAGTCTGGGATAGTGGGCTAAAAATTGCTGGACAACCAGGTTCAACACGTGAGCCATACAAGGCACGTGTGTGACATTGCCCCGGCGAAGGGCCGCACCCAGGTTTGCAGCATTGTCGCACACGGCCTTCCCTGGTTTCAGGTCCAGTGGAGACAACCATTCATGAAATTGGTTCTCCAGAGCTGACCACAACTCCTCAGCTGTGTGACTCACATTTCCCAGACATTTCAATGTAAAAACCGCCTGATGACGTTGAGCCCTACTGCCAGCATAGTAAGGAGGTGTGCAGGATCCCTTCTGCGCAGTTAGAAATCTTGTGGCATGACCAGACAGGCTTTGGGTGCAGGTGGAAGACCGAGAGGAGGTTGAGGAGGCAGAAGCAGTGGAGGAAAAATGACATAAAGAGGATTGACGCACAACTCGTGGGGACGGCAAGACTTGGACAGCAGCCCCTTGTCCTGCTGTCACCATAGTTACCCAGTGCCCAGTCAGCGACATGTAACGCCCCTGTCCATGCCTACTCGTCCAAGTGTCTGTGGTGAAATGCACCCTGTCACACACAGAGTTTCTCAAAGAAGCGGTGATGTTGTGTGCGACATGCTGGTGGAGCGCAGGCACACCTTTCTTTGAGAAGTAGTGCCGACTGGGCATCTGGTACTGGGGCACTGCGACGGACATAAGGTCTCGAAAATCCTCTGTGTCCACCAGGCGGAAAGGCAGCATTTCTGTAGCCAAGAGCTTGCAGATGGTGAAATTCAACCTCTTAGCTTTCTCATGGCTAGGAGGAAATGGTCTTTTACTTGTCCACATCTGAGGGACCGAGGGCTGGCTATTGTGCTTAGACGGGGTTGATAAGGGTGTCCCCGGCAAACTGCCGGTCTGTGAGGAAGATGCAGGCGGACATGTTAGGTTGCCTTGATCCAAAGGTGGTGCTATCGATGTCGGACAGCGCTCAAGACCAGCTGGTGTTACCACCTCCAAAGAAAATGATGACCTGCCAATCACGCTGGCTGTTGCGGGTAAAGAGGTGGCAGGTCTGCGCCCCAAAACAGGTGTGACTGCTGTCCCCCCAGTCACAGAGGATGAAGAGGCCGCGGATGCACAAGATATGGCAGACGGTGGTTGGCCCGGCCGGCTAGACCGCATTGTAGCACACTGAGCTTCCCACTGCAACTTATGCTTCATGTCCATGTGCCGGTTCATGCATGAAGTACTCAAACTATGTATTTTTTGGCCTCTACTTAGCTTTTGCTGACAAATGTTACAGATAACACGAGTTGGGTCATCTTTATCGATCTGAAAAAATGCCCAGGCTATGCAAGCCTTAGCACCCATGCGACCTGAAGAGCCACCACGACTTGTGGTGAGAGGCAGAGTTGTGTTTGAGGATGCAGTTGTTGACGTGCTTCCAGTACTACGTCTCTGTCCAGGAAGGCGCAACCTGACCTCGTCGTCACTAGCATCTTCCTCCACCTCCTCTGCTGACCTCATCTCTTGGCTGACTGTGGGTTGACAGTAAGTGGGATCTCCGACCTCATCATCATCACCCTGTGCGTTATCACACCCGTCGTCCTCAGAGCCAACCTGTTCCTGCCCTGACAAAAAACTAAAGTTGTCGCTCCAATCAGGTATTTGAGTCTTATCATCGTCTTCCTCATTGTCTCCACCAACAGGAGTTACAGTTTAGGAATGAGGGTCTACATTATGGTCAGAACCTTCTGCGTCTGGTCCTGGATCCGACTCATAAAGATTCTGGGCATCAGTGCAGATCATTTCCTCGTCTGGATTCACAGAAGCGCTGGAGTCGACCTCTGATTCCCAGGCTATAGTATGAGTAAACAGCTCTGCAGACTCAACCATCTGTTCTACCTCATACTCAGACGGGCAGCTGGAGATTTGGGAGCTGTGAGGAAGCAAGTGCGATTTGGGTGACACCTTTGAGGACTGGAGTATTTGTGATGTTGAAGTTGATGTGGAGGAGAGCCCACTTAAAGGAGCACTTGATATCCGTTGAAGCACCTGCTGTTTTTGTGCCTCATCTGGAATTTGTAGCGATTGGCGTGGCCGTAAGAAAGGGATCTTATCACATTGTCCGCTAAAAGAAGTAGACATTTTAGTTTGGCTGGAAGATGGTCTTTCTTCTGCACCTACCCCACGGACACAACCTTTTTTCCCCTTCCCAACACGCCTATTCCCCTTTCCACCAGCAGCAGGCCTTTTTCCACTCATTTTGGTGGTTAACTAATTCACAACTCTGGAGTTGTTTGCACAAAAAAACAATGGATGGTAACCGAGCAGAGCTGAGTGGCCAAACTGTGGTATTAGGCCAAAACTATTGGCTGGGTTAGATGCAGAAAAAAATTATTTTTAATTTGCAACCTGATGGAGGTCAGTATAGATGGACTAATAGACCAAGTCCCACACACCGCTAGAAGCCCAAATATTTTTTCAGAGCTAGATGCAGAAATTTTTTTTATTCAATTTGCAACCTGATGGAGGTCAGTATAGATGGACTAATAGACCAAGTCCCACACACTGCTAGAAGCCCAAATATTTTTTCAGAGCTAGATGCAGAAAAAAATTATTTTTAATTTGCAACCTGATGGAGGTCAGTATAGATGGACTAATAGACCAAGTCCCACACACCGCTAGAAGCCCAAATATTTTTTCAGAGCTAGATGCAGAAAAAAATTATTTTTAATTTGCAACCTGATGGAGGTCAGTATAGATGGACTAATAGACCAAGTCCCACACACCGCTAGAAGCCCAAATATTTTTTCAGAGCTAGATGCAGAAAAAAATTATATTCAATTTGCAACCTGCTGGAGGTCAGTATAGAAGGACTAATAGAACAAGTCCCACACACTGCTAGAAGCCCAAATATTTTTTCAGAGCTAAATGAAGAAAAAAATTATTTTTAATTTGCAACCTGATGGAGGTCAGTATAGATGGACTAATAGACCAAGTCCCACACACTGCTAGAAGCCCAAATATTTTTTCAGAGCTAGATGCAGAAAAAAATTATTTTTAATTTGCAACCTGATGGAGGTCAGTATAGATGGACTAATAGACCAAGTCCCACACACTGCTAGAAGCCCAAATATTTTTTCAGAGCTAGATGCAGAAAAAAATTATTTTTAATTTGCAACCTGATGGAGGTCAGTATAGATGGACTAATAGACCAAGTCCCACACACCACTAGAAGCCCAAATATTTTTTCAGAGCTAGATGCAGAAATTTTTTTTATTCAATTTGCAACCTGATGGAGGTCAGTATAGATGGACTAATAGACCAAGTCCCACACACTGCTAGAAGCCCAAATATTTTTTCAGAGCTAGATGCAGAAAAAAATTATTTTTAATTTGCAACCTGATGGAGGTCAGTATAGATGGACTAATAGACCAAGTCCCACACACTGCTAGAAGCCCAAATATTTTTTCAGAGCTAGATGCAGAAAAAAATTATTTTTAATTTGCAACCTGATGGAGGTCAGTATAGATGGACTAATAGAACAAGTCCCACACGCTGCTAGAAGCCCAAATATTTTTTCAGAGATAAATGAAGAAAAAAATTATTTTTAATTTGCAACCTGATGGAGGTCAGTATAGATGGACTAATAGACCAAGTCCCACACACTGCTAGAAGCCCAAATATTTTTTCAGAGCTAGATGCAGAAAAAAATTATTTTTAATTTGCAACCTGATGGAGGTCAGTATAGATGGACTAATAGACCAAGTCCCACACACCGCTAGAAGCCCAAATATTTTTTCAGAGCTAGATGCAGAAAAAAATTATATTCAATTTGCAACCTGCTGGAGGTCAGTATAGAAGGACTAATAGAACAAGTCCCACACACTGCTAGAAGCCCAAATATTTTTTCAGAGCTAAATGAAGAAAAAAATTATTTTTAATTTGCAACCTGATGGAGGTCAGTATAGATGGACTAATAGACCAAGTCCCACACACCGCTAGAAGCCCAAATATTTTTTCAGAGCTAGATGCAGAAAAAAATTATATTCAATTTGCAACCTGCTGGAGGTCAGTATAGAAGGACTAATAGAACAAGTCCCACACACTGCTAGAAGCCCAAATATTTTTTCAGAGCTAAATGAAGAAAAAAATTATTTTTAATTTGCAACCTGATGGAGGTCAGTATAGATGGACTAATAGACCAAGTCCCACACACTGCTAGAAGCCCAAATATTTTTTCAGAGCTAGATGCAGAAAAAAATTATATTCAGTTTGCAACCTGATGGAGGTCAGTATAGATGGACTAATAGAATGATGCTATGCCCAAAAGATTTTACTTCACTAGGTGCAGTAAAAAAATTGGTATTCTATACACAGGTGGTATATCTTGCAACACAGATAGGCTACTCCACTGACTAACACACTCTGCAATAGGCCAAAAAGGATTAGCTTTGGTAGATTCAGCCAAATGCTGTGAAAAAAACTTGCACAGCACTGGCACAGACCTGCCCGGCAAAAACTGATAGGAACTGATGTAACCTAGTCCTGAAAAGGACTCCAATTACAATTAGTCTTTACTCCCACAATCTATCTATTTAAGAGCACAGACCTGCCTGATAAAAGTCGTAGGAAATGCTGTAACCTAGTCCTTAAAAGGACTGCAATCACAACTATTCCCTACTCCCAAGCTATCTGTATATTTGTGCGAAAATTGGCTTGAAATTAACAAGGTATAGCGCACACAGCAACAGCGGTGCCGTCTAACACGCAGCTGCAGCAGTGAGAAAATGGTGGCGACGGGGAAAATGGCTTGGTCTTATAGGGCAAGGACATGTGACATACACTGCCAATCACACATGCCCTTGCTTGTGTGAAAAAAAGCACTTCGCTCCGTGTGTGCGCTGCTGATAGGCTGACAGATTGCACCTCCCCACTGCAAATGCGGGAAAGAGAAAAAAAAATGGAGATCTTCATTGTTCCTGCAGAGATCCATCCCCTGCCCCTCCCCCCGCCCCGCTGTACACTCAAACTGCGTATTAACATTAATTTTCATCATTACTGAGAAAAAATCCAGTTATGATTTTGGTGCACGAACAGTTATCGAACATAACCTCGAACAGCCGAATTTTTCTCAAATTGTTCGTGTTCGCCGACCGGCTCGAACACCGCC
Organism: Phyllobates terribilis; assembly: GCF_046119375.1. Classification (NCBI taxonomy): domain Eukaryota; kingdom Metazoa; phylum Chordata; class Amphibia; order Anura; family Dendrobatidae; genus Phyllobates; species Phyllobates terribilis. The sequence goes on along the minus strand of NW_027362772.1, from coordinate 53,585,236 downwards.
CAAAACAGCTCGAATTTGAGATTGGCGAACAGTTCGAGTAGAACAACGCTCATCTCTACTCAGTTGTGCTTCACATCAAGCTTTGCAGATATCCCGGCGTGATCCCATCATCTTCCTGGACTTATATAAGGCTCACCAAGACACACACCTGTGTCTTGTTATTAAGACTTTAGTGTTCCTGTGTCCTGGCAGCCTGTGGCCTTCAGTATTTCTGCAACCTGTCTGCGGTCTCCAAGCTGTCTCCTGGCTGCATGTAGCTTCAAGTCCCTCAGTCTCCTGTCTGCCTGTGGCCTTCAGTATCTACGCAACCTGTTTGCGGTCTCCAAGATGTCTCCTGGCTTTGTGTGGCTTCCAGTCCCTCAGTCTCCTGTTTGCCTGTGGCCTTCAGTATCTCTGCAACCTGTCTGCGGTCTCCAAGTCAACTCCTGGCTTTGTGTGGCTTCTAGTCCCTCAGTCTCCTCTCTGCCTGTGGCCTTCAGTATCTATGCGACCTGTCTGCGGTCTCCAAGATGTTTCCTGGCTTTGTGTGGCTTCCAGTCCCTCAGCTTCCTGTCTGCCTGTGGCCTTCAGTATCTCTGCAACCTGTCTGCAGTCTCCAAGTCAAGTCCTGGCTTCGTGTGGCTTCCAGTCCCTCAGTCTCCTGTCTGCCTGTGGCCTTCAGTATCTATGCAACCTGTCTGCGGTCTCTAAGATGTCTCCTGGCTTTGTGTGGCTTCCAGTCCCTCAGTCTTCTGTCTGCCTGTGGCCTTCAGTATCTCTGTAACCTGTCTGCGGTCTCCAAGTCGACTCCTGGCTTTGTGTAGCTTCCAGTCCCTCAGCTTCCTGTCTGCCTGTGGCCTTCAGAATCTATGCGACCTGTCTGCGGTCTCCAAGTCATCTTCTTGCTCTGTGTAGCTTCCATTGCCTCAGTCTCCTGTCTGCTTGTGGCCTTCAGTATCTATGCAACCTTTCTGCTGTCTCCAAGATGTCTCCTGGCTGCGTGTGTCTTCCAGTCCCTCAGTCTTCTGTCTGCCTGTGGCCTTCAGTATCTCTGCAGCCAGTCTGCAGTCTCCAAGTCATCTCCTGGCTGCATGTGGCTTCCAGTCCCTCAGTCTCCTGTCTGCCTGTGGCCTTCAGTATCTATGCAACCTGTCTGCGGACTCCAAGATGTCTTCTGGCTGTGTGTGGCTTCCAATTTCTCAGTCTCCTGTCTGCCTGTGGTCTACAATACCTCTGCTCTCTGTCTCCCATGTGCTTCACCTGTCCGTGGCCTGTGGGCCAAGCCAACTGGGCTTGGACGATCTACCTCACCAGGTAAGCCTAATAATATGGGCCCTTTGCATTCCTATAGCTTATCATAACGCACAATTCCACCAGCTTTGGAGGAGCAAGTGGGTCCCCTTACCTCTTTGGTCCCCATGAGTGGCTGCACAAGTTGCCCCAATGGTATGTCCAGCCCCCTCCAGCCCATTCTCTTTGAAACAATTTGCGTTATATGAGACTTTCATGCACCGTGGTTTTATTGTGAGTGCAGAGATTCTGAATTATTACCAAGAGATAGTAGGGAATACCTTAACCGCATATTCCAAAAATGTTCTGCAACACATATCCTTTAAAGTAGAACAGAAAATTCATGGAATTGAAAAACGACAAAAGACTATTTTATTCCATGACTCACCTCGTCTACCTCCACTGTAAAAAGATTTACAGACAAAGCCGGAAGGACAAGTCACGTTGTTTCCTGTGCATGTAGTAGAAGACGAAGTTGAGCACTCTATGCACGAGAGCGCATGACCTAAAAAATAGAGAATTGGGATCAGACAAAAATCAAAATGCAGCATACCCTGAATTGGACCTTGTTATTTCGCCACCTGCCTTCAATTTCTTGCAGAGCAAAATAATCAGAACATGTCTCATCTATTACCGTGCGATGGAGTCTCTATTTTTGGATAGCATTCTTCCTTTCCTGTAGTATTTTATCAAGAGATTAACTTTCTCCTGAAGAAGCTAGTTTTTTTCTACTTGGCAGAAATTTGGGGTTTACTCGCGATTTTTGGTTTTACGTAGGATGATAGATAAACCGAACGAGAGACGTCATGATGGTTATTTTGAATGTGGATGATTTATTTCTACAGATTATAGACAGGAGCAAACAGGAAAGATCAGATTTCCAAGGTAAAGTAATAAATATGAAAGTTACATAAATCACTCCTCCCATTTGTGGCATTTGAATAAGATTTAGTTATCGTTGGGACCCCCCGTTGTATGTGGTCAAGAAGGTGACATGGCTGATCTATATGCCATACGTGTCGTAGATAGGACAACTCCTTTATGTCTCTGTTTCTCCACAACTTTAAGTCAAAAATTTGGGAGCAAGAAGTTGAAGCTTAAAGTTGTCGATGGTGTGGTCAGGTGTTGGGATTTAAGTCTATTCTTCTTTCATCTATTGTGACTTCTGAGTTGGTCGCTGTTTGATCAGTGGGTGATGGTGAGGAGCATCGTCACCATACGCCCATGGGGTATGAACCATAGAGGTAATAGGGGTCTTGGTAAGAGGTACCCCAAAACAGATTTGGTATATTGCACTTCTAGAACAACTTTATCTGAGCCACGTCTACATTTTTTAGAGTGGAAAAGGTGGCATATATGGGGTTCGCTAGTGGTGGACCTATTTTTCTCTTGATGTGTAGGTTGATAATTGCTGAAGCTTCCCAGAAAAAAAAGTAATTTTGCTGGAAGAGGCCAAGACTAAATTGGTCACTGAACTATAAAGCGTTATCACATTCATTAATACAAGGATGACTAAGTAGACTCTCCTACAGATCCGCTCTTGTCTCTGTCTCATGGAGGGTGCTCCTTAGGGAACCCCTTGTAATGTCAGTAGATGCCAATTGGGTATATGAATATGTCTCATCTTTGGGGGCTCATAATGAGGTTCCTGAGAAGAAAAACTTCCTAATAGGTCCATATGCACTACAGTGGTTCACAGAGGGAATCCTGAGGTTGTATTCATGAGAAAACGCACAACATAGTATATAGCCGCTCACCAGTGGTAATGCAGATGGATATTGCCCAGATGCTCAGTAACATCTTCATGATGATGCAGACACGGATGGACCCTGGTTCCTGTGATCTCTCCTCTGGTTATCAGTCAGGATCTGTATTTAAAAGGCTCGTTGACATGCAAATACAATTAATAACTTCCTATTTCATAAGCCGATATACATATAAATAATTCACTGGGAAAACCCCGTGTCTCTCAAGGAAACTAATTATTAAAAATTATTACATAACATTTTTTTTAATAAACTCTCCAGAATGATATAAAGTGTACTCATCCGCTTCTAACACTGTCCGGTCCACCTCCCATTTTCCATACTGTTCGGTCCGGATGGGGATGTGGTTGATGCAGCCAATACCTATTAAAAGGGGTTAAGGTTCAAATCTCTTCTGCTCCATTAATCTATAATATCTGATAAAAGAAGTCATGTTTATGTAATGAGATGATGATGAGAGTTGTCAGCAGCAATGATTATGTATACCCATGGAGTCCTTGCCCCATATTTATGCCCAATGATTCAGTCCAGTCGAAAGGACTAAAAATATATATATTTTTTGTTCCTTTTGGCATTCACTGTATGGGATAAATATTATGAAATTGTATTAGTTCAGACAATTACACACAATATCACAGTATAATGGCCCGATACAGCCCTACGAACAATATAAAGGCCCACACACAGTATGATGGTCCCCCACCTAGCCCTCCAAACAGTATAATGGCAACCACACAGTAAGATGGCCCCCACATACCCCTTCTAATAGTATAATGGCCCCCACCTAGCCCTCCAAATAGTATAATGGCCACTGTTATGATCTGCTACAAGCACTAAGGAAAGAAAGGAGATCTGTCCCTACAATAGAACTAAGCTAGATCCCTACGATGTAACGGGGAACCTGATCCTGCGATCAGACCCGCTAAAGTCCTCGGCTAGTCTGTACGAAGACCTATAGATGCAAGGGAGGGATCCCTACAAGATCTAGGGACTGGGATAAAGTTGGACACCTCCTAGCAAAAATTGTAGCAGTAAAAGACAAACACACAACAAAGAACATAAAGGTCCGAAGACCTAGATAAACTGACTGAGAAAGGTAACTAAGCACCAAACTAACTTAAGAGTAGAAATTACTATGAAGTCCAGCAAGGCCAGGAGGGCGGAGCAGGATTAAATAGGCAAAAAAGGTCATGTGACCAGCAAGATAGAAAAAACCTAACAGGAGAGTTCTAACAGTACCCCCTCTTCTATGAGGATCCTCCGGATCCCCTAGGCCCAGGCTTATCAGGAAACCTCTTGTGAAACGCTCTGACAAGTCTGGAAGCAGAAACATCATCCGCCCTCACCCATGAGTTATCCTCGGGTCCGAAAGCCTTCCAAGCGACGAGATACTGCAAACTCCCTCTATACCGTCTAGAATTTAGGATGCGGGAAATTTCGTATTCCCCGTCCTCCACCAACGGAGGAACAGTGGCAGAGGCGTCTCCATCCGACACATAAGCTCTTTTCAACAGAGAAACATGAAACACCGGATTAATCTTCCAGGAGGTAGGAACCTCCAACCTAACAGCAGATTGGTTAACTACCTGAAGCACCTTAAAGGGCCCTACAAACTTGGGACCCAATTTTTTAGAAGGAATCCTCAACCGCAGATTCTTAGAGGACAACCAAACCATGTCACCAATAGCAAACAAAACCTCTTGCCGTTTCCTATCAAAGTACCTCTTAGATTTTTTGTTAGCCTCCTGAAGATTACCACGCACATCCGTCCAAACTCTCTCCAAATCACCGGAAAAACTCTCCTGCTCAGGCACAGCCGATACCAATTTGGAGAATGACCCAAAAGACGGATGTCTCCCAGAACAACAAAAAAAAGGCGAACAACCAGCAGAAGAGGATGTATGGTTGTTAAGAGCAAACTCAGCAAGTGGCAGAAACTCAGACCACCCCTCCTGATTGTCTGCCACAAAACAACGCAAGAACTGCTCAACATCCTGATTCTTCCTTTCTGTCTGCCCATTAGACTCAGGATGATATCCGGATGAAAACGACAAATGAACTCCCAACCTGTCACAAAAAGCACGCCAAAAACGAGCCATGAACTGAGGTCCCCTATCCGAAACAATGTCAGTAGGAACGCCATGACAAAGGCCTTAGCGAGTGTCTTAGCGCAGGGCAGTTTGATGAAAGGAACCAAGTGACACATCTTGCTAAAACGGTCCACGACCACCCAGATGACTGTGAGACCCTCAGAGGGGGGAAGGTCAGTAATAAAGTCCATAGCCAGATGTGTCCAAGGTGCACTAGGAACCTCCAGAGGGCAAAGCAACCCCGCTGCAGGAGTATGTGAAGACTTAGATCTAGCACACACCGTACATTGACGCACCCACTTAACGACTTCCTTCTGCCATCCAGGCCACCAAAAACTGCGACCCACAAGTCTCTTGGTCTCAGAAATTCCTGGATGACCTGCCAACCGAGACTCATGACACTCAACAAGCAAATATCTCCTAAAGGTCCTAGGCACAAACAACCTCCCATGGGGAGTGTTAGATGGGGCATTCTCCTGTGCTTTAAGAATCTCATCTTCCAAAAAGGAGTCCAATACAGCAATCACAACACCTTCTTGTAAAATGCTCCCCTCCTCCTCAGCACCGACCATGGGAGAAAAGCTGCGAGATAAAGCATCAGCTTTAACATTCTTGGTACCCGGGATGTAAGTAACGGAAAAATTAAACCGCGAGAAAAAAAGTGCCCACCTAGCCTGACGGGCATTCAAGCGCTTGGCAGCATCAAGATAGATCAGATTTTTATGATCAGTGAAAACCTGAATGGGAAATTCAGCACCTTCCAAGAGATGACGCCAGTGTTCAAATGTGAGTTTAATAGCCAGCAATTCCCGATTACCAATATCGTAATTAAGTTCAGTCTCAGAAAATTTTTTTGAAAAAAAGCACAGGGATGTACTCCATCCTTGTTTTTCTGAGACAACACCGCACCGACCCCCACCGAAGAAGCATCAACCTCAACCAAAAACAGCTCAGTCACATCAGGCTGCATAAGGATGGGAGCAGAGCTGAACCTCTCCTTTAGAAACACAAAAGCTTCAATGGCCTCAGTAGTCCACTGAACCACATTAGCACCTTTCCTGGTGAGATCGGTCAGTGGTTTGACAATAATAGAAATTTTTTTAATGAATTTTCTGTAATAATTGGCGAAACCCAAAAACCTCTGTATCGATTTCAAACCAATAGGCCTAGGCCATTCCTGAACCGCCTGAACCTTCACAGGGTCCATCTCAAAGCCCTCGCTGGAGATAATGTAGCCCAAAAAACGAATTCTCTGTACAGCGAACTCACATTTCTCCAGCTTAGCAAAAAGCGAATTGTCAATTAATAACTGTAATACCTCACGTACGCTCCGCCAATGAGACTCCAGATCCGGTGAATAAATCAAAATGTCATCCAAATACACAACCACATTTTTGCCGATCAAAGGTCTAAGGATGTCATTAATAAGATTCTGAAAAAATGCTGGAGCATTGGTAAGACCAAAAGGCATAACCAGGTTCTCAAAATGACCCACAGGAGTGTTATAAAGCAGTCTTCCATTCATCACCCTCCTTCATGCGCAACAAATTGTATGCCCCCCGGAGATCAATTTTAGAGAACCACTTGGCCCCCACTAACTGGTTAAACAAATCAGGAATCAATGGCAGTGGGTAAGGATTGCGTACAGTAATTTTATTAATCTCACGAAACCGCCGTCCTTTTTTTTAACAAAAAAAAATCCAACAGCCACAGGAGACTTGGAAGGCCTAATGTGACCGGCGGCCAAGCTTGTCTGTATGTATTCCTCCAAAGCCTTTCTCTCAGGAATAGTAAGATTAAATAAACGACTTTTAGGAAGAGTCGCTCCAGGGACAAATTCAATGGTAGAATCATAGTCTCTATGGGGAGGCAAAATTTGTGACTCCTCCTCAGAAAAAACTCTCCAAAAATCCTGAATAGGTACAGGTAATTCCCCTTTTTCCACCGCAGCAATACGTCCGTTACAACACTTGTCATAACACTTAGGGCTCCAGGACTTAATTTCATTGGTAGACCAATCCAGTACAGGATTGTGCAATTTTAACCAGGGTAACCACAAAATTACTGGAGAAGGCAAATTATTTAATACCACCAAATCCAAATTTTCTTGGTGAATACCATTAATAGTGAGGGGAAATTCACAGACCTTGTGAGTAACACTCTTCAAGGGGGAGCCATCGACAGAAACCACAGCAATAGGGGATGACAAAGGTTTGGGTTTTAATTTAAGTTTTTCCAAGAATCCCCCATCAATCACATTCAGAGTAGAACCACAATCCACAAATATCCGAAATTCAATTAATTCTTCCTGAGCAGCAGAAAGAAATACCCCCTTAGTATTTAAACAGGCAATACGGGCGTAACTGACCTTTTTTTTTTCTTTGTTCATACGAAGCACACAGTTCTTTATTAAAATGGTCAGATTTCCCGCAATAAAAGCACAAACCTTCAGAAGATCTACGGTCTTTTTCCTGAGAGCGGGGTGCCTTCTCCCCAATCTCCATCGGCTCTCCAATGTCAGTACAGACCCTCTCAAGACTCGGAGCTGACATGGCAGAGGATTTACTCTCATTAACCCTTGCAAGCAGTCTCCTGTCCACCCGTATAGCTAATTGCATTGCCTCCTGCAAGTTTCCAGGTGTGGGATAAGCAATCAGCAAATCCTTAACCCTTTCTCCTAGCCCCGCAAGAAACAAACTTTTCAAAGCTGAATCGTTCCATCCCACCTGGGCAGACCACCGACGGAAGTGAGAACAATATTTTTCCACATTACCTGATCCCTGCCTCAAATGTCTCAATTCAGTCTCAGCTGATGAGACACGATCAGGATCATCATACAACAAACCCAAAGCAGAAAAAAAACTATCCACTGATCTAAAGCATGGATCACTAGGTTGGAGAGAAAAGGCCCATCCCTGAGGTTCTTTGCGCAAAAGTGACATTATGAACCCTATGTGCTGTGATTCATCACCAGAGGATCTGGGTCTCAAACGAAAATACAACAAACAAGCATTTTTAAAGGAAAAAAATTCTTCTTGGTCACCAAAAAATAAATCAGGCAAACGTACCTTTGGCTCCACAAAATGTGCTCCAGAACAGCTACTCACGTGTTGTTGGAGCTCGGCCACCTCCAGAGAGAGTCCCTGCAGGCGTTGAGCCAAATCCTGAACCGACACCATGATGGAAACTGGAAGTCTTTCCTTAGAGATATTTTTGGGTTGGACTTACTGTTATGATCTGCTACAAGCACTAAGGAAAGAAAGGAGATCTGTCCCTACAATAGAACTAAGCTAGATCCCTACGATGTAACGGGGAACCTGATCCTGCGATCAGACCCGCTAAAGTCCTCGGCTAGTCTGTACGAAGACCTATAGATGCAAGGGAGGGATCCCTACAAGAACTAGGGACTGGGATAAAGTTGGACACCTCCTAGCAGAAATTGTAGCAGTAAAAGACAAACACACAACAAAGAACATAAAGGTCCGAAGACCTAGCTAAACTGACTGAGAAAGGTAACTAAGCACCAGGCTAACTTAAGAGTAGAAATTACAATGAAGTCCAGCAAGGCCAGGAGGGCGGAGCAGGATTAAATAGGCAAAAAAGGTCATGTGACCAGCAAGATAGAAAAAACCTAACAGGAGAGTGCTAACAGCCACCACATGGTATGATGGCCCCCACATAGCCCTCCAGAAATTATAATGCCCCCACATCACCCTCCAAATAGTATAATGGCCACCACACAGTATGATGGCCCCTCATAACCGTCAAAAATAGTATAATAGTCCCCACACAGCCTTAAAACAGTATAATGGCCACAACACAGTATCATGCCCCCACCCCCACATAGCCCTCCAAATAATGTAATGGCCACCTCCTAGCCCTCCAAATAGTATAATGGCCCCCACATAGCCCTCCAAGAAGTATAATGACCACCACAGAGTATAATGGCCCTCCACATAGTGTTCCAAATAGTATATTGGCCCCCACCTAGCCCTTCAAACAGTGCAATGGCCACCACACAGTAAGATGACCCCCACATAGCCCTCCCAATAGTATAATGGCCCCCAGCTAGCCCTTCAAATAGTATAATGGCCACCACATAGTACGATGGCCCCCACATAGCCCTCCAGATAGTATAAGGCCCCCACATCACCCTCCAAATAGTATAATGGCCACCACACAGTATGATGGCCCCTCATAACCCTAAAAAATAGTATAATAGTCCCCACACAGCCTTAAAAACAGTATAATGGCCACAACACAGTATCATGCCCCCACCCCCCACATAGCCCTCCAAATAATGTAATGGCCACCTCCTAGCCCTCCAAATAGTATAATGGCCCCCACATAGCCCTCCAAGAAGTATAATGACCACCACAGAGTATAATGGCCCCCCACATAGTGTTCCAAATAGTATATTGGCCCCCACCTAGCCCTTCAAACAGTATAATGGTCACCACACAGTAAGATGGCCCCCACATAGCCCTCCCAATAGTATAATGGCCCCCAGCTAGCCCTCGAAATAGTATAATGGCCACCACATAGTACGATGGCCCCCACATAGCCCTCCAGATAGTATAAGGCCCCCACATAGCCCTCCAAATAGTATAATGGCCACCACACAGTATGATGGTCCCTCATAGCCCTCCAAATAGTATAATGGTCCCCACATAGCTCTCAAAAATAGTATAATAGCCCCCAAACAGCCTTAAAAACAATATAATAGCCATCACACAGTATGACGGCCCACACATAACCCTCCAAATAATATAATAACCCCATCCTAGCCCTTCGAATAGTGTAATGGGCCCTACATAACCCTCCAAAGAGTATAATGGCCACCACAGAGTATATAGCCCCAGACATAGCCCTCCAAACAATATAATGGCCCCTACATAACCCTGCAAACATTATAATGGCTCCAACATAGCCCTCCAAACAGTATAATGGCCACCACACAGTATGATTTCCTCCCCACATATCCCTCCAAACAGTATAATAGCCATCACACAGTATGATTTCCCCCCGACATAGCCCTCCAAACAGTATAATGGCCATAACACAATATTATGGCCCCTGACATACACCTATAACATAGGTGTATGACATACACCTGACATACACAGTATAATGGCCACAACTCAGTATACTAGCCCTCATACTTCCATCCCAATAGTATAATACCCCACACAATGTACTCATTGATTAAAAAAAACAAAACCTCTCCCCGTTCCCTCAGTGCTTTGATCTCTGTAGCGTTTGGTGCGAAACTCTGCACAGCTGTCCACAGATTCCCGACCACCAGACCATGACAATATTGTAATTTAACATCTGATTGGTTAGCATTGGTCTTAAATAGTTACGGATATAGGATGATGATACCTCTATGACTAAGGGCATGTTCAACGCCGGAAATGCGTCAGAGATGTCGATATTGAAGCTACCTATGTAACGGTTTTAATGGATAACCAATAAAGATATGTGATTTTATCATATAAGCAAAGGCACCATTTTCCCCTCACATATTTTTCTGTTCACTGCAGGTCAGAAGTTTCAATGGAGCCCACAAAGAAAGACTTTATGAATTTAATGTGATGAGTTCAATAAACATTCATTATTGCAGGGAATTGTTTCTGACTAAACTGAACCACACGTAATTAGTCACTATAGTGAAAGACTGCATAATTTTAAGTATTATACTAAGTGAATACATACATTTATTGTATATTTATGTATTTATTCGTGAACATTTTTTTTTAATAAATATCAAGGTTTGTCTGTGACTTTGTCCAAGTTTTTAATTTTGTCTCATTGTGTATTTGAGTTTGACATCCCTGATCTATGCCCATTACTTTATAGAATTCCAGGTTTCTTAAAAGACATTACTGTGGTATTGAAAGCAATGAGTAAAATAACTTGGCAAACATATTACAAATTTTTGATATGTTATGTCATCAATTTGTTTCAACTTTTTCCTCATCATTTAGCAATTTGTTTCATAGTGGAAAATGTTTTTGTTTTTTTATGATCTGTTTTTTTCCCACTTTAGTTTGGTATGGGCGCTACATAGATGACATTCTCATGGTATGGGATGGGGACATTGTGCCCTTACCAGATTTTATACATTATCTCAATTCGAACTAACTTAATTTGAAATTCACTGCAACATTTTCTGGAGAAACGATTAAATTTTTGGTTATTGAATTAAAAGGGCATTATATATTCATGAACTATTCACACATCAATGTTTCGAAAACCTGTCAGTGATAATTAGGTATTGCGGACAGATAGTTACCATCCTATCCAAACAATTAAAGCAATTACCATATGAGGAAATCATAAAATCCAAGAGCATTTAGTCTGATCATAATAGCTTCATAAATGAAAGCAAAATAAATAAAAAAGATTACAACTAGTAATATCAAAGCCGCAGTGGCAACTCTGACTTCCTATTGATGTTCGATTCGTCCGAAGGTGGGGACAGTGAAGCCGGTGCAGAGTAAGTGCCGACACCACTGGAGCAGCGCTGGCACGGGAGGTAAGTATAAGTGTTTTTATTTTAACTGGTGCAAACACTCAGATTGAGGAGGGGTGGTCCTAGTAGTGGACAACTTCTTTAATAAAATATTGAATAAAGGAAACAGGAAATTGGCTAAAAAAGGGAACGCTTAAGGAAATATCTTATCACTCAGCATGTATAAAGAGCACAAAAAAAAATACTTGGTTATCTTAGACAGGTTTCTTTGGGTGTGGTAATGTATGCAATGTGTGTCAATTCAAGAGGACGAATAAATCAATCACTTTACCACAAGAGGGTGAACATTTCATAAATACATTTATCAAATGTGACACACATTGCATAATTTTTTTTGCATAGAATGCACAATGTAGGATGTACAACAAGGAAATTAAAAAACATGTGTCTGAACATGTGTATACTATTAAAAAAAGCTTATTCCAGAGCCACTAAACATTTTGTGGATATACATGGTTGTGACATGAGTAACTTAATATATTTATGGAATTGAAAAGGTTAATGGCCCAGAAAGAGGTGGTAATAGGCAAATAAAAAAAATCAATAAAAAAAAAAGCGATATGAATAGTGTTGAGCGAGCACTAAAATGCTCGGGTGCTCGAAGCTCATGCCGAGCTCACCATGATACTCGGGTGCTCGACCCGAGCAACGAGCCCAATGTTAGTCTATGGGAGATCCCAGCATTTTTGCGGCGGCACCCCCGGCAGTCTATAGAAAGCCTAAAAAGTGCCCAAAAACGATAGTGACAGTGCTCAAATGACATGGGGACAGCATGGGGATCGCCCCAGGAAGCATTTCTGACCCCCAGGTCACTGCTGTCAACAACGTGGTCAGAGGTATGAAGCCACAATAAAACGTTCAAAAACAAAACTGAAACGGTTTTCCTGTGAAATATGTTATGGAACTTCCTTTCCAGGGTAAAGACTTGTGTATAAGGTAAAATAAATAACTAAAAACAAAAATACTCCTCCACATCTTGGGCTATGTTCACAAGTAGCATTTTTTATGCGTTTTTGCACTTTTGTATTGCTTTCAACCGTGACAAATGCATTCACCGGGAAATGTCATTTTAACATTTTACAATCTTATCTGGCCATGTGCTGTGTGACACATGCATACAGTGCTGAAAAGACATGGGAACAGCATGGGGAAGACCCCTGGAAGCATCTCTGACACCCAGGTCACTGCCTAAAAGTGTGCCCATCAGAAGTGATCCTTGCCGCATCAGAAGATGCAGACTTGCAACTATCCCCGTGCAAGTCCTTGTCCCAGGGCAGTGTTCAATTGTACCTCCCCCATTCCTTGCAATGCAAGCGCAAGTATGCAGCCTGCCACCCACCCACCCCCGGGTGTCCACGCTCGGTCTCCAGCCGCCAGGGGGTGGCCGGGTGTCCATACTCGGTCCCCAGCCGCAGCACGGCCGGGTGCCTACACACGGTCCCCAGCTGCCTGGGGGAGGCCGGGTGTCCATAAACGGTCCCCAGCAGCCCCTATTTGTCCCGGTAACCTTCCCCACACTTTTCTTAGCCTGGCCTGCTTTAGGGCAGCATTGGACGAGCCCACCAGAGAACCAGACTCCACCGGTGGGCCCTGGCTTCTCCATCAGGGGAGTTGAGAGTGCCAAGGTGAGGAGCATGATGATGATGATAGAAGTTAGCATCTGCTTTATTTTCTTGGAATGCAAGCGTAAGTGTGCAACCTGCCACCAACCCACCCCCAGGCTGCAATACCATACTGCTAGCTTGCTTGCACTTGAATTGAGGCCTTTTAGGCTTGTGGAGGCAGACGCTGGCCACCATGTCATGGCTGCGTTGGCGGCCTGGTATCCATACTCAGTCCCCAGCCGCCCGGCGGTCGGGTGTCCATGCTCGGTACCCAGTCGCCAGGGGGCGGCCGGGTGTCCATACTCAGTCCCCAGCCGCCCCTATTTATCCCGGTGCGCCTTATACACAAGCACGCATGCCAAAACATTACCTGTGCTCTCCCCAGTGCATTTAGTGGGAAGGACAGCCTAACTACAAAAACGTGGACAAGTGAATGTGGCCAGGGATGATCCATTTCACTGACGTCTTCACACTGGGTTAATATTGTGGAGCCGGGACACAGTTGGACACTGGGATGCAACACGACCTCCAGACATAGAGGATTGCGGTCCTGGGTCAATCAGGCTTCAACACAAAGTTCAGAAAGTAGACAGCAGCAGTGGTCGGCCTCCTACACAATGAGAAAATTATTCATGATCATTCATGAGGCCATCCATCTCCTTAGAATTCTGTTCCTTGGAATGCAAGCGCATGTATGTAGTAGCGGCTAGGCCTGAGGTGGTCAGCGTTTTGGCGCATATCCTACCTCCTCCTAGGATTGCTGGATGTTTTCCTGCTACTATCCCAGTTCTACGACTCCCGTTAAAACAAAGCTTCAGGTGATGAATGATGGATGAGGTGGTGGCAAAGGAGAAAGAGCAGGAGGAACAGGAACCATTCACATCAATATCAGGCCAGTCAACCACACATGTCTGGTAGGATATGTTTCTGTACCAAAAGGAGCGGTTCAGCTACACAGTTATAGGGCATATAGTGAGTGCAATGCCTACCAACAATTTCGAAGCACTCCAATGCCCCTTGGAAGTGACATGGAGGTCAGAGGGCCTTAACTAAACCGTCTTTTCCATTTATAGCAACTGGGTCTCCTGTACACTGTTGGCCTAAGCAGTGAATGGAAGGCTTTCCAAAAATTATGAGGAACTGCAATGCTCCTTGAAAGAGACGTGGATTACAGCGTACTAAAAACCTTCTACCCATTATTGAGGAGTGGGTCTCCCTTAGTTTTCGCCTATGCATTGAAAAGCAAAAGCTGACTAAAATTAGGAGGAAATGCAATGCCCGTTGGAAGAGTCGTGGAGGTTAGAGGTAATTAAAAACAACATTTTAATGCCCCTTGGAAGAGCTGTGGTGTTCAGAGTGGTTTAACCAGACGGTTTTAATGCCCCTTGGAAGAGCTGTGGAGGTCGCAGTGGAATAAAAAGACAATATCAATGCCCCTTGGAAGAGTGGTGGAGGTCGCAGTGGAATTAAAAGACAATATCAATGCCCCTTGGAAGAGTGGTGGAGGTTACAGTGGAATAAAAAGACAATATCAATGCCCCGTGGAAGAGACGTGGAGGTCACAGTAGCTTAACAAGATGGTTTTAATGCCCCTTGGAAGAGTGGTGGAGGTCGCAGTGGAATAAAAAGACAATATCAATGCCCCTTGGAAGAGTGGTGGAGGTCGCAGTGGAATAAAAAGACAATATCAATGCGCCTTGGAAGAGTGGTGGAGGTTGCAGTGGAATAAAAAGACAGTATCAATGCCCCTTGGAAGAGTGGTGGAGGTTACAGTGGAATAAAAAGACAATATCAATGCCCCGTGGAAGAGACATGGAGGTCACAGTAGCTTAACAAGACAGTTTTAATGCCCCTTGGAAGAGTGGTGGAGATCGCAGTGGACAATATCAATGCCCCTTGGAAGAGACATGGAGGTCACAGTAGCTTAACAAGATAATTTTAATTACCCTTACAAGAGCCATGCAGTACAGCATATTAAAAACATTATTCCCATTATTGGGGAGTGGGTCTCCCATAGTCTTTGCCTGTGCCTTCCAAGCAAAAGCTGCCAAAAATTAGGACGGAGGAATTTGCAATGCTGGCAAACAAGAGCCATGCAGTACAGCATATTAAAATCATTATTCCCATTATTAGGGAGTGGGTCTCCCATAGTCTTTGCCTATGCCTTCCAAGCAAAAGCTGCCAAAAATTAGGACGGAGGAACTTGCAATGCTGGCAACACGGACCATGGTCACCCTGGTGGTATAGTGGTGGTGGAGGCTGAGGATAAGGAGAAGAGCAAAATACAGCCAAAATGAGGAAGCGTATACCCATGTGTGGGTGTGAAGCGGTGCATGGGAATACACCTCCCGAAATAACACAGTGGATTTGACTTTATGTTACTCTGCTGTCTTTGGTGGTGATGAGAAGTCTGGCCCAATCCAGCCCTTGTTCATTTTGATAAGGGTCAGCTTGTCAGCATTGTCAGTTGACAGGCGAGTGCGCTTATCAGTTATAATTCCCCCAGCGACACTAAAAACACGCTCCGATAACATGCTAGCGGCAGGGCAGGCCAGGACCTCCAAGGCGTACAGAGCGAGTTCATTCCAAGTGTCCAGCTTGGATACCCAATAATTAAAAGGCACAGAGGAACCACGGAGGATGCTGGTACGGTCGGCAAGGTACTCCCTCACCATCTTTTGAAACTTTCCACTCCTTGTGAGAGTACCCCGCGCCTCAGGGCTTGTAAGCTGGGAGGTTCTCAGAAAACTGTCCCAGAACGTTGACAGTGTTCCCCTGCTTCTGCTGGATTGGAGTTGCATCTCTCTCGCATTTTTGTAGACCTCTCCACCTCAGGAATAAGAGAGTGAAAGTTCTCCTTGTGGCGGGGGTCTAAAAGTGTCACCAACCAGTAATGACTGTCACCCAACATTTTGACAATGCGAGGGTCACGGTTAAGGCAGCGTAACATAAAGTCAGCCATGCATGCCAGACTGGTAATGGGCAAGACTTCCGTGTCCTCACCAAGATGACGACTGACCATGCACTCCTCCTCCTCCTCATTCTCCTCCCCCCTGTCCTCAGGCCACCCACGCTGAACCGACGGTATGACAGTTGTACAGGTACTACCGTCTACAGCGCATGATACCAGCTCCTGTTCTTCCTCCTCCTCCTCCTCCTCTCCCTCATTGTCCTCCAATGCATGTTAAGATGAGATGAGGCTGGGCTGTGTGTAATCGCCTGCTACGGCTTCTTGATCCATCTCATCATACTTTGGCTGCAGTGCCTCCTCTTTAATTCTCTGCAGAGAGCGTTGCAAAATACAGACAAGTGGGATGCTGACGCTAATGATGGCATCATCGCCACTCACCATCTTGGTGGACTCCTCAAAGTTTGTCAAGATGGTACATATGTCAGACATCCAGGTCCACTCCTGAGGTCTTATGTGTGGAGTCTGACCTGAATATCGACGGCCTTGTTGCAGCTGGTACTCCACAACTGCTCTCTTCTGCTCACAAATCCTTTGCAACATGTGGAGGGTAGAGTTCCAACGTGTGGGGACATCACACACCAGTCGGTTTGCCGGAAGCTGCAAACGCTGCTGCAACACAGCAAGGGCGGCAGAAGCTGTAGCCAACTTCCGAAAATGAGCTGACAGGCGGCGTACTTTGACGAGCAGATCTGGAAACTCGGGGTATGATTTAAGAAACTGCTGAACCACAAGGTTAAGCACATGAGCCAGGCATGGTACGTGTGTGATCTCGCCTCGCCTCAGAGCCGCCACCAGGTTACGGCCATTGTCACACACGACCATGCCTGGATGTAGGTTCAGCGGTCTCAGCCACAGTTCTGCCTGCTCTTTCACAGCTGTCCACGCCACCAGGTTACGGCCATTGTCACACACGACCATGCCTGGATGTAGGTTCAGCGGTCTCAGCCACAGTTCTGCCTGCTCTTTCACAGCTGTCCACAACTCACAAGCAGTGTGAGGTTTATCACCTAAGCTTATGAGCTTCAGCATAGCCTGTTGCCGCTTGGTGGAGGCAGTACTGCAGTGCTTCCAGCTTGTAACTGATGTGGTGATATCTGATATGGAGGCTGAACATGAGGAGGAGGAGGATGATGATGCGCAAGAGCTGTACACTGTGGGGGCAACTCTGACTGACATAGGGCCTGCAATCCTCGGTGTGGGGAGGATGTGTTCTGTCCCAAGGTCCGACTGGGTCCCGGCTTCCACTATGGTTACCCAGTGTGCCATCAGGGAGATTTACCGTCCCTGGCCACAAGCACTTGTCCACGTGTCCGTTGTCAGGTGGACTCTCGCAGTAACTGCGTTGTTGAGGGCATGGCAGATGTTTTGGGACACGTGCTTGTGTAGTGCGGGGATGGCACACTGGGAAATATAGTGTCGGCTGAGGACCGAGTACCGAGGGACAGCCACCCCCATAAGGTTGCGGAAGGATTCCGTCTCCACCAGCCTAAAAGGCAGCATTTCCAACGCAAGCAGTCGTGAAATGTGCGAATTTAGGACTGTGGCCTGTGGGGCGTTGGCTGCGAATTTCCGCTTTCGTTCAAAGGTCTGGGATATGGACAATTGAACGCTGCGGTGGGACGTGGACGTGGACATTGATGCTGTTTCTTGAGAAACTGCCATATTAAGTGAAGACTGAGAGGAGGGGGCATCTTTGCATGCAGTATGGACAGGGGATTGCCTTGCACACACAACAGGGGATTCTCTTACACGCACAAGAGCGGAAGAAGCAGTGGTGACACCCGCTGACACTGGTCATGGACCCTGGGGTTCGCCCCACAAAGTAGGGTGCTTTGCTGACATGTGCCTGATCATGCTGGTGGTGGTCAGGCTGGTACTTTTGTCACCCCTGCTGATGCTGGCATGGCAGGTGGTACAAATGGCCTTTTTGGGGTTATCAGCAAAGTCTTTAAAAAACTTCCAGACTCTGGAAGACCTACCGGTTGTACTGGCAACGTCCCTCGTGTTGGTGTTACGGGGAGCGGTTGCCCTCCTTCTGTGTGCGGCCACCACACTGCTTCTTCCTGCCTGTTGGGGTACTCTGCCTCCCTCCCCCTGTGTGCTGCTGGCCTCGCTCTGCGTGTCCTCCTGCCACGTTGGGTCAATTACTAGATCATCCACCTCCTCCTCTTCCACTTGCGCACCACAATCCTCCTCCTAACTTTGTGGCAATTGTGTCTCGTCATCGTCCACCTCTTGTGACAAATTGCCAGCGTCGACTTCCTGTGGCCGTGGCTGTTCAAATATTTGGGCATCGCTACATGGGATCTCCTCTTCCACCACATCAAGCGGAGCAAGCGAGGGGCACAAATATGGAAATGGACCAGTGAACAGCTCTTCAGAGTGTCCAACTGTGGGATCAGTTGCTGTCTGACAACACTCGGCATGGTGGGAGGAAGGAGCATCAGGGTGAGGAGTATGTGGTCGAGATTCATGGCTACTAAAACTTGACCGTGTGGAAGACAGACCAGAGGTGGTGGTGCCCAGGTAACAGGAAGTATTATCTGCTGTCCAATTAATAACCTGTTCACACCGATCAGTTCGCTATACTGGTGTTGTTGTGTGCTTCCCTAGTAATTCGGTCAAGAAGTGGTAGCGAGAAGATGTGGCTGTTGGTTGTGGCACATTTTCACCTTGGCCACGGCCCCGACCTCTACACGCACCATCACCAGAACGTCCAGTTCCACGTCCCTTGCCACGTGCCTTGCCCATTGTAAATTAAATAAAATAGCTTACACTCGCACTATCAATGGAAAAAGGGCAATAAAAAGGAGATTAGAACCGTGGAAGAGGAAAACCACAGTTCTATTTCTCTGGCCTACACCAGAATCTTTTACACAGATATATTTGTGTCTGAACAGTCAGGGAGACACTATTACTGTTTTTTTTACGGAAAAAAGGCAAAAAGCTGGATAATACAGAGATTTGAACCGTGGAACTGCAAAACCACAGTTCTAGTTATCTGGCCTACACCAGAATCTTTTAAACAGATATATTTGTGTCTGAACACTCACAGACACACTCTTTTTTTTTGGGGGGGGGACACTAAAAGGTTAGTAAGACGGGTATTTGTACAGTCTGAAGGAGGGGGAAAAAAAAAAAAAGAGGATTTAGATGAAAAAAAAAGGATTTTTCCTGGCCCCCGAGACCTGGGACTAAGTCTAGCAATTTGAGCAGCAGGAGCGCACAGGACTGTAATGCAGCGTTTGTTGGTATAACCACTGCGTCTCCTATACAGACTGCCTGCCTGCTTTCCTGATATCTGGGATGAATATAAATCATGAGAAGGACTGTTTGCTTGATTTGGCAGGCTTTAGAGACCCTACACTAAGTATTTTGCAGTATAAATCTCTCCCTAGCTCATCAGCACTCTCCCTACACTGTCTGATCTGGAGCTAATGTGTCCAAGATGGCGGCGCCCGGTTTTAAATACTCGAGGTGACGCTGTGCGGCCAGCCAATCAATGTAATGCCCACAACCAACATGGCTGCGGCATTACAGTTACTGGCTGGCAATCCCTGCATGTTCATTGGCTCTGTAAAGAGCGCCAAACATGCAGGTCGGAGACCCGAGCTCCCTCCCGAGTAACCCGGAAATGCTCGGTGCTCACCGAACATCCCGAGTAGTGAGATGCTCGGGCGAATACCGAGCAGTGTCGAGCATGCTCGCTCAACACTAGATATGAACTTTCGTAATAATAATATTTTTATCCAGTAATGTATTACATATTATTCGGTAAAGGCAAACATAAAGTCTAAACAAAGGCCTTGAGGCCGCAATCGGTTAGGAGACGTCCTAGAAGTCGCAGGCGGTCACATAGCAAAGGCAAACAAAAGTCTTAATAAAGTCCTGGAAGCCGCAAGCAGACAGGAGACATCCTGGAAATCGCAGGTGCACATGTATCAAAGGCAAACAAAGGTTTTAATCTAGTCTTGGAAGCAGCCAGCAGACAGGAGACGTCCTGGAAATTGCAGGCGGACACGTAGCAAATGAAAACGAAAAGTGTTGCTAAAGTCCTGGAAGCCGCAAGCGGACAGGAGATGTCCTGGAAGCTGCAGGCACACACGCAACAAAGGGAAGCTAAAAGTCTTAATAAAGTCCTGGAATCCAAAAGTGGACAGGCGACGTCCTGGAAGTCGTAAATGGACATGTAGAAAATTAAAACTAAAAGTCTTAATAAAGTCCTGGAAGCCGCAAGCCTTCTGGATGTGTGATTGCACACAGGTGGATTCTATTTATCATTACCAGTCAAGATTTTCACTGAACTTCTGGACTGAGTTTGCTGCGCTGAAAGTAAAGGGGCCCAATAATATTGCACGCCCCACTTTTCAGTTTTTAATTTGTTAAAAAAGTTTAAAATATCCAATAAATTTTGTTCCACTTCACGATTGTGTCCCACTTGTTGTTGATTCTTCCCAAAAAAATTAGAATTTTATATCTTTATGTTTGAAGCCAGAAATGTGGTAAAAGGTAGAAAAGTTCAAGGGGGCCAAATTCTTTCACAATGCACTGTAGTCTTCTTATTTACACAGTCTACAACCTTTCATTTCTTCCACATGCTGGAGATGCTTCGAGGAGGAGGGTACCATGTTTCATACTTTCTGGTCTTGTTGTGTCCAATGGATTATCTCTAAACTTACAGGCTGCTAATTCTCACTTGCACTCGAGCTATTTTTATTGCATTGTGGCATCCCTATCCCTATACCAAAGATACAACGGCTCTTTTCTTCTGCACTTGATAAATGGAGCTCGCTCTTGCATTTATCTCTTGTGGAGGTGCCCAGATCTTCCCTCATTAGGTCTTTGCTTGTTCAGGGTCAATGAGATTATGAAGATGCAAAACCTAGTCTCCTCTATTAGCAAGAACTGCTACCACTGGTTGCTCTTCTAAGAAACTGTAGAATACCAGATCAAGCATAGCTAAGGCATTGTTCAGACAATAGTTATTTCACTGTTGACATGTCCGGGACATTGCCGAGTGTTTGTGACGCGCCCCCTGGGAAGTGGGGTACTCGGTGCCGGGCCGGTCATTGCTATTGGAGATGTCACAGTGGCTGTGACCCGGTCCGTGACCCAGGGCGGTCAATAAAAGGGGTTATTTGCAGGGGATTTATAGTTTTATATAAAGTTTGTGACGCCACCTGTGGTATGCGGCTAAAGAGAGCCGCCGCTGCGGAGCAGGTCCTCTGGAGCTGTTGTTAGTGCAGCAAAGTTGGTTTAGCTCTCCACAGGTAGAGCTTAGCTCCAGGGCAATGTAGATGTTGTATGAGGTAGATGTTGCTGTGCAGTACGGTGCAGGGGGATGATGATGCAGCAATAATTCACAGAGACAGTGGGGGGCAGTCTTCAGGGTCTACTCACAGTTATTAAGTTCTTCAGGTTACACTTTCCGGATTATAACCGCCCACGTCGTCCTGTGTTCACCAAGGAAGGGGTTCAGCAATCCCTCAGATAATTCAGGAGCCCTTTCTGTGTGCCTTTCTCAGTCGTCTTCCTGCGCTGGCTCTTACCCTCCTGCCCGGCGCCTCACAATCAGTGTCCCGAGCCGGTAGACTCGGATCTTGTCGGGCGACCTGCAGTCCCCTGGATCCTCTGTGGCCACCTTTTTGGTGATGTAATTGTGGCTGGCAACTGCACCCTAAAAGTACAGAAGCCTCCGGTTTCTAGCTGAGCCTTATAGTTCTCCACTAGTTATGGCCCGGTCCCCTCTGCGGCTTGATCCCTTCACGTCTTGGTAGATTCGGGCATACGGGTGGCCTCCAGCACTTCCCGTACCACTAGGATCCCCTCTTTCCTTCTGGAGCCTTCTTTCCTGCTCCTCTCCTCAGTCAGTCTCACCTCCTGGGCCTCTCACTAGGCCCGCTCCGCCTGAGCAGAGCTCCTGCAGAGCTCCTGCTCCCACTCACTGTCCTCCTCTGACTGTCTGCTGTTCTCTCCCAACTCCCAAGATGGCTTCCCTTTATATACTCCAACTGAAGTGCTCCCTTGAACTGCTTCCTCCACCCACACCTACTACATGGTTCCCCCTCACTTGGTTCCCCCCACTCCAGGCAGGGACAGGGCTCAGCAGAGGAGCAGCGCATCTTGCCCCTCCTGCTGGTCTGGAGTGGTGTAGTGTTGGATGCAGGTGTTAGGGTCCCGGGCAGTACTCCATCCTTACTTGAGAGTGGGATACCACACCTCTGGGTCAGATGCAATACCTCTGTGGCGACTGAATCCGCCGGGGCGCCACATTTGTTCAAATAAAAAAAACTTACTGAAAAAAATGGGTGCATGGGGGTATTAAAACAAAAGAGTATATCCCTCTACTAGACACCTCTGTACTTCCGCACGGCCCCACCACAGGCACCAGAGGTCTGGTAGATGAATTTATGTATGTAAGTGCTAGTGGTGATCAAAGCAATTTGTAACAAATCAAATTAGTTTTTTAAATTTTCAATTCCATGAATTGCAAAAATCGAAATATTAGATTATTTGCCCTCAATGAGTCTTTTTAACTACTTTCTCCCCTATCCACTGCAGTTCGGTGTAAAAAACACTCCTCCTGCTATCTCTAACTCTGAGAGAAGAGGAAACAGAAAGAGCTATCAGAAGCATGTGGAAGTCCTTTAATAGTAATAATAATGGAGGATCTGATTTTATACTGATCTCTATAGTGGCTGCTGTGAATCATTAGTGTAAATTGACATAAATAATATAAAAACCTTCTATTTCTTACATAGTTCAAGGTCTACATCAATTTACAAATTTGTAAAACCCATTTTTGGTCATCGTCGTCACCTACCATTATAAATAGTAAACTGTAATTATTGAGTGTTTTTTTGTTGATCAGTGATGACGGGGCGGTATACCGGGATCTAAAGAGAGAATGCCTATGTCATGCTTCGTGCCTGCATCACAGGTAAAGTATCAGGTTTGTCCAGAGTGTTCCTTTAACAAGTGAATTTCTTTTGTTCCTGTAGATAACTATTCCTTTTACACAAAGGGCCTGTCAGCGAACTTTCCAAGACTTTTCAATTCCTAGACTTTTACAACAGGAGATTCATCACTAATAAGTGGCCATTCTTGGGACTCGGAGACTGTAATGGTGAACATATTGGTTATCGCTCACTTTGCTAAAACTTGACAAGAAACATGTGAATACAAGAGGATAACTGGAAGGATTGTCCCACTATTAAAATGTCGTCTTATTAGTTCAAAATGAAAAAAAAAATCCATAAGCAGCCACGTATGTACACAGAAAATTACAATATTCCAGACTTGGTGACAGGTAAAGCAGCGTATTCTCCTGTATTTTCACATGCGACATTAGTCCTAAGGTGGAAGGATGAAATGTCGCCTTCTGAACAACTGTTCAAATACATAGCATAGTTTTCACCAAGGTAGAAGTGTCACTATTTTTTCATTATGTATAGGTACATTTTGGTAGGGGGCATTTTCCCTAATGGAGGACAGTAATTTGGAAATTACTATGTGGGATGCACAGAGGGCACATTATAACCGTGTGGTGCCACAGGGTGTGGGGCACTAGTATGTGAAGATACTATTATTGTACTGAGGCACAGAGGTGGCACTGTCACAATGCTGGAAACAGAAGGGGCACAGGTACTATGAGGGGAAATTACTAAAGTGCGGGAGGCACAGGTGGTGCTATTAATTTGTGAAGAAACAGGGAGGGGTGGGGGGCACTTGTATCATGTGAGGACCCTATTACTGTACTGAGGCACAGACATGGCACTGTTACCATGTTGGACACTGAGGGGGCATAGGCACTAAGAGAGGAAATTACTACAGTGTGGAGGCACACGTGGCATTATTACCTTGTGGAGGGACAGAAGGGGCAATATTACCTTGTGGAGGTACAGAAAGGGAACTATTACCTTGGGGAGGCACAGAAGGGGCACTATTACCTTGTGGAGGCACAGAAGGGGCAATACTACCTTGTGGAGACACAGAAGGGGCACTATTACCTTGTGGAGGCACAGAAGGGACACTATTACCTTGTGGAGGCACAGAAGGGGCACTACTACTCTGTGGAGGCACGGAAGGGGCACTACTACCTTTTGGAGGCACAGAAGGGGCACTATTACCTTGTGGAGGCACAGAAGGGACACTATTACCTTGTGGAAGCACAGAAGGGGCACTGTTATCTGGTGGAGGCACAGAAGGGGCACTATTACCTTGCGGAGGCACAGAAGGGGCACTATTACTTTGTACAGGTACAGAGGGTGCACTAATACTGTGTAGCGATACAATAGGGGGCACTGTTCTTGTTGGGGAGTACTATTATTGTGCAGGGCACCAGGGGACACTAGTAGTGTATAGCTTTGGATGGGTACAGCACTATGTAGCTTTTAGTACTGAAAATAGAGATAGAGACTATTAACAATTAGTTACTACACCATTGAAAATTTGTTTTATTTATTTTAATAATTGTAGTGTTTTGTTTCTTTTTTTCTTTTATTGCCTGTAATTAATTGTAATTCTTTTGTCTGAACCACAAACATGAAAGCATATGGTAAAAGTCGGTTCTGCTACATGTGCTCGTGGGGTCTATTAACATTTTCAGTCAGCCGTCGACTTTGCACTTATGGATGTCTCCTTTGTCAGTGATTAGCCACAGGTTTCCCTGATCATAAGATACATGTTGGACATTTGTGACATGCAGAAGTAGAGCGGTTGCAGAGTGTGACATGCAGAATTAGTGCTGGTGCTTTAAAAGCATTCAGCGACTATTAGAAGTAACACAAGCACATGAGACAGGAAGTGTTGTGCTCTAGAAGCATCCAGCAACTAGAGGGGTTAACACTGTCACAGGAGAAGTGGAGTGTTTTAGCAGAGCCCCAGGGGGATTGTGGGGAAGTTGTTTACTGTCTGGCTGAAGCCAAAGAGAAAGGTGGTGTGTGTGATCTGTATCTCACAGAAGCGCCCCTGCAAGTGAAAAGGATTCAAGTCAGGAGTGAAGCTAAGCACAGGTCAGGTAGAGTTCCTGAACTAGCAGTGCATAGTATTATCGGTCAGAAAGATAAGGATTGTAAGAAATGGTGTCACAGGGATCATCTACCTCAGCAAACCCTCCATCTCGCTGTGCTGTAAAGAATGCTGTGTTCATTAATGTGCCTTTGCATTAGAACTGTGCTGTCCTGTAGTGCTGGGAAGACTGTGAACTGCTGTGCTGCTAAGGAAACTGTACTGTTTGTCACTGGAGCCTGTTGCTCATAAGACTTAACTTGCACTGGCTTCTTATTAAATGCTACTGTTCTATCATTTATGAGGACACTTGTCAAGTGTGTCTGGTCAGCAAGTGAAACAACCTACGTGTCTGTGCCTGAGGGTCAATACCCCTATGTGCCTGAGAGAAGCTGCAGCACATGGTCTATGGTCGCCCTGAGTAACGGTTTCCCCAGGATTCCAAAGAATTCATGGAACCCATCTCGCCTATCTGAACCTAGTGGCGTACATGTAACATTGGTGGCCCGTACGGGGAATCCTAAGTGGGAATTAGCGTGTAGAGCGAGAAGAGGAAAAGTGTCTGGAAAAACACAGCTGCACAGCACCTCAACTCAACTCTGCTACACCAGTTAAAGGGGACCAGCCCTAAAGAAAAACTCATTAGCTGCAATGGATGTGGAAATACAAATAGACAGAATTAGTGAGCTGCTTCTTCAGTTAACCTGTGAAGAATTGAGAACAGTAGCAGAACATATAAAGTTGTCAGAAGAACAGATTTCAAAAGCACACAACCGCAGGCAACTGTGAGCTGCCATTAATGAAAAATGGATAAGCTGGGGGAGAAAGAAGCTGAAAACATCATGGGGACATTCCTCCAGGAGCTAACACAGTTTCTAACCAGGTTGAAGTTGGAGGATGGAGGGGCGGCACCAATTACCAAAGGCAGGATTCTCCGTCCACAGCCTGAACTACACGAATTGAAAGAACAATTCAAAACCATAAGAACAGCCCTGCAGGAATTGACCAAAACCTCTGAAGGGGTGATAGACTCAGACAGGACCTTTAACCTGCTCGGGTTAGATAAATCAGGGAGACAGTCCTCTCTAACACCACAAATAACCATAAGGAAAGAATTCAAGATCCTGGGAAAGATTGGAGAGTGTGAACAGAAAGAGAAACTGTGTTATATGAACTTTTTGTACCAGATCGATGCAGGCTTACAGAAAGGCTACCAGCCAGATGAGATCGTTGAGGGGGTGGTGAAAGGGATCAGCCCAGGACTGAACCTCCATAGTATGCTAGAAATGAAAAGTCAATTGACCTTGCAACAGCTGAAGATGATTTTAAAAGGGCACTATAAAGAAGAGAGTACTTCAGAATTTTTCAACCGACTCATTAACCTCTCACAGAAAAATAATAAATCGCCCCAAAATTTCTTGTTCAGTGCAATTGAACTGAAAGGTAGACTGTTGTTTGCATCCAGAGATGTAGAAGAGAAAGAGAAGTTTGATGCTGGACTAGTTCAGAAGAAGTTCTTGAGATCATTGGGAACGGGATTAATCAACAAAGATATCAAGTTGCAGCTGAAACAGTACCTAGAAGATCCTGGCATTTTGGACGAAGTCCTAATTGAAAAAGGAATGAGGCTGCTAGTTTGGAGTCATAGAGCGAACAGAAGTTAAAGAAAGGCTCTGCTCCTAAAATCACCAAAATGAGTCAGCTGAATTGGAGACCCCCGGTGGCCAGTCCAAAGATCATCATAGAGACCCTCCAGTGCCACCTCCGGGAAGGAACCTTTAATCACCAACAAAAAAGAGGCCTGCCAGCGCTGACTGGGAGGAAGTAATAGGAGAACTGCGACCCAAGTTGATTGAGGTGAAAAAGTTGATTTGTTCCAGGCCAGAACCGGTATCCCTCAGACCCAGGAGTGGGTTCCAAAACAGAAGATACCAGGCTTGTGAAGCGTGCTGTTCTTCAAATCAGAGTATGGTGTGTGTCCACTGTCTAAGATGTGGTGAGGAAGGACATTATGCCAAGGAATGCCAATGATCATGGTCGTTTGGGTTAAAAGACAGGAGGTTACCAGTATGGGCGACTGGCAACCGCAACACGGAGGAGGCCCCAGAAGCAAATCCAAATCTCACCCAGAACGGCGCATGAGGTAAAATGGCTGCGTCAGTACTATCCCCATGAGTGTTTCCGCATACAACAGCAGCAAGGGAGACAGGGACATCAGTTACTTAATGCCCAGTGCGGAGGTCAAACGATGTACTCCTGGGAGGAGGAGTCCTCAGTCAGTAAAGATAGCCTCATCAGCCTAATTGGTGAAAGGTGCTTTATACAGTGCCAGCTAGATGGACTCCTAGTAAACGCAGTGTGGGACACAGGAGCCCAAGCAAGCCTTTTAAATGAAGAATGGAGAAGGCGCTACCTTCCACACACTTGCCTTCGATCACTTAAAGAACTCTTGGCACCAGTGGAACTCCACGGCAAAGTCGTCAACCAGACCGGAATCCCTTTCATAGGCTGGGTGGAAGTGACTTTCCAACTCAGGGCCACGAAGAACAGCAACACCATTGAGCTTTTGGTACCTTTTCTTGTGACCAGTGATCAGAACGTGGCAGAGGATCCTATCCTGGGTTATAATGTAATCAGTGAGGCCATCACGAAACCCAAGGCAGGGGCGCTGGTGGTGGATGCAATCGCAATATCACTTGCCATACCCAACGTCGTGGTGGAAAACGTGATTCATAGAGTAAAGAAAGCACAGAATACCATGGACCTAAAAGAAGTCAAGGTAGGCTTGCACTCAACCATCATCCCTGCAAACCAAATGGTAGGGGTGAGGTGTGGAGTCTGGGTAGAAGCGGGAAGAAAAGTCCAGAAAAGACTGTTCATGCCAAAAGTCTCCTCAGAACTTCCAGAAGGCCTAGTTCAAGGTGAGACTGTACTTACGATTCCTACTGGTGGGTTTGCTCTAGTGACAGTACCGGTGATGAATACTATGAAACACAAAATTAGACTGGATCCAAAGACTGTGTTAGGTCACATCGAAACCGTTAAAACGGTATATTCAGCCAGTGTGAGACCAGCCCAGGGGTCTACAGTGAATTCAGTCTCCCCACCAAGGAACAGGAGTTGCCAAGTGGAGGAAATTGCATGACCCACCTCAGGGTCTTGGGATCCCCCAGTACCCCTGCAACACTTGTGTGTTGAAGATCTAGTGGTAGCAAAACAGATGCTGAGAGAAAAGTGTCATGTGTTCTCCAAAGATGACTCTGATATAGGCTGTATCCCGTCGTTGCACTTGAAAATCAATTTGAAAGACACGACCCCAGTAAACAGATGTTACATGTCTGTGCCAAAACCATTACATCGTGAAGTGAAAGAATATTTACAAGATCTCATCAACAGAGGTTGAGTCCAAAAGTCAAAAAGTCTTATTCCTCTCCTATTGTCTGTGTTAGGAAGAAGGACGGTACGTTGAAACTCTGTTGTGATTACCGGGAACTAAACCGAAAGTCAGTACCTGATCGACACCCGATACCAAAGATCCAAGATATGCTGGATAGCCTATTAGGAAGCACTTGGTTCTCTGTCCTCGATCAGGGTAAGGCATACCACCAAGGGTTTGTTGAAGAGTCCAGTAAACCCTTGACTAGTGTTGAGCCACCACCGTAGTGTTTGAGTTCGGTTCGGTTCGTCGAACACCTGTATGTTCGTCGAACTGTTCGTTGAACTGTTCGTCGAACATCTTCGAACACCGTTAAAACCAATGGCAGGCAAACAAAAACACATATAAACACATAGAAAACACATAGAAAACACTTCAAAGGTGTCCAGAAGCTGACAAACATATAGTCATGCGAAAAGAAAAGAGGTGGAGGAGTAAAAGGAGGGGGAGACACAGATATAGGCATGTCATGCCCTTCTAAAACCAAAAAAGTGCGAAGCCGACACGGCCAGTCCGTTCCTGCCGATGCAACCTCCGTGTCGCCGGGTTTGTGCCAGAGCTGCGGTGGACCCTGACGGCCAGTCCCCCTCTGCCAATACTGGTGCCTGTTCGCTGGTGGGTCGAGCGAGCCCCCCTGCGGTGGAGGCAGGTCTAATCATTTTAATTTAAATTGTCTCTCTAATTTGAATGAGTACACTTTAAATCCTTTTACAAGGATCTATTGGAGGGCAAGTCTCATGCCAGCAGCCGCGGTAATTCCAGCTCCAGTAGCGTCCACTAAAGCTGCTGCAGTTAAAAAGCTTTTATAAGGATCGAGCTTGGCGGTCCACCGCAAGGCGTCCTACCGCCAGTCCCAGCCCCTGTGCCTTGGGGTGCCTCCCCAATGCTCTTCACTGAGTGTCCCGGGGGCCCGAACCATTTCCTTTGAAAAAATTAAGTGCCCAAACTACAGGTGGTGTAGCTTGCTTAACAGCTGGGTTAATCCGCTGACTAGCAGACACTGCTACTAGGCCCAAAGTATTGCTTGGGCTAGATGCAGTTAAAAATTTGTAATTAGATACTCTCGTTGGATGCGGAGAAAGCATTCCATAGAATCTCCTGGCACGCCATATATTATTCTCTTAAAAAGCTTGGGATAGGGGACCCTTTTATAGCCAAAATCATGGCCCTGTATCGCAATCCGTCAGCTAGGCTGAAGATAAATGGAACATTATCCTCACCTTTCATAATCACCAATGGGACAAGGCAGGGATGTCCTCTGTCCCCTCTCTTATACATCCTAGTGATGGAGCACCTGCTCTCATCAATTCACGATAACCCCAATATTAGGGGGATTGAGGTGGGAGGCACCGAGTACAAGTGCTCTGCATTTGCTGATGATGTCCTAGTATATATCACTCAACCACATATATCCATCACTGCTGTTATGGCTGAAATAGATCACTTTGGTACATGGTCAAATTTTAAAATCAATGCAGCGAAGTCTGAGGCCCTCGATGTCTCCCTCCCCAAATCCATACAGGATTCCATCCAGTCCAACTTTCCCTTTGCCTCGCCCTCACAGGGTATCAAATACTTAGGAATTTGTATTCATAGAGACCTCTCCCGTCTATTTTATCTTAATTTTGGGCCCTTTATTGAACAACTCCATAGAGATCTTACTTCTTGGACGGTGAAGGATTTTTCCTGGTTCGGCAGAATAAATATACTAAAAATGAACGTCCTACCTAAACTCTTATACCTCTTCCAAACCATTCCCATGGTAATTCCCTCAAATTTTTGGAAAAGACTACGCAGTAGCTTTTGCAGATTTATCTGGGCAAGTGGGCGTCCACGCATTCGGGGGGACGTTCTGATCAGACACAAACAAAAGGGGGGCCTT
This sequence comes from Phyllobates terribilis, assembly GCF_046119375.1. Lineage (NCBI taxonomy): Eukaryota > Metazoa > Chordata > Amphibia > Anura > Dendrobatidae > Phyllobates > Phyllobates terribilis. Next base: position 53,554,674 of record NW_027362772.1, on the reverse strand, counting down.
AGCCTTCTGGATTGTAGAAGGTATTACATGGCAGCAGTACACGCTAGAATCCTGGACTTCTTCCATCATTCGGAGGGGAAATTGTGGGTCAAAATAGCTCAATCCATTTGTCCTAAAGCTCTTACCACTCTCCCATGGTGCGCCCATTTAATTGTCCCCTCTCTTGGCCTCATGTCATATAGTACTTATGCCACTGCTTTGGCTTTGAGATCCCAAAATAAAAGCTTATCCTCAATCGACCCCCAGGGCCCCTTGCTCCCGATTTCAGATAATCCAGATTTCCCACCAGGACTATCTGCAAATAGATTTCTTGGTTCAAATAAATCCCATCCGATAATATTTTCTCATGTCAGCTCCAATACTTCGCTGCTCCCCCTCAATGACTTGTTACAGGGAAGAGCCACTTTCCCGAAGGCTAATTTTGAATATAGCCAGTTACAACACTTCTATTCAACTGTGAAGAAGCGCACACATCTTCATAGAGATCTCAAAAACTTTGAAAAATTGAGCCTATCATTGTCACCCCCTACACACTCCATCTCCCTACTGTATAATCTCCTCATTGCCCAGGTAACTGACAATAGGCCAGGATTCTGCGGTGCATGGGAAAGGGAACTGGGGAAGTCCTTCTCTGACTCACAATGGGATAAATTGTTCTTCCTAACACATAAAACCTCAATAGGGTCCAAAGCTCAGGAAACCTCCTTCAAAATTATCTCTAGATGGTACCGGGTACCAGCAGTCCTTCATAGATGGTATCCAGTGGTCTCAGATAGATGTTGGAGATGTGGGGAGGGGGAAGGGACAATGTCACACATATGGTGGGCATGCCCTATAATAAATGCATTTTTGGCAAAGGTGGTTCCCATAATTGAGAGAATAACTGGTTTGACTATCCCTAATACGCCAGAAGCCCTCCTTTTATCAATGTTACCAATAAGTAAACGTAGTTATAAAAGGTCATCAATAGGCTACCTAATACAGGCGGCTAAGAATGTCATTCCACGAAACTGGAAAAGCAGAGACCCACCCACTGTGGAGGAATGGTTTGCGGAGATATCCCTCCTTAATAGGATGGAGCATCTGACTGCCATCTCGGCTGATGTTGATAGATACTGTGTGATTTGGAGGGATTGGATTGATTTGCAAAACTCTGACGCCTACCATCTAGCCCCCAACTAAAGTTATCCGTGATGTCAGCACAACAATGATTATAATCGCACTCTATTGATTGGTGGTCTGCCGTGGTCCGCTCCCTCTCTCTCTATCTTTCATATGGAAAAATACATGCTTGATCTGGATATTGATGGAAAACCCTCCCTGTACCCCCCAATGTACTGTCGTTATGCATAGATTTATAGTTATACTACCCCTTTTACTATGTATATTGTATTTTCTTGTACTTTTTCAACACAAAAATAAAAAAAACTTGAATTTGAAAAAAAAAATTGTAATTAGATCTACAGGCAGTGGCTACTCCGCTGACTAGCAGACACTGAAGCTTTGCAGCAGACCTCTGATTCCCAGGCTATAGTATGAGTAAACAGATCTTCAGACTCAACCATCTGTGTTACCCCAAGCCATAGTGTATGCATTTTCTTACGGTTAAAAGGGGGGGGGGGGGGGACCTGACCCACCTGGAATTGACGATGGCAACGTCATGTAAAACACAGCAAGGGGACTCCTAAAAGAGTCTCCATTTTTTCCCAAAATTGTGGCACAGACACCACTTAAGTGGCATCAATTGTCCCAGAGTTGCTTAAAATGGTTGGTGAAGTGATTTTCCAAAATCCTCAAGCTTTTAGTCTCCCCAGAATGACACAGGTGGGGCAGATGGTGGTTGTCCCGGCCCGCTAGGCCGCATTGTAGCACAGTGAGCTTCGCACTGCAACTTATGCTTCATATCCATGTGACGGTTCGTGCATGAAGTACTCAAACTATGGATTTTTTGGCCTCTACTTAGCTTTTGGTGACAAATGTTACAGATAACACGAGTTGGGTCATCCTTATCGATCTGAAAAAATGCACAGGCTATGCAAGGTTTAGAGCCCATGCGACTCTGCTACTAGCAATACTATCAAATGATTGGCTGGGTTAGATGAAGAGCGTCTGGGTTTGGTTGGGGGTCCCCACAGTCTGCCTAGGCTAGATGCAGTTAAAAATTATTATTAGATACACAGGCGGTGCAGCTTGCTTCGCAGCTGGGCTAATAAGCCCAAAGTATTGGTAGACTCTATACTAAATAAGGAAGGATTCACTGACTGTGGTGGCCCCTCCGTGGGCCGTGGCGATTGGAGGAGATTTTGTGGATGATTATAGGAGAAAGCTCCTTAATAGAGAAAGTTGGTAGATTTATACTTTAAATACACGTGTACCAGCGGGTTTAAACATCAGACATGATTTGATGTATCATTATGAATGATCATTTATAGATTATTATTATATATATATGTTCCTTTTTTCTTCTTTTCTCTTTCTTTTGGATTATTTACATTTATATGCATTGTTTCTATGCTATACGATTTTAACATGGTATGTGTGTTTAAATTTCTGATTAACTCAGCCTTGAACAGGTGCATAGCAGGACATGACATATAAATACCACTTCCTTGCTGTTTTTTTGCTATGCAATGATTAAGAACCTTTAGTTCGAAACGCGTTTGCTGTTCTTCTCCAAGGTGGACTTTTAAAATATTTTTTGTATGACCCAATAAAAAGTGGATTTTAGAAGATCTGTTCAGCTGGATCTTCCTGGTTCCTCATGTTCGTCTGGTAGCACTCCTGGCTCCGTGCTGTTGATCTTCTAGGTGGGTGAGCTGATTTTTTCCTTTCTTTTTCTGCCATGTGGCGATTGGTCATCCACTTTCGCTGCCCCTTACTCAACGAATTCACAAACATCTCCCGTCGGTTTGGAGTCCCATTATGCCCAACCAAAAACATAGGCCCCACAACTAAAAAAAATCGTTCTTAGGCATCGAAATCGACACCACAGCAAGGTTGTTCCGCCTCTCATGGGAAAAAATACCAAAACATTACACCTGATCTAGGTTTTTTGCGCAGTATGGAAAGTAACACTACAGCAGATGCAAGTATTACTAGGTCTCCTCGTGTTTGCGAGCCGGGTGATGCCAGTCGGAAGGCTTTTTTCTCTTCATTTATCGCCCGCAACAAAAGGGGCATGTAAACCGAGTCATACAATCAGAATCAGCAGGCAGCTACGGGCGGACTTAGAGGTGTGGAAAACCTTCTTATAATCATTCAACGGTCACACGTTATTTATGTCAGCAGAACAGTCCAACATTCAATTAAGATTATTCACCGGGGCGGCAGAATCAGGCGGATATGCAGCGATACTAAATAACCAATGGTGCACAAGCTTATGGCCTCTGTATTGGGCAGAACAAGTGCTGACAAAAAAACAGACAGTCCTGGAACTGTTTCCAATAGTGGTAGCAATAGAAATATGGGGCGCCCGCCTGGCTAACAAAAATATACGCTTCATAACAAATAACACCAGCCTAGCGCACTTCATTAATAATATGGCATCATTGTCTCTCCCAGTGCTAGGCCTACTACGCCGGCTAGCATTCCTGTGCCTAAAACACAATGTATGGGTCCGCGCTAGCCACGATGCTGAGGGGTCTAACGCTGCTGCTAACGCTTTATCAAAATTCAATTGGCAGATTTTCACAGAGCTCCTCCCCAACGCCCGCCCATCGGGCAACAGTTGCCCACCCTCTCTATGGGATCTAGTGGACAATAGTTGATGCCTTTAATCAGAGTGTCAGTTGCCCCGTCGATGTGGCAAGCATACGGTAAGGCATGGGAACAGTGGACACGACTAGTAGCAGGCAGACGGGTTGACCAATGTGAACAAGCCAGATTACAAGTTACCATAGAATTTCTCCACCAGCTAATGATGAGGGGCATATCAGGGGCGTCAGGGCAGCGGTGTCTGACCGGAGTAGCATTTCACTTCCAACTACTGAATTGGGGACATGTGACAAAGAGATTCATCATCAGACAATCCATAAAAGGGTGGAAAAGGGGTCAGCCAAGTCAGGAGTGTAGACGTCCCGTCCCGTGTCACTAAAACTGATTTCTCACATCATATCCCTAACACCATTTACATGATACTCACAATTCGAAGCAACACTACTGTCTACTGTATTTGCGATCGCCTTCTTCGGGGCGCTATGCATAAGCGAATTAGTCCCTCAATCCAAAATTACCACCAGTGGAGGCTTATTACACCAGGATGTAGTCATAGCCAATAATGCAATACGTCTACGTATACGCAAATCGAAAACGGTTCCAGCGGGCAGGGGCACTTGGGTACTTCTACAACCCACAAATGGTACGCTGAGTAGGGTAACAATAGTAAAAACATATATAACCATCAGATCACAAAGTAATTTCTTCCTATCACACATTGATGGAACGCCATTATCAACATACCAGTTCCAAGCTATATTTAATAAATACATAACATCGGCAGGGAACCACCCCAAAGATTATGGGACACACTCATTCCACATAGGCGCGGCCACGGAAGCAGCAAGAGCAGGACTGTCACAAACGGAAGTTCAGAGGATAGGGAGATGGCGATCCACGTGTTTGGCGAGATACATAAGACCGGACTTGTTATCCTAACGTGGTTTGTTTCTTTTACAGGTGATGCTAAGCCAACAGTGTGGGAGATAGGCCACACGTATATATATTGGGCAGAAAAAAGGGCGAAAGTCTGCCCAGGCGGGAGGAAATTAGAGTTTCATAACATGTATTTGAACTGGAGAGGTATTAGAGGCCTGCAATGGCCACAGGTACTAATGGAGGTAATCAAGGTAGGGAGAGAGGCAAGAGGTCCGGTCTTCTTAGTTATACAGGCCGGGGGAAGCGACCTAGGTTATCACAAGAGCGCATAACTAATGGCAATAATGAAACTAGACACTGAGCGCTTCAGAGAATTTTTCACAAAAATAGTCAGAGATTGTGCCAAGCGCGGTATGGCAAGGTGCCCGAGACATCACGGCCATCGAACGGACAAGGCGGCTAATAAATATTTGGATGCCAAAATTTATAAGAGACAAAGGCGGACAACTGGAAGGAGATAAAGCAGGCTTCATACGGCCCGACTGTGTTCACTTAATGGATATTGGACTGGACATATTCCTGTCAGGACTCCAGGACGGAGTGGAACAAGCGTTAAGAGTGATGGATGAGGGTCAGAGTCCTGCATACTCGTATGCAGGATCCTCCGTGGCCTGGAAATAGAAAGGACATGTTGGAGAGTTACACTTGTTGGCCAACTTGCAGTTGTGGAGACTGGAGACACAGGGCATGCTGCAACAAGCTGAATTATTTTAGAAATAAAATGCCTTTCTAATGTAATGAGTATAAACAGTTAATAAAGCTGTGACCAATCCTCACCCATGCAGTTGTAAGAGTTACATGATTGTATTGTCAATGAAAGGGGGGCAGTAGGGGGCTCAGCATCTGGGTTTGGTTGGGGGTCACCACAGTCTGCCTAGGCTAGATGCAGTTAAAAATCATTATTAGATACACAGGCGGTGCAGCTTGCTTCGCAGCTGGGTTACTATGCTGACTAGCAGACACTGAAGCTTTGGAGCAGACCTCTGAATAAACAGCTCTTCAGACTCAACCATCTGTGTTACCCCAAGCCATAGTGTATGTAGTTTCTTACGGTTAAAAGGGGGGGGGGGAGGGAAGACCCAACCCACCTGTAATTGACGATGCCAACGTCACGTAAAACACAGCAAGGGGACTCCAAAAAGAGTCTCCATTTTTTCCAAAAATTTGGGGCACAGACACCACTTAAGTAGCATCAATCGCCCCAGAGTTGCTTAAAACGGTTGGTGAGGTGATTTTAACAAATCCTCAACTTTTACTCTCCCCAGGATGACACAGGGGTAGAAAAGTCCTTGCGGATCCATGATTTGTTCATCTTTATGAACGTGAGTCTGTCTACATTGTCAGTGGACAGCCGCGTGCGCTTATCTGTCAGCACACCACCAGCAGCGCTGAACACACGTTCAGAGAGAACAAAAATTATTATTAATTTGAAAGCTGGTGGAGCTTAGTATAGATGGTCTAATAGAATGAGTACCACACACTGCTACTATGCCCAAAATTATTTTCCAGGCAAGATGCAGCTAAAAATTATTAGTAATTTGAAAGCTGGTGGAGCTTAGTATAGATGGCCTAATAGAATGAGTACCACACACTGCTACTATGCCCAAAATTATTTTCCAGGCAAGATGCAGCTAAAAATTATTGGTAATTTGAAAGCTGGTGGAGCTTAGTATAGATGGCCTAATAGAATGAGTACCACACACTGCTACTATGCCCAAAATTATTTTCCAGGCAAGATGCAGCTAAAAATTATTAGTAATTTGAAAGCTGGTGGAGCTTAGTATAGATGGCCTAATAGAATGAGTACCACACACTGCTACTTTGCCCAAAATTATTTTCCAGGCAAAATGCAGCTAAAAATTATTAGTAATTTGAAAGCTGGTGGAGCTTAGTATAGATGGCCTAATAGAATGAGTACCACACACTGCTACTTTGCCCAAAAGGTTTTACTTGGCTAGGTACAGAAACAAAATTGTATTACATACACAGGTGGTGTAGCTTGCAACACAGATAGGCTACTCCACTGACTAACACACACTGCAAGAGGCCCAAAATGATTTGCTTAGCTAGATTTAGCCAAATGCTGTGAAAAACACTTGCACAGCACTAAAACAGACCTGCCTGGCAAAAAGTGATAGGAACTGATGTAACCTAGCCCTCAAAATGGCTGGAATTACAACTAGTCACTACTCCCAACCTATCTGTCTATTTAAGAGCACAGACCTGCCTGCTAAAAGTGCTAGGAACTGTTGTAACCTAGCCCTCAAAAGGGCTGCAATTACAAACTAGTCCCTACTCCCTAAACCTTTCTGTCTATTTAAGAGAAAATTCGCTTGCAATTCACACAATATAGCGCTAACAGCAGCAGCAGTGCCATCTAACATGCAGCTGCAGCAGTGAGAAAATGGTGGCGACGGGGAAAATGGCTGGGTCTTATAGGGCAAGGACATGTAACATACACAGCCAATGACACATGCCCTTGCTTGTGTGAAAAAAAGCACTTCGCTCCGTGTGTGCGCTGCTGATAGGCTGACAGACTGCACCTCCCCACTGTAAGTGCGGGAAAGAAAAAAAAATGGAGATCTTCATTATTTCTGCAGAGATCCATCCCATGCCCCTCCCCCCGCCCCGCTGTACACTCAAACTGTGTATTAACATTGATTATCAACATTACTGTGAAAAAATCCAGTTACGATTTTGGTGCACGAACAGTTATCGAACATAACCTCGAACAGCCGGATTTTTCTCAAATCGTTCGGGTTCGTCGAACGGCTCGAACACCGCCCAAAACAGCTCGAATTTGAGATTGGCGAACAGTTCGATTCAAACACCACTCATCTCTACCCTTCACAGCATTCATCACACCGTGGGGATTATATGAGTGTATCCGTATACCGTTTGGGCTCAGTTCAGCTCCAGCAGAATTCCAGAGGAGCATGGAGACATGTTTAGAAGGATTGAGGGACGATATCTGCCAGCCGTACTTGGATGACAATGTGGTACACAGCAAAACCTTCCAGGAGCATGTTGAGCACGTGAGGACCGTATTACAACGGTATCAACAACACGGAGTTAAGTTGACCCCAAAGAAGTGTGAACTGTTCAAAAGACAAGTCCGATTTCTAGGGAAAATTGTGTCTGGAGAAGGATATACCATGGACCCAGCAGAAATCGCTCCAGTACTGGCCTTAAAAGACAATCGTCCCTCTACAGTCGGTGAGTTGAGGCAGATATTAGGATTCCTCTCCTACTATCGTACTTACTTTCGGAACTTCTCTAGGATTGCCGCCCCACTATACCTCGTCTTGGGGGGGGGGGGCGACAGAGACAACAACACCCACGGAGAAAAAGAAGAACGCTGGTAGGACGGGGCTTAAAAGAAACAATGCCATTTCGTCCCAGCAGCCCATTCTCTGGACAACAGACCACCAGGAGGTATTGGAAGAACTAGTAGACTACCTGGTAAAACCACCCATCTTGGGATATCCTGATTTCAATTCACCATTTGTTCTTCATTGTAATGCCTCTCAAGTTGGACTGGGAGCTGCCCTGTATCAGCATCAAGATGGAAAATTGAGGGTGATCGGTTACGGTTCTAGAATGCCAAGAGTGTGCAAAGCAGTCATCAAAGCAAAAGGTGGCTACTTTGAAGAACCTAGAATATAAGACATATTTTCAGTTGTTTCACACTTTTTTGTTAAGTATATAATTCCACATGTGTTAATTCATAGTTTTGATGCCTTCAGTGTGAATATACAATTTCAATACTCATGAAAATACAGAAAAATCTTTAAATGAGGTGTGTCCAAACATTTGGTCTGTACTGTATGTCCTTACTACAGCCAAACTGAATGCAATGGGTCAGAGATGGGTCACTGAACTAGCTGACTTCAATTTAAGCATCAAGTACAGGCCAGGAAAATGCAATACGGATGCTGACGGATTGTCAAGAACGCCACTAGAGCCTGAGGAGTTCATGCAAGTGTGGCGCCCCTGCGGGTTCAGTCGCCACAGAGGTACTGCATGTCACCCAGAGGTGTGGTACCCCACTCTCAGGTAAGGAGGGAGTACTACCCGGGACCCACACACCCACATCCAATACACTCCACTTCAGTAGGGAAGGGCGAGATTGCTCCTAAGGGAGAGCACAGTCCCTGGTCCCTAGCTGGAAGGTGGAACTAGGTAGAGGAGGTGGGTGTAGGAAGTAGATCAGGGGAGCACAGGCAGAAAGAGTATAATAAAAAAGCAGAAGCAGCCAGTCCTGCTCAGGAGAGCAGTGTAGGAGGGTCCAGGCTCCTGGCTCCAGTGCTTGGAGCAGGAGTTGGGTGGAGAGAGAGGAGTCGGGCCTAGTTTGAGAGGCCCAGGAGAGAGAGTGAGAGAGGATGGGAACAGAGGGAAGGCTCCAGAGACAGAGGGGATCCCAGGGACACGGTGAGTGCAGGAAGCCACCCGTGCGCATGAATTCACATGGACGTGGAGGGATCAGGCCGCAGAGAGGGGACCGGCCCCTAAACTAGTGGAGAACAACCAGGCTCAGCTAGATAACCAGAGGCTGCTGCATTTTTAAGGTGCTTCAGCCAACAACCACAATTACATTGCCAAAAAGGTGGCTGCATAAGGTCCAGGGGACTGCACGTCGCCCGACAAGACCAGAGGCTACTGGCTTGGGACACTGATTGTGAGGCACAGGGCAGGAGGGTGAGAGCCAGCGCAGTGAGACAACCAGGAAAAGTACTTAGAACGGGGTCCCGTGTAAGTGCTCCTGAAATACCTGAGAGTTTGCTGGATCACTACCCCGGAGGACATAGGACGACGTGGGCGGTTATAATCCGGAAAGTATAAGCTGAGAAGCTTAACAACTGTGAGTAAAATCTGAAGACTGCACCCCACTGTGTCCTTGAAAAATTGCTGCGCCATCACCATCACCTGCACTACACTGCACCAACAACATCTACCTCATAGCATCACTATATCCTGCCCTGGAGCTTAGCTCTGCCTGTGGAGAGCTGAACCAACTCTGCTGCGTCACCATCAGCTCCAGAGGATCTGCACCGTAGCGGTGGCCCCATATAGCCGCATACCACAGGTGGCGTCACGAACATTATCTCTAAAAACTTTATTCCACTTTTATTTTCCCTTTATTTGACCGCCCGGGGCCACGGACCAGGTCACTGCCACCGTGACATCCCAGTACCGACCGGCCTAGCCACCAAGTACGCCACGGTCCCAGGGGGCGTGTCATAAGAATGCTTAGTGGAAGTCAGTCTGGAAGCAATTGAGAGCACTACCCAAGCAGTACAAGCTTATCTGGAGGAAGACACACCATTGTGGTGTCCGTTGACGGTGGAAACCACCATAAAAGCGAGAGAACAAGATCACTCCCAGTCTATTCAACAACTACCAAAAGGGAAATCTGTAGAGCACAACGGGAAGATCAGATAATTGGTAGAATACTACTTTGTGGACCAAAATCGGTTTCCAAGTAAACAAGAAAGAGACAATGAGTCACCAGCAGTATCTGTTTTAATTAAAGAATGAATAAAGCTCTCCCTCAGTGAAGACGGTATCCTGTATCGTATAGGAGGACAAAACCGTCGGGTTGGTACTACCCAGAGTATTCCGTAGGTTGGTCTTCAAAGAACTCCATGAAAACATGCTACACCTGGGAGTGGAAAGGACAACCAACTTGATCCGTGAACGTTTCTTCTGGTGATACATGCAGAGAGATATTGAGAGGTACGTAACTAGGGAGTGTGGGTGTTTGAAAGATAAACGTCTCAACACATCAAGCCGGGCACCTATGGGCAACATCCAAATTACGTATCCGTACTTTCTACATCTCGAGACGTGCAAGGGTGGTTGCGAATACATCTTGGTGGTGATGGATCATTTCAATTGATTTGCTCAAGCATATGCCACCACCAATAAATCAGGTCAAAAGGCGGCAGAAAAGATCTTCAATGATTTTGCTTTGAGGTTTGGGTTCCCTACGAGGTTACACCACGACCAAGGAAGAGAATTTGAGAACCAGCTCTTTGCCAAGCTAGGAAAGTACTGTAGAATTCAGAGATCCCACGCAATGCCCTATCACCCAGAGGGAAATGGACAAGTGGAACGTTTTAACCGAACATTATTGTCAATGTTGCGCACTTTAACAGCTGATGAGAAGAAAGACTGGAAGAGTTCTCTGTCAAAAGTGGTAAATGCCTATAACTGTACAAAAAGCAATGCAACGATTTTACACCCTTTTTCCTATTGTATGGACGATCGCCAAGACTGCCAATCGACATCATGTTCAATACTCCGGTGTCAGAGACTTACAAGACGTATCCGGAGTACGTTCGGAAATGGAAGGAACAGATGGCAGAGGCATACAACATAGCATCCAAAGTGGTTATGCAAGGACAGAGCAAAAGTAAGGCGTACTATGGTCGAAAATGTTATGGAACAGAATTGGCACTGGGAAGCTGGGTGCTAGTCAATAATATACATGAGAAAGCCGGTCCAGGAAAACTTCATTTGTACTGGGAAGACAAGGTGTATGTGGTCGTAAGGAGGAAAGCTGATGACAGACCAGTGTATGAAATCCGATTGGAAACGGGAGACAAGAAAACCAGAATAGCCCATCGGAATTTACTACTACCCTGTGATTATCTCCCACCACAAGACTTCCCAGAAGTAGACCGATATCATCCGAGATCGACTAAGGGACCACCATAGACTGAAGCTCCGGAGGTGCATAGTGACCTTGAAAATTCCGATGGAGAAGAACACACCGTTGTATTTTTCGGACTGGTAAAGAGAGGGATGTACCATCCTCAGGAAATTGAACTAAGTCCTGAAGCTCCAGAGTTCATACCAAGGAGTACAGATGAAGTCCAATTCAGATCTGATGATCAAACACCAGCCACTGAAGAGACCGATCGACACTCAGGAGGAGCGGAATTACCAGACCGTGTGGAAACAAGCAACTCAGGAGAAGTACAGGAACTTACCGAGGCAGCTCTAAGAGCATCTGAGGAAGCACAGGAAATGAGTGCAGCGGAAGAAACTTCTGTGACAGAAGAACCCGTGGTCTCTGAGGAACAACCCACCAGGATGCTGCTGACTCCAGACGTGAGGAGGCCCGTGATGCTGACGTATGATACACTTGGCGAACCGAGTCAAGGACTGTCGACTAGAAACAGGTATCTCTGCCTGTGGACCATTTAAGCCCACTTGAGTGATATTCACCACCGAGAGGCAGTATGGATAATGTTGCCTGGTGGAAAGACTTGTTTTCATGCTTTGATTTTCCTTAAAAGACTTAATAGAAACAAAGAACTGTTAAAGCATAGAGAGAGAGAGCTGGTTGAAGATGTACGAAAAGCTCCAGCTGAAGAGATGCTGATTGTTTTAATTATGTTAATTGTTTATTTCTTACTGGCATTCTACAAGAAAAATATCATAAGATTAGGTTGTTATCAATGTTTATGATTGTTATACCAATTTCACAATGCCAATTTGTATATAAAGTTATCCAACTTTCACCACTGTCTCAGAATTGGTCAGATTGACCAATTAAGACAAATGTCGAGGACGACATTCAAAACGGAGGGAAGAGTGTTATATGCAGAAGTAGTGCTGTTGCTTTAAAAGCATTCAGCAACTATTAGAAGTAACACAAGGACATGAGACAGGAAGTGTTGTGCTCCAGAAGTATCTAGCAACTAGAGGGGTTAACAGAGTCACAGGAGAAGGGGAGTGTTTTAGCAGAGCCTCAGGGGGATTGTGGGGAAGTTGTTTACTGTCTGGCTGAAGCGGAAGAGAAAGCTGGTGTGTGTAATCTGTATCTCACAGAAGCACCCCTGCAAGTGAAAAAGATTCAAGTCAGGAGTGAAGCTAAGCACAGGTCAGGTAGAGTTCCTGAACTAGCAGTGCATAGTATTATCGGTCAGAAATATAAGGACTGGAAGAAATGGTGTCACAGGGATCATCTCCCTCAGCAAACCCTCCCCCCTCCTGCTTCTCACTGTGCTGTAAAGAATGCTGTGTTCATTAATGTGCCTTTGCATTAGAACTGTGCTATCCTGTACTACTGGGAAGACTGTGAACTGCTGTGCTGCTAAGGAAACTGTACTGCTTGTCACTGGAACCTGTTGTTCTTAAGTCTTAGCTTGCATTGGCTGTGCGGCTTCTTATTAAATGCTACTGTTCGACCGTTTATTAGGACTCTTGTCAAGTGTATCTGGTCAGCAAGTGAAACACCCTACGTGTCTGTGCCTGAGGGTCAATACCCCTGTGTGCCTGAGAGAAGCTGCAGCACATGGTCTATGGTCGCCCTGAGTAACGGTTCCCCCAGGATTCCAAAGAATTCATGTAACCTGTCTCTCCCCTATCTGAACCTAGCGGCGTGTGTGTAACACATTTTCAACTAAATTCAACTGGGTCCACGAGGCTTCACCTGTCCTGTGAGCAGATTAGTAGGGTGCCAGGTGTCATACCCATATCACTTAGTACCACACAACCCCTTTTAATGTGTTGTCCAAATCAATAGAATATTGATGTCCCACTGAAATAAAGTCATGCGACGGCTGCACCCAGAATTGCCCAATATTGGCATCAAATTACCATTTAACCAATGCAAGTAATTACAGTTCAGCCTCTGACAATTTAATGAGGCCTCATCCACAGTAAAAAAATACTTTGTTTGGTTCGTAACGTTATACAGCAGGAACATCTCAGTTTGAAATAGTTTGGAGAATATCTCCTATGTTATACAGGCATCATCCACAGTAAAAAAAATACTTTGTTCGGTTCCTAATAGTGATGAGCGAGCACTAAAGTGCTCAGGTGCTCGATGCTCGGGTCGAGCACATTGGAATACTCGGGTGCTCGACCCGAGTAATGAGCCCAATGTAAGTCTATGGGAAACTCGAGCATTTTTCCAGTGGCTCCCCCCGGCGGTCTGCAGAGGGCCTAAAAAATGCCCAAATCGATGGGAAAAGTGCTCAAGTGACATGGTAACAGCATGGGGAAGACCCCTGGAAGCATTTCTGACTCCCAGGTCACTGCTATCAACAATTTTGTCACAGCATTACGCCAATTTTACGGACTCACAATAAAACATACAAAAATGAAACCAAAATGAATTTTCTTGGAAATATGTTAAGGCACATAGTTTGTAAAGCCGAATAAAGACTTGCGTCCATCAAGTTCGACCTGTTAGTTCTGTAATTGCTAAAGTTGATCCAGAGGAGGGCAAAAACCCCAAATGACTTGGCCAATCTTCACCTGAGGAAAAATTCCCTCCCGACTCTGAAACCAGCAGTCAGAATAAATCCCTGTATCAACTTACTATTTTATTTTATTTTTAAGTATATGCTGAAATCTGCCTGGTATCTAGAAATGCATCCAGTCCCCGTTTGAACTGGTGTAGTGAATCCGACATTACCGTCTCCTCACTCAGTGAATTCCATATTCTCACTGCTCTTACCGTAAAGAACCCCTTCCTATGCTGGTGCTGAAACCTTTTCTCTTCCAGTCTTAGTGAATGCCCTCTTGTTACCGTAATATCCCTCCTTTTGAACAAATCCCTGGCAAGGTCTCTATACTGTCCCCTAACATATTTCCACACATTTATTATGTCCCCCCTCAACCTTCTCTTTTCCAGGCTGAATAGTTCTAGTTTTGCCAACCTCTCTGGGTATTGCAGTCCCTCCATTCCCTTTATTAATTTTGTTGCCCTCCTTTGTACCTTTTCAAGCTCATTTATATCCTTTCTATATATTGGGGCCCATAACTGAGCACAGTATTCCAAGTGTGGTCTGACCAGTGCTTTGTACAGTGGAAGAACAATGTTCTCCTCCTTTGCAGCTATACCTCTTCTGATACATCCCATTACCCTGTTTGCCCTTACAGCAGCGGCCTGACTTTGGGCACTCCAATTTAGTTTGCTATCAATCAAGATGCCCAAGTCCTTCTCCATCTCTGAATTCCCCAATGATTTCCCATTCAGTGAGTACTGGTGACTTCCATTTTTCCTTCCCATATGTATGACCTTACATTTCTCCTCGTTAAACCTCATTTGCCATTTAATGCTCCACCTACCCAGCTTATCCAAATCCCTCTGTAGGTCTGCACTGTCCTCTTTTGTATTAATTGTTTTACATAACTTTGTGTCATCTGCAAATATTGATATTTTACTATTTATCCTGTTGACTATGTCGTTAATAAAGATATTAAATAACATTGGGCCTAGTACAGACCCCTGTGGTACCCCACTAGTGACGCTTACCCAATCTGAGTATATTCCATTTATAACCACCCTCTGCCTTCTATCCTTTAGCCAGTTAGCTACCCACTTGCAGACATTTTCCCCCAGCCCCATCATTCTCATTTTGTATACCAACCTATTATGTGGCACGCTATCGAACGCTTTTGAGAAGTCGAGATACACGACATCCACTGGTTCCCCCTGATCTACTCGAGAGCTAACCTCCTCGTAGAAGTCAATCAGGTTTGTTTGGCAGGAGCGATTCCTCATGAATCCATGTTGGTTCGGGATTAAAAGATTATTAGCATCAAGATGCTCCGTAATTGCCTCTTTAATGAAGCTTTCAAAAATTTTGCCCACAACGGACGTCAGACTCACCGGCCGATAGTTTCCGGCGTCACTTTTCGCTCCCTTTTTGAATATTGGCACTACATTCGCCTGTCGCCAATCAAGTGGCACAGACCCAGTCTCAACAGAGTCCTTAAATATAAGATATAACGGTCTGTCTATCACATTACTTAGTTCCCTTAGTACCCGTGGGTGTATGCCATCAGGTCCTGGTGATTTGTTTATTTTAATGTTACTGAGGCGTTTCTGTACCCCAGCTTGGGTTAGATTTGTCATACTTAGTGGAGGATTAAGTTTGTCACTTCTCATTTCTCCTGTTAGTTCGATTTCCTTTGTGAAAGTTGTCGAAAAAAAATTATTTAATAGATTAGCTTTATCCTCATCTTTCTCTATGATTTTGCCTTCATCACTTTTTATCGGTCCAATATTATCCGATTTAATCCTTTTACTATTTATATACGTAAAGAACAGTTTGGGATTTGATCTACTTTCCCTAGCAATACGTCTCTCTGTTTCCTCCATCGCTATTTTTATTTGTTTTTTACAGGTTCTCGTTTTTTCCTTGTAACACATTAGTAGTGCCTCCTTACTGTTTTCCTGTTTTAATCTCTTGAATGCCTCTTTTTTGCTATTTAACGCCCCTTTTACGTTCTTGTTCAACCATATTGGTTTCCTCTTATTTCTGGCCCTTTTATTCCCATACGGTATATATCTCCCGCACTGAGTATTCAGAATTCTTTTGAAGGTTTCCCATTTACTATTCGTATTTCCTTGATTAAGAACTTTGTCCCAGTCAATAAGTTGAAGGCTTTCTTTCAGCTGATCAAACTTCGCCCTCCTAAAGTTTAATGTTTTTGTTGTTCCCTTATTGATAACCCTACTGAAGGGCATTTTGAAGTCGATAATATTATGGTCGCTATTACCTAGGTGCCCCCCTATCTGTACCTCAGTTATTCTATCAGGCCTATTAGTCAATATTAAGTCCAACACGGCCTTCCCTCTCGTTGGTTCCTGCACTAGTTGGGAGAGATAGTTATCCTTAATATTTGTCAAGAACCTTTTTCCTTTCTGAGATCTACAGGTTTCTGTTTCCCAGTCAATATCCGGGTAGTTGAAATCCCCCATTACAATCACTTCATTATGTTTTGCTACTTTGTCTATTTGTCCTAATAGCAGATTCTCATTCTCCTCTGTTATATTGGGTGGCTTATAGCAGACCCCCAGTAATATCTTATTATTATTTTTAGTTCCCTCTATCTCTACCCACATGGACTCGACCCCCTCTTCTCCCTCTCCTATATCTTCCCTTAGTCTGGGTTTTAGACATGACTTTACATATAAGCAGACTCCTCCGCCTTTCCCCTGTTTCCGGTCCCTTCTAAATAAACTATAATCTAATAAATTTACCGCCCAGTCGTAGCTATCGTCTAGCCAAGTCTCTGTTATACCTACGATGTTATACCTCTCCTCCGATATAAGCGCCTGCAGCTCATCCGCCTTATTGGTCAGGCTTCTTGCGTTGGTCAGCATGCAAGATAAAACTTTGGGGTTATTTAGCATCCAATTCTTCTCTAACGATCTAACTGTACTATCCCCACCCCCCTCTCCACCCTCATTATATTCACTTCTCCCCTTCCCCCTTGCTTGCCTCACATCCCACCTATTTCCTTGGTTTCCCCCCCCCCCCGTCTCTAGTTTAAAAACTCCTCCAACCTATTAGCCATCTTCTTCCCCAGCACCGCTGCACCCTCCCCATTGAGGTGCAGCCCGTCCCTACGGTAGAGCCTGTAGCCGACCGCGAAGTCGGCCCAGTTCTCCATGAACCCAAACCCTTCTGCCTTGCACCAACTCTTTAGCCACTTATTCACCTCCCTAACTTCCAGTTGGCGCTCCTGTGTGGCTCGCGGGATTGGTAGTATTTCTGAGAAAACTACCTTGGAGGTCCTTGCCCTAAGCTTCCTACCTAGGTCCCTGAAATCATTTTTAAGGACCCTCCATCTACCACTCACTTTGTCATTGGTGCCGATGTGGACCATGACCGCTGGGTCTTCGCCAGCCCCACCCAGTAACCTGTCAACCCGATCCACGATGTGCCGGACTCGAGCGCCAGGGAGGCAGCACACCGTTCGGCGATCCCGGTCTTTGTGACAGATTGCCCTGTCTGTCCCCCTAATAATAGAGTCACCCACTACCAGAACCTGTCTTGCCTGCCCTACACTTCCCCCCTCCCCCTCATTACTGGAGCATACACTCCCCCGGCGGTCAGAGGATCTGTCGTGCTCCAATAATGCCGGTTCTGAACCAGCCTTCCTATACTTCTTCCCTCTATCCCTCCTAACTGTTATCCAGCTCCCTGCCTGTTCAGCCTGCACTTCCCCTCTATGCTCCACCCCCAGTATTGACCCATTGAGTGTCTGCTCGGTGAGCAGCAAACTCCGTTCCATGTTGTCGATGCTCGTCAGTACCACTATCTGAGCACTTAGATCCAGAATTTGGGCTTCCAAGTGCACGATATGCTCACATCTCTCGCAGCAGTATGGAACCTCGAGCGGTTGCTCACGGAATGCATACATTGCGCAAGATGTACACCCTTTCCAGGGTAATGACTTGTATATAAGGCAAAATAAATATACAAAAATGTTCCTCCACATCTTGGGCTATGTTCACACATAGCGTTTTGATTAGTGTTGAGCAAGCACTAAAATGCTCACCGTGATACTCGGGTGCACGACCCAAGCAACGAGCTCAATGTTAGCTAATGGGAGACCCGAGCATTTTTGCGACGGCACCCCCGGCAGTCTGTAGAAAGCCTAAAAAGTTCGGCTACACAGTTATA
This sequence comes from Phyllobates terribilis, assembly GCF_046119375.1. Lineage (NCBI taxonomy): Eukaryota > Metazoa > Chordata > Amphibia > Anura > Dendrobatidae > Phyllobates > Phyllobates terribilis. The sequence goes on along the minus strand of NW_027362772.1, from coordinate 53,536,582 downwards.
GGGCATACAGTGAGTGTAATTTTGAGGCACTCCAATGCCCCTTGGAAGTGAAATGGAGGTCAGAGGGCCTTAACTAAACCGTTTTTTCCATTTATAGCAACTGGGTCTCCTGTACACTGTTGGCCTAAGCACTGAATGGTAGGCTTTCCAAAAATTATGAGGAACTGCAATGCCCCTTGAAACAGACGTGGATTGCAGCGTACTAAAAACCTTCTACCCATTATTGGGGAGTGGGTCTCCCTTAGTGTTCGCCTATGCATTGAAAAGCAAAAGCTGACTAAAATTAGGAGGAAATGCAATGCCCGTTGGAAGAGTCGTGGAGGTTAGAGGTAATTAAAAACAACATTTCAATGCCCCTTGGAAGAGCTGTGGAGTTCAGAGTGGTTTAACAAGACGGTTTTAATGCTTCTTGGAAGAGACGTGGAGGTCACAGTAGCTTAACAAGATGGTTTTAATTCCCCTTGGAAGAGCTGTGGAGTTCAGAGTGGTTTAATAAGATGGTTTTAATGCCCCTTGGAAGAGCTGTGGAGTTCAGAGTGGTTTAACAAGACGGTTTTAATGCCCCTTGGAAGAGTGGTGGAGGTCGCAGTGGAATAAAAAGACAATATCAATGCCCCTTGGAAGAGTGGTGGAGGTCACAGTGGAATAAAAAGACAATATCAATGCCCCGTGGAAGAGACATGGAGGTCACAGTAGCTTAACAAGACGGTTTTAATGCCCCTTGGAAGAGCTGTGGAGTTCAGAGTGGTTTAACAAGACGGTTTTAATGCCCCTTGGAAGAGACGTGGAGGTCACAGCAGCTTAACAAGATGGTTTTAATGCCCCTTGGAAGATTGGTGGAGGTCACAGTGGAATAAAAAGACAATATAAATGCCCCTTGGAAGAGTGGTGGAGGTCGCAGTGGAATAAAAAGACAATATCAATGCCCCTTGAAGAGACGTGGAGGTCACAGTAGCTTAACAAGACGGTTTTAATGCCCCTTGGAAGAGCTGTGGAGTTCAAAGTGGTTTAACAAGACGGTTTTAATGCCCCTTGGAAGAGACGTGGAGGTCACAGTAGCTTAACAAGATGGTTTTAATGCCCCTTGGAAGAGTGGTGGAGGTCGCAGTGGAATAAAAAGACAATATCAATGCCCCGTGGAAGAGATGTGGAGGTAACAGTAGCTTAACAAGATGGTTTTAATGCCCCTTGGAGGAGTGGTGGATGTTACAGTGGAATAAAAAGACAATATCAATGCCCCGTGGAAGAGACGTGGAGGTCACAGTAGCTTAACAAGACGGCTTTAATGCCCCTTGGAAGAGCTGTGGAGTTCAGAGTGGTTTAACAAGATGGTTTTAATGCCCCTTGGAAGAGCTGTGGAGTTCAGAGTGGTTTAACAAGACGGTTTTAATGCCCCTTGGAAGAGTGGTGGAGTTCGCAGTGGATTAAAAAGACAATATCAATGCCCCTTAGAAGAGTGGTGGAGGTCGCAGTGGAATATAAAGACAATACCAATGCCCCTTGGAAGAGCTGTGGAGTTCAGAGTGGATTAACCAGACGTTTTTAATGCCCCTTAGAAGAGTGGTGGAGGTCGCAGTGGATTAAAAAGACAATATCAATGCCCCTTAGAAGAGTGGTGGACGTCGCAGTGGAATGAAAAGACAATATTAATGCCTAGTGGAAGAGACGTGGAGGTCACATTAGCTTAACAAGACGGTTTTAATGCCCCTTGGAAGAGCTGTGGAGGTCGCAGTGGAATAAAAAGACAATATCTGTTAGAACCCTCCTGTTAGTTTTTTTTATCTTGTGTTTTGCGGTCACGTGACCATCTGCCTATATATTCCAACTCCGCCCTTCTGGCTTTGCTGGACTTCAGTGTTGTTTGACTGTTTTGCTAGCCTGGTGCTTTGGTGCCTATCTCTGTCAGTTTGCTTGGTCCTCTGGGACCTCTAGTACTTTTGTCAGTTTGTCTTTTGTGTTCTACAACAATTTCTGTTTAGGAGGTGTCCCATTTTTGTCCCAATCCTTAGTTCTTTTAGGGACCCCTCCCTTAATTCTATAGGTCTTCGTTCAGACTAGCCGAGGACGAAGGCGGGTCTGTTCACTAGGAACAGGTAGCCCGCTACATCCTAGGGATTCAGCTTAGTCTTATTGTAGGGACAGCTTTCTCCTATCTCTCCTTAGTTCTTGTTGCAGATCATAACAGTAAGTCCAGCCCAAAAAAACTAAAAGGAAAGAAATTCGGGGATCAGTATGGTTTCCGTCCAGGAGTTGGCTCAACGCCTGCAGGGATTGTCTCTGGAGGTGGCCGAGCTTCAGCAACACGTGAGTATCTGTCCTGGAGCGGATTTTGTCGAACCCAAGGTAGGACTGCCTGATGTTTTTTGTGGTAAACAGCAAGATTTTTTTTTCTTTAAAAATGCTTGTTTGTTATATTTTCCTTTGAGACAAAGATCCTCTGGGAATGAATCACAGCGCATTGGTTTTATTATGTCACTTTTGCGCAAAGAACCACAGGGTTGGGCCTTTTCTCTCCAGCCTAATGATCAGTGTTTAAGTTCTGTTGAAGAATTTTTTTCTGCTATGGGGCTATTATATGACGATCCTGATCGAATCTCATCTGCTGAATCAGAACTTAGACGTTTGAATCAGGGGTCTGATGATGTTGAAAATTATTGCACACACTTCAGGACATGGGTTTCAGAAGTTAAGTGGAATGATTCGGTGCTGAGATGTTTATTTCTTGCTGGTCTGAGTGAAAGGGTTAAGGATTTGCTAATTGCATTCCCTGCACCTGAGACTCTGCAGAAGGCTATGCAGTTAGCTGTTCGTATAGACAGGAGACTGAGGTGCAGGCTCAATGAGGTAAAGACTTCTGTAATGTCAGGTCCTAGTCCCCAGAAAATCTGCTGTGACGGTGGGGAACCGATGGAGGTTGGGGCATGTCACTCCGCTCTCAGGAAAAAGACCGGAGATTCACCGAGGGATTGTGTCTTTATTGTGGTAAAGGTGACCATTTGATTAAGTATTGTGAGCGTCGTTTAAGTAAAGAAAAAAAAAAGGTCAGTTACGCCCGTATAGCTTGTTTACGCTCTGCAGGAGTATTTATTTCTGGGAGTACTACTCTGCAGGGAGATTTGATTGAATTTCAGGTATTTGTGGATTGTGGTTCAACACTTAATGTGATTGATAAAGGGTTTTTGGAAAACCTTAAATTGAAATCCAAACCTTTGTCATCACCTCTTTCTGTGGTTGCAATTGATAACACTCCTTTGAAATGTATTACTCACAAGACTGCTGCATTTCCTCTCACTATCAATGGAGTTCACCCTAAAATTTTGGACTTGGTTGTTTTGGATAATTTACCCTCTCCAGTTGTTCTAGGATTGCCTTGGTTAAGACTGCACAATCCTTTATTGGACTGGTCTACTAATGTGATTAAGTCTTGGAGTCTGAAGTGCTATGATAAATGTTGTAATGGTCGCATTGCGGCTGTGGAAAAAGTGAAATTACCTGTACCTATTCAAGATTTTTGGAGGGTTTTTTCGGAGGAGGAGTCGCAAGTTTTACCTCCTCATAGGGATTATGATTGCGCCTTTGAGTTTGTTTCGGGTGCTACTCTTCCCAAAAGTCGCTTGTTTAATCTGACTATCCCTGAAAGAAAGGCCTTGGAGGAGTACATACAGACTAGCCTAGCTGCTGGTCACATTAGACCTTCTAAGATGCCAGGGGCAGTTGGATTCTTCTTTGTTAAAAAAAAGGACGGCGGTTTACGTCCATGTCTGGATTTACGTGAAATTAATAAGATTACCGTATGCAATTCCTACCCATTACCGTTAATTCCTGACTTGTTTAACCAGTTAGTGGGGGCCAAGTGGTTCTCCAAAATTGATCTCCGGGGGGCATACAATTTGTTACGTGTGAAGGAGGGTGATGAATGGAAAACTGCTTTTATCACTCCGGTAGGTCATTTTGAGAATCTGGTGACGCCTTTTGGTCTTACCAATGCACCTGCATTTTTTCAGAACCTTATTAATGACATCCTGAGACCTCTGATTGGTAAGAATGTGGTTGTGTATTTGGATGACATTTTGATTTATTCACCAGATCTGGAGTCCCATTGGCAGAGTGTACGTGAAGTTTTGCAGTTATTGGGTGATAATTCACTCTTTGCTAAGCTGGAGAAATGTGAGTTCGCTGTGCAGAAAATTAGTTTTTTGGGCTACACTGTCTCCAGCGAGGGCTTTGAGATGGACCCTGTGAAGGTTCAGGCTGTGCAGGAATGGCCTAGGCCTATTGGTTTGAAATCTATACAGAGATTTTGGGGTTTTGCCAATTATTACAGGAAATTCATTAAGAATTTTTCTGTAATTGTTAAACCTCTAACCGATCTCACCAGGAAAGATGCGAATACGGCCCAGTGGACTACTGAGGCCATTGAAGCATTTGAGTATCTCAAAGAGAATTCAGTTCTGCCCCTATCCTTATGCAGCCTGATGAGACCAAGCCTTTTTTGGTCGAGGTCGATGGTTCATCGGTGGGGGTCGGAGCAGTTTTGTCTCAGGAGAACAAGGGTGGAGTACATCCTTGTGCCTTCTTTTCGAAAAAAATTTCGGAAACCGAACTGAATTATGATGTTGGAAATCGGGAGTTGCTGGCTATTAAACTCGCGTTTGAACATTGGCGTAATTTTTTGGAAGGCGCTAGATTTCCTATTCAGGTTTTCACAAATCATAAGAATTTGATCTATCTGGATGCTGCCAAGCGCTTGAATGCCTGTCAAGCTAGGTGGGCACTTTTTTTTTCTCGGTTTCATTTTTCTGTTACCTATATCCCTGGTACTAAGAATGTTAAAGCCGATGCTTTATCTCGCAGCTTCTCTCCTATGGTCGGTGCCGAGGAGGAGGAGAGAATTTTACAGAAAGGAGTTGTGGTGGCGGCTTTGGACTCCATTTTGGAGAATGGGATTCTGAAAGCTCAAGATGATGCTCCATCTAACACTCCCCATGGGAGGTTGTTCATGCCTAGAGCCTTTTGGAGAGATTTGTTTGTGGAGTGTCATGAGTCTCTGTTGGCAGGTCATCCAGGTATTTCGGAGACTAAGAGACTGATCAGTCGCAGTTTTTGGTGGCCTGGATGGCAGAAGGAAGTCATCAAGTGGGTGCGTCAGTGTACTGTGTGCGCTAGGTCAAAGGCTTCACATACTCCTGCTGCGGGGTTGCTTTGCCCTCTGGAGGTTCCTAGTGCGCCTTGGACGCATCTCACTATGGATTTTATTACTGATCTTCCTGTGTCCGAGGGTTTTACTGTCATCTGGGTGGTCGTGGACCATCTTAGTAAGATTTGTCATTTGGTTCCATTCATTAAGTTGCCCTGCGCCAAGACACTCGCTAAGGCGTTTGTTAAAGAGATTGTCAAGCTCCATGGCGTTCCCACGGATATTGTTTCTGATAGAGGACCTCAGTTTGTGGCTCGCTTTTGGCGTGCTTTTTGTGACAGGTTGGGAGTCCATTTGTCATTTTCATCTGGTTATCATCCTGAGTCTAATGGACAGACTGAAAGAAAGAACCAGGATGTTGAACAGTTTTTTGCATTGTTTTGTGGCGGACAATCAAGAGGTGTGGTCGGAGTTTCTGCCTCTCGCAGAATTTGCTCTTAACAATCATACATCCTCCTCTGCTGGGTGTTCTCCTTTTTTTTGTTGTACTGGGAGACATCCGTCTTTTGTTTCATTATCCAAATTGGGGTCGGCGGTGTCGGAGGAGGAGAATTTTTCCGGTGATTTGGAGAGAGTTTGGACTAATGTACGTTGTAACCTTCAAGAGGCTAACAAAAGTCCAAGAAGTATTTTGACAGGAAACGTAAAGAGTTTTTTTTTACTGTGGGTGACATGGTTTGGTTGTCCTCAAAGAACCTGCGGTTGAGGATTCCCTCTAAAAAACTGGGTCCTAAGTTTGTGGGTCCATTTAAAGTGCTTCAGGTTGTTAACCCGTCTGCTGTTAGGTTGGATGTCCCTACTTCCAGAAAGATTAATCCTGTGTTTCATGTTTCCTTGTTGAAAAAGGCTGACGTATCTGATAGGGACGTCACTGTCACAGTTCCCCCTGTGGTGGAAGACGGCGAATATGAAATTTCGCGTATCTTGAATTCTAGATGGCATAGAGGGAGATTACAGTATCTTGTCTTCTGGAAGGGTTTCGGTCCCGAAGACAACTCCTGGGTAAGGACGGATGCTCCTAGGCTTGTTAAAGCTTTCCACAGGAGGTTTCCGGATAGGCCTGGGCCTGGAGGATCTGGAGGATCCTCATAAAAGAGGGGGCACTGTTAGAACCCTCCTGTTAGTTTTTTCTATCTTGGGTTTTGCGGTCACTTGACCATCTGCCTATATATTCCAGCTCCGCCCTTCTGGCTTTGCTGGACTTCAGTGTTGTTTGACTGTTTTGCTAGCCTGGTGCTTCGGTGCCTATCTCTGTCAGTTTGCTTGGTTCTCTGGGACCTCTAGTACTTTTGTCAGTTTGTCTTTTGTGTTCTACAACAATTTCTGTTTAGGAGGTGTCCCATTTTTGTCCCAGTCCTTAGTTCTTTTAGGGACCCCTCCCTTAATTCTATAGGTCTTCGTTCAGACTAGCCGAGGACGAAGGCGGGTGTGTTCACTAGGAACAGGCAGCTCGCTACATCCTAGGGATTCAGCTTAGTTTTATTGTAGGGACAGCTTTCCCCTATCTTTCCTTAGTTCTTGTTGCAGATCATAACAATATCAATGCCCCTTGGAAGAGACATGGAGTTCACAGTAGCTTAACAAGACGATTTTAATGCCCCTTACAAGAGCCATGCAGTACAGCATATTAAAAACATTATTCCCATTATTGGGGAGTGGGTCTCCCATAGTCTTTGCCTATGCCTTCCAAGCAAAAGCTGCCAAAAATTAGGATGGAGGAACTTGCAATGCCCCTTACAAGAGCCATGCAGTACAGCATATTAAAAACATTATTCCCATTATTGGGGAGTGGGTCTCCCATAGTCTTTGCCTATGTCTTCCAAGCAAAAGCTGCCAAAAATTAGGACAGAGGAACTTGCAATGCCCCTTACAAGAGCCATGCAGTACAGCATATTAAAAACATTATTCCCATTATTGGGGAGTGGGTCTCCCATAGTCTTTGCCTATGCCTTCCAAGCAAAAGCTGACAAAAATTAGGACGGATGAACTTGCAATGCTGGCAACACGGACCACGGTCACCCTTGTGGTATAGTGGTGGTGGAGGCTGAGGATAAGGAGAAGAGCAAAAAACAGCCAAAATGAGGAAGCGTATACCCATGTGTGGGTGTGAAGCGGTGCATGGGAATACACCTCCCGAAATAACACAGTGGATTTGACTTTGTTACTCTGCTGTCATTTGGTGGTGATGAGAAGTCTGGCCTAATCCAGCCCTTGTTCATTTTGAAAAGGGTCAGCTTGTCAGCATTGTCAGTTGACAGGCGAGTGCGCTTATCAGTTATAATTCCCCCAGCGGCACTAAAAACACGCTCCGATAACACGCTAGCGGCAGGGCAGGCCAGGACCTCCAAGGCGTACAGAGCGAGTTCATTCCAAGTGTCCAGCTTGGATACCCAATAATTAAAAGGCACAGAGGAATCACGGAGGACGCTGGTACGGTCGGCAAGGTACTCCCTCGCCATCTTTTGAAACTTTCCACTCCTTGTGAGAGTACCCCGCGCCTCAGGGCCTGTAAGCTGGGCGGGTCTCAGAAAACTGTCCCAGAACGTTGACAGTATTCCCCTGCTTCTGCTGGATTGCAGTTGCATCTCTCTCGCCTGTACGCCTTGGCTGGGCAACGAACTGTGACCTCTGCCGCTAGCGTGTTCAGATGGGAATTTTTTTAGCAGTTCTGCAGCAAGGGCCTTCTGGTACTGCCCCATTTTTGTAGACCTCTCCAAGTCAGGAATAAGAGAGTGAAAGTTCTCCTTGTAGCGGGGGTCTAAAAGTGTCACCAACCAGTAATGACTGTCACCCAACATTTTGACAACGCGAGGGTCACGGTTAAGGCAGCGTAACATAAAGTCAGCAATGTGTGCCAGACTGGTAACGGGCAAGACTTCCGTGTCCTCACCAAGATGACGACTGACCATGCTCTCCTCCTCCTCATCCCCCCTGTCCTCAGGCCACCCACGCTGAACCGACGGTATGACAGTTGTACAGGTACTACCATCTACAGTGCATGATACCAGCTCCTGTTCTTCCCCCTCCTCCTCCTCCTCTCCCTCATTGTCCCCCAATGCACGTTGTGATGAGATGAGGCTGGGCTGTGTGTAATCGCCCGCTACGGCTTCTTGATCCATCTCATTATACTCTGGCTGCAATGCCTCCTCTTTAATTCTCTGCAGAGAGCGTTGCAAAAAACAGAGAAGTGGGATGCTGACGCTAATGATGGCGTCATCGCCACTCACCATTTTGGTGGACTCCTCAAAGTTTGTCAAGATGGTACATATGTCAGACATCCAGGTCCACTCATGAGGTCTTATGTGTGGAGTCTGATCTAAATATCGACGGCCTTGTTGCAGCTGGTACTCCACAACTGCTCTCTTCTGCTCACAAATCCTTTGCAACATGTGGAGGGTAGAGTTCCAACGTGTGGGGACATCACACACCAGTCGGTGTGATGGAAACTGCAAACTCTGCTGCAACAGAGCAAGGGCGGTGGAAGCTGTAGCCGACTTGCGAAAATGAGCTGACAAGCGACGTACTTTGATGAGCAGATCTGGCAACTCGGGGTACGATTTAAGAAACCGCTGAACCATGAGGTTAAGCACATGAGCCAGGCATGGTATGTGTGTGATCTCGCCTCGCCTCAGAACCGGCACCAGGTTACGGCCATTGTCACATCCATGCCTGGATGTAGGTTCAGCGGTGTCAGCCACAGATCTGCGTGCTCTTTCACAGCTGTCCACAACTCACAAGCAGTGTGAGGTTTATCACCTAAGCTTATGAGTTTCAGCACAGCCTGTTGCCGCTTGGCTGAGGCAGTACTGCAGTGCTTCCAGCTTGTAACTGATGTGGTGATATCTGAGATGGAGGCTGAACATGAGGAGGAGGAAGAGGATGCGCAGGAGCTGTACACTGTGGGGGCAACTCTGACTGACATAGGGCCCGCAATCCTCGGTGTGGGGAGGATGTGTCCCGTCCCAAGGTCCGACTGGGTCCCAGCTTCCACTATGTTTACCCAGTGTGCTGTCAGGGAGATGTGCCGTCCCTGGCCACAAGCACTTGTCCACGTGTCCATTGTCAGGTGGACTCTCCCAGTAACTGCGTTGTTGAGGGCACGGCAGATGTTTTGGGACACGTGCTTGTGTAGTGCGGGGATGGCACACCGGGCAATATAGTGTTAGCTGGGGACCGAGTACCGAGGGACAGCCACCCCCATAAGGTTGCGGAAGGATTCTGTCTCCACCAGCCTAAAAGGCAGCATTTCCAATGCAAGCAGTCGTGAAATGTGCGAATTTAGGACTGTGGCCTGTGGGGCATTGGCTGCAAATTTGCGCTTTCATTCAAAGCTCTGGGATATGGACAATTGAACGCTGCGGTGGGACGTGGCCGTGGATGTTGATGCTGTTTCTTGAGAAACTGCCATAACAAGTGAAGACTGAAAGAAGTGGGCATCTTTGCATGCAGTATGGACAGGGGATTGCCTTGCACGCACAACAGGGGGTTCTCTTACACGCACAACAGCGGAAGAAGCAGTGGTGACACCCGCTGACACTGGTCGTGGACCCTGGGGTTCGCCCCACAAAGTCGGGTGCTTTGCTGACATGTGCCTGATCATGCTGGTGGTGGTCAGGCTGGTAGTTTTGTCACCCCTGCTGATGCTGGTGTGACGCTCGCAGCCCTACCCTGGGAGATGGGGGACTCGGAGCCGGGTAAGATGTTGGGGGGGAGCAGTCGTTGCCTGGACCCGCTCCGTGCCCAGGGCCGTCACATTAAAAAGGGTGATGCGGGCTATCAGGGTTGAGTGGTTGCTATCGACTACGCTACCTGTGGTACCTGGTGAATGCCACCAGCACTGCTGCAGTCCTCTGAGGCGTGATGTTGTGGCAGCCGATACTACTCCCCACAGGCGGAGCAGGGCCTCAGGGCAGAGACGATGATGGAGGGAGTTGTAGTGTAGGAGGTCTGGTGCTACGTGATGCGGTGCAGCGCAGAAATAAAGAGTAGAGATGAGCGTTGTTCTACTCGAACTGTTCGCCAATCTCAAATTCAAGCTGTTTTGGGCGGTGTTCGAGCCGGTCGGCGAACACGAACAATTTGAGAAAAATTCGGCTGTTCGAGGTTATGTTCGATAACTGTTCGTGCACCAAAATCATAACTGGATTTTTTCTCAGTAATGATGAAAATTAATGTTAATACGCAGTTTGAGTGTACAGCGGGGCGGGGGGAGGGGCAGGGGATGGATCTCTGCAGGAACAATGAAGATCTCCATTTTTTTTTCTCTTTCCCGCATTTGCAGTGGGGAGGTGCAATCTGTCAGCCTATCAGCAGCGCACACACGGAGCGAAGTGCTTTTTTTCACACAAGCAAGGGCATGTGTGATTGGCAGTGTATGTCACATGTCCTTGCCCTATAAGACCAAGCCATTTTCCCCGTCGCCACCATTTTCTCACTGCTGCAGCTGCGTGTTAGACGGCACCGCTGTTGCTGTGTGCGCTATACCTTGTTAATTTCAAGCCAATTTTCGCACAAATATACAGATAGCTTGGGAGTAGGGAATAGTTGTGATTGCAGTCCTTTTAAGGACTAGGTTACAGCATTTCCTACGACTTTTATCAGGCAGGTCTGTGCTCTTAAATAGATAGATTGTGGGAGTAAAGACTAATTGTAATTGGAGTCCTTTTCAGGACTAGGTTACATCAGTTCCTATCAGTTTTTGCCAGGCAGGTCTGTGCCAGTGCTGTGCAAGTTTTTTTCACAGCATTTGGCTGAATCTAGCAAAGCTAATCCTTTTTGGCCTATTGCAGAGTGTGTTAGTCAGTGGAGTAGCCTATCTGTGTTGCAAGATATACCACCTGTGTATAGAATACCAATTTTTTTACTGCACCTAGTGAAGTAAAATCTTTTGGGCATAGCATCATTCTATTAGTCCATCTATACTGACCTCCATCAGGTTGCAAACTGAATATAATTTTTTTCTGCATCTAGCTCTGAAAAAATATTTGGGCTTCTAGCAGTGTGTGGGACTTGGTCTATTAGTCCATCTATACTGACCTCCATCAGGTTGCAAATTAAAAATAATTTTTTTCTTCATTTAGCTCTGAAAAAATATTTGGGCTTCTAGCAGTGTGTGGGACTTGGTCTATTAGTCCATCTATACTGACCTCCATCAGGTTGCAAATTAAAAATAATTTTTTTCTTCATTTAGCTCTGAAAAAATATTTGGGCTTCTAGCAGTGTGTGGGACTTGTTCTATTAGTCCTTCTATACTGACCTCCAGCAGGTTGCAATTTGAATATAATTTTTTTCTGCATCTAGCTCTGAAAAAATATTTGGGCTTCTAGCGGTGTGTGGGACTTGGTCTATTAGTCCATCTATACTGACCTCCATCAGGTTGCAAATTAAAAATAATTTTTTTCTGCATCTAGCTCTGAAAAAATATTTGGGCTTCTAGCAGTGTGTGGGACTTGGTCTATTAGTCCATCTATACTGACCTCCATCAGGTTGCAAATTAAAAATAATTTTTTTCTTCATTTATCTCTGAAAAAATATTTGGGCTTCTAGCAGCGTGTGGGACTTGTTCTATTAGTCCATCTATACTGACCTCCATCAGGTTGCAAATTAAAAATAATTTTTTTCTGCATCTAGCTCTGAAAAAATATTTGGGCTTCTAGCAGTGTGTGGGACTTGGTCTATTAGTCCATCTATACTGACCTCCATCAGGTTGCAAATTAAAAATAATTTTTTTCTGCATCTAGCTCTGAAAAAATATTTGGGCTTCTAGCAGTGTGTGGGACTTGGTCTATTAGTCCATCTATACTGACCTCCATCATGTTGCAAATTGAATAAAAAAATTTTCTGCATCTAGCTCTGAAAAAATATTTGGGCTTCTAGCGGTGTGTGGGACTTGGTCTATTAGTCCATCTATACTGACCTCCATCAGGTTGCAAATTAAAAATAATTTTTTTCTGCATCTAACCCAGCCAATAGTTTTGGCCTAATACCACAGTTTGGCCACTCAGCTCTGCTCGGTTACCATCCATTGTTTTTTTGTGCAAACAACTCCAGAGTTGTGAATTAGTTAACCACCAAAATGAGTGGAAAAAGGCCTGCTGCTGGTGGAAAGGGGAATAGGCGTGTTGGGAAGGGGAAAAAAGGTTGTGTCCGTGGGGTAGGTGCAGAAGAAAGACCATCTTCCAGCCAAACTAAAATGTCTACTTCTTTTAGCGGACAATGTGATAAGATCCCTTTCTTACGGCCACGCCAATCGCTACAAATTCCAGATGAGGCACAAAAACAGCAGGTGCTTCAACGGATATCAAGTGCTCCTTTAAGTGGGCTCTCCTCCACATCAACTTCAACATCACAAATACTCCAGTCCTCAAAGGTGTCACCCAAATCGCACTTGCTTCCTCACAGCTCCCAAATCTGCAGCTGCCCGTCTGAGTATGAGGTAGAACAGATGGTTGAGTCTGCAGAGCTGTTTATGTAGCACCCTGAGGATTCGGCTGCTACAGGGGTATTGCACCTCAACCCAGATGTGTGGTATTCCACTCCCGGGTAAGGATGGAGTGTGGAACTGAGCTCAGAAAGCTGCATGCACTACACACATCCCATTTCCGAGGAGCAGACCAACGGTACTCCCACTTAGAAATGTGCAGGTACGACCGAGTCTGTTCCTGGCTGGAGTGGGAGGGGGGTGGTACATCCCAGTAGTGTAGGGGCAGATAGGGGGAGCAGCCTGGGTAAAGTTAGGAGCTCATTGGGTGCTGGTCACCTGAGCTCACACATAGAGGGAGTATTTAAGGTGGGCACCATCTAAGATCAGGGTCAGTCAGTCTGTGAGGAGCCAGAGAGACATCAGTCTTTGCAGAGAAGTCAGAGGAGGAGAGCAGAGGAGCAGAGCAGCCCCAGGCCCAGAGTGAGAGAGGAGAAGAAAGAAAGACCCAGAGGGGGACACAGAAGGAACTCTGAGAACCCAAACTAAATCAAAGGGTGAAGAGTTGGCAACAGGGTACCGGATCCCAAACTGGTGGGGGCTAAAGCATACCCCAGCCAGAGACCGGAGGCCGTGGGCAGGATCTGCCACGGCCACCCACCACATCCACCCTGAAGGCAAACCACGTGTAGGGTCAGGGAACCCAAGGCCAAGGGTCTCCCAACAGAAGGCCCGAGGGAGCTGGACCTAGGTGGATCCCTGGTGGGGACGGCCAGAAGAAAGGACAAGAAGGAGGGCTCAGGGACACGCTCCGGACTTGCTTGGGGGGTTGGCTGAATCCAGGACCTGGTGGACGCAGCACGGCTCGGGTGGTCACTTAAGGCCGGAGTGACCGGAATATCTGCAGTAAGTAAACACCCTGAACTGCACAACCCGACTCTGTCTTTAATTATCATCTACGCTGCACCACCACAACCCCCATCCTCTGCACCTGACCCCCTGAGGCCATACCCCTCCCGTTGGGGGTTATACTATCTAAAGCTGCACCAACACCATCAGCCTCAGCGGACCCTGCTGCAGCGGCGGCCGTAGTGACCGCAATCCAACGGGTGGCGTAGTCGACATAACGAACTTTGTAACATCTGTAGGACTGCCACATACTCTGAGCTTGACACCCTGGGCACGGACCGGGTCACAGCCACTCGGAGACTACAACCCCCATCTGATCCGGCTCCGGGTATTCCCCTAAAGAATATGGCCCAGGGGGCGCGTCAACTTTGGCGTAGTCGGCAGGATAACGTGCCCGCAACAACCGGGTACTGCGTGCCTGAAGAAAAGTTCACCGTTACCTTAAAAAGAAGTCTCCTGCCGGTTCCGGAGGGTCCCCGCCATCGGGCCCCATCACAGGTCGTTTCCCGCCGGTTGTCCGCCATTTGCAGCTTTTTCCCGCCATCCATGGAGTTTCCCGCCACTGGGAGACGATTCCCGCCATTTCTGAAGATTTCCCGCCTTGGGGGAGCGGACGCCATTATGGGCGTGCCAGAGGGTGGCAAGAGGCCACCTCCCATCGTGGGCCAGGTCGAAGAATGGCGCCAAAAGCGGAAACCGCGCCCACCAACAGAGACTGTGATGCTGGAAGTGTCCATCAGCGTAAGAGAACTGCCCCTGGAACTGAAGTTGCCCCGGGACCACCCTCAATGTGGGCGGAGACAGAAGAAGAGAGCAAAGATGGGTGTCGCCTGGAGCAGTCTGGAGAGAGCGCACCCGGAGACAAGAAGCCTAGAGCTGAGTCCAGAAGAAGCTTACCCGGAGATGGAAGAAGAGCAGAGCAGCACCGGCCCGCTGGCCAGGAGCCTGCTGGAGACAACGGAAGGAGAGCAGAGCAGCACCGACCCGTTGGTCAGGAGCCTGCTAGAAGCAACTGTGACACCCCAGGGGTCTGGTTGTCACAGTGATAGAGATATTACGTCTGAGAGCAGGTGGGAGGTCCTTTGGTCAGGGATCCTGTGCATGCCACACCTCCTGCCCAGCCTTGGGAGGGGAAGAACTTCCCCTGTATAAACCCGGGGCTGAGGCAGGGTTAGTGAGTCCAGGAAGAGTAGAGACAAGAGCAGCATAGGAAGCAGCAGAGTCACAAGGAGTCAGGGGCTGGCAGCTAAAGAGCTCGCCCTGACTAAGAAGATTCTTTACCGGACCCGGAGTCCGAGGCTGTGGGGACTAACTTCTACCCAGCAGCAGAATCCGTCAGGCAGGGGATTTCAGGTCCCCTGGCCCAGAAGCCCGAAGGCCCGGTCACACGCGTGGGACCAGCACCGCCATCGTGGAGCGGAAGCCATTAGAAGGCCCCGAGTCACCGGCCATACGGGTGAGCACCACACGGTACACTCAGGGACGTGGGCTACTTACATCAGCTTCTAGCAAGGTAGCCAGAAGAGTACAGTCAGCTTGGGAGGCCTACAACTACGCCTGGCCAGGGGAGATCCCATCTGCTCAAGGACTGACCAGGCCCCGTTCGCTAGCAAGTACTCCGGGAGGGTCTATCGTTGTTACCAGTAAAGACCCTGAACGCTACCATACCGTCTCTGAGTGGTTCCTGCTACCCCCATCATCCACGTCGGCTGCCCTGAGGCCATACCCCTCCCGTTGGGGGTTATACTATCACGCTGCACCATCCTTCCACCGGCCTCAGCGGTCTGCCCTGCAGCAGCAGCCCCCTGGCTGCATTCAACGGGTGGCGTAGTCATCAACCATTTTCTACCGCTAACAGACTGCCGTCCAGTTTGACTCCCTGGGCACGGACCGGGTCACCGCCACGAGACTACAACCCTAAACAGATCCGGCTCCGGGTAAGCTCCCGCGTGCGCAACGCAGCGCGACACAGGCCCAGGGGCGCGTCAACTTTGGCGTAGTCGGCAGGATCACGTGCCCGCAACCACCGGGTACTGCGTGCCTGAAAAGCAAAGACTGTTCAAACTTACCAGTGGTGAAGATTCCCGCCATCGGTGAAGATTCCCGCCATCCGGCGCCATCTTCAGCCTTCTTCCCGCCATCGGTGAAATTTCCCGCCATCCGTGGAGTTTTCCCGCCATTGGACGCCATCTTGAGGACGCCGCGCGGGAAGAAGAGGGGCGTGGACTCCGAAAGCGCGCGAAAACTGAAGCCCCGCCTCACGTCCGGACGTTGCGTAAGGTCCTGGAAGGAGCCCAGCAGACGCCGACGTCACAGGAGCGCGACGGAAGGTCCTCAACCCTGACGATCCACTGCGGAGCCGCGGCCTACGGAACAGGATCATCGCAAGGTAGGCCACGGTCCACTAGGGGGGAGGAAGATGTCGGATACGGAGGAGAGCTCCACTGCCTCAACCCCCGCCAGCGCTACCGCTGTTGCAGTTATGCCCTTCACCATGCCCTATATCCCGGGAGCAGCTTGGCTACCCCAGTACTCAGGGGAGTCACATACCCTGCATGACTTTAGAGAAAAGCTGGATAGCCTCTTCCAGGTGTACCCCCTCACAGAAGAGCAAAAAGTGAGCATCCTGGTGGCCCAACTAACTGGGGCAGCCAAAAGGGAAGTAAAATCCTGGCCACCTGGGAGGAAGACTGTCGCAGGGATACTAACCCGGCTGAAGGACACCTTTGATACCCGCACCTCAGCCGAGATTAAACTTAGATTCTACGGGTGCAAGCAGCGAGCGCATGAGAGTATAAGGGACTATGCACTCAACCTACAAGAGGCCCTGAGGGCCATTAAGCAGACCGACCCTAATGGAGTGGGAAACGAGGACAGGCTGTTGACCGAACAATTTATAGAGGGTTTATATTGCAATGCCCACCGCACCCAGTTGCGGGCAATGGCCTTACAGGACCCTCATCTAGAATTTGCACAGTTCAAGGACAGAGCCATCCGGGTGCTCCGAGAACCGGCACCAGGTGGCGTTGTGACCCACAGACGCCCCACTACCACTTACTACCAGGAGGCGGCGCCCTTGTCAGCAGGGCCTGTGGGAGCTGATGCGCAGGCTTTGGACAATGACCCGGCTCCAGACCTACACCATCAGGTCCAAGAGCTAGCTAAAAGCGTTGCTGCGCTAACCCGAACTGTGCAGTCTTTACAGGTTTCCACTCCAGGGAAGATCCAGCTGGCATCCGGACCGGAGGACATCCCGTGGCGTCGACCAAGGAGGACCCCACCGGCCAGAGGAAGACCCAGTGACCGATACAGCGAGGACGGACGACCCATCTGCCGCCGCTGCAATCAACCCGGACATATGGAAAGGTACTGTTCTTTAAACGGGCACAACCTGGGGTAGAGGGCCAACCCCCAGGAAAAAGATCACCAGGCCCATCGAACTGGCGCGACAGATATGTGGGAGGACGTCCAGTCTTGCCTGTGGTACTGGATGGCATTCCCATGAGTGCCCTACTGGACACCGGGTCACAGGTCACCACCATCCCGTACGTGCTCTTCAAGCAGTACTGGAATGACTCGGATATTACCCGCTACCCTGACGACGACTTGAGTATCATCGCCAGCAATGGTCAGCCCGTGCCACAGATCGGATTTAAAGAGGTGACCATCAAAATTGGTAGAGTCGAACTGGCCGCACAGGGACTGATCATTGTAGATATTGACAAACATGAGAGTCACCCAAAAATAACTCTAGGAACTAATGTAATTGAAAATTGTCTTGCAGAGGTGATTTTCCTTTTACAGCAGGTTGCCAAGAATGCCAGCTCCGGCGAGCAGCGGGTGCTCCAGAAAGAGATCCGGGCACTGATGCAACGGCAACAAGTGGAACTCTCCGGCGGTGAGATTGGTAGCGTAAGAATGTGTGACCCTTTTCCTATTGCCATGCCCCCAAAAAGTGAAATGATGATTTGGTGCCGGGCAGCTATTGGTCTGAGAGGTAGAGATTACCAGGCAATGGTAGAACCAGTTTACTCAGACAGTAGGCCCACCATTTTGACAGCACGGGGGGTGGTCAATGTACGCCATGGGAGGGTGCCCGTTCGCATAATAAATATCGGGGAGAGGGAAGTGTACCTGCCCCGGTATGCCACGCTAGCCAAATTATATACCACTAATCAAAATTCTATACAATCTGTGGAACCCTTGCCTCCATCTCACCCGGAGGAAGGTAACGGCTCTAAGAAAGACATGGAGGACTGGTGTCAGCAACTACATCTGGGTACTGACTCCACTCCCTCACACCAGAAACAAGGAGTCTATCGGGTGGTTCAAGAGTATGAGAGAGTGTTTAGTAAACACCCGTTAGACTTCGGGCGAGTCAAGGGGGTAGAACACCGCATCCCCACGGGAGATCATCCTCCCATAAAAGAGAGGTATCGACCCGTACCCCCTGCACATTACCAACACGCCAAGGGGATGCTTAGAGACATGAAGGAGGCTGGGGTAATCCGGGATAGCTGTAGCCCCTGGGCAGCCCCACTAGTTTTAGTCAAAAAGAAAGACAACACCATGAGGATGTGTGTAGATTACCGGAAAATCAACCGTATCACACACAAGGATGCGTACCCCTTACCAAGGATAGAGGAGTCATTGGCTGCTTTAAGATCTGCTAACTTCTTCTC